>NC_090932.1:1540572852-1541851215 GCF_040938575.1 Ambystoma mexicanum
TACATATTTCCAAGAGTGTACGCTGGAGTTACATATCAGTATAAGAACAGACCCAAACAAGCCAACATTCTGAAACCTACTTCCAACCACTGGACAGCCTGTTAGGTCCAAGGGCCCCTGCCATGCACACAAGCCAGTAGGGTTTTTGGAGCCACAACACAACATAGCGCACCGACTGGAAATATCCCCATATTGGGGGTCATTACAAGTTTACCGGTCTGGGAACGATGGTACTGGTAAGCTTGCCGGTACCGTAGATCCCGGACCGGAAAACTATGAGTTCTGCTCGCGGGTGCCATTACGGCTGCCAGGTCTGACATGGCGGCCATACCGGCACCCGCGAGCACAGCATGTCGGATGCACCGGCACCATTGTCAATGGTGCCGGTGCATCCGACCTCCCCATTCCCATTGAGCCCTATGGGGCTCAAATGGGAATGGAGAGTAACGCATTCCAGCGCCCGAGAATGGACAATCACTGGGTCCGGCTGGGCCGTAATGACCCGGTAATTGCCCATTTGCGGATACTGGAAAAAATTGCAAGTTTAGTGGAAGCCTGCCGGTTTTACCGGCAAGGCTTCTGCCAAACTTGTAATGAGGCCCATTGTCTGCAATGCACTCCCCATCCCCAATGGAGTCTGCCTGCACGCACCAAAAAAAGATATTTGCCTCTACAGCTGACCGCATATGAAGTGTATGTGAGTACCTGCATAAAAAGTCCATATCGTAAAACTGTGATGGTAACAAATTCCTTCCATGTGCCAATGTCTGCCTGCCTTCCCTGAAGCAAGGCTGTGGCCAAGCCCTAGGCTCCTGGGTACATGCAGAGGCCTACTTCCTCCACCCACGCACCCAGGAGCCTACTCCTTCAACATACCCACTAGAAGGCAATAGAGGTGTGCATGCTACCATGTGGCCATGTAGCTATGCTTATTAACTCGTGTCATGTCGAAATATCTTACCACTCTCAAAGCACAGGGTATTATGAGAGGCACACCATACGAAACAAATGGTGGCATCTCAGTTGCTGAAAGGCAACAAGGCCAATGACGCACACCATATGCAAGTGCAGGCACTTCACGCCACCTCTACTGGTGTACCAATTCCAAAATGTCCTCCACAACCGTTCTGTAATAGTGGGGATAGTCGCCTCTACAGCTGCCCGCCAATGAAGTATATGTGAGTACCTGCGTAAAAAGTCCATACCGCAAAACTGTGATGGTAAAGCATTCCTTCCATGTGCTATGTGCCAATGTCTGCCTGCCCTCCCTGAAGCCTGGCTGTGGCCAAGCCCTAGGCTCCTGGGTACATATCCCCAAGAGCCTACTCCTTCAACACACCCACTGCACACAAGCCAGTACGAGTTTTGCAGGCACAACACAACATAGCACACTGACTGGAAATATCCTCATATTGTCTGCAATGCACTCCCCATTCACGATGGAATCTGCCTGCACTCACCAAAAAAGGATAGTCGCCTCTACAGCTGCCTGCCAATTAAGTATATGTGAGTACCTGCGTAAAAAGTCCATATTGTAAAACTATGATGGTAAAAAATCCATGCACCCAAGAGCCTCCTCCTTCAACACAACCACTAGAAGGCAATAGAGGCGTGCATGCTACTATGTGGCCACGTAGCTTTCCTGACTACCGGTACATATGGGTACACTAACGGACTCAAACAAGGCTACATTCTCCAACCTACTTCCAAACAAAGGCCACACTGTTAGGCGCAAAGGCCCTAGCCATGCACATAAGCCAGTACGACTTTGCAGGCACAACACAGCATAATACATTGACTGCAAACACCCTCATATTGCCTCCAATGCTCTCCCCATCCCCAATGGAGTCTACCTGCACTCACCAAAAAATGATAGCCGCCTGTGCACCTACTCCCCAATGAAGTATACGTGAGTAGGTGCGTAAAAGGTCCATATCGCAAAACTGTGATGGTAAAAAATCCTTCCATGTGCCAATTTCTTACTGCCCTCCGTGAAGCAAGGGTGTGGCCAAGCCCTAGCCTCTTGGGTACGTGCGGCGGCCTACGGCCTCCGCACATGCCTCCAAGAGCCTAGTCCTAGTACACACCCACTGCAAGGCAATAGAGGCATGCATGGGAACATGTGGCCACAGAGCTTTCCTGACTACAGGTACTTATGGGTACACTAACGGACCCAAACAAGACAACATTCTCACACCTACTTCCAGCCAGTGCCCACACTGTTAGGGCCAAGGGCCGTAGCCATGCACACAAGGCAGTAGCGGCTTTGCAGTCACAACACAACATAGTACACCGACAGCAAATATCCTCATATTATCTCCAATGCACTCCCCATCCCCAATGCAGTCTCCCTGCACTGACCAAAATGTGATAGTCCCCTGTGCACCTAACCATCAATGCACTATATGTCAGTAGCTGCGTAAATGGTCCATATGGCAAAAATGTGCTGGTAAAAAATCCTTCCATGTCTTAATGTCGTAATGGCCTTCCTTGAAGCAAGGGTGTGAGAAAGCCCTAGCCTCTTGGGTACGGCCTCCACCAATGTACCCAAATGGCTAGACCTTGCACATCCACTAGAAGGCAATAGTGCGTACACTAACAGACCCACACATGACAACTTCCTCACACCTACTTCCATATGAGTACACTAACGGACTCACACATGACAACTTCATCACACCTACTTCCAACCACTGCCCGTACTGTTAGGTGCAAGGCTCCTAACCATGCACACAAGCCAGTAGGGACTTTGCAGGCACAACACAACATAGTACACCGACTGGAAATATCCTCATAGTATATCCAATGCACTCCCCCTCCCCACTGCAGCCTGCCTGCACTGACCAAAATATGATAGTCGCCTGTGCAGCTACCCGCAATAAAGTATATGCGAGTAGCTGCGTGCATGGAAGCATTGCATTGCAGGGGTGGTGCCCAAGCCCTAGGCCCTTGGGTACAAGTGGAGGGCTGCCGCCTCTGCCCATGCACTGAAAAGCCTACACCTTACCCACAACCACTATAAGGCAAGGCAGCCAAGCATGGGAACATTTCGCCACAAACCCACCACCATAACACAATGCACACGCATAAAGTCAACAAAACCACCAGCAACCCTAGGCTACAGCACAACACATGGGCAATTTCTTTGCTTCCCCCTCTTTTACCCACCCGAGCCTGCAAACCATGTTTTGCAACCCCTTCCGCCGCGGCACTATGCTCCGATACACCATGGTGGCGTTTCCCAAAACCTTTGACGCACAGCATGCTTCCCTCCAGACAACCACCGGCCGTGTCCAGTGTTCGCCAAACAGCACGGCGTACCCCAGGCCAATGAGACTTCGGTCCGCAGAGCGAACAGGGAAACGGAACAGGGAAATGGGTCCGCTGAGCAGACCCAGATATCACACATTTTTTGGGACGTACATTTCATTTCAACAAAAGTACTGGTCCGATTTCCACCAAACACACAAAAGCACACTTTCTGACCCAAGCCCCCGCTCCTGCCACAAATTTGGTGAAAATCCATCCAGCCGTTAAGTTTTTGCCCTTTCAGCCTATGGAAAAAATGTGGGTCCCCCCCTAGAACTTTGCCCCCCCCTGGACGAAACCTCACCCAACTTGACGAAAAAATTCAGAGCCGGCCATATACTTTTTTTTGCAAAGTTTGGTGAGGATTCCGCCAGGGGGAGCGACGTTATAAGCCGCCGAAAAAGTGCTCTTCCTATGAGTTTAGCAACTTAACCATAACTACACGGCCGCAAACGCGGGCCGTGTAATATATATATATATATATATACACCATCACATCACCTCTACGACCTCACTTCCACATTTACAAACAGAGTTAAGATTTAAAAAATGTGGGACCCGGAATGTTATCTACAGCTAATTTTGGGGTTTTTAATGGCCGATTATCTGGGAGCAAAAGCTTCTAAAAATAATTTTTTTACATTTTTTTTAAATTGATACTTTAAAAAAGGCCAACTTTTTCTACTTGTGGGGTCTAGTATACTTAGACCTTCGAGAGACAAGTTTCTTGTGGAACGTGGCTTGTTTAATCGCAAGCCATTGCCACCATTGTCGGCCAGTTTCAGTGGGGCAACATTTCTTTTTCCACTTTCATCGTGGGCAAAGAAACCACATGTTGGATTATAGGTTGTGTTCAATAAGGCATGGTAATAATGTTCTAAGTGCAAAAAAGCGTGACCTCTGTTTTTGAAAACTCTTTTTAATACAGAGCCACAGAAGTGCAGCACATGGCTTGTGCCGATTTCCAAATGCAGTAAGATTTACTGCAACCATACCTCCCCAAGCTATGACTTATGAGTATATCACATTTTTGATAAGAACGTCCTGTTGAAAGTGGGAAAATAAATATTGACCCACTGAAACAGGTCGACAATGGTGGCGAAGGCTTGCGAATAAAAAAGCCACGTTCCACAAGAAACTTGACTCTCAAGGGGCCGAGTATACTAGACCTCACAAGTAGAACAAGTTGGTCTTTTTAAGCATCAAATCATTTTGAAACATGTAACAACATAGTTTTTAGAAGCTTGTGCTCCCAGACTATCAACCATTAAAAAACACAAAATTTGCCATAGATAGTATTCTGGGTCCCACATATTTTAAATCTTGACTGCTTGTAAATGTGGAAGTGATGTTGTAAAGGTGATGTGAAGGTACATAAAAAGACCTGAGAAGAGATTACAGATCGCACTTTGACTTCTCTTAACCTATCCGCTTTTAGATAGGCAGCGCACCAGCGCTCCCCAAGTCCAGGCGGGATTAGGTAGGGCAAGTTAACTGCTGCTGTCTGTCCCCCCTTTTTTCCTTCTTGTTGACACCCGGGGTTGGGCTTCTCGTTGTGTATAAGTAGAGAACTGGACCATCACTGCCCTCTTTGAATAATTGTTTTCACGTGTATTTTTAGCACATAACTAAACGTTATAGGAATTCTGTCCAAATCTAGTGGGATAATACATTGGAGCTGGGGCAGATCCCAATTAGCTCATACTCGACCCTCTTTTGAGTGTCTTTCTAATCCTCTCTACAGCCAGTGCATCACTGGTGGATTGTGTGTGGGGGCAGAGGGGGAACACCGTGTGTGTGTGTGGTGTGTTGCGCCATGGGCCCTGTGTGAGCCCCTCTCTGCAGCCTGCCTCGCTGCAGACACAGGCCAGGGGCTGGATAAGAGGTCTTTCCATTCGCACGGGGGCTGTTTTGAAAGGGATGTGGATATTGAGGGCAGCAGAACCCGTGCTTTTCGGGGGCTTTGTAAAAGCCCCTCTCCTACTCGGCCTGAGTAATTGCAAGTGCATTCCTGCCCAGAGTGACCCCACTGCTCCCGGGCCTGCCTGATTTCCACATGAAAGGAGCCCGGCAGGCACTTTCTCCCTTTCACATTCACCGCCACTCAAGAGTTATAAATTAAAAAAAACTCGGCTGAAAAGCTGGCGCTTTGTGATGTTGGGAAAGAGAAATCGGCTCCTGCGGTCCAGGAAGAGGGGCTGGGCACACAGCTACCCCAAATGTGTGTCTCTGCAAGGCAGTACTCCCAACGCAGCCAAGGCCCGCTGCTGCTTCCAGGGTTAACACGGGAGACTTCGTGGGGAAATAGGAGACACACAATTTAAAATGCTCGACGCACGGTCATAGCTGGACACACATCAAAATAAAAAGTGTGTGTGTGAGGGGGGGACACGGGGGGTGGCCTTAGCCGTGGCTTTGACACACACCAACAAGTCTACGCAGTCCACCATGGTCACACGTCTACCTACACACCTGACAACAGCAACAGGTGCGGAAAGGCCAACCACACCTGCTCACACGGTGCAACGCGTTTCTCTGCGAAGACCTCACACAAAGCAACTAGTGTGAACGCCCCAAGAAAAGTGTGAGAACGCCGATAACTTTATATCCGCGTTAACCCGACGCACGCACACACAGGCAGTACACAACTACAGAAATAAACAAAACACCACACCAAGATGATGGCACAGGCGGGGAAGTGCGATCCCCTCGGCGCATAATAGTGCAACTTATTAGGGCATCACGTGGCTCACGTGTTAGGGGAACAAAGAGAAATATTACATACATTCTCCCAAAATTAAAGGTAGGCGTGGGGGGAACTTGAAATGATATGCTGCACCGCAAATAACATCATTGACGTTTTGCCAATACTTGAAAACTCCAACCAGGGCCATTTGGATAAATCAGAGGAGATTTCTCATTCGCCAATGGACCTAGTGGAATGACGTAATTATACCAGAGACGTGGTGGAATTAAACGTTCTTGCATTTGGGGGTCAAGCGCTCTTGGACAAATATGCAACGTTTGGTAAATGAGACACGAGGAGCCTGAGGACGTTTCCTGGAAGGTATTTGCACTGTGCATTGGCATATCATCGCACTACATGACGTCCGGGCAGGCGCTATAACGTGGGCACGCGGGCGCGGCCAAGGTGAACAGCAAGCGCCGAGCGGGCGCGGAGGAACACACAATTCTCTGTTTGTGTAAAACGTCCTAGTCGAGGCCTCTTTGAACTGTATCTCCGGGGCATCTTCGTCGTTGACCCAAATTTATGGTACGGCCTGCCCCCTGCCGGAGGAATGCAGTACTGCAAGCCACCCACAAAAAAGGTTTCGCAAACGACCTTGATCTCAAGTGTCTGCAGCGCACAGGACGAGAAGATATTGCACGTATGATGCAAAACCCAGTTTCTGACGAATGAAAAACTCCTTATACATACAGGGTGCATGAAAAAATACAGGTGTTGTACCATGGAGGAGCAACACTGTTAGCAAAGCACAATATTCTGCTAAATTAAGACCCTCTGCTGCATTCAACACTGTCAAACACTGCACCCCCCTCTCCCTTTTAGCCAACATGATGGGATTCTCGCTACTGAATGTCCTAAATTGGTTTACCTCCTAACACAAGGTACATCACCAGGCCATCCAGACATACACCTTGCGTTCTAACCAACTCCAAGTCTCCTGTGGAGTCCCCCAAGGCTCCATCCTCACACCACTCCTTTTTAACCTTTACATGGACCATCTGGGCACATTCCCTGGGGATCCTGATATAACTTTTCGAAATCCTTGACTATCTGGGTGTTACGTACACCAATTACGCTGACGATATCCAGATACTCATCCCTATAACGGGTGACCATGAAGCGGACACCAAATCCCTGAACGATATCTACACTGTTGTTCTGGCATGGATGGCTAAACACGAAGTTTGCCTCAATGACGACAAGACAGAACTCCTCATTTTAGGATCCCATCAACGTCTTAGCAAACTTGACCCTTCCTTCAAGTCATTCACCATTGACGGCAACGCCATCAAGGTCTCTGAGGATACCAAAACCGTAGGAATTTATCTTGATTCCTCACTATCACTGACTAGACAAACTAATGCTGTCAGCTCAGCATCTGCTTATGCCTGCAAACTCATCACAGCGTGCAGTCCTTTCTTGACCACTGCCAATAGCACCACTCTGGCCAGAACCCTTGTCATGTCGACTGACTCTTGTAGTGCCTTGTATCTAGGAACCAGCCAAAGCGATCTAAATAAACTACAAGTCACACAGAATAATGCCATTAGAGCTGCCCTAAATATTCCCAGAAATCAGCATATTTCTGATCACAGACGCAATTTACGATGGCTCTCTGTTGCGCAAAGAATCTCACTGAAAACGCTTGCACTCAAACACAAGTGTCTGGCGAACCAGGCCACTCCCTACTTGGCTAATCGACTTACCACTCACACTGCTAGCCGACCTTTGAGAGCTGCCCAAGCCCATAGCCTTTCCCTTCCTAGATTCAAGCTCCAGAAAGTGGGTGGGGTTAGCTTCCTGGTCCTAGCCACGAAATTATAAAATACCCTGCCCAGCGCCATTAGAGCTGAACCCTCCTTTCAGTCCTTCAAGAGCAAAACTAAACTCTGGCTCTCAGCTCAAGTAATTTGAGTCACCACGTCACTGCATCTTAAAAGCTGCCCAGGTCTAACCTGCATTGTGACTGCACCTTTGTAACTATCTTGTAGTTAACTCTGCAACACTATTGTATGTTGACCTTGCGATCACACCTTTGTACATTACTTGTATGTAACTCTGTTACACTATTGTATGCTGACCACCCACACACAGCTTTGTAATATTTATTATGCCTGTACCTACTGTACTGTACTATTACCTATTCTATGTTTATAAAATGTACCTGTCTGTGTAACCTAAGATATGCGCCCAGATGCCCCTAGGCCAGGCATGCTATACAAATACAGACCATCCACCAGTTAAAAGGCCAGAAAACCTCAGTCATCTCCGCAATTACTTAGCCATGATCCAGTTCTGGGTGTCGACTGCCTGCCTCAAATCTAATCCATCCAAGACCAAATGTGTCCTCATCGGACAACCGCTAAACAGCAAGTTGTCTAACAATGGCTCAATGATATGAGCCCAGAAGGACTTGATCTATAACTCTCCAATTCAGCAAAATCCTTAGGCTTCACCATTGATAGCAGCCTGTCCTTCCAGAAACACATAGCCAAGAAGGCCCAATTAGCCTGGCTCCAAATCTCTACTCTTTGCAAAATCAAACCCTTCATCCAGTCGCAAGACTTCCGAATCATACTGCAGGCACTTGTGGTCTCACACATTGATATGGGAAGTGCCGACCTGATGGGGCTCAGAGCTGCTCCCTTATATATTATTTTCAATAATTATAATTGGTTATTTATAACGCGCTTAATACTCAGAGATTTCTAAGCATGGACCCGGGGATCGAACCTGTGTTGCTCTGCGTCATCTTGCTTCCAAGGCGAGCGCGTTGCCCCTGAGACTTAGGTCGCCTAGAAGCAGTTCACTGCGCTGCATCACGTTTCATTACAGGTCCAGGGAAATTTGACAGAATCACCCCCAGCCTACGCAAACTACATTGTCTTCCTCTCCGGACTAAGATATTATTCAAGACTGCAGGTATCATCTAGAAAGTAGCCACTAGTAGCCACCAGTGTACCTGGCGGTTAAGCTCCACATGTCTGGTGGCACACGTTCCTTGTGCAGCAAATCGATCACCGGCTTGAATCACAACTCGTCTTGAAAGAGAGGACCCACAAACAATCCTTGTCTTGTCAAGCACCCACCCTCTGAAACTCAATCCCGTTATCGGCTTGGAATGCCGCCACAATTCTCCAATTTTGCAAAATTTGGCTTTTCCAACAACACCTGACTAAGGACTGATCTCAATGGACACACAGACTGAACAGACACATGTTTTAAATTATTCCTTTCTTCTAGCTTTTTGCATCTTGATAATCTAGACAGGATTGTGAATGTTCGCATGCACCACACTTAGATGGAATTCTTAACCTTAGCCTACGTCGCATCTAGACAGGATTGTGAATGTTAGCATGCGCCACACCTAGATGGAATTCTTAACCTTAACCTGCGTCGCATCTAGACAGGATTGTAAATGTTAGCATGTGCCACACTTAGATGGAATTCTTAACCTTAGCCTGCATTGCATCTAGACAGGATGGTGAATGTTAGCATGCGCCACACCTAGATGGAATTCTTAACTTAAGCTTATGTTACATCTAGACAGGATTGTGAAAGTTAGCATGTGCCACACTTGGATGAAATCATGATCACTAGCCTGCCTCCCATCTAGACAGAATATTGAAAATTAGCAAGTGCTGCACCCAGATGAAATAGTGAATGTTAGCAAGCATCACACCTAGACATAATTGAAAAGACAGCAATGCCAACTAACCAATCCATTAACAATTTCATCCCTCTGCATACACCTCTCAAACTCTAACCAAACACAACCACAAGCCTAAACCACAGCAATCCGCACAAACTTCACTGCAATGCAACAACAAAACAAACCACACATAGACTTGCACAACAGAACATGACGACTACCGACCGCAAAACACCCCAAGCCCAGCCAACGGACCCACTGGGCTGAGGCTGCCAACAGCACATCACTTAAACTGCCACCACGGCTTGATATTTCTCTTGCCTGTCAATTATTTGTCTTTATTTATCAACAGAGCCGTTCACCCATACGGCCTCCCATTAGGAGTTCTCCCTAATCCTTGTTTGCATCTAGTGCGTGCCTTGAAGACGACCTGTGTGTCGAAACACGTGTCGGCTGTTCTGAATTAAGTTTCAAACTACCTGTCAAGTTGTTCTCATTGTATTGGTGTCAAGCGCACTATCACCCCTCTCCTTTTCTAAGTATTTTATTCCAATTCCAACCAGGGTGGATTGGTTGGGGGGAGTTGAAGTGCTGCTTACACTCTCTTCAAAATACTATTGCATCATAACATATTAGTGACTACCAGCGCACAGATACTCAGTTTTGAATCCACACTTGTTATCTCTTTTGATAATGTAGCAGGATCTCATCCCAGTGTTGTCTAATTGTATGAATAGGTTCTCCCATTTTTGTTCAAGCAAGGTTTTCGCGTCTGTGTTAGTGTTAGACATTTGTGTTAGGGTTTGGTAGCTATTGCTAGCACTATGTTTCTCCTTTCTTAGCCAGTGATCTACCAGTGCGCTCTCTTGATCATGTTTATTTGCCTGTCCAAGTCACTTTAACATAGTTTCCCAATTTGTCACCACGAGTGGCAAAACTAACCTGTGAGTCAGACAATCAACAACAGATGTTTGTCAAACAGTTGATCTATTTGGAAGATATTACACTTGATCAATTTCTCCCAATTTTGTGTTTTTATTTAGAGTTAGTTTAGGGTTAAGCCAAATGGAAGAATGCATGAAATTATCAGAGCTATTGTGAGTTGGTTTAGTGAATTGCTTATACATATTTACCAGACAAGTTTTTCCTTGAATGACTAAGGGGGTTTTCATAGAAAGGCTGCCTTGCAGCTGGTATGGGTGTGAAAGTGCTTGCTCAAATTGAATCCAGAGAAGGTTCTTGGAAGCTGGCATTAATGAGATAGAAGAGTTTATTTGTGTTAGAATATATGCTTGATGATATGCCTTGAAGTTCATAAAATAAACTCCTCCTAAGTTCTTTGTGTTTTGTAGTTTTATTAACGGAATTCTTGGTTGTGTCGTACCTTATAAAAATGTTATTAGTATATAGTTTAGTTCTTTATAAAATTGATCTTCGAGTGGTATGGCCATCATTGGTAGTGGGTAGAGGTTAATTGGAGTTATCATCACTTTTATTGTATCTATTCTTCCACATCACGATAAGGAGATCGGGGACCATATTTCGAATTTGTCTTTTACTTGGATTGTAGAAATGTTTGTTCTTTTGATGGTTTGTTGGGTGGAGTTTGCAAGTTCATCTCCAAGGTATGGGCCAAGGTCAGAAATCTGAGCTTTCCATGAGGGGATGGGGACCCCTCCTCAGCCTGGGTGTGAGGCCTAACAGGGTGGAAGTCAGAGCCAGCCCTGCCTCTGTGGGGGATGGTGGCAATTGAGAGGGCCCAAGTTCTTGTCCTCTCCCCACGTGCCACCATGTACATGAACAATACCTATTGAATCACCCCATACCCTTTCACCCAAGTACTGGCCAGTTTCTTTCTTTATGTTTTAGACAACAAAGAAAGCAAAAGCCTGGGCAGACCACCTTCAAGATTAAAACCCACCTGAGCTTCTGGCAGAATATTGCAGTCGTTGGATCTGTCCGAACAGCGGGAAGAGAGAGAGACCAAGTAGAGCGGCTTCAAGGAACGCTGCACGAGCCAGGTGACATCAGCACACGCTGTGCTCCAGCAGCATCACCGGAGTGCCACAACAGAAACTACTACGAACTTGCAGCTGAGCACCTTTCTAAAACCCAAAAGACCGCTCAATACTCAGCCACAGCATGGCCCCCTGACACTAACTTGAGCACTTTGCAACACGGGCTGTCATTTTTCCCACACGGCAGACCGGCAGGGCAAAAAGGGACAGGGCTAGCCCCATTTTTATATATTCTGTCACTTGAAACACCTCCCGGTGGGGAAGGCAGGGTGAGATTGTCTAGGGGAAGAAAAACCAATGGTAGAACGAGGGGGAAGATAAGAAAGGGGACAGGAAACAGGAAGCTGTGAGTTGTTTGGATGAGACCAGAAGAGGAGGAGGTGGCAGGCCAAGAGACCACAAGGCGGATTGATTGTGGACTTGAGTGTGGATGTGTTTTGGAGCGAAGGTAAGGTTTTGGTTGATGAGAGCAAATGATACTGTGTTGTAAGTGTGTGTTTACGTCAAGTGAGTGAGGGTACCAGACGAAGTGTAGAGAGTGAGTAGAGGATGATTAAGCAAGTGAAAGGAGGGTGACTGAGTAGAAGGTGGGGTGGAATAGTAGTGGAGAGGGCAGAGTTGTAGTGGAGAGGGGAGAGTAGGAGTGGAGTAGAGAGCAGAGGGTGGTGGAGTTGGAAGGAGGAGAGTAGCAGTAAGAGGGTAGAACAGTAGAGAGGAACAGGAAAAGGAACAACAGGGCATTAAAGGAACGAGGCAGATTGGGCCCTGAGTTTCAGGAACAAAATCTTATTAACCTGTAGGTAGAACTAATCTCAATGGTAGTGTCAGCGCAGCCTGGGAAGTTCCAGGTGGAAATTAGACAGATAAGGTGAATGCCTTTAGGCCCTCACTGACAGAAAGACAGAACTTAGATAGTAGGGGTTAATAAGCTCTAGATACTAACCTGGGAAGTGGGGACGCCTGGGTTAGGGAGGACACTGCATCGATTAGACAAGAGTGAGAGACGGCCCTTAGAACACTTTGAAGATTTTCTAATAATAACCCTTGAACCATTTCTGGAAATTGGCATGTTCTCAGGGCTATCTGTGACAGGCACTCGATGAAAAAGCTCTTCAAACAAAGTCCCAGATCTGGTATACCTCTCCTGGTACATGTTTTGTTTAAGGATAAAATCTCTTCCCTGTCTCTATTAAGTTTGTAACTTGCGACCTGTGGGATCCTGTTTATACATTCCATTACCATACCTATTATTTATTTATTTATTGGATATTTGTAAGGCAACTACACAACAAGCAGTGTTTCAAGGCGCCACAAGATAAACAAGAGTGGGGAACAAGGGCAAAATATAACAATTAAAGTTCCTGCTAGGCCTTGTGACATTCAGATGGTGCAAGTGCAGTACAAGAAGTGTGAGGGAGAGGGGTGGAGTGCCGGTCTGCACCAAAAGTGAAGGGCTAGGGTGGGAAGGGCAGTGCAGGGTAAAGAGGAAAGAAGAGGGGGTGGGGGAGGGCCACATGGGCTACGTGAGTGCTACAGGGAGGTCAGGAGGGCAAGTGCTAGGGATTGCAAGGGGTGCAGTGGGTGAGGGTCCACATGCTAAGTGTGAGGAGGGGGGTGGACTGGACCGGGGGGGGCTGGTGCCCTGTAGAACTCAGAGGGAACTAGGCAGTCAGTCCCTGTGGCAGACAAGGGTGTTAGCAGGGAATGCGAGAGGGAAGGGAGAAGAGAAAAGGAGGGTCTTGAGGAGCTTCCGGAACTTAAGGAGATGCGGCTCAAGCCTGAGAGGAGCAGGGAGACTATTGCAGAGGGAGGCTCCTGCGGAGGAGAGAGATCTACCCCAGGGACGTCATTTAGGGGTCTCCAAGGGTCGCACCTGCGACCCTTGAGGTCTCCCTTGCTACCCCTGTGGGCTCCCATGCTACCCCTAAAAAAAGCATAAAAACCAAAATCCTTTTTTTTTATTGAGGCCCCTGGGCTGTGGCCAGCAGCATGCGGCCCTTTGTTTCTCGAGTGGCTGGTTTTCTGATAGCTATAGCTAGTAAAATAGCTCAGTGGGTTGAGCGCTTGCTGCTGCAAAGTGTGTATGATTTGCAGGTTGCAGGTTAGACTCACGGCAAGGACAACTCAGCCTTTCCTCCTGCTGATGTTGATAAATGAGTACCAACACAGGTTGGGTGATATTGTATGTATATTTGTTCTATATGAAGTTCTTAAGCCTAAGTGCTATATAATACATCATTATCCTTTGGCCTTGGATGTCTTTTTGCATTCACGGTAACTTGGTCATATGGGCCTATACGCATATTGATATTAATGATATTAATGATACAAATGGTGATCCATTCTTGTATGAAATGCATATCACTTTACAGTGATATCGTAACCATATTTTTTGTAGAGTACTTAGAAACAATGCTATGTGATACCACGTCATCATTTTGTCAAGGGGTGAAAGGTTGAGTTCCATCGCTTAACGTGATGTCACTGAGGTGTAGGGTCAAATGACATCACTTCCTGTAATGTCATCAGATGTCAATGGTTGTGTGATGCCACTTCCGCTATCCCTGGCATTTTGGTGAAATGACGTCCCTGATCTACCCCCCATTCTCTGCTTAGAGAAGCGTCTGATCTGCAGAAAGTTGGAGCTAGAAGATCGAAGGGCTCTAGCAGGGAGGTATTTAGGGAGAGAGAGTTGGATATAGCGGGGTCCCAGGTCCCAGAAAGCCTTGTGGATGATGCAGAGGGTCTTGAACATGATCCTAGCAGCAACCGGGAGCCAGTGGAGGGGTTTTAGGGCTGGAGAGATGCGGTCTCTGAGCTTGGGGCCACGGGTAAGTCTTGCAGTTCTATTCTGGATTAGTTGAAGGGGGCGAAGGGAGGATAAAGGAAGATTGGGGAAGAGGCTGTTGCAGTAGTTGTTAAAATGGATTTCTAAACTCAGACATGTTGGGCAGAAGTTTAGGAGGCCACCCTAGTTTAGTGGAACAGGGTAACCTTCTGGACAAACCAGACCAATCTACGGTAACTAGGCAGGCAGTCAAGACTAAGTCTCAGGAGCAGTGAGAGTGATCGAAAGTCCACAATGAGCACACACAGTAAAATTCCAAAGATTACTCTTAGACAGATGTATATCAAAAATACATTATAGGCCTTTATGACAAAACATGATTAAACAATTGTGGACAGTGGTGCACACCTAGTAATATATAAGTAAAAATATCAAATAATAAATCTCAATCCAGCAAAGCTGGTTCAGGAATTTTCAGGTGCGGGGGAGGAAAAAAGGCCTTGGCACAAAGCCTAAATCAATAAAGAGAAACGAAAGAGGACCCAAAAGTGGGGCCCTCCCGTCCCCTGCACACTAATTACTGATGCCACAAAGGGCATTCAAACATATAAATATAACAGTAGTTTGTCAATTGAAAGCATAACAGTTTATTTGGCAAAAAAACAACATTTGCCTAGAGGCACATTCAGTTGCAAGAAATGATTGGTAACATTTAGCATATTAAAAACTGCGAAGAAGCAATAGATGATGCAGAAGGAATGCTGTCCAATTATCGGGTGGCCGACGCGTTTCGAGGAGTCCCTCTTCTTCAAAAGGGCCTAATTGGACTATTTTCAACAATTCAAGGAGACAGAAGAAAAATTTAATTTCAATGCCAGTGGAATACTAACAAGCAATACATATCGCAAGATGCAGGGGCGATGGTGAAGAGCATAAAAATAGAAAAATAAAGTCCCGGTGTAGTAAAAAAAGTGAACTAATATATTCAAGATATCCACCTCGTGCTTATAAACGAACCCATTCCAAAAGAGGTGAGTTGAGTAAGGTCCACCTGTGGGGAGGGGGATGTACTACGACGTAAACAATTGTTGGACACGGAAGAATAGTGCATAGGGAGCGAATTTAAGAATGGCAAAAGCAGCCTATGTGTGGATGTATTAAATCAAATGTATACACTCACTCAGGTTGCATGGCGAATATCCTAGGCATCCGCGTGGACAACGAATATCGGGAGGTAGCAAAGATCAGATGCAGGGCGTCTGTTGGAAACCACGTACTGCTAGCACCTAAATAGAGACACATATATGTCTAATGTTATAGTCAGCAATGTGCCATGGGTCTACCACTCAGGCAGAGAGTCGGGGATTGCGGTCGCTTACCTGTTCAGTTCAAGGAACAAGGTGTATGCAAACTGGATCCGGCAGACAGTGACTCAGCGCGGTCGTTACCTTGGAAATGTGCTGCGCTGGAGTCAAGCCGCCAAGAAGGAAAACGAATCGGGGTATCGACATAGAAAAGGGCACAGAAGCCGATCAGTAAGGAAATGGGCGGCCATCTTGAAAAGGTGAAGAATATAGACACACACATAAGAACTAGACAGATATTGGAAAATATACAGAAATATAGAGTGAATAGTATCCATGGTGAACCATAGAAATTCTGATGTTCACCACCGCATCGCATCATATTGCTTTAGTCCTAATGAAACAGAAATTTGTAAAGACAACAACATTCATTGTAATCATGATAGCAAGTGCAAATAGCACATGTGGTTACTCTTAGTGATACAGAGCAAATCATACAGGGCCCAGAGGCTTCTCATTATACAGTCAATCAGGTTTGGCCAATAACAAGGAGATTGAAAACAGAAATAAACAGATTGCAGTGTACCATGTGACTAATACATGGTACGAGCCGATATATGGTGACCTCAGTTGGTCATTCATGAGCAGATACAAACAGTTAAGAAGATATATACAGGTCATATATACAGATCATACAGAGGAAATCACTCCTCCCATGAATGCCTAGCAGGGTCACCATGGTTAGAGGAAGAAACATGGTGAAAGACATAGTTGAAAACAAGGGATGGGTTACAATCTCTTACAAACAGTGGTTGACGGTGTGACCTGTGATTATGGTTTAACAGTTATCTATAAAAAGCAGCTCAGAGAGAATTCCTCGTTCAAACCCTTAGGTTGAAGAGTATCCAGTGTGTGAATCCAGTATTTCTCTCGCTGTGACAGTAGGGATTGATAATTACCACCCCTGTGTGGTCATTTGACAATTTCTACAACTTGAAATTTCATTTGTGCAATCGTATGCTGGTGTTCGATAAAATGCCTTGCCACTGGGGATCTGAGGTTCTTACACCTGATGGTAGATTTGTGTTCAGACTATCTTTCTTTAACGGGTCTTGTTGTTTGACCTATGTATAATTTACCGCAGGGACATTTTAGTGCGTAAATGACTCCTGCGGAAAGACAGGTAGCAAAGTCTCTGATTTTCAGTTTCTTCCCAGTTTGTGGGTGAGATATCGTTTCCCCTTTTATGACATTGTTGCAGTTCGTACAGTTCAGGCAGGGAAAGGTGCCCTTCCTTCTAGTGCTCAATACAAGTTGTTTGTCCTTAGGAGGTCTTTCCGCTCTCACTAATTTGTCTTTGAGATTGTATCCACGTTTAAAGGCCATCATCGGTGCTTTGGGAAATAATTTCAAAAGAGCAGGGTCGTTGTGTAGAATGGTCCAGTTTTTACGCAGAGTTTTACTGATTTGGAAACTCTGGCGTGAGTACTTAGAGATATGAAGTAGTGGTGTGGACTTATCCTTGACTTTCGGAATGCGGAGTTGTTCCTTCGTGAAGGTAGCTGATCTATTACGGGCTTCTCCTGTGACTGTATCTGGATAACCCCTGGATTCAAATCGTTCAACCAAGAGTGAACATTCAGAGTCAAGGCCTGCTGGGTCTGAGATGATCCTCTTTAATCTTAACATTTGGCTAAATGGGAGGCTTTTTAGCATAGGTTTCGGATGGAAACTGCTAAAATGTAGAAGATTGTTCACGTCTGTTGGTTTATGATACACCGTGGTTTCGATGTGGCCCTCCTTAATCTGCAAGCTCACATCTAAAAAATGTAATGAAGGTTCTCCTACTTCCATTGTGAATTTGATTGTATTATTCACTGAATTCAGATGTTCCAAAAAGAGATCCAATTCATCTCGTGTTCCGCACCAGATACCAAAGATATCATCTATGTATCGTTTCCAGATCAGGATCTTAAATGACCATAGTGGATGATCCAATACATTTTCTTTTTCAAATGTATACATGTATGTATGTGCTCGCATACACCGGAGCCATGGCCGACCCCATTGAGGTTCCTGAAGATTGTACATAGTATTGGTCCTGAAAACGAAAGTAACTGTTGTAGAGTATTATTTCTAATAGTCCCACAACAAACTCATTGTTCCCTCTTATACGTGTATGATTCAACAAGAGCCAAAGTACAGCATTTATCCCATCGGTGTGGGGAATAGAGGTATAGAGGCTACATACATCCATGCTGAAAAGTATGCAGCTGGTGTCTAGGGCTATAATTTCCTGTAAGCAGTTGAGAAAGTCTGTAGTGTCCTTCAGGTAAATTGGTATTTCCTGGATTAGGGGTTGAAGTAAGCGGTCCACATGGATGGCCAATGGGTCAAACACGCTATCTGTACGTGCTACTATTGGTCTTAATGGGGGATTTACATTGTCTTTAGGGACCTTGGGTAGGCCATAGAACACAGGCGTGATTGGGTATTTGTTTATAAGGAACTGACTTGTTTTTGCATCGATCCAATTGTTTTCCAAAGCGTTATCAATGGCTCTCTCAATAATGGCTTTGATTCTATGTAAAGGGTCATTGTCAAGTTTTGTGTAGGTGACAGTGTCGTTAAGTAGTTCCAGACATCTCCGTGTGTAGTAGGATGAATCCATGATGACGATAGCCCCACCCTTATCTGCAGGTTTATTGAGCACATATAATTCATTTGATTTACTACATCCACACATTCTTAAATTCGCTCCCTATGCACTATTCTTCCGTGTCCAACAATTGTTTACGTCGTAATACATCCCCCTCCCCACAGGTGGACCTTACTCAACTCACCTCTTTTGGAATGGGTTCGTTTATAAGCACGAGGTGGATATCTTGAATATATTAGTTCACTGTTTTTACTACACCGGGACTTTATTTTTCTATTTTTCTGCTCTTCACCATCGCCCCTGCATCTTGCGATATGTATTGCTTGTTAGTATTCCACTGGCATTGAAATGAATTTTTTCTTCTGTCTCCTTGAATTGTTGAAAATAGTCCAATTAGGCCCTTTTGAAGAAGAGGGACTACTCGAAATGCGTCGGCCACCCGATAATTGGACAGCATTCCTTCTGCATCATCTATTGCTTCTTCGCAGTTTTTAATATGCTAAATGTTACCAATCATTTCTTGCAACTGAATGTGCCTCTAGGCAAATGTTGTTTTTTTGCCAAAACATGATTAAACCTCAGTTATCAAGAAAACAGTTACTGCACACGCTTATTCAATATGTAACATATATACAAAATGCATTTAGCCGAATGCTGATGAAAGGGCAGAAAATAACCACAACCTGCAAAACAAAGGGTTAAGTTCAACACAGATATCACATTAGGTGATTCTTCGTAGTAAATCGCTAGCTTATGAAGTCCAGCCCTAAGAAGTGAGCAGCCTTGTGCCTTGTGCTCAAAGTAAAGCAGTGTATTAACAACGCACAGTCGTGCATAAAGTGAAAAGTGGGATCTCTTCGGGGGGCTGTAACTGCTAGAGGAGGGTCTACCCATGCAGATAGAGCGACTTTCGGAGATCAGGAATAGCTGGGGAGTGCAGGCTAGCCCAGCCAAGGTGGGTATCCTTTAAGGGATTCTCGTGCGTAAAAACTGATGGATGTGCCAGGGGGCCACCGGTAAGTGATGAAAATACTCACCTACCCTCGACACAGTTGGGACCAAACATTGCTAGCCTAGTCCACTTTGCTAGTAGGTTTCGCCCCTGCAGTTGAAGGACACTCTGGCTCTCAGCAGCTGTGGGACAGTACGATTGCCCGTGGTGGGACAGTAGCCTTTTCTCAGCTCTCGAAGAAAGGAAAAGAATAGTTCTGGTGCAGCCCATCTCAGGACACAGTGGGGCAGGTCTGCAGGCACTTACAGCACCAGTCACCACAGCGGAGCAACACAGGGACTGCAAATGCTTGTGCATTGGCACACTCTCATAAATCGCAACCCAGAGGAGCTAGAACAATGAGTTTTGGCGGGAGAGGGTCCAGGACCACAAGTAAGCGCTTCCCAAAGTCTTGATTCTCAACTCCGGATTGCTGCGTTCCTGTGCGGTACCCTGGGTTCGAGTTGGACAGTTCACTGAATGGCCGAGGAACACTTCCGAAGGGGCTCTTTGCGAGGGTAAGCAGTGGGTGCCGAGAATAGTTGTTCCCACTACTCCAAAGAGACAAAGCGCCCTTGTAGGCCTTCTTGGTACAATGCAAAAGCAGGGGTCCAACGAGACAACAGAGGGGTCAGGGTACCAAACTTTTCTAGCACGTCACCAGCGGTTCCTCAAGTCTGCCCTTTCCTTAAGGATACTTGGCTCCTTCTGTAGTTCAGTGTGAACTTCAGTTGATCGATCTGGAATGGATGCAGAGCCCCTTCTCTTATCCAAGATTCGTTTTGTGCACAAATTGCAGATTGCCAATGGACGATCTGCTCTCTTGCATACACGCCAGGCGTGGGCCAGTCATGGCCCATGGTAGTTACAGGCATTCAGGCCTACTAGGTATACTGGCACCAGTAGTGTTGATTGGGACCAGACAGTCCCAACCCTCTTCTTGGGCACTAGCACACGTGACATGCAGGAGCCCGCGAAAGATGCAGTTTTTGTGGGAGGCTGCATGCCCAAATAAGGAATACCCGGTGTGACGTCCCAGCGCCACTATCGCGCATGCGTGGGCCTCGTTCCCGGCCACGCATGCGCAGTTGTAATAAACCGCGCCCGTGCGGCAGTTCGCGCCGGGACGCGTAAAGACCAACAGCGCGTCCCGTGTCTTCCTGTGCTGTGTGCGTGTGGATGACCGTATGAGTGCTTGACAGTTCCCCGAGGCACGGGGGACTCCATAACAACTGGCGACGAGGGGAACGATCGCCACGGCAACGGTTTGCATGTACGCACTGCAAGCGAGAGAGAGAAATCGGCAGTGCTACGTGTCGTAGCGAGACACGGACCCGACGCAAATGATCCTGTGATGCATGTGCAGCGGTAGCGGCCTGGATAGGTGCTCGTGCGCCGCTGTACAGTTGCTACATTCAATTTTTGGACCTTTGGTTGTCCCCCAGAACCCGGGGACGACTTTTTCTCTTTTTCTCTGGAACACTGACGCCTCCAGGAAAGGAACCCAAGACGAGACACAGTGGGCAACCGTCTGGCGGCAGCTTCAACAACCCAAGAGAGCCCCAAGTAAGGTTTGCGGCCTCTATATCACCAGGAGGTGCCTGTGCGACCTGAAATCATGGCGGAAAGCGATGGGGAGGAAGGAACTGCGGCAGGTACAGTCATGCCACAACAAGGGTCTCTGCTACCAATGCAAGAGTTTGACGTGTCTGGCCCCCCATCCAAATTGGGGCCTAGGTGGTTGCTGTGGATTAAGAAACTCGAGATGTACTTTACAGCAACTGGCATCACCGATGATAATGCGAAGAGGGCCACGCTGCTATACTCTGCGGGGCTAGACGTCTTACGTATTTTCGAATCATGCAACCTACAGGTGGTGACGTACAATACTGTCAAGACTGCGCTGGAGAACCACTTCATTCCTCTCTCAAATGTTGACTACGAGAGGTTTCTGTTTTGTGGTGAGAAGCAGAGAGAAGGAGAATCCCTTCATCAGTTCTGCGCCAGGTTGAGGTTGATGGCCACTACGTGTCGGTGGGACAATGATGAGTTAATGATACGGAACCAAATCATCCAAGGCTGTAACTCCGGAAAATTAAGAAGGCAAGTGCTAAGGGAACCGGGGTGGACTCTGCTGCAGATCCTGGACAGTGGCAGAATATATGAACTGGCGGATGTGAGAGGAGCCAAAATGGATGCTGCAAGGCATCCAAGCACGTCCGAAGATGCATTTGCCATAAGTAAACGACCCGGAATAAAGGACAAGTGGGGACAAAGAAGGCAGGAGACTCGTCATCCTCTCGAGTCGGGGTCGATGTGTCCATCTTGCGGGTATGACCTACCCCATGCAGAAGAATGCCCAGCCGTGTCGAGGTTGTGCGGCCGGTGTGGCAAGCCAGGGCACTACGCCCGGATGTGTCGTGCTCCAGCTCCCATTCCAGTGCCGAGAGGCCCAGCACGAAGTAGTAGCAGTGGGCCCAGAAGGCAAAGGAGCATTGCGGCACTTGAACAAGAAATACAGCGGCTGCAGTTGGCCGAAGAGGAGGAGGAGGACGAAGAAGAGGTATTCTTCATCTCAAACCTGGCCTCTGGGGCTAGGAAGAAGAGACAGCCCAAATGCATGGTGGACATTCAAGGTGTGCCGACACAGGTCCTGATTGATACAGGCGCCTCAGTATGTGTGTTGGCCGAGGACCATTATCAGAGGTTACCAGGTCCTCCCCCACTGGACAGTTCGGCAGCAAAGATATTCACCTTTGGAGGGGATGCCCCACTACCTATCAAAGGGGTGTTTGTCACGCCAGTCGCAAAGGGAGACAGAATCATCAGAACGCGATTCTTTGTCACAGATGTGAGTCCCCATTCGTTGCTCAGCTGTGCCGCGTCTGAAGCCCTCGACTTGGTGCATTTTGCACGGGAGGTGTACCAAGTGGACATTGTGAGCTTACTCGACAAGTATGCGGACATCTTTGAAGGGGTCGGGAAGTTGAAGGCGCCCCCGATAAAGCTACACATCGACGACACCATCAGACCAGTTGCCCTCAAGCATAGGAGGATCCCGTTTCATCTCAGGGAGAAGGTTGAGGAAGAACTGAGGTCGCTCATCAGCATGGATATTATTGAAAGGGTGGAGGGACCCACACCCTGGGTGTCGCCTATAGTGGTCGCTCCCAAACCTAAGCAGCCAGGAGCGGTAAGGATCTGCGTTGATATGCGCCTCCCAATGCCGCGATTAAGAGGGAGAGACATTTAACGCCAACACTGGATGACATTGTGGGGGAACTCCAAGGGGCACGTGTGTTCTCAAAGCTGGATCTACGGGCCGGCTATCACCAATTGGAACTTCACCCGGACTCCAGATTTATTACAACCTTCACAACACATGAAGGCCTCTACCAATTTAAGCGCCTGAGTTTTGGCATCTCGTCGGCGGCTGAAGTCTTTCAGAACACTATAAGGGGGGCGCTGGCCGGCCTTCAAGGCGTTATAAACATGAGTGATGACATTTTAGTGTTCGCGGACTCTGAGGCGGAACACCTGAGAAGGTTGGAAGGTACTCTAAGGAGGTTGAAAGAACTGGGTCTCACTTTACATCGCCAAAAATGCGAATTTTTTAAAGACCGGATACGATTCTTCGGCTTCATCTTTCAGGCTGCAGGAGTGTCACCAGACCCGGCAAAGGTCAGAGACATAAAGGAGGCAGCGGCACCACAATCCCCCACGGAGGTAAGGAGCTTCTTGGGAATGGTGACTTATTGTGGGCGTTTCATCAGGGGACTAGCGTCGATGGCGGAGCCTCTCAGGGCTCTGACAAGAAATGACGCGGTGTGGAAATGGGAATCCCGAGAACAAGAGGCGTTTCAGGCCCTCAAGAATGCTTTGTCAGATACAGACACCATGGCGTACTTCAACCCGGCCGTGGAGTCAGAAGTAGATGCCAGCCCCGTGGGTGTAGGTGCGGTGTTGCTGCAACCGGATGAGCGCGGCGAGATGAGACCCATTGCCTATGCCAGCAAAGCACTTTCTAGTACAGAGATGAGATACTCACAGATAGAAAGGGAAGCACTGGCCATCCTATGGGGCTGTCGGCACTTCCGCCTGTACATTTTGGGCAAGCCAGTTGTGGTGGTCACCGACCACAAGCCTTTGCTGCCGATACTGGCGGGCGCATCATCGAAGCCGCCGCCCCGAATCGAGAGGTGGATGCTAGCCTTAATGGAATATGGGGTAAAGCTTGTATATAGGCCTGGGACCAACAACCCCGCAGACTATTTGTCGCGTCACCCTAACAAAGAGAACGCAGAAGTGGAAAACGGGGAAGTGGACTGTAAGGGTCTGCTATGTCAAGTGGTAGAAGGTGCACTTCCCATGGCGCTCTCGAGGCTCACCGTAGCGACGGAGTCCTCCAATGATGAAGTCTTCCGCATCATCAAGGCAGCAGTGAGGAGCGGGGACTGGAGAGAAGTGTTACGGAACAACTCAAGGCGCCAGGAGGAAGCACAGAAGGACTTGCAAGCGCTCTGGAGGGTGAGAGATGAGTTGTCGATTTCCGAGGATGGACTGCTTCTCAGGGGGCAGCAGATCGTCATCCCGAGGGAGCTAAGGATGCGAGTGCTGGAGCTGGCGCACATTGGACACCAGGGTGTCGTCAAGACGAAAGCCAGGTTAAGGCCAAAAGTCTGGTTTCCCGATCTGGAGGGGAGAGTTGAAAGCTTTGTGAAGAGGTGTTTGGCCTGCCAGGCGGCGACACCGGGTGACAAAGCGCCACCCATTAGCTCGATGGAGCGCAGTGAGAAGCCGTGGGGTACGGTCCATGTGGACTTTGGTTCTACAGGTCGGGGACGGTACTTTTTGGTGGCCGTCGACCAATGGTCACGGTACCCGGAGGTAGAGGTGGTTGAGTCGACGGCGACTGAGTTCACCACGGCGGCGTTGGACAAAATGTTCGCAGCGCATGGATTCCCGGAGATCATCTGCTCAGACAATGGGCCACCGTTCACTGGTAGCCAGTTTGCGCAGTATCTACGAGAAAGGGGGATAAAACACAGAAGAGTCTCCCCGCTATGGCCGCGAGCCAATGGCGAAGCCGAAAGGATGATGAGAACGCTCAACAAGGTAACGCGCATCTCGGCCAGCAGGGGTGAGGATCTTGTCCAAAGAGTGGTGGAGTTCCTTCGAGTGTATCGCTCAACCCCCCATCAATCCACAGGGGTTGCCCCAGCTGAGGCGCTCTTCGGCCGGTGCCCGAAGGGGATGTTACCAGAAATGGAGGACAGGAGGCCGGGGGTCATAGACAACGATAAAGTTCGTGAAGACCGAGCGGTGCGCAACCAGAAGGAGAGTGAACGCAGAGGACTACAAGAAAAGGAAGTGAGAGTTGGAGACTCCGTACTAGTCAAAAATAGACATCCGGAAGGAAAGTTGTCCCTACCGTTTGAACCACGCCCATGGACAGTGACTCACGTGAAGGGCACGATGGTGACCGCAGCCAGTGAACGGGGTACCGTTACCCGAAATCGATCTTTTTTCAAGAAAGTGGATGTCCCGGCGGAACCTCAGGTCGTGAATGACCCTTCGAGCCAGGAAGGAACATCTGAGGCCCAGGATGGCGTCCCCTCATCGGATCCTGGACCCACACAAGAGGCGGCCCGGCATGTGCCTACGGTCACATCGAGATATCCTGTGCGCGGGAGCCGGAGACCTCCAGCTCATCTGAAAGACTATGTCATGGACTCAGGGGACTGAGCGAGGGGTGAATTACACTTGGGGGCACCCGTTTATCATAGTCTTGTTACTGTTCTGTTCTACTATAAGGGTTCCATATTCCAACGTTTTGTTTTGTTCTGTTGTTAAAAAAAGAAAGGGATGTGACGTCCCAGTGCCACTATCGCGCATGCGTGGGCCTCGTTCCCGGCCACGCATGCGCAGTTGTAATAAACGGTGCCCGTGCGACAGTTCGCGCCGGGACGCGTACAGACCAACAGCGTGTCCCGTGTCTTCCTGTGCTGTGTGCGTGTGGATGACCGTATGAGTGCTTGACAGTTCCCCGAGGCACGGGGGACTCCATAACACCCGGGTATCTCAACCTGGGAGAAGGCAAAGGGAAAAAATGGCCAAAGGACAGAACAAAAGACTTTGTGGCACAGCCATTTTCGGCACTGGCCAGAGTCTTGTGCCAAACGTGGTAAACACCCTAGGCACACTTGTACAAACACCCAAAAATCCTTAGAGGGTGGGTAGGGCCATAAATCCAAAGACCCCTATGCGCGGTACTGGAAGGTACTTGCCACATAGATAAAAAGTTACCAAGAAATAGCAACATAGCCGAAGACTAAGGGAAACATAGTTGCCCAGTACTGACAGCTTGAAGGATGTGTCAGTTTCCCCATAACAAATGAGCGAAAGCCCAGAGGAGTGCAGCTGAAGGCTGTGCTCCATTGGAAAAAGTCAGGTTAGGTAAGCCAAACAAAAGCAAAACGTTTGGGGGGTTCACAAATGGATGGAAAATTGCACCTAAGGGAAATCTTTCCTAACAGTAGTCCAGCCTAGAGAGGACAAGAGCTCTGGAGACATTCAGTTTCTGGAAGAAGGTGAGGAAAGGGAAAATGCCTCTGAGGAGGTGCAGCTGCTAGTGGGCCTTCTTGGCAAGCTCCGTGATGTGAGGAGAGAAGGAGAGAGAGAAGTCATAGATGACACCAAGGTTTTTTTGCCTCAAACGAGGGTGAGAGGAGAGGACCCATAGAGGGCGTCCAGAGGGTAAGAGGGAAGGAGGGAGCTGGGGTTCCAATGAGCAGGAACTCAGTCTTAGAGGCATTAAGGCAGAGATCATTGGTAACACACCAAGCCTGAATAGCAGTCAGATAGTCAGGGATGAGAGAGGAGGAAGAGGAGGCAGTAGAGGGAAGCTTGAAGAAGAGCTGCGTGTCATCTGCATAACACTGGAAGTGAGGAGAGAAGGAGGAGATTAGGTGGACCAGAGGGGCAAGGTAGATGTTGAAGATCCACGGTGAAAGTATAGAGCCTGGAGGGACACCTCATGTGGAGAGTGTGATAGGGGATACAAAAGGGCCCAGCTGAACTTGAAAAGGTCAGTCGGAGAGGAATGAGGTCAACGAGTCCAGTGCCAGGCACACAATGCCAAGCATGTCACAGAGCCGATTTGTCAGGGTGGCATGATTGACTGTGTCAAAGGAAGAGGAAAGATCCAGAAGTATAAGAACGGATGGAGAGTTGGAATCGAGATTTGAGAGCAAGTCTTGACAGGTGTTCAGTAGAGCAGTTTCCCGTGCCTCTGGCTGCTCTGAATCAATCAACAGATTCAGTGTTTTGGACCAGTTGGAAGGCGACCAGCTTCTCCAGGAGTCTGCCCAGGAAGGGGGTAATGTAGATAGGGTGGTAGTTAGCCAGGCAGCAGGGGTTGGCAGAGGGCTTTTTTTTGTTGTTTTTTTTGTATAAAATCTTTATTTGTTTTTAGTCAATAAAAAAAAGACCTTTACAAATATTTCGCTCTTAAGTTACATTCACAAGCAAGTTACATTGATTCAATTGCAGAAGTCAAAACATAAAAACATTTAAACATAAAAACATAACATGAGTATAAAATCAACAAAACCGTTTCACCTTAACTAATAGACTGAGAAATACCATAATTACACGACTCTTTCGATTTCACTCTCAATGATCTTCAACAATTTTGCTGTTTTAATTATTGATGAGTTTGTGGAACCCCACATACATCTTGTCCAGGTCCATTCTCTAGCTGTATATGTATTAGCTTGTATAAAAGAATTCATCATGTTGCAACGCTCGTTTTCAAAGTGTGGGCAATAGATGAAAAGATGTTTTAAAGTTTCTGGTGCGTGATTGCAAAAGCGACATAATTCATCAATCTGATCTAAAGTCAGTTTGAGCCAATGTTTTTTTCTAACTCGTGTATGGAAAAGATCAAATCGGAATCGCATAAAGGTTGGCGAATTTTGGAACAAGGGCATAGTGTTAAATACGACATACAAGGTACTTGCCGATGGACAAATTTACTATATTCTGCAAACAAATTATATCTTGCTATCTGCATACAAGTTTCTGCCCAATCATGTTGGAATAATTTTTTCTTGATTTTTTCCTGACAAAACTCCAGGTCTGTAACAGGGATGTTGAGTTTTCCATCACCAACAACATTTGTACTTTAATTTGATTCATTGAACGGAGGTTATTCCTCCTTAGCATTTGATTTAGGTCTAGGTATAAGGAATTTCTGAGGGGAAACAATATTTTTGCAAAATTCAGCAACAAACGCCAATTATATCTCGCAGAAACCGAAGTGAGGCCAAATTCGTGTCTAATAATGGCGTTTGGCATTGAAGAGGGGAGCCCTAACGTATATTTCCAGATTTGTCCTTGAAGTTGATCTAAAGAGGGACCCAAATCATAAAGAAAAAGCTCGACTCCATATAACAGAATGGTCTCCACTTTTTTCAAATAAAATTCTAAGAGAGGCGTTAAGGAAAAGTTACAAATTTTGTGTAACAGAATCTTCATTTGGCATTTTAGGGGTACAGATTGGAGTAGGAAAAGATCCTTCATTCGTTTATACGTCGTATTCTTAGATAGTATGAGCCCCAAGTAAGTTAGGTTAATGGAAATTGAAATGGGTGAAGTGTCAAATTTCCATACAAATTGTCGTACCTTCTCTTTGTTTGAAAATATGATTATATTAGATTTTTGGGGATTAACATTGTTTCTCTTGCAATAATACATGAAGCTTTCTAATTTGGATTGAAGCCCAACCTGGGTACAATCGAAGAGCAGAATGTCATCTGCATATGCTAACCATGACAAAGAAAAATCGCCAAATCTAATTGCAAAAGATTTGTCTGTGTTCCAAATGTCCTCTATATCAGAAAGATAAAGATTAAACAGAATGGCTGCAAGGTTGCAACCCTGTTTTACTCCTGTGAAACATGGAATAGCCTGTGTTAGAGAGCCCAATCTGTCAATTCTGACTTTAAAATTTGTTTGAGAATGAAGCATTTGAATAAGTGTGATAAGATATTGAGGGAAATTGGACTTATGGAGTTTCTCCCAAAGTTTGCCTCTAATAACACAATCAAATGCCGCTTTTAAGTCCAGAGAGGCAACAAATATAGGGCTGTTAGCAGGACTGGTGGCATGTGCAATAATATGTGCCAAAAGACACGCATTGAGGGGAGTACCCATCCCTTTACGAAAGCCGACTTGAGATCGGCAAAGAGAGTTATTGGACTGTGCAAAACTTTCTAATTCTTGTAGGATCAATGAAGCAAAAATCTTGGCTGCAACATCAATGATCGCGACCGGTCTGTAGTTATTGGGATCTGTAATTGATCCTTTTTTATGAAGCGGAATGATAATTGATGTGAGCCAAGAACTGAGGATTTTTTTAGACCGAAATATTTCTTGAAACGTGCTCATGAAGATGGTAGCCCAGAATAGCGGATCATCCTTAATTAAACACGGGGGAAGTCCATCAGGACCAGAACATTTCGACCCTTTTAGTTTCTGGATTGCAGCAAGAATATCTGACTTGTCCCAAGGGCAACGATCCGGGATTAGATGACATTCGGGAAGCTGTTCAAAAGAGGTGAATTCTTCAGGGAGTGCATATTTGCAAAGAAAGAAAGAAAACCAAGTTGCACTATCTATACAAGAGTCAAATTCACGTGAAGTTACTTCATCAATTGATCTAATAGTTTTCCAGATCTCTTTAGATTTACAGTGACATATTAAGTTGACAATTCTTTGATTTTGCCGTATTTTATGTAAAATCCTGGTCTCCTTAAGTAACTTTTTATAGTTGACTATGTTAGTTTTTTTTAGAAGGATATATTCAAGATTGAACAAATTCATCCTTGACTTCCTTGCCACACGCAACTCCACATTTTTTTTCTTTTTTAGCAAGGCTACCGTGATGTCAAATGCTCTTCGATCATCTTTCTCAACATCTTGCCCAATCACTTTTTTAGAGATATCACACAAGTGTGTAGCAATCATGTCCAAGTTCCACTGTAGAATTACAGAAAAGTCAACAGGATCTCCACTTGTACAAGACCAAAAATCTCTATTTACTAGCGCTGTAAATTTCCTGCAGGTTGATGGAGACCAATTGATTGAACAGCATAGTCTGTTACATTGAATGGGTATTAGCTGGGGTACACTCAGAGATTTTATAAAGAAGTTTGGAATGGAAGTTGCTAACATTAAATGGTCCCCCAAATTAGACATGATGGTATTGACCTTGGACAGTCTGCCAGAAAGTTGTACGGTGGAAAACATATGATCGATCCAAGACTGAGCAGTGCCTCGTTTCCAAGTAAACCTCTTATGAGTGTCTGCTGAGGCTGTTAGAACGATGTTCCATGCTTTAAGAAAATTTCTCCACACATTCCCTTTCTGTAGAGAGGCATGTAAATAAGCAAAATTAGAACCCATACAGAAGGGGTTGGATCCAAATGCTGAGTTAAAATCACCTCCAATGAGGATTTCAGCATCAGGAGCCTTATTGAGAGCCTCATTAAGGATTTCACCAAATAGTTCACCCGCAGTTTCAATGGGATATTGCATGGGGATCCAATAAAGTGAAATTAAGAGAATGTTTTCTTTCAGATTCCCATCAAAAGTGATATCACAAATTAGACACAAATCACATTTGTAAACGTTATTGAGAGTGAATTTTAACCTTATATCAAGCAGGATCATCAACCCCCCTGTAGGCCTACCTTCTGAACCTTTGTTAGCATGATGAAAGCATACAAAAAAACCATCCAATTCTACACACTTTAATGCCATGGTCTCCTGTATAAGTAATATGTTGGGCAAGTGTTCTGTTTTTACACTATCTCTCCATTTTACCAAATTGCAGAAGCCACAGCAGTTCCACGACACGATGGTAAGGTCATGAATTTATGATTCGGTCGTGGAATTGGTGGTATTAACTGCTGTTTTTATCAGAGGTTCAAGCCATTCAAGCCCGTTTAGGGCATTTGTAAGGGCAGAAAGTTGTTCCATCATATTTGTATTATGATCGTTTGGGCCTTGCGTGGAAAGAATGAGATCCCCATTCCCTTTCGGAGAAGGAGGTTGAAATTCCAAAAAGTCCATTGCTGTTTTTAGTTGGGGGAATCCAACCATTTCAAGACCTACAATTAGAAGGTCGGCCTGGTGCTCCCAAATCAGTTTCACGATAATGGGTGATAGCATTCTGGACAACATTCTGTTATTGTTCTCATTGGGTAATCTAATCCACTCAATGTCATTGTTAACCAGGCTTGTAAGTGATGGAATCTTATAGAGTGAATTCATTAGATAAGATCGATTGATACGAGCCGTGCCATTGATCTTATTATCACTTTTCCAACCAATTATGTTCTTCATTTCACAAGGTATGTTCTGAAACTGTTGAAGAGTATCCTTAAGTGTATCTTCAAGGGTAGTCTCTAATAGCTTTTTGATGACAACAAGTTCCTCTTTTTCTGCTTCAGTAGCACTTCTGCAGACTTGGTGTAGAACTTTTGTAGATGTCACAGTTCCATGCGTGATGTTTGATTTTAGAACGATCTCTGAGGGTCCATCCACTTCGCCGCGGGCAGAAGATAAGGGTGTAATCAAGTTTTGACCCTGATCCTTCCTACATTGATTTTGGTTTCCAATGTATCCTTGTTTAATATGAATGTCTAGACGGCCTTCGCCTTCTTTTGGAATTGCTTCCAGAAGTGATGCTACTTTTTCTAATACTTGCTTGGTTGTCTCAGCCTTTAACCTTTGTTCATCTTGTGCACATAGAATTAGTAACTCACGTGGGCATCTTTCATTGCCGCTTATTTTCCCGATCTTTTTTAACCCATCAGTTTTCCTTGTAGAAATGTCTGTGAAAAATCTAGTTAGGTGAGGTTGGATCTTTTTTTGGTAGACATACTTAAATCTGCTTCCGTGTGGTGTTTTCCATCTTTCTCGCTGACCTCACTATTTGCAGCTCTCAGATTCAAGTTTTGTTTTTCATTTGTAGTCGTCGCCTTTTTTAAAGCGATTACTTGTATAGTTGATGAGCTAAGTTGCAGTGCTGTTTTGCTCTCCTCATTTAATTCATTTAAATTTAAATTTTGTTCCGAGGGAGCTACAAATGTTGTTACTTTGCTTGGACATGTTTGTACTGCATTATCTTGCGCAAGTTCAGAAGCCAATTCATGCATTTTTTTCTCTCCATGCATAGAGATAGCTTTGTTCTTGTGCCTTCTTTTTAGAGCTTTAAGATGATTTTTCTTAGTTCTCCTTGATAAGAAATAGTGACTTTCCTTTGCACTTGAACCATCTTGTTGCGAATCGTTGATTTTGTCCTTTTCCATTAGTTTTATCAGAGTCGAGGGACTATCAGGAGTGGATTCAGTCCCACTTGTGTTCACAGCGGTAACTTCCTCCGTTATGACCATTTCTCGAATTTTATCTTTCGGTTCCATTTGAGCCAGTATTTTTTCAACTTTTGGTAGTCTATCGTGTTGCAACTTTGCAATGTCTAGATAGCCCATTTTTACATTATCTGCAAGGGATGAATTGTCCACTCCTGAGTTCTCTTTGCCACTAAGTATTTGTGCAAATGTGGCTGCAATTCCATGAGACAGAAATGGCTCATTTGTAGTTTGCGAACTAGCTTCTTTTTTTCCATTTTGCCCCTAGAATGAAACAGATCATTTTTTAATAATGAAGCTGTTCTAACATGACAATCACAGTGATAGATGTGGCATGCTTCTTGTGCCAAAATATAACCCTCAATTTTTGCTAATTGTGTGGTCTTTGTCACAAGATCTTTTTTAATCTCTTGCAAGAGCAGATGGGAATATTCGTGCCCTCGATCGAGTACATTTAGGATTCTTGTAAAAATGGGAAGATCATCGATCTTCTGCTCAGGCCTTTCGTCTACAGGCATTTCTTGTGATAAAGGCAACTCTGGTAGATTGGAAAAGTTAAAGACTGGAACAGATGTATTCACGTTTCTCTGTTCGAAGGATTCATTCTGTGTGTTTGTTTTGTAAATATAATTCATATTTGGTGAACTGGTCGTGGGCATTTGTTTGCAGCTCGCATCTATGTTTTCATTCCCAATACAACGATGATTTGCATCGTTAACACTTGATTTATGGAAATGTACATGCTCCATCCGCATACCATGTGTAGAAACAGGAGTGGAGGGCCCGAGCGATAGCCTGATTCTTTTGTCTAAATCCGTCATAATCACTGGAGCAAGCAAGGATATGTCGGAAATAGGAAGATACTTGTTTTCATGTATGTCAGCGATGATTTTTTGCACATTAAGCGTGTGTTCATCAGCAGCAAATGGATCGTTCGTAAGATCTTCATTAACTTTTTTTAAGGAACATATTTATTTTGGGCTGGATGCCTCAGCTTTGCTTTCAGGTATAGAAGTCTTCTCATCTATTTCCTCAGCGTGACTTGACATAGATAAGAAGGTTTCCCGTTCAGCGAGGCAGAAGGACTAATCTTTTTTTTTTTTTTTTTACATTTTTTGGTGAATCTGTTGATGAAAGCATTTTTGTGGGCCCCACCTTCCTCTTTTTGCCGTTTCTGAGAACCGATTCCATATAGTGGACAATGGAAGCGTACAAAAGATCAGTACTCTTAGGCAACAATGAGGACGGAAAATAACACCGCTTTCACTCGATTAAGTCGAGTCTATTACTCAGAAAAAAAAGCAATTAAATCCCTGTTTTCAACAGGAATGTTCCCCCTACCGCGCCCAAAGAAGGCGTTAGATGACAGGTAATGAGCCCCGCTACTCGCGCCGCGCACCGCAAACAGCAAACAGTACTTCGGTCTACTTCACGGTGCGCGGCGCAGGTGCGCGGCGCGGGTGCGCGAGGGCTCTGCTATTAGTTCTTGCAGAGGGGGCGGTGCAGCCAGAAAGGGCCGTATCCAAAATAGAGGACACACCTTTGGGAGGGGAGCAGAGAGAAAAAGAATGAATGAGCAACAAAAACCACTAGAGCGGCACAAGCAGTATACACTACTAAGTCAAACAGAATAGTTACGCATAAGCAACGTGACCCTGGTTTTGAATTAACGACAAAGCGTGGGCACAATGCAATACTGAATACATGTCTTAACACACTATGACTGACACGATGACTACGTGTCTTAACACACTATGACTGACACGATGACTACGTGTCTTAACGCACTATAGCTGTCACGTGGGCACAGCGTGCAAATGTCCCGTTCTTAAAGTTTGTAGTTTAAAGGCAAAACAATATGCTACGAAAGCCCACGCAATGAGTATTCACCTTGAAAGGAAGTCAGAGCAAGTCCAGGCAACCAGGTGTTGCCGGCTCAGACGTCCTGAGCGCTTCCGGAGTGCCGTTGGCGTAGGGCCAAGCCGCAGTTTCCAAAAAGCAATGTAATCCGCAGCAGCAGCAAGAAAGAGGATAGCAGGGGCGTGGCCAGCAGGCGTAGGATGCAGACGTGATCCCTCGCTGCTCCCGGCCGCCAGCTCAATCCTACATCCATCCTGTCACTAGAAATAGAGATTAAAAGCCTTAAAATACCATAGCGACGCTGGAACTACTGCTGCCTCGAGTCGGAACATCGCGGACCCGAATCGGCACGGGCTTTACGAGATACAGCCCTCAGCGCACACAAGCTGCGGGCCGCGACCAGCAACCAAGATGGCCGCCTGAGGACGAGGGAGACAGAGGCTGAGGATCCCTGAAACTGCAGCCACCTCGAGGAAACCGCGAAGTGCGCGCAGTCACCCACCCGCTGGCTGCGAGGAAAGAAGCGACTGTCCGGAGCCATCGCACACTCGCCTTCCCGGCTGCAGGGCCGCGCCGACTGAAGGACGCGGCGACCGGTGCTCCCGCGCGCGTGTTTTTGCGGGGAGACCCAGCCGCTGCACTCAGGCACCAACAGATCCGGTCGGCTGTCAGCGAGATCCGCTGACCGGAGCGCAGAAGGGAGCCTGTGGAGAACCACACCGCCACCTCACTTGAAGGGTGAGAATCAACGAGGACTCGCCTTTCCCCCTCCCCCTGGATCGCCGGCAATTCCCACAACACGAAGGCGTCCTCCCCAGCTGCAACACCGGGGTAAGGAGCGAAGGAGAAGGGAGGTGAACGGTGATCCTCACCTCCTGGCCCGAAACACGCGCACGGCCCAGAACGGGCCCTACCAATCCACGAAGAAGGCTGCCTGTGCAACCCGCCGGCTTGCACCACGAGTGGAGTATAATACGGACACGGCGACCGAAACGACGGCACAAGTGCTCTGACAGCGGCTCCTGATTATCTCCCCGGTCGCTCGCTGGCGACCCGGGATAGCGGTAAGGAGAGGGGGAGACGGGGGATTGGACCCTGACATCCTGTGTGACATTCCCTGGATATATATATGTGTACACACCACGCGCTGGGCGAAATAACTGCATAAACCCAGCTCCCAACATATGTGTGGCACTTACTAAGCGAAGCTTCCAACCCCGGAGGGACACCCCTGCTGTGTGAGCCGACACGATACGGAGAGGGACTTTAGGCCCCCCTGGCTATACATAAAAGGACGCCGAACAAACCACGCTGCGCCTGCCGGGCTACGTATGCCCACTACCCTTGAGCCCCTGGGCTTGAACAGAACCGCTTTCGTCCACCCGCCAAGCTCACCCGTGGAACCAGCCGGCGCCACCCTCCCTCCGCGCATCTAAAGCGCACCCACACACTATCACGAGCGTTACTTTGCGGGGCACCCACACAGCCGCGGTGCACAGAACTTCGGTTCCACAGCCGGACCCATCCGTGGAGCCTCCCCCAACACGCACTCAGATACAAGCGCATGGAATGTAGATACTCCTCCTGCGAAGTGTTGTAACTACGGAGCGGCCATACCCGAATCTCTCCCCCCCCCCAATAATAACACTCGCCTCCCTGCCCTCCAAAGGGCCCCTCCCTCCAGGTGAACCCCTACCGCCACCTCACTACCATTCCTGCAATGGGGAAAGATAAGCTCAGGAAGACCTCCACACAAAGCAGGATTGAACAATACGCAACCACGCCACTCTCTCGCTCCCCGGAAAGGCCAACACAACAGGATCTGGACTGCATGGAAGATAATATCTCCCTCAGAGACATCATGGGTGCAATTGCCAGTTCTAGAACTTCCATGGAGAAAAAGATGGAGAGTATAGGTGCGGACGTATCCTTGTTGAGACATGATCTCCAGAAGCTGACCTCACGTACCGGGGAGGCGGAGATGCGGATCTCCGAAACCGAGGACAACCTTCGCGGTGTGAACCAACAGATGTCTGGCATGGTGGCACGCATAAAGCTCCTGGAAGCAAGAGCAGACGAAAGTGAGGGCAGATCAAGACGGAACAACGTCCGCATACTGGGTCTTCCAGAAAAAGCTGAAGGAGATTGCATGGAACTATTCCTTGAGGGGTGGCTCGCGGATATATATGACGTACAGTCCTTCTCCAAATTCTTCTCCATCGAGCGAGCCCACCGCATTCCCACCGGTAAGATCATGCCAGGAGCACCTCCACGTACAGTCATCGCAAGGTTCCTAAACTATAGAGATAGAGACACAGTACTGCAACTGGCGAGGTCTAAAGGAACTATTACGTACAATGGGTCAAGAATTGCGTTCTTCCCTGACTTCACTAGAGAAGTACAGAAAGCGCGCCAATCATTTGATTCCCTTAAAAAACGACTGCAATCAATGGGAGTTAAATATGGGCTAATATTCCCCGCCCAGCTTAAAATATTTCACAAGAACACAACAGTCCACTTCACTGATCCTAAGGAGGTGTGGAGCTAGGCTGAAAGGCACATAGATGGCGACTGAAGCGCTGACGGAAGACGAAGAGGAGAACGGAATAGACCTCGCCCTGACCAACCACCTGATCAGGAACCGCAGCAACAACAACAAAACGGAATCCTACAACATGCGGAGGATTAGAAAGCATTACCAATATCTCGGATATCCAGATCACTACTAACATACCGCAAAGGTGCTGTACTGTACACCGCAAACGCGACGATGACGGCAATTCCGGCTGGCCGTCCAAACAGCGCCCCCCCATCCCACCCCCGGACACTAAGTGAAATCGGAACACCGTATAGCGGAGTTCCACCACCCTGCCTTGTGTTTCCCCCTGAGACGCAACATCTAGCACATCCGCACTCTGAAAACAGATTGTCACGGGGCAGGCAGATGTAGATAACAGTTAAATCGTTCAGAAGTTAACATTGGGTCGACAGATGCTTCAGTTGTGGGTGGAGTATAGGGAGGGGGGAGTTGGGGTTGTTACATCTATTCAATGTTTATCATACAGAGGCACGACGAGCACGATATACGGACCAAATATCACAGAACTGTTACATATGCATCCAAGGAAATACAACTGTGTAAGCAGATCCCGCACTGACAATGACAGCTGAGTACACTTCAACCCAAAGCAAGCTTAAACTCCTGGCATGGAATGTGAACGGATTGGGTGCCAGCATCAAAAGACGGCTAGTCCTGCAGCATCTAAACAGACATTCCCCAGACATAGCCATGCTGACCGAAACACATCTAGCCGGAAACATATGCAAATTTTTCCAAAGATCAAACTACTGCACTGCGGTTCACGCAGGCTTCTCTATGGGAGCGAGAGGAGTGCTCATACTAATCCACAAGAGACTTCCGCTGGTGATCACAAACGTTCTTCAGGACAGAGGAGGCCGGTATGCATACATTCAAGCAACACTATGGAACCAAACACTGGCACTCATGGCAGTGTACTCCCCACCAGCTCTCCTCAATGACCTGCTAAACGAAATTACCCCCATCCTGGCAACGAGAAATGCAGACACAATGGTGATAGGAGGAGACTTTAATGAGGTCATGGACTATACGCTTGATCGCACGCACCTGAGAACCAGAAACCTCGCCACTACGACTAAACTGGCCTCCTTTGTGTCGGCAATGGGCCTCTGTGATGCGTGGAGAGTTCTTCATGCTCAGACTCGACAATATTCCTTCCACTCGGGGGCCCACGCCTCGATGTCTAGGATAGATTATTTCTTCCTCCCACACCAAAGTAGTCACCAAATAAGCAATGCATCCTTCCTTCCCCGAGGAATCTCTGACTATTCTCCACTGCTACTAGAACTGGAAACAGCTAGACCACGACCGCCCCCCTTATGGCGTTTAAATACCTACTACTTGGGATTCCCTGAATTTCAGGAGATGATAGAGACCGCCACCTCCAATTACTTTGAACTTAATACAGATTCGACTGATAACCCCAATACACTGTGGGAGGCGTACAAGCCAGTTCTGCGCGGAGTAATTATATCATGGACGTCCCATAAGAAGAGGATGCATCGCGAAAAAATCATGGAAGCTGAAACTGAAGTCATGTCCAAGGAACTGGAACACACTGCCAGTGACACCCCGGAGTCGAATAGAGCCTTACTAATGGCACAGAAGAAGTTGCATAACTTATCCTTAGACTGTGCCAGGAAAGCACACGCTGCAATGAAGGCACGTGTATATGAAACGGGAGACAAAGCAGGTAAACTGCTTGCGTGGCTGGAAAAACGAGACGAGGGTCAATCGAAGGTGAAATGCATCAGTACCCTAAACGCAAATCTAGCCCACATTGATGCAGACATCGCTGAACACTTTGCTGAGTTCTATGAGAACCTCTATGAACCCCCCACCAATGCTATAGACAGTACCATACTAACTGATATTGTCCTTCCAACACTCACCACAGACCAGATCACCGCTCTAGACAGCAAAATCACTACTACTGAGATATCAACTGCCATCGGACAACTCCAGGCCGGTAAGACCCGAGGCCCGAACGGGTTCCCAATAGACTTCTGGAAAAAGCTACACCATCTGGACATACCCGCACACTTGCTCAATGTGTTTGAGCACTCCCTAAATCAAGGCGAGCTCCCACCTGATCTCCGCAAAGCCACCATTATAGTAATTCCCAAAAAGGGTAAACCCCCTGAAGACTGCACATCCTATCGACCCATATCCCTCATTAATAGCGAAGCCAAAATACTGGCCAAGGTTCTTGCCAATAGATTACAACTAGTCATCACGTCCCTGATCCACCCGGACCAATGTGGCTTTATGCCCCAGAGGTCGACCAGAATGAATATTCGCAGACTGCATCTGGCACTAGAGAGAGCCCCGGCCTTGCAGCAATCACTAGCTCTGTTGGCCATAGACTTCGAGAAAGCATTTGACTCTGTTCATTGGGAGGCGCTATGGGCCATAATGCGCAGGATGCACTTCGGAGAACCGTTCATAAAATGGGTACAACTACTATACAATAACCCAGTAGCCGAGGTTAAAGTAAATGGGTGGCCGTCGCGTACCATCCGACTAGGGAAGGGAACCAGGCAAGGTTGCCCACTCTCGGCAATGGTGTTTGCACTGATAATAGAGCCACTGGCAGTCCTCCTGAGGGACACTACCACATGGACTGGCTTTAGATGGGGTCCAAACTGCGAAGATAGAGTATCCCTCTATGCAGATGATCTCCTAGTGTACCTGGGCGACCCAGCATCTTCATGCCCTGTAGTCATGCAAATCCTAATAGAGTACGGATCCTTTAGCGGACTCAAAGTAAACTGGTCCAAATCTGTGCTGTTCCCAGTTAAAGGGATAGATTGCATTCCAACATCGGGTTCCCCATACAAAGTTGAAACCAATCAGTTCCGATACCTAGGTATACGAGTCGCCAACGAGCTAAATAGCTACGTAAAACAAAATCTACACCCACTCATCAAAAGATATGAGCAAGACGTAGCCCACTGGCAAGCACTACCACTGACAATGTTAGGCAGGGCATCACTCTTTAAGATGCTGACCTTACCCCGTTTTCTATACATTCTCCAGAATGCCCCCCTCCACATCCCCGCTGTAGAATTCCACAGTATAAATAGCACAACACGTACACTCCTATGGGGTGGGAAACGCCCGAGAATTGCCCTCCAAACTCTCCAACGCTCAGTCTGGGAAGGGGGAATAGGACTCCCGAACATCCAGCTCTATTATTGGGCAGCTCAAATGGCAACAGTCAATGATATCCTGCATGGAGACCCGAGCATCCCTCACATAAGAGCCGAACTAGCGGCGAGACACGGTATGTCCCCACTCGAAAGCCTCTACTGTAAGCAGACTCGCCCGCCTGAACGCACGATAGCAGTACACACAGCCCTGGTGTGGAAAGAAATACATAAACACATAGGTTGGGATAACAAAATTACCCCAGTCCAACCCATCTGGAACAATGCTCACCTCCCGAATCTTGCCAACCTCCCGAAATGGCCAACCTGGGCTGCAGCTAACATACAGACGATTCAGCAGATAGTAGTGAACGACCAGCTGATGCAGTTCCCTGAGCTTGCTGCAACACATGGCTTGCTAGACACTGAACAGTATCACCACGGACAACTACAGCATGCACTTATCGTACACAGGGCCCACCTCGTGGACATGCCGGAATGCACACCTATAGAAAGGAACATAGTAATGGATAAGGTAAACAACAAGGTCACATCTACCATGTACAATGCTATCTCCTCATTTGGTACGAAAGAGCTGCTGACCTTGAAGACGAAATGGGAAAATGATATTGGCCCCATATTACCTGAAGACTGGATTGAAATCCTGATGTATCCTAGAGAATGTGCAATTTCGGCACGAATTCGGCTGGTGCAATTTAAGATACTACATAGGATATACTATCCCCGAATAACCCTGTACAATTGGGGCAAATCGACCGACCCCAAATGCCTACGCTGCAAACAAGAAGAAGGATCCTTCTACCACATCCTCTGGCAGTGTACACGCATACAACGCTTCTGGCATAAATGTAGCGCGAGGCTTTCCAGGGTCATATGCCGCGAAGTTCCGATGGATCCTAAACTCCTGCTCTTGGGCATTGTAGACACTCTAGAACTGTCACGATTCGAAAAGCTACTGGTTTCAACTTCCACAGGAATTGCGAAAAGGAACATTGCACAATTGTGGGGTTCAGAAAACACCCCGAAATACGATCAGTGGACATCAGATGTGGATGCAGTCATTTTAATGGAACGCCGAGTCTACCAAGCTAGAGGCTGGGCAAAGCAGATAAGATTTGGGGAAGATGGGAACAGACAATATAAATCTGATGTAATATTGGCAGTTTGCATTGGCACGCAGTCCTACAGAGACTATATCTGCTAACACCATTCTTTGGGATGCTTGCACATCATAATCATCCATAAACTGCCTGCTGCCTTAACTGCTCATATACTTCACATCATGTGTGTCGCTGCGATTGCATATATTTTAAGTATACTCATCCGTGCTACTCTGCCAACTGTATGTAAAGTCTTATGGTTTTGTTGGTAACTTGTTGTTTATTGCACAAAATGTAATAAAATTTGTTATTAAAAAAAAGAAAGAGGATAGCACGCACACCTGCAGCCTGCAGCAAACAGTACTTCGGTGTACTTCGCGGTGCGCGGCGTGGGTGCACGAGGGCTCTGCTATTAGTTCTTGCAGAGGGGGCGGTGCAGCCAGAAGGGGCGGTATCCAAAATAGAGGTCACACCTTGAAAGGAAGTCAGAGCAAGTCCAGGCAACCAGGTGTTGCCGGCTCAGACGTCCTGAGCGCTTCCGCAGTTCCGTTGGTGTAGGGCCAAGCCGCGGTTTCCAAAAAGCAATGTAATCCGCAGCAGCAGCAAGAAAGAGGATAGCACGCACGCCCGCAGCCCGCAGCAAACAGTACTTCGGTGTACTTCCCAGGCTTTTTGAGGAAAGGATGAACAAGGGAGTGCTTAAGGGGTAGTGGGAAGGAGCCAGTGGCAAAGGAGTGATTACAGAAATCGGCCATGGCTGGCACATGGGAGGCAATGTTGTCCTTCATAGTTCTGGAGGAGCAGAGGAGCACGTGTTTGGAGAAGAATTTCTTAGAGCGGACTTGTCTAGAGACCTCATCTGTTGCTATGGGCGAGAAAGAGGAGAGTAGGAGGGAAGGGGAGAGAGGGGTTCTGCTGATTTATTGCGTGTGAATGAGATTGGGCCTAGTTAACTAGGTTTGTAGATAGCAAGCTTATGTTTTTTGGGCCTACTGCAAAATGGAGTCGTGTGCTATGTATTTTCTAGTGCCACGCATCTACTGTTGGTGCTACTGTGCTTCTACATGGTGCTTAATAGTGTGGGTTACTCCCCCCTATACACTGTATAACCTCATATGGTGTTCGCCTCACCTGAAAGTGCCTAAGGGGGTGGGATATACTCATTTCCATCCCAACACTTGTTTGTCTGGGTTTATGTTGTCTCATGTGTATGTGTATGCCCCGATCCCTGCGGGCTGCCGGCGCGTTAGAAATAAATAAATAAATAAATTGGTCCCACTGGTCACCCATCTACGCTATCCACATCTCCTGAACAACAGTACTCTCCATCACGTTTCGGTTAGTGATGATGTCTTCCTGCATCCCCTTGGTTCTTCACTGCAGACTGCATATAAGGCCTCTCCAGGAGTTTCTGGACACAAGTTGGCAGCAGGTGTCAGGCTCCTGGAATGACAAGATTACCCTCACTCCAGCATTCTGCCACACTCTACATTGGTAGAATCATTGCAAGCACCTCACGCAGGGTGCCTCCTTTTGCCTCCTGACATACCAGGCCACAGCAACAACCAATGCCCCCCTAGAGGGTTCGGGAGCCCACACAGGCCAATACCACACCAGAGGCCTGTGGCAGCTGGAAGAAAGGGCACTACACATAAATGTCGTGGAGCTCTTAGCAGTGTTCTGGGCCCTCAAGTCCTTCAAACCCCAACTCCAGGGCAAGGTGGTTCACATTTTCACTGACAACACAACCACCATGTTCTATATCAGGAAGCGGGCTCTCCCATACTGCCCAATGAAGTGCAATCACTGTGGAACTCGGCAATATCACAGAACATGTTTCTCATTTTGTTTCATTTGGCAGGGATCCACAATATCATCACAGATTCCATCAGAAGGGAGCTACGATCCTGCCACAAATGGGAGCTTCATCAGAGCCAAGTACTTCTCTAAGTGGGGTAACCGACAGATTGACTTGTTCACCACATCGGCCAACACCAACTATCCCCAGTTTGCCAGCCGGTATCCTCAAGCGAAGAGCCTTGGGCACGCCTTCTCGATCCCCTGGGAGGGCCTATTCCTCGATGCATTCCCTCCAATTCCGCTTCTACTACGAGTGCTCAATACACTCAAACGGAGTCACTGCAAGACGATCCTCATTGCTCCATCATGGCCCAGTCAGATTTGGTACGCCGGCCTCCTTCAACTGTCGGTGGCCCCTTGCGTCAAACTACCTCCTCTACCAGACCTGCTCTCCAGATACGAAGGGTCCGTTCTGAATCACGACCCAGCCTCCCTGAAGTTAAGGGCTTGGCTTCTGCAGCCCTAGAATTCTGACAGTTTGCATTACCTTTACAATGCAGAAAGAGTCTTGCAAAGGCTAGACCGCTATCTGCTCTATCCTGCTACAAGCACATGTGGAAGCGCTTTACTGTATGGTGTCATGCCATTTGCAACAGCTCGACCCCCTTTGTATCAAGTCTAATCAAATCCTGCCATATCTTCTGTCATTGGCCAAAGCAGGGCTTGCACACGTATCCATTAAATCCCATTTTGGGGCTACCTCTTGCGCAAAATGATAATGTTGCTAGCTTTATTTCTTGCATCTTGAATGGATGATTAAGTGGGTTAGGTTTATTCTCATCTTGGATCCACTGAAATGGCAGATCTTCTTTCTGTGCCGCCTCGCCTAATGCCCGCAGCCTGTTTCCTACTTATCAGGTATCCATATAATCTTTTTTGATCCTCTGGCAATTCTGTGCCATTGCCGCACACCCGACAAAAAAATTAAAATATCTGCATTTAAATTGTAACTCAAAGACACTTGACTTGGAGGCACGATAGTGCTTCCTTTTGTGCTCCTTGCAGCATTTCTGCCCATTTGATTCATTTTTAGCCAATCTGGGCCCTGATGCAATGGCCTCCTTGTGGCCTTTCTAAGAAGGCCGCCTTCTTCATCAACACCTACCAAGCACCTTCTGGTGCACTGTGACCCACCTCCCTGCCGCCAGATTGGCTGAGGCTACATTCTTCTTGGCCAATCGAGTGAGCCGGCAGGCAGTAGATGGCCCCTCTCCCAAGATTCTCTCTTAAGGCCCCTGGGACTACCCTGTTTAGGCCTGTGTGGGCCCCCTGCTACAGCGCTGGAACATGCCATTGCGACCATCTCCCATAAGAATGGGTAAGCGCTCTACTCCCCCGCCATGCTCACTCCTCATTCTTGTTTTCTTGCAATATTGCGGTCTGCCAACTCAATCCTCTTGTTCACTCCCGCCTGGCGTTGCTGTCACCACACAAGTTGATCAGTCCACACCTGCCTCTGTTGCTTCAAGGGCATTCTTGTTGTCCCTCGTGCTGCGCCTCTTGACTATTGCCCATGGATCCACATCTGAACTAACAGCCTCCAGCCTGCAGCCTCCACACAGCGTTGAAGAACTTTTGCACCTTTTTTCCTATTTTTGCCTTAACACTGCATTGATAACGTGTCTTTTCTCTCCCTCTATACCCACATGCACTCTTTGCCTCTCTCGTTATCTTACATGCACATATTGCACATATGTCCTGTTTGCAGTACCTGTCTGCTCTGAGTCAAGAAGCCTCTCAAGTTCTGCTGTTCCTATCCCCCTGAAACCTTATTCTTGCTGTGCCTCTAAACCTGCAAATAGATCGTTTTTTTCTGCTGCATATTTTATGTTTTTGCTGAAATTCAAACCTAGATGTGCATTTAAACATGCTTGTAGATTGTTTCCAGCTGTACTTTAGCACACACTATGCCCATCTGCTCAGCTGCTAGGCCACCTGGTAATTCTTTCGTGCACCTACAGCTCCCCGCCCTGACCCTTTCCCTCCCCCACACGCTACATGGCACTCTCTATTTCCCCTATCTATTTTAACTGCTGTTCTATCAACTATCCTTCCTCTCTCACGAAGTCTGGAAGAAAAAAGCTTTAAAAAACCCTCCTGGGGGGGGGCGTGAATGGAGTAGACGTGCATCTGCTCGGCTCCTGCGGCCGCACTAACATCCTGATATAAAAAAGCCTGTTTCCAGGGGTAATAAGAGCTGGAAATACTCTGATACGATAGCGAACATCCTTGGGCATTCCTGGAGCGAAGATCGAAGAGAACCGCGGTCGGATTCCCCGGAGACGACCATGTGAAGTTTTCCAGCGACAGCAGCTGGCCGCCTTCAAAATGGCCGCGGGTGCACGCAGCTGAACGTCTTGTGCACACCCAGCGAGGCCGCGCTGAGACGGTGGCTGAACCGCAACGGACTGATCGATCACAGTGGGAGAAAGGTGCGGACCCGGGGAGGCCCCGATCGGCGGACACGCTCCCTGCAAGACAGCACAGACAAGAGAGCCTGCTAAAGAGTGGAGCCTAGGCCTCCCGCGCTGGAGCACCATCACTGGCCGGGAAGTCAAGAAGGTCTGCAAGGGGAGAGAGGACCGTACACCCCGGTGAGCCCTGCCTTCCGAGCAGCGAGGCGACCCCAGTATCATACGTGTGGACCCGTGGGCCAGTGTGTGAGCAAAGAGCACGCCTTGCCCCAGGAGGCACGCTACTGCCGGGCGGCGGTTCCGTCGGCCCTGGAGGGTGGACATGTCACCGGAGCACAGCAGCTACGAAGGGTGCGATCTGCCGACAAGGTAAAAGAGACAAGGGGCACACCTGGCAGCGTGGTGCTCAGGCGAGGCTGACCACATTGGCCCACATAGCATACACGGTGGACCGGGCGCTATCGGGAAAGATAGACCGAGGAAGCTTCACGCCCAAAGCAAAATGGACCAATACACCATTCCTCCTCCCCAACCCACTGAACTCTCAGACGACATGGAGACGGACCAAGCAATATCGCTCAAAGACATCATGGCCGCCATTGCCGACTCCCGCACGTCCATGGAGCAGAAAATGGACGGAATTAGCATGGCTGTCTCCCTACTCAGGCACGACCTCCAAAAACTGTCAGCACGCACCGGGGAAGCCGAGCAGCGCATTTCTAATACGGAGGACAGAATGAACACCGTGCAACAACAACTTCATAACACAATGTCCAAAATGAAGGTGCTGGAAGACAGAATTGAAGAGGGAGAGGGCAGGTCCAGGCGCAATAATGTACGCATCCTGGGTATACCCGAAAAGGCTGAGGGCCCCTGCATGGAACTCTTTCTAGAACAATGGCTCTCTGACCTATACGGGCTCTATGCCTTTTCCAAGTTCTTCTCCATAGAAAGGGCACACAGGGTGCCCACAGGCAGACCACCGCCTGGAGCCCCTCCAAGAACTGTGATAGCACGATTCTTAAATTACAGAGACCGCGACGCCCTGCTGCAACATGCGCGCGCCAAAGGAGCAGTCACGTTCAATGGCTCCAAAATCGCCTTTTTTCCGGATTACACGAGGGAAGTGCAAAGGGCAAGGCAATCCTTTGACTCCCTGAAACGACAGCTACACACGATGGGCGTGAAATACGGCCTGCTCTTCCCTGCACAACTCAAGATTTACCATAAAGGCACAACAGTTCATTTTAGTGAACCTAAGGAGGCTTGGCATTGGGCCGAGCAAAACATAGAGGGAGACTGGGCCGCCCGCCGCAAAAATAGGGAGAGAAATCGAAGACCTCCGCCAGACCAGCGGCGTGAACCTCACCGACCACCACCGCAGGACCCACCGGAAGACCTAGGGGGGTGATAACCCCCTCAACAATCCTGTGTCCATACGGAGATACACAAGTCAGACCTGTAGTGGCCGCGGTACACCGTAGGCACTACGATAGGAAAAGAGCCCCCCGAGAGCGCAACAAATCCCAGGTGTAGTTTACGCGTGGATTGCCCTTGGGGATCACCTTTGGAGGAGTACTACCACCCCCCCTGGGCTTTCCCTAGAAGGGGGACCACTTTTGTTTGATATTAAGTTCGGTGCATGTTAGGTGTCCAGTTGACACCATAGAGTTTTTGTTTGGGCGACCGATGCTTCTAGTTGGGAGGAGTATGGGGTGGGTGTTTTTGGGTTTGTTAGGCACAGCTTCATCAGGGACCTATCAAGCTAATGGAGGAACATGGCCAGGAAGGTCGTCAGTACACCACTGGCATGTTTCCAACAGGCGCATAATGCTGCCGGCGACAAGCAGGGCGGCCACCGACACACACTCACATGGCAGAGTATCGTAATAAGGTCGACACCCTCAGAACACTGAGGCTCATGTCGTGGAACGTCAATGGCCTAGGCAATGCAATTAAGCGCCGCCTGGTGCGCCAATTTTTGAACAGACGGGGGGCTGACATAGTGTTCCTGTCCGAGACACATCTTGCAGGCACAGAATGCACCCTATTTAAGCGTACAAATTATAAGCTGATATTTCACTCAGGCTTTACGATGGGCTCAAGAGGCGTTATGATCCTCATACATAAAAACCTGCCCCTCCACCTCTACACAGTGACCCATGATACAGGAGGCAGATACATATATGTGACGGGGGGCCTATGGGGGCAGTCCATTGCACTGATAGCCATCTATGCACCTTCGACCCTTCTAGAATCACCTCTGACTGATATTACCCCGTTAATTGCTAATGACACCTCTGACTGCTTGATACTTGAAGTCATAAATGTCCCTCTGGATAGATCCCATATACGAAATAGGAACACCAAAGTCCCCACTAGGCTTGCTACGTTCGCCAACGCACTCGGCCTGTGCGATGTGTGGAGGGAACTGCACCCAGATGCTAAAGCGTAGTCTTTCCACTCAGGGGCCCATGCCTCGCTCTCTAGACTGGACTACTTCTTCACTCCCGCAACTGACCTACACAGGGCATAGGAAATAAACATACTACCTAGAGGCATCTCTGATCACTCTCCACTAGAAATGCTACTTACAACGTCTCGGAGGGTCCCACCGCCTTGTTGGCGCCTGAACAGTTACTATCTGGGAGACCCGGAGCTGATAGATAAACTACAGGAGACCACCACCTCATACTTTGAGTTAAACACACAGACTGCAACAAACCCTGAAATGCTATGGGAAGCCTATAAAACAGTGCTGAGGGGCGTACTAATATCCTGGACGGCGGCCAAAAAGAGGCTGCACATGAGTAAGATCCTTGAAGCAGAGCTCCAAGTCAAACAGGCAGAGGAGAGGCACGTAGACGAAAATACGCCGGCCTCTAACCGGACGTTGCTACTTGCACAAAAAAGACTACAAAGCATAGCGATGGACAATGCGCGCCAAGCGCACACTGCAATGAGAGCAAGGGTCTATGAAACCGTTGACAAGGCGGGTAAGATGCTGGCATGGCTGGAAAGGAAGGAGCAGGGACGTAGCCATGTCCAGAGACTTGAAGCGGACGGTTTGAACGCAAGGGTGACGGACCAGGAAATAACCCAGGTCTTTGCAGAATACTACGCAGAGCTATACCGTGAATCCACAACCCCGATGGACGCCACGATCATGGATCGAATTGAAACCCCTACCCTGAATGAGGCGCAAAGGCAACGACTGGAGCGGGAGATCACGGAAGATGAGATCCTAGCCGCCATTTCTCGGCTCCAGACCGGTAAGACTCCTGGTCCAAACGGCTTCCCGGTAGGGCTATGGCGAAGGGTGGGCACTAACGTGATAGCCCCCTAGCTCCTGCAAATGTACCTCCATGCTCGCGAAAAGGGCATTCTCCCCCAGATCTCTGAGAAGCAACAATTGTAGTGATCCCTAAACCGGACAAGCCCCCAGACAGATGTAGCTCGTACAGGCCCATCTCACTCATCAACTCTGAAACTAAAATACTGGTGAAGCTTCTAGCGGACCAATCCTCAAAAGGTAATTCCCTCCTTGATCCACCCGGACCAGTGCGGTTTCATGCCACAGAGATCAACTCGCATGAACCTCCGCAGACTATTCGCGGCTTTGGAAAGAGCCAGCAGCATACAGGGACCACTGGCCCTGTTGGCAATTGACTTTGAAAAAGCCTTCGATTCGGTGAGATGGGAGGCTGTCTGGACCATTATGCGCCGCATGGGCTTTGCAGAGAATTTCATGTGTTGGGTGAAGCTACTATACGAAGCCCCGGTTGCTAGGACCAGGGTTCACGGTTGGCGATCAGAACTCTTCGATCTGAGAAGGGGTACAAGGCAGGGCTGCCCACTATCCGCCATGATCTTTGCTATTGCGATCGAACCCCTGCCGATCCTGTTACGAAACGACCCAACATGGGAGGGTTTCCGATGGTCCGATACCTGGGAAGACAGAATATCCCTTTATGCAGATGACCTACTCATCTACCTGAAGGACCCAAATACCTCCTGCCCCAGAGTCGTGCAGCTGCTGGGCCAATATGAGGAATTCTGTGGACTGCGCGTGAACTGGTCCAAGTCCATCCTTTTCCCTATAGGGAACACACCATCGTCATGTCTGGCGATCGGCCCCTACCAAATCGAGAAGGAACAATTCAAATACTTGGGGATACACATTACAATGCACCTTACTGAATATACTGCCCTGAACCTTTGCAGACGACACTCGCCACTGGATCTCCTTGCCGCTGATACTGATGGGTAGGGCAGCATTATTTAAAATGATCGCCCTCCCGAAATTTCTATACATCCTGCAAAATGCGCCATTACATATCGACCACCGGGACTTCCACATAATCGAATGCACCCTCCGGAAACTGCTCTGGAAAGGTGGCCACCCGAGAATTGCTCTTGCGACCCTTCAGAGGTCTGTTTGGGAGGGGGGATCGGGCTGCCCAGGATGCAATCATACTACTGGGCCAGTCAGATGGAGGTAGCAAACGACATGCTTCACGGTGACAGGAGTCTCCCGCATATCAAGGACTTCCATTGCAACACTACATTCAAGCCAATAGAGCACCTCTACAGAGACTTGGACCGCCCTCCGAAATCTGACATGGCATCCCACATAAAGAGAATTTGGAAGGAAGCGCTTCGATTCTTGGGCTTAGGCGGAAAAACAACACTGGCCCAGCCGTTGTGGAACAATTGCAACCTCCCCGAAGTACGGAAACTGCCGAGATGGCCCGAATGGACCCAGCCTGGAATCTCCACCGTTGGAGATGTGGTACAGGAAGACAACCTGGCAACGTTCGAAATGATGCAAGAAAGGTTTCCCTGCTGGACACGGAAAGGTTCCACCACATGCAGCTAAATCATGCCTGGACAGTCCACCGATGGACCATACAAGATCTGCCCGAAAGCTCCCCGCTTGAACGAAACATAGTTCTGGAGCGGGTAGAGCGGAAGGTCACCTCCACCATGTACACTGTAATAACCTCCTTTGCAACATCAGAGCTATCCGACCTGAAAACAAAATGGGAGCGAGATGTGGGCCCCTTCCTTCTGGAAGACTGGACGGAGGCCCTGATGGACCCACGTGAAACCACCATCTCTTCGAGACTCCGACTTGTCCAGCTGAAGATCCTGCACCGCACCTACTACCCGAGAGTGGCACTCTTCCGATGGGGCACGGCCGTGGACACGAAGTGCCTACGCTGCAAGCGAGAGGAAGGTACCTTTTTTCATATTCTGTGGGAGTGTTGCAATATTCAGTTGCTCTGGCAGAAATGCTGCGATAAACTGTCTAACGTTCTGGGAAAGACGATACAGAGGTGCCCGAAACAATTGCTTCTGGGGGTCTCCGGGGAAACTGACTTATCTCGCTGAGAAACTGCTGTGGTCAACCGCGTTCGCAGTGCTTAGGCGGAACGTTGCACAACTGTGGGGTTCGGAGCGCACACCCAGCTATGACCAGTGGGTCACGGACGTGGACATATGTGCGGTAATGGAGCACCGGGTGTACAAAGCAAGAGGGTGCCCCCAAAAAGCAGGGAGGGAAAATATGGAGAAGATGGGAGGAGGACAGCTGAAGGCCGAGGCCGACCCTGTATCCACTGTAACTGTGTGAGACCCATTGAAAGGGAAATACTAACTCTGTTAAGAGCGCCCTGTGCCATGAAATCATCCTATGTAAAACGTGATGGTCTGTTGGACCAAGGTCCCTGAAGCTGAGTTTGTAACGGTTAATGTTGTTTCTTTTGATTACATTGCTCTCTCCCCGCCACACCCCTGCCCTGGCACTTCCCCCCTCCCTTCTCTCTCCCCCTCTCCTCTTTCCCCCCTCCCCCCCTTCCCTCTCCCTCCCTTCCCTCCCATGCCCCTCCCTGGAATGTTGAGAGATGTTTGTAATGATGTTTAACCTTGAAAACCAATAAAATCTTCGATAAAAAAAAACCCTCCTGACCTCTAATCCAGGCCTACATATTGCCGACACCTACGTCAAGGCTACTTCCAGTCAAACTATTACTGGCATCCTCTTTTTGACCCCTCCCTGGACCAATGGACTCCCCACCTGGTCTCCACTCTCTCCCCTTTCTCCTCCTCACCCATTAATGGTGGCACTAGATAGGAAGTACTCTTGGCATACTTCTCATCCTACAGGTGCATTATTAATGTCTATCACAATGGCACTATCATGGCCCAAGGCTCTCAAGCTCCTCTCCTCCTCCTTGACGGGTGCCTGCCCTCTCTTATTAACTTCCTTCCTTCTCCTGCTACTCCTCCTTCCTCCTCTCCTCTTTCCTCTCCACCTCCAGGAGTACGACGCCCATGTACCCCACCATGGAAAACTTTCAAAGGTGGTAATCAGCTTCACTTAGCTACTCTGAACTTTCATTCTGCTGTTAAACACTCCTCTGACATCTATCTCCCTCTTGAAGACTTTGATCTTGACGTCCTCGCACTCACTGAGACCTGGTTCAATGCCAGCTCTGTCACTGCTCTTGACACTCTCCTTTTCATGGGCTACAGAATCCACTCCAAACCCAGGCTCCACCAGTTTGGTGGCAGAGTAGCCCTCATCTTCCTTGAGTGGGTCCCAGCATCTATCATACCTACGCAATCCTACCTTTCTTTTGAATGTCTCATCTGTAGGCTTGGGATCTATCCTACTTCCTCAATCACCCTTGCTACCATCTACAGGCTCCCCGGCCCTATCCCTCTCTTCCTCTCTGAATGAGCTCACCTCTCCTCCCCCTCTTGACTCCTTCTTCCAAACTCCTCCTCCGTGGTGACTTCAACATTCAACTCGTCTCCCCTGAATCAGCCACCTTACAATTCTGCGACTCTCTCTCTCTCTCCCTCTCTCTCTCTCACTATCCTTCCTTCCGGTCTGACCATTCAGCAGGACACACTCTGGATGCCTTAATCTACGAAGACATCCCTATTTCTAACCCAGTAACCACCCCCTTCTCTGGACTGGCCACTCTCTCCTCTCCTCCCGCCTAGGGCCCCTCAGGTCACTGTCAGAGCCTACCCCTGCACTGCCAGCCTCCTTTGCTGTCATTTGTCCGATTAAGTGGGTAACAGACGCTGCTTTTGCTTCCACTTTTATCCCTCCTCCCACACCTGCCCCAGACTCCGCCTCTGACACTGTGCTCTCTAACATGCACCTCTCTTTCTCCAACACCCTTAACATCCTTGCCCCTGTCATGAGGATTCGCCTGAAACCTGTCTCCAAGCACAACTGCTGGCATGTTTCCGATCTAGCATCTCTGAAGCGTAAGTACAAAGTTGCTGAACGGAAGTGGCAGACCTCGGATTCATCCTCCGACAAACTGGCCTGCCGCCTGCTCCAAAGGCAATATTGCTTCTCTATCTGCTCCGAGGAGAGGGCCCACATCCAAGCCTGCATCTCTGGTGCCACTAACAACACGGCTGAACTTTCCAAAATCTGCAAGGAACTTGTCAATCCAACTTCAATCTGCACCTCTCCCCTTCCTTCCCAGGTTCTCTACGCCGCTTTGGCCTCTCATTTCACAGCTAAAACGTAGGACATCCTGTCCTCACTTTCCTCCATCCCCACTCCTGCTCCCCTGCCCAGCTTGGCTCCCCTCCCTCCACCCCACACACTTTCCCCCTCCTTCCCATAGCACAGGATGAGGTCTCTAAAGTTGTCAGCTCTATGAAGGTCTCCTGCAGACAGGTGCTCCCCTGCTCTTCTCGAACCATTAAGGACAACATCTCTCCCTTGCCTGGCTCTTGCCGACTTCTGTAACCAATCGTTCCCTCTCTCACTTAAGCACTCCCTTGTGCACCCTCTCTTAAAAAAGCTGTCTGCTGATCCCTCCTGCCCAGGTTACTATCGCCCTATTTCCACTGCCCCGTTCCTTGGCAAACTCTTGGAGAAGTTGGTCCTCCCCCAACTGACCCGCCACACCGAACTTGTTGGTTGCCTCCATGGCCATCAATCTGGATTCCGGGCCTCCAGAGGCACAGAAACTGCTCTACTGAACACTGGTGAAGACATGCTCACAAATCCTGACTCTAATTCCCCTGTTGTTCTAATTCTCCTCGATCTCTCCTCTGCCTTTGACACAGTCAACCATTCTATCCTCATAAAACGACTCTGTGATACCCTCGGGATCACGGACCGGGCACTGGAATGGCTGACCCCTTTCCACACTAACCGCCCTAGCCAGCTGCGCATGGGCCCTTTCTCCTCCAACACCATACTCTCTACCTGCGGCATCCCCAAGGGCTCTATCCTATTGCCTTGGAGTGAAGATGATTTTACCTGTTTTACTCCTCACTTTTGCACCACTTAACGAAAAGGAGGAACATTTCACTGAGAGGACATTTGTGAAAAAGGAGCCAGTCCCCTTTGGTGCAATCAACATGGGAATGAAAATGACCCACTACAATTTCAAGAATGCAAAGTATTACGAGGCTTTGTTTTACATCACTATTAGGTTACATTATAGTAATTGTTTAGTGCAAACACCCATCTTGCTGTTATGTATAGTATGAAGAAAATATGAACATTCAGAGCTCTCAAGTTCCCGTGGCCATGAGTTAGAAGGCCATCCAGTAGTGTTTCTTTATACTTTCAATTCTGGGAAATTGAGGAAAACTACAAGTCACAGAGCTCAAAACAAAGAACGACTGGATGGCCTTCTCACGCATTGCCACGGGAAACCTGAGCTCTCTGTATGTTCAAAGGTACTTTTTTGTGTGTAAAAATATCAAACATCATGCATTTACACTAAGCTTTAGAAAATACATTTTTCTTTTTGACTCACTTTGTCTCAAAAGAAGGCACATATTTTCCAGGTTACTGGAGCTCTGCTGCTGCCTTTCAGATGGAAATGACCCATTAACGTTTCTTTCACGTGTTAACTAGGTAACAGGCCCTTATTGACTGCTGCAGCAAGTGTCCTGGGTATTGTAAATCTTCCGCCTGCAGAACAAAGCTCTGAAGGCCAAGGGGTCAATAGCCCGAGGTCAGAGATTGTGGAGGAGGATTCTATAACACAATGGTGTTGCTGGCTAGACCCAAAAGGGCACTCACAACGCATGCTTTAGGTGTTCCACCTGGGGAGCCGTTAGTGGGTGTCAGGCATTTGGCTAAGGTCATGAGGCTTCTGAGATTTGGGATGTGTTCTGGACATGTTGAGTAGTGTGGTTCAGCACAACTTATTTGGTGTCCGGCCGGAGCCCCACGTGTCTTCTTTTTGGAACTATTTTTCAGAAGGTGATCGATTGGGGCCTGTTTTGGTTGGATCCGGAGACCGCCTCAGGGTAGGGGTGTGCTCTGTCCAGAGGTAGATATGATATGATATGATATTTTATTTATATCGCGCCTATACACAAGTGTTTCAAGGTGCAACGAGGCAAGGGAGGGGTACAAGGGAAGACAAAAATAACGATCTTACTAGGCCCAGTGACATTGAGAACGCGCAAGTGCAGGGGAGGCGGAAGGGGAAAAGTGCAAGGGGCAAGGGAGGAGTGGAGAGTACTGAACAAGTGATCGAACAATAAACAGGTAGTCCAGCCAGCAGGTGGCAAGTGCCAGAATTTAAGCACAGGCAACAGGTGTCAATACGTGCAGGTAGGGTGGCTTTTAGGGATGCAGATACAGACCACCAAGTGCAGGGGTTTCCCGGTGGCAGTGCGGGTATGCAGCAGGGAGGACGGAGGCTGGGCCCGAAATCAGTGGGTAGCCAGATGCCCAGTGCAGAAGATCAAGAGATCAGCCGGGGAGAGGATGAGAGAAGGCGGAAGCAAAGAGGAAGGTCTTGAGGTGCTTCCGGAACCGAAGATGGTTCTCCTCAAGTTTCAGGGAGGCAGGGAGGCTGTTCCAGAGGGAGTGGCCGGCAAGATGTTCCTTGGTAGTGTATGCTGTGCAGATGTGTTGGTGAGAGTAAGTATGGATTAGGGTACTTTGGTCCCATTGCATATGAACGTCAAAGGTCAGTTTTTTGGACGCCTGCCCTTTTTTCGGTGCCCAGTGTGTGTACTGTCACAGTGTGTGTGTACTGTCATGATTCATCTCATGTTTTGATGATTTCCTGCTTATTCTCGTGTGAGGTGGAGCGTCTCATGGATGTGGAAGATAGGTGGTTAGAGACGGTTGTCTGGTATCCGACCTTGCTGAATATAGCAGCGTAGAGTACTTTACTGCAGGACCCAATCCCTCAACGTCCTGACGAAGGCGGGCCAGTCATGTGATCCAGCCACGCCTCATTCAGGAAGTGTCAATCATCCTGTAGCAAGGTGTTGGCACAAAGCTGAAACGGCACAGGACTCAGCAGCAGGCAGTACAGGTTGCGCGGGGGTAGCAGCTTGTGGCATTCTAGGATGTGCAGAATGTTGTCACCCGCAAAAAGACATTCATCTTCACAACTGCATCATCAACCCCATCGCCTGTTTTGCATGGTGCTGCTTGCTGTCATCAGCATTAAGGGCAAGCATTTGATCATGGTTATTCCAAAAAATCACATAAGGATGTGTGTTGTTTTGCTGCCCCCCCTCTGGTTTACCTCCCACGTAATCACTAGGGACGTGTCTATTTTTGCTCAAACAGTGATGTACTCATGGCACTGCTCTTGTCTGAAAGCATGCATTTATGTGAGGAGTTCTAATCAGTTGCAGATTTAAGGGAATGGGCCCATGGGCAAAAATGACAGCGGGCCCCACGTCGGCGGGTCATGGAGGCGGAGCCTGGAGTGGGTAGAGTTGTACAATAATGCACTTTAGGGACAAATGCTACAGTGTTGTGTGTTTTTACTGTTCGTTGTGTTTGGGGATCTGATTCCAGTTGGAGACAGTTGAGCCTCCTCACCAGGTCTTACTGTCAATGGTGGTAATATTGAATGATTAAGCCTGAAGCAATGGGCAATACCAAGGGCAATGTAAAGGTCATTACAGGAGTTGAAATCACGGGATATTTCCTACAGCATGCAGATCCATTTAGTGCATTTCTTCTGTGTTCTTACCCCCACACACTTGAAATGTCATTGAACATCACAGACTTAAGGGAGTTCACCTTTTAATCACAAACCATACCATGGGTTACCTTTTTTGTGGGTACTGCTTGTGGCACTTGAACAAACCCTTAACTCCTACTCCCCACCTCCATATCTCCTGCAGCTCCACAGGGCCCTGCAAACAAGAAAAAGGACACGCATTGGTCAAAATGAAAAGAAAGTATAATTATATAAATTGCAATAAAGGTCAATATATCATCAAATACAATTACTGTGGTGGTAAAGACGAGGCACATAAGTGTTGACTAATAACTGACTAAATAGTTTATTGGTCTATATAAAAACGACACATACGTTCTAAATATTCAACAAAATAGTTCAACAAAGGATACATATGAATTCCACTAAAAATGTGACTGAATGTCAGGCCCCGGGCCAATTTCTATCGGCGTTTCATCACGGGCTATCTATTCTCATCTAACAGCTGACACTACCCGTCTTCTCAGTTCTAAGAAGAAGTATCAATGCGATGAAACTTCTAACATGGCTCTCAGAGCCGCCTTTACGAGAGCACCCATCCTTCAACACCCTGATAAAACATGTCTGTTTATCATTGAAGCTGATTCTTCTGACAATGCTGTTGGGGCGTTTCTGTTGCAGCTGGATTTCAAAACCGAAGTGAAACATCCCATCACATATTGTTTCATAAAATTAACAATGTGTGAAAAGAACTGTTCTGTAATTGAAAAATAAATCATGGCTATTAAAGGGGCGTTACAAGTGTGGAGACATCATTTGTTGGGATGAGCTCACAAAGTGGTGTTACGTACGGATCATCATAACCTGCAATACCTGGGGACCCTCTGATGTACCAACAGTCGTCAAGCATGTTGGACCTTCTTTTTTTCACAATTTGATTTTGTTATTACCTACAGTCTTGGAACCCATAATCGGAAGGCTGATGCTCTCTCTCATCTGTATGACCATGAACACTCCATCTCTCGAGGACAAGAACTTATCTTACCCGAGAAACTTTTTGTGAACATTCACCACGTCTTATCTGCAGCAGATCAGGAACCCCACTGCTCTTGCTCCTGAAGACCTGCTCTGGAACCTACATTCTAACTCTCCCTCTGTTCCGATCCGCCTCGATTTTCTATCTTCTTTTGACATGGTCAACCACTCCATCCTCATAAATTGTCTCCATGATACACTAGGCATCATGGACCGGGCACTGGCGTGGGCAACCTCTTTCCTTTCAGACCGACCCTCCCAAGTGCAATTGGACCCTTTCCTCTACCTTTCCTCTCCTCCACCTCACCCTATCTGTAGCATCCCTCAGCGTTCTATCCTATCGCCATGGCTCTTCAACATCTACGTAGGCCCTCTAGACCACTTGCTCTCCACCTACTCTCCTCACTTCCAGTGTTATTCTGATGACACACAGCTCTCCTTTAAGCTTCCATCTACCTCCTCTCCTTCCTCTCTCATACCTGAATGCCTGACTGCTATTCAGGCGTGGTGCTCTGCCAATTATATCAGCCTTAATTACAGTAAGACAGAGATCCTTCTCATTGGGACACCTGCTCCCTGTTTCCCCCCCACTCTCTGGCCACCCTCCTTCGGTCCCCAGAACGTGGGGTTATCTTTGATTTCTCTCTCTCTCTTTCTCTGTACACATTACAGGCCTTACCAAGAAGTCCAACTTTCAGCTTCACCTTCTCAGAGGCATTCTCCCTTTCCTTGCCTTGCCCCAGAAGCTCAACATCTCCATAGCTTTGGTTCTCGCTAGGCTGGGCTACTGCAACAGCCTCTTCCTCAATCTGACTCTTTCCTCCCTTTGCTCCCTTCAACTAATCCAGAATAGGGCTTTACGAGACTTATCCTTGGCCTCAAGCCCAGGGACCACATCTCTCCTGCCCTAAAATCTCTCCAGTGACTGCAAGGATCAAATTCAAGACCCTTTGCATTATCCACAAGGCAGTCTGGGCCTGGGACTTCTCTACATCCAGCTTTATCTCTCCAAATACCTCCCTGCTAGACTTCTTCGGCCTTTAAGCTCCAACTCTCTGCAGGTCAGACGTTTCTCTAAGCAGAGAGTGGGAGGTAGATCCCTTTCCTCGGCAGGTTCCCTCCTCTGGAACTGCCTCCCTGCCACCCTCAGACTTCAGCTGGATCTTCTTAAGTTCCGGAAACTTCTCACAACTTTCCTTTTCTCCTCTTCCTTCCCCCTCCCCCTCCCGTGCTAATTATCCCTCTGCCGCTGCAACTGGTGTCTGGTCCCTTCTGAGTCATACAGGTATCAGACATCCCCAACCAGTCTCCCCCAGCATCCCTTACCAGCACTTGCCCTCGGACACCCTTCCCTGGACTAGCCTGAATCTAGTCACTCTGTCCATTGAATTTGTCTTCCCTTCGCCTTTTCCTCTGGCACTGGACCTCGTTGCCCCTCCCCTCATCACTTGCTCTTTCCTTTTGGGCCCCCTTCTCCTGCACTTCACCCACTCCAATCCCTGCCCCCTTCACCCTCCCCTGCACTTTTATCACCTTTGTCTTTGCACTTGCACAGTAGGATTGTCTCAAGGCACTATAACCGTCATTGTTGTTTCTTTTTCCTATGTCCCCCCGCCCCCGTTTTCTGTCTTGTGGTGCTTGGAAACACTAGTGTATAGGCACCATACGAATGTCCAATAAATAAAATAAAAGCTGTCATTCTTCAGCAGGAAACCTTGATTTGGTCTTCTGATGGGTTGCTGTTATGGAATGACCGTCTGTATGTACCCACAGAAGCCCACCGTTCCAGTCTCTTGTCTTGATTTCATGACTCCTGGATTGCTGGTCATAGAGGCATCAAATCTACTTTAGAGTTGGTCTCTCTGTAGTTCTGCTGGCCCATTTACGCCAACAGGCACGAGAATATATCCTGTAGTGTCCGGGTTGTGCCCAAAGCTAAACCAGAAGACAACATCCTTCTGGTCTCCTCCAACCGTTAGGGAGACCGCCTTACCCCTGGCACACCATGGCCACTGAATTCATTGTTGATCTCCCTGTGTCCAAAGGAAATAGCTGTGTGATGGTTATCGTGGACTGCTTTTCACAACTGTCTCACTTTGTCCCTTTGCCTGCGATTCCCACGGCTGTTCATATGGCCCCTATCTTCCTTCATGAGGTATATAGATTGCATGAACTTCCTGAACAAATTTTATCTGACAGAGGACCTCAGTTCATTTCCCATTTTTGGAAGGCTCTTTGCAGTCTACTGGGTATCATCCGCAAAACAATGACCAGACAGAGAGAATCAGTCAGACCTTGGAGCAAGATTTACGTTGCTATGCAAACGCCCTGCAGTCGAATTGAGCGGAGTATTTGGACACCGCTGAGGTGGCATATAACAACACCTTCCACTCCTCCATCAAGACAACCCATTCTTTTGTACCTATGGTCAGCACCCGAAGATCCTACCCTTGTCCCTTCCCAGACAAATTGCTGGCCAGTCAGCAAATGGCTTGGTACAACGATTGTCACAAGTCCTGAAACGGGTGTCACTGCAACTCCAGAACTCAGTACATCTGCAGAAGCCAATGGCCGATCACAAGCAGTCTATCGCACCCACCTATCAGATCGGGATATTGTATGGCTCTGCAGCCGGAACCTGCCGCTCTGGAATTTACCTGTGAAATTGGCTATCTGGTTCCTGGGGCCTTTTTGTATTGTAGCTCAATTCTCTCCTTTGGCTTTCCGGTTGTCCTTACCTGCTGCATGGCACGTGCACCCTTTGTTCCATGTCTCTCTGTTGAAACCGTTGAAGGACACCTACGGGTGTTCTCCTTTGCGTCCGCCTCCTTTGAATGTTAACGGCTTACCTACATACAAGGTGCAGGAGATATGTGACTCCAGGTTTCTTCATGGTCGTCTGTACTACCTGATTGACTGGCGAAGCTATGCTGCATGTGACCCCTCATCAGAGCCTGCGTTGGCTGTCCATACTCCTTGTTTGGTCTGGCGATTTCACCTGCATTTTCCTTGAAAGCGTGGTGCCCTGGGGGAGGGAGGGTCATGGAGTCATGCCCACAGCGTCCTACCTAGAGGTTCTATCCTCATTGGCGGCTGTAGCATGGGGGGACCAGCAAGCAGCGCGGGCAGGCTGGCAGCAGGGAACAGCATCTTCCCAGCGCTTCCGTGATGGGCGAGGCCATGTTGTCCTGTTTGTGCTCATGCGCAGGACCCTATTCAGGTTCCCTTTATCAGCTGTGCTTATGCAGCTTTCCCCATAGTCATGGGGGTGACATCTGCTGCAATGAACGCTATGAGGGAGACGTGTGGGTGCGGAAGCGCCATTTGGTGTTAGTGTTACACTTCAGGCTTCCCTGCGGGCCTCCTTGCAGAATACGACTTCCTTGCAGGCTCCTCTATGGTCCAGGTACAAGCTACCATGGCGTCTGTACAAACGTCGACGCACTCCGGGTCACCTGACACGTCTTGTACATGGAAGATGTACAGCAAGCCACGCCCCTCTTATGACTATAAAACCACCGTCTTCCAAGGGGCTCGTTGCTGCTAATTAGCGTTACCAGCTACACGCGGTTTCGTCCGTTTCCTCTTCGTGTCTCCCTACACGATTCTTCATCTGAACTCCTGGTTTTGACCTTTGCCTGACTTTTGGATTGCCTCGTCTCATCCTTTGTTCCTGTCATGCTCGTCTGGTTCTTGGACTCGGAACGCTACTGGATCCGGCTCGTGTCTTGCGGTTCTTATTCCTGGTTGCCGCTCTGCACACCAAATTGCTGTCTACTATCCGGATCATCTCAACGGCTACTCAACTATACTTGTGTACTCAGGTACATACTTGATTGACAATCCTCACCTTTGCTATTTGTTACCTCCACGACTAGTTTGGATATTTGTCTTCTGTTGGATTCTGGGACATTGAGTGACTTTCCTGTGAGATTGCTCTTACGTGCATATAAACGCTTTCCTGCACTGCACCAACCCGGCACTAGTGCGTCCCTCGTGCCGTTCGGGGTTACTTCCCTATACTAACTTCCCTGTTTGTTATTTTCTCCTGTCGTTGTCTTCAGTATCCTGGACTCCTCTTCCTCCATTTATCCTTAACTCAGGTCAGTTGTTATCAATTCTATAGCTATAGTTGGAACCGATACTGATTTAGATAATTTCCACTCATTTGTGTTATTCTTTGTAGATCATCCCAGGGAAACTCCACTCCAATATCTATCTAGGTAGTTGCCCAATTACTTCAACTGTTCTAATCACTTGCATAATCTCAACACTGTCTAATATCTTTGTATTCCTTTGCAGCATTGGTATTGGCGGTGTGTGTTCTCCCCGCTCTTTTATTCAATTGACACCTCTGTCTGTCCCAATTGAAACAGCAGAGAGGTACATTGTGGAAAAGAGCCCCTCTTTGAGGAAGTCTGAGTCTTGTACTCAGGGGAGCTGGGATGGAAGACTGAATATTGAATCTTATACCACCAACATCTCCAAGGTCATTTGTTCTGCATCTTCGGCCTATTTCGGAGTGGTGAGTAACAGTTAGAAGTTAATAAAGAAAGGCTATGCCAAATCCATCTCCGGCTCTGCGCCCTTATTGTACCTACGCAGGCCCGACCCGGGCCACATCTGGTGGCAAGGCTTTCTCCCCGCTGGACGGAGTCCTCCTTCGCTGGTGATCCCACCAGGCATCCTCCTCCTGAAGTGGCTGGTGATCCAACTGGGCCCACCCTCCTTCTACACAACGCTGATTTGCGCCGGCGAGTCCCGCCACGCACCTCCTCGATCAAGAGGCGCGAGTACATACACGCCCCTGGTTGTCAGGGCCTAATATTTAGCCTGCCCACCGCCCGGAGAAGCCACACCAAGGCCCACGCACATCCCAGAAACAGTGAAACGGCCTCCAGCGACATCCCTGTCACGGCATCCGAGCCGGCAACGCTCCCGCCGGAACTGAGACACAGTGCGAGGAGCGCGCATTACAGCCAAACCAGCAAAGCTCCCCCGGAGCTGGGACACACTGCGAGGAGCGGCCGCATCACACAGGAACGACACAGCGCGGCACGGCTTCACCCCTGGCTTCCTGATTGCACTGAACGTGCCCTGGGAAGCACGTTCTCCTTTTCACACGTGCACAGAGCCTTCCAGACACTGCATACAACCACCCTGGGGGCCTCCTGGACCCTGGCCATATAATTCTTTGGACCCTCAAGTGCATCCAGACCCGGGTGGCATACTGTGGACCCTCGGGACCCCAAGGTTCTTCTCCTTGTCTTCCAGAGCTGGTCCTCCTTTGCATGCCAAGGGGGACAGGTGCCCAGGATCTTGCACCCGAAACCTGTGCGTAGGAAAAGTTAACCACATACCCCACGTCCACCTCGAGGGACACCTACCACCAGCATGAGCAACCCAGCCACACCTCCACCTGCTCGCACCATGCAGTCCATACAGTTGCGCATGCGCTTACCATTCTCCACGACACTACAAGCCACCAAAGGCCCTCGCTGGACCGAGTTATTGGAGGACTTCTACCACTTTGTCAGGGGGTCAGGAGATGGTGACTTACCCCATTTAAGGGACGTTTTCCTCAACTTGGTGGGGGGGGGAGGTGAAAACAATTGTCAAAACCATTCCAGCAGCCGACCAACCTGACTTTGCCTCCCTAATTGCAGCCCTCGACAGGTTGCTCAGTATTGAACCCAATAGAGACTATGAGCGATACCTCTTCAACCAATGCACGCAGAATCCACAGGAGACAGTCGATGAATACATAACCTGCCTGAGGGTGAAGGGGGCCCACTGTCAATTTGACGCTTTCTCTCTGGATAAAGCCATGCGCCTACGCATCATTGAGGATGCCTATCACCAACACTTAAGAAACAACTACTGAAGAAGCCCCTCACAATCCCGGAGGTTAGCGAGCTTGCCAGGATCTTCGAAAGAGTGTACGCCCAAGCTGTGTCGATGGCAGGCACGCCCACGTCAAAGCACGACACCACTGAACTTATAGTAGTAGTTCAACAACCAGCCGCACGACAAGGAGACAGGCGCGCCTACCCATACAGACAACCGAATCAACAAGTACCCAGACTACAGAGACAGTGCTACTGCTGTGGCATGGCGTTCTCACACTCGGGGTCCTATCACGAAGATGTGCAAACTGTGGGAGAGAGGGACATTTCCAATCTGTTTTTAGGGAAGGAAGACCATTCCCCACCATGAGGCCCCATGAGATTTTTTCAACCAAACCAATGAAGATACGTCTGGCCCATCAATGAATATCACTACCAAGACCAGCAACAGGGCTACGGGTACCACGAACAACCATCACATCTGATTGATGAGTATGATGAATCCCCGGAGGGGTACCTGGAAGAAGAAAACTACTACAACACTATGCCGACCACAGGCACCTCATCCTATGACCCAACACAGCAGGATGAATACGTCAACCTCGTCCAAGACAGTGAAGAAGCCAAGGAAGCTACGAGGGTCCCAGTTAAGATGGGAAAATGTCAGTTTCACTTTCTGGTAGACTCTGGTGCCACAGTGAACATTAGGGGTGAGCAAGAATACATGGGAATCCCTGATGCACCGGCGCTGGAACCGACCCACTGGGGAGCAGTCGCGCCCCTACAGACCATCGGCCATTTCAGACGCTGCCTCCTTCTCAAAGGTCGGCAAACCGACACAACCATACATGTCATCAGATGCCCCACAAAAGGCTGCTGCCTCCTCAGCTAGTACACAGCTTCATGCCTGGGACTCATTGGCATCCATGTGGGGGCTGACGACGTGATAACATCTGCAACGGTCCAGCAAGGCCGTGAGAGTACTGTGGGAGCCATCATTTCCAGAAACACCCAAGGCCTCATCACCAAACTTGACATCATGGAAACGTTTCTTCGACTATGCACAGGCCCAGGCAAGCTGGAGGGCCCCCCGATCAAGCTACATATTGACCCATCAGTGAGACCAGCACCACAACACCCCAGGAGAGTCGGATTCCACCTCCAAGAAGCGCTTTCCAGAGAGTTGGACCATCATTGAACCTGCAACAGGGGCCACCCCTTGGGTCTCACCCATGGTCATTGTACCGAAGGAAGGAGGCAGACTGCATCTATGCGTCGACATGAGGATGGCCAGCACCGCCATCCAAAGGCAAAGACACTGAGGCCCATGCATTGAGGACATGATCGTCTTGGGAGGATAGCTCATGGGCAACGTGCTCGCCTTGGAAGCAAGACGACACGGAGCACCACAGGTTCGATCCCCGCGTACACGCTTAGAAACCTCTGCGTATTTAGCATGTTATAAATAACCTATCATATCATATGATATCATATTGTGCAGCTCAACAATGCCTGCATGTTCTCCAAGCTTGATCTGATAAAGGGGTATCACCAACTGGAACTGCACCCTGGGTCCAGGGGAATAACTACATTCGCCACCCATGAAGGGCTATTCCGGTACCGAAGGCTGAATTTTGGCATCTCCTCGGCCGCCGAGATTTTTCAAGAGGCTGTGAGGCAAATCATCAGGTCGATAGCAGGTCAACTAAACTACAGCGATGACATTCTCCTCTTTGGATGTTACAGGACAGCTATTTGCGTCACTGGTTTTGTGGCATTTGGTAAATTGGATTGAAGGGGCCAAAAGGAATGACATCTTTCAGTCTGGACTTGTAAAAGGAATGGGGACCAGTGTGAATGCTTTTTTTCATAACATAGTTAAAAGCAGAGCACTTAAGAATAAGACAAACACACAGGGAGCTCTCACCGTGTCTCCTGCAGAGGAGGAGGAGGAGGTTGAAGCGGGGCATATGCTGCAGATTATGTTGGTTTCCTCCAGATGTTGTTTGACCCAATTGTGGAAAGACCCAGGTATGCCGCTGGAGAAGGAATGGGTGGCTAAAATCAGGGCGATCTATGACATGGAATACCTCACGCATGTATTGAACGGGTCCCAGTCGATCATTGGTGGCTTATGTCTCCACTTCCTTGAGGAATATGGGCACTGAGAGGGGGTAGGATGATGAGGATTTAGAGTTGGAATGACCGGGAGAGTATTGTGCCTTGTCCTGTTTGATGTCGGGGATGTCTTGAGGGAACAAAACATAGGCGAATCAGGCTATGCTCTGGCCTCGAAATAGATGGATCATTCACCTACATGGCCAGACAACAGGATTGGTAGACTGACAATTGCAGACGTAAGGCTGGCCTGTAGGCTTTGGAGCTGCCTTTCACGAAAAAGGGGGCTACCCCAAAGTTGAACTTTGTGGACTCGATGAGGACGTGCTGCATGAGGGGGAGAGGGTAGGGAAGATACGGGTGACAACATGGACTTGTTGGGGGTGTTGGTTTTGAGCAGGAGATGTAATGGTTTGTAACACAATTTTCAAAATGCCAATAAAATTCTATTTGAAAAAAGAATAAGACAAATATTTATTTTGATTTTATCGATCTAGCCCAAGCATTTGACAGTGTGGATCGTTTGCAGTCATGGTCTAAGATGTCAAGTTGGTCCTGTCCGAAAGATCTGGTTGGGGCAATAAAAGCTTTATATTCCTCGACCTCATTGAGAGTGAGATTCCTTTTAGCAGGATGTCTCTCGGGAGAGATACCCACATTCAAGGGCAAGGCTGTGCATTGACACCAGCATTGTTTAACTTGTTTATCTCAGACCTAGGAGACACTCTGAAGCAGGTGAGATGCTCCCTATGCGCATATTGAGGGAAGGCCGTTAAGCTGGATGCTGTAAGCCGACGACCTGGTCCACCTGGATCAGACTGCCGTCGGCTTACAGCGCCAGCTTGACAAGTTGAATGTGTATGTCCCAAAAAATGGTTTGGAGGTTAATGTCTCAAAATCTAAGGTACTCATCCTTCAATCATGTTATATGAGAGGAAAGGGGACTCTTACATGGCGCTTAAAGAAAGAGCCCATAGAACGAGTGGAACATTTCTCATATTTGGGCATGTGTGTTAATTCAAGCTTGGCTGATGCCCCGACTGAAAAAGTCTTGAGAATGAAAGCGATACAGGGCGCCATAATGCACAGACGATATGGCAGTTTTTCTATGCTCCCAGTACTGCGGTTTACAAAGACGGTTGCGGTATTGACTTATGGAGCAGAAGCAACACTATTTTTATCCTATGAATTATGGCTGATTATAGAGGAAATTCTTTGGAAGAACTACTTTGCTTTGCCCAAGTCCATATCAATCTAGGTTGTTAGATACAAACTATATGCCATGCTGTGTTGGAAAACGTTGACCTTATTTTGCAAGTGATTATTGGAAAATGTGCTGCTTATGTTTCAAATGTACTCTGGGCATCACTTACTGAATGCTGGCTTGGCTGACCTCTTTCCTCTCAAATCAGCCCTCCCAGGTTCAAATGGGGCCTTTTTTCTCTGCTACCTCACTCTCTACCTGCAGCGTCCTTCAGGATTCTATCCTATCGCCATGGCTCTTTAACATTTACCTTCTCCTATTGCCCACTTGATTTCCACCTTCTCTCCTCACTTCCAGTGGTATGCGGATGACACTCAGCCCTCCTTTAAGCTTCCCTCCTCTACATCCTCTCCTTCCTCTCTCATTTCCGATTGTCTTGACTACTATTCAGGCATGGTGTTCTGTCAATGATCTGTGCCTTAAGGCCAGGAAGACAGAGATTCTTCATATTGGCACTCCCCGTCTTCCTTCCACGCTTCACTCTGGCCCCCCTCGTTGGGCCCCTCCTTGCACCCTCTTGTGAGGTAAAAAACCTGGGGGTCATCTTCGTCTCCCCTCTATCCTTCTCTCCTCATATTGCTGACTTTGCCAAGAAGGCTCACTTTCAGCTTCCACTCCTCAGAAGCATCCTCCCTTTCCTCACCTTCCCCCAGAAACTCAATGGGCCTAATTACGAGTTTGGAGGTAGCCCTGCCCTTAATAAGGGCAGGGCTACCCCCAAACTCAGGTCCGGTTCCGGGTCCCGCAAAAGGGGACTTACCGGGCCATTCCGACCTTGGAGGGCCCGGTAATTCCTATTCGCGGTACCCGGACCCGGTACGTCCCCATTCCCATTTCAGCCCCCATAGGGCTCAATGGGAATGGGGAGGATGGTAGCAGCGGTACCGTTCATAACGGTACAGCTGATACCATCCTAGTCTGCTCACGGGTGCGGCTCTGCACCCCTGGTTTGACCAGGCGTCCAGAGTGGCACCCGCAAGCAAACTCGGAATGTTGCGGCAAGGTAACAGCGGCGCTGGTAACACTACCGGCGTCATTGTTGCCTTACCGCAACACTACTAATGAGGCCCAATGTCTCTAAAGCTCCTGTTCTCTCTAGGCTGGACTACTGTAACAGCCTCCTCCTTAATCTTCCTGTTTCCTCCTTTCGCCCTCTTCAACTAATCCAGAATAGGACCGCAAGACTTATCCTTGGCCTCAAGCCCAGGGACTGCATCGCTCCAGCCCTAAAAGCTCTCTACTGGATCCTGGTGACGTCAAGAATCAAATTCCAAACCCTCTGCATCATCCACATTGCTTTCTGGGGCTTGGGACCACACTACATTCAACTTTCTCTCACTAAATACCGCCCTGCTAGAGTCCTTCAGTCCTCCAACTCTAACCTTCTGCAGGTCAGACGTTTCTCCAAGCAGAGAGTGGGCAGTAGATCTCTTTCTCCGGCAGGAACCTCCCTCTGGAACCGCCTCCCTACCCTTCACAAACTTGAGCTAGACCTCCTTAAGTTCTGAAAGCTTCTCAAGACCTTCCTCTTCTCTTCCTTCCCTCTCCCCCTTCCTTGCTAATGCCCCCCCGCGCTGATACGACTGGCTGCCTGGTCCGTTCTGAGTCATACAGGGGCCAGCCCCCCCTCAACCAGTCTGCCTCAGCACCCTGCACTTGCCTTTGGGCATCCTTTACTTAGTTTGGTCCAAACCCCCTCCTCGTACTACCTGACCCTCACCACATCCCCCATAGCACTTGCCCTCCTGGCCTCACCTAGTACTTGACCACAGACCCCCCCCAGAACTTCAGAACTTACCTAGCCCCTTCCCTCCTGCCTCTCCCCTACCTTCCCCTCACCCTACCCCTGCAGCACCCACCTGCACTTCCTGTTGCAGCACGTGCATGATCCGAACGTCACAAGTCCTACTAGGACTGTTCATTGTTGTTATTTCCTCCTCTGTTCCCTTCCCCCTTAGTCTTGTGGCACCTGGAAAAGCATCCTGCTGTATAGGTGTCATACAAAAGTTCAAAAATAAACAGAAAACAAAAAACAAAAGTTCAGAACAGGGAAATACCACAGAGAATGCCATTGATAAGAAAGAAACCATCATTTTTCCAGGAAGATTTAGAAAAGGTGCCAGGTATCTTATGGACCAGCAATCCATATGATATGGGTCTATTGAGTGGAGCAGGAGCAGTTAAAATAAAGCTCAAACCAGGAGCAATTTTGCCACAAACAAAACAGTACCCTATGTCCAGAGAAGCAGATGAAGGTATATTTGAAACCATTTCCGCTTTAATACATCTGGGAATACTGGTACCATCAGAATCCCCATGTAACACGGCTGTGTACCCAGTGAAAAAAACAATCAACAGCGGGGTTGTGGAGATTTATTCAGGATCTACACCCTTTAAATAATATTGTTGAAGCAGAGTTTCCACTGGTTCTGATTCCAGCTATGATAGGATACAACATCCCAGCTAAAGCAAAATATTTTACAGTTCTAGATTAAAAAAATGCTTTCTTTTCAATTCCCCTTCACGAGGACTCACAAGGTTTGACTTTATTTTCATTTAGAAATCAGCGCTTGAAACATACAAGATTACCTCAGGGGCACTGTGAGTCCCCATCAATGTTTAATAGGTTTCTTCAGATGGGCCTAGCTAACGTACAACTTGAGAGAACAATAATTGAGTACGTAGATGACATATTAGTGTGCAGTGAGACAGAAGAAAGATGCAGACAGGATTCAGTTGGGTTAATGACAATACTAGCAGAGAAAGGATATAAAGCAGAAAAAGAGAAACTACAATACTGCCAGGAAGTGGCCCTGTACATAGGACAGCTAATCCCTCAAGAGTGGAGAAAAATTACACCCGAAAGAGCAGACGATCATGAAAACTCCAAAACCTGAAACAGTGAGGGGAATGCAACAATTTTTAGGGCTATGTAATTATTGTAGGGCCTGGGTTTTTTTATTACAGTACATATTTGACCACTTTTAAAAGGACTCAAGGAAGCATAGATAAGTAAAAGTGAAATAAAATGGACAGATGAGATGACTGAAAGATTTAAAAAATGAAAGAGCACGATTTGTACAGCCACTGTTTTAGGGATTCTGGATTATAATGAGTTACTTATTCTCACATTCAAATGGAGGAGTGATGACAGCAGTCCTCACGCAGAAGACATTAGGACATGGACATAAACCATTAGCTTATTATAGTGGGATTTTAGACCCAGTAATGAAAGGGCATTACCCCTGTGAACAAGCATTAGCTGCTGCTGATTTCACAATTGAAAAAGATGCAAGTATTACAATGGAGTGTTTAATGATGTTATTCATCGAGCATTCCTTATTCGCCACTTTGGAGAAACCCAAAAGCACATTGACTACACAATGAGCATCAGGGTACAAAGTGATTATTTCAGACCCAACCATCAAAATGGTTAGATCTAGAGTAGTGAATTGAGCGACGTTCATAGCAGAGCCAGTAGGTAAGAAGGACTATTCACATGACTGCAGAACGTATACTGAAGTTTATGATGATATTCCCCATGTTAGAGAAAATGCTCTTTGAGGGTGGGAAATTCTATTAATTGATGGTTCTTCAAAAATGTATCAAACGACAGGAGAAAGATATATAGGATCAGCAGTGGTAAAGTTAAAACATGATGGTGAATTTGAAGTAGTGACAAGTGCATAATCGCCTTCACATTGTTACGCACAGGCTGCAGAATTAGTGGCGCTTATCGCTGCACTCCAGAGATATGAGGATGAGGAAGTGACAGTGTACTCTGACTCCGCCTATGTGATATCAACCGTACATGCAGCATTGTCACGCTGGAAAAAGAGTGGTTCCCTCTGTGCAGACGGCACACCAGTGCAATATGTGCTGCTATTGGACAGGCTTATTAAGGTACTAAAGCTCCAATTGGCTATCGCCGTGGTGAAGTGCGCAGCCCATACTAAGAGGGCCGACAAGATTTCTCGCTGTAACAAAGCCGCAGATGTTGAAGCCAAAAGAACAGCATATTTTCCAAATATTTCTGATTTTGAAGTACAAAATGTTAAACAAATGTCGAAACGATGTATGATGGTGAAGGAAGGTTTTCATATGTTATCCATTGTACAGTTAATTGAACTGCAAGGTCGAGCTCCACAGGAAGAACCGGATTTATGGAAAAGACAGGGGTGTTCTTTATCCCCCACAGAGCCATTTATTCCTCTAGCATTATTGAAAATTGCGCTGGATCGGGTTTACAATCCTGCGCATACAACCATAGAGAATCTTGCTGCCATGATTGCAGAAGACTGGTTTTCACCAAACTTGTTAGAACACGTTGCACAGTTTATTGTGAACTGCATTGTCTGCCAGAAGTTCACAGCAGGGTATACTTTGCGAACAGTCAGAGGAGCAATACCCACACCCAATGATTCTTTCAGGCATCTACATACAGACTATGTGGATATGTTGCAAACATGCAATAGCTACAGTCAACCCGATGGATTGAGGCAGGTCCATGCACATGTTTTTGCCTGCTTATCACCCACGGGAGAATGCTATCTATGAGCGTTTAAATGAACACCTTAAAGAAAGGATAGCCAAGATTAAGATGACTTTGAAGAAGGGATGGCTACATTGCCTACCCCTTGCCCTGTTTGCTTTGAGAAACCAGCCTGGCTTAGACCACCGCCTAACTCCTCATGAGTTGGTGACTGGATGCCGCATGAGAGCACCCTTTGCTCCTCCCATTCAAATAAAAACTGATGCCCATAGTGTAGGAAAAGGGGGTGAGATGCATGCTTATTTGACAAATATGACTAGTGTTTCTTTTATTTCCCAAAAGTTCAAAAATCGGAGGGAATCATCATAGAAAATTGAAGAAGACAGCCAGACAATTGATCCTATAGACTTGCTGAAGCCACCTAGTTTGTATCCTGGTGACCAAGTGCTTGTTTGGAGTTTCATTCGCACTTGGAACAAGCCCCGTTTTGAAGGACCGTACCTAGTAAAGGGGGTCACTCACACTGTGAAGATCAAAGGGAGAAGAGCTTGGCTGCACCTGAATGACTTATAGCTTTACAAAGGAGAGACATTTACCCCTCCTGCACCGCTGACAGTCAAGCAAGAGAAGAAGTTCCGCGAATGCAGACTAGATTGGCTACCAAGAGCCAACATAGAACTGATGAAGTAAAAACTATTTGAACTGTCAATTATTCCTAAGTTTAAAGGGAAACAAACACACTTTACAATGTTCACAGAACTATTCTTGTTAGGCTAAAGAGACAATGCTTTGAAGAGAGAACACGAAGATCACACATGACACTTTATGTTGCCTGTAACATTGCACACATTTCTCTATGCTGTTTTTGTATACATATTTCGATCTTATCCAGCTGTAGTGAGACGACACTTTGATATTGTCACTTTTCTCGGAAATCCTAACAACAGTCCTGTTATAATCATATTACAATTTCTGTTATAAAAAGTGCGGTTATTATAAAAGTGACAGGAATTGAACATTGATAAAAGAAAATGGAAATCTTCTAGTATGTAAGATACAAATTGCTAGCAAGAAGGCTGCTTACTGTATAGGATACAATTTGACACATGAATTCTTTTGCAATACTTCTTCTAGCTACATTTTGTACAATGTGTTATCTTTACTTCCTTATGCTTATAGCATTTCGTGAAGTGATATTTTATAATTTAAATGAGGTATCCAACAATGAGACATCTCTTTCTATCCCTAACAAAAGCACAAGTGATATTTTCCCTGAGATTTCCAAACAAATTAACCGAGTCAAGAGGGATGCTGGAGAAGATTATCAGGATATAAATACGTACCTTGATAACTCAGTCCATTTAAAAAATAACATGTGGTACCAGCACATGAGTGAGGTGGGGAGGAGAATGTCAGATGAGAGCTGCTATGTATGTTCTCTCATCCCTTATGCCATGAGCACAGCCAGAACGTTTATAGCAAGAGAAATGCCTATACATGAGGCGAAGTGTCTGAGCCATCTAGCAGCATGCCTGACAAGAGGACAATTTGAAGGAAAGTGGGCAACCTTATGATGGATGTCAAAAATAACATTCCCATTTGAAGATGCTTACATAAAGACACAGAAGATGGAAAAGGACCCACATTGGAAGAGCAGAATGCTCCTGTACTCATTTAGTGGTCTGACTGGAGGTGAGATGAGGATTGTTGAACAGAAGAGACTGAATTGTGCAGACAAATGGGAAACACCAGGATTACCAGGATGCTGGGAGACCCCTCAGTTATTGGTATATGGACAAGTAGCCAACAGTACAGGATGGGAAGCAGGAATGTTGGCATGCAGTGCACACTTATTAATGACAGCACCAGTGAAGGTATTTCACATAGTGAATGATGAATGTCTTAAGGATTGGGCCAGGTATCCAAAGTTACTAACATTGGTTGAAGATGAAGCAGGACCTGTATCCACACTGCCCATAAAGAATGCAACACTATGGACCTCATTACAAGGTTAGCGGTAGTCCACCGGTGCCACTGACGGGTTGCTGCCAACCCTGTAACACTTTTTTTGCCGCCTGAGATCCTGGTGCCACCAGGACATTACACGTCCTGCTGGCCCAGGATATCAGGCGGCAGAAAATGTTGTGCCCCATTCCCATGGAGTCTCATAGGACTGCACGGGTATGGGTATACCGAAACTCCGGCCCCGCTGTCAGCGGTGCCAGGGCTTCCATGGCAACCCTGCCTAACGGGGCCGATGTGCCCGGCATGTCAGACCTGCCGGGTGTATCTGCTCCGGCAGGCAGAGTTGTAGTCTGCCATTCCAGAAAGGATGCCGGTACATTGCTACCGCCACCCTTGTTTCCGACTCGTAATGAGACTATGGGGGTCATTATGACCCTGGCAGTAGGGGGTAAACGGTAGAGCTGCCGGTTCTGTTAACCCCCTAATGCCTCATTACGAGGTCTGCTCGCGGGACCCGCTAAGGACGCCTGGTAGCATGCTCCCCATTCCCATTGAACCCTATGGGGGCTCGAATGGGCATGGGGATGCACAGGGTCTGGGTTCCCTGAATGGGGAAATACTGGGCCCTCCAAGGTCGGAACGGCCCTGTATTTCCCCATTCAAGGAACCCGGACCCGGTACCCGGTATGGAGGTAGCCCTCCATACTCGGAATGACCCCCAATGTTTCATAAACAGGGTTCTGACCAAAGTTGAAGAAATTAAAGAATGCAAGCAAATAATTGAAGTGTCAGGAATGACAGGAGGAACTGCCGTTATAAAGGAGCACTATTGAGCCTGTGTATCCAAAGCTTATATGATGCTACCTAAAAGTTGGGAAGGAATATGTTCTATAGTGATAATACATGTTCCTGCGTTGGTGATCCCCCAAAGTGATCTTCACATCACAGACTTTCCGATACACATCAAAGGAAGAAGAGGACACTCAATCCCACCCGATAGTAGAGAGAGAATAATTCTTTGGCAAAATGAATAGAAGCTTATCACAACATTCCAGATGAGCACACATTGTTTGATAGGATGCCAATGATATTTACAGCCATATTCCTGCCAGGACTTCAAGCTGCAGTGAATGCCAAGTGGTTACAAATCACCAGATGGTAGCTGCTACAAACAATTAACACAGACATAAAATGATTAAATGCGATTAAAGAAGAATTGAGGCCCATCAGACGTATGACCCTCCAGAGCAGGTATGTCTTGGACTTAATTACAGCAATGGAAGGAGGTGTGTGAGCGGAAATCGGGCCTTCTTGCTGTACATCCATACCTGCCCATGATGGAGAAAATGGAATCCTAACAGAGGCAATAACAATGCTGTCAACTCTGCATATGAAAATGATGGAAAAAGTAGATGAGACTGAAGATGAAGATTGGTTTTCATCTCTATTCTCGTGGTTTCCAGCCTGGATAGCAAATGCCTTCAAAATGTTGGGAGAAATACTAGTGCTAGGGGTGCTGGGATTCTGTCTTATAACAATAATCATAGGGCAGTGCAGTGCAAGTGGACAACAAAGAAAACTATTGGAATGAATATAATGATCAGTATGAATGCTGTGACTGATGAGCATACACAAACCAAAAACACCTCCCGTGAGCACCTGAAAGGAAGTCCTCTGAGAGCTCCAGGAATGAAATTTCAGTATCCTAAGGATCAGAAGACCTATGTGGGATGCTGGGTGTTCTGTTCACTGACTGGAGTGTGCCGCCATATGACTGGGAGTGTGGATGAACACATAAAGAATGCAGGCGACCTGAGGGGAGTGACAAAGATATGGATTCCAAAGAAACCACTGTGTAAAGAAAAGGTGAAGAAGATTGAGAAGGTGGTCAAGGATTCGAACCAAGGGGGGAATATAGAGAGGCAGACGTATATGTCATTAGACCCCACCCCTCACCTCTGTCATATTGGAAAAGCAACAAGAAGACACTGTGCCTGACACCGAGTATCATCCCAATACCAAACGGAAGATAAGAGAGACGTTATGCGCTCAGACAACTGTACCAAATGTACCCTAGATCTGATGCAGTAGAAGGAAGTCTGCAGACACAACTAAACATAGAAGAACTATAAGTAAAATCTGACAGGTGTAAAGTGACATCATGAAGGGAAGAGACGAGGGCTCATTGAAACGATATATGAATACTTAAAGAATGAAGATGTGACTGAAATTACAGAGTAAACATTCATGTAAATACAAAGAAATCATATACACTGAGAAGATAAGTGAGAAGAGATGTAGTAGATGTGTATATGCAGAAACGCAAGGTAGATACAAGATATAGAATCTTTGCTTATGGCTTTTGTTTTTTTTAAACTTTTCTTTATTGGCAAGAAGTAGCAACTGGTATAGCACAATTTGCACGAATGACACACAATTCATGTTGAAGCGTGAATGACAAAACGCAGGTTCTACAAAAGGTCACATGCAATCCAACAACAGTTAATTACAATAGAGGCATGTATCATGTAGAGCGGTCCGCCCCCTGATCAGGAGAGGGAGGGGATGACAAGAGCTCAAGGTCCACCTTGCGGTTCAAGTAACTACAGAACTCAGTCCATATGTTTTTAGGGCGAGCATTGCTAGGCAGCAAGTTAATATAGTCATCGTCACAGGATTGTGTCCAGGTGAGGGCCTTCAGCCACATTTCTAGGGAAGGGGGGGATCTGCGCTTCCAACATTGCAGAATGCATTTCTTGGCCACAATAGCCGCCACATTCAGAAACCTAGCTACCCGTTTCGCTTCCACCGTTTCGAACTCGGCGGTCAGGCCATCTGGACCAGGGGCTTTACCCTTAGCTAGGGCCGAAATGACAGCGGTGATCTCCTCAAGGGTGAAGGGAGCATCTAGTTGTTCTTTGGTAGCTAGAGATATAAGAGACATTGGGATGCGGTCCAGGAGGTCACCCAGATCTCGCGGGCTGTGCTCTGGTCGCTGGGCATAGAGGGTTGTATAGAAATCTGCAAAGGTCTGAAGAATGGGCCGGTCAGACCATTGTCGCACTCCACCACTATCGATGATACTATCAATTCGAGCTCTGCCTCCCTCGGCCCGGGTGAGGCGGGCAAGAGTACGGCCTGGTCGCTCTCCTTCCCCATACTTCCGGGCTGCAATGGGACGGGCGAGGTATCTTATTTCGCTGTGGGCGAGGGACTCGAACGTGTCTAGTTCATTTCTAATCTGTGCCAGCTTGGGCGGAGAGGGGGCGGCCACATACTCGCGCTCTAGCTCCCCAAGTCTAGACTCAGAACGGCGCAGAGAGTTTCTGATGTCCTTCAGGACCCCAGCCTCCCTGGAGATACACATGCCCCTGATGAAAACCTTAAAGGCCTCCCACCTCCCCCCATCCGTTGTGTCGTGGCGTTTGTTATTATAAAAAAACGAGGTGATATCTGCAAGGATGTCAGCCTTGAAGACTATATCGTCTGACTTAAACCGCCAGTGAGAGTGCGGAGGGAGGGTCGGGCTCAAGGCAATGTCTAATGTGATCGGGGAGTGATAGGAGAGTGTGCGAGGCAGGATCTGTGTGGTATGTATTTTGCCCATGGGCCCCGCGGAGAGAAGGAAAAGATTGATCCTGGAATGGCTGTCATGGACGGAGGAGTAAAATGTAAACTGTTTCGACTTTGAGTGGAGTGCTCTCCAGGCATCCACCAGACCGGTAGTGAGCATGTGTGCATGGAGGCGGCAAGCGGCCCTAGAGAGTGTTCTAGGTGCAACACCGGATCTGTCCAAGTCGGAGCCGAGGATGAGATTCATGTCCCCCCCCCCAGATAATGGGAACCCCAACATAGCGGAGTAGAATGTCAAGGATGTGGTCGAAAAACTCGGGTGCATCTATGCATGGGGCATATGTGTTGACCAGGAGGTATTCTGTATTAGCGAGGAAACAGTGAAGGATCACATATCTACCCTGGACATCTATATGGCTGGTGCGAAGGGAGAACTGCAAGGATTTGTGGATCAAGGTGAGGACCCCTCTGGATTGTGAAGAGAACACAGTATAATATCTGCTGGGGCCCCATGACGGGGCAAGAGAAGCCGATAATTGTGTAAGGGCGTGAGTTTCCTGTAAGAGAAGTATTTTGACCCCATGCCTCTGGGCGTAGGCCGTGATCCTGCGTGCCTTCGTGAAGTTGCTGAGCCCTCTGATATTCCAAGACATCAGCCTAATAGCCATTCAGTAGCGATTTAGGGGGGATCCGAGTAATGTGTGTCATATTTTGTCGAGCTGGTGCCAGCAACTTGTACAGCTGCCAGATGTGTCATACCAAAAGCTACCACTGTCTCACCGTTTTTATTGTTAAAACATCCCCCAACAACCCCACCCCCCTCCCTCACTGCCACCCCCAACACAGCAGTGCCCAAAAACACACCCAAGGTCTCATGTCTGTTGTGCCGAGCCCAACGGGGCTGGACCAGCCCCTAAACCAAACATGGGAGCAACCAATGAACTAAACAAGCCAAACTCGGCGTTGCAACTGCAGCGGGGGAGCTGCTGCCGTGAGCCCGATTAAGATTGTAGAACGGTGAAATACACCAAATATCGTACAGCGGCGGCGTAGTTAAACTTTGGAGGAGACAACACAGTAGGGCACAGCGAGCATGGGCTATAGGAATAGAGGATCCCAGTACAAGTGCAATATACCATCAACCATACTGCTGTGACCCATGTTACGATTCATGAAATTTCAATGAGTTACGACAATAAAAGAGAGCATCAGAGAAAGAATACATGAGATTACGGGGAAAATGCAAATGACAGGTGTGGTATTGGCACCACAATAATTCGAGTAGCGGGTGCAAGGCAGGCCGGCTCAACCCTCATCTACAGGGTCACCCTCAGGGCCTGGGACAGGAATATGGGACTCGATGAATTTCACCGCTTCCTCAGGGACAGTGAAAAAGTACAGTTTATTACGATGGGTGAGCTTCAGCCTTGCAGGGAACAACATGGCATATTCCACCTTCCTCTCTCGGAGCATTTTTTTCATGCCATTGAATTGTCTGCGCTCCATTTGGACGTTGACAGAGAAGTCAGGAAAAATGCGGATAGTCTGGGGCTCAAGTCTCAGTTCCCCTTTCTCCTGGGCAAGCCGTAGGATGTGGTCTCTATCTCTGAAGCCACGAACCTTAGCTATTATTGGTCTGGGGAAGTCGCCCGGCTTGGGGCGTGGGGCCAGTGACCGATGGGCGCGCTCAATAGTAAAGAAAGGGGAGAGTTGAGGATCACCCAGGAGGTCTCTAAGAAGGGTCTCGACTGCCAGTTCCATTTTGCCTTTGAGGGCTGTCTCAGGAACCCCCACTATGCGGATATTATTCCTACGGGATCTGGACTCCAAATCATCGCACTTCGCCTTGACCTGCTTCATATCTCGCACCAATTCAGAGACCGTATTCTGGAGCGTGTGTACCTCGTCCTCAGTGGCCCCAATTCTGGTCTCGGCCTCCACCAGCCTAGTGCCATGCTGATCCAATTTGGTGCATAGTGAGGCAACATTTGCATTTATGTCATCTAATTTTTCATGAAATGACGCAAAGTTTTTGGCCATAGACTCCATGAGTGACGTAAGGTCCGGCTGAGGAGAACATGAGGATGCATCTGGGTCGTCTTGAAGGAGGGCTGACCCAGCTTGGTCCTGCTTGGCAAGCGATTTGGCAAATGTGTCCATTGCCCCAGCCTTGTTGGCCCCACGTGCTTTGCCGGACATCTTTGGGGGCACTCTGAGAACAGCGGAGAGTGTATTGTAGAAGGACAGAAATGGGGCCATGGGGTTTATGGAGGGACTAGGCCCACATCAGCGATGGGCGGCACCCGCCCGGGAGGCAGGAGGAATGAGTACCACCAGCAGGCGTGTTCTAGGGCGGTGAGCCCGCTCCGGGGGGAAGTGAGGAGGCCCGGGGGCAGTATGATCTGGGAGGGACCGTATCCTGCGGCAACTGCCTCTGAGACAGGAGAGTCTAGGCAGAGGAGGCCGGTATTGAAGGACAGCGCAGTTAGGGGCGCATGGTGCACCCGGGGCGAAGCGAGTAGGTGCGCAAGCTGGGGAGAGAAGAATAGTGGACACCCAGGGTGGCACCAGCACAGGGTGAGTGGTCAAGGGGGGGAGCCTGGTGTACGTGGGGGTCGCTATCCTTCGTGGAGTGAAACAGGCGCAGCCCAAGGATGAGGTAGACAAGATGGGCCCAGTGTGCAGCGACCAGCTACCCCAACCTCCTCACCTTTAGGCACCTCAGGACAACGTGTGGATGACAGTTCTGGTAGGATCAGGCCCCTGACTTGCAGCAGCGGATCTGGGCGGGGGGCGGGGCCCAAAACAACGGCAGGAGCCCGCAGCAGGGAGGCCAGGCACGGCCGCCAGCCCCAGCCGACTCACAGGACCGGCGAAGTCGACAGCGGAGCCGCGTAGGAGGAGTGAGAGGCTGTCGTCGGTGCAGGGGCCGCCCCAGCAGGTCCCGCCGAATTCAGAAGTGATGCCGCCCGTCAGGGGGCCGGCGAGAGGAGCCGTGCCGACAGGCCACGGGCTTAGGCGCACCCCAAAGGGAGCGCGGGTCGCGGATAGCAGCCCTCACACCAGCGCCAGCTATACAGTCCAGGGTGGGAGGGCGGCGAGGGGGAAACCTCTGTGTCTGAGGCGGCCGCACACCATGCCGGCACCCGTAGAAGGCAGGGAGCGGTCTCTGCTGTAAGGCGATCCTCCGCAGGGCGGTGGGGGGGATGGTCCACAAAGGAGCCGCGCGGCACGGAGGCCTCAGCCGGCGGCGTAGCGCCCCAGAAGTACGATTCCGCCCCAAAACAGGGCAGGGAGATGTGGAGGCGATGGACAGCGGGATGCTTGGGGTCTCGGCTCCAGTATCTTCAGAGAACCGCTGATTGAGGAGGATACGCTGCTCACGAGCCACAGAGCATCAAAGCTAAGCGGCCATCTTGATGGCTGCTCAACAGCGCCCCCCCACTTATGGCTTTTGTGCAATTGAAAGGCATTGAGAGTGTGTGAGCTGCAATTTGTTTTTGCCAGGTTTCCCTACTGTTTTGAACTGATAAGAAAGTAGTATTTTGCCATATTCTTTGAGTCTGTCCGGTCTGTCCGGATATTTGGGCCTGAGATCAGTTATCGTGGTAATCCCATCCAGCACTTGCAACGCTCTAGGTGCTACTTCACAATAACCTCTGCATGGTCCGAGCTCCAAACAATCTTTCTTGGGGATGAAAAAGATGGGAGCTCCTGTTGGTGAGATAGGTCTAATAAATCCTTTGGTTAGATTCTCTTTGATGTATTCTTCCCAAATTAATGTTTTTGTAGCAGTCAGAGCATAGGTTCATCCCTATGGAATAGGAGCACCCGGAATCAACTCGATTCTGCAATCGTAGGGCCGATGCAGAGGTATCTCTTTGGCTTCTTTGGCATCGAACACATCTTGGAAATCATGATATTCTTGTGGGAGGATATTTATCAATGCTATCCGAAGGCATAGTGGATTTTGTTGAGAATCTGTAACGTGTAAGTTTGGGAGCATATCAAAACATTCCAGGTGGCAATATTCAATAGTGTGGTGATCGTATCTTGACAACGCCTTTACTCCAATTTATAAGAGGATTGTGCTTAAAACTAACCATGGCATACCTAGGATGATCTGGAAGTAAGGTACATCAATGAGGTCAAAAGCAATATATGCATGATAGTACACCTCAACTATCATGTGTAAGACTTTGGTTGGTTGCGTTATGGGCACTAAAGTTAAATCAGACCCATCAATATAATGTATTACTTCAGCGCGATGTTTGTGATGTAGCATAAATCTGCTCTGGCAAGCAAAACATGTCTATAAAACCTCTGGTTGCTCCACAGTCTATTAAAGCTTGGGTTTTTGTGGGTTTATGGACTCCTTGCAGTAGGGTAATACCCACACAGATGTGATTCACCACTGTGTTAGGGGGAGTTTAAGGTTATCCATTTGTTCTAAAGGGCTGACCCCCCTCCGATTCATTGTGGGCTCTGTTCCTTTTCTGGTCTCTTAGTACAGCATGACCTGGAATCCCACAATAGAAACAAAGGTTAAATCTTTTCACCTCTCTCTCTCTTCCATACTGACGGATCCTTTGACTCCCCTACTTTCATGGGTTCCGGAGTATGACCACTCCAAAGGTTTCAACAGGTGTTTTAAACATGGGTTTCATCAGCTCAAATCTTTTCTTCTCTCCCCTCTGTTCCCCTTGCCTTTGTTCTATTTGTATTGCTAAATCCATGAAATCTTCAACAGTGAAGGGAAGATATTAAAACCGGGAAAACCGGCAAGTAGCCGCCAGACCTGTAAACAGTTACTGGCGCCTGACTTGCCAGTAACATTGGGGTATTACAACCCCGGCGGCCAGTAAGTCAGGCGCCGGTAATATGTTGTTCCCCATTCCCATAGAGTCCCATAGGATTCTATGGGAATGGGGACCACGGAAACACTCACACCGGTAATAAGGGTGCCGGTGCTTCCTTGAAAGTCTGTGGGCGGGTGCTGGTCCACCCGGCAAGTCAGACCTGCCGGGCAGGAGGGCACCCGCCCACCAGACTTGTACTTTGCCGATGCGGAAACAACGGTGCCGGTAAATTTACCGGCACCATTGGTTCCGGACCAGCAAGATTAGCATGAGGCCCAGTATTTGTTTTGTTACTGTGCACTTAGTTTCAACATTTAAAACTTTGCACAATCACGTACCATAGAAAACTAGAAAAGTGTCATTGCATCACACAGTCAAATCACACTTTAAATTACACAATACAACTACAATAAATCATCAAAAGTCTCTACAATATCATCAATTAACATCTTACATCTTTCATAATAAACACTCATGTAATTATTCCTTAAAATAGTGGCTCTCTACAGGCGGACAACTCTATTCCCAACAGAACTTTATACAAACCATTTCGCCAATTCCAAATAAACAGATTTTGTACATATAGCCACACGTCTTCTTCTGATTAAATACTAAATTTGGGACCAACAGGATCCAAAACTTTCCTTCCTCTTTTGCCATAAAGTTGGAGATTCCACATCCCCTCTACATTGTCTACAGATATCACCCTCAACTAAGTTTCCTTTCCACTGGAAAGTATTCTCTTTCACTAATAAAAGATGTCATCTGAAATGCAGCAAAGCCTTTATGGGGAATGTACATAGATACGGGGCGCAGACGATTACCTTCTTGTGTATCATGCATAAGTCAGCAACTTTCTTATATTTTAATAAGCAGTCTCGCGTGGCACACCAGTCTGCCCTCCAAAGGTGTTTCTTAAACGCATATAGATTGCTTATCACCTCTTCATAACTTAGAACATGCTTGTCGATCAAAGATATACAATTTGTAATGTGCCAATCTATGCTATCCTGTTCCTCCACTTTCTGCTCTGAATATAAAGAACCTTAGGGAGGAAACTTCAACTTATTACAGAGCAAAAAGAAGTCCATACAATTCTGGCATTTGGGGAAACGAGACCTCAATGCAGCCATAGGGGCTGCAGTTGGTAGGGACAGTGCTATCATCCAGGTCAGACCTTCCATAATCGTAAAATCAAAGCACTCCAACAAATGATAGATCTCTATCCCATATATCAAGGCTGGCACTATAGTGTCTTTAATATCCTCCCTCAATCCTCGGTAGAAAATAGTAGCTTGGACGTCTTCTTCATCCCAGGCTAATTCTGCGATGAAGAATTTAAATTTAGCAATGTAAGTGTTTAGCTCATTATTGCCTTGCTTGATGTCCAAAAATTCCTTTTTATTTATTTGTATTTATTTATTTATATATCGCTGGTCGTTCGCAAGCATCAGGGCGCTAACATATAGACAGTTGGTACAAAACACGTAATCACGGGACAATTTGCTCAAGTATGTGGTTGGGGTTTTTGTTTGATATGTAATGGTTTATTTGAAGAGGTGGGTCTTGAGTTTTTTTCCGAAAGCTTGTGTAATTCTTTTCTAACCTTATAGGAAGGGGAAGATTGTTCCACATCATGGTGGCCTTAGTGTGGAATGCGTTGCCCAAACCATTTGCTTTCTTAATCCTTAATTAGACCTTTGGGCTCCGACCTCAGTGCGCATCTTGGCACATACATAACCAATTTACTTTTAAGGTAGGATGGAGCCTTCCCATAAATGCATGTGTGTGAGTGTGAAGGATTTGAATAGTATTCTGCACTCCACAGCTAGCCAATGAAGGTTCCTTCTGTCCTTGTTAATGTGTTCCTTTCTTGTTTTATTCTTTATGATCCTGACTGCGCTATTTTGGATTACTTGGCACTTGGCAATGAGTCCTTTGTTGGCTCCAAGCATAAGGGCATTACCATAATACAACCTTGATAGAATAGTTGCTATAGCTATTGTGGAGCAATTGGCTTCGCTCAGGTAAGGGCGAATTATTATGAGGAGCAGTAGGTGACAGGAACAGTTCTTGTTTAGTTGAAGGACTTGGGCTTCTGCACTCAGGGACGCATCCATGTAAATTCCTAGCATTTTTACTTTGTTGACCACCTTTATTTGAGAGTCATTTATGAGAAAGGATTTGTACTGGCTGTCAAGTTTGGCTTTGGCTTGATTTGATCCAAACACCATCAGTTCTGTCTTTTTTTGCGTTTAAACACAGCCAGTTGTTGTTCCTCCAATCGCAATGGATTGCTATAGTCCTTTCACCTGTGCGCTATCCTGTGCATAGACCCCCCCCCAATTCCAACACAAGCTGGGTGTTGTCGTCCTAATTAGTGAAAAAGTCTCCCTACTTGCCAAGGACTAAGCATAGGAATCTGATATACAGGTTAAAGAGCAGTGGGGACAGGCTTGGCCCTTGTGGTACTCTGCATCTGATGATCTCTTCATAAGAGAAGTTGTTACCCCAATGTATCCTGGATTTTCTGTCCAATAGAAAGGATGTGAGCCAGCTAATTGCTTCAAACGAGCAGTTGGCTACCTTTGCCAGTGCAACCTTGAGTTGATTGTGGTCTAAAAGATCGAACGCTGCACTAAGATCTACCAATATAAGGAGCCCCGAATTCCCCTTTTCCACCACACTTAGCATGTGGGCATGAAGGTCTAACATGGCTGTTTCGGTACTATGGGCTGTGCGAAATCCAGATTGCTGACTGTGTAATACATTGTTGGCTTCCACATACGTTGAAGTTGGGAGGTGGTAATTCTATCAAGTACCTTAAGTAAGAAATTGCAATTTGTTGTTGGTCTTAGGTTGCTTGGGTCTCTTTGATCAAGCTCCGTTTTTTTTGCTAGTGGTGTGACAGTAACTGATTTAATGCTTTCTGGAACGTGACCATCCCGGAAGGATGCATTCACCATTTTGGTAAGGAGAGGGGTGAAGATGTTTGCATTTTCCAGGATGAGTTTGGGTGGGATGACATTTTCTGCGCATGTGGTAGGTTTCATTAGGCTCAGAGTTTTGAGTACTTCCTCTGTAGTGACTTTTAGTAGAAAGGCTTCTGTTGGCATAGGATAGGAGCTTCTAAAGAGGGATCGTTTTGAGCCGGTGACACATTTTGGGCCTTCGATAGCATGTCCCTAGCTTTAACGACTTTTGCTGTAAAGACTAATTGGACTTCGTCGCAGTCTTCCTTGGATGGTGAGAAAGATGGAGTTAGTGCTTTGGGCTTTTCGATTGATTTTAAGATTTCGAACAACTTGCTTGTGGAATGTCCAGCTGAATTTATTTGTTCGTTAAAAAAGGTTTTTTTTGTGTCACATATGCCTTTTCTGTATGTTTTCTCACTTTTTTTCCACCTGTCCTTGTTTTCCTGGGACGGGATATTTCTCCATCTGTCCCCCCTTCTCCTCTTTTCTTTCTTGAATATTTTTAAGTCATTGTTAAACCATTTCTGGTGATTGCCGTTTGGTCTTACTAACTTGTTTTTTAGTGGGGCTTTTTGTTCTAGCATTAGAGTGGTGTGGTGTAGGAAGTTGGCGAACAATTTATCGCAAGTGTCTTCCTCTTTGGAACCCTCCAATGTTTTAGCAATGCTTTGCTCCAGATATACTGGACTGATATTTTTGTAGTTTCTGTTCTTAATTATTGTTGGATCATTCTCTTTGTTGTTCCTTGCAGTTTTTAAGGTCAACAGGAATGAAACCATGTAGTTGTCTGATCAGATGCATGGTTTAGTTTGGTAGCCACTTGTCTCCAGATAATGGGTGATTACCCATTCAAGTTGATTGCCATTTTCCATGGTGGGATCAGAATTCATGACTTTCAAGTTGATGTTGTTGAGGATTTTTTCTCTGTAGGTTGCTTCCTTATCCTTAGTGTTCCTGTACCATCTATTGAAGTCTCCCAAAACCAGTGTTGCAGTATTTGGGCCTTTTACGGAGTTACGTTACTGTGTTAAGTCATCATTAAACTCAGAGATGAGGGATGGGGGTCTGTATAATAGTATGATCTTAATATAATGGTTTTCTAATGGGGTGTGCTTCAGATGGAGTATTTCACAGCCTGCACTTGTGTAGTGGAAGGGAAAATCTGAATGGAATCTCTGATAATTATGGCGACTCCGCCCCGGTGCCATTTTCCCTGTCTTTGAGGTGAATTACGTATCTTTCAGGCACAGCAATGGCGCATGTGGGCCCTATAGGGTCTTGCAACCATGTTTTCGTGATGCAAGCTATGTCGATAGCTTCATTGGATATTAAATTGTGCACATCTTGTGCGTGTTTATTGAGAGATTGTGTTTAAAAGACAGACTTTCAGTTGTCTTGACTTGGCTTCGTTGTGGGGGCTTCTGATTTTGGTTAGTCTTTCTGTCTTCGCCTTTTGGTTATTCACCTGGCGCTCTTGCGTTGTTAGTGGGTCGATTTGTGAATGACGGTGTTGTGGTTTGGTAGTGTATGCTTTAATCGTTACGGGATTAGCTCTTTCCATAACTCAGTGTGCTACATTGTATGCCATTTCTAATCAGTCCTCTCCCGAAGGTCATGCACCCAAGAACAAAGTTATAAGCACTGCAGATATAAGACACTGCACACCCACACATTGTAATATCTATGGACATACAGCTAGGAGTCTAGCCTCTGGCCAGAACAAGAGAAGCATACCACACCTATCGATACAACCGTAGTTCCACACATCACTCAGGTGGTTGGGGGCAGGATGTAGAGTTTTGGGTGCATGGCTGCAGGCCTTAGGCCGCACGCCATACTCCTAAAACTCTAGGCCCTATCCAAAACCACCACATCATAATACAGCAATGCATACACCCATACTGTAGCATAGCAGTCAGATGATTCTGGGAAGGGGTACAGTTTTGGATACATGGCCATAGGCCATGCACCCAGGAACGACGTTATAAGCAATGGAGTTATAAGCAAATGTACACCCCTACATTCAAATATATCTGGACATATATCAAAATCTCTACGTCCTGCCCTCAAGCACTGCAGCATATTAGACAGGCACGTTAGTGGCTGTGTTGTTATGGTGAAGTTGCAGTTTCCATAGGAAGAGCACTTTTTGGGTGTCTTATACCTGTGCTCCCCTTAGCCGATTCCAAACCAAAGTTTGCAAAATAAATATATCCGACTCTCTCAATTTCTTTGGAAAGTTTGGTGATGTTTGGTGCAGGGGGAGGAAAGTTATAAGGGGGGAGGTTCTTCAAACTTTTCTTTTCCCCTTAGACTGAATGGGGGAAAAAGTTTGTGTCCGCAACCATGTGGCACTTTCCCTGATTGGTTGCGGAACAGCATAAAGTACGTTAGCTTTCTTCGGTGCCCCCGCTATCTTTTATTCATGTTTTGGTGTACTCGGACATCGCCAGAAACACATACAAAAAAAGACAGCATTGCACGTGTCACACTTATGTAATATTATTTCAGAAGGTGACCTTTGAGGGGGTAGGATGGGATGTGGAAGCACAAACTGAAAAAGTGGAGTTTTCTTGTCACCAAAGCCATACGTTTAAATGCAAGTTCGTGCTCGCTGTACCACTAGCAATTACTGCTTGTGGGTTAAAATGTTTTTGGAATAATATTGCCATCAGACTGGTGTCCTAAGTTTTGAAAACTAAGGCCACCATCTGCACTCTGCTTTAAACAGCGAATCTGGAGGTGTATGGGAGTAGCGGTTCTCATAATTGGATTTCAATATGTTGATGCAAAGCAAGAATGTATTTGGCTTCTGAGTGAAGGTCGCATGAGTTGCTTTTTTGGTTGGACGCTCAATACGCCCAAGCATCCGAGTGAATGTATAAGGGGCAACTGTTTTTTGACCTTGAGCGAACGGGAAACCTTTGAAGACATTCACGGAATGAAAGGGTTGAAAAAAATAGCAATTGATAAGGTTATGTTTTAAAATGTTTGTCAGGGACATGCACTATAAGTCCTCGAAGATTCTTCTATGCGAATACATTGGTGTCTGACTTGCACAATAAGAATGGAGGCAGTAAATATTATGTAAGTTTACTTTTGCCCTCTCTACAGCGAACCGCGCTTTATTTTTACATTACTGAAAATCTAATTGTGCCAATATAACTGACGTATTATCTTTCTGCGCAGATACATTTTTTCTGGTAATATTGCAGAGTGCACAGGTCCCGCATTTGTAGAGTGTGACTACACTCATCCTTTTTTAGTATTCATATTTTTATTTGAAAAGTTATGTTTGCCCAAATAGCTTTGTGTACAAGTTTGCACGCTATTTTGCTTTTGTTTGAAATCACGAGACGTAATATATTTTTCATTGTCCATTCATTTTGCTTTCATAACTGCATTATCGTCTTCCTGTGTAGTTGGCATTTTTTTTCCTCTTACGGTGCATGCAGAATCTCGGCGTTTGTAGCCTGTTATTATAGTTACTCATGGTCATTAGTAACATTTCGGTAAAATGTCATGTTTCACCACTTACATACGTGTGTTACTTTGCACATTTTTTGTGTCTTTTTAAAAAAAATTTGGTAGAGGTTGGTTATTGATACTATTTTCTGTTACGTTTCCCACCCAGGTACATCTTGCCGTATTGTCCGTGCCACGGATTCCAGATGCCGAGTGAGGGCTCTTTCGGCCAGAAAATACAACTGCTCGTGAACGGTTGCCTTTCCGTAACAATTATGTGGAAGGATACCCAAAGCCCGCTTTGTCCGTACGCTGAACTCGCTATTCGGAAGAAACATAACAGCATTTATGGAGCTGTAGACTGAAGGTCATGGCGCCTTCTTGGAAAATACTGTGTAAACAAAGCGGCTGCTTCAACCAAGAATCCAAAATCTATGTACGGGAAAAAAGCAACGTGTTCCTCTTCATTAACATTTGCAATGTCGCCCTTAGAACCATAGTTATCATTGCATAGAAAATGAGATTACTCAAATGGTCTCTGACAATTTGTTGTTAAATAAACCTACTTTACGAACTCTAAAATGTTCACGTTTTCTTTTACAGTCCAGTCTATTATTTCAAAATATAACTTATTAGGTTGTACGTCGCTGTATGTTTATTACAGGTTCTGCGTCACGTCACGTACTTGTGCTTTTTGCAGCCTACCATCCAAAGGGAAGAGGGACTATGTATGAAATAACCGCCTTGCCTTTCTATGGTGGCCATCTTGAAAAAGGATTTTCTCTTGTAATCTGACCTGCCAAAGCCGTCCCGGATCATAACTAGTAATCCTCAATTTTTAGTAGCACACGTACTGTTTTGCAAATGTAAACTATTACTGGCAAAGATTATTGCGTCTATGTATTTTCCTGAGAAATATGCAGTAATTGGAGTGTATGCAATTTTTTTTCTCCATGATATCTGTACTGTGAAAGGTCATTATTAACGCATTATTAACTTTGTTTACGGGTGGCTTTATTTTTTGGTATGGCAGGTAATAAGGTAATTTGCAAACGGCAATGAGCAAAGAGGCAAAAAATGGTCATATGGGTCGGTAGATGTACGGTGACAAATTTTGTGCGTTTGTTATTTGCAAGGTAGCAGCACTGTTTCTTATGCTTCTTCATCACAGCAATACTGCTGTTTCTTAGGGAGGAAGGATGCCTTTAGCCGATGTCATTTTCAGATAAGTACAACCTTTGCTAACGATACATAATGTGTAGTGCATTGGTAATCGCTGCTTAGCAATAAGTGTTGGCGTTTTATACGGGAAATGTTGAAGGTGAACGTTCCTACATCAATATAAAATCTATTTCCACACTGTCCACGAGGCATATATGTGACTGTTAAGTTTGTACTGATTCTGGGACATCGCTGCATACCAATACGTGTTGGCGTTGTGTAAGGAAAATGTTGAAGATGTACGTTACTACATCAATATGAAATCTATTTCCACACTGTCCAAGAGGCATAGATCTTACTGTTAAGTGTGCACTGATTCTGGGACATGTCAGTGTGCTGTACGCTGGCACATTGTCATGTGGCATTCTTCACAAGGTCTATACTGTTTAGCAAAAGACCCTTGCTAAAGGGACGTTATGGTTATGTTGCCCAACTGAAAATCTGTGACATTCAGTACAACATTATTTTATTAACAAGACGTTATACTTAAATTGACCTACTAAAAACCTGTACAATTCACTTAGAAAAGGCTTTGTTAAGGGGACGTTATGGTTAAGTTGCACTACTAAAAATCTATGCAATTCACTAAAAACACTTTACAAACGTGCCATTATGGTTCAAAGTAAAACCGAAAAACCCCTGAAATTCGCCAGTTTTGGTAGGCTAAGCACTCATACCTGCCCGTATCACTGTGCTCTGCTAACACTAAGACCCAGGACATGAAAGATGGCATCACAAATGTCATTGATGACATCACTGATGATATCACGAGTAGCCCCTTTGTTTTTGTTCACTGCCATATATATATATTTCAGTAAAAAAACTTTGTAGAAGGGACGTTATGGATCAAAGTAAAACCGAAAAACCCTTGACATTGCCTAGTTATGGTAAGCTAAGCAACCATAACTCACACCACCTACATGCATTGCTAAGACTAACACCCAGGACATCAAAGATGACATCACAAATGCCATTGATGACATCACTGATATTGTGAGTGAATATATATATATATATATATATATATATATATATATATATATATATATATATTACACAGCCACGGTAGTAGTGGCTGTGTAGTTATGGTTAAGTTGCTGTTTCCATAGGAAGAGCACTTTTTGGGTGGCTTATAACTTCGCTCCCCCTGGACGAATCCTCACCCAACTTTGCAAAAGAAGTATATGGCCCACTCCGAATTCTTTTGCAAAGTTTGGTGAGGTTTGGTCCAGGGAGGGCAAAGTTATAGGGGAGGTCCCAAAATGTCTTTTTTTCCCATAGACATAATGGGAAAAAACTTTGCTCATGCCTACAGCCCAAACTGCTGGACGGATTTTCACCAAATTTGTGGCAGGAGCGGCGGTTTTGTCCCGAAAGCGTGCTTTTTTTTTATTTGGTGTAAATCCGTCCAGTAGTTTTTTTTTAAATGACCAAAACTTAAGGCAAAAAAATGTGTGATATCTATGTCCGGTCCGCGGACTCAATTCCCTGTTCGGTCTGCAGACTGGCCTCTGATTGGCTGTGCGGTCTGCGGACTGGCCTCCGATTGGCCAAAAAAATGTGCAGACTTTTGCGTAGTCCGCGGACACCAGGACGCGTCCGCTGATTGGATGGTGAGAAAACGTGAAATGCTTCTGTTTTCTTGAAACGCCCGCCATCTTGGATTCACAGACTTTTTTGGGGTCCGTGAACAGCATTTCACTTCTCAAACTCGACAAACAATCTCTGGGGAGCTGAGGGTGGTTGAGAATTCGATTGGATATGGCCATAAAAAGCCAAGAAACGGGTTGTTTCACCCCCCAAAGGTCGGCGAACACTCTGGATGTCCTGGGACAGTCCTGTGGTGTTCACAGACACTTCAGATGTCCTAGGACATCTGTACCTATTTCTGCGTTACGGGGTTGGGGAAAAGCAGTTTTTGGATGGCTTATAACTTTTGCGCCACTCAATGAAACTGCATGTAATTTTGCAATTTTATTCTAGAACTAATCCTGAATGGTTTAGCAAATGTTTTGGGGATTCTGTCAAGAGGGGGCAAAATTAGAGGGGGGGGTCCCAAAATATTGTAAAGGCATATAAATATGGTGTCATTTGACGAATCTGCACAACATTTGGCAAAACGATTTTGGATCTAGATATAAATGATTTTCTAAAGTTTGGTGGGATTTTCTCAAGAGGGGGCAAAATTAGAGGGGGGGTCTCAACATTTTTTGATGGCTTCTAACTTTGTTGCTATTTGACAAATGTGGACAAAAGTTTTGAGAAAGATTATAGACCAAACCTTCATTGTTTGTGTAAAGACTGAATGGATTTTGTCGAGTGTGGGCTAAGTTATTTGACTATTGTATGTACATACATTATGACACTTTTTAAAAAATAAAACATGGGCGGATTTCGAGCAAACTCGTGAGGAGCATTGGCAAGGAAATTAAAGCATGGTTTTGCAAATGTGCCCGTGTTTTATTTTTTGACAAGTGTAGGTATAGGTACAAAAAATAGTCATATACCTTTGGTGACTGAGGTATAGCCTGTGGCCGTGGGCAGTAGCCAGATTGTCTGGGTCATGGCATAAGGTTATGACACGGACAATCTGGCTACTGGCCATGACCACTAGGGACGAAAAATGGTGTTAAAGTGGCTATGTCTACCTGGGACCGGCTATGTGGTAAAGATATTCGAAGGTAGGATAGGTTTGAAAGGGAAAAAAAAAAGTGCTTGTGGTAATATGTTCATAGGGCTTTGCGGGCTGCCATGGCAAGGGAAGAGGGGCTGTGTATGGAGCCCTGCCTTCTCTTTCCATGTTGGCTGTTTTGGAAAAGGATTTTCCTTCCTTCTTACAGCACGACGCCACAGGCGTCCTGCTATAGGAAGAAAAATCTATGTTTTAGCACCCTGGGTTCCCGCTTTGGGAACCAGGGGTGCTAATGGCCTTTATCCCCCATTTCAGGGACTGCAATAGACGATAATGGTCCGTAGCCCTCCTTATTGATTTATAATGCACCAATGCCGGCAGACATCAGGCTGTGTGGTTACAGTATTTGTTGAGGAAGATGAGGTGGAGGAAGACAGCTTACTACTTGCTGAGAAAGGAATAACCTTTCTGAGAACATTGCGGTTATTGGATTTGTTGTGGCGGCGCATGGAGGTGGTGTCATGATGCCTACCCCCGGGCATCAGGACCAAGGCCCTCAGCTCCGGGAGCAGGCATCCAGACATTTGTTTAAACCTCAGCAGCCCCGGCTAGGGGTTGTCTGGGTTCAGTCCTGGCACCTTAGGCGCCAGGCTCATCATAGAAATCAGTCCTGGCGCCATAGGCGCCAGGCTCATAGACTTTACTTACTTGATGCAGACCATGCTGCAAAAGAGTCCAAGCCTACATGAGGCCTGGATGGGACTATTTTGTTACAGGGACTATTTTTTACTCGGGCGTGGCTCTAGGGAACTTCTTACCTGGCACTACTTTGGAGGCTATTTAAACCACACCCGAACAGCAGCACATGCTTCGCGTTATTCTGCATCCAGCAGCGTGACGCACACCGTGCCTGCAGCCAGCATCCAGTCTTCTGCCACGCCCGCGTGCCTGCAGCCAGCATCCAGTCTTCTGCCACGCCCGCCTCGAATCCGGAGCTCCTAGAATAAAGAAGAAGACAAGGACAAGGTTAGAAAACAAACATTTCAAATTCCACACCTAATTCCTGAACCATTTCATCTCCGGACCTGGAAAGTACATCAGTCCTGCACGCGTCGCTTCGCCAGCTCCAGCACGGCGCCATACTCATCAGTTCTCACAGCATCTTTCGATCCAACACTGTCTCCATCATTTCTTCGCCGTAATCCGGCACCTAGGGGACACAAGAAAAAACAAGGTGAGCCAAGGGAATCAAGAAATACAACCTCTTACCACCATAGACTTACCACCGGCGGTATTATTCCATAACTCTCCACATTTTCATATGCCGCATCTGTAAAGTGGGAGAAAAACAACACGTTAACGCATGCAATAGTTACCGGACAGTGTTGGGTAGCACAGACTCGTACCTGAACGCCAGCAGCAGCTACGAGACCTTCTTCTCACGAACTCAGTTGCAACTTAAGGAAGGAAGGGGACAAGAGTGAACATTGGGCACATTGAACTCTTTGAACTTGATACTTACCAATCCCGCCAGGGACTTCAGAGTCAATACTTACCGGAACTCTCCCAACGCCTTCAAACCAGTGAAGTAACTGGTATCTACGCGCCCCTGCAAGACACGCTGGATGGAGAGCTCATCTTTTACGAACATAAGGTGAGGTTACTAAAGGGATATCGGAGGTGATTAGTGGGGGAGAGCAAGAACAGTTGGGAGGCCATCACTAACACCCACAGGTGGTTAATCCCTGTCTCCACTTGCAGGAAAATACTTCTTCGGGTCCAGCAAACAAGACTAGGCGGGCCAGTCCAGACAGTCATCTCTGCACTACGAATCATGTTGAAGGAGACCGCAGCTGTCCGGGTCCGATCGACACCCCTGTGGGGTCCAGGTGAGCGTAACAGAACGCAAAGCCTCTCTAAAAATACCCACCCGGGTGTTATGGAAACCTCGGAAACCAAACAATTGGCCCAATTATTGGGGGAATTTAGGGCGGAAGTACATGACGCTCGCCAAGAGACTAATGCCCTCAGGCGAGAACTGATTATCTCAAAGGAGCGCACGGATGATCTGGCTAGGCAACTACTGCAAAACCAAGCTGGGCAAACGCCCCTACCTGCATATGGGGGAAACCCAACCCCCGTTTCATCAAGCAATCCAGTGCAAGTGGTTTTACCAGGAAATATTCCGTTAGCTCCACCCGAACGCTTTGCTGGGGACCCCAAAAGGTTTGCCGTGTTTATGAACCAATGCCGCTTGCACTTTTTATGCAGACCGGGAGCATTTCCAAATGACCAAGCCAAAGTAGCCTTTGTATTGTCATATCTTAGTGGCAGCATAGCGGATTGGTCCATTCCATTAGTCAACCAGGATGATCCTCTTCTCCGGGATTTTCAGGGTTTTCAAAGGAGCATGGAAAAACTATTTGCCAGACACTCACAGGGTCAAGCCCTGGACAACAAACTTTTATCCTTACGACAAGGTAACCGGGATCTGCTAACCTATATTGCAACCTTCAATAGGTTGGTGGTGGAAACCGGGTGGCCGGAGGAAAAACGAATTAGATTGTTTCATCGTGGACTTCGGGGAGAACTCAAAGATGTCTTTTCTCAAGTTGTGAATCCACCTCAGGATTGCACAGAATTTATAGGCTTAGTGGTCCAGCTAGACCACCGACTTCAGAACCGAAAGACTGATCGAGCTAAGTTCGAGAACCGGGTATTGGTTAAACCCAACGTTGCCCCCAAAGGAACAGATGCATCTGAACCTATGCAGATCGGGGGGGTTAAAGGACCCTTAACTCAAAAGGAAAGAGAAAGAAGACGACAGATGCAGTTGTGTCTGTACTGTGGAACCTCAGGACATTTTCTACGGGATTGCCCTACAAAACCACCCAAGAAGGTGGTAGGAGTTGCTGATAAAAGCCACATAGAGCCTGATTCAGGAAACGACCACGCCCGACAAGCGTAGAGGTCCGCTTGCCGAGCTTAAAGAAGGACACTCAGACCTTGCATCTGATCATCCCAATGGTCCTACTTGATCCCAGGCAGCCATCACGTATGCACGCAGTAAGGGCATACATAGATAGCGGGCCGTAGGAAACTATATGGACCACAAATTGGTGTCAAGGATGAATCTACCTCTTTGCAAAAAGACCACTTCGGATGTCATCACCACAGTTCATGGAACTGAGATTGCCTCGGGGCCTGTAACTCATTCCACTACAGAGATGACACTGTTGAGTCAAGATGGGCATCGAGAGACTATTGTGTTTGATCTAATCAAAGCCCCACAGTTCCAGATAATACTGGGGATGCCATGGTTGGAAACACATAATCCTTGTATAGATTGGCGAGAGAAGAGAATAACCTTCCCGGATTGTGCACACACCTGTTACCCGGAGAAAACTTTGAACAAAGGCCTGGCTACAGTCGTTAACCCAATCGTGCAGTTACCTCAGGAATACCAAGAATTTCAGGATGTTTTTCAAAAAGAACAGGCCAATACATTACCTCCTCACAGATCATACGATTGTCAAATCGACCTCCTACCCGGTGCACAACCCCCATGCAGTAGAAACTACTCCCTCACTGAACCTGAAAATCGTCACCTACTGCAATACTTGGACCAATACCTTGCTAATGGCTTTATTCGTCCTTCCAAGTCTCCTGCATCGTCAGCTTTATTCTTTGTGCCAAAACAAGGAAGGTGACCTTAGAACGTGCCTAGATTACCGCGCATTAAATCAGATTATGGTAAAAAAAACGATACCCATTGCCTCTGATCCCCAAATTACTAGACCAAGTAAAGGATGCTTGTATCTACATTAAGTTAGATCTCCGAGGGGCATATCAGCTGGTACGTGTCAAGAAAGGCGACGAATGGAAGACTGCCTTTCGCACCAAGTACGGATTATCCGAATATCAGGTGATGCCCTTCGGGTTGTGCAATGCACCAGCAGCCTTCCAGTATTTTATGAACGATGTCCTTCGTGAACTCATTGACGTCTGTGTCGTCGTATACATAGATGATATTCTAGTGTACTCCTCCTCAGAATCAGACCATGTTAAGCACGTGCGTGCAGTCCTTGAGAAACTACGCCAGCACAAGTAATATGCAAAATTGGAAAAATGTGTTTTCCATGCTACGGAAGTTGAATTTCTTGGATTTATCCTGACTCCAAAAGGAGTCCGAATGGACTCTCAAAAGGTGGACGCAATTCTCAAGTGGCCATTACCTAGTTCAGTCAAAGGGGTAGAAAGCATGCTCGGATTTGCTAATTTCTACCGCAGGTTCATTCTGGACTTCTCCCATGTTGTACAACCCCATCACAGCACTTTTGCGAAAAAACAAACGCTTCTTGTGGACCGAAGAGGCTGAAAAGGCTTTCCAAGAGCTGAAAGCGAAATTCACATCAGGACCTGTCTTAAAGCATCCACGCCCTGACCTTCCATACATAGTAGAAACTGATGCATCCAGTTTAGCCATGGGAGCTGTCCTGTCCCAGAAGGATCCTGAAACCGGTCAACTTCACCCTGTAGCGTTTTGGTCCAGAAAGTTCTCAGCACCTGAGTTAAACTATGCGGTTACCGATAAAGAGCTATTAGCCATCAAATCCGCCTTTAAGGCTTGGCGGCACTATCTTCTTGGTGCCAGGCATACTATTACCGTAATCACCGATCACCGGACCCTGCAGTATTTAAAAAACAGCCAAAGCCCAATCATCGCGACAACTTCGATGGACATTGTTCTTTGCCAAATTCGATTTCGTGATCACTTATCGACCAGGCTGCAAAAATGGCAAAGCAGATCGCCTTATCCCAAATAGGGATGGGAGAAGCATATGCAAACCCGGAACCGGTGCTAATAATTCCCGAGCAAAGAATTCTTGGCATAACTACTCGACAGACACTAGAAGATATTCATTCAAAAATCCAACAACTCTTCGATCCAGCAACCCTGCAGGACTGGGTAAAGAAAGGCCCAGACTACTCAGTCGTCAATGACCTACCTTACTATCAAGGATGACTATTTCTACCACACAAGGTAATACAAGAACTAGTCATCTCCAATTACCATGAAACCCTGATGGAAGGGCACCCAGGTATCGCAAAAACTGAAGCGAAAATTAAGAGACAGTTCTGGTGGCCCACTTGGCGAAAAGATGTAAAGTCATTTGTGATGTTTTGTGACATTTGCGCCCAAAACAAAAGCCAGAAGAAAAAACCTGCGGGCCTTTTACAACCTTTGGATATTCCATTGACACCATGGGAAACCTTGTCTTTAGACTTTATTACAGATCTACCTCCATGTAATGGATTTAACACCATCCTAGTTATTGTGGATCTTTTTTCCAAGATGGCCCACTTAATTCCTTTAGAGGGGTTACCTTCTGCTTCGATTCTGGCCAAGGAGTTCCTCGAAAACATTGTTCGATTACACGGATTCCCTTCCGTATTGGTTTCTGACCGAGGTAGTCAATTTATCTCGCATTTTTGGAAGAAATGTTGTCAACTGGCACAAATCGACGTGAGGCTATCAACAAGTCACCATCCCCAGACCGATGGTCAGACGGAAAGGACCAACCAGACCCTTGAACAGTACCTACGCTGCATGCTACCGCAGGCCGAAAGCAATTGGAAAGCTATTTTATGGATTTCCGAGTACGCATACAATAACTCTGTACATTCAGGAACCGGACAAAGCCCTTTTTATACCATATATGGACATCACCCTCGAACCTCAGAACTCGATTCGCCTCAGCACTTAGAAATGCCCGCAGTTAGTCATTTGCACTCTACTATTACACAAGCCTTTAAGGAAGCCACAGAACATTTGAAACAAGCAAAAGAGAAATACAAGAAAAATGCTGATCAACATAGAAGTGAAACTCCACAATACCAGATAGGGGATCAAGTTTGGCTGGCTACAAAACATATACCTCTGAAGGGAACTCTGACTTTTAATCCTAGATATTTGGGACCTTTCACCATTAAGGCCATTATCAACCCGGTGGCCGTCAAATTGGAATTACCCTCTAATATGCAAATTCATCCTGTCTTTCATGTTTCACTTCTAAAACCAGTTCAACCAGGGACAAGATTAACCAAACCACCTGACCCCATCTTGATAGATGGAGAACCCGAATTCGAGCTAAAAAATATCCTGGACTCCAAGATGATTAAATCAAAACATTTTTATTTGATCGATTGGAAGGGCTACGGACCACAAGAAAGATCATGGGAGCCTAGCGACCACGTTCATGCACCTCGGTTGGTGAAAAGATTCCATCGGAACTTCCAAGACAAACCGGGGCCAGGGGGAAGAACAACTTTAGGAGGGGCCTTGGGGGGGAGTGCTGTCATGATGTCTACCCCCGGGCATCAGGACCAAGGCCCTCAACTCCAGGAGCAGTCATACAGACATTTGTTTAAACCTCAGCAGCCTCGGCTAGGGGCTGTCTGGGTTCAGTCCTGGCGCCTTAGGTGCCAGGCTCATCATAGAAATCAGTCCTGGCGCCATAGGCGCCAGGCTCATAGACTTTACTTACCTGATGCAGACCATGCTGCAAAAGAGTCCAAGCCTACATGAGGCCTGGATGGGACTATTTTGTTACAGGGACTATTTTTTACTCGGGCGTGGCTCTAGGGAACTTCTTACCTGGAACTACTTTGGAGGCTATTTAAACCACACCCGAACAGCAGCACATGCTCCGCGTTATTCTGCATCCAGCAGCGTGACGCTCACCGTGCCTGCAGCCAGCATCCAGTCTTCTGCCACGCCCACGTGCCTGCAGCCAGCATCATGTCTTCTGCCACGCCTGCCTCAAATCCGGAGCTCCTAGAATAAAGAAGAAAAGGACAAGGTTAGAAAACAAACTTATTTCAAATTCCACACCTAATTCCGGAACCCTTTAATCTCCGGACCTGGAATGTACATCAGTCCTGCACGCGTCGCTTCACCAGCTCCAGCACGGCGCCATACTCACCAGTTCTCACAGCATCTTTCGATCCAGCACTGTCTCCATCATTTCTTCGCCGTAATCCGGCACCTAGGGGACACAAGAAAAAACAAGGTGAGCCAAGGGAATCAACAAATACAACCTCTTACCACCATAGACTTACCACTGGCGGTATTATTCCATAACTCTCCACATTTTCATATGCTGCATCTGTAAAGTGGGAGAAAAACAACACGTTAACGCATGCAATAGTTACCGGACAGCGTTGGGTAACACAGACTCTTACCTGAACGCCAGCAGCAGCTACGAGACCTTCTTCTCACAAACTCAGTTGCAACTTAAGGAAGGAAGGGGACAAGAGTGAACATCGGGCACATTGAACTCTTTGAACTTGATACTTACCAATCCCGCCAGGGACTTCAGAGTCAATACTTACCGGAACTCTCCCAACACCTTCAAACCAGTGAAGTAACTGGTATCTACGTGCCCCTGAAAGACACGCAGGATGGAGAGCTCATCTTTTACGAACATAAGGTGAGGTTACTAAAGGGATATCGGAGGTGATTAGTGGGGGAGAGCAAGAACAGTTGGGAGGGCATCACTAAAACCCACAGGTGGTTAATCCCTGTCTCCACTTGCAGGAAAATACTTCTTCGGGTCCAGCAGACAAGACTAGGCGGGCCAGTGCAGACAGTCATCTCTGCACTACGAATCACGTTGAAGGAGACCACAGCTGTCCGGGTCTGATAGACACCCCTGTGGGGTCCAGGTGATTGTAACAGGTGGTCCCGTAGGAGTACTGTCCAGGTAGTCTGCGACTGCACTCAGTGCATTTCACTTTGGTAGCTTTAGCCTTTGGAACACTTCCAACAGTAGAAAATAACTGGTACACCCATGATTCGATCTTGGTGCTAGAAGTAGGCACTTCCTCTACCTCATCTTCTTGGTCCTCTTCATTGTCTTTGAAAGCAGTGTGCTTTTTTTGTTGTGAAGGTCCTCCAGCTGGTGGTGGTGGTGGCTCTTGGGGATGAGAGATGGCAATAACTGATGCCATTTTTAAGATAAATAGCAGTTTTGATAAAATTCTTCCAAGTATGCACTGTGTACTAGATTGGTAATGGATAATGAGTACGAAAAGGTGTAGGAGGTGTCCAAGGGAAATTTCGTAGTTGAAAGTTCCTAGATCAGTAGAAAATGCAGTTCCGAACTGTCCGTGAAGGACGGATCTTATCGTGAAGTGCGGACGGGTTCTCGGACACGTCATCATGCCGCATGCCAGGGTATGGTCATGTGCACTGTCCGGAAGATCCGCAATGAAGTCAGATGTTCGTAGATATCTACGGATGCAAAACTAGTTGAAATAGTTACAAAGAGTGTATAGACGTGTTAAAAATGATTCTAGAAGGTGGGAAATGGCAGAGTTTTAAGGTGACACTTTGTAAATTGGACACAAATATTGTTATATTTGGTAAGTATGATATTAGTAAATTGTAGGAAAATAGCAAGCACTGGTAAAAACCCATAAAATCCACTGAAAAAACGTTGTTAAAGGGACGTTATGGTTAAGTTGCACTAATAAAAACCTATATAATTCAATGAAAAAACTTTGTTAAAGGGACGTTATGGTAAAGTTGCACTAATAAAAACCTATGAAATTCAGTAAAAAAACATTGTTAAAAGGATCGAAAACCCCCTGAAATTCACCAGTTATGGTAATCGAAGCAACCATAACTCGCTCCACCACCATGCACTACTAAGACTAACACCCAGGACATCAAAGATGACATCACAAATATCATTGATGACATCACTGATGACATCACATGTCTAGTCCCTTCTTTTTTGTTCACTGCCAAATCTAGGCCAGGTGGGTTATTTACTGACAGTCAGAAACGTAACTTTCTAAAGGTATTACATTTATAGATATTGCTATTCTCACATGTTCTTACACTGCTTTCCTTAGAATGTAATCGCATCTTATGGTGGACATATAAAGGGGTAGAAGCAGGCCTGAAACACAGCAATAATTTTTGTGTGTGAATACAACCATGTAGATTATACACAGTTGCTAATGGAACTGCCTCTTGTTTGCTTACTTTACTCTCCATATATAAGCCCCATATTTGTATGCATTGTAGTCTGTTTATGTTTTGTGTGTATTACTAGAAATATGTAGTAAGTGATGCATTATTAGCTACTTAGCACATGTTCACAGTACGGAAAAGTCTGATACAGAAGCATTCACCGTTTTATTATATAACTTTGGAAAATTACAAATATAGCACCTCTGTGGTGTATGCTGCAGCCAATACCTCCATTTCTGTACGAGTAGGTTCCTGTACTAGAAAGAACACTGCAATGGAATGTTCTTTAGAACGCTACATTGCGTGATGAAGTATGTAGTTTATTACACATCTCCCGATAATCCCTGATACTTTTTTGCCAACATTAAATTCACAACCCCTTGTATGAAAAGTAAATGCACATGTGATGCCATCAGTGAAGTCATCAATGATATTTGTGATGTCATCTTTGATGTCCTGGGTGTTAGTCTTAGTAGTGCACGGTGGTGGCGTGAGTTATGGTTGCTTAGCTTACCATAACTGGCGAATTTCAGGGGTTTTTCGATTTTACTTGTAACCATAACGTCCTTTTAACAATGTTTTTTACTGAATTTCATGGGTTTTTATTAGTGCATCTTTACATAACGTCCCTTTAACAAAGTTTTTTCATTGAATATATATATATATTTGAGACTGTAAATGAATGCCTGCATGACTACTAGTAGTGTGATTCATGTAGGCAGGAAACATTTGTACTGTTGATTAATACTTGTTTTCCATACTAGCGTTATAGCAAGTCAAGATTTTATTAAAGGAAACAGAGGCAAAGGATTATGCGTTCTCTCTTTACTGTAAAACTCAAGCAGCATTAAACATCAAACAATAAATTACAAATGTCACACAAAATAAGGAACTACATTTCCAAAGAAATGATTCCTTTTTGTAGTCCATTCTCTCTCCTTCCTTGTCCTTCCTCTTTCTTTGTATGTCTCATCATTAACTCATGCACCCCAACCGGTAGACGTCTTAACACAACTCTGTTTCTTCTTGGTCTTCTCATGATCATGCCGCTTTAGTCTCTGTTGCTGTCGATTAAGAAAACAACAAAATTGAAGCTAGCTATGATCAGGTCGGTCATTGTCAAATGTAATCCTCAGCACGTTCTTATTTCTTTTACATTACATTAGACATATATCTCAACATTTGCATCCATTAATCGGGTGGGATAATCCTTCATCTCTGTGTCTTTAATAGAATCTTGACTTTCTATATTGCTAGTATGGAAAATCAGTATTCTATGTCAAAACCAGAGGCCCAGATTATGCTAGTTCAAAGCTTACTGACCACCAACGTAGACATATGATCTATTGGTTTAAAGTAACATTCTTTAAACGTTGATTATTTACACCAGTCTGCTGTTTTAATGATGTCCTCTAACCTAGCTCCTGCATTAAAGGCTTTTGATGCCCTTGCTCCTCTGATTGAATGGCCCCATAAGCCCCAATGTCGATTCCTGATTAGGTCATGCACCATTCGACCCATCTAGCTAGAGATTTTGCTGTCACCGCCTTGAACTGTTTCCTAATTGCGATGAACAATTGTCTTTACTTGCCCGCTCTGCTGCCTGTAAACCGTCTACCAGACCTGGCACTCTTTTTCAGCAGAAAATCCGACGTTTCGCTGCCCTATTCCACAGACGCTGGAAATTACATTGGAAAAGTGCTGTTGCCATGACAGCTGTCTCCCGTAGCGCAGCTGCACTACATTTCCCATCCTCGTTGGGTGTTCTTTCTGTTTCCTCCAATGGAGAGCACAGAGCCTCACTTTGATCTGTACTTCATTCCGTGACGAATGCGGAAACCCACTTCCTATTGAAGTTGCTACGGCGTTTTGTTCCAGTGAAGTTCCGTCTTCATTACCTCTGTTAACCTTGCCTCCTGTGCACCAACCCTCTGCCTGCCTTACGGATTCCCTTTGCTCCTTCTTGAATTGTTATCCATTCCTGTGTACCAGAGCCGGCGCCCGCCATACGGACTGCCTTTGGATCTGTTTTGTATTTGTTTATCACTTCCCGTGTTTCAGGCCCCTCGCCCGCTGTACGGACTGGCTTGGATCTCGTCTTCTACAGCACGCTTTTTCCTCCACACACACGGATAGCTTGAACTCCGACATTGTTCCCAGCACAATGGTCTTCTTGCTGACGCACATGAGCTACCTCGGACTACGGCTGCACAAGACTCCACCCAAGTACACCAACCTACCTATTTACTCTGCTTACCTCTACTGTGTTGGCTGCCTTTGCCTACCTTTTGACACCTGAATCTATTGAACATTATTTCCTTACCACGCCAAGTCTCCTGGATTGATCTCCTCTTGCAAGTGCACTTGGAGATGCTCTGCAGTGATGTGCACCACCTGACACTAGTGCGTTCCGCGTGCCATCAGGGTAGAACCCGTACTAACTCTTCCCTTTTATTATCTTGTACCAGTCGTTGTGGACTCTTTTCCCTCCTTGACTGCCTGTTTTCCCAACACGGTAAGGACTGTAACACTTCATTCAGGTATATTCCTTCCTTGGACTTGTTCTGCCCTATTTTTACTCAGCAGATAGCCTATTGTCCTCTCTTTCCCCAGGGTGAGCTTATCTAGAGGAAGACCTATCAACTGTTTAGTTCAGGTATTTCATGATCCTTGCAAATAGTATTTGACCTGTTGCCATCACCTAATACTAAAACAGTGTTATTCCTTTACAGCTGGTCATTATAGCGGTGTGTGTTCCCGCTCTTTTAAGCGATTGGCCTCACTTGACTGTCTATACTGAGCAGTCTGGGGGCATATCACTGAAAAGAGGTCTTCCCTCAACAGAGAGTGGGCCCTGGTTTAGGTCTAACTAACGGCTCTGCAATCAAGTCCGGTCGGGTCTCTACGGAGTCACCAGGTGTACCATTCGGTGAGTGACACCCCTATCAGTCTTAGTTCACTTGTCATTCTATCGTATTCCTTGAGACAGCAGACCGGACATTATCTAGATTGGTCCGGGAAAGTTTGCAATCCTACTTGTGGAATCCTACAAGGTATAATTAATGATACCCTGAAGATTGAGACACAATTAATTCATAATCATGCCTTAAGTCTACCTAGGCAATCTTAAGGGTATCATTAATTATACCTTGTAGGATTCCACAACTAGGATTGCAAACAATCAATGTACAATGTACAATGAATGTACAATCTTTATAATTTTGGTTTTGGTCCAACTTTTGACTTCTGTTTTTCTTGTCATTTGTGTTATTGTTTTGAATCAGCAACTGTCTCATAATTTAACTTTTGCAAATATGTTTTTGTGTTCAAAATGTATGCCTAAAATATGTTCCTTTATTTGCACATATGTAAAATATCAACCTATGTTTGAGATACTCTGTAACTTTTATGCACAAAATGAATTTCATAAAGTAATTGTAATAACGTACAACATATTGAGTTGTTTGCAGTGTGGACACCTTTTAGTTTATTACCAGTAGTATGGTTGCCTGTTGTCTCCTGACCTGCACTTCTGTCCTTGGGATCATTGTGAATGGAGAGAATGCATATTCTCTCTCCGGACCCCATTTCTGTAAGAATGCATTTGTCGCATCTTCCACTGGGTCTTGTCGCCAGCTGAAAAATCAATCCAACTCAGTGTTCAACCTTGATGCAGACAGATCTGTCCTGCATGGGCCCCTCATTACCATCAAGGTCTGAAATACCTCCCTGTCCAGTTTCAGTCGCTAGCATCCCTTAAGTATCTCGAATTCCAGTCTGCCAGTTCGTTCTGCAGTCCCGGGATATATTTTGCTGTTACACTGATTCTGTTCTGTGGACACATGTGCCAGAAATCATTTGCCAGTTCCACTAGCATTCTGGACTTTGGGCCTCATTACGACCCTGGCGGTAATCGCCCGTCATTACCGCCATGGCGTAATGAGCGTTTACGCCGTGGGACAATGGCGTAAAGAGCGCCACATTACGACCCATCGCGCACGAGCATTACGCCATGGCGGTAATGCAATTAACGCCATGGCGGAAAAGGCCCCTACCGGCATCGTTAAGCGAGCAAGGTGCACTTACGCCACCGTAAGTAGCGGCCACCGTAAGTAGCGGCCACCGTAAGTAGCGGCCACCGTAAGTAGCGGCGGCCGTAATTAGCGGCGGCCGTAAAAAGTCGAACCGGAAATAGCGTCATCGCGCCGGAACGGGAAACAGCCCGTCGGCCATCTTGAAAAACATAATCCATCGCCATCCTACCAAACAACACCAGACCCAACCCTGACACCTGTCCCAACCAATCACCCACCCTACCAAGTACCCGAAAATGCCTAAATGTGTGAAAAAGGCATGTGACCGCCAGCGCAGGAGAGATTCAGCCGGGAGGAACTCTGCATGCTTGCGGAGACCCTGCAAGACAACGCAGGTGTCGTTTTCTCCCCGGACATGACCAGGACAGCGATCGGGAAAAAGAAGGCCATCTGGGCCCTGGTGGCTGAGCGTGTCAGCGCGGTGGGGACCGTACCCCGCACCCCACAGCAGTGCAGGAAGCGCTGGGATGACCTACGCATACGGGTCAGAGCCGTCATCTCAGCAAACCGCAACCTTGCCCTGGGTACCGGTGGAGGGTCGGAATCCCCCCTGAAACTCCAACCGTGGGAGGAGATCTGTGCAACCACGATTGGCATGGAGTCCATTGAAGGCGTCGGAGGGATGGAAAGGGAGCTCCGACATCAGGCGATGAAGGTAGGTGCCTCAAACAAGACATGCCATAGTCACAGCAGTCCAATCATGTGTAGCACAAGGTTGCCCTAGAGTGTAAATGCAACACATATCAACACTGCCCATAGCCACATGCGAGCACCACCCTGCATACACTGCTGGCACCCGCATACCTGCATCCACATTCCACACTAAAAGGAGACAACCTGCATGGCACTGCCTGAAATCTTCCTCATCCACTGACCACAATAATGTCAAACATTTCATTCCAAAGTCCGCAGACCCATCAATAACGCCCTCCCTCCTTTGCTCCACCACAGGCACAGATTCACACCCAGAGGACCAGGACACCCCTGCGCCAAAGAGGGCCAAGAAGGCCATCAACAACGTCCCTGCACCCTCAACCTCAGCTGCAGTGAGGCAGACCCCACAACAAGCAGGTCCCACTGCAGGCATACCGGAGGTCCCACCGGCAAGCACCCCTGTCGGCAGCAGGCCAGCAGCAGCTGCTCCACCTCCACCGACATTGCCTGCCACAGGAGGCAGGGGGTCAGCGGCCAGCAGCAACATCGGGGAGACAGCTGCAACAGCTGCATGTTCAGACTCGGACATGGAGCACGAGGTCAGAAGCCCCACTGACCTGCTACATTCCCCCTGTTTCTCAGACGCCAGCCCCCATGAGGGTCACTCACAGGGGCACACAGAGGTAGAGGAGTGGCCATCCACCCCATGCCCTGTCCACACTCCACAGGAGGGGAGCAGCCCCTCCATCACTCCACCAGCACTGGCCATGGGCCAGCACGGCCAGCAGTCCCTCCAGGACATCACTCAACGGCAGCATCAACTGTCCGCAATGCTGGATGAGCATGCCGCGGAATGTGTGGGGGCTAGGTCTAGCATTGAACAGGCCACGGAGACCCTAAGGGCCGAAGTGGCGCAGAGCACTGCCACCCTGAGGGATGCCATGCAGGCCATGTCCAGGGACATCTGTGCAGAACTTGCGGCCTTGCGTCGTGCGGTCACTGGCCTCACCCACACACAACAGGACGTGCATGCACAGGGGCAGCCAGGGACATCCTCCACTGCCAGTTCTGCGCAGAGCAGCCCCGTGCGACGTTCCGGTCGTAACCTGCGCTCCACAGCCAGGGGTGCCCCGGGGGCCGGGAGAGGGGGCTTGTGACGGCCTGTGGCCACTGTCACAGGCATCTGTTGACACCTGCATGGGGTGTGTTGGGGTGTGCAGGGGGGAGGTGGGAGGGGGTGTGTTGGGGTGTGCAGGGGGGAGGTGGGAGGGGGTTGTTGGGGTGTGCAGGGGGGAGGTGGGAGGGGGTGTGTTGGGGTGTGCAGGGGGGAGGTGGGAGGGGGTGTGTTGGGGTGTGCAGGGGGGAGGTGGGAGGGGGTGTGACACGACAGTTCATAGTTTCAATACACTTTTTTCTTTCCAAAAAAGAAATGTGTGGACATTTTCATTGCGTATGTGTGCTTTATTGGTGTACAGTCCACAGTGTGCATGTCCCAGGGACACACAGTGCCCCAAGTGCAGTCTCCATGCGATAAACACCAGCCGTGTGTGCTAGAAGCAGTGGTCGATGATACTTTGGCGCATGGCACGCCCCTCCTGTGCTTCGCCTCCTCCATGGGGTGCCGCCCCATCTGCACCCTCCTCATCCTCATCGTCAGGTGGTTGCAGTTCTGCGTCAGGGGGCAGGGGCACATTCCGTCTGACGCACATATTGTGTAGCATGACACATGCCATGACGATCTTTGCCACCTTCTCATGGCCATACAGGAGTGCCCCACCAGACCTGCTGAGGCTTCGGAACCGTGCCTTCAAGAGGCCGAATGTCTGCTCTATGACCACACGAGTACGTGTATGTGCACGGTTGAAGTCCTCCTCGTGCTGGTTCTGCGGGTTCCGGACTGGTGTGAGGAGCCACCTCTTCAGGGGATAGGCTGCATCACCTGTATGTAGGCGAGAATGTATGTGTCAGTCATGTTGTCTGATCAGGAACATGATGTTCCACCATGGCTCGCATCCAACTGTTACTTTGGCTCACTTCTACATGCACTAATTGATTCACACAATGCAACCAGTATGTGCTCATGGCTCCCATGGCCTGTTTTGCATGCCATCACCCAATGTATGCAGAGGGGTTGTGTGCATTGTGAGTGCCCTTCCTCTGTCTCCGTTCCCTGTGTTACTCACAGCCAGGTGGAGTATGCATCATCCCCCCCCTTTCTGCCAGGTGGAGTATGCATCATCCCCCCCCCTTTCTGCCAGGTGGAGTATGCATCACCCCCCCCTTTCTGCCAGGTGGAGTATGCATCATCCCCCCCCCTTTCTGCCAGGTGGAGTATGCATCATCCCCCCACCCCTTTCTGCCAGGTGGAGTATGCATCACCCCCCCCCCCTTTCTGCCAGGTGGAGTATGCATCACCCCCCCCTTTCTGCCAGGTGGAGTATGCATCATCCCCCCCCCTTTCTGCCAGGTGGAGTATGCATCATCCCCCCACCCCTTTCTGCCAGGTGGAGTATGCATCATCCCCCCCCCTTTCTGCCAGGTGGAGTATGCATCACCCCCCCCCCTTTCTGCCAGGTGGAGTATGCATCATCCCCCCCCCTTTCTGCCAGGTGGAGTATGCATCATCCCCCCACCCCTTTCTGCCAGGTGGAGTATGCATCATCCCCCCCCCCCCTTTCTGCCAGGTGGAGTATGCATCATCCCCCCCCCCTTTCTGCCAGGTGGAGTATGCATCATCCCCCCCCCTTTCTGCCAGGTGGAGTATGCATCACCCCCCCCCCTTTCTGCCAGGTGGAGTATGCATCATCCCCCCCCCTTTCTGCCAGGTGGAGTATGCATCATCCCCCCACCCCTTTCTGCCAGGTGGAGTATGCATCACCCCCCCCCTTTCTGCCAGGTGGAGTATGCATCATCCCCCCCCCCTTTTGTGCCAGGTGGAGTATGCATCATCCCCCCCCCTGGTACGTCATTCACCTGCCCACTTCCATGACATTGCACTCACCGAGTAGCCAGGATCTTGGCCCTGCATGTCGCTCCATGTAGCGTGGTATTGTGGAGTTCCTCAGGACCATGGAATCATGGGTTGATCCGGGGAATCGGGCACAACAATGTGTGATGATCTTGTTGGAGTCACAGACCATTTGCACGTTGATTGAGTGGAACTGTTTCCAGTTGCGGTACGGTACCTCCATGGCACGTGGAACCACCAATTCCACATGGGTGCAGTCGATGGCACCAATGCAACCGGGTATGCTGGCTAGTGCATGGAAACCCATTTTGGTGTTTGCAATCTCCTGGGCAGTCCGTGGTAATGAGATGTGGTCGTCTGTGTGCTTGAGGAAGGCATCGAGCACTTGGATGAGTGTTCGTGAGAATAATGGTTGTGAGATGCCATGCAGGTGCCCCACTGTGTGCTGGTAGGTGCCTGTGGCCAGGAAGTGGAGTACGGCCACTACCTTCAGTAGGGGGGGGATGGCGGTTGGACTTTCTATCATGCTGACGATGTCGTTGTGTGTCATGTCTACGATGGCGGTGATGGTGTCCCGGTCCAAACGGTACAGGGTGTGGATCTGCTCAGCAGTGAGGTTGAATGGATTGGCTCTGATGCGTGGGATTGGGGGCTGCCTGCGTGGTGGCACTAGCTGTGCTGGTGGGGCTTGCTGGGCCTGCCTTGCCCTCCTTCTCCTCCTGCGTCTCCTCTGTGCTGCCTGTTGTTGTTGTTGCTGTTGTAGCACATGCATTGCTATCAGGTCCTCCAGCCCCAACATTGCTAGTCGTATTGGTATCATTGTGGAGTGTGACTGGGTGTGGGAAGGGGTGGGGTGTGCTCTTTTTGTACTCCCCTGAGTCTGTATTGCCTTCACCTGTGCTGTTTCTGTGCACCTGTGGCAGCTGCATTCACTTAACATGGCCCTTTACGGTTGGTTCGCGATGGCGTTATTTGCACCATGGCGGTAAGGTACTTAACGGCCTGGGTGATGGCGTTAGGTGCATGTCCGCTTGGGTCGGCATTTGCGTACCTTTCCGCCATGGCGCTAAGTACGTGTGGGCGGTCGCGTGCGCGCACCCTTAGCGCAGTTAGCGGGAGCGTTAACTACGATGCCGCTATTGGCTTCGTAGTTAACGGTCACGGGTCATGATCGGACCTGGCGGAAAACGATGGCGGTAACCATTTACCGCCATCGTTTTTCACTTAGCGCCAGGGTCGTAATGAGGCCCTTTGTCCCTCCTAATCGGCCGCCATATTGTCCATTCTCGAAAGTACGCAACAGTTCACTCTGTCCTGGGTCCAACACCTCACTGTGAATGAGCCCGCCATCAGCTCAAGGCAGTTGATGTGTAGTTCTAGCTCCTTTTCTGCTTTTCTGACCACCTGCCTCCCGTTGTCATTTCTCTGCAACGGGCTCCCTAGCCCCAACGGCTGGCATCCAACTCTATGATGAAGTCCAGGGATGGGCCGAATAGCACTCTCCCATTCCAAGCCTCCATATGACTGAACCACCATCATAGTTCCGTTTTCGCTTCTGCCGCTATCAGTATACTCTGTATGACAAGACCTCTCCGTAGGTGTTGATTTTTTAGGCGCTGAAGTGCCCTGTATTGTTGTGGCCCTGGGAAGATTGCCTGAATGGATGACTCTAGTCTCCCTACCAGTCTGACAAGCTCTGTCAGTCATAGTTTTTCCCTCGCCAAGATATTCCTGATCTCTTTCTTGATCAAGTTCACTTTCGCTATAGGTAAGCAGAGTGTGGCCTTTCTCGTTTCTATCACAAATCCTAGAAACTCAATCGTTTGTGATAGTACCAATTGGCATTTCTCCCAGTTTATTAAAAACCTCAGGTTCTGTAGTAGAAGGAGTGTTACTTATGCCTGTTTTTCCAGGCTTTCCATGTCCTGACCCATCAGACAGAAATCGTCTAGGTATACTATCAATCGGATGCCCTGCTCTCTCCGGTGGCTGACTACTGTTCTCATCTGTTCCGTGTTTCGTAAAGGCCTAGGGCGCTGACACTAGCCCAAAAGGGAGGCATGTAAATTCCCACGTCTGACCTCCCAAATAGAATCGCAGGAATCTCCGTTGTTCTTTTGCGATTGGTATCATTTAGTAGGCGGCTTTGAGGTCTATCCTCACTAGCCAATGTTCAGCCTGCAATATGTCTCTCAACAGATGGATTCCTTCCATCTTAAAATGTCTGTATACAATGAATGCATTTAAGTCTCCGAGGTTTATCACAGGTCTTTTTCCTCTTTCCTTTTACTAAGAATATATTGCTTATGAAACCTGGTGTCGGTTCTGTCACTTGTGTGATGGCTTCTTTCTTTTCTAGATCTAAAATGTCTTTGTTTAGTAAGTTTCGTTCTTCTTCGCTGAACTTTATATGTCTCAGGTATGTCATTTGTACAGGGTTCTGATAGAACTATAGCTGGAATGCCTGTACCGTCTGCTCTATCCAAGCATCCCATGATAATTGCTTATACTGTTTTAAGAACAGTGCTGTCCTCCCCACTATTATTGGGATTTCTGATTTCGTTGGGCCTTTGGGCACCCTTTCCTTTAGTCTCACCTGTGTTAGTTTGCTGGCCTCTGCCATTTCCTTGCCAGCCTCTGCCTCTTCTCAACTGAAAGAAGGGGTTGGGCCTGTGCTCTTTGTAGTCCATCCAGTTTCCTCTGCTGCTCTAGTTGGACCTGTATGTAGTGTAGCGGCTGGCTGAGCGGCCTCTTCCTCTGCCAGACCTACCAAAAACCTTCTGTCCAAATACTCGTTTCAGCGATGCCTGGGCCTTGTCTATGGCGGCGTATGTATTGGCAAATTTTGTCATGTCTTTATTGAATGAGGATCCAAAGAGTTTGCCCTTATTGTCCATTGATGATTCTGAGGTGGCCAGTTCGCTCATCTTTGGGTCAATGTTGACCAGTATCGATCTGCAGCATTCTGTAGTTAATGCATTGTTGGCATTGCCCAATAGGCATATTGACCATTGTGCCCAGCTGGCTAAAATATCTGTGTCCACATTTTGTTCTGGTTCTTCCGCTTCTTCAGCCATTTGTCATATTTCTGTAATAGGGCCCAGAATGTCTAAACTTTGGGCCTCATTACAAGGTTGGAGGTAGCCTTGCTGGTAAAACCGAGAAGGCTACCTCCAAACTTGCAAGAAAGACCGGCATCCGCGAATGGGCAATTACCAGGGTATTCCGGCCCGCCGGACCCGGTAATTGCCCTTTCGTGGGTGCCGGAATCGGGTGATCCCCATTCCCATTTGAGCCCTGTAGGGCTCAGTGGGAATGGGGATGCCTGTAGCACCGGCACTGTTCATAACGGTGCCTGTGCTACAGGCATGCTGGGCTTGCGGGGTGCCCCTAAATTCCACCAGGTCAGACCTCTCAGAGTTTTCCGGTCCGGATACAACGGTACCGGTAAGCTTACCGGTACCGTTGTATCCGGACCGGCAAACTCGTAATGAGGCCCTTTGTCTTGGCATGACAGCCATGACCTGTCAATGTCCTTCTTAATGGCTCTGCCGTAAATTCCCATGAAGGATAACACTTTTTCGTCTATTTCTGGAGTCTCTGCCGCACAGTTTGGTACCAGTTGCCTGGGGCATTCTGTTTTGCTTTTACTGCTGGCCTCCTTCGAGAGAGGTTGGCTAATCCTCCTCTTAATGTAGTTTGTAATTTTTTCGGGGTGCTCCCACTCAGCAGAACTGGGATGGATCAGAGAATCTGGGTCAAACACCTCACTCATCTCTTCCTCCTACCTTTGCCTTTTCCTTTTTTTGGTAGCTTTTCCTTTCTTGGGGGTGCTGGTGGTGAGGACCTGCGCTCCTCAGAGCTTCTCTCGTCCCACTCTTCCTTGTCCATTTCCTCAGAATTGATTGATTTATAGAGCGCTTTACACCAAGGCTCTGAATTGGAATTGGACTCCTCATCCGTATAACCTCTGCCCCTTCTACTCCAAGACCGCACTCTTTTTTCCACCACTCTTCTTTCTACGTGTGTTCCCGGGGGGTGTGGTTGCTGCGCGTCTTTCTGTCTTTTTTTATCCCCCTTCCCCCTCATAGTATTTGCCAGGAGCTTCTCCCCTTAAGGTTTGCATCCCTTGGGAGAATGTTTTTAAATCATCCACCAAACTCCTACCCTGGAGCATTGTACCCAGGCCTACGCTCAGTACCCTCTGTACTGCTGAACCTCTGCCTGTCTCGGCCCATTTACTACTGTTATGGGGTCCGTCATATTCCTCACTGGGGCTGTTCATCTTGGCACTGTGGTGGTTTTCCAAAAGGATCTTGGCCCTGTTAATGTGCAGCTTGATGTGGGTCAGGGGTTTACCTTGTTTCCAGTTTTGCTTAGGTCTGTGCCGTCTTTATTGTGCTGCGCACTTCTGCTTTATGCTGCCAGTCTGTGTTGTACCAGTGGATAGTTTGTTTTAAAAGTGATTGTTATATCTTTTTCTGCCGCTAGATGGCGCTGTTTCGCTTTTCCACTGATCTTTTCTCTCTGTTGAGAGATAATTATATAGTTGTCTGTCAAGCAGTGCTTCCAGTACTCTGGTGGAAAGTTATCTTTGTAATTATTCTTATCTGTGTAAGACTTCACGTACTGTGTGAGTCACCGCCTTGTCTTCTCGTTGGGCGCTCTCTACACGGAAATCACCTCAGGCTGGCGCCGGAATGGATTCCTGTCACGCCGTGCCCCTTTCTGTGTGAGAGCGCCCCCTACAGATCTCTGCTCCGGCACCGGACCTCCTCCCGGCCCATTGCGCCGTTCATCACCTAATTTACACACAGATACCTTCCATAGTTCCCAACCTTTTTTGTCACCAAGGCGGGTGAAAACACCCGATTTTCTTTTTGGCGGGTGAGAGGCCCATAGAAGTGAATGGGCGTATGAGGGACTTGGCAGGTGGGTGAGTCTGCTTTCAAGGCGGGTGACACCCGCCAAAAGCGGGTGAGTTGAGAGCTATGACCTTCTGTCATAGAATGAAGTGCTCTTGTTACTCACGAGCTTGCTTATATGCAATAAAGTACAATCCCTAAACAATCAAATTACACTTGTCACACACACTGTTTTCACGAAATATAAACGAATGAGTACTTAACTGCTGCCCAAGTAGCAAAAAAAGAGGAAGGTCGAGGAAGGAGAGAGAATGTTATGGGACTGTCAGTGAGAGGATTGGCTGGACAGGTCACATGGTTCAAGTTAAACATATCAAAAATGGACTACAAAAAGGAACAATTTCTTGGGAAATGTAGTTCTTTATTTTGTGTGACATGTTGTATATATTGTTTGATGTTTAATGCTGCTCGGGTTTTACAGTAAAGAGAGAAAGCATAATCCAAGCCTCCGGTCTTGACATAGAATTATTAATGAATACATAATATTATAGTGATTTCCTTGGTGCAAAGCCTGAGACTGCTTTAGTTGAATTTTACTGTATTCTTTTGAATACATTTCAAGTTTAAAGAAAAACACTGTCTGTTGCCTGGAATTGTGGTGTGGGTTTGTACATCAGGAACGGTAAATTGTCTGTGTTGTCCTAGCTGATCTTGTAAATGAATACTACAAAAATATAATTCTACATATCTCAGTCAGAAATAACATAAAATGCTGGTGTGCTCATTGGCCGCAGCCCACTTCATGTCATACACATGGGGCAGAAGCGTCTACATGCACTGACTATAAGTCTCTGATAAATATACTTGGACCAAGAGGAATTAAAATTGTGACACCTCGTCTGGCTAGGTTGGCGGCAAATCTGCAAGAATATAATTTCACAGTCAAATACTTGCCAGGCTGGAACAACAGGAAAATGAGACTGAAGGAGCTTTAAGATAAGAGGAAAGCCTGAGGCCAACTGCACAAGAGGAGACATTAGGCCTCATTACGAGGAAGGCGGTAGAGGGTTAACGGTGCCGGTAGAATTGCTGGCGCTGTTAACCAACTACCGCCTCATTACGAGGTATCTCGCGGGTCCCGCTAAGGACGTCTGGCAAAACCAGGTGTCCTTAGCGGGACCCGCTAGCAGACCAGGATGCTAATTGCGGGCCCTGTGGGGGCTCAAATGGGAATGGGGATGTACCGGGTTCGGGTCCCAGGAAAGGGAATTACCGGGCCCTCCAAGGTCGGAATGGCCCGGTAATTCTTCATTCATGAAACCCGGACCCGGTACCCGGTACGGGGGTAGCCATGCCGCTAAGAGCGGCATGGCTACCTCCATACTCGTAATGAGGCCCATTGAAATTAATGAAAACTCTGATAACGAATGGATTGCCTTCGGAGAAGAATCTACCAGTGCATATTCAACCTTACTTGAAAGCAGCTGACCAGTTGAGAGTAGAAGGAAACAATCACCACAAATCAGCTATTCCTACTGCCCAACAGTCTATGAAATTATGGCATAAGGAGCGTGCATCAAGTTCATATAGGCACCACCCTAACCATGAGAAGGCTTTGCAATACTTACTGGTGGCACGTCCTGCATTCAGTTTGATAATGGGTTAGAAACCAGAGAGGCCCCCATAGAATGAGTTGAAGTTCCTGAATAAGAATGGAAAAAACTTGAGCTAGATTTTAATGGGCATTGTACTAACTGACTTCCTGTCAGAATAAACAAAGCTTTATTTTATAAGCAACATAACCACGGCCATGATGACTGCAATCTTAGAATCCATCTTTCTGAGGGAGGGATGTCCAGAAGAATAATTTATGAACAATGGGGTGCAACTGACCTCACAAGATATAATGAGTTGCCTCAAAGAAAAGGTCGCTGGGCAGGGATGAGCAGGCTAACAGTTTCATCAAAGAAAGTTTGCAAATAGCAACTGCGTCAGTACTGGAAGGAAAAAAACACTGCCGTTAAGGCTATTGCAGCTCTTTGCATGATGGGAGAAACCAGAAGGTCTCACCCGCTAGTCCTCGGGGATCCGTCATCCAGGTGGGCAGGACACGGCCATCGTTTTTGGACCAGTGCAGGAGGATCACCTGGGTGAGGGGTCTTCGGGGAGTGGGACACCTGACTGCGAGACGCGGTATCCCCCTCCCTGTAACACCTTTACCCCATCCTACCCAGTAGGATATTTAGGAACTCCAACCCCTCCCTTTCACTTCACGAACACTTTAACACGGACAGCCCGCTCTGGAGGAAAACAGACTCACACCCAAGAATTGTATCGGACATGCCCCACTTGTGAGAAACCTGAAGGTGTCTCCCTAGCTAGTCCCCGGGGATCTGTCATCCAGGTGGCCAGGACACAGCCACAGCTATTGGTTCCAGTTCCTGGGGGTGGACCAGTGGGGGAGGATCACCTGGATGGAGGGTCCTCACAGAGTGTGGGTCGGACACCGATGGGTGAGATGCTGTATCACCCTACGTTTAACCCCATCCAACCATGTAGGTCGTTGGCCCCACAAATCCTACCCATCTCGTCTTTCTCAGTGTACCAACCATTTTCTTTCTTGTGACACCTTTGCCCCATCCTACCCCGTAGGACACTCGAAACCGCTAACACCTTCTTTTTCCAATGCAAATACTTTTTGTTACTGTAATAGAAAACGGACTAACGTTAATGTTGGTTACCTGACATGTCCTGATGCAAGGGTCAGGCAAAGTCAGGCAATTAACCAGAATCGCACACACCCCCAGGGATAAAGAGTGTAGCGAGGAAGCACACTGCTAGCACGGCAGACAGCACGACGAGATGGCTAACCCGGCGCGGCAGTTCAAGAGAAGGAGAAAAGCAGCGAGAAGCGAGAGGGTGGTGAGGAGAGAAGTGACATTGCCCTTTTTGTCCCAGACCGACAGAACCTTCCTGGAGGAGCACCTAAGGCTGCCGACAATAGCACAAGTGTCTTGCAGCAGATGTCAACAGTACACAGAGCGTGTCAACGCTGAATAACGGGAGCGAGGAAAACTCCTGCTACCATGGTACCGGCCTTGATTCCAGAAAGCAGAAAGCCAAGCGGTTCATCACATCCGATGAGTCGAGGGGAGAACCAATAAGAGCCGGGCTGTGTTGAATGAGGAACGCAAAGTGGCAAGTTTGAACTTAGTTTAATGAACTGGGAAAGAACTGTAAGTGTTGAGGGGAGACCAGATGCATAGAGAATCGCCGGCACGTAGGTGTCGCTCTGAGAGACTCTGGTAGATCCCCGCTTGAATGAAACTACAGAAACCAGAAGGCCGTAGGAGAGCCGCCAGAAGGTGTCAAAGTGGTCATACTGGAGGTCTGGTAAAATCCTCGTACAATCGAAAGACTTTGATCTACACATTTGAGAAAGTAAGGGAAGTGAATCCCGCATTGTTAAAGTAAAAGGGAAGTGAGTCCCGTGAACATTGAGAGCCAAAGTGAATGTGAAATGGGAGAGACTGAACCCAAAAGAGGGTTGATAATGAAAAGGGCACAAAGTCTAAAGTCCCGAAAAACAGGGTGCTGACAAAGGTAAACCTGAACAAGGGATGTACACCGGAACTGTTTGAAAGGACATTGATATTTGTGAGAAAAGGGTTGGCAGCCAGAAGAGGGGGACCCAGGGGTAAAGTCATCACCCAATGTGAACTGTGAAAGAGAACTTTGTGTTTTTGTTGTTATTGGATACATCGGGCCCTCGAAGGCAAGAGACTTTTAGGAGAAACGAGACTTGGCCATCGACGATTGTGATTACTGCCATTGGAACTGTTAACATGTGCTGGGAAATCTTGAGTGTGTGCTGTGCTCCAGACTCCCATCTTACCCCATGCAGAAGAAGTGGGGAAGGGAGTCCCAGTTTACTGCATCCTGACATATTATTTATTTCTTTTCCTGAAAACTACACACTTTTTTGTATTAGTTGTGAGGTTTGGCAATAGGTTTCTTAGTATAGTCCTTTTTTTTTTGACACAACGGCACTAGGACTGCCTTATTTTTCAATTTGATGGTTGATGCTTGCTCCCATCTTAGATGTAGGTTTAGATTAGGCGTTTTTCCAACGTGCATACAAAATTCATTGTTCAATTAACACCCTTGAACTGTGATCACTTGTGTCTATCTGTACTGTTGTCACCCTGAGTTCCTCACACACTACTATGGTCAGTCAAGGTCAGGCAATTACTGGTAATCACTCAGACCTGACTTCCATTAAATGTCCCCACACGGATAAAAGGCAGAGCACGAGAGCACTAGAGACGGAAAACCAAGAAGGGTGCAGAAGGAAGGAGATACCCGTGACTTTTCCGGTGAGAAACCGTTGCTTTCCAGACCCCTGCAGATTAGAAAGCATAAGTCCAGGAAACCAGACTGAAGAATCCTGTATTGTGTGGCTCCAAGATCAAAGCAGTGCCGGAGAGATCAACACAGCTGGTGAGTTGGGGAGATCGATGCAAGACTGGTCTGTGTTGAAGTCAAGGTTGCAAGCAGCAACATTGTATAAAAAAGCGCACAAACGAATATGCGTGTGATGAAAAACGCGAGGAAAGCTTAATTGCTGACGGAACATTTAAGTGACAGAGTGGTCCAGTACCATGAGGGTGCTCAGTTGAGGGTCTCTGTAATGTATCCAGCCACGAAGTGGCAGAAACGAAAGTGAAAGATTTGTAAGAACATTGTGTGAAGTGAATCGAAGTGGTCCTGCGACAGATTAAGCAAAATCCATTACACATTCAATTTTTGATATAAAGAGGAAAACGTAGAAAGTGAGAATACATGGTCCGAGCCCAAACGAGGGAGACCAATTGTGAACATTGTGCTGAAGGGGTCCAAGCACGAACAAGGGAGATCCATGGTCTGAGCCTGATCGATGGAGACCAATTGTGAACATTGTAGTAAAAAGGTGTCCGACGCTCAAGGAGGATGGCCCATAATGAACACTGGAAGCGAGAACTTGTGAATCTGAAAATCCTGATAAGAAAGGAATGTTGGAGTTTGTTTGTTACGACAGGCCCTCTGCAGTAAGAGACTGTTATTGTGAAAAACGCTTTGGCAGAAGGCACTGTTACTTAGGCTTTGAACTGTATCCTCGTGGCAGAGAAGCCTGAGTGTGTGAGAAGCTCGAACGTTCCGCCTTACCCCGTGCTGAAAACGTGGGGAAGGGAAGGCAACTACTCAACTATCCTGACATATTATTTCCTGAACACTTTTCTTTTTGAATACACTATTGTCCTGCACCATTTGTATTTAGAAATAAGGATTGGCAATAGGTTTATTAGTATAAGCCCTTTTATTTTTACAGAGACTCGACTAAGACTGTGTTATTATTATTTGATGGTCGTATCTTGGCCCATCCTTAGATTTAGGCTTAGATAGGCATTCAACAACCCATTGAGGTTCAATAAACACCCTTGAACGGTGATCACTTGTGTCTGCCTTCACTGTTTGATACCATGCCTTCCTTACATGTATGATTCAATTGACAAAAATTGAAAATCCATGCTGGTAACCAGAAGGAGAAAATAGGATTATTGAGCTCCTGGAGTCTGATTGAATACCCACTCCAAAGAAGTCTTGTTTTCCCAGCTTCAAGTCCCAATTGACCAACAATATTTGTTTTTCAAAACCCAGGTATTGTTAGATACACTTCCGATCTCCCACTATAACATCCAACAATGGGATTGAATAGTCCTAAAAATAAGACCCTCACACATCTTCTTCAGTCCTAGCACCCTGAATCCGTTATTTCCCAAACCTTTCCTCTTTGGTACCAGGCTAGTTCCGGTTCCTGGTCCATCTGGTTTAGAGATCAACATACCTGGATCTTCCCCTCCATCAGGATCAAGATTGGAAGCGTCAGAAGACTTCGAGACCCTCTCGGAAGGAGTTGGGACCCTTTTTTTTCTCTGAGTCAGAAAGTATCACAGAGGGAACCCTTAATCCCCCGGAAGACATGGCTATCCTTGAAGCTACCATGGCCCAACAGGCCACTCATCAGATTCAGGCTGAAGCCCGTCATCAAGAAAACTTAAAATTAGTTGCGTTGCTAGGGAATTTCTTTTTTATTTTCGAGCCATTAGCTGAGGACCCCTGTTGAAAGGGAAACTACAGACCACCTACCAGCTACTTAACCTTGCCCACGGAGCTACCTTTATATCCATAGAAGAGGGAATTCTGAAAAGGGTAGGCCAAACCTGTAACTTCTATCGACAGAAATTAAGAGCCATTAGATTAAACCCCAGGGAAACCCCTCTCGAATTGGGGGAGCGAATTAAGAACACAGTCTCCCTTTGCATTAACAACAAGACCATGGATGAATTGGTAGAAATTATCACTCTGGAACAATTAACCAATTCTTTTGCTGCCTTTTTGCAGAAAGCAGTATTGCAGCTTTACCGGCCCATCTTAGTCATGGCTATTGAGACTGCCCAAAACCACTCAGACTCAGTAAAACACTTTCACTCTGTACACATAACTGAGGAGCGGAAATATCACAAAACCCCTTAACGCTCCCAATCCCAGGTACTAGATAGCGGGGGAAGGTTCTCTAAACCCAAAGAGTGGATCCCGAAAGAGAGAATAGAAGTCAGGAGACAGGACCTGAAGGGTAGAGAGGAAAGCAAGAGAGGCGAACTTAAAGGAATTAAACTATCACCTCCTATTTGTTTTTTGTGTACGGAAATGGGCCATTTGGCCCAACATTTCCCTAAAAATCTAAAAGAAGAACCTATGGAAATAGGGTGCCTAAGAAGTAGGGTGACCAGACGTCCGGGTTTTCCCGGGACAGTCCGGGGAAATCACCCCCTGTCCTGGGGTCCCGGGAGTTTTTTCATTTTGCAAACCCCTTCTGGGGTTTGCAAGGGTGGGTGCCCAAGGTCCCTGTTTGTGCCGGGACCCGATTTCGAAATCCTGAAATCTGGTCCCGGCGCAACTTTAAATGCACGAATGGGGGCGTGAAAAGCATTTCACGCCCCCATTTCCTCTCACTTGGCCTCCCCGGCCACTTTCCTCCAATAAAAGGGGTGTGCATGTGAGCACACCCCCTCCGCGCCCCCCCCCAGCCCCGCCACAGGCCAGCGACATAGAAGTAGGACTATATATGTTTTTGTATTTATGGTAGTCCTACTTTTATGTCTATGGCCTGTCTGGGTTTTTTTTGGAAAAATCTGGTCACCCTACTAAGAAGGGACGAGTGGGAGGAAACAGAGGCAGATCTAGAAACCTTCAGCATATATCTATGCCAGTCTTCAACTGACTTTACATACGAAAAGGCCCTGGTAAATGGAAGACCAGTAAAGGCGCTAATTGATTTAGGCAGCAAGCAGACCGCCATAAGGGCTGATTTGGTTACAAAAAAAAGGAGAAAAGGAGACTCTGGTTAGTCACATGTGTGCACAGATATAACAAGGTCTATCCCAAGATACCTGTGTACATTAACATTAGGGAGAATCACGGCTGGTGTCATCAGTCATTATTCCTGGGCTCCCTGAAGAAGTCATTGAGGGAAGGGATTTCCCTGCATTCTCTACTCTCTTACAAGAGCTTCCAAAACCCCAAAGGGAATTTATGCCCCAAGATTGTTGACAATTTGACTGTTACTCCCAAACCTTTCCAGTGTGGGAGTGGGTGGTGTGAGAAACCTGAGGGTATTCTCCCAAGTAGACCTTGGCAATCCCTTATTCAGGTGGCCATGGAAGGGCTGACACTCTCATATCCCAACCCTGGGGGCGGACGAGCGAGTGAGGATCACCAGGGTAGGGAAGCCCGGGGTGGTGCTCGGGGGCGTACCTCAGGTGAGACGCAGTACTATACCAGGGTAGAAGGAGGGCAGGACGAAATCCCGGAAACTTTGTAGGCTGTACCACACCTGCCTCCCTTCCTCGCAATTAATCTCTCTGGTCCAGATCCAACTACCCCTCGGTATATGACAAATCCCCTAGGAAGCCAAACCTTGTTGCACTTGAAAACCACATCTCCCAGAATTCCTGTTTTCCTGTTTTCTAGTCGAATACTCCCAGTCATTCTTCTCCACGTCCCTCTGATCATTGTTTTCCGAACCGCCAGTCTACTAGGACAAACACTACCATTCCCACAATCCCCCAGTTCATTTTCTGATAATAATCCCGGTCATTCCCGTTTGGTTCACAAACCCTACAAATCTTGCCCTTCTGAGTTTACCAACCCCCTTAGTACGAGGGATATAATTTCATATAACACCTTTTCCCCATCCTACTCCGTAGGATACTTGGAATCTCTACCACCCCCTTTTCCGACATGAACACTTTCTCACACCGTGACAGACAACAAACTAAAAACAAAGGTGTTTACCTGACATGTCCCAATACAAGGGTCAGGCAAAATCAGGCAATTGACAACAACTAAACACACCTGACAGCCTTTTCTCTCCGCCAAAGGGATAAAAGGCGATGCACGAAAGCACACTTTGAGCAAGGCCGAACGCACGAGAGAGCAGCTAATCCGGACTGGCAGTTCAAGTGAAGGAGAAAGGCGGCTAGATCTGAAAGGAAGACAAGGAGGAGATTGCCCTTGCCCTTTTTCGACTCAGCACTGTGAGGTCTTCAAAAGGAGAATCATAAGACCGGGAAGTCCAGCTGGTGTGTGATGTGACAAGTGTCAACGACATACAGGCCCTCCTGTGCTGATAACCAGAGCGGGGAGCAGCGCTGCCACCGTGGTGCCGTCTTTCACTCCTGAAGCAAGAGAGTCCAGCAAGTTCAGCACAGCTGTGAGTCGGAGGAACTTGGTATGAAACCGAACTGCGCTGAGCCCAAGGTTGCAAGTGGCAACATTTATTTATTTATTTATTTTGACATTTTTAGAGCGCACACAAACCCGGGGGCATCAGGGCGCTTTTCCCATTTACATGGGCTCAGGATGGGTAAGGCACAGGTACAGACGATAGCATTTAGAACATTTAGACAGTTGCAAGGTCATGGGTTAGGAGCAAGGCAAGATGGCAGGGATACAGGTACATACATGGTAATACATTTCCGACGGTGGCGAGTGCTTGGGTTGGGCAAAGCCATAACTGTATCTTATACCATGCTGGACATAGGCCGCAGTGGGGGAAATGGGTTAATGAGAATAACCATGTTTTTAGGGTTTTTCAGAAAGATCCAGTATGATTCTTCCGCTCTCAGGGCAGGTCGGAGTGAGTTCCAGTATTTGGTCGGCCTAGTGAATTGTACTTCGTTGATGTTGTGTGCCAGGTACGGAGGGGCTGTGTCACAGATGCACTTGTGGGTAATAGAGAGAGTCTTGAAGAGAATCCGGTCCTTGATGGCAAACCAGTGGGCAGTTCTGCGGGCGACTTAGATGTGTTCAGAACGTGGGATGTTGAGGGCTGCCCGTAATGCGTTGTTTTGGATAGTTTGGAGTCTTTTTAGGTTGTGGGTGGATGTACCTGTGAAGAGGACATTGCAGTAGTCGAGCCTCGAGCCGATCATGGCTCTGGCGATAGTTAGGCAGTTGTACCTGGAGAGGAAGGGCCTAGCTGCATTTAGCAATTTGGTTGAGTAGACTGCGGCAGAAGATATTGCGCTTACTTGTGGGATCAAGGAGAGAGTGGCATCTAGCTAGATGCCTAGTGTTTTTACTGAGGGGAGACTGGTATCAGAGATCTGTCGATATTAAATGAAGAGTATTGCGAGTTAAGGGTTTTTAGGGCAGCTGCTGGGCCAACGATAAGGAGCTCAGTCTTTTCATCATTTAGACAGAGACCGCAGGTCGCCATCCAGACTTGGATGGTGGCATAGGTGGTGTTGAGGGTGGTAGAGTGAGTGTGGTATGAACCTGTGAGTGGGAGGAGAATTTGCGTATCATTGGCATAGTTAGTGTAGGCTATGCCGAGCGAGTCCAGTAGGTCAAAGAGGGGCTTTGTAAAGTTGTAGTAGAGTGTGGGTGAGTCACAGGGTCCCCGAGGGACTCCGCAGCAGATGGTGGAAGGAGTGGCACAGGACTTTCATTATTCTTCCTTTGAGGAACGCTGAGATTCAAGCGGTGGCAACATGTGAGAAGGCAGTTGATGATGTTAGGTGACAATATAGGATGTCGTGTGCCACTAAATCAAAAGCAGCAGACAGGTCGAGGAGGAGAAGCATGACCAGTTTACAATTGTTTCTGTAGCGTCCAGTTGAATCTTCAGGTCCAGGAGGGCAGACTCAGTATAGTGGCCCAGACGGAAGCCAGATTGACAGGTGGCGAGAATATGGTTAGTCTCTAGGTAGCGCTGAACTTGTAGATAGGCTTCTCTATCTAGGATTTTGAGAAGGAACAGGACGGTGGTGATTGGTCAGTAGTTGTTAACGCTGGCAGGGTCAAGAGAAGGTTGTTTTAGTAAGGGGAGGTCCCAGGCTTCTTTGAGGCACGGGGGTACTATGCCTGTGTTGAACAAGGCTTTTATGAAGGCTGTGATGAAGGGGGCAAGTTCAAAGGTGCAGTCTTTAACTAGTAGGGCTGGACAGAAATCTCCTTTACATCTGGATGGCTTTGGACTTTGAAGGATACTAGTGGTTTCCTGTATGGTGATCGTATTGAAGTGGAACAGAGGTATGTCAGGCGTGTAGGCCATTGTCAGGAGTGTGGGTGAGGATTGTTACTTGATGTTGGCTTGTTTAGCCTGGATTTCAAATTTTAGTGTGTCAGTTTTGGTTAGTAGAGCAGTCTGAATGGAATTACACCAGTCAGAGTTTTTGTTGATCAGGGAAGTTTGGGGAATAGGTGTTTCCCATACTTTGACTATGGTGAACAGTTCCTTGGAGTCAGAGGTGGCATTTATGATCCTAGTGTTCAGGGAGGCGGTGTTAGCCAGTACGATAGTCTTTTGGTATTGGCTTGCAAGACTGGAGAAGGTCTGTTTGGTTTACTGGTATGGGGAGTTTTTCCAGTTCGATTCGGCAAGCCTTTTCTCAGTTCTGAGAGTGGAGAGCTCTTGAGTGTACCAGGCGTTTATATGTACAACAGGTTTCTTTTCTTTTAGTGGTTAGGGGAGCAATAGTGGTGATGGCATTAGTAAGGGATGAAGCATAGTGTTGCACTAGGAACACTAGGTCAGATATTTCTAGGTTGTTCAAGTTGAGGACATTGAGGAAGGGGATGAGGTTTTCCCTTGTGTGTTTGTGTGCACTACATGCCAGAGTAGAAGGGATGGGGTTGATGAAGGGCTACTGCAGTGGGCCGGCTGGGAGGGAGAAGGTAATGATGTGGTGGTCAGACCACAGCCAGGGTAAGTTGGATACAGTGGTGACGTGGCAGTTCAAGTCTGCTAACCAATCCAAAGTTCGCCCCTTGTTATGGGTGGGATTGTTGATGCATTGGTGGAACCCATGGTAGGCGAGGGCTGTGGCTGGCAATGTGGCTGGTAGATACTGGGGGTCATTATAGCCTAAGTTTTGGTCACCCAGGAGGATCATCTGAGAGGTAGGCTTGAGGTTCCCACTTAGGATGAAAAGTAAAGCTTCTTTGAAGAATAGTACCGGGCCTGGTGGGTGGTAGATTATGAGTATTGAGATAGTGTTTGTGGGGGAGGTGGTCCATTTGAGGGACAGGGTGTCGCAGTTACTTATGGGCATGTCTGGTGATAGTCTTATGGTGTAGTCGTCCTTGACAATAAAGGCATCGCCACCTACTCTTGAATTGGCTCTGTCGCTCCTGAATATGGTGTAGCCGGTAGGCTGGGTGAGTTCTAACATAGGGCCAGAGGCTGCGTTTAGCCAGGTTTCAGTGATGGCTAGGGCATCTAGGTTATTTTTGGTGATGAGGTTGGGGATGTCTAAGCGTGGGTGGGCACGGAGTGGGCGTTAATGAGGGCTAGATCCAGGTTGTTAGGTTGTTGCTTCATGGAAGTAGGTGGATTTGGCTTTGGTTGGGGGATATTCCGCATGGCAGTGAGGCTAGGTATTGGTGCATGTGTGGTCAGAACAACTGAGCTACTAGGTGGCGCAACTTTGCAGTTACTGAGTAGTGCAGGAACAGTAGGATAGACTAAGATATCAGGCAATATGACATTGCAGTCGTTAGGCAGTGCAGGAGTAATGGAGTGAACTAAATTAACATGCAACATAGCACGGCAATCACTGGGTAATGCAGGAACAGTAGGATTAACTACAAACCTACTACAGTCAGGCAGCACAACATTGCAATCATTAGGCAGTACAGGAGCAGTGAAGTGAACTGAATTAATATGCAACATAACACTGCAATCACTGGGTAATGCTAGGACAGTAGGATGAACTACGTTGTCAGGCAGCACAACATTGACATTATTGGGCAGTGCGAAAACAATGGGATGAAGTGAGTTATCAGGCAGCGCGACATGGCGGTCCATAGTTGGTGAGTTTGATGTGTCAGTTAGTTTGGGAGTGTGTACAGAGGCAGTAGTATATGCAGGGCAGGCAGCAACGTGAAAGTTCAGTGCCTGTAGGTAGCTATGTGTGGATGCATGGTCGTTCTAGTTCAGGTTTTGTGTACCCATATAGTTATTTTAGGGCAAGTGAGTACAGCTAGGTCGGATAGGTTGAGTGGGCCACGTTATGCCTGAGGTTGTGAGAGTGCCACAGTGACTTATTGGCAGGTGGTAGGGGGGAGGTAGGGGACATAGTTTGGTTGGTGGATTATTGCCCACGTTTGCATGCAGAGCGGGCGGAAATTGACTGGAGCGACTGGGCATAGGTCGCTTACCTTCGGTGTAAGCTCGGAGGGAAGAACAGGGAAAATGCTCACAATAACCTACAAAGGCCTGAGGCATAAAGCGTTTATTATGAAAAGGAAATGGGGAATACCATGCCTCACCTAAGGATGTCCTCTCCCCACTCCCCAAGTCTCCTCCACCCAGGTGATCCTCCCTCACATATCCACCCCCAGGGTCAGTATACAAGAGCGATGGCATTTCCCTGGCCACCTGAGAGGAGGATACAGGGGGAAAAGGAGTGAGGACGCCCTCAGGTTTCTCAAACCACCAAATGGCCCTAGAATCTTTCTTGGCTAAAACTGTCAAGAAATCCTGGTTGACTTTTATAATTCTTCAACCAATCTTTGCATTTCTGCTCAAGCCAATCTATCTTTCTTCTTTTCAAATCCCAGTCGGTATTAACAAATTTCTTACCCTTTTTTTATCTCATTCTTAATTTACATTTATACTCATATATGGTGGTGTTAAACTTCTTCCCTTTCCCATCTTCAAAACTAGTCTGCTGCCAGAAAGCTACTGGTTTAATTCTCCCTTTAAGGATCCCAAGAGTATTCGTGAACTAATCATGAGAACCGTAGACATTCTTCCTCTCATCAGTAAGACTGAACCACCATCTAGCCAGATCACTTTAAACTCTTGTAGTATTCTTACAAAACTGAACCAACTTATTTCCCGTTGGGTTGGTTACCAAGTTGGTGCAAACTGCATCGGTAACACAAATTGCTTTGCTAGGATTAAAGAAGCACACAGTCAGCATCGCGCGATCGCTAGTCTGGATTTTTATTATTTCAAAGGAATGTATGTTTTGTGGTTCTACATTTGACAAGAAAATGTAGTTAATTACCAAGGAAGAAGATATACCAAACCAGGTTGGTTCGCACCGTGTTCAAGTCAAAGTGGGTATTCAATTGTACAACTAACTTCCCATCTTGCTAGTAATCCTGCCCAAATATTGCCATCCTTCATATCTTTCCCTGATGTAGATAAACTAAAATATGTACTTCTGTCTTCATTCAGTTCATGAAATGACTGGTCAACAGTTGAGCAGACACAATTGAAGTCACCAGCAATGATTATGGGACTGTTGGAATGTTTGCTAGACCAATCTATTAGTATATTTACAAGTTCATTGACAATAGCATTGATATTGCCACGAATGGGATTATAATAAATATGAATCACAAGGGTTGCAAATGAACTCTTACTTGCATGGCTAAGTACACTGGTCGCCACATTCGCATCAGACAATGTTTCTATATGTTTTACTGTCATTCCTTGGGCATTTTCTAATGCTGTTATCGTTCCTCTAAATGGTCGCTCGCTTTTGTCCTTTCTGGCAAATTTAGCATCAATAATAAAACCATATAAAACAGGTACAACTTTCAACCAGATCTCCTGAATAAGAACCATATCAAATTCCTGATAAATATTATTCATGTCAGACTTTTATGTCCATGTGAATTCCAACTTAGTAATTAGACGTCTTCATTTACCAAAGCCAGAGTGATTTACAAAAGAGTTTGCGAGGGAGCAGACAAGCCACGCCCAACTCGCTGGTTCCTGATCAAAGTTATCTTACCTCCACCCATGTTCATCTACCTTACATTTTATATTCTTTGTAGTTTCAACAGATGTGCTAGAAACATAATCATTATCAACACCAGTGTATTGTTCTGATTTAAGTACATACACTGCAAAAGCTTTTATTGTCAAAATTACTGTACACCAAATGTTTAATTAATCTCGAATGAAAATATACTGCACATTTACCCAGCTACAGTTCATTAAAAGAGTCCACAAACTTTAAATCTGATGTAGTAATTTCTTCTAATTCAGGAATGATATTCAATAGTGCTGAAATATTTGACTTATTCATGGGTATATTATGATCATCCTCAAATACAGATTCAAATATTAAAATGAGAGGATCCTCATTGTGAGATAAACCGACTGTGTCCCAGTTCTCTGTTTATGAGCATTCTCCCTCGAGGAATTGAGTTTTAAACTCAAGTTATGCCTGTCAGTTTTCTTTGAATGTTCACTTATTATAATTGCTTCATCATTACAAGCCTCATTACAAGCCTTAACAAAAGATCCTGTGGCTTCAGTTATAACCTGCTCTTCCATGTTGGTACTGCTCTCATAATTATTCTGTATCGGTTCCTATAGTTTTCAGACTTGTATTATTATTTGTTTTAAAGAATCTTGTGATTTCAGACCGTTTGATCCCTCCCTTTTTCTTCTTTTTGGTTCCTTTATTACTCTTAGTTCTTCGTCTTCTCCCAGTTTGATTCACATCATTATTATTTCCTCGAATTCTTATTAGTAAATGCTAGAACTCAAGGGAAAATTACTATTTTATTTAAACACATCCCAAATTCTGGAGTCAATCAGAAGAGATACAGGCATACTAACCCAAAATGTCCACCTTAAATTGTCTACTTACGCTGATGATGGTATTATATTTCCCTCTAACCCTAATTCCACATTAAGGAGGACATGATTGCACATAGAGAGCTGTGGAAAGGTTTCTGGATGCAAACTAAATAAAGATAAAACAGAGATTCCTCCACACTCAATAAGATGATCAAGAATGATCTTGATGATTTAGACCTATATTGGAGAGTAGGCCATATCAAATACTTGGCATTGATGTCATCCTCAACATCAATTCAAACATCTACAAAATCCAAAAGGCCACAATAGAAAAAAATAAAGGGAAAAATCGATTCTTGGTCACCTTTATGTCTATCGTGGTGGGGCAGGTTGGACACAATTAAAATGATGGTCATGCTGATAATACTCAACCACTTAAAAGGATCCCAATCCCTTTCCACAACAAATTCTACAACGATGTGACCATTATTCACTCCAAATATTTGTGCAAAGGTATACCACCGAAAATATCAATTAAAGAAATTACAGGCTGACAAGGATCAGGGAGGAGTTACATTTTCAAACTTTCTGGCATATCACTACGCCTTTATTTTGGCACAAATAAATCAAAGAACCTACCACCCTCCCAATGATAATTGAGATCCTCCAAAGTGGCTACACATAGAAGAAGCCCTTTCATATCTGTTTCCATTAAAATGCAGACTCAGTATGTGCAATTTAAAAGACCACGATATTGGCCCAATTATGATCACCTCAATGAAGACTCTGTAATCATTAACAAAAAAGTCTAGGTTACATTACTCTGTTCTCCACCTCTCTTCACTATGGCACAGGCCTAGCATAAACATTAATTAAAAAACCTACATTGGGACACATGGATTGATAGAAAGATATTCTCTAATCACCAAATCTGTGACACTAACATACTTCTCACCTTTGCAGAATTCTAAGATCTGTATGGGCTCTAGTGTTGGCAGCATCTGTTTTTCAAAGGATCATGTATCAAATATTCAAGGATGCGCAAGGGGTGATATGCTTCCAGGATGATGTATTGGTGTTTAGTCCTGATCAGCCAACACATGATCTAAGATTGAAAAGAGTGACGGGATGTTGATAGAAAATGGTCTTACTTTGAGTCAAGACAGGTGCAGATTCAACCAGGAAGAAATCGAGTACCTAAGCCACACAGTCTCGGCTAGGGGAATCAATCACCTGGCGGACAACATGAGGAGTGTGGCAGAACCAGGTAATGAGGAACAGCTATGTTCTTTCCTCGGAATGGCCGAGTTCTATTTGAAATTCATTCAAAATGTTGCAGACTAGTCAGTTAACATGAGGTCATTATTAAAGAATAAGGCTCCTTTTGATTTGGATTGTGCCGTGTGCCACGGAATTTATGTCATGCCTCGACCCTATATGCGGCGACGACAGCGTATGGGCACCCCTTATGTTACCTGGAAAGTGCCCTGGCGTCTTGGCAAACGCCGCAAGTTCGGCGGTCCTGTTCAGACTACAACTTCCAGCATTCCGTGCTAGTAGGGAATCAGACACTATGGTCACGTGAGGAGCACGTAATGTCTTCCTGCATCCGCACGCGAGTAGACTATTAATAGTTAACGCAAATGCGGCTCGGGTGCACCTTAACTGTGCAACTGGTGCCAGTTTCGTAGTGTTTTGAATTCTGTTACTTAGGTCTTGATTCCTGTTTCCGAATTCCTTGGCCTGTTATCACAGACTATTCTCTTGGATTACCCTTTGGTTTTTGGCGCCCGGCTCCTTCGGATTGATTCCCCAGTTACCCGACGCTGCAATGCTTACCTGGATTGCCCTCTTGCTTCGTGTTTGGTTACGTTGATACTCGGATTCCAGTACCTTGGTGTTTGAACTACTGAGACTTGTCAAGCAGTTTCCAATTCCCGTCTCAGCTAAGATCTGTGCCTTTTTGATTACCTGTGTTTCTCCTTCATCAGTTTTGTTTTACTTCCTTTCACATACTACGTTTGCTTTCTCTTTCTACCTCTTGTGAAATCCCACTTTCCTTTAAATTATCACCATATTTTTGGGATGCTTTGCTGAACTTTCAAGGACCTTTTTCCCTGGACATACGGGTGACCACTCTGGACGCTCTCCTGATTTCATCTTTGGTCACCCATCCATTTAACTCTGGGACGCTATGCAGAATATTGAAGGACTGTCTTGGAAACATTTGTAGTTCGCGCCCTTGTGCCATCCGGGTTAGGTGCTTCAACCTCAACTCATTGAGATTCTGAAACTTACTCTGAGGATTTGCTACTTCTTCTCACCTTGCTGAATTCTGTGGTGCCAAGTAGGTTTCGGGTCTTTTCCTTCACAGAGCAGGTAAGAGTGGGAAGCAGAGGGTGGTGGCTGTCAAGGTTGGTATCCTTGATTACTGTACTGAACTGTTGTTGTTCTTTCCTCTAGCTCTGTTGCTGCTGCTCCTGCCTTTTCACTCAAGCCCCTGGTCTGTCAGGTGTACCATAGTCCTGCAGACTGCGCTCTTGTGGGGAAAGTCTGGTTGCAATTAGCTCCAGACTAAGAGGGGATTGTGTGATATATAACTGTCTAGGTTTTGACAATTTAGTGGTATCAAATTGGCTTTGGAGAACCCTCCTTATCTGCAGAGCTTTAAAATAGTCAGAAAAACCACTATCTCCACTAATGCGAGCAATACAGGATTGGGGGTTGTTCTTACACAGATGGAAGGGAGTGAAGAACATGTCATTGATTTTGCTTCCCGTTTACTGAAAGGGGCAGAACTCATCTATTCCACCATTAAAAAAGAGCTGTTGGCCATGAAATAAGCTGTTAGAAAGGTTAGAAAATTACGGTAACACGCACAACTGTGCCCTACTGAGGTGTATTAAGGGGAACTTATTAAAGTTCTGTGAGCTAGCTGACAGGGAAGCCCAACTGCTATACTATCCTGCCCAGGGAAGGCGATACGGCGAGTCCGACAGGCCAGGACGCCAGTTGACGAACACGGTCAAAGCCGAGACTGGTGACCATCATATCACTGGGATCCTTGGTGCAACTGGCGCCATCCTTAACACCCCTGAAGAGGTGAACTCCGAATTCTGCAAGTTCTACAAGTCCCTATGCTCTGGACGTTAACCTCCCACACATGTCTGGATTAGTACACCCCGATCAATCGGGATTTATTCCTGTGCAAACAACAGCCTTTAACCTCCATGGGCTCTTCGGCGTTATCTCTCAACGCAACCCGAAGGCACAAGCTGTGGCGGTCTCCCTCGATGCCGAGAAGGCCTTTGACTCTGTCTCCTGGCAATTCTTGTTCTCGGTACTGCGCTGCATGGGTCTGGTTGAGTTTTTTATTCCATGTGTGGGACTCCTGTACACCTGCCCAACGGCCAGGGTCTGCACCGGGTCCACGCTGCCCCCAGTGTTTCAACTAGACCGGGGCACAAGGCAGGGCTGCCCGCTGTCCCCGTTACTATTTGCCCTTACCATAGAACCCCTGGCTTGTGTTATGTGCCTCAGGCACATACACAGTGGATTGCGGATGACGGGCCCCACACATATTATTTCATTGTACTCTGACAATTCACTCCTATACATTAGGAACCCTTCTATAAATCTCGGCCCTGTGCTTGATGAGGTCTGCAAATTTGCTATTTTCTCAGGATACCGCATCAACAAGGCTAAGTCGGAACTATTCCCCTAAAATGCCACCCACACCCCCCCCCCTAACCTTGAAGCATGCCGCTGAGCACAGGATAAGTTGAAGTATCTGGGCATTGTGGTCACTCTGCAACACCAATCGCTATTGCAAGCGAATCACGGTAGCTACATACACATCCTTCAAGATAAATTGAACCTGGGGGGGCATCTTCCAATCTCGCTGTATGGTAGACTGTCCCTTCTTAAGATGCTAATAGTCCCGAAGCTTCTGTACTACTTCATTAATATCCTGCTGTGGCCCGGGTGCGCATTCTTCCATAAACTGAGTTCCCTTATGGTCGGTTTTGTGTGGGGCAAGGACATACCACGGATGAAGTGGGTTGGCATGACCAGACCGTATGACGAAGGAGGGCTCCAGGCACCGGACGTTGAACTATATTACGAGGTAGCACAGGCACACTTTGCTGGCCACTGGTACACACCCCATACTCGACCACACCACAAAGAACTTGACAAATACAGCGCATCGCCCTCTGATCTGCGCTCAATCGTTCTGTGTAATCGACACTCAGGTGCATGCACTTTTGACCCGGTCCATACGACAGTCAATGCCTGGACCCACATTTTTAAGAGGATAAACGTTACGGTAACCTACGTGGGAGGAATCCCCCCCTGAAACTGCCCAGTGCCCCCCCCCCACCTATCACAAAGCTATGCAAATTACGTGGGACCCAGAGGGCATCATGACACTCCATGACTTATTCCCGGGGGCTCTTTTGTCACATTTTCTGACTTCTCAGAGAAACTGGGATCCGGCCCCATCAAAACACTTCAGTAGTACAGAATTAGAGCGGCAATAAGAGGGCACTGGCCATCATTCCTGAATGAACCTGAGGAGTGTAGGATCTTGAGTGTGGTGGTTACGGGTGGGCACCTCAGGGGCTTGGTATCCAACTTATACAAAAAATGTCAAGAAGCACCTGCACAACCTGTGTGGGCTAAGGAGAAGTGGGAGGCCCATATAGAGGCCCCATTGGACGACACAGAGTGGTCCCGCTGGTGCCGCCTGACTAAGGAGGTGTCCCTTAACGCCAGACACAGACTCATGCAATACAAAGTCCTCAACAGACTGCATTACACTCCCACGAGGATTGCCAAGTTCGCCCCAAACACGTCTAGTGCATGTGTCAAATGCAATGCGGAGGATGCTGACGCGCTACATATGTACTGGGGTGCCCCATGATAACCAAATTCTGGCGGGAGGTGGCTGAGGTGCTTCATACATGCACGGAAGTCCCTCCACATCTGACACTGCCCAAATATATGTTTGGCCACATAGGCAAAATAGCGATAAAACTCAGGTGACTCTTCAACCTCGGCTGTCTCTCGGCAAAGAAATGCATTCTTAATGTTGAAAATCCAGGTCTGCCCCAGACATCAAAATGTGGATTTGCGAGATGACCTATGCCAACGAATGTGAGGTGACCTATGTGTCACTGGTGATGCCATGTTGTAGACCGAAAAATATTTTGGAACCGTTCCGGGCATATCTTACTGCACAAGATAATGTACGATAATGACCAAACGAAAACTGCATGCATTGATTTCATGACGCGAGTGTTACCTGCATGTCGCTGCACGTATTCCTACGATCGATGTACAAGTTACAGCATGGTTGTGAATTGTTTATAAGTTTCACTGCACTGAACAAATAAAGTTTTTAAAAAAAAGAAAGTTTAGAACATTAGTGTGGGGTTTGTGTTTCACGATACAGACAGATCACAAACTAAGAAAATAAACTTTGTAGATGAAAGGGTTGGATGGAGTGTCATCCAGGATAAGGAGAGGGGTCGTAGCACTCCAGGAGTAGCACCTTAAAGTTGAATATGTTCCAGGAAAAAGGAACATTCCTATGGATTGTCTGTCCCGTTTAACTACGGGTGGAGACAATCAACAAGATGACAGTGAGCGTGAATGTGTGTTGTATGTGACACAGAAGATGATCGCAAAGGTGGAGTGGGATGACAGTATGGTCCATGATGTGGTACTAAGAATGTGAGGGATGAACTCAAAGACAAAGGGATGATCACAAAGAGGTGTGTGATGGGATGGGAGTTAGAAGGCTTGTGGATGGTGAGGGATGAATTGCATGTAAGTAAAGAATACGTTAGGAGAGGGGACAGACTCATACCTTCCACTGGTGTGAGAAAGAGAATTTTGAAATTGCCCATGAAGGGCATCAAGGGATTACTAAAAAGCAGTTTGTGCAGAGTATTGGTGGCCAGGGTGTGACTTGGAAGTTGAGCGAGCTGTGCGAAATGGTTTGAGTCTATCTGGTCGAAAATATTTGACCTTTTCACATTTGACCAAATTTCTTTTGCTCTTTTTCTGGTTGAAAAAGCAGGGGAGGGGGCGTGGCTAACTAGCCATGGAGTAAGACGTGCTCCGGTGCAGCAGCTCCTGGTTATCGGACGGCGATCCGTGTAAATGCACCTAAATGGATCTAAGAGTTCCTGAAAATACTAGCAAAGACGTCGGAAGGTGTGCCCCACGACTGCAGCAAACGACGAGCAAATCGGATTAAGTGTGCCCAAGAAATCGGCTTTTCTACGTGTGACTTGGTGGGCACGTAGTCCCACAAAATGGCAGACAACAAAGGCATCGGGACCCCCGACCACCGGAATCATGGAGTTGGGCTGTAAGCAGAGAGTGGAGAGCTTGCTCAAGACGGGGCGCCCGAAGGAGCATTGGTTTATTCAATTGCAGTCTGCGTCGAGCAGCAGGGTGCGGCAAGCTTGTGAGCGGCGAATTAAATAGATACTGTAGCGCGGGCAGGGCTCCCCCGAGAGTTCCATCGGTGGGAGCTGGCTGCGCGAGGCTGATGCGGCCGGGCACCGCAGAACTGGGATCAGACGGAGCGGCCATCCAAACGCTTCCTTGTGCGGAGAACAAGCGCCGCGCACCAGGACTACAGGATACATTGTAGTGGGAACGCAAGGTAACATTAACAGTGGATGCCCGGAATGAGATGCTGGAGTTCGGGACGGACACGCGGAAGACAGAGGAGCGTGTGAGGCGAGCTGAAGGACAGGGTATTGTGTCTCAGCAGAAAGGGCAGCTGATGCAAACGGCGGCTGCTCATTAAGTATGGCAGAAAATAGAAATACCCACAAGTGAGTGAGGGAATGCCCCATTTCGGGTTTTCTTGTGATGGGGGGTGTCCACATTCCAAGCAGTATAGAGATTTAATGCTATTGTATGGGAATTATGTCTTCACAGAATGTGACCCATATAAGGATAGTGAAGTTTGACGCTAACCTGCGCATAAGAGAAGTTCCCTGTGGAACATTGGATATGGTATGGGACAGAGAGATGTTTTAGCCATACTACTTCTTTATCCTGCATTATGATAGGTAAGACTAACTAATATTTTTTAAACGGCCAATTTTTTTTGGTAGTGAATAGGAATGGGATTTTTAGAAATTTCCCTGATGATGTTTTTTGTGCTACTTTTCACACACTGTAGAGAAGAGAGGAATAGGAAACACAAGAATTCCTGAAGAAATTGGGAATCTGCAGAAAATAACAGAACAGGCCCACGATTCATTAGTGGGAAGAGAGGTATGTAATTATAGACATACTGTTTTTTTTGCCCTTTTAGGGATAAGGGTGTATTTTATGTAAATGAAGATTGATACTTGGCTATCAGATACTAATAGGGTGTCCATGTCTTTGTTTAACAGGGTTCTCCCCTAAAGAAGATTTTTTTAACACAGCACAAGACAGTTTTCCCCTGAAGAATGTCCTACATTATTGTATATCAAGGACAGAAACTTGTACAAGTCGGGTTGTTGGTATTGCACCTATATGAAATAGGCCATGAGTGGTGTGGCATAGGAATCAGAGTGTGATATGTACACAGTGTATGATCCGAAGGAAGTTATCACAACAGTACTCACTTACGGTGTATTCTACTTGTGTGGTTTTAACATAATGTATATGTTTTATGTACTATGATCATTTTTTATGATGAAATATATTGAATCTTAATAACATTTTGTGATATTGAATTTCCACTTTTTGATGTGGGAAGAGTGTTTGGTGACACCTGTTTGAATTCCGTACTTTCTTTTTGTAGATCTAAAAGTGGCTGCTCATTAAAAACAGCAGCAGCTGATAAAGGTGGAAACGGGCACCAGGTAGCAACGGCTACTGGAGGACACAGTAACAGACCACTGGGCTGGCTCTGATGGAGGTGCTTTTGTGCTCCTAGAGACAAAAGGTAGTACAATATTGGGAGCTGTGGGCACTTTGGGGGGCTGAAGATAAGCAGATGACCCGTGAGGAGTCAAAGAGCCAAAAAGTAGACGCCACCATAGAGAGGCACGTCATATAGGGTTGATTCAAGCTGATGTTGATGCAAGAGAGACTGCTGCGGATGCAGACAGCGGTGAGAAGAGTGCAAAGAGCCTGGAAGCTAGGTGATCACGATAAGGTAAAAGAGTGGTCTCCAAGACGCAGCAAGACAATTTGAAACGTGGGAGGACACAACCCACTGTGAGAAATAGCCCAACAAACACAAGCTTATACTGGGGTTCCTCTGGGATAATTGCCCTAGATCTGGAGTGATACACTGGTGCCGCATCAAAACAGAGAAGCAGGATCGACACACCTGAGGCCAAGCAACCTCAGACACATAACTGAGGCCGCAAGATGGCAGGGTGAGGGGCCGTAGGCAAGAACAAGAACAAACAATCCACAATGGAGACATTCGCCAAAACGCAACAATCTCCAGTGACCACAGCGCCCAAAGGCGTGATAGCACCGGTGGAGAGCACCGTAACGACTGAAAATCACCAGATATTAGCGGCTATTACGGAGCTGAGAGACTCATGGGGGATAGCGATGCCAGACTTGCGCACTTCCTTGGAAGCTAAAATAGACGCAGTAGGCATAGAAGTCACCCTGCTGATACAAGATGTCAGGGCGTTGGCAGAGAGAACGAGCAGCCTGGAGAGTCCGGTGAAAACCAACATGGACACTAGCACCAACAATGCCAAGGAGGCTCACGTACTGAAGCAACAGGTAGCTAACATGGAGAATTGTGCAGAGGAAGCAGAAGGGAGAGCAAGAAGGAACAACATCCGTGTGGTTGGATTGCCGGAGGGGTAGGAAGGCCAAGACCCTACAGACTACGTTGAGAACCTACTCTTACAAGAAATAGGGGCCGGAAAACTCTTGCAAGGATTTGCAGTGCGGCGTGCACACAGAGCCCTTATGAGGAAGCCGAAGCCTGGGGCCCCTCCCCGGGCGATAATCGCAAAAATACTGAACTATAAAGATCGCAAGAAGATATTGGAGCAGTTTCGTAAAGGGGGAACGATCGAAAGGGCTTCAAGCACAATCACAGCGTATCCTGACTATACAATGCTGGTCCAGAGGCAACGGTACAGCTATGTGGCAATCAAAAGGAGGCTATGCATGGCTGGAATAAAATACATGCTTCTATACCCTGCGAAATTGAAGGTGTTGCACAAAAGCAAGATGTACTTTTTTGACACTCCAGAAGAAGGAACGACATGGCTGGACCTTCAGGGTTGCCCGGAACGAGATACGGAGGTAGCTCAAGAGGAACACGATAAGTGACTGGGATACTGTATGTATCTTGATATGACGCAAAGCGAGTACCCCAGCAGTGACTATGATAGAGATTAAGATTAAGGGGTGCGACCGAGTAAAGTTGATATTTGGCTGGGATACCTTTGACTGTATCGAATTTAAGGAACTGGTATATAGCAGCGCGTATACATACGTAAATTGAGTAGCAATGTGTGGTTGATCTGAAGCAAACAGGAGCGGCAGGACGAAAGCACCCTACCCCCCGAGCAATAGTAGTAGTAGCAGTTGGTTAGCCACTAGGGCGACCTCACCCTGCGGAGCTTCGAGTACAGGCGAGAGCCAGAAAGAGCTAAATGCGGGGGGCCTGAGATCCAGGGAGGGGGGGAACGGGGAGTTTGGTGTATTTTTAGTTAAGGGGAGTTTAAACCGGGGAACAAGCCTATACAGAATGGAATGGAACTTAGATTTAGACTGCACCTGCGGGAGGAGGAATGGAACTCGATTAAGCCATGGGGGACCTTAAAATAGTTACATGGAATGTAAGGGGGCTCAATAGTTATCTAAAGAGAAATAAAGTTATGTTGTACCTGCGTAGGCACAAAATAGACATTGCACTGCTGCAAGAGACCCACCTGACACGGGAGAGAATGGATACGATTGCTGGGAAGTGGAAGGGGGTGATGGTGGGCTCATCATATTCTGCTTATGCCAGGGGGGTGCTTATCTGGGTGGCGCCACATGTCCAATTTCAGTGGTTGCAAGAGGTAGCTGAGACAGATGGGAGGATGGTTATATTGAGGGGACTGGTGGAAAATAGGGAGATAAGCATAGTAAATACGTACGCCCCGAACCAGAACACAGCGGCGTACATCAGAACATTGTGTACTAAGCTGGACACGTGTGTGGGGAGCGCGGTGATCTGGGGAGGGGACTTCAACTGCGTACTGAACCCAAGGGTGGATAGATCGGATGGGAAGATGGATAGACCTGCCCCTGCCCCCAAAGTGCTACAGACATTGCTGAGTGACTTTGGTCTATAAGATGCATGGAGAACGAGACACCCCCAAGAGAGGCAGTATTAACATCATTCTGCCCTACAGCAGTTACACACAAGGTTGGACTATGTCTTTACTACACCTGAAGTGATAACAGAGATTACACAAATAGAATATAAAGCAAGGGTCCTTTCGGACCACTCGCCCCTGATTCTTGGATGGCAATACTGCCCTCCGAGAGCAAGGATTCCGACATGGCGCCTACGAGCGGAAGCACTGAGAGACCCCTTTTTTAGGGAGGACATGAGGGAGGAGATTGTAAATGCTTGGTAGTGTGGACTCGGCAGGAACACTGTGGGAGGCCTTCAAAGTTGTGATGAGAGGAGTAGCCATAGCAAAATCTAAAGGTCTACAAGGTGGGATTCTAGCCGATCTACGAGAGACAGAGGAGAAACTAGATGTCATGATGCCTACCCCCGGAGCACCAGGCCAGGCCCAGCACCCCCGGGAGCAGGCATCACGCCCCCGGGTAAAAGCCGAGCGGCCCTTTATAGGGGCTCTTTGGACTCTGTCCTGGCGCCGTTGGCGCCAGGCTCATGTTGGACATCAGTCCTGGCGCCATAAGCGCCAAGTTCATAAGAGGAAGTGTTTGGTGCACTTACCCGAAGCAGACCATGCTGCACACTCACCTGATGCAGACCATGCTGCATGAAGAACCAAGCCAAATGAGGCTTAGGAGGAACTATTTTTCTGATGGAACTATTTTGTTACTTGGAGGGGCTGTGGAAGAATACTCACCTGGAACTTCTTCCAAAGCTATTTAAGCCACGCCCGGACAGCCACACGTGCTTCGCGTTGTTCTGCATCCCAGCAGCTGAACGCTCACCGTGTCTGCTCCTGCACCTGGACTCCAGCCACGCCCGCCTCGAACCTGGAACACCTGTAAGGGAATAAGAGAAGAGAAAGGTGAAAACCAAGAACTTATTCAACCTTCTTACCTGCATCCGGAATCTTCACGCCAGCATTCCTGAAGGAAGACTTCCATTTAAAAGCACCACGTTGCTCGCTGCAGCGCCGTGCTTCACTCACCTGTTCCCGAGATGCCGCCCGGCTCCATCGCGGCTCTCAGCACCGGTCGCCACATCTCTGCACCTAGGGGAGAGAAGAAGAGACAAAAGGTGAGCAAGGGAACACAAGAGGAAAGCCGAATTTTCAGCCATATTACTTACCGGCTTTTCTTGGTGAACCATTCCACATCTCGGGTCGGCGCCACATCTTTGGCAGGTACCGCACCCTGGCCCCTAAGGGGAAAGGACATTTTCAGCCATATTACTTACCGGCTTTTCTTGGTGAATCATTCCACATCTCGGGTCGGCGCCGCATCTTTGGCAGGTACCGCACCCTGCCCCCTACGGGGAAAGGACAAAAGACATTATTGGGGAATTATAAAGACATTTAGAGGGGTCGCCCTCATCACTAACTCACCTGATTTTACCACCGGCAATTTAACCCCTCAACGCATCACCTTTGTTCTGCACCTGAAATAAAGGACAGAAAAGACAACATAAAAGGAGGATCACACTTGAACTTTTGCATCTTCATACTTACGGCGTATTGTTCAGAAAAGTCAAGTGGATGTGCCAGCGCCATTCTGAAAACCAGTGAAGTAACTGGACGAACGCGCGCCCCTGCACCAGAAGCAGGATGGAGAGTTCATCCTTCCAAACCATAAGGTGAGCCTAAACCGGGGGTTTTGGAGGAATCAGAGAAGAACGAAGAGGGGAAGGGGGGAGCAAGCACACTATTCGGCAGACAGTTAATCCCCTTTCTCATCTGCAGAAGGATAATCCTACGGGCCCGACAAGCAAGATTTGGGGGTCCTGTTCAATCGGTGGTCCGAATTCTGCGCATCACGCTTGAAGAGGCCACAGCAACCCAGACCAGACCAGCGCCTCCGTGGGAGCCAGGTGAGCGTTACACTAGAAGAGGATTTAAGGGGCAAAGATGGCACTGATGAGAAGTTAGAATTAATACTCATGCTACAGCAAAAATGCGCTGAGTATTGGGATAGATTGTGTAACCTCAACTATAAAAAATATGTAGAGAGACAGCATGCGGGAGGTGATAAACCAGGGAGACTCTTGGCGTGGTTATATAAGAGCGAGACCCCCAGAGTCACAATCAGGACCATAATGAGGGACGACGGTAGCGTAGCAGACACCCAAGAGGGAGTTAACCAAGAGTTTGAAGACTATTATAAGTTATTATATGGAGACGATGGTAAGAGTAGTCGCGCCACGAATATAGAAACACTGGAGGACATAGGATTGCCAAAGATAAGCGCGGAAGAGAAAGAGGAGCTAGATGCACCAATTACCCTTGAAGAACTGGGGGAGGTGGTGAGGCAGTTGCCTACTAGCAAGACCCCGGGGGCAGATGGACTCCCAAGTGAGTTTTATAAAGTGTACATGGAAGAGGTCCTCCCCCCACTGCTAGAAATGTTAAATGAAGCGTTTGAGACAGGAAGCTTACCAGAGTCACTGAGAGAAGCGATTATAATACTGCTTCTCTAACCTAATAAGCCTGGGCACAGCTGCAGCTCCTATCGACCTTTGTCGATGTTGAATCGAGACAGCAAGACATTGACGGCTGTCTTGGCAAATAGATTGAAGAGGGTTATTGGTAGACTGGTACACCCTGATCAGACGGGCTATGTCCCCAACAGGAACATCTCTAATAATCATAGACGACTCCAACGAATTATTGAGAGTGGCAGCGAAAACGCAGGTGAAATGGCAATTGTGTCCTTGGACGCAATAAAGGCCTTTGATTCAGTCAAGTGGCCATGGCTGCTGGAGGCCCTGGAGTGCTATGGGTGGGGGCCAGGATATGTACGGTGGGCAAAAATACTGTATAGCGAACCACTGGCTAGAGTTAAGACAGGATCAGTGATATCAGAAAGGTGGCAGCTTGGCAGGGGCACCAGGCAGGGATGTCCGTGGTCTGCAGTGCTCTACATACTGGCCCTGGAACGTCTAGCAATATACCTGAGAGAACAATATGATACCATAGGCATTGAGGCTGTCAAATGAGAAATTATATCGTGCCTCCTATCGCAAAAAAATGTATGTATATTGGCCTACGCCAAGCTGCTTATAAGTCGCTTGCGAAGAAATCTGTGTTGCAAAGTCCTGACCTTAAAATCAATGTAAACCGCCATTTTAGGTCAATCCGCCATTTTAGGTTTGCTTTGTAAAGTCACCCTTTGAGTTAAAATGGTGGATGATGTCATTCCGAAATACAAAATGGCTGTCTTGACCTCTGTATGTAGCTAATATGCAACTTGCCTGCAGGCCACTTGTTGAGGTCGTGAACTGAGACCTTGGGCCTCATTACAACTCAGGCGTTAAGGGTTAACGCCATCGTTAACCCTTAAGCCTGATTCCGATTTTAACGGCTGATTTTAGCAGCCGTTAAAATCCATGGCGCTAAACCGCCTTGGTGCTAATTACGCCACCGTAATTTACGGTGGCGTAATTAGCGCCTTCCCCACTCCCATTATGCCCTATGGGGCAAAAATGGGAATGGGGAAGGGTAAAATGGGAAATGGGGATTTACCGCCCCACTCACCTTGGAATGGGGCGGTAAATCCGCCATCCACCATGGTGTAAACATAGTTTACACCATGGTGGTAAAGTTGGCGTACTTACCGCCTGGGTCGTAATGACCCACCTTGTCCTTCGTTGACCTGTGTATAAAGGATTACTCGTGCAATGAAACTAATCCGCGAGCATATGTTAAGAACAATGTATTCAAATACTGAACGAAGAACACTTCTTGAACTACATTGTATTAATATTTGAGAAGACCTGCATGGAAAATCCCAGAATACACAGTTGCCGTATAGGCTTGTTGATATATGTATTAAAAGCAAACCAGTTACATGTGGATGTGCGAAACTCGGCATGAACCCTAGATCGGTGATGTATTAGCAGAATGTTAACCCGAAGTAGGGCTGGACATCGTGCTCACGAAGAGTATAAAAGACCAATGCATTCTAATGTACAGCATCTCTCACTGAACAAACTGAACCACGCTGGAGTTCGTTGTGTTGCACTGAGGGCCGATAGCTATCTGGTTTTGCTATGTTCTTCGTAACTGGATTCAGTATAAAATAAAGTACTTTGTATGTTCCTTTGTAACCCGTGTTCGGTGTATTTCCTTTTGGGGTGCTCAGCCCTGATATTTTGATTTTGTTTTCACAGTTGGCGCCTGAATAGGGACCCTCAAGATTGATGCCGGATTGTTGAAGGTTGACGCAGGCTATCGGACCGGGATCGGACGGTGTGACAAAAAGGGGCCCCACTGAACGAGGCGCGACACCTCAGTAGCGCTGCACGACCCGATACCTGGACGATTAGCTTGTGGTCCGAGATGGCATCTTGACGAGGGTCCACTTATCGAGGCGGGCAGATTTGCCGAAATCACCATACACGAGGTAAGCTTAGTTAGGTAAGATTCTTTGAAATCCGATCGGATCTCCTTAGGTTTGTTCAGGTGAGTCGTGACCCGACTCTTAATTCAACCCTAATAATTTGAATTTGGTGCATTGTATCTGCAGACTCAATTATTGACCAGGTAACACCAATAATTTGATATGCCTGGGAAATTGTTTACCTGCTCCAGGGCGTTGTTCCGCAGCGATAGACAATCTTTGGAATTTAGTTGTCCCGCACCACAGGAGGGGTCACCGGCATGTACTATGTACTGTAAGCATGGCATTGGAAGTATAGTATTTAATGACATTTGGCACAGACAAACCAGACATGCCTCCGAACTTCAGAAAAAGGCTCGGGGGGCGTGGCTTGGAGCGCCATCGATGTGGTCCCTCCTCTGAGGCCGCCCATGGGATGCCCGCCGCCGCCGTAAATTCCCGGCAGTTCTAAACGAGTTTCCGTGTCGCCAATGCCATCTAAGGCGACCGGAACCGACATGGCACAACCTGGCCAAACATAGCTGTCGACTGAGGATGCGTTCTACCAGAATTCAGCGGCCGAACTTCTCCCCCGTCTCCAGCCGAAGAAACCAAGATGGCCGCCAAGCCGGAACCTAGCAGCACACTCCGCACCTGGTGGTAACGGGGCCTTAGAGCGCCGGGGAGTTGGAGAGGGGGAGCGGACTCCAGGACAGAGCCATCCGATTCATACCAAGGCTGCCCGGAACGCACACGGGTGCATCCTCGGCGGCTGGGGCCTGAGTACCCGGCGCACACTCCGAGGGGCCGGGAGAGCAGGCTTCCACCCCTCCCCCGCTACGCGGAACGAGTCGGGACCTCCGCTCAGCGACAGCCGACATCACTACAGAACCGCACACGGGAGGTTCACAGAGGGACCTGGGACCTCCACCAGCGAAGGACCACCGATGGAGACTTGAGGAGGGGCAGGGAAGCAGCGGAAGAACTGCTTTCATCCAGAGAGGCCTCGAGCCCGTGGGCCTCATCGCAGCGACATACCCCCCTTACGCAACAGTCGGCCATCCTGCACCGTTCCCGACTCACTGAGACCCCCCCACACCAACGCTTCCTGGGGTGCCCCTGCCCACTCGCCCGGATCTGGACCAGAGAGGGGGTCGAGAGCGATACACACCCCGAGTGCAGCCTCCCACTGCCCTGGGCCCCGATGCTACTCTTTCAATCAAGCCCGCCCAATACGAGCAGCATGTCTAGGCAAACAAAGGTGAGTAAGGGCACAGATATCTCTGCCATGTTTACTGCACCGGAGAAACCCAAGAAACAAGATCCTCCTAAACTGACCCCACAGAAGCCACAAGAGGACAGGGGCGCCCTCGCTACCAAAGGAGACCTGATAGCCTTCATGGCGGATATTAAATCGGAGTTTCGCGCCTGCCTCTCAGAACTCACCGCTAAAGTTGATCAGACTGACCAAAGGGTCACAGAAATCGAACAGAGGCTCGGAGAAATCGAGGACCATTCTCAGGACCACACTACCACGCTGGGGGAAGTGCAAAGATCCATCGATTCCCTGCACCACAAATGCGAGATCCTGGAGTTCAAACATGAAGACCTTGAAAATACGGCACGTCGCAACAACCTCCGCATTCGGGGCGTCCCAACCTCTGTCCCTGACAATAAGTTAGCGGATTACGTGGGAAGCTTCTTCGAGGCCCTACTCCCGGATCTGGACAAATCTCAGCTCCTGCTGGACCGGACCCACAGAATCCGCCCGCGCCGAGGGACAGATTCAAACCCCCCCAGATGTTATTACCAGGGTCCACTTCTTCACAACCAAAGAGGCAATATCAGCGATCAGTCGCCAAGGAGAAGAGATCACTTTTCAGAGCACCCCACTTCAAATATACCAGGACCTCTCACCACTTACTCTTCAGAAAAGAAGAGCACTCCGGCCTCTGGCAGTGTTCCTTCAGGAGCAACACATCCGTTACAGGTGGCTGTTTCCGACAGCTCTCCAGTTTACATATAAAGGCACCCTACGCCGAATCAGCCACCTGGAAGACGCAGAGAAAATCTTACATCCAGCCTTATGATATCCTTCCACGCCGAACCCGGAGAGGACCGAGGACTCTGGACCGCCTCCCTCCCCAAAGCCCAAACACACGTCATGGTCGTCAACCCAGCGGAGCAACAGAAATAGATGAACGAGGACGCTTCCATGGTCCCAGGTTCTGTCAGCAATTTAGCCTGGACACAGGTGCCCTTACCTAGAGTAGGACCCGCCACCTTTGTCTCGAACTAAGGAACCTTGAAGGCGGTGGCGGCGGGCCATACCCATGGTTCATACCCACTCCAAGGATACTTTCCAACCTTTGTTCCTTGGAAACCCACAGTACACAATACATGATGGGACAGTTGGCCCTGTTGGCCGAGGGTACGCCCGTACTTACAATGTCGTTCTACCCTCCAGTTAAAGTTGCGGCCCCCCGTTGGGGCTCCGCGTTAAAACCTCAAGAGCAGGATGATATCAAGAGATTCCCCAACAGACATGGCAGCTGAATCACCGCCCCACGACCCCCCCCCCAAACCAAGGAAAGGAGAGTGAGACTTCAGCGGACCTCCAGACGCTTCGGGTCCTCTCCCTGAATGTTAATGGCCTGAACTCCCCTATCAAGCGAAAGGCAATTCTACTGAAACTCCGGGACGAAGAGGCAGCGATAGCCATGCTCCAAGAGACTCACTTGCTGCCGGTAGATGTGACCCGGCTTCGTTCCCGGTTATTCCCGCTCCAATTCTTCGCCTCTGGCACAAACAAAAAAGGAGGTACGGCGATCCTCTTCAGGAAAGACTTGAATCCACAGATTCTGGAAATGAAAATCTGCCCTGAAGGCCGATTTACAGCAGTCAAATGCCTCCTAATGGGAGATCTATATACTTTCATCTCGGTGTACGCCCCTAACACTGGACAATCACACTTCTATGACTCCTTGGGCACATCTCTCGCTAGCTTTGTGGAGAGCCAAACAATAGTCGGTGGGGACTTCAATGGGGTTCCCGACCCCACCAAAGACCGGTCACACCCCCCGACTCCAAGCGACTTCACCCAAGCACTTAGCCTCCTCCGACTCTTCAGGACCCTGGAGATAATAGACTCATGGCGGGTGTTCCACCCTGACGAAAAAGATTTCTCTTTTTACTAATTCGTCCATCGCACCTTTTCAAGGATCGACCTGTCCCTGATCTCCCCGCAAACTTTCCCCTCAGTCAAAGAAGTCTCCATCGGCACAAGAGCGATATCCGACCACGCCCCAGTGCTCTTGGAACTCCGGGTTCAGAACCCTAACCTCAATAACCCACGTAAATGGTCATTGTACGACCCGATCCTTAACGACATGGCCACCAGAGACAAGATCGCAACAGGAATAAGAAATTTCTTTAACGAAAATCCAGCCTCGGACACCTCGTTAGCGAACAACTGGCACGCCATGAAGGCAGTAATCAGGGGCTCCCTAATAGCCCAAAGTGCGGCCTACCACCGAGACAGGCGTCAGACCCGGACGGCTCTAGAGAACGAACTAAGAGAGGCCGAGGCCCTCCACAAGGAGAAAGGCTGGTCCCCCAAAACGCAACGGATCATTCGTACGGCAAGGAAAAAACTGGAAGCCCACTATGCGGAACAAACCGCCCAACTAATGGCGAAGGCCAAACAGTCATACTACGCGAAGGGTAACAAGGCGAACAAGTTCCTGGTGGCCAAGCTAGCCAAGCAGAGACATGTCAATGTGATTGCTGGCCTGCGTGATCCCAACGGGGTCACACTATACTCAGAGCCCGAAAAACAACGACTCGCAATAGATTATCTGACCCAAATCATGAAGGCAACCCCACGAAACTTATCACAACAGAAGGAATACCTGCAGCAGGCAGCAGTGCACCGTCTCTCCGACGCAGCGAGAGACGAACTGGAGGAGCTCATTACAGGGGAGGAAGTTGAGGAAGCCATCAAATCACTTAAAACACGGGCCCCCGGCCCAGACGGCTTTTCAACCAGGTTTTACAAATTATTCAGAGCACAACTGACCCCCCACCTGGTTACCCTATTCAACTCATTCAGGGAAACGGCAGCAGTGACCCCATCGATGCAGGAATCAACCACCATCCTCCTGCCCAAACCTGGAAAAGATCCAAGAAGCATAACGTCCTACAGACCGATCGCACTTTTAAACATCGATGCTAACATATACTCAAAAATTCTAGCAACCCGCTTAAATCGCATCTTGCCGAAGATCATTCACCCCGACCAGGCAGGTTTCATCCTACACCGGACAGCAGGTGACAACATCCGGAGAACCCTGAACCTGGTGGACCTTGCCTCCCGGAACTCCCAGAAACTAGTCTTAGTGGCTCTTGACGCAGCTAAGGCATTTGATAGGGTGGATTGGACATTCATGAGACACACCCTAGGGTGTCACACCGCTTCCTACTAAGCCAAAGACACGCCCCTCCGCTTCTACCACTAAGCCAAAGACACGCCCCTCCGCTTCTACCAGTAAGCCAAAGACACGCCCCTCCGCTTCCACCAGCACCCCCCAGCACACACGCATAGATTCATGCACAGCATTACCCACTCACGTTTCACACAACAGGGCACGGCGTGACATGTTTGGCGGAGCTGGCGTTTATCGGCCTTCACGGCGGTGGCAAACCAAGTGGAGACTCCTTCAATCCTGGAACTCGCTTCCTTCGCGGAGACCAGTGCTGCCCGGCACGTCACGGATCATGTGACTCTTAGTTGCCTAGTAACGCTACAACACTTTCGGTTCACTTCCACGTGATACCGTCACGTGCGTCCCTTCCAGGGATAAAAAGAGTTCGGAAACCGAAGGCGTTGCTTCACAGCTGTTTCATCTAGGATCACGTGACGCTCTCTCTTCGCTCTACGGACCTGTTCTATTGCCGACCTACGCTTGCTCCACGGATTGTCTCTGCTTAGCCCTTCTCTGACTCTGGAACTTTGGATTTCCTATTGCCAACTTACGCTTTCTCCACGGATTGTTCTTGCTTAACCCTTCTCTGACTCTGGAACTTTGGATTGCCTGTTGCCGACCTATGCTTGTTACACGGATTGTCCTTGCTTAACCCTCCTTGGCTCCGGAACATTTAACATCCATTTTCTGACCTCGGACTGCCTGGATTTCTCTACGGATCACGTGTGTTCGCTAGGACCTCGGTCCTACAATAGGTGGTTACCTGCTATACCTTACAGCCTCGTCCAGCTACAGGCTGAAGGTTCACGCCTCTTTCAAGTCCTCACAGGTATTCCAGTGTTTTGATATTTACATACGAGAATATTGTGTCTTGCTTTCCTGCTTACATAACCACTGTACCTTGCCTTACAGCGCTCAAGGGGTTCTTCCGGCTGTCCCGCGTCCTGATTTGGGGACTTCCACCTGTGGCCTTAATAATCAGGCTGACAGTATTTCTGGTGTTGTCAGGGTGTTTCTTGGGGACAGAGGCGTTGTTCATACTCTACATGACCAGCGAACTTCGTAACATAGGGGCCTTCGGCTTTGGGTCAACTTTCCAAACAATGGTTCTAGCCAACTATAATAGCCCTAAAACTAGCCTGAGGATCAACGGACACAGCTCGGCTCCAATCCCCCTATCATGCGGAACCCGGCAAGGCTGTCCACTGTCACCCTTGCTTTTCGCACTCACCATGGAGCCCTTTGCACAAAAGATCAGGCGAAACGACCAAATCAAGGGCATACAAAGTGGCCCCACGCATCACAAAATCGCCCTATACGCGGACGACATTCTGCTCACGATTTTGGAGGCCCACTCATCTCTAAAACACGCGATACGAGAAATCGCCAGCTATGGCGAGGTCTCAGGCCTCACCATAAACTTCGATAAATCACCCGCCCTGGGTATCGGCCTCACCCCAACAGAACGGGAACCATTGACTAAGATGTGCCCAATAACATGGGAAAAAAGAGCCATCCCCTATCTAGGGGTCCACATCCCGGCTGACCCAAGAGACACATACAAAGCCAATTTCCCCCGACTCTTTAAAGAACTGGAAGGCGACTTGAGGCGCTGGGAGACCCAAGAGATCTCACTGCTCGGGCGCATCACTGCATGGAAGATGAACCTCCTTCCGAGGTTCCTATACGCCTGTGCCTCCCCACCAGTAGCGATCCCCACACCAACTCTTCGAGGGATCCAGAGAAAAATGCTGAACTTTATCTGGAAAGGTAAGAAAGCGAGAATCCCTCTCAGAACTATGCTGGGGAGTTCCAAACTGGGAGGATCAGGGGTCCCAGACTTGCAGGCCTACAGAGTGGCAGCTCAATTGGCTCAGGTCCAGGCATGGCAAAATACGACAAACCGCCCTAGATGGGTAGAGATGGAACAATCGCGAGTGCCCCTACCCTTGCGATTTCTACCACACATCCCACCCCCCCTCAGGACCCAATGGGGTGATCTCCTGCTATCAACCAAACACACCCTTAGCTCCTGGGACTGGGCGCTAAAACGAAAGGGAGTGCCAAGAGGAATGAGCCCACGCTCCCCGGTCTTCCATAATCCAACGTTCGCACCGGGAACGAATCCTCACAATTTTCGTAACTGGATTAAGGGCAGGCTGGAGACCATAGACCAGCGGTACATGGGGGGGAGACCTCTCACATTCGCCCAATGCAAGGAGAAATTCCAACTCCAGGAAAGGGATAGATTCACCTACATTCAATTACGCCACTGGTGCTCACATCCCCAAACTCTGCAAGCAGCGACACGCCCTCCTACTGCCTTAGAACTCACTCTGGGAGACCTTCCAACCCGCGGCAGAGTACCCTATACAGGCGCTTCCTAAGTGACTTCCTGACCACAAAAACCCGCTGCATGGCCCAATGGGAGGCGGACCTGGGTCACCCGATAGAGGATCAAACCTGGGTGGACATATGGACCAGAACACACACCTCGTCCACCTGCATTACCAATAGGGAATGTGCGTACAAGATCACGCTGCGGTGGTACTACCCGCCCCTCAGAGTTCACCATATGAACCCCCAGGTGGATCATTCTTGCTGGAGAGGATGCGGCCACCCAGGCTCCTTCTTCCACATGTGGTGGGCTTGCCCAAAGGTCCAACAATTCTGGAAATCATGCCTGGGGTCCATCACACAAATTACCGGAACAATGATTCCCCTGGAACCAGAACCAGTTTTGCTGGGAGCTCCAATCCCCGGGACCTACCCACGCTCCGGGACCAGAGCGAAACTACTAACCCACTGCCTGCTAGCATGGAAAACGGTGGTGGCCCGAGCTTGGAAAACCCCGGAAGGCCCTCACATAGCCCAATGGTGGACCCAACTTTGGGACATTCTGGTAGCGGAGAAGGTGACGGCAGCACAAGCGGGAACTCTCCATCGTTTCCAGAATATCTGGGCCCCAGTGCTGGAATTCGACCAGCGCTTCCCCGCCCTGACCTATAAACCTACCAGGGCCCGCTGGATCCTGAAAAATCAAGAGATCCCTGAGGAAGATACGTAGACGCTGAGGCACAAACTGGACAGCCCAGAAGGGATGATTCCGCCTACAATGCCTAAGGGACAGAGGGACGAAAGGGAGGAGGGAGGGAGGAAACTCAGGGGGGATAAAGGACTGGGGATCAACATGCCTAAATAATCACTGCTTATAATGTTTGTAATTGTCATCTGCCTTGATTTAAAATAAACAAAGTTAAAAAAAAGAAAAAGGCTAGACCTGCAGCATTTGATGTTTTGCAGAATTGGAAAAAAGAAGCGTTGCAGCAACTTAAAAGTAGAGAAAAACATGCATCGAAAAAGCATTATTGTATGACCAAGATAAACATTCTGAATCGACTAGGAATATGGACAGGGCTTTCTCACTTGGAATTCAGAAAATCTATCCTTCTAAAGACCTCCATGCTTCCGATGAATTCATAGACAAATTGTTAAATGAACGAAGGCCTGGTGCCTCTGCGCCACCTCTGTATGTTCCTCTTCCTGCTGCTTTGCCTCTTCCTCCTGCTATTCCTGCTCTACCTGCTGTTGTTCCCGTTGTTCCTGCTCCTCCTAATGTTCCCATTCCTCCAGCTCCTCCACCTCTTCTTATCGCACCAGTTACATTACCTCCATTGAATTTGCCTGCTCCCTCTCTTCCAAGTGGTCCTGAGCCGCTTGTAGTCGATCGAGGTGCAGGGTCGAAGGTTGTCACTCGCAATACTGTACCACCAGAGAAGAAACGTGATTTGATTGCATGAACTAAGCATTGTATGGAGAGGGATGATCAAGCTAATGTTTTTGCCACACTTTGTAATTTGGATAATTTTCCTGAGAAAAATGTTTTTATTGAAGGTTTAGGGATTCATTTATGTGTAATGTGGGGAAAATTAAATAATACAGATCTCCCGCAAGGTTAAGGCATCTAAATACTTTAGCGTTTTCTAGAGACACTGTGGAGAAAGTAAATGAGCATTTCGAGAGGTTATTTGGGTATAGAAAGGAGTTAGAAAATTTGCAGAATGAGGATGACGAGAGGGAAAGTATGTATGTAGGACGCACTTAGATGGATTTCTGATATGTCGATAACTCCAATTGAAGTATTTGACACATATAGTCAGTATACGCCAGAAATGCAGAGGAAAGTGATACAGGTAATGATAGAATACCTACAGGATGATTGTGTCAAAAGAACGATTAGCTGTCCCACAGAGCTATTGAGTATTTATAAGAGAGCTTTTTCACTTGACACTTCTTCGACTGCTTTAGCGCTCGACTTGGCTCTGTTGCTTAGTAAGCGTTCTGAGTCGCCTACTTCTCAGTTGCCTATGAGAGAGGTTCCTCCGACATTTGTCCCGAAGGTTGAGGTTGCGGCCGATGTTGCACAGGGTATAGTTGCTGTGAACATTCCTGCACATTATGTATCGCAGTTTGTTCACATCCCGTTCTCAAGACAGGAAGTGAATGCTATTGCTGTTGTTTGTGCATGAATGTGATGGATGTGCTTTGGCTGTATTAACGCAGGAACATGGATGGAAGAATAGGCCGTGCGGTTACTTTTCTTCCGCCCTTGATCCTGTAGCATGCGCTTTGCCAAGATGTTTGCGAGCTGTCGCTGCTGCTGCTGCGTCTGTAAAACAGTGTGAGAGAATGGTCCTAGGCCATGATCTAACCCTGATGGTGCCTCACTCTGTAGATGTTCTACTGGACCAAACCCAAACGCAACACCTCTCTTCTGCACGGTTGACAAGATATGAATTGATCTTGTTTGCTCCTCACATTCAAATTAAGAGGTGTTGTGTTCTTAATCCGGCTAAACTCCTACCTTTCCCGCAAGATACTACTTGCGGCGATGAAGAGTCACATGATTGTTTATATACTACTGAACAAGAAACAAAGGGTAGAATTGATTTGAAAGACACTCCTTTGGATAATCCGCAAGGAGAGCTGTTTTGTGATGGCTCCTGCTTCAAACTTCCGAATGGTACATCCACAGCTGCTTATGTAATCACCACATTAAGCACTATCGTGGAAACCAAGAGAATCACGCATAACTCTGCGCAGGCCGCAGAGATTGTAGCATTGACCCAAGCTTGTGAACTTTCCGAAGGGCTTGCAGTAAACATATATACTGATAGTCAGTATGCCTTTGGGGTGGTTCACAACTTTGGGAGACTTCGGTCAGAGAGAGGGTTCCTAACTTCACATGGCACTAAAACCCAACATGGCTCCCCAATAGTACAACTACTCTCAACGCTTGCGCTCCCTACTCAGTTAGCTATTTTGAAATGTGCAGCACATCGAAAGATTGCAGATGACATAGGGAAAGGGAATGCTTTCGTTGATCAGATAGCTAGACAAACTGCTACCGATCCCCTTACGGAGATGTATGTTTCAAGGGAGACTGTAAATGCTTATGCAATGGATGAGGGTGTTGGGTCTGTACGGGATATCCAAGCTGATGCCACGTTAGAAGAATCCAAGAGGTGGGCTGAAGGCTTGGGGAAACGTGATGAAGACGGGTGTTGGGTGGACATAGCTGAAGGGAAATGGCTACTCCCTGACGCGTATATAATGATGATGGTCATCATGGCCCATGGTCCTACGCATGTATGTGCCCAGAAGATGACAAAGATGTTAGAAAAAGTTTGGGCAAATGACAAAATTTCAAAAATTTGCCCAGTGCTATGTCCAGGATTGTATGATTTGCCTACAACACAATGTGGGAAAGGGGACAGCAACTCCAAGAGGAAGTTTTGGGCCACCTGTCCCCTTTGAAGTTATCCACTTTGACTTTATTGAAATGGAACGATGTGACAATAAAAGATATGTGCTGGTAGTCATCTGTGCTTTTAGTAAATGGGTTGAGGCTTTCCCCGTCAAAGATGCTACAGCCATGACTACTGCGAAAACCATGTTAAAGGAGTACTTCCCGCGGTTCGGGCTACTAAGAGTTATCTGGTCGGACAATGGTCCACATTTAGTCGCTGCTGTAATTCTGCAGATATGTGCGGCATTACACATCGAAAAACGGTTCCATTCGGCCAGACACGCTCAGAGCGCCGGACTAGTAGAAAGACACAACGGTATCACCAAGAACAAGCTCGCTAAGACGTGTGCCGGCACTAAGTTAAAATGGCCGGACGCCTTACCGATTGTGTTATTATCCATGCGTACAACCCCTCAAACTAAGACTAGGCTCTCTCCATTTGAGGTGGTAATGGGGAGACCTATCAATATCTGGAACCTTCCTAAATGCAATTCGTTGAGAAACGTTGAAAATGTATTACTTTCAGAATATTGTAGCCAGTTCACTAAAAACCTGTATTTGATTTATCACCAGGTACGAGAGGCTTTACCTGTGCGATACGAGGTCCCGGGCCACAGTATACGGCCTGGAACTTGGGTGCTCATCAAGGCATTTGAGCGCTCTTCCTGCCTTGCACCTCGCTGGCGTGGGCCGTTCCAGGTCCTGTTGGTCACCCAAACAGCAGTGCGGGTCTCTGGAAGAAAGAACTGGATCCACGCGTCCCATGTCAAGAAACTTCCTCACCCAGTGCCATACGTTACAGAAGAAACAGAACCCCTCGCTAATGCTGCAACCAACGATCCCAAAGCAGTAAATAGCGCTGAGAGTGTGTCGGAGAATCTTTCTGAGCCCGTGAGGCTTGAGGAACTCGCCATTTTGTCTCCCCACTCTCCAAAAGTTTTGCATCCGGAAACTACTGTTCCAAATTCGGCATCTTCACTTGTCTCTGATACGTTGCTTCCAACGGGAAGTGATGACACATTGTTTCCGGGTCAATCAGTACCGGGAAAAGCAAGGTACAATCTGCGTCCAAGAAAATAGACTTACGGCACGGTTTTGCTGTGCATCTGATAGACTTAAGGCACAGTTCGGCTGTGTATTCGGAGAAGAAAAGGATCATCAAGGGCTTGTTTTTGCCCAAATTTGAGAAAGGGGATTCTGTTGGCTAGGGTTGTGGAAGGACTAAGAAGTCGCGCGGCCGGGAGTTCGCCAGCAACAAACATTGGGGGTATCGTTTGAAGACTACAATGCCTGCTACCGCTACCGCTCGTATGGGACTTGTAAATGAGGGGGTGACCAACCGGGACAATGGACAATATGCCTGGGCCCCGAAAACGTATTGCTGTGTTTTTGTAATGATATTTGGGTTTTTAGTAGTCGCTGTTTTAGGATTGTGGTACCTTGAGGAAATGCATCCTTTAGAATCCTTGTTGCCCACTGAAAATGTACCTGCTGTTCCTACTCCCTTTGTACATTTGCATACTCTGTCCCCTAGGGACTCTCAGCATAGACAAAGGTACCACAATAATATTCTGCTACTTATCATGAATGCTACGCATGCCATTTTTAATAAGTCTAACTGTTGGGTCTGCTCACATTTGCTGCAACACGGGTATAAGGGGCTAGGTTGGTATATTCATCCTTTACCTTTGACAACCGCTTGCTATGCTTCTCTTAGAGCACTGTTCTTTAGCCGTTGGAATGATAGCATCTTAGGGAACTTTGACGGCACTAATTTGAATAGTTTTGAGAAACATGTTTTGACTCCCCTGGGATGCTCGCTTTTCGCAAACAGAAGTAAACCTAACGTTGCTTCTATTAGGCCTTCTGATAGACTGTCTCGTCCTTTTCAATCTTTGATTTCCTTTAAGATGGCTCCGATAGGCAATACGGATGTCATGCCTCCTTCTTTCACTGTTAACCATAGCCCCGATTCAGTTTCTTTTTGCATACAGAGGAATGGAACTCAGTCAATGGGAGATTTTCTAGGTTGTGCCAACGTTGCAAATTTGACTGGTGAAAACAGACCTTTGTATGTAGGCGAACCTGTCTACTTCGTCTGTGGTAATGTAGCATTCCCATGGTTGCCCAGGGATTGGCAGGAAACCTGTTATTTAGGGATCCTGTTACCTGGGGTGTCTATAGCTAGTACAAAAGAAGTTTCAAAGGCTCGTCCAGGGCGAGACGAGAATGGTGACACCCCAGCACAAGTCTTGGGAGATAAAGCAAAATCAGTTGTGCCATTTTGGGGGCAGATAGTGAATTCCGAGGATATCAGAAGACTAGCGAGAGTACTGGAGAACACCATCAACCGGACCACGGATATACTCTATAATATGACATTAGAACAGAAGGCGATACGATTAGTAGCACTTCAAAACCGGATGGCATTAGATAACATTCTGGCTGAACGTGGTGGAGTGTGTAAATTAGTGGGGTTCGCTTGCTGTGTTTTTGTGCCAGATTCCTCCCCAACCATCTTCAAGGCAATACAGAACCTGCACGTCCTTAGTTCAGAAGTGCTTGTTCCCGAGGGAAACTGGGATCTTAGCGCTTGGTTCTGGGACTTCTTGCGATCTTGGGGTTGGAAGTTACTTTCGGTCTTTCTGATTATTTTGGGAATCCTGTTGTTTCTTTGTTGCTGTATTCAGTGTCTACCTGGTATATGTTCGAGGCTAGGGGGATGTTGCGCACAAGCGATAGGTACGATAGGACATAAAGTATTTGTCTTTAAAAGAATATGTGTTGAAAGAAATTTTAGCAAATGACCTAATGGCAATAGATATTTCCGATAGCGATTCAGGGTGCATGGACGATGATGCATGGAGTTATTTGCAAGGAGATCCAAAGTAGTTTTAGCACTTGGCATAGGCCAAAAGGAGGGTTTGTCAAATGAGAAATTATATCGTGCCTCCTATCGCAATAAATATATGTATATTGGCCTACGCCAAGCTGCTTATAAGTCGCTTGCGAAGAAATCCCTGTTGCAAGGTCCTGACCTTAAAATCAATGTAAACTGCCATTTTAGGTCAATCCGCCATTTTAGGTTCGCTTTGTAAAGTCACCCTGTGAGTTAAAATGGTGGACGATGTCATTCTGAAATACAACATGGCTGTCTTGACCTCTGTATGTAGCTAATATGTAACTTGCCTGCAGGCTACTTGTTGAGGTCGTGAAACTGAGACCTTGTCCTTCGTTGACCTGTGTATAAAGGATTACTCGTGCAATGAAACTAATCTGCGAGCATATGTTAAGAACAATGTATTCAAATACTGAACGAAGAACACTTGTTTAACTACATTGTATTAATGTTTGAGAAGACCTGCATGGAAAATCCAGGAATACACAGTTGCCGTGTAGGCTTGTTGATATATGTATTAAAAGCAAACCAGTTACCCGTGGATGTGCGAAACTCGCCATGAACCCTAGATCGGTGATGTATTAGCGGAATATTAACCCGAAGTAGGGTTGGACATCGTGCTCACGAAGAGTATAAAAGAACAATGCATTCTAATGTACAGCGTCTCTCACTGAACACACTGAACCACGCTGGAGTTCGTTGTGTTGCACTGAGGGCTGATAGCTATCTGATTTTGCTCTGTTCTTCGTAACTGGATTCAATATAAAATAAAGTACTTTGTATGTTCCTTTGTAACCCGTGTTCGGTGTATTTCCTTTTGGGGTTCTCAGCCTCGATATTTTGATTTTGTTTTCACAAGGTGAAAGGGGAACAACATCTGATCTCCCTATACGCAGATGATATGCTGCTGTACTTGCGGCACCCGGAAGAAAATCTCCAATACATTCTAGAAGTGATGGAGGGATATGCGGGGTTGTCTGGTATAGTGATGAACCCCCAGAAGTCCAGCATGTTCCCACTAGGGGGGTATAAAGGGATTCCATCGGAGCAGTTACCCGTACTGCAGGTACCATGTGCGGTCAGTACATTTTGGTACTTAGGGATAGACATATACCACACAGTGGAAGAGGAGAATAGGTGCAACACAGAGGTGGCCATTAAAAAAATTGAAAATTGCATGCGATTCTGGGTGAAGTTGCCCTTGGCAATGATGGGGCATGGAGCAATGCTCAAGATGGTGGTCCTGCCTAGGCTCCTGCACTACTTTGGGAACATACCATACCTGATACCTAAGAAGTATTTCACCGAACTGAACAGTATGTGCAAGGATTTCCTGTGGCATGGCACGCGGAACAGAGTCGCGATATGGAAGCTACATAATTTCTACGAAAAAGGGGGGATAAAATTGCCCAACTATGAGGCTTATTATGTAGCAAGCCAGGTGCAGTATGTGGCCAAATGGCTCTCTGATGAAGATACCTCTGAATCCAGGCTGTTTGGACGATATTGTGCACCATTTTATTTGAAAGAGATGATGTGGGTACCCAAGGCAGAAATGAAAGGGCGCCCTAAAATGATGCTACTAGCGTGGAAGATGTGGCGTAGGGCATGCCAGATGATGGAGAACCCGTCCCCATGCTCTCTGCAGGTACCACTGGTTGCATTAACAGGGACAGACAAACAGCTAAGAATGATAATCAGAAACCACTGGGAACCGGTTGGGTTGGTAACAATGGGTGATATTTGGCAGGAAGGTTTTATTATCACCTTTGAGGGGCTGCGGGAAGAAATTGGGCTGCACGTGGGCCAGTACATTACGTATCACAGAATGGTACAAAGAGTTAAGGGAACATGGCCCGAAACGGTGCTGGCGGAAGACCTGGACGCCACCATAGATATGATATATGACATAGCGGAAGGGGGCCATGAGATATCTAGAATATATGAGATGTTGATGTTCAAAGTGGGGAAGGACGTCACATGCTGAGACTAAATTGGGAAGCGGAAGTAGGAGCCCCGATGGAGGACGGGATGTGGGAACGGGCTCAGGGGTATCACAAGAAGGTATCCAGAAATGCGAGATTGAAACAGATACAGCTGTATATCACGCACAGGGCATACATGACACCCCAGAGGATATTGAGGTTTGAGAATGCAGGACGGCAAGCATGCCCCAAGTGTGATGGGGAGAACGCGGGTATGGTGCATATGTTTTGGTCATGCCCGGTCATTGAACGCTTTTGGAACGATGTAGAGCGAAAACTGGAAGAGAAGGGGGTCAAGATTGTAGTGGACACAGTGTGGGCCTGTTTGTTGGGGGGTTCCCAAGATCACAGAAGCTCAAGCATGTGGGTAAACTGAAAGATCTGGCCTATGTTCTTGCAAAGAGGAGAATCGCCATGGGGTGGAAGACATGCCACAGACCGAGAGTGGAGGTGTGGTGGAAAGATTTGTAGAAATGGGCGGAGGCAAAAACCATGGTATGGCAAGAAACGAGCAATGCAGGGGGGAGGAGGAGACAGAGTCCCTGGTGGCCTGGAAATCACTGATAGCAGAGCTGTTTGGGTCAATACGAGACCCGGCAGAACCCATGGAAGGAGAGACCTTACCACAGGATGCAGAAACAGTATGTGTAAAGCAATAGAGTTGTAAGGGAGGGTGGGATAAGGGAAGCAGTGGCTAGAAGTAAGCAATGTGTAATGGAACTGTTGATATATGCACTGCCTGTTTGGTTTGTATTGTTTGGTTGATATTAATTAATCAAATGTTTTTTTTTAAAAAGAAAAAGCAGGGGAGACCCCCTTCCAACAACCCCATTCCCTTACCCCTACCCATATATATATATATATATATATATATATATATATATATATATATATATATATATATATATATATATATATATATATTTAATTACATTTGACCGAATTACGACCAAAAAAACAATTTAAAAAATGTGGCCAAAAGTAAAAAGTCAAATGTTTTTTGGCCAAGTATGCTAATGCTGGGGGCTTGGCTAGAGGGCCATGGAGTAGGACGTGTCTTCCGAGCTGCTCCCGACGATCCGATATGATCCTGCATGAAAAAAAGCTAAAAAAGGCATGATCGTGCTCAGAAATACACTATTGGATGTGTATTTCGTGGGGCAAGTTTGATGGAGAGCTCAGTCCTTGATGACTACAGAAAAATTGGCAAGATCAACTGAAATTTTGTAGCTGCGGTGCGACACCCCAGACAAAATGGCCGGCGCGCTAGAACAAAAGAGGCTGAGGTAGGCCCAGCAGACCCATGGCAGACGAAGGCTGGCAGGGGGAGCGCAGCGTGTGGAATGTGAAGCGAAAGGCAACTGTGGCTGAGAGAACTGCATTGGGAATATAGAACCAGTGGGACACACCGTTACACTGCACACCTGGCATCGAAGAGGCCCGCCGCGAAACGAAGAAAGTAGGGGCCCGAATAGCCCACATGAACAGGGCGAATAGCTCAGGGGTTCGCTCGACCACCCAGCGTGGGGGACCTGTAGAGACTTGGAAGGAGAAGCGGACCACAACACAGTGCATGAGCTACTCATGATGCGCGTGAGCTGCAACAGACTACCCTCGAGAGCGAGAGGAGTAACTCCCGGAAAGTGGACCGGGATAAGGCGCAAGAGACATATAGGCCTGGCAGTGCCACAGCGCGCTACAACCACGGAGAAGGAGGAACGGGGAAGCAGGGCCCACACGCTTCAGAAAAGCTGGGCCCCGGTACATAGGCAGGACTGCACAATGTCGGTGAGAGGAGGCAAGACCAAGAGCAAGCAGCCCACTATGGACATTTTTGCCAAGCCGCAACAGACTCCAGCCACCCTGGTACAGGGTGCGGCAGCCGCGCCTGCAGAAATATCCCCGACAAAAGAGGATCACTTGATCCTAACAGCCATTACGGAGTTGAAAGCCTCGTGGGGGACAGTGATGGCGGACCTAAGAACCGCGTTGGAAACCAAAATAGATGCGGTTGGGCTAGAGGTCACCCTGCTGCGACAAGATGTGAGAGCGCTGGCTGAAAGAACAAGCGGCCTAGAGAGTGCAGCGAAAACCAATACGGAAACCAGCACAAGCAACGCAAAGGAAGTCCACATACTGAAGCAACAGGTCGCCAACTTGGAGAACCGCGTGGAGGAGGCTGAAGGGAGAGCGAGACGGAACAACATACGGGTGGTCGGCCTACCGGAGGGAGAGGAAGGACAGGATCCCACGGACTATGTAGAGAATTTGATCCTGCAAGAAATAGGAGCCGACAAACTTTCACAAGGATTTGTTGTCGAACGGGCGCACAGGGCCCTGATGACGAAGCCACGACCTGGAGCCCCCCCTTGGGCGATAATAGCAAAGATCCTGAACTACAAAGACAGAGAGAAGATCCTGGAGTACATTTGCAAAGGTAGAACGATCGAAAGGGCATCTGCAACCATCACAGCATACCCTGACTACACCATGTTGGTGCAGAGATAGCGTTATAGCTATGTGGCGATCAAGAGGAGATTGCGTACGGCTGGAATCAAGTACATGCTTTTGTATCCCGCAAAGCTCAAGGTCCTGCACAAAAGTAGGGCGTACTTTTTTGATACCCCGGAGGACGCGACGGCATGGCTGGATATCCAGGGTTGTCCAGAACAAGGCGAGAAGCAAGATCACGATGATCACGATAAGTGAGGGGGTCACATTATGTAGGATGCAAGGATGGAGAGGGGGGACCCGGGGGAGAGTTAAAGGATTGTCGCATGGGTAACAGGGGCGGGGCGAGGACAGATAACATTGAAAATTGCAATAAGAGACATTTGGACTTGTTGGACTAGAATATAAAATGTGAATGTAAATTGGGTAGCGCTAAGCGCGCTCTCATGGAAGCAAACAGAAGTGGCAAGATGGAAACGACCTACCCCCAGGAGTTAGAGTAGTAGGGCCGCCATTAGGGCGACTTCACCCTGCTGAGCCGTGAGTAAAGGCAATTGCCAGAAAAGGGCTAGATGCGGGGGTGCCTGAGATCCAGGGATGGAGCTGGGCAACAGTTGGGTAGGGTGTTGGGGCGGGAGGAAATTGATGGGAGTGAGTTGGGGCAGGGAAGGGAGGCGAGAGGGAGGGAGGTTGGGAAGTTTGAAGTGTTTGTTGTTTGGGGAAGTTTATGTTGGGAAACGAGCCTGCATAGAATGGAAATGTACTTGGTCATGGACTGCACTTGCAGTGGGAGGAGAGGGACCCTGATATGCCATGAGGGATCTTAAAATAATTACTTGGAACATCAGGGGGCTCAATAGTTATCTAAAGAGGAATAAGGTCATGCTATACCTACGCAGACAGAAAGTAGACATAGCTCTGCTGCAAGAGACTCATCTCACGCAAGACAAGATGGAGATGATCCGGAAGAAATGGAGGGGGACTGTGGTGGGTGCATCATATTTGGCCTAGGCCAGGGGAGTGATCATTTGGGTGGCGCCACATGTCCCGTTCCAACTGTTACAGTCCACGGTGGAGGCAGGCGGGGGGATAGTCATGATGAGAGGGCTGTTGGAAAACAGGGAGATAAGCATCATAAACATGTACGCCTCGAACCAAAACACGGCGGCATATTTTAGAACCTTATGCAACAAACTCAGTACGTGCTTGGGAGGGGCGGTGATCTGGGGAGGAGATTTCAATTGCGTGTTAAACCCCGGGGTAGATAGGTCAGATGGTAAAATGGATAGACCCACCGCAGCCGCTAGAGCACTGCATACGCTGTTGGATGATTTCGGGTTTGTGGATGTATGGAGGTTACACCACCGCCAGGGGAGGCAGTATTCGCACTACTCAGCCCCACAAAACCTGCATACTTGATTGGATTATATGTTTCCCACACAGGAGCTAACGATTAAGATAACGCTAACGGAATATAAAGCGAGGGTCCTCTCAGACCACTCGCCACTAATCCTAGGTGGCAATACCGACCTCCAAGAGCAAAGGTCCCGGCATGGCGCCTCAGAGCAGAGGCGCTGAAAGACACCATCTTCAGGGAGGAAATAATAAACTACTTTGAGATGAATACTGGCAGTGTAGAGACAGCGGGTATGCTTTGGGAGGCCTTTAAAGTGGTAATGAGGGGGGTAGCTATAGCTTAGTCCAGAGGGCTACAAGGAGGGATACAGGCTGAACTGCAAGATACGGAGAGGGAACTAGAAAGGGCATTAAGGGAGGGAGGTAACACCAAGGAAGATAATGAAGTAATACTTAAGCTGCAGCAGAAATGTGCGGGGCACTGGGAGAGATTGTGCAATCTTAACTATAAGAAATATATAGAGAGACAGCATGCAGGGGGGGATAAACCAGGGAGGGTCTCGGCATGGCTATACAAAAGTGAGACCCCCAGGCCCTCAATCAGAACAATAACGAGGGAGGATGGGAGCATAGTGGACACCCAGGAGGGAGTTAACCAGGAATTTGTGGAGTATTATCGACTCCTGTATGGAGATGATGAGGACAGTGATTGTACAGAAATAGTAGAAACACTGGAAGATATAGGACTGCCGCAGATCAGCGCCGAAGAGCGGGAGGAGCTGGATGCCCCGATTACCTTAGAGGAGTTGGAAGAAGCAGTGAGACAGTTGCCCACTAGCAAGACCCCGGGGACTGACGGACTCCCAAGTGAATTTTATAAAACATATAAGGATAGGGTGCTTCCTCTGCTTTTAGAAATGCTGAACGAAGCGTATGAAGTGGGAAGGCTGCAAGAGTCCCTTAGAGAATCGACAATTATACCGCTGCTCAAACCCAATAAGCCCGGTCATAACTGTGGCTCATACAGACCCTTACCAATGCTCAATCAAGACAGTAAAATATTGACTATTATTAGCTGTTTGGCAAATAGAATGAGGAGGGTTATTGCTAAACTAATACATCCAGACCAGACGGGCTATGTTCCAAACAGGAACATATCCAACAATCTTAGGCGACTCCATCGAGTCGTTGAGCATGCAAATGAGGATGAAGGCGAACTGGCAATTATATCGCTAGACGCAATAAAACCTTTGATTCGGTCAAATGACCGTGGCTGATGGCGGCCCTGGCTGTCTATGGGATAGGGCCTGGGTACTTACAGTGGGCTAAAATGTTATATAGCGTGCCGTTGGCTAGAGTTAAAACAAGAGCGGTGATATCAGAGAGGTGGCAACTTCGTAGAGGTAGTAGCAAGGATGCCCGTGGTCTTCTATGCTGTATATTCTTGCCCTGGAACCCTTGGTCATATACCTGAGGCAACAGTATGACCCGATAGGCATTATTGTAGGTGGGGAACAGCATCTAATCTCTTTGTATACGGATAACATGTTGTTGTATTTATGGCACCCAGAAGAAAACCTCCAGTACATTCTAGAAGTGATGGAGATATATGCAAGGCTGTCTGGCATAGCTGTGAACCCCCAAATATCTAGTATATTTCCACTGGGCAGGTACAAAGGGATCAGCTACCGGTGCTACAGATACCATGGGAGGTGCGCACGTTCCGATATCTTGGAATAGATATATACCACACGGTAGAAGAGGAACACCAGTATAACACAGAGGAGGCGATCAGGAAAATTGCAAATAGCATGAAGTTTTGGCTACCCCTAGCGATGATGGGGCGAGGGGCAATGTTGAAAATGGTGGTCCTCCCGAGACTCTTGCATTATTTTGGAAATATCCCACACTTTATAACAAAGTGGACCTTTGCTAAGATAGAAAGCATGTGCAGGGATTTCCTCTGGCATGGGATGAGGAATAGAGTAGCCCTTTGGAAGCTACAAAGCTCATGTGAGAAAGGGGGCATAAAACTGCCAAACTACGAAATTTACTACATAGCAAGCAAGCTGCAATATGTAGCTAAATGGCTCTCTGAAGAGTCAACCCCGGAGTCCAGGCTGTTCCAACAGGACTGTGCCCCATACTTCCTAAAGGAAATGATGTGGCTGCCTAAGGCAGATATGGAGGGGCGCCCAAGGATGATGATACTAGGGTGGAAGATATGGCGCAGGGCCTTCCAGCTGATGGTGAATCCATTCCCGTGCTCCCCGCAGGTACTACTAGTGGCGCTGGCGGGCAAAGACAAGCAATTAAGGATGATGATTAGGAAACACTGGGAACTGGTGGGGATAGCAACCATGGGTGATATATGGCAGGAGGGGAACATAAGGGACTTTGCAGTGTTAGACGAAGAAACTGGGTTACATACGGGCCAGTATATTACATACCACAGGGTGGTGCGGAAAATCAGGGAGACATGGTCCGAACTAGTACTAGAAGAAGAACCGGGCACTACCATAGACACAATATATGAAATTGCAGAGGGGGGACACGAGATATCCAGAATATATGAGCTGCTGATGTCCAAGGTGGGGAAGGAGGTGGCACAACTGAGACAGGACTGGGAAGAAGAAGTGGGAGCCCCAATGAGAGATGGGATGTGGGAATGAGCCCAAGGGTACCACAAAAAAGTGTCGAGGAATGCAAGACTGCAACAGATACAACTGTACGTAACCCATAGGGCGTATATGACGCCCCAGAGAATAGCCAAATTTAAAAATGTAGGACGGCAAGCATGCCCCAAATGTGATGAGGAAAATGCCGGAATGGTGCATATGTTCTGGACATGCCCAGTCATTGAGCGTTTTTGGGGTGAGGTGGCGCACAGGTTGGCCGAAAAAGGAATCAAGATTGTGGTAGATACGGTGTGGGCCTGTTTGATGGGAGGGTTTTCGAGATCACGCAAACTCAAGCATGTGAGTAAATTAAAGGATCTAGCGTATGCACTTGCAAAGAGGAGAATTGCTATGGGGTGGAAGGCATGCCAGAGACCACGAATAGAAGTATGGTGGAAAGATTTACAGAAATGGGCCGAAGCGGAAACTGCGGTATGGCAAGATGCAAGTAATGTCGGGGGGGGAGGAAGAGGCTGAGATCCTGACAGCCTGGAAACAATTAATAGCAGAGTTATTTGGGTTAATACGAGACCCAACAGAACACGGAAGGGAATAGGCTCGTAAGGGGGAGGGAAGGGGAGAAGCAGTGGACATGTTGAAGTGATGTATGTTTATAATGTTATTGTATGCACTGCAAGTTTGGTTTGTATTTTTTGTTGGAATAAAATTAATCAAATTATTTTTTTTTAAAAGAAAGTATGCTAATGCTGTGAGAAATTGTAGAGTGTTGCAGGAGTGTTTACTGTGTCCTACAGTATTCTACTGGAGTCTGTTCTCGCTGCTCATTGGAATGAGGTGGAGCGTTCCATTCAAAGACTCAGCTCCCTGTTGCAGGAGTATTTACTGTGTTTCCTGCGGTTCCGTGGCTCGTGCGTAATATCTCACAATCCGGACATCTGTTGGAGGCAGCGCGCTGGTGGCAAAAGGCTGGCATTTAATGGTACGGTTAAGTGGTGAGAGAATTGACTCTGTACCTTTATTCAGTTGATGTCAATTGCCATCAAAGCAGTTAATAGCTACAAAGTGCTGGGCCGCCTTCAAATTTACATTTTCTTGCATCCATCAAGCAGACTTGTGGGCGGGCTCGCTGTTCGGCACGTCCTGCGGTGCGGGCAAGTGTGTATTTTAGGAAAAATGGCAATGCAAAAATCCTGAAGGAAGACTTAAGAGCTTCAGAGCTTGAGAAGTCGTCTCTGGTAAGGAAATCACACATGCCAGCCTCGATACATGAAGGTCAGACATGCGCTAAGGCTTGTGAAAACGGGTCGTATTTGGACGGAGCAGAGAGTGTGAGAAGCTAAATGGTTTTGGCCTCCTCCAGCCGCACGAGAGGCTCACAGGATCTAAGGCCTACCTTTGAAAACAGTCTGGAATACACTTTGACTGCGACGTCAATGAAACAGAAAATCAATTACTTTTTTTCGAAAATAAAGCTGGAGCACGGGGGACGTAGATCATTTAGAGGGAGTGGAGCGTGGGGGGGGGGGCTTTCAGGACATTTTACCTGGCCTGAACCCAGACGTAATATTGGAGGGAGAGCCAACTCATTTATCGGGTGGAAGAAGCTTGTGCTTTTTGGCTAGCCTAATCGTGCATGGCGAGCCCTCAAGTTCTACCATCCCCACAAGCCCTAATCTAGCATAAACATCACTGCCCTGTATAAATGCAAGCTCTTCAGGGCCTCGCCTACAGTAGGAGTCTGATCATTCTCATTCTACCAAAATTACTACACAGCAATCAAAGGAGGTCAATGAAATCCACTTTATCAGCTCTGAATTTTGTCCTAAATTCTCTCGTAACAGTCTTTGAGTTACTCAAAGGAGAAGTCCAGGTACATTCTGGCATATTGATGTTACTCAAAGGAGAAGTCCAGATACATTCTGGCATATTGATGTTACTCAAAGGAGAAGTCCAGGTACATTCTGGCATATTGATGGAATTGACCAAGGAGGTGGAATCTTGCGACTCGACCCTGGTCGGTATACAAACTGCCATGAACTCAATGGTAACAGATTCCCTACACAAACTCAGTGTGGAAGTAAGAGACAGACAGAAGGTATAAATGACCTACAAAGACAATGGGCCTTATTACACGGAGGCGGTGAACCATGGCGCTATTAGCGCTATGGTTCATGCAGATAAAATACTGGCACCGCCTTGGTGGAAAGGGGAATTACCGCCCTATTCCAAGGTTGGCGGGGCGGTAATTCCCCCTTCCACCATTGCCCTTCCCCATTCCCATTTTTGCCCCATAGGGCTCTATGGGAATGGGGAAGGCGCTATTAGCTCCTTGGTCCCTTTGCCGGTTAGTTCTTTAACACCTGCAAAAAGCAGGCGCTAAATTCCCCAACCCGCAAAGGGACCTCATAGTAAGGCGGTAAGGATTTACTGGTACCGGTAAAATACCGGTACCGGTAAACCCTTACCGCCATCCGTGTAATGAGGCCCAATGTTTGGAGTCATATCAGAAAATAGAGAAATTAAGCATCAGGAATCCTCCAGGGCCGGAAGATCCCCAAAAGGATTTTGGTCGCAGTGAGGGGGGTCCATCCCATCACAAAGATATAGATGTGATTTCTGTCTTTGATGACACACCACTATCAGAATCAGTTCTTGAAGAATTCAGGCGTCTCGCGCATATGCGAGAAGTGGTGGACCTGGACAAAGATGAAGAAGAGTCGAAGGGTGGGGCAGAGGCAGTTGAAATTGGTGAAGCAACCATGTGTGAAAAGCTAAAGGAAAACAAGCATAGGATGCGGGGGAAGTGTTAAGAGGAAAAGGAAGAAGATTTTGGAAAGATGAAGTAATGAGCCCACCCAGAGAGATGGAGAGCTCAATCTCAAATCAAAAACCAAGAATCAAAAAGCACGGAAAATTAAGAATAAAGTAAAAACACATTTTATTCATGCAATTTCAACCCGCAAGAGGGGAAATATTGTGACAAGTAAAAACTCAGGGCAAAACCCAAAGGATGCACAGCAACAAACATCCATCAAAACTGATCCTGGGGTATCTAGCTGTCCCCATTCATCCAGAAAAAATAAGGTCTCTGAAGAAATACCGCTATTAGCCTCTTCCCACAAGCTAAGTATCAATATCCGGAACAAAGGAAGTGGGAGCCCATTTTCTATCGGGGGAAAAGGCAGGGACAGGACGATGTCTTGAGCACTAGGATTCATCCAAAGTCTATTGTGGGTATCCAAAAAATTAGGCTCAAGAGAGAGTAAAATGGGAACCAATCTTCTACAAAGGAAAAAAGCAGAGTACGGTAGCAGCCGTGACTCCTCAGTCCTCTTTGGTGGTTCAAGACTCAATGAGTGAACGACAGGATAAGCATAGGGTGCCATCATTTTGTGGAGTGGGAGAGGAGGAACTAACAGAAGAGGACACAGTTGGACCTTGGGATCCTGTCACCAACCGATGGAAGGACTGTGGGATTGAAGTGATGAAATGTGCAGCTGATCGAGGATCAGTTGCGGATGACTCAGAGTTACATCCATTTGCCATTCTGAGGGTATGGCTGAAATGCACGTCGAAATGGGTTGCGTGTGATGCCCTCAATAGCAGTGATGTTTTGGCCATTTTTAAGAAAATCCCAGATTTATATCTTTTCTCTACCCATGACATTGAATATGTTCTGTTCTCGTATGAAGATTGGGTCACAATAGTCGAACTAGGCCTAAAGACTAAATTAGGGGCAAAATCTTTATTGGCTCTTAGTGCCGAGTTGGGTCACTGGGGGTTTGAGATGTCTTCTACTAGCCTGGGAAAGGATAGCGAGGCATGTTCGAAGATAACCGGTAACAGGGATGGAAATAAATCATCAAATTTGCCTGGGGTCCCAAGCCCGGTCCGATTTCCGTGCACGAAAACACACTGTGTAGGTGGAGGAGAACCCAAATCGTCAAACAACACTAAAACCCAAGTGTGTTTCTTGTTCCCGGACATTTTGACCCACATCTTTCAGAGGTTGGTGTGGCTGATGAGGCGCTTTAATGCCCGGGGACCTACGGTTATTGAGCTGGAATACGCAGGGTTCCAATTTGTTTAGAAATTCTCACATGAAAGTGGAGATCTTTGGCAAACGTAATTTAATCCTCTTGCAGGAAACGTTGTTATGATATGATATGATGTGGCATTTATAACGCGCCTATACACAAGTGTTTCAAGGCGCGACGAGGCAAGGGGGGGAAACAGGGGAAGACAGACAACCTACCAGGCCAGGTGACATTCAGATCGCGCGCATGGCGGCCTGTTGTCATGTAGACGGTCTCTTGACCTTTCACCAGCCCGCCGTCTGGAAAAAAAAAGGCAGGCCGGCTGGAAGCATTTTAATAGTGGCGCCAGAAACAGGAAGGTCCGATGTTGAATTAATATCCCCGGACTTCGAGGGCCTTCTGGCCGTGAAGTTATCGATGAGAGGTTGTTTTCCCCAAAGATCGCTAGTAATTATAAATGTGTATTGGAACCCCCCCTGTTCTACCCTCTTATCTTTTTGAGAGTCCCTGTCTGATGTTTTATTGAAGAGTCGTAAGTTAGCAGACTCGGTGGGTATAGTGGTAGCGGGAGATTTCAACTCTCAATGCATTGCCACAAGAGCCTCCGGAATCAACTCACTGGAAAGAGGGCTCCACATTAACGGGAGAAAGTGGCTCTCCTTTATGACTGAATGGAACTTAGTGATGGCGAATGGCAACACGCAGGCAGATGTGCCCCCCCCCGCTTTCACCTGGAGGAGAGGTTCTGTGGGTTCGACCATAGATTACCTCTTCCTCTCGCAAGATCTGTTTGCTGGATGTCACCATTTCTCAGTCTGCAAGGGGGGAAGTAGTGATCATAACCCGTTGGCGGGGTACCTGTCCCAAGGGGCATATAGTGTGAGCACTGGACCTTAGCAGTGCTCTGCAAAATCAGCGGACAACATGTCAGACTCTGACCTGGCCAAAATGTGTGGCCCAAATAACTTTCTGGAATTTCTGTCAGAGTTAGACACGCCACAACCTTTGGACTCTTATAGGCGAAGAAATCATAAACACCATTTTGATGAGGCAGTATGGGTGTGAAAAAGAGAACTAAGGAAAGCCATCAAGCATGTTAAAAAAGAGCCCTTTAAAATCAAGGACTTCCAAAGCAAAGTCAATTCCTTTAGGAGAGAATACAGGAATTGGTCCCGTTCACATAGGTACCTACGCTTCCAGAAAGATAGTGAGATGATGTTGGAAACCCTGCAGAAAGAGTCATCACGAAATCATTGGTCAATAATAAATCAACAGCTTTTTTTTTATTAGCTTTATAGTTTTACATTTAAAAACTTTTAGCAAATCATAGATCCTCCTATTATTCACCATCATAGTCCTCCATGTTCATCAGGTAGTTCATTCACCACTCTTGTCCCACTAAGCACGGTTTGTCTGTAAAAAATGTACTTAACCCAGTAGGGCCCGTGGGGGTTTCTCCGCCAGGGCTGGTTCCAAGACAGATCTGTAGAAGCCCACCATGGCGGTTATCAGTGCTGTTTTTTGGCCCCTTAGCATATATTTCCACCACTCATCTGCCATGACAGTTTTATGTTCGGCTAGTAAGTGGCCAAAAAGGCGTGTTCTTTGCTCCGTAAAATAAGGGCAAGTGGTGAAAAGATGCTTGTGTTTCTTTCCTATCTATTTTGTTACAGAATCTACACAATACCATTTTTGTTGAGTCACAGGCTGCAATAATTTCCCCTGTATTGTAGATATTGGGCCTCATTAGGATCGAGGCGTTAAGGGGTTAACGGCGCCGTTAAACTCTTAAAGCCTTACTACGAGGTCCCTTTGCGGGACCCGACCTTAACGGCTGGTCTAGACCAGCTGTTAAAGTAGGGGCCCGCAAAGGGACTCTCGAGATAAGTACGGTACCGCAATTTGTGGTACCGTACTTACCGCCTTCCCCATTCCCATTATGCCCTATGGGGCAAAAATGGGAATGGGGAAGGGCCATGGTGGCATGGGGAATTACCGCCCCGCCAACCTTGGAATGGGGTGGTAATTCCCCATTCCGCCATGGCGGACTCCGGCATTGACCATGGTGCTAAAAGCACCATGGTTTTCCGCCAGAGTCCTAATGAGGGCCATTGAGTTGAATTCTCATGAAGGAGGCCCTTAGTCCCCCCTCTGGGCATCTGTTTAGATAAGGTTGAATGCATCCCATTTCTCTCGATTCTGCTGCCACACCCTGGTGTAGTTTTAACCGGGCCACCTCATCGATGGTGGTTATCCAGTCCTTTTGTTTGAGTTTTTTCTTTATTGTGCCCAGGGTAAGGAGCAAGTCTCCCAATTGACATTCCGCACCTGCCAGCACTGCTTCACGCTCCGCCACCCATGCCACTATTCGAGGGTTTGTAGCATGCAGGAGCGCCTGCTGAATCCCTTCCAACATCTATGGTGTCAAATTATTTTGGCATTTCGCATACAGGGTCAGCTTCTTCCATTGCGCTGCCATCAGCAATGAGCTTAGGCCAAGTTCTTTTCTGATCACCTCTATTGGCAGCGATGGAGGCATACCTAGGTTTTTTTCTCCAGAAACAGAAACAGACTGCAATTATAGTCCACCATTTAGATGATAAATTAAGGAAGGCTTCAGAGCCATACGTTAAAGTTGGAATTACCTTTGCTTTATAACTCATACATCAAGCACTCAGCCCCTAACTACCTAGCACAGAGAATAAGCAGACCTGCACTAGGTAGACCAATCAGAACACCTTATTCCAATCTCCTCACAGTGCCCAAAGTCAATCGAGCCAGAGCTGGGGGCTCCAGCTTTCCTTTCATCACCGCCATGCAATGGAACACCCTTCCACCCCACCTCAGATCGGAAACCTCCCATCTAGTTTCCTGTAAAGCTATCAAAACAGTGCTATTTGTCTGAACTTTACAACTGTTAGCTACGCACACCATACCTTGTAAAAATGCCATTTGATCTAATACCCAACTGTATGTGATCTGCATATGTAACACCTCTGTATGTGCAAAGTAACTAAGTCGCCTCCTTGTAACAGCGCCACGGTGCCCCAGTGCTGTTGTGCGCTTTATAAATTTAAACATGAATAAATAAATAGAACTGAATTATGAGGATCAAAGATAATTTACAATGTTTATTTTTTTAAATCCACACCTGGGTCTTAGCTTTGAGTTTAATTGAATTCCACAGCTTTGGATTCCATGCTGCTGTTGGAAACTGTAATTCCTAAATATTTAAATGATGCGACTTTGTCGATTTCCTTGGAGTTCAGGCACCATTTAAATTTCTTCATTGTTACCTCAGGTCCCTTTTTAAAAGTCAAAATGTTTTTTTTTTTTTGTTAATTTCCAGGTTATTTCGTTCAGCCTACTTCTGTAAACAGTGTATCTGCCGTTGGAGAACTGTCATGATCTCTGCTTCCAAAAGATCAGGACTTGCCCGACTCCCTTGGAAGCAGACCCATAACCCCGGTTCCGAGTGCCAGCCAGTCCCAATTGGGACCTTTTGGACCCTGTCCTGGCGCCAGTGGCACCAGGCTCATAAAGATGCCCAGTCCCAGCGCTGGAAGCGCCGGGCTCATAATGCTTGGGTGGACTTACCTGCAGCAGACTATGCTGCTTACTTACCTGCCAGTTGAACCCCTGATCCTCTTCTGTTTGGGACTACTTTTCCTGTTGGGTGGGGCAGGAGCCACTCCCTAGGTTCAGAACACTGGAACTCTTCTGGAAAGCAGGAACTCTTTTCTTACCTAGGCGTGGCTGTGGAAGGAGACACCTAAGCACTACAGGAGGCTATTTAAACCACACCCGATGGATGAATCTTGCTTTGCGTTATTCTGCATTCTCTGCAGCAGAACGCTCATCGTGTCTTCTGCTTCTGATCCTGGGCCTAAGGGAACAAAGGCTTACCATCCTGGAATCCAGTCTTCAGCAGCACCTGTAAAGACAAAGAAAGAACAGGTTAGCACTACGGTCTTCAGTGGCAGCGCATCTCTTACCTGGTCCATCGGCTGTCACCAACGCCTCGCGCTGCATTCCGGCATCTGAAAGACAAAGGCTTACCTACTCTTCGCATGCTCCGGAGGTCTTCTCGCTGCATTCCGGCATCTGAAAGACAAAATCTTACCAGCTCTTCGCACGCGCCGGAGGCCTTCGGCGCTGCATCCCGCATCTGAAAGACAAAAGAAGGTGCGTTTAAAGACATTGGGCAACTTTATTATTCACGTGCCATTACTCCTTCCCACGCCGAATCCAGTGGGTATTCCAGCACCCTTCAGCTTCTCTAAAGCTCCGAACTTGTACCTGCAAGATAAAAGGGACAGTTAGTGCGCATCGTGAGGCAGGCTACAAGCGCTTACTTACGTGCTTCCAGGCGCTTCTATTCCTCACGCGGGTTCGATCCTCAACTCTCATCAGCCCGCCATCCGCCATCGCCGGAACCCTGCAAAACAAGAGATATCATTACAAAAGACTTTTAAGACATTTGAAGTGCCCAGAACTTACCGTTCGTGCAGTTAACGACGGACAGCAGTCCTCTGAGGTCAAGAGGCCTGCACCCTTATCCAGTGAAGAAACTGGTTACGGCACCCTGCCCCGAGGCAGATGGAGAGCTCGGCGTTCACTTACCTAAGGTGAGGGTGTTAACCTTTGGGGTTCTACAGGAGAAGAGAAAGGGAAGAGGAGAGAGGCACCCAATAACCCCAGTTCATTAATCCCATATTTTCTATCTGCAGACATCTTACTCTTCGAGTCAGACATACAGTGCACAGAGGTCCAGCCCAAAGAGCCAACCGTGTGTTACACATCACCTTTGAAGATACGGCATTCACCCAGTCAAGACCGGCGCCTCTGCGGGAATCAGGTGAGCGTTACAGAACGCAAAGCCTATCGCAAAACTCCCACCCAGGCGCTATGGAAACCTCGGATACCGACCAGCTAGCCCAGTTACTTGGGGAACTAAGAGCAGAAGTGCATGCAGCCCGTCAGGAAACGAATGCTCTAAGAAGGGAACTGATTATTTCCAAGGAGCGAACAGACGATCTCGCTAGACAATTGCTACAGTCACAAGCCGGACAAACTCCGTTACCCGCATCAGGGGCAAATCTTCCTTCAACATCCTCTACGAACCCAGTGCAGATCAACCTACCTGGGAATGTACCTCTGGCTCCGCCCGAACGATTTTCTGGTGACCCAAAGAGGTTTGCAGTATTTATTAATCAGTGCCGGTTGCACTTCTTATGCCGGCCAGCAGCCTTTCCAACTGATCAAGCTAAGGTAGCTTTCGTGCTTTCGTACCTTAGTGGCAATGCGGCAGACTGGTCGATCCCTCTAGTTAATCAAGATGATCCGGTTCTCCATGATTTTCAAGCTTTTCAGCTCAGTATGGAAAAACTGTTTGCAAGACATTCACAGGGGCAGGCCTTGGACAATGAGCTCCTTTCATTGCGACAGGGTAATCAAGACTTTTTGGCTTATATTGCGTCTTTCAACAGACTGATAGTGGAAACTCGATGGCCTGAGGACAAAAGGATTACGCTGTTTTATAGAGGTCTACGTGGAGAGCTCAAAGATGTGTTAGCCCAAGTAGTGAATCCCCCGCAAGACTGTTCGGACTATATTGACTTAGTCGTTCAAATTGACCACAGACTGCAGAACAGGAAGGCCGATCGTTCCAAGTTTGATGCTCGAGTATTTTCCAAACCACCAACTCCTACCAAAGGAGTAGACTCCGGGGAACCCATGCAAATAGGGGGCCTGAAAGGACCACTAACACAAAAGGAGCGGGAAAGGAGAAAACAGCTGCAATTATGCCTCTATTGCGGAAACTCGGGGCACTTTCTTCGAGACTGTCTGGTGAAACCAGCCAAGAAGGCAGTAGGAGCTGCAGTTACCAGGGTCACAAACTCTGAGCAGGGAAACGACCTCGCCCAACAAGAATAGAGGTCCTCTTGCCGAGCGTTAAAACCAGTTCCGTGACCTCGCATTTCGTGATACCTATGGTCCTCATTAGCCCTGAACATCCGGATCGATTACATGCGATTGAAGCTTACGTCGACAGCGGTGCCATCGGCAATTATGTGGATCATGAAATGGTTTTGAGGATGAATCTGACTCTTTGTCCAAAGGCTGTAAAGGACGTCATTACTACGGTGGATGGTACGGAGATAGCCTCCGGACCAGTAACGCATACCACCCAAGAAGTGACGCTAGTAAGTCAAGATGGACACCATGAGAAGATCGTGTTCGATGTGATCAAGGCCCCTCAGTTCCAGATTATTCTAGGAATTCCTTGGTTAGAGAAGCACAATCCTCAGATCGATTGGCGAGCAAGAACGGTTCAGTTTCCAGAATGTGTCTCTACTTGTCACCCTCGACCTGGTGTTGCACTGGCAGCAATTTCCTCGGAGGCTCCCCAGTTACCTCCTGAATACCTAGAATTCCAAGATGTTTTCCGGAAGGATCAGGCTAACTCTCTACCTCCTCATAGGTCTTATGACTGCCAGATAGACCTGATACCTGGATCTACTCCTCCTTGTAGTAGAATTTATGACCTCACCGAGCCTGAGAATCTTCACCTCCGACAATACCTGGATCAATACCTAGCGAATGGGTTTATTCGTCCTTCCAAGTCCCCTGCTTCCTCAGATTTGTTCTTCGTTCCAAAAAAAGAAGGGGACCTTAGAACTTGTATAGATTATCGCGCCCTGAACCAGATCACCGTTAAGAATAGATATCCGTTACCTTTGATCCCTGAACTCCTGGACCAAGTCAGAAAAGCATGCATATATACAAAGCTGGATCTTAGAGGAGCCTACCACTTGGTACGAGTAAAAGAGGGCGATGAATGGAAGACGGCCTTCCGCACCAAGTATGGGCTATTTGAATATCAGGTCATGCCCTTCGGACTTTGCAATGCCCCGGCCGCCTTTCAATATTTTATGAACGATGTCCTCAGAGAGCTCATAGATGTGTGTGTTGTTGTTTACATTGACGACATCCTTGTTTATTCTTCATCGGAAACTGAACATCGGAAACACGTGAAAATGGTCCTCGAGAGATTGCGTCAACACAAACTTTTCGCTAAGTTGGAAAAATGTGCTTTCAACGTGACTGAAGTTGAATTCTTGGGATTCATATTATCACCTAGCGGAGTGCGTATGGATTCAAAGAAGGTCGATGCAATTCTCAAATGGCCATCGCCATCCTCCGTAAAAGGTGTTCAAAGCATGTTAGGCTTCGCTAACTTTTACCGCAGGTTTATCCCCGAATTCTCTCGAATAGTCCAGCCCATCACCGCCTTGTTAAAGAAAAACAAACGTTTTGAATGGTCTACCGAGGCGGAACAAGCTTTCCAGAATTTGAAGACTAGATTTATCTCTGCACCAATCTTAAAACATCCTCGCCCAGAACTCCCCTACATCGTTGAAACTGATGCTTCGAGCCTTGCCATGGGGGCAGTTCTATCACAAAAGGACCCAGTAACCAATCAGTTGCATCCCGTGGCATTTTGGTCCCGCAAATTCTCGCCTCCTGAAATCAATTACACTATTACTGATAAGGAACTTCTAGCTATCAAGTCCGCCTTTAAGGCTTGGCGGCATTATCTTCTGGGGGCCCGACACACCGTTACTGTGATTACAGATCACCGAAACCTGCAATATTTGAAAACCGCAAAAGCTCAATCCTCTAGGCAACTCCGTTGGGCACTATTCTTTGCCGAGTTTGACTTCATAATTACCTATCGACCTGGTACAAAAAACGGTAAAGCTGATGCCCTTTCTCGGATGGGAGTGGAAGAAGATTTGATCAATCCTAAACCTGTACCTATCATTCCCGAACAAAGAATTCTAGGTGTAATCGCCACACAATCCATAGAGGAAGTTAAGGCTAAAGCCAGGCTACTGGTAACTCCAGCAGACATACAGAATTGGCATCTGCAGGGAAAGGACTTTACGGTGAAGGACAACCTATTATATTTCCAAGAACGGTTATACCTGCCCAGCACAGATTTACAGAAAAAGGTAATCTCTTGTTATCACGATTCTTTAATGGAAGGACATCCCGGTATGACCAAGACCTCGGAAAAGATCAAGCGCTACTTCTGGTGGCCGTCTTGGAAAAGAGATATCAGAGACTTTATAATGTCCTGTGGAGTATGCGCCCAAAACAAGAGTCAAAAGGAAAAACCAGCCGGCCTCTTACGCCCTATTGACATCCCGCCTCGCCCTTGGCATACGCTTTCTATGGACTTCATCACCGATCTACCTCCATGCCCAGATACAATACGATCCTAGTAATCGTGGACCTATTCTCCAAGATGGCGCATTTCATTCCACTTAAAGGCTTACCAACAGCAGCAACTCTGGCCCGGGAATTTCTCGAAAACATCGTCCGACTGCACGGTTTTCCTTCAGTTCTAATTTCGGATCGAGGTAGTCAATTTATTTCTCATTTTTGGCGAAGTTGCTGTTGGTCGGCTCAAATTGATGTGAGACTTTCGACCAGCCACCACCCTCAAACCGACGGACAAACCGAGAGGACCAATCAAACTCTGGAACAGTATTTGCGCTGCATGCTACAACAAACTGAAAAAACTTGGAAAGATATCCTTTGGGTAGCCGAATATGCCTACAATAACTCTGTCCACTCGGGAACTGGGAAGACCCTGTTTTTTCTTTTATACGGTAGTCACCCTCGAACATCGGATCCACTCCAAGATCTTGGAACACCAGCAGTAGACCACCTGCATTCTACAATCACCCAAGCCTTTAAGGAAGCCGTTTCTCACCTTCAAAGGGCTAAAGAACAATACAAGAAAGGAGCAGACCAACATCGGAAGGAAGCCCCCCAATATCAAGTAGGAGATCAAGTCTGGTTATCCACCAAATATCTACCTCTAAAAGGACCACGCACATTCAACCCAAGATACCTTGGTCCCTATTCCATCACTACCATAGTAAATCCAGTAGCGGTCAAGTTGGACTTGCCCCCTCACATGAAGATACATCCGGTCTTCCACGTCTCTCTATTAAAACCCTTGCAACCTCAAACCAGACTAACTACATCTCCAAAACCTATTCTAGTTGATGGAGAACTCGAGTTTGAAGTCAAAAGCATCCTGGATTCCAAGATCTCCAAATCTAAGCTATTTTACCTGATTGAGTGGAAAGGCTACGGTCCCCAAGAAAGATCCTGGGAACCTGCAGAATATGTCCACGCACCTCGTCTAATCAAAAGATTTCATCGAACATTTCCTAACAAGCCCAAACCCCCGGAGAAGCCCGGTTTGGGAGGGGCCTTGAGGGGGGGTGCTGTCATGATCTCTGCTTCCAAAAGATCAGGACTTGCCCAACTCCCTTGGAAGCAGACCCATAACCCCGGTTCCGAGTGCCAGCCAGTCCCAATTGGGACCTTTTGGACCCTGTCCTGGCGCCAGTGGCACCAAGCTCATAAAGATGCCCAGTCCCAGCGCTGGAAGCGCCGGGCTCATAATGCTTGGGTGGACTTACCTGCAGCAGACCATGCTGCTTACTTACCTGCCAGTTGAACCCCTGATCCTCTTCTGTTTGGGACTACTTTTCCTGTTGGGTGGGGCAGGAGCCACTCCCTAGGTTCAGAACACTGGAACTCTTCTGGAAAGCAGGAACTCTTTTCTTACCTAGGCGTGGCTGTGGAAGGAGACACCTAAGCACTACAGGAGGCTATTTAAACCACACCCGATGGATGAATCCTGCTTTGCGTTATTCTGAATTCTCTGCAGCAGAACGCTCATCGTGTCTTCTGCTTCTGATCCTGGGCCTAAGTGAACAAAGGCTTACCATCCTGGAATCCAGTCTTCAGCAGCACCTGTAAAGACAAAGAAAGAACAGGTTAGCACTATGGTCTTCAGTGGCAGCGCATCTCTTACCTGGTCCATCGGCTGTCACCAACGCCTCGCGCTGCATTCCGGCATCTGAAAGACAAAGGCTTACCTACTCTTCGCATGCTCCGGAGGTCTTCGCACTGCATTCTGGCATCTGAAAGACAAAAGATTACCAGCTCTTCGCACGCTCCGGAGGCCTTCGGCGCTGCATCCCGCATCTAAAAGACAAAAGAAGGTGCGTTTAAAGACATTGGGCAACTTTATTACTCACGTGCCATTACTCCTTCCCACGCCGAATCCAGTGGGTATTCCAGCACCCTTCAGCTTCTCTAAAGCTCCGAACTTGTACCTGCAAGATAAAAGGGACAGTTAGTGCGCATCGTGAAGCAGGCTACAAGCGCTTACTTACATGCTTCCAGGCGCTTCTATTCCTCACGCGGGTTCGATCCTCAACTCTCATCAGCCCGCCATCCGCCATCGCCGGAACCCTGCAAAACAAGAGATATCATTACAAAAGACTTTTAAGACATTTGAAGTGCCCAGAACTTACCGTTCGTGCAGTTAACGACGGACAGCAGTCCTCTGAGGTCAAGAGGCCTGCACCCTTATCCAGTGAAGAAACTGGTTACGGCACCCTGCCCCGAGGCAGATGGAGAGCTCGGCGTTCACTTACCTAAGGTGAGGGTGTTAACCTTTGGGGTTCTACAGGAGAAGAGAAAGGGAAGAGGAGAGAGGCACCCAATAACCCCAGTTCATTAATCCCATATTTTCTATCTGCAGACATCTTACTCTTCGAGTCAGACATACAGTGCACAGAGGTCCAGCCCAAAGAGCCAACCGTGTGTTACACATCACCTTTGAAGATACGGCATTCACCCAGTCAAGACCGGCGCCTCTGCAGGAATCAGGTGAGCGTTACAAGAACTATTTCCATATAATCTAACAGAACTAGGTCATCCGCGTACAGTAAGTGGGTCACCTTCATTAAACCCACTTTTGGAGGGAAACAACGGATGGAATTCATACATTCTCCCAGGTCTGCAATGTGGAAGGTATAGAGAGTTGGAGGTAGGGGGCAGCCTTGTTTCACTCCTCTGTACGTAGGGATTTCCTCACTTAGTAGCCCAGCAGTGTTGAGTCGCACTCTAATAGAGGTGTTAGAGTACAAAGCTTTTATTTGAGCCAGCAGCTCCCCTGGGCATTTCTTCTCCGCCGGTTTGTGCCATAATCGATTTCTATCAATGCCGTCAAAGGCTTTCGAAAAGTCCACAAACGTCAGATGTAGTTTGGCCTTTGACATCAGAGTTTTGGCCTTGAATAGAGAGATAATAAAGGCTGGAGGAGCTGTTCCCAAGCCTTTCACAAAGCCCGCTGGAAATCTATCTTCAAGAGCATCAGTTAGTAGCCATCGGTTCAGTTGTTTTAACAGTAAGGAAGCGTAGAGTTTGCCCATCAGATCCAAGAGCGCTATCGTTCTGTATTTTTCCAGCTCTGATCTCCGACCGATATTGAATATGGGGATCAGATGTGCGGTCTTCCATGACACTGGAATGCGTTTTTTTCTCAGCGTATCTTGGATTATGATGTCTAGTAAATTGGCCCATTATGCCGGATTTTCATTCAGCATTTGGTTTGATATCCCATCCGGGCCTAGAGCTCTCAAGGGACTTAGCCTTTGTATCATGAGAATTAAATCGGGTGATCGTATATTAGATGCCATACTTCTGTGGATTTCCCCTCTATTACCTCGAGTTCTCCATAGAGTTTGGTATAGAAGTCTATCCATACAGCTTCTGGTACCCCTGATGATTGGTGATGGTGTTGAGTATTCTTTATCGATCTAATTAAAGATCACATCTGAGCTGTTGTTTTCCTTGATGGGAGGCAAGCATGGCTTCTCCGTCTTTTTGTAATAAACTGTTTCGGTGGTTGATGCACCACGATTTGTAATATGACTTGGCTCGTTTAAGCAGTGACCTGTTAGGGCATCAGCAATTTCTTGAGGGCCTTTATCGCGTGTCTTAGATCTTTGCATTTTTGTACGAGTTCGAAGTCAAAGGTGTGATGATGTTCAGACTTTTGACTGATATTCATCTGATTCCTCTTGCTCCGATAGATTGTCAGCAGGTTGGAATAATCCAGCCCAGTTTTATCTGAGCTAGTGCTGTCAGTTTCAGTAGCATTAATCACTGTTCGTATCACTTCCTCAATTCTTTCAGTGTTCATTCTCAGTCGGTTTCCTGTGCCAGTCACTGCTAAGGGGGCTGAGATTATCCGTGAGGCTTCAGAGCACGACTCAGCCCAAGTTAATTTGAGCCAATTATTTTCGTTTAAGGCATTACCTCCAGACACTTAATGCTAGAATTCAGATCTCTGGAAACAAAGATGTAATCCATTACAGAAGAAGATGCATTCTGCTTCCATTTTGTATAACGAATTGAGTCGAGCTCAAAATGCCGTTTGTCATGTGCATGTCACAGGTCTTCATTAATTCCTGAAGAAGACCTATCCTTGACAGCAGGAAACCGAAGCTAGCATACAATGTAATGCAGTGGCCGAATTACCTTGATATAATCAATTCATAACTTTTTTTGGTAAACCCGCAAAGTATTACCACACCCCATTTTCCACAACAGCTTGGAGGGTAGCATTCACCCAGGAAATCATCTCAGACATTATAGCTGGTTCTTCCTCTTGAAGGGCGGCTGGTCCAAATGGCTTGACAAATCAAAGCTTGAAGGGGAATATACGTTTGTGGTGAATTATTTTTTTAGTACTCTTTGAGGAAGTCCTGCGGACTACGTATATTCCCACATCGTCGAAGTCAGCTATAGTAATTCCCATTTACAAGAAGGGTGAACGGGCAGATCCAGCAAACTATAGTCTGATCGTCCTTCGCGACTTTGAAAGCAAGATATTTGCAGGGGGCCTTTTTGCGGGAATTGGAGGTTTGGGCCACTGAAAATAACATCTTATCAAAATACCAATAGGCTTTAAAAGAGGCCTATTCGGTACTTTACATTTTTATTTTAAATGTACAAAATAAATACATTTAATTAAAAAAATATCAAAATCTTCTTGCTTGAATGGTCTGATTATGAGTGTGAACTGTGAGAAAGTTCCTGGGCTAAGGAGGGGCCTGTCCTACATGGCGCATGGATCGATCTATCGAAAGCTTTTGACGAGATCAACGGGGAGCGTCTTTGGCTAAGCTAGACACATGGGGGATCCCAATGGCATTGTTAGCCGTCATAATAAGTTTACATGAGGGCACCAATATACGTGTTAGGTTGAACATGCATGGTCATCTTTCAGCCCCAATTCCAGTGGAGAGAGGGGTTAACAAGGTTGCATAATCGCCCACTTTCTCTTCTATGTTTATCTGTCTGATTTGGAGAAGTCCTTGACGCCCCATGCGCTCGGTAGCCCTAGAATTGGGACAGGACCCATGACGTGGCTGGCATATGCCGACGATATTGACCTTTGGACTATACTTCAGTGGGCCTACAGAGATTATTGACAGCCATGGGAGAATATGCATTGGAAAATGAATTACAGATTAACCCTATTAAAACAAAAATTGTGTCCTTCAAAAGACCTGGAAAGTCCAGCTACAATTACAAGTGGTCCTTGAAGGAGCAGGTTGTGCGTGTAGGCAAAGATGTGGTCTATTCGGGTTTTAAACTGTATTCATTTCCAACATTGGCCCAGACTTTGTCAGACCTAAAGGACAGGGTGTTACAGTTGTCCTGCCAAACGAGGAAATTGTGCTTTACCTACTGCAAATTCTCACTCATTCCCCTCATAAGGTTCTATATGGGGAAGATACTGCCCTCCCTGCTCTATGGCATCGATATAGTACCCCTGTCTAGGAAGATAGATTGGAAACAGATAGAGGAGGCGTTCTGGAAAAAGGCCTTGGCCCTCCTGCAGAGCCTCCCTGTGATCAGTTTGAGCTGCAGATGCAGGTGGAGTGGAGGATGGTGTCTATGTTTAGACAGATCATGGTCTCCAAATAACTCACTGTACAAGGATATTGGTACTGTGTTGGACAGGGAAACCAGTCACTTTTTGAGAGACTAAAAAGAATATGTGAATCTCCAATCCCATGGGTGTTAAGAAGACCCTGGGCAGATCCGATTGGATCCATACCATCGAAGGGATGAGAGAGTTGGCCTTGGCCAGATTCCTGTCAATCTATGATAAACACTGTGGCTTTCTTCCAAGGTATTTGAGACATTTCGTAAACTCGAAGCAGAGACAACAATTCTTAAGATTTCGCTTAAAATTGATCAATACTGGAGAACTCGTTTCCATACGCAGTAAGAGCTTAACTGCTCCTTATTTGAAGAGGAAGTGGGTAAAAAAAACCTAAAACACATAATGATGGATTGTAGAAGAGTTCCATGGAAGACAAGAGAGTCCATCTTGGGATGGTTTGTAGTTCGGTTAGAGAGTGTGGGTTCTGAGATGTTTTGAGAGAGACTGATATCTGGTCAAGAAATCTTTCTCAACACACAGGTCCTAAATTGTTGCAGGAACATGGTTTTGTTTAGCACGGGGATGTCATCCCGGTATCAGGATTCCTAGGAATTCATGGGCATGTGACTAACCCAATCACAAGTGTGAAACAAGTAATGTTGGAGAAGTCCTAATGATTCAAATGTGATGGATTGAGTGCTAATGGAAGCATGAGTTTTAATATGTTTAAATATGTTAATATGTTTTTTCAGTTCATTTTATTTGTACTGTGAAAATTCGACTACTCGGCTAGAACACAATAAAAAGACATTAGAAAATGGTGTATCTTGCATATTAAGTGAAAAACGTTAGGCAGGTATGGAGAGTTCTATGACCTTGGAACCTGTACCTCAAATTCCATGGCAGAAGGTTGGTTTGGACATAGTAGGACCTATTTGGAGCAAGGGTGTGCAGAAATATTGTATTGTTCTGATTGGTGTATTGTCGAAGTGGGTAGAGGTGAGAATCACTATGAGCTTCACCACCAAAGATTTCATAGAGTTTATGGAACAAGTATTTAAGCAGGAATGATACCCATGTGTTGTGATCACTGACAGTGGTGTTCAGTTTAAATCTAAAGAGATGTCCCAGTACTTAAAAGAGAATGGGGTTGAACACAAGTCTATGGCCATTTATCATCCCAAGCCAATGGAGTTACCGAAAGGTTTAATAAGGTGATACAAAATTGTAACAGATGGGCATAGGCAAATGAAGAAGATTAGGAGGGAGTTGGGAGGAGTAGGATCGAGAATGTCGGTTTTCTCCACACTGGGGCAACAGGAGTGTCCCCCTTTGAATTAAATAGGGAGAGGAAACCGATTTGCAAAATGTGTCCCCCATGGATGAAGAGAGCCAGATGGACTTGGGAGTGTGTTCAGAGAGCTAGATTGTGCGTCAGAGAGAGACAAATAGTCAACAAAGCTAATTATGACAAAAGGAAGGCGGTCAAAAGTTGTTGTATACAAAATGGTGATCTGGTGAGGGTGAAGTTACCCACGTCTTTGAGACAGGGGCCATTGAAATAGTCAAAGCCCTGTAGGGTCAAGAGTCTTTTGCATAAGGCTGTAATGACAGAAGATGCTAGGACTTAGAATGTGGGTAGAGTGGTAAATGTAGGGGAACAGAGTGTGCCTTTGGTCCAGGCTGGAGGAGAGCACAAGGGAATGGATGAAGTGTAAAGGAGACCAGGAAGACAAATAAGACCACCAGAAAGCTTCAAAGACTATGTGGTTGGTCTGTGTGACAAAGAAGAACAAAAGTGTTGGGTAAAAAAAAGGAGAGGATATATATATATATATATATATATATATATATATATATATATATATATATATATATGTTCTACTTCTGTTTTTTGGCTTTTGTTTTGTTGTGTTCTCCACGCTTGTCTGGCGTGATTGTTATGGTTCTTATTGGAGGGTGGTGTGTAGTATGCCTGATGACGTGTGGCTGTGTGGAATATGATGTGGGGCGGGTTCAGAATGTATGTGTTTGAGTGAGATCCCGAATTACAATGCAAGGGTATGTTGAGTGACTGCTGAGAGATACTAGGTGAGAAGAGGACGCTCTGCTGGCGGGCTGTATTGCAGAGACTTCAATAAACATATATGACTTACCTGATGACTGTCTCCACCTGATACTTCACTAAGACATGTCTATTACTAATTCATTTTTAGGAACAGTAAATATTGAGTCTAAATACATCAGTTTCAGAAATGGTGGCTCTCCATGTATAGTGTATAGCGTTTTGCAATGCATTAGCCCCTGACTTCACAGAAAGACTCACATAGACCTTGGTATCCGTCAGGGCTCCGCGCGTGCACGGGAGACAAGTTGCTGGACAGCCCTCTCTATTCATGCGGCAGAAAGATGTAACTCTGTTGCGTGCTTTCTTAAAGCGTCACACCACACTCCTCCTTTTTCATAACAACAAAAATGGCAAGATTGCAAACATCATAACATGTATAACTGTAATAACACAACTTTATTTTAACACAGAACACTGTCCTGTCCCCTTTCTTTATGTGTCCAGCAAATAGTCATTCAGGTAAACAGGTTTCCCGTGAGCAGCACGGTGTGGGTATCGCATGTGCCCTCACCAGCTTGGCCTTTCCTCACCTGCCTCTCCTCAGTCCAAGGAGACATGAGGGCGGTCACTCCCTCTACTTTGCCATTCTCTTCCGCACACCCTCTTCCAGGTGAGATGCTTGGCTGAATGGTCTCCTCAATCTTCCTGGAGAAACTGTTATTCTTTGTGACTGTGGCCTTTCCATCGAATGCTGTCACCATCAGCCCTTTGACTCTCACTACATCCCTGGTGATGGGTACATAGAAGAGTGACAACTTCTCTTGTGGGTGTCTGTTTCTCACTAGCACCTCATACCCTGACGCTAGCTGATGCGGTCAGAGTCATCTTCAAACATTTTCGCTCTCGTTTCTGGCTCGCCTCTCCTTGGCCACCCTGTCATCATCGATCTCTGCGTGCTCTCTGTCCCCGGTGTCTGGCAACAGCCCTCCAGGGCATCTCTGAAATAAGGCTTCCTCTGGTGCGACTTCGGTCGAGCAGTGGGCAGTCACATGATACTCCCTCACAAATTGATAGAGTTCTCTCTTGATACATTGTCCTTGGCCAAGGGTGATGCGGAAATGTTCTGCCTTGCCGTTTGCCCAGGGCCATACTGGGGCTACCTTTTGGTGGTGAATCCCATATTCTCTCATGAATTGTTCGTAGCTCTCTCATTGAAACAGCAGACCGTTGTCCGAGCACACCACCTGCAGCAGTCCATGAGTGGCAAACAGTTTTTCAAGTGCCGCAGCCACATTGTCAAATGCAACGAACTCCAGGAATTCTACTTCAGGATATCTTGTCCATTGGTCCACAACCACCAAGAAATGTGGGTCTCTCCCCACCGTGCCAAAATCCACATGTACAGTTTCCCATGGTTGTACACTTCGGGGCATGGACTCAATGGCTGGCTCTCGTTGGTCTGGGGCTGCCGCCTGACACCATACGCAAATTGCCACACACTCGTCCACACTCCTCTGCAAGTATGGAAACTACACCTTCAATCTCAGGCGTACCTTAGTTTTGACTGTACCATGATGTCCTTGGTGAGCCAATGTTATGACTTGCTGGATCTTGCTCGCCGGGACTACTATCTTGGCCCCTCTCAGCAGTAGGTCTGAGTCGGAGAATGCCAGCTCTTCTCTCACCTTGCACAATTGGTCAAGGGAGACACAGGCCTCTTGGGTTTCTTTTATCGAGGCTGTTCGGATAGATACCTCTTTCCTTCCATCTTTATGGAACCCACCAAACGTTTTGCTTTTATTTTTAAATCTGACCTGTACTTTTTGCAGTACAGTGAAGCCTTAAGCTGCACTACACTGGCCTTTGCTCATATATTATGGGCAAACTGATATGTCCTTCGGGCTGTCAGTACTGGCAATCCTTGTTTCCCTTAGTCGTGTTACTATGTCACTACTTTTGGTTACGTTTGTATCACCTGTGATAACTTTTTATCATTGTACAATGTAGCTTACACTGCAGTACAATGGGGTGCATTTTTTGTTTTGCCCTAGACTAACACTCACAGAATTTTTGGTTAATCTAGGTGCTAAAAGGATAGGTTGGTGGCAGCAGTGACTTTTCCCCACCTTTTGGGGATTTTTGTTTTACCTATACCGCGTTTACTGCGTTTGGCTACTAACTTTGGCTACTTGTCAAACATGGCCGTGCCACGAGATTTTTCACCTGTTCTTTTGCCATCTTGTCCTTTAGCCTTCTTCCTGGCCTCAGAGCGCAGGGAAATCCTTATAAGAACTTCAAGTGCCCGGGAAAGCAGGAACTTTTGGCGGGCTACTGGAGGGCTGTGTGTGCTTGCTGGCAGGATATGGGCTGGGTCAGTCTGACTCCAATCCACAAACTGGTTTCAGTGTGCCTGAGTGGGATGCATGAATGTTCCCACCACTGGTCCTGATTGGTCCACTGCTGGTGTGTGTGTGTGTGGTCTAGTCCTGCTATTGGCTAATGGGAGTTTCAGATCTTACATGGCTTTTAGGATAAGAAGAGGACCACTGCACCCATTCTTCAGAGATCCTGAGAAACCTGAAGGAGGCAAGTAATCTATCCAGCTATGAGGCTCGCAAAGAGACCCGAGACCTGACTGAAGGAGGCCTGGCAACCAATTTCTGCTGCTATCCTGGAAGAGCCCTGTCTTGCTCTTGCTCTTGATCTCTAGTAGTCCTGCGAAGGAGCTACGACCCTTGGAGTGGAGGGACCATCCATTCCCGACGTCTGCTCAGTGCCCTGCCAAAAGAAGCCTACGGAAGTGCCCTTGAACCTTCCTGTGGCTTACGAGCTTTGTTTTGGGCTACCGTGCTGCCGGCGTCAGGTACCGAGTTTCGGCCTAAAACTTGGGGAATCCTCCGCTAGCCCTGGAAGCCTACCTCCTGAGAAATTCTGGCATCCTAGCATCAAGGGAACCCAAGATAAAAGGGAAGGTCTGACTCTGAATGCTGAGTCCTTTTGCGTCGCTGTGCGCGGTGACTGTTAGGCAGAATCCTGTGCAGTTCCCTTAGTGAGCACTACAGAAGATTAAGAATACAGGTATATGCAATAAATCCCCTTTGGTATCAGCCTGTACCACAAAGATTTAGTTGGTAGATGTGGCTAAGCAGTCAGATTTATCGCAAGAGGGAGATGAGCAGTATTCAGGGTTTACACATTAGGACTACAATACTATGGAACAAGGAAACACTGACCAAAGCTTTTGTATCAAAAAGAATATATATATTTATTTTACACACTCGGATGTTCACACACAAATCACTATTATAAAAGCAAGTTAAATCAGTCAAGAAAAGTATACACAACTCCCTATTTAAATTGTAGACAAGTTTGAGCAAGAGTGAAAACTAAGCAAAACGGCACAGTGAAAACCAAGCAGAAATGGCACTCCAACAATTTCTCAAAAGGGAGGGAAAGGACAAGTTGTGCAGGAATATACTCTTAAACACACCAGCAATATTTCCCAATAAGATTGTGAACAAGTTAGGCAAGGCAGTACTTTAGCGTGTATAATACTGAGGTGAAAACCGAGCAAAATGGCACTTCACAAGTTTAAAAAGAGGGAAGGAAAAGGTGGTTATAAGAGTTAGGTGCACCAACACATTTCTAGGTGAGAAGCAATCAAGAGAAGGCAGTTGTAACAGATTTAGCCAGAGTCAATAGGCCTGTGGCAGTCAGTGGTACAGGGCAAAGTGCCCAGGAGCAAAATGTTCTAGTCACTGCAGTCAAGACATTGTTAAACGATTCAAAAAGGCGGTTGCAGAAGGTGAAAGACAATGTTAGATGATAGGGGTGGCCAACCCAGTAGGTAAGTAAATGATTTAAAACACCTTTAGCAGTACCCAACGAAAAGGGAGGCCTGGCGGAACAATGTACCTTAAAAGTGGAAGAGGCTCCTGCGGTGGCGGTAGTTCCTGGCAGTTCCTGCAGTTCGGGAGATCCAGCAGAGGGAGAGAGGCTCTCCTGGTGGAGGAAGGTTCCAGTTACTGCACTGCCCAGGGATGAAACCAGCTGTGGTGCTGCCAAACGAATAAAATGTACGCTCCTTTAAATCGCGGTCCAGGTGGACGGGTGCCTGGCTATCCGGTCTCCTGGTGCTTGCCACTGGCGATTCGACCAAGGCAGGTCCGGGAAGGCGATTGGCGAACTGGTTGGCCCCACCAGCTCAAGGGAAGGAGACTCTTGCAGGTGAAGATCTTCTCGAGTCGTTGGAGAAAAGGGGTGAGGATCTGCAGCAGGGCTTCACCGGTGGTTCAGACGTTGCAGATGTCTTTGGCTTCTCTCCTCTTCGGCTTCTTAGTTCCAGTGGCGACGTCTTGTCCTCCAGTCCCCAGGACCCTGCTTTTATGCAGCAAGACCCCCATTCATACAGCCAAGTTGTCACTCACAACGTGGGGTGGCTCTCCTGGCGGGAGAACCCCCCAGCCTATCAGGGCAGAGTGTGACTTGGGTTGCGTAGGCAACCCTGTCCAGGGTGCCTATTCCCCCTCCCACAAATCCTGTCTACCCCAGACTCAGTGGCGCCTAGAGGAGGGCTTCTGTGCAGAAGCCCACCAAAGGACGAACAAAGGCTCTTCAATCAGCTTTGAAACATGGGTTAGGACTATAGAGAAAGACACGAGAAAGAAATTAAATCAAAGTTCTGGCAATAAAAACCTACCGGAGTAAAGTTAATATTAAAATAAACCGGCGGTATGTTAGCGGCTGTCAGTAAAATTGGTAGCCTCGAACAATGGGAAAATCCCATAGGGAAATATTTGCGGTCGAATAATTACAGTCGTAAACACTGCCACCAGCCAGAAACATTTTGAGAGAGGAACTGTATGGTACCCTCTCGAAAATGAACACTAGGGAAAAACTATTAACCCTTCCCAGTACCTCCATAGTAAGATGGGTTGTACTGGTTTTGTTCATAAGATTTGACTAGTAAAGTCAATGGGGACTCTACATGCCCTGGTAGACAGTAGTCGGTCCCAGGGTATGGAGTCTATGTTTGGGGGTCGCTACGACACCCCTGTGGTACGGCACGGAGGGTGCTGTGTACCACACATGTAAAAAGATGATTCCTATGAGGGTGAGAAAAACCCCATAGGCCATAAGCACACAAGATAGCCTAAAACACACACTAGCAATCTAAGTGTGGGAAAAAAGGGTCTCACTTTTAGCAGGAGAAAAAAATAAACCCCTCAAATCCAGCAAAGCTGCTGGGGGACTCTAGAGGTAAGGGAAATTAGCCATAGAAGAGAATTCTCCCTAACACTCACCCCCCCAGACTAAGGGGCAGGAGGATCTAATCCACTCCTGGATATGTCTCTTACCTCTAGTCGGTTAAAAGCATCCTAGAGAGACCATCAGCATTTTGGTGGTGACATCCTGACCTTATCAAGCCAATCAGAATTCAATGTGTACCACAAAGAGAAACGTTGTCACAGAATCACTACCCTGGTCAGCAGATGTATTTGAGAAGATTGTGAGAATCCCTGTAGGGTCTCTGCTGCCCCCAGCCTACCAATGGAGGAACTGGGTACCGTGGAAATCCCAGGGAAACCCTCTAGGGTAGAAAACCCTCCTGCGGCACATCAGGAGACGGGTGGCATGTTGTTGCTGGGATGGCGTGCGCTGAGAAGTCTACATAGGCGAGGCAGGTAAGGTGATCATCCTGCGAGAAGACTGGTGTCTAAGAGGTGTAAAAGAAATAAGGTAAGTGAATTAACAAATTAGAAGAATGCAGTAAGTCGGAAGGTTCAGGAGTGAAGGAATGGCTACCTGGGAAATAGGGAAATGCGTTAAGTGGGAGAGACCAGAATTTCTTTCCACAGTCCCGGAGATGGGTTTGAATACTTGGGAAACAACAGAGTTTAAGAGGTATGTTTTTCTCTTCCTGATCGGCTCGAATCTGAAGTCTGAGGGAGAAAATGAAGGGTTCAGTGATGGATTGCTAGTAACGGTATCGAAACCTACGAAAGGGTTTCCTACCGTTTCGGATCAGAAATGATTCTTGGGCAGAAGGCGTGCAGCCGCAGAGAGGAAGGACCGGCGTCTGAGAATTGCACGCGGAAAGAGCCCTGGTACGCAAGCCGAAATGGGAAGTGTGTTCGTAGGATAGATCTCTGTGAAGATATAAAGGATTAATAGTAGGCAGAGGTAAGAACTAGACAGAACTATGAAGCTGCTAAAGAGGATTCCGAGCTGCGAACTTACAGAGTGTCTGGCAACAGAGTAGTGACGCATGGAAGTGTTTGTGTTCCTGCTTGAAATACGGTCACCTGACAGTCCGGGGCAGAGCCACCACTGTGATAGAAACAGTAGAAGGCTGGAGCAGTATAGGTCTGAGAATCACCTCCATCTTGGGAGGATTCCGTGTATCACGAGTCCCAGGATGAATGCTTTGGGCGCAGACATAGCGCCGTCGATTCATCCGCCACCATGACCATCTGGAGAAAGGAGACGTGACAGACCTGTGCTCAATAGTAAATTCAAACCCTTCGAGGCAGATTGACCATTTTAGCAGTTTTGGGTTTTCCCCTTTCATTTGCATCAACCATCTCAAGGGTTGGTGGTCAGTCTGAATGGTGAAAGTAGAACCATACAAGTATGGCCTAAACTTCTTCAGAGACCACACAATGGCAAAACATTCTCTCTCAATAGTTGCCCACCTTGTCTCAGGTTCCTTCAGTTTCCTACTGATGAAGCAAATGGGGTGTTCCCTACCTTTCTCATCCAGTTGACTAAGGACTGCACCTATAACTGTATTGGAAGCATTTGTTTGCACAATGAAGGTTTGGTCGTAATCAGGAGCCTTTAGAACTGGAGCTTGACAAAGGGCTCTTTTTAGGTTTTCAAAGGCCTGCTTTCACTCCTCATTCCATTTGACCTTTTTAGGAAACTTAGGAGAGGAGATCACATTCAGAGGAGAAGCTATGGTTCCATAGTTCTCAATGAAATTCCTGTAATACCCAGTGAGACCTAGGAAGGCTCTCACCTGGGTTTGAATCGTAGGTGTTGTCCAATTTTGCACAGCTTCTATCTTGCTGAGCAAAGGTCTTATTTCACCACCTCCTACCTCATGTCCAAGGTAGACCACTTTACTCTGACCAATTTGACATTTGCTTGCCTTTATGGTCAGTTGGGCCTTCTCAAGAGACTGCAAAACATATCCTAGGTGGTCAACATGTTCTTTCCAAGTAGGGCTGAACACTGCAATGTCATCCAAGTATGCCATGCAGAAGTCCTCCATCCCATTCAGAACCTGGTTAACCATCCTTTGGAATGTAGCAGGTGCATTCTTTAAGCCAAAATTCATAACCTTAAACTGGTATAAGCCAACTGGGGTGGAGAATGCAGTTTTCTCCTTGGCATGGTCTGTCAGGGCTATTTGCCAATAGCCTGACGTGAGATCAAATGTGCTGAGGAACTTGGCTGAACCGAATCTATCCACCAGCTCATCTGTCCTTGGCAAAGGATGGGCATCAGTCTTAGTGACTGCATTTAGAGCTCTATATAGTCCACACAGAATCTCAACTCCTTGGATCCTGCCTTTGGTACTAACACAACTGGGCTAGAACATGGACTTGTAGAGGGTTCTATTACCCCGAGATCAAGCATCTTGTTGACCTCTCCTTTGATGTTGGTCCTTACATTTTCTGACATTCTGTAACCCCTGCTTTTGACAGGTAAACCGTCATCAGTGTTTATGTCACGCTGGCCCCAAGGGGTCAAGTCTGGTGGAAGTGAAAAAAAGGGGGCAAATTGATTTAACACATCTTTGCACTCCTCCGGTTGTTCAGAAGTCAGATTAGAAGAGAGATTAACTCCTTCTTTTTGCTCATCTAAAGGCTTGCCTCTGAGAAGGTCAGGCAGAGGTTCACTCTCCTCCTCCTCTTGAGCTGAAGCTAGAAGCAAAGTTCCCAGTTCTGGTCTCGAGACATAAGCTTTTAGACGGTTGGTGTGAAAGACTCTGGGAGCCTCCTTAGGGTTGAATAAGTCCACCAGATAGTTCACCTCTCCAAGTTTCCCCACAATCTTGAAGGGTCCTATCCACTTGTCCTGCAAGGCCCTCTGCCTTGTTGGCACCATAACAAGAACTAGCTGGTCTTGAGCGAACTCAACCATGTTGGCCTTCTGGTCATGCCAAAGCTTAACCAGAGCCTGGCCTGCTTTCAAGTTATCACTTGCCTCGGCCATCATGTGTGGCATTCTCCTCTGGGGTCCTATCACATAGTCAGTCACTCTGACTGGCTTGGGGGAAGGAGCACTCTCCAACCCCTCCTTGATCAGGGCCAATGGACCTCTGACCGGATAGCCATAGAGAGGTTTGAAGGGACTGTAACCCACTCCCTCCTGAGGGACTTCTCTATATGCAAAGAGAAGGCAAGACAATAGAAGATCCCACTTTTTCTTAAGGGGGTCTTCTAGAGCTCCTATCATGCGCTTCATGGTTCTGTTAAACCTTTCTACCAACCCATTTGTCTGAGGGTGGTATGCTGTTGAGAACTTGTAGGTAACTCCACAGTTTTTCCACATGGCCTTCATGTAGTGGGACATTGAATTTGACCCCCTGTTGGATATTACCTCCTTAGGAAACCCAACCCTGGTACAAATACCAAGGAGGGCCTTAGCCACAGCCTGAGATGTCACAGTCCTCATAGGAATTGCTTCAGGGTACCTAGTAGCATGGTCTACTACAACAAGGATGAACCTTTTGCCTGAAGAGGTTGGAGGGTCAAGAGGACCAACAATGTCGATTCCAACCCTCTCAAATGGTACTCCCACCACAGGGAGAGACACTAAAGGTGCCACATTCTTGGAGCCACTCTTACCAGAAGTTTGGCAGGTGTGACAACTCTTGCAATACTTATCTACTTCAGCCACCATTTTAGGCCAATAAAAGTAGAGAGAGAGAGAGCCTTTCCTTGGTCTTCTTGAAGCTCAAGTGACCAGCCAAAGGTATCTCATGGGATAGTTGCAAGAATTGGAGTCTGTTCTCTTGGGGCACTATAGAAGAGGCCATCTTCCCAGTGTAACCTATACTTCCCAGGCTCTTGCCCTTCAAGCTGAGAAGCTGCCTGCTGGCGAAGACCTTCCAGAGTTGGATATTCTCTTTGTCCCCTACTGAAGTCTGCCCTGTTGGGGCCACCTTCTGCCAGTAAAGACTGCAGCTCAGGATGGTCCAAACGGTCCAGATCTCCAATAAGATCCTGGCCTCCTACTAGATCTGAATCCTCAGGCTCTAGTTCAACCACACAGGGTGGTACCTCCCTCTCAGCCTCAGCTGGAGGTGGAATCACAGGTGTGATTTTTGCTAACCTAGGAGATTTCCTGGTTGGCAGCACTGGAGTGCTTTCTGCTGGTTTCTTCTTAGAAGTCTTGGTTTTCCCCTTTGCTTCTGGTTGTCTTGAAATTGCAGTTAGTAGCTCCCGTGGAGTAGGAGTGGTTTCTTTTTCCGTCATCTCCTCAGGAGAGCCTCTCAAGGTCCTCTCCCTTGCAGGTCTGGTGAGCTCCTGTAATCTCTTACTACGAGGTCTGGGAGTACTTGACACTGCTCCAAGATCTTTTAGATCATTGTCCAACAACACCCTTCCAGGTACTTCAGATTGGATACTAACAGGTATTCTTACAGTCATGTCATTGCATTGGATGAGAGCTGGTAACTGGGGAAGCATCTGCACAGGCCCATCAGCTAGCTAACTTTGTGAGGCATTTGGGTGCCTTAGCAACATCCTCTAACTTGAAAAATGATTCATCCACCACAGTTATGCTGACCATTGACTAGGACACTGTCCTTATAATACTCTTTAGTATTATTTGGGATAGAATTATACACATCTAAATTGTGTTGTTCCCACAACCCCAAGGATACTAAAGATACACTAGCTGAGACTCGGATGGGGTCATCAGCTAGTAGTTGAAGGTTTCCACTGGTCATTGATACTTCCTCATCTGGAGTGAAGGCTAAGGAGACCGTGTGGATCCCTGAAGGTTTACCCTTACATCTGGGACCCCCGTTCACATGATTAGTTGAACCACAAACATAACATTTCCCAAATGTCTTTATGAATGGTGGCTTGTTCTGACCCCCTTCTGGTCTGGGACCAGAAGGTATACTAGCCTGATTAGGCTTCCCTTGTGGTTTACCCTTAGAATTCCTTTTGTGGCCCTCTTTGGAATTATAATTATTTGCATTCTCCTTGTTGTCTTTCTTTGGCTGCTTTCCCTCATCCTTTATCTGAGTTACCCCAGAATCCTTGAGAGTAGCCCTGTTGGCAACCCACAAGTCAGCAGCCTTAGCTAGTTTCTTGGAATCTAATTCTTTTGAATCAGCCAAGGGCTGTCTTAGCTAAGGAGAGCAGGCATCATAGATAGACTCCAACATTACAAGATTTCTCATTCCTTCATAAGTGTTCACTCTGTAACCCTTAACCCATCCCTCTAAGTTTTTCAAACACTCATTCACCCAAGTAGCCCAAGGGGTACTATCATGCTTTTTGAGGGTCCTAAACCTCTTAAGGTACTGGGAAGGGGTCTTCCCAAATCTAGCTATTAAAGCTAGCTTCACACATTCATAATCCATCCTATCCACCTCCCCCAACTCCATTACCACATCAGATGCAACAGGGGGGAGCCTAGAGAACAATCAGGGGATCAACTGATTCCCTGTGATGTCCTGGAGCCCATGATTGTACTCAAACATAGTTAACCAATCTAATACATCCAATTTAGGTTCATACATACCCACAATCTCTTTAGGCATCCGGGGTCGTTTTGGACTGGAGGATCTAGAAAATGGGTGCACAACATACGGCCCGCGGGCCAGTTTGTCCGGCCCGCCAGCAACAAAGGCTTTCCTAATGGAGAGCGGCCCGCAAGTGCATCGGCCACCCTCCATTAGGAAAGTCTTTGTTGTCTTCCGGGCCGGATAAAACACTGGACCTCATTGGTTCAGTGCACACGAACCAAGCAGCTCCTACCAGCCACGTAGTGCGTGTGTGCTGCACCAATGGAGTGCCAGCACTACGGCTGGCGTGGCCAGTAAGGCTTGATGCCGGAAGGCATTTCAGCCTTGTCATGCCCATGCCAGCCGTAGTGCCAGAAGCCTCGCCAGCGTTACAGCACGTCTGGGTAAGTACATGGTGGGGGAGCTGTATGTTTGTTTGTGTGTGTGTCTGTCTTGGGTCCGTCCTGACTATGTTTTTTGTTTTTGTATGTATGTTGAGATGCGGAGGTGGGGGGGGGTGTCGGGTGTGCATGGGTGTGTTTGTATTTGTATGTCTGCAGTGTATGTTGAGATGCAAGGGTGGGGGGGGGGTGTCGGGTCTGCCTGAATGTGTTTGTGTGCAAATTAAGTGTATGTTGAGATGCGGAGGGGGGGTGTGTGTCAGGTCTGCTTGAATGTGTTTGTGTGCAAGTGCAGTGTGTGTTGAGATGCAGAGGGGGGGTGTGTGTCGGGTCTGCCTGAATGTGTTTGTGTGCAGGTTCAGTGTATGTTGAGATGCGGGGGGAGGGGTGTGTGCCAGGTCTGCCTGAATGTGTTTGTGTGCAAGTGCAGGGTGTGTTGAGATGCGGAGGGGGGGTGTGTGTCGGGTCTGCCTGAATGTGTTTGTGTGCAAGTTCAGTGTATGTTGAGATGTGGAGGGGGTGTGTGTGTCAGGTCTGCCTGAATGTGTTTGTGTGCAAGTGCAGTTTGTGTTGAGATGCGGAGCAGGGGTGTGTGTCGGGTCTGTTCGAATGTGTATGTGTGCAGGTGCAGTGTGTGTTGAGATGCGGAGGGGGTGTGTGTGTCAGGTCTGCCTGAATGTGTTTGTGTGCAAGGTCAGTGTGTGTTGAGATGCGGAGGGGGTGTGTGTGTCAGGTCTGCCTGAATGTGTTTGTGTGCAAGTTCAGTGCATGTTAAGATGCGGGGGTGGGGTGAGTGTCGGGTCTGTCTGAATGTGTTTGTGCGCAAGTGAGGTGTATGTTGAGATGCTGGGTGCATGGTGTATGCTTGTGGGTTTGTGTGCTGAGTTGGGGGTGGGGGTTCGGGTCTGTATGGGTGCATGGTGTATGCTTGTGGGTTTTTGTGCTGAGTTGGTGGTGGGGGGTTCGGGTCTGTATGGGTGCATGGTGTATGCTTGTGGGTTTGTGTGCTGAGTTGGGGGTGGGGGATTGGGTCTGTATGGGTGCATGGTGTATGCTTGTGGTTTTGTGTGCAGAGTTGGGGGTGGGGGGTTCGGGTCTGTATGGGTGCATGGTGTATGCTTGTGGGTTTGTGTGCTGAGTTGAGGGTGGGGGGTTCGGGTCTGTATGGGTGCATGGTGTATGCTTGTGGGTTTATGTGCTGAGTTGGGGGTTGGGTCTGTATGGGTGCATGGTGTATGCTTGTGGGTTTGTGTGCTGAGTTGGGGGTGGGGGGTTCGGGTCTGTATGGGTGCATGGTGTATGCTGTGTGTTTGTGTGCTGAGTTGGGGGTGGTGTCTTGGGGCATAGTGTGTTTTCATGAGGGGTGGGTGTCATGGGGCATAGTGTTTGCATGAGGGGTGGGTGTCTTGGGGCATAGTGTTTGCATGAGGGGTGGGTGTCTTGGGGCATAGTGTTTGCATGAGGGGTGGGTGTCATGAGGGCATATTGTTTGCATGAGGGGGGTGTCATGGGGCATAGTGTTTGCATGAGGGGTGGGTGTCTTGGGGCATAGTGTTTGCATGAGGGGTGGGTGTCTTGGGGCAAAGTGTTTGCATGAGGGGTGGGTGTCATGGGGCATAGTGTTTGCATGAGGGGGGTGTCATGGGGCATAGTGTTTGCATGAGGGGTGGGTGTCTTGGGGCATAGTGTTTGCATGAGTGGTGGGTGTCTTGGGGCATAGTGTTTGCTTGAGGGGTGGGTGTGTTGGGGCATAGTGTTTGCATGAGGGGTGGGTGTCTTGGGGCATAGTGTTTGCATGAGGGGTGGGTGTCATGAGGGTATATTGTTTGCATGAGGGGGGTGTCATGGGGCATAGTGTTTGCATGAGGGGTGGGTGTCTTGGGGCATAGTGTTTGCATGAGGGGTGGGTGTCTTGGGGCAAAGTGTTTGCATGAGTGGTGGGTGTCATGGGGCATAGTGTTTGCATGAGGGGGGTGTCATGGGGCATAGTGTTTGCATGAGGGGTGGGTGTCTTGGGGCATAGTGTTTGCATGAGTGGTGGGTGTCTTGGGGCATAGTGTTTGCTTGAGGGGTGGGTGTGTTGGGGCATAGTGTTTGCATGAGGGGTGGGAGTCATGGGGCAAAAAGTGTTTGGTCGGGGAGTGGGGGCCATGGGGCATAGTGTTTGCTTGAGGGCTGGGTGTCTTGGGGCATAGTGTTTGCTTGAGGTGTGGGTGTCTTGGGGCATAGTGTTTGCTTGAGGGGTGGGTGTCTTGGAGCATAGTGTTTGCATGAGGGGTGGGTGTCATGGGGCACAGTGTTTGCTTGAGGGGTGGGTGTCTTGGAGCATAGTGTTTGCATGAGGGGTGGGTGTCATGCGGCACAGTGTTTGCATGAGGGGTGGGTGACTTGGGGCATAGTGTTTGCATGAGGGGTGGGTGTCATGGGGCATAGTGTTTGGTCTGTGAGTGGGGGCCATGGCGCATAGTGTCTGCTTGAGGGCTGGGTGTCTTGGGGCATAGTGTTTGCTTGAGGTGTGGGTGTCTTGGGGCATATTGTTGGCTTGAGGGGTGGGTGTCTTGGGGCATAGTGTTTGCATGAGGGGTGGGTGTCTTGGGGAATAGTGTTTGCATGAGGGGTGAGTGTCTTGGGGCATAGTGTTTGCATGAGGGGTGGGTTTCTTGGAGCATAGTGTTTGCATGAGGGGTGGGTGTCATGGGGCATAGTGTTTGGTTGAGGGGTGGGGGCCCTGGGGCATAGTGTTTGCATGAGGGGTGGGAGCCATGGGGAATAGTGTTTGCTTGAGGGGTGGGGGCTATGGGGCATAGTGTTTAATAAAAATTGGGGGTTGAAAAAGCCTCCTGCCAAGCCACGCCCCACCGCGCCTACCGCCCCACCCACATTTACTTTTCGGCCACTACAGCCATCATGTAAGGGACTTTCGGCCCTCTATCAAAATGAGTTGTGCACCCCTGATCTAGAGGATTCGAGGAGAGAAGCATTTTCCAAAGACAATTTATTCATCTCTAGCTCATGATTGAGCTCTATTGCTTTGAGCCTTAGTTCTTGGTGTCTCTGTTCAGTTTGGGCACTAATTCTTTTGAATTCAAGCTCAAGTCTCATTTTTTCTAGAGTGATAAATTCAGGACTTAATGTGGGACCTGACAATGGTCCAGTAGCCATACTTTGAGGCCTTTGAGCAGGCAGAGGGCCAGAGGGGGTGACATTGTTATCCTCCTCTTCCTCTTCTGCTTCAACAATAACATTATCAACATCATCATCCTCAATGTTTGCTACATTTGCTGGAGGAGTAGGCACTACAGCCCCATTCTCCAGACTTTGTTTTTCTAACGATCTTTCAATCATTTCTGATTTCTTGCCTTTGACAGGAAGACCCTTTCGCGTGTGAAACTTCCCGCGAACCCCAATAATACACGTACCCCACTCGCACAGGTCCAATCGCGTGTGAAACTTCCCGCGAACCCCAGTAATACACGTACCCCACTCACACAGGCCCTTTCGCGTGTGAAACTTCCCGCGAACCCCAGTAACACACGTACCCCACTCGCACAGGGCCAATCGCGTGTGTAACTTCCCGCGAAACCCAGTAATACACGTACCCCACTTGCACAGGGCCAATCGCGTGTGAAACTTCCCGCGAACCCCAGTAATACACGTACCCCACTCGCACAGGCCCTTTCGCGTGTGAAACTTCCCGCGAACCCCAGTAATACACGTACCCCACTCGCACAGGGCCAATCGCGTGTCAAACTTCCCGCGAACCCCAGTAATACACATACCCCACTCGCACAGGCCCTTTCACGTGTGAAACTTCCCGCGAACCCCAGTAATACACGTACCCCACTCACACAGGCCCTTTCGCGTGTGAAACTTCCCGCGAACCCCAGTAATACACGTACCCCACTCGCACAGGGCCAATCGCGTGTGTAACTTCCCGCGAACCCCAGTAATACACGTGCCCCACTTGCACAGAGCCAATCGCGTGTGACACTTCCCGCGAACCCCAGTAATACACGTACCCCACTCGCACAGGGCCTATTGCGTGTGAAACTTCCCGCGAACCCCAGTAATACACGTTCCCCGCTTGCCGTGCTGGTACAGGGTTAGCGCAGTCCTTTGCGCTGGATTGGGGATTTTGATAGCTTTTCCTTGCGCAAGGGGCGTTCTTGGGGGCGTAACTGGCGCTGCTGCAGGGTCGCTGCGCCACTGTGCGCCACGGCTGGTTTTGGTAGCTAAAATCCATGAATACGCTGTGCGTGGAAATGGATTTTAGCGCACGCGGCTGGCGCAGAGATTTGCACGCGCACACTGTGCGCCAGCCGCGTGCGCCACTTGTGCGCTAAATTCTATGAATTACCCCCTTAGTTGGTAGCTGCGGCTTAGCAGTCAGACTTATCTCAAGAGGGAGATGAGCAGTATTCGGGGTTTACACATTTGGACTACAATACTATGGAACAAGGAAACACTGACCAAAGCGTTGTATCAAAAAGAATATATATATTTATTTTCCACACTCTGATGTTCCCACACAAATCACTATTATAAAAGCAAATTAAATCAGTCAAGAAAAGTATACACAACTCCCTATTTACATTCCCACACATCCTGTAGACAAGTTTGAGCAAGAGTGAAAACTGAGCAAAACGGCACAGTGAAAACCAAGCAGAAATGACACTCTAACAATTTCTGAAAAGGGAGGCAAAGGACAGGTTATGCAGGAATATACTCTTAAACACACCAGCAATATTTCCCAATGAGATTGTGAACAAGTTAGGCAAGGCACTACTTTAGCATGCATAATACTAAGGTGAAAACGGAGCAAAATGGCACTCCACAAGTTTAAAAAGAGGGAAGGAAAAGGTGGTTATAAGAGTTAGGCGCACCAACACATTTCTAGGTGAGAAGCAATCTAGAGAAGGCAGTTGTAACAGATTTAGCCAGAGTCAATAGGCCTGTGCCAGAGTCCCTGCTACAAAGTGCCCAGGACCAAAATGTTCTAGTCGCTGCAGTCAAGTCTTTGTTAAACGATTCGAAAAGGTGGTTGCAGAAGGTGAAAGACAATGTTAGATGATAGGGGCGGCCAACCTAGTAGGTAAGTAAAGGATTTAAAACACCTTTAGCAGTACCCAACGAAAAGGGAGGCCTGGCGGAACAATGTACATTAAAAGTGGAAGAGGCTCCTGCGGTGGCGGTAGTTCCTGGCAGTTCCTGCAGTTCAGGAGATCCAGCAGAGGGAGAGAGGCTCTCATCGTGGAGGAAGGTTCGAGTTACTGCACTGTCCAGGGATGAAACCAGCCGCGGTGCTGCCAAACGAATAAAAGGTACGCTCGTTTAAATCGCGGTCCGGGTGGACGGGTGCCTGGCTATCCGGTCTCCTAGTGCTTGCCACTGGCGATTCGACCAAGGCAGGTCCGGGAAGGTGATTGGCGAACTGGTTGGCCCCACCAGCTCAAGGAAAGAAGACTCTTGCAGGTGAAGATCTTCTCGAGTCGTTGGAGAAAAGTGGTGAGGATCTGCAGCAGGGCTTCACCAGTGGTTCAGTCGTTGCAGATGTCTTTGGCTTCTCTCCTCTTCGGCTTCTTAGTTCCAGTGGCGTCGTCTTATCATCCAGTACTCAGGACACTGCTTTTATGCAGCAAGACCCCCATTCATACAGCCTAGCTGTCACTCACACCGTGGGGTGCCTCTCCTGGCAAGAGAACCCCCCAGCCTATCAGGGCAGAGTGCGACTTGGGTTGTGTAGACAACCCTGTCCAGGGTGCCTATTCCCCTTCCCACACATCCTGTCTACCCCAGACTCAGTGGCACCTAGAGGAGGGCTTCTGTGCAGAAGCCCGCCAAAAGGACGAACAAAGGATCCCCGACCTGGGTTAGGACTATAGAGAAAGACACGAGAAAGAAATTAAATCAAAGTTCTGGCAATAAAAACCTACCGGAGTAAAGTTAATATTAAAATAAACCGGCGGTATGTTAGAGGCTGTCAGTAAAAGTGGTAGCCTCGAACAATGGGAAAATCCCATAGGGAAATATTTGCGGTCGAATATTTACGGTAGTAACCACTGCTACCAGCCAGAAACTTTTTGAGAGAGGGACTGTACCGTACGCCCTCGAAAATGAACACTAGGGAAAAACTATTAACCCTTCCCAGTACCTCCATAGTAAGATGGGTTGTACTGGTTTTGTTCATAAGATTTGACTAGTAAAGTCAATGGGGACTTTACATGCCCTGGGAGACAGTAGCCGGTCCCAGGGTATGGAGTCTATGTTTGGGGGTCACTACGAAACCCCTGTGGTATGGCACAGAGTGTGCTGTGTACCACACATGTAAAAAGATGATTTCTATGAGGGTGAGAAAAACCCCATAGGCCATAAGCACACAAGATAGCCTAAAACACACACTAGCAATCTGCATAAGATTGGGAAAAAAGGGTCTCACTATAAGCAGGAAAAAAAAATAAACCCCTCAAATCCAGCAAAGCTGCTGGGGGACTCTATAGGTAAGGGAAATTAGCCATAGAAGAGAATTCTCCCTAACAGTGACCACCATCTGAAAATTGCTTACCTGACCCGAGTCCGGTCCTGAGAGGGGTGCTGCATCGATTTTTTCTGCATTCTTCGACCAAGAGTCCTTGCAAAAGTAAAAGACACCGACCGGAGATCAGCTTGACCATGCAACCCCTGGGAATCAAGGACTGCGGATTCTGTGGGAAAAGCAATGTTGAACACCCTTCCTTTGGTCTGTCAAGTCTGGGGAAGAATCGTAGTACGGGGGTAAGTTTCAGAGTTTCTAACCTACCCCTATACTACCATTAGAAGTCAATGGGCTTATAATAAAGCTTATTTCTAACACTTTTGGCTTTGCCATAACATGCTTGTGCAACACATCTGACTGTTGGGGCTACTTTTGGGCATTAGTCTAACTTGAACTCTAACCCTAAGAACCCTTCACTGGACCCCAGAGACCCTACCTACATCTTTTCCTGCATCTTAGGTTCTGTGCAACTGTATGCTGAACTATTGGGCACATGGCCCCAGGCAACTTAGGGCTGGACAATTATTACATAGGAATCATCTCTGTGGACCTTTTTGTGCATAATACTTCTCTAACCTTTCCTTTGCAGGAGTTTCTGATTTGTATTATGCCTTATAACCAAGTGAAGGTATATAAGTATTTAGGTTGTTTGATACGTCTACCTGCTTGTAGAAATGTGTCTATAGTGTGTTTTGGCCATAATTAAATAATTGTATTTTTATACATCCTGTCTAAGTGTAATCTGTGATTCCCATTGTGTGACCTCATTGTGGTCCCTTTACAAGCTCACCCGCTCTGAAGAACTTAGCCTAGACCTCCTGTCACTGCTACCTAAACTGATTTGGCTACAGCTTGACAGAGTTGTTCCTGTCACAATATAGGTTGGCCTTCTATATATCTGTCCACCAGGGCAGAGTGTAGAAAATCAGTCCTAATAGAGGCCTTCCAGAATTGCCTTCTATTCCCGCCTCTGTAGCGCCCCTCAGAGAAGGCAGAAACATTTGTCCTCGTCTGAAGCCTTCGCAAGTTCCTGAATGGGCATTGAGTTTGGTGTGGACGACTCAATAATCACCTGTACATGATCCTCCACTTTCTCGGCTATGTTCTCCCTGTCTAAGCCTGGTCCCTCTGTTGATGCCTCGACAGGTAGTCTGCCACTTTATTGGCACCTGGTCTGTATACCAGACACACTCCATATTTTAAAAGGGCCAACATCCACCTCTTGATTCTGCTCAGTGGTTTGGAAGATGACCACGGCATGATCGGCACTAGGGGCTTTTGGTCTGTCACCACGGTTACAGTTTTTCCCAAAACATACAGGTGGAAATGCCAGCACCCCCGTAGCACTTCCAATGCTTCTCGCTCAATCTGCGAGTGCCTCTGTTCCGTTTCTGAGAGAGCACGGCTGGTGAATGCTACAGCCCTCCCTGACAAGATCGAGGGCTCTTTTGTCTGGGTCTGAGACACTCGAACAACCCCAGTCTCAATGGACAACTGGGGTCTCCCTTCACGGATGAAAGGAAGACTTTTCCCCCAAGAGCGCAGCCTGCAGAAAGGGTAATGCCAATACCTGCCAGGCCATGGGATCAGGTGAAAAGGCAGGAGCGGGCAGCAGAGCTGAGAGGGAGAAAAACAGATACAAGAACTCAGTACATCTTTGTACCCAACAAGTACCTTCTGTGCAACCCCCAGACAATCCCACTCTTACTTGTAGTGCTGTGATGCCAAGTGGGAAACCTACTTGCAAACAATACTCAAGCCAGCGAGGGATAAAAGAACCAGTACTCGTTAGTGAGGGTGAGAACCCTGGGTAAGGCTTTGCAGTATCTTCAATTGCAGTATCTTCAATGCAGAGAGATTCCCTAAACCGGGCGGAACAAGGGTGCAACCTAATTGAGAAGTAAAGTCACCAAAGTTCCAGTAGGGAAAGGAAGTCCAGAGGGCATAATTCACAAAACAGCAAGGTCAGTTGAAGCAATCCAAGAGCAGAGTTCCAAAAAGAAAAGCCAATCCAAAAATGAGATCGCTGGGGAATCCTTGGAGATTTCAGCAGAGCGTCCAACAAGGAATAGAACACTTTTCAGGGTCGTGGGAACTGAAGCAGGGCAGAGCGAAAGAAAATCCAACACACATTAGCCAAGGTTCGTTGGGGAGAGAGGTAATCAAGCAGGAGGGGTTGAGCGGCAGACACAAGACAAGGGCAAGGCGGAAACAGCAAGAGGAGAGAGCCGAGTCAGAGAAACTAGGTGATCAGTCCGAGGGAAACAAACAGCGCCGGTAACCAATTGACAGATAAAGTCACGAAACAGTACCAAAATTGTAAGCCAGCAAGGTCGAGATCAGGATACAAGAGTGCAAGTATCAGGAACGTAGAGCAGCTGTACCGCAACAGAGCACGACGGTTGCAACGCCCTACGTGACCAAGAGGCGCTAGGAATCATGGGGATCGTAGTCTGATGCGGAAATCGGGGTTTCACTGCATTAGGCACCACGGCAGACGCCACTGCCTAAATTATGTCATATTCCAAGGTTGGCCAGCCCCTGGAGGCCGACGTGACAGTATCCCCCCGCAAAGACCCCCGCCATCTGGAGGAGCGCAATAGGTTTACATGAAAAGCATGTAACAACCAGGGCGCGTGGATGTGGGTAGCCGGTTCCCAGGTCCTATCCTCTGGCCCATAACCTTTCCAATTGACCAGATAATAGAGAATCCCCCTGGTGAAGCAGGTGTCCAGAATTGCTTGCACCTCATACGCCCCGGTACGTACGGTCTCATCAAAGAGACATGAAAAACAGGATGAACTCACCAATGCAAGGGGTTCTCCAGACGGAAGCAACTGTGTTAACTCGTTTGGTGATGGGATAGGGATAGGGACTGACTTATTCCAGAAGCAGTTTGTGTTTTCCCGGAATACATAGGTGTTTGGTGGACAACCACGCTTTATCACCAGGTTTATAGCTTGGAGGCGGAGAACGGTATTTGTCCGCGAGTCTTTTAGCTTATTCTTAGCCGGCTCATAGATATTAACCTACAGCCATACGGATGAAGGTAAGGGATCGCATAGCTGCATTGGCAGCAGGGACGAGCACCGGGGTAGGCAGAATGGGAGGCAGGACTCTGGGGTGTTGTCCATATAAGGCATAGAAAGGTGAACAACCCACAGAAAAGTGATAAGAGTTGTTGTACGCACACTCTGCCGCCCCTAAGACCGGAAGCCCATTTGATTGATACTGAAAGCAAAGGCATCAGAGGTTTTATTCCATAGTAGCATTGACTCTTTCAGTCTGGCCGTTGGTCTGTGGATGATAGGAGGAAGAGAAGCGAGCATTGATATCCAAAGACCTGGTTAAGGCCAACCAGAAAACAAGAGGTGAACTGTGAACCTCGGTCTGAAACAATTATGGTGGGCAACGCAAAGAAACTGCCAATATTAGAGAAAAACAATGTGGTCAAACCGGAAGCAGTAGGTATACCTCGACAGGGAACAAAATGGGCCATTTTGGTAAAGGCATCCACCACCACAAGGATAGAAGACATACCTTGTATTTGTGGCATCTCAACCACAAAATCCAATGAAACCATATGCCAAGGGTTGTGCAGAATAGGCATGGTCTGTAGACACAGTGCACCTTCTAATTAGGCAGTTTCTTTTGGTTTAAAGACATGGGATAATTTCTTTCCATTAACCCTTGGGTCTACTATGCACTTGCACTTTAACCAGCTAGGGTGTTATGTCGACATGACCTGTTCCCCTACTGCACCCCAGGGCACCAATTCAAAATGGTAGCACTTTCCGTTTGATATGCAAGGACCACCATGGAGATATGGCCTCAGGGTGGGAGCAGGCTGTTTTCCTTATTCGAAAATAATTTTAATAGTGATGTATTTTTATTCTTCTGTCAATTGGGGGTTCACCCCCTTATGTGGTTACTCAAAAGTGGGGTCTCATGAGATTATGTTTCCCTGTCATTTCAGAGTGTATTCTTTTATCTCCTGATGAAGACGTTACTCAATTAATGTTAATACGTCGAAACCAGTTGAGAAATTGGAGATGAGGTCGACCTCGGACATTTATGTGACCCGTCCCAACCTTTGACCATTTGCACAATTTATTGTGGCAATATATATTGATTGTACACCTCTTTCTATAATGAATATAATAATTGTTTGTTATGACTTTTTATAGGTTTTAGCTTATACATATTGTTGTTTGGTATGAGTGTACGGATGCATGATGGATGCATGTGGACGAATGATATGAATTGTATTGAATTTGTACGTTCTTAATTTTCCTGCTATGTAAATTGTTATCTGAGTGCTGATTAAATCATGATTAAAATTTGTATGTGTAAATAACGTATTAGGTATTATAAAATCCTTTGATACCTTGTTTTCAGAAATTGTACCCTCTGGACTTTCTTTCCGAGACTAATGGTCTGTAGAAGACCCATTGGTTTCCCCGGGACTGTTTTGCATTGAGTACACACAGCACGCTTTGAGACACTTTGAGTCTCGGGAGGATAGTTCAGAGGCAACGTGCTCGCCTTGGAAGCAAGACGACACGGAGCAACACAGATTTGATCCCCAGGTCTGGGCTAAGAAACTCCTGGGTATTAAGTGCGTTATAAATAACCTATCATATCATATCATAATCTGCTATGTCTTGCTTCACGTGAGGCCACCAGCACCACCTATGTAGTAGTTTGAGTGTTTTCCGGTGGCCAGGGTGGGCAGACAATCAGGCATCATGCGACCACTCGAACGCCAGAAGTCTGGACCAAGTGTCAGAAACATACAAAAGTCCTTGCACTTTCAATGTGGTGACGTCAGTAAGGTGCTAAATCCCATCTAGCAAAGGGGACGATGCCCTGCACACACAAATCACGGAACCCTTGGACAAAATGGACGTATCTGAGGGTGTTTTGTCAAATTCGCCCCCAATAGGAGACAGAGCATCAGCCTTGCCATGCAGTGGGCCTGGGCGGTAGGTAATCACAAAATTGAATAGGGCAAAAAAACAAATGCGTAACCGATCTGCCGGGAGGACATGCATTTGGCATGCGACAGAGCTTGCAGATTACGGTGATCAGAATAGACCGTCACTGGGTATCTTGTGCCCAGAAGTGGTGTCTCCCCTTCTTAAATGTGCCTCTGATGGCCAAGAGTTCCCTTTCCATGGTGGTATAATTCCTTTCGGAAGGAGACAAGGTTCTTGAGTAAAAGGCTACCGGATGTAAACGCTCTGCAATGGGACATTTCTGTGACCGGATTGCCCCGATTGCCACAGCCGAAGAATCAGCCTCTATCATGTACGGTAGAGAGGGATCTGGATGTTGCAGCACATGAGCAGAAGTGAACGCATCCTGAAAAGCTACCTGAGCCTCTGCACTCCACGGAACACTGGGACTGGTAAGGCGGGAAAGTGGTGCAACAATGGCAGAAAACAAAGCAATTAACCTTCTATAAAAGTTTGCAAAACACAGGAATGACTTTAGGGCTTTCAAGGTGGTAGTAGCTGGCCAGTCCAACACTGCCCAGACTTTGGTGTCACTCATGTGGACTCCTTGCACGGATAGTACAAAACACAAGAACTCCACTTAGGAAGCGTGGAATACGCATTTTTCCAGTTTTGCATATAGTGCATTCTCTCTCTATCATTGCAGGACAGTAGATACATGCTGGATATGTTGTTTGAGAGACTCTGAAAAGATGAAAATGTCGTCTAGGGATACCACGACAAAACAGTCAAGAACATCCCAAAAGATGTCATTGACGAAATGCTGGAACGTGGTGGAGGCGTTGCAGAGCCCAAAGGGCATGACAAGATACTCAAAAAGTCCATATTTAGTTTTAAAAGTGGTTTTCCACTCATCGTCCCACCTCATTCTGGCCAGGTTATAGGCCCCCCGGAGATTGAGTTTGGTGAAAACATTCGATGCAGTTAGGCAATCGAGCAACTCAGAGATAAGTGACAGAGGATACTGTTTTTTATGGTGATGGAATTTAAGGCCCTGAGGTCCACACAGGATTGCAACTCCCCGTCCTTCTTAGGCACGAAAAAGATGGGCGAGGCGGCTGGTGACCGGGAGGGACGTATGTGACCCAAACGTAAGGACTTATCAATGTATGCATTAAGTTGCTCTTCCTCCTGGTGTATAAGCAAAGAAACGTGGCCATGAGGAATCGAGGCTCTGAGTACAATGTTGAACCCGGAGGTTCTTTAAGACGAGGTAACAGTATCTGAGATGGGGGGCGCTGTTGCACACAACCAAGATGACCACATAGAGAGAGAGTTCCGGTGCAGCTGATGTTGGCTTGGCTTTTTCATACACATTCCGGAATTCAAGGAACTTGTACTTTGATCATAGCCTGAGCATAGACGTTGTGGCACACCCTGGCAAAAGAATAGTAGGATTTGGGAAGCTGTAACCACCATTACGGGCCACAGTCCTGGTGGGTTTGGGCCTGCATGATCCACGCCTGCCGAGTGGAGAGTGGACATGGCGGCGCTGCTGAGACCACAAGGCGGGGAATCATCCGTGCGGGCCATCCCTACATCTCATGCCCGCTGGGACTCCTACTGGAGTCGGGGGATCTGATTCACTGCGCTGCTGTGATAGGAACTGTCTGGAATCCCAGCGCACTGCCCCGAGGCCGAGGACCCAGCGACGTTGGCCCTTGGGGCAGGCAGGGCAGCGCTACGAGATCTGAATGCCCAAACAGTGGTGGTCCCCTACGGCCACCTGATTCCCTCATCACATAGGCCCGCCCCGCTGCACATCAGAGGATCGCTCCTGCAGGGCACTCCACGGCACTGACCCCCCCGCACGAACGTGCAACAGCGATACAGCCAACACTGTAGGTGCACTCCTGCCCCACGTTACCCCACCTGAGGACTGAGGGACCCCCTGGCACAGTGAATACCTCACCCTCTGTTGATCCACAACCCCAACATTAACTGTATACACGCATGCTAGTGCCTAGCTTGAGCTGGAGCTGCGAATACTGTCTCTCTCCCTACCAACCACGGGCTGACTCCCTCCTCCACTGTCACGGCCCGGGCCTTTGGGATACTGTTCACGCCTTGAGCGCTGCAGGCCCCTGCGCTCCCAGGAGCCTTGTGGGGTTGATTCCTGCTTAGGCTGTGTGAAGTGGCCGCTCCCCCCAGATGAGGGGCACTTCCATACCCACAATCAAAGGGACCTCTCAATAAACACTATGCTATCATCCTCCCGCGTAGTTGATAAATTCAGGTGCATCAAGGGCCTCACTGCACATGGAATAAGGACACCCCTTTTGTTCAACATACCATGACCCGGTAACGCCTAGGCAGAGACCGGTTACACGATCAGGCTGAGCCCGGTGACAGGTTCAGCTCAGATAAGTTAGCCCACTGGTGATGGTGCGCTGCCTTGTGACTTGTGCTGGATACTAAACACTGGAAGCTTCTGCAGCCCCGAAGAAGCAAACCCTCTATATTACTGCCAAGGAGCTTTGGGATACCACACATGCACCTCTGCGCCGCTGCACACGGGAACCCTGCATCCCACTTAACACGCTAAATCACCCCTCTGGAGGTGTGGGACTCCCATCATCAACCTCTATACCCAACATCTTTGTGTGCATCAACTCCAGGGAAAGCAGAGGGAACCCCAGGCACCAACCACAAGTCTGGCCGGACTACCCACCCGACAGTTTGGAGGGTGGAGGAGGCCGGAGCCCACCCAAACAGAGAGTGGCGGCATCTCCTCCGCTGAACCACGCCCATCAACTGGATGTTGTACAGAGTGCAGACCACGAGTGCCCTGAGCCGGTTGCTCCACGCTAACCAAGAGACCCTGGTACCCACACCTAAACACAGTGAGGAAAGGAGCCGGCAAAAAACAAAGTTCAATGCATATGTTCACCAAAAATGCGACAAAGACAACAGATAGCGTAGGTGACGCGAATACAGAGAGCACTGACGTTTCCCCCTGAGACCAGCACTGAATCCCGGGAAACCAGCCAGCTCCAACAAATGATGGAGTACATGTAGAAGGGATTCATCACACTACACTCGAAGCTCGATGACATGAGTGGCACAATATGCTCCATTAAAGCTCGTATGGACAAAACAGATACTTGCATTACCGAAGATGAGGTGAGCGCACTCAGGGCCGGCATTGCAGCGCTATCAAAGCAGGTGCAGAACATTGTCAAGAAGAATGAAGACCTAGATACCAGATCTCGCCGCAACAATTTAAGGTTCATTGGCGTACCAGAAAACAACATAGAGGGGTCAATGGAAGATTTTGTGGAACAAACGTTGATAACCCTGTTGGACAACCCGAGGCTGTCGCCGCAATTTGCCATTGAATGCGCACACCGCACCCTGGCCCCAAAGCCTAAACCTGGCGCCCTATAATAGATTGAGTGTTAAATTATCGAGAGAGGGATGCCCTGCTCCGTACCGCAAGAGCTAAGGGCGAACTGCTGCTGGGTTCCTGCAGGGTCCATCTATACCCAGACTTCTCTGCATCGGTACAACAGGAGCATAAATCATTTCTTGCAACTAAGAAAAGACTGCACGACAATAACATAAAATATGCTATGCTCTACCCCGCTAAACTCTGTATCGAACACGATGACAATGTGTATTTTTTCACACTACCTGAGGAAGCCATGCTCTTCATCAACGAACACTACCCTGGATGATGAAAGTGGCTTGTTGGCCCTACCGACGCTCACCGGCAAATCCTAATTGGCATATTTGAAAAGCAGCAGCTCTGGGTGCCACTGTTCTTTTGTCTCTGGCACTTGTTGAAAACTGACTATCACCCAAGCTGCCAAAAGTCTGGAAATCTACTGTTTAGGTAATCTCATAGTTAAGCCAGCTGCGCTACACCAGAAGCAATCGGTGAACAGCCCCCCATGCAAGGCTGCAAACGGTGTTGGGTTGTTTATAAGGAGGATGTCATCTCTCTGATTGGGAGAGGGATGGGGAGGCGGAGGGCATTTGGGAAAAAGTTCATAAAAAAGTGTTTGACATGTCTTTTGGTATCAATAATGACCACAGCACGCACAATTATGATAATCACACCAATCAAATGTATAAGACGATCCTAACAATCTATTACCATATGCATAGCTCAGATGGGGGATAATCTGATACACAGCACCGCAGCAGTCCACAGTCACTACACGAACGAACCTGATGGAGAGTGAGCCATTGCACTTAGTTAACTAGAACTTTCGGGGGTTAGGCAATCCGATCAAAATGCGTTGCCTACAACTCTACCTCAAACGGCATAAAGCACACATCCTATTCCTACAGAAAACACACGCACTGGCGCGATACTGTGAAGCATTCGCCAAGCCCTGGGGCCCGCAGCGCTTTATACTACATACTCGACTCAATGCAGGGGAGTCATGACTCTCATACACAAACCAGCTCAATATATACATATTAGAGCCCTTACAGACCCGGCAGGACGGTATGTTCGGATGCATGGGAACCTACGCGGGCAAGAGGTGCTACTTCTGAATACATATGGTCCCAATATTGATGACCCAGATTTTTACATGGAGTTATTAGGCATTGTGAATCAATACCCCCTGATGCCCACCCTCTGGGATGGGGACTTTAATACGATAATAGACCACGACCCGGACAGATCTGGTGCTTGCTCCGTCAGCCGGCCAAGGCTGCTCAGGTGCTCCAGGAGGGACTCAGACACCTCAGGTTAATGGATGCATGGAGAGTACTTAACCCAGGGGCACGGTGTTACTAATATTATTCCACACTCAACGACTCCCACTCCCGTATAGACAGGTGGCATATCTCTGACACCATGATTGGTAATGTAAGCAGGGCTGAAATGCTACCCAGAACTTTCTCTGATCATTCCCCGGTAACACTGAAGATATCCTTGGGGACCGCCCCCACACAGAGCAGAGGGTGCAGGTTCAAGCCGCAATCTCTGGTAGACCCTATGTTTGAAGCTGAGTTAACTAAGCACAAGTACTTTGAATTAAACAGGGGCACGGTAGAGACGCAGGCTACAGTTTGGGAGGCCTTTAAGGCGTATATACGAGGTACAGCCCTAGCCTCTGAGGCCAGTACACTTACATTTTTTTTTTTAAATATGTTTATTTATAGCAAGGCAGTATAGGTTACAAACAGTATCGGGTGGCAGTATAACATTGCAAAGAAAAGATTCTGGCTTTGTGTCCCTTTCCCCCCATCATTCCGGTTTTCCCGGGCCAGAGATTCAGTCTATCACCCCCGCCTGGTGCGTACTCTCCAGGTCCCCCAGGGCCCAACGGGCATTGATTGGCTTGAACGTCATTGCAGGAAATCGCTGATCATAGTCCAGCACTGGAGCCCATACATTCTGGAAGCGGTGCAGAGTCCCCGCTCTTGCAGCGGTGACCTTTTCCGCTATTAAAATGTCCCACAATTTTCCCCACCAGTGGGCTAGGCAGGGGCCGTCTTGCGACTTCCAGAAACGGGCCAGAACTGTCTTGCCGGCCAAGAGGCATTGTGTGAGGAGTTTAGCCCTGTTGCCGGAGCGGGGGTAGATTCCGGGGACCGGGATCCCCAGTAGAATTGTCTCAGGGTCCAGTGGGAGGGCGGAGCCGGTGACTTGTTCAATGGTTGAGAGACACCTGGTCCAGAATTGCTGGATCTTGGGGCATGTCCACCACATGTGAAAGTAAGAGCCTGGTTGACTGCAGCCTCTCCAGCAGGCGGGGTCCACTTGTGGATTCATGTGGTGGAGTCGGAGAGGGGGGTAATACCAGCGCAGGGTGAGTTTGTATGCACATTCTTTGTTGGTGACGCAGGTGGAGGAGGAGTGGGTGCGGGACCATATGTCTACCCAAGTTTGGTCATCGAACGGATGGCCTAGGTCCGCCTCCCACTGAGCCATGGATCGAGTTTTTGCCGCCAGAAAGTCCCCCGAGAAGCATCTATATATGGCTGAAGTTCTTCCTCTAGCCGGCAGATCCGCGAGGGTTAGCTCCAGTGGAGTCGGGGGGCGAGTTGCCGCCTGGAGGGTCTGGGGGTGTGAACACCAGTGGCGGAGCTGGCAGTATATGAATCTGTCCCTCTCTCGAAGCCGAAAGGTCTCCTTGCACTGTTCGAAGGTCCGGGGTCTGTTTTCGGAGTACATCTGCCCCAGGGTTTCAAGGCCCCCGTCTATCCAATTCTGGAAGTTGCGGGGGAGAGATCCCGGGGAGAAGTCGGGATTGTGAAAGATCGGCGAAAGGGGCCTCGGCCCCTCGGGATTCCTTTCTGCTTTAGGGCCCAGTCCCAGGAGCTTAGGGTCTGCTTCGTTGTCAGTAGGATGTCCTTCCAGCGCGCCCTGTGAGAGGGTTGGATGTGAGGGAGGAACCGGAGGGGGAGCGGGAGCTGGGCTTGCTCCAGTTCCACCCATCTGGGGCGGGCTGTGCTCGACTGCCAGGCGTGTAGGTGTGACAGTTGCGCCGCTGCCCTATAGGCCTGCAGGTCCGGGACCCCTAGGCCTCCCAGCCTGGCGTTACCAATCAGGGTCTTGTGGGGGATCCTGGCCTTTTTGCCTTTCCATATGAATTTCGATATCTTCCTCTGTAAGTCGTGGAGGGTCTGGGTCGGGAAGGGCACCGATAGAGATGAGCAGGCATAGAGGAACCTAGGGAGCAGGTTCATTTTGCCGGCTGTGATCCGGCCCATTAGTGAGATCTCTTGTGTGGTCCAGCGCTTCAGGTCTCCCTCCAGCTCCTTGATCAGTTTGGGAAAGTTCGCCTGATAGGTCTCCTTTGGGTTTGCTGGGATGAGAACTCCTAGGTAGGGGAACGAGTGGTCCCGCCATTCAATCGGGCACAGACCCGTTAACGCCTCTTTTTCCTCTGGGCGGAGGCCGATTCCTAGGGCCACTGATTTGGCGAAGTTGACAGTAAAGCCGGTGACCTCCCCCAATTCCTTTATTTCGGCCAGGGCGTGTTTCGCTGAGGTACTGGCTTCCGTGAGTGTCAATAGTACATCGTCCGCGTAAAGAGCGATTTTGTGGTGGGACGGGCCCACCTGAAGTCCCTTAATGGATTCATTCCGCCTGATCTTCTGGGCGAAGGGTTCCATTGTGAGGGCGAAGAGTAGGGGTGACAGCGGGCAGCCCTGCCTTGTCCCACAAGACAGAGGTATCGGGGCTGAGTGGGCGCCATTGATCCTGAGGATGGTTTTAGGCTGCTTGTAGTTCGCCAGGATCATGGCTCGGGCTGTGGGGCCGAACCCAAATGCTTCCAGGGTACATTCCAGATAGGACCAATCGACTCTGTCAAAGGCTTTGGTTGCGTCCAGGGCCATTAAGGCAAGGCCTTGGGAGTCGCGGTGGGCGATGTTCACTAGGTTCAGAGTCCGCCGGATGTTGTCCCCTGCTGCTCGGTGAAGAATGAAGCCTGTTTGGTCGGGGTGGATTATTTCCGGGAGGATAAGTGCCAGGCGGTTGGCCAAAATCTTCGAGTACAAGTTGGCGTCGATATTCAGTAAGGCGATGGGTCTGTATGACGCCGGATCTCTCGGGTCTTTCCCCGGCTTAGGAAGGAGGACCGTCACCGACTCTTGCATTGTGGGGGTTACAGATCCCGAGACCTGGAAAGAGTTGAAAAGGGCCACCATGTGGGGGATAAGCTGGAGCTTAAATATCTTATAGAACCTCGGGGAGAATCCATCTGGGCCCGGGGCCCGCTATTTGAGGGCCTTGATGGCTCCGTCGACTTCTTCATCTGTTATTGGGGCTTCCAACTGCTCTCGTGTGGAGTCCGGGAGACGCGTCAGGGCTGCGTTCCGCAGGTATGCCTCCTGCTTTGACCGATCTCGGGGGGGTGCTGTCATGACCTGGGTTAAGTGGTCCGAAGCTAGTTGTAGTTTCGTCTGTTCGGAGTGATGTATCACCCCCTGTGGGTCCCGGAGCCCTATAATTGTGTTGGTCCGTCTTGTTTTGGCTAGCTTGGCCACCAGCAACTTGTTGGCCTTGTTGCTTTTGGCATAGTAAAATTGTTTGGTCTTCGCCAGAAGTTGCGCAGTGTGTTCTGCATAGTGGGCCTCCAGTTTCTTCCTGGCCGAGCGAAGCGCTCTCTGTGTCTTGGGAGACCAGCCACTCTTTTTCTGGGCTTCCTCAGCGGCTCGCAAGTCCTCCTCCAGGGATAGACGGACTTGTTTCCGGTTTCGATGGTAAGCTACGCCTTGGGCTATCAAGGATCCCCTAACTACAGCTTTCATTGTATCCCAGTTATTGGCTAGGGAGGTGTCTGCGGCTGGGTTCTCCTCAAAGAAGTTCTTGATGGTGGTGGTTATATTGTCTCTGATTGACATATCATTGAGGATTGGGTCATAGAGCGCCCATCTGCGCGTCGCCTGAGCATGGGTGTTCTGAATGCTTAGTTCCATTATTATCGGAGCATGGTCCGATAGAATTCGCTGGCCTATCGACACCTCAATAGCGAGGGCGAGAGTTTGGGGGGAAGATAGAAGGAGGTCGATTCTGGAATAAGTTCGATGAACGCCCGAGAAGAAAGAGTAGTCTTTCTCGGTGGGGTGAAGCACCCGCCATGTATCCACCACCTCCAGGGTTCTGAAGAGCCGCAGCAGACTGAGGGCCTGACCGAACTCGCCAAGAGCAGGGGGGTTGGATTTGTCCTTAGTGGGGTCTGGAACCCCATTGAAGTCCCCTCCGATTATTGTCTGGCCATCCGCAAAGCTTGAGAGGGAGGAGCCCAGGGAATCATAGAAAGTTGCCTGTCCCGAGTTGGGTGCATATGCCGATACCAAGGTGTAGAGGTCCCCCAGCAGGAGGCACTTGATGGCCACGAAGCGGCCCTCCGGGCACATCATGGAGTCCAAGATCTGGGGGCGCAGGTCTTTCCGAAACATAATTGCTGTGCCCCCCTTTTTGGAGTTCCCTGAGGCGAAGAACTGGCGTGGATACATGCTAGATCGGAACCGGCCAAAGTCTGCCGGGAGGAGATGAGTCTCCTGAAGGAACACCACACCGGCCTCCTCATCTTGTAGCTTCTGGAGAATCGATTTGCGCTTGGGGGGAGAGTTGAGTCCGTTAACATTCCAGGAAAGGCATCTCAGCGTCTGGTGATGCGGGATCGGGGAGCCAGAGGTTCCTTGCTTGGGGGATGGAGGGGGGACTCCAGGTCGTCCATTAGCTGCCATCGTGAAGAGGGTGTAGAGGTGATCTGTACCGCACTTGCAGTTTTAACAGAGGCCCCCAACGGGAGGCCAACTTTTTAACTAGCGGGGTGGGAAACATTGTGGGTGTAACCCCACCCCAGGCCAACAGGGCCAATTGTGTCTGGCAAAGTAACGTTTGCATCCAAGGGCTCTAAGATGAAGCGGACCTTGGAGGGGGGCATAGGCCGTGAAGGAAGCCCGCCGCGCCGGGCGAACGTAGGACTGTGTTGGGCCTGAGTTACTGTTTCTGAATTTAGCTGAAAGGGCGTTGGGTGTCCGGGACGCCGGAGGAGCGGAGGACATCTAGGGCCGCTCGAGCTCGGGTTATCTTCTTCTGTTTCGGGAGGCCTTGGACCATGGAGGACGCCCGGGTTGGGGAGGGAGGGCTGACGTAGGGCTCCCCGAGGCTCCCAAGTCTGGGGCGGTAGTTCCCTCCGGGGAGGAGGATGTCTGCATGATTTTAGCGGCATCTTCTAAATGGGATATTCTCCGGAGGGAGCCATTATAAGAAAATTGCAGTGCTGTGGGGAAGAGCCATCTGTATTTGACTTTACGCTCTTGGAGGAAGAGGGTTAAAGGTCGGAGAGCCCTTCTTTTCTGAAGGGTTGAGAGGGAGAGATCCTGATAAATTTGAAGAGGGTGACCTTGAAAGGAGAGATCATCTCCGGACCGACTGATAGCGGAGATAGCTTCTTTTGTGGAGAAATAGTGAACTCTCGTTATGACATCCGGGGACTGGTCGGAGTCTACTCCCCGACGCGGACGCAGTCTGTGAGTCCGATCCAGCAGCAGTTGGGATTTATCTAGTTGTGGGAGGAGGATTTGGAAGAGGTCTCCTATGTAGCCTGCAAGATTTTGGTCGGGGACTGAGGACGGAACTCCCCGGATTCGGAGGTTATTCCGACGAGCTCTGTTTTCCAGGTCCTCTTGTTTGTATTCGAGGATTTCGCACCTGTCTTGGAGGGCTCTTACTGTTTGCTGAATATCTCCCATGGCAGCTGTTTGGTCTTGGGAGCGGTCCTCGATCTCACTCAGTCTTTGCTCCACTTCGGTCACCCTGTGGTCCGTTTGTTCCAATTTGGAGGTGAGTTCCGACATGCAGGACCGAAACTCGGCTTTGATGTCTGCCATAAACGCCAGTAGATCACCTCTGGTAGCTGGGGTGTCACCCTCCTCCTGGGAGATCATTGGGGTGGGAGTAACTGAGTCCGGTTTCTTTCCCCTGTCAGGAGCGGAGAGCATGGTAGCAATGTCCACGTTTTTAATGGCTTTCGACTGTCTCGACATGTTGGCGAATCGTGGGTGGGGAGATGGTTTGAAGGGCCCACCCTGTGGATGAGCGTCAAGGCTCTAGATTGAGGAAAGGGAATGCTGGTTCCAAGCTTGGCCGGTGCACAGTGGCTTCAGATAAGGGGGTGAGCTCTCCAAGTCTTGGTGGTGGGCAAATGTGTGGGGCGTAGGTTCCGGTGGGCAGATAGATTGATGTGCGCCCACTTGGGACTAGGCCAGAGAGAGCAGAGCGGGTGATGCAATGGGCCGGGGCGCCCCAGGAGATAAGCGGTCGGGTCGCTTCTGAGGCCAGAGGGGGCTACCCCTCCGGAGTCAGGGGTAGCCCGGGATGGAAATGCGGCCAGGCCCCAGGCGGGCAGCGTTGATCAGGCTCTTCTCGGGGCTTGCAGCTGTGGGTCACTCAACGTGGCCCGGCTTAAACCGCTCCTCCTCCGTGGGCCCAGGCTTGGATCCCCTGGTGGGGCTGGTAGTGGGAGGGGACCTCCAGGTCTCGGGCCTGGGCGGAGGCCCCAGATGATGGTATGGGCCGGGGCGCCCCAGGAGTGCGGCGTATGGGGTCCGGATCTCCGGGTCCTGGGCAGCGAGGGGCGGAGGCAGGAGCCCGCCGGAGGGCGGAGGAGGGGGGGTGGTGATGGCGCGGCCCCCACCCCAGGCGCTGTGGCAGGTCCGGAGGGCCTCTCCTGTGTGGCCTCGAAGGGGTGGGAGGCCAGCCCCCCACCCGGGTCCTCACCCCCAGCAGCCCCTACCTGATGGGCACCGTCCGTGCCGTCCCTCGTCAAGCAGTCGCGTGCAGGTTTGGGCTGGTAGTGCGGGAAGCCTTGGGGAGACCACCGGAGGAGAAGTCCGGGGGACCGGTGTCGCTCCGCCGCGCCCCGGGCGCTCGAGGAGCTGAGCCGCGTCTGGATGCGGCTTCAGGAAGCTCTCCCCGCCCTCCTGGGCCGAGAGACGAGCACGGCCGCCATCTTGGGGAGTCGTCGCTGAGGACGGCTCGGGGAACCGGAGCGGATAACTTCGTCCCCGTCGGGCGTCATGGTCCCCGCTTCAGCCTGCATGGGCCCCAGGTCCTCCGACGTCCTTGGGATCAGCTGGGCTCCGGTATCGAGGTGTGGAGCCGCATTAGGGGCCCAGAAGCGGCGGGCTTCGCACGGCGGGCCTCAGGGGAGCAGCCACATCGATGGCGCTCCAAGCCACGCCCCCAGTACACTTAAATTTAATGGTAGGGACCCACAGCACAGTGAGACTCATCTACATAGCCTTGAAGAGGAACTAACAGCAACACCTAGTAATCACATCCTAGGGAAAATTAAAACAGAGCTTGATAAGTTCTGGCAGCACGCGTACAGAGAGTTGAAGTTCCTGGATGGCCCCAATCAGGCAACGAGGTATGGCGAAAGTGAGCGGCCTGGCAAGCTCCTTGCAAGAGTGGTTCGTCAATTTCAGGGCAGCCACCACATCCCTGCCATATTAAACGCTTCAGTGACACTGGTTCATACTCCAGAAGAGGTGAGCCGGGAATTTCATGCATTTTATACAAAACTATATGCCAACTCTGACACAGTGACCACTAGTGCCATTAACAGCTACCTCGACAGCCTCCCGCTCACGTCCCTGTCAGCGGACACCAGAACAGCCCTAGAAAGCCCCATGACCCTGAAGAAATCTCCTGCGCCATTGATGAACTACCTACTGGCAAAGCCCCCGGCACGGACGGCTTATCACTGGAATTTTATAAACACTTTAAGCTCCGTCTTGTCCCAGAACTATTAGAGATGTGGTCTGAAACCATAACATCTGGGGTGCTTCCTCTTACCCTCTGGGAGGCAGTGATCACAGTCCTGCTAAAGCCCGACAAACCTCCCGAACAGTTTAGCTCCTACCGCCCCTCATTATTAATTTGGATATAAAAATCTTTGCCACGGTGCTGGCCCTCTGCCTGGACCCCTACATGACTCATATTATACACCCAGATCAATCAGGGTTTGTTCCTGGCAGATCTACTGCGCTGAACCTTAGGAGGCTATTTAACATCCTAGCGCAAATAGACCCCAGTGTGCAGGGGGTGGCTGCGGCCCTAGATATACAAAAAGCGTTTGACTCAGTGTCTTGGCAATTCATGTGGGCAGTGCTAGAGAAGTGCAACTTCGGCCTGCTCTTCATCTCATGGGTCAAATTACTATATGCACATCCGGTAGCGGGGGTAAAAACCAATGGCACCTTAACACCCCTAATTACAATAGGCAGAGGGACCAGACAGGGCTGTCCGCTGTCACTCTTACTATTTGCCATAGTGATGGAGGTGCTAGCGGACGATATACGCAGTAAACACATGCACAGGGGGATCAGACTCACAATAAAACCCGAAATCATTTCGCTATACGCCGACGATGCACTACTCTTCATATGCGACCCTACCATTCACTTGGCACCCATAATGCAGACCGTCCATGAGTTTGGAACCATGTCTAGATTATGGGTCAACTGCACCAAATCAGAACTATTTCCCTTAACGGACTCCACCTCCCCCCCGACGGATCTGATGGGTTTCACTTGGTCACTATCCGAAATAAAATAACTTGGGATAAGGGTAAGACGACAAAAAGCCACTCTTTTTGCATGCAACCTCTGAGACTACCTACCCCAACTACACACCAAACTTTACTCCTGGGCAAAGCTCCCTATCACTGTTGAAAGCCGATTTTCGCTCCTAAAAATGCTAATCATCCCAAAACTGCTATATTACTTTGTGAACGTACCTCTGTGGGCGGAGCAGCTTTTTTTCAAAACACTAGCAAGGGCTGTAAACAGCTATATGTGGCACTCGGGCACAGTGCGCCTCAAATCGGATAAATTGGCCAGGCCTTACGAGAATAGAGGCTTTTCGGTCCCTCAATTTGAGAGGTACTGGGTGTCAGCACAGGCTCAGTATGCGGCCTATTGGTATGATATAGGTGCGACACACCCCCACTTAAAGTTGGAAAGGTATGCTGCTGGCACGCGAGACCCACGCTCATTCGTGCTTCCTCCACACATCGAACCTCGGGCACACATAGACCCAGTCACGGTAACGACTTTAGCATGGGAGAAAATGTGGAAGATACTTAAAAACCTGAGGCCTACCATAAAAACATGCCTCTATGGAACTTCGTCCCATCACTTTGTCCCATAAGCAAAGCCGATGCACAACAGTGGGCTGAGGCTGGTTCTCTACTTTGGGTGATGTATATAGTGAAAACTCCTTTATAGAATTCAGTGACTTGCCCAAGCCCCCTCAAGGGCAGTCAGTGAAATAGCTACAATAAGCCGGGCTACGTCGGGCAATTAAACACACATGGGACACATTCCTGATACAGCCTCCTGACCAGAGGTATTGCTGGGGGAGGGGCTGACGGGGCTATAGCCCCTGGTCTTTTGGTTGTAGCCCCGGATAGAAGCTCAGGGGCTACAACCAAAAGGCTATAGCGAGCCCCGAGTCCCCCCAGTGCTGACATTAGCTTAGCCCCTGATCTTTTCCAGATATAACAACACCCCTTCTCCTGATGAACCCCTATTTGATATTGTAATGATGGGCATCACTCATGGGGGGGGGGGGGTGGTTGCTAGACTGTATGGAGTGCTGCAAGACCGCGGCTGTGTAACATTGACGGAGGTAAGAGAAGCCTGGGACAGGGATCTGTGAGAGACTATCACAGACGAGAGGTGGGAATCCATGTGCAGGCAAACATGTGAGGTGTCCTTTAACACAAAATTCCAATTGATACAGTTCAAGGTTTTACACATCTTCCACTATACCCCTACCCTTCACCGAATCTCATACAGTCAAATGCCCACATGCCCCAGATGCACAGCATGCCAAGTGGACTACATACATATGTTGTGGAGTTGCCCTTTGTTGGAGGAGTTTTGGTCTGGAGTCTTTTATACCATGTCAATCATGCTAAACACCGAACTCGGCCCCTCCCCAATGAGCTGCTTGTTTCATCAGTTTGAACACTTACATGGCTCCCTCAGCAAATTGGCAAGTCTATATTTGTTAATAGCTGTCAGAAGTATCATTTTAGTATGGCTGCAGTCGGTTGGGCCTACAGTCTCCCAATGGCTAAAAGCGGTTGCGTGAGCATCTGACATGGAAGAACGCTAGACTTTATTGCAACCAATGAGCTCATGCCTAAAGGACATATCCTCATTATAACTCAGGCGGTCCGGAAATAACGGTGGCGGTAAACCCGCCGCCACCGTTGTTTCCGGACCGCCTGATCCCGACTCCTGCAGGCGGGAGGCGATGTTCCCGCCAGGTCTGACCTGGCGGGTTTAACACCGCCCGCCTGCAGGCGGACGAGGAAACACCGGCAGCATTACGAGATGCTGCTGGTGTTTCCATGATCCCCATTCCCATCGAGTCCCATAGGACTCGATGGGAATGGGGATTAACACCATTCCGCCTCCGTGATTTAAAAGGTTTAAAATAAAAACAGTATCTGAGTGGGATGGGGATGCAGATCTTACTCATACATCAATAATCAGACCGACTCAGGAAGTTTGGCAAAAACACGGCTGTTTTAATTACACTTGTTAAAACAGGGAATACAACGGACATCAACGGACGCCACACAGTATTTACTCTCAAGAGTTCCTCGAAGCATTATATGAAAAAACACAACTTTATACTAAAAATGTGTCATAAGTGACATCATACAACATGGCAAAATAACAAAACCTACTAGGGGATGTGATAGGCTTAAAGGGAACATCTAAGTATACTTTCTATAAGGGCGGGGATCGTGATTGGGTCTCTAAGGTCAGGTGGACAACTAAGCCCACCCCAAGTGCAAGTCATCTTCCGTGTCATGAAAATACACAATGTTCTATTGGCTTCTGAAACTATAGGGCTCCTTGCTATGTGGCCCTCTACAATTGGTTGGCACGCTTGTACCCTTCTGGAATATTCCACTCGAAAGCAGCACGCAACCTAGTACCCCAGGTGCTGGGGGGTAGGGCTGGTCATGCCTCCCCACCCAATTAGCCAACATCCATCATCACTCCTGCGGTCTGCCATTTAATTACTACGTTTGAACTCAGCCTTGCGAATGCTCACTGTGCCTGAGAATAAAAGGGAGTGAAGGCATGGCCTTATCTTCTGGTCTCGGTGTAGCTCGCCCCAAAGTCTATTTTCATCTGACCATGTGACTAGAGACCACGTTTTGAGGTCCTTCGTTGCATTTAATACTATTTAATGAAGAAAACCTGGGACTTCTAGTTTTTTTCCATTACACCTCAAACAGGAGCTCGGATCGCTTCTCACGTTCATTGCATCTTCTCCCTAAGATAACCAGGCTCTTGGCGGCCCAACTCTTGACACTGGGCCAGGCAAGCCTTCTCGGATCTTCTTTCGCTGTTGGCTGTTTTATTCTGCTGCGCCACACTTTCAGCCCTTCCATCCATGCTGTCCAAGTTTGCTAAACACCGTCGTGGACCATCCAGATTCCATACACACTTATATATATATATATATATATATATATATATATATATATATATATATATATATATATATATATATATTGGCGGCACGGCCTGCCGTCTATTCACTATGCATAGCCAGCCTTATGATTCCTTCGTCTACTTGCGTTACTGCATCTGTACATTTATGAAATGGCTTTGCATTTTCTCCAGTGCTTCTCTGCACATGCAATCTTCATTCTGCACATGAAACGTTGCTCAATTCTTTACTTTGCCATCAGATTTTATAAGGTCTATATTCTTCATTGGCATCTCTTCTGGGTGCGTCATTTCTGTTTTATGTGACATCACCAGTCTTCTCTTTCATTCATCTTCACACTTCTTCTGGAACTTCCTTTAGAAGACCGTCATTTCTTCGCGGATACATATAGGGTTTTCTCAATGGATACCTTGTTTCAAGGATTCCTCGCGGTATAGGTACCATTACTGGCTTTGCGCATGTCGTGAAATCCGGCTGCCAACATATAGGATAAATGGGGGTGATACTTCTGGCAGAAGTACTTGGCTCCTCCTCTACACTGCCCCCTCTGGTTGATTTATCGACCACTCTCCCATCATTCTTCACATCTAGACATCCTTTTCTGAAAAAGTGCTTTTTTGGAGTCCATATCTTTATCACTCCTTTCAGACATCCTGGTGATTTCACATGTTCATCAACACTCCAGGTCATAAGACTACATTCTCCATTCGGGTTGCAGTAAATCCATCTTCCCACATACTTCTTGTCGTCTCTCGGATACAGGAAGTTTGGTCCCTCAGGTGTATGAATACTAGTTTTTAAATAGTCTCTGATTTCTTCATCTATCAGCTCTTTGCGTGCAAACCCTGACTCGACATCAATCATAATCTTCATTCCTGTTGCTTTCTTTGCTGTCTTCTTGCATTGTGTGATTATTATTCTGATCACACAGAATCCAAACATAATCATCACCAACAAGGCTCCAAGAAACTTGAAGACATTTGCCATCCATTGTGGAACCCATGAGAAGATTGACGCAAACCAACTGTCATCAGCAATATCTTCCACTTCATCTCCCATCTTGACATGTATGTCTGTGAGCACTATTATAACTAATCAGGAAAAACTCAGCAAACTTGAATACTAGGATTTCACTGACCTGTATCAGATGAAGTAAGGCGCTGCATTTGAGTAATTCCCCTCTAGACTCTATGCCCCCCACGCTGGACAACAGCAACAGGGGAATCCAGTTCCCACAGGGAAAACCTCTGGGGAAGAAAACCCTGAACGATGATGGTCTTCAATCAAGATGTGCAGGACAGACGTTTTGTACCTTGAAGCAATGTTTTCTTAATGCTAACTTCCTATTAGATAGAAAGGAGGAAGTTAGCCAGAGCTTGTACCTTGAGTAAATCAGTGTACAGATCAGTTCCCAATTTTACCTAATCTGCAGCAGGGGGCTCCGGATATACGTGGAGTGGACAAACTGTAGAAAGTAGGAAAGGGATTAGGGCATTGAGCTTTCCTATACAGAGCATACAAGTAGACAGAAAGACTAGCTTCCTACCTCAGGACTGCTGTATGCGAGGGTGCCGTGGAAAGGTTCTCGGGAAATAATCAGAGTGTAGAAAATGTATTAGTGGAACCTGAAGGCTAAACAGATGAGAGGGTTCAGTAATAAGAGCAGTGTTCCGGCCGCATATTCACAGGGGAAGCAAACGCTGTACCTTTGCTAGGCACCAGAAAGCATTGTTCACGTGGAGCAGATTGGTTTCTGATATAGTTCTTCGTACGGAGGGTCCGGCGGGCACCTGATAATGTCTTTGTGTTGCCGAAAGAATTGTAAATAGCAAATGAGAATGATACTTGGAAAGAGGGTGTTCGGAGGGGCGATGTGTAATGCGAAGGGCAGAATAGCATGGTACCATTGCCTAGTAATGCGGCAGCTTTCCAGGAAGTAAGGATGCCGTAGCTGGACTTGTGAGGAAAACTAAGGAGGCTTACGAGGAAGGTCTGAAAAGGGCACTCATTTACTTTTCGTTTCTTGCTAGTGTTCCAGTGCACGTTTCCTCTTCCTTTCTACTCCGTTTTCCTTCTCTGTTACATTCTCCTCTCTCACTTTCCTTTGCTTACAGTTCACCCATTTGGTGTTTCTTCTTGATACTCCTTTCTCCCTTCCTATAGCTGTTTTCCCAAATTTTACTTAATTTCCTAATTCTACATTTCTGGATTTGTACCCATTGGAAATCAGCCTTCCCTGATCTGGAACATATCTGGAACTTAGGACATTGGTTTTGAAGATCTGTACCATCACATCATTTAACCCATATATGGACTATGGTTTTTTATGCCTTCGGGCTTTTTCCCTAGAATCGAGGCTGGCCCCTCTAGTATCCCCCTAGGGCAGATTTTCCACTTCTGTCACGGTGGCCTCCGGAGGGGCCAGACCTTACCTACATGAGAAGAAGAAGGTTAGAGCACCCAAAGGCACGGCTTCTACAAAGAAGAAATAACCCAAGAAGACAGAGACGGACCTGTTGGTACTAACCTCAGAGGAATCAGGTGAGGAGAAGGGGGAGGTAGACTCGGACCTTGACAGCATACAATGCCAAAACCCAACCATGGCTTCCTTGGAACAGCACCAGGAATTAGTTGCTGCAATGCAGAACCTTACAACTGAAGTACAGGCTCTGAGAACAGAGAATATTGCTCTCCGACAACAGGTGGTCCTACATAGAGATGATCACGGCGATCTACTGGCTATGCCCTTCTCCTTTGGCAAGTACGATGGACATCTGGGAGTCTTAAGGAATTCCTCAAGAGTCTGATTCATTATTGCGAATCTCACTGGTAACGCACTATCTTGGACTACTCCGTTAGTCGCCAGGAATGACCACTCCTTGAATGACTTTGCTCGCTTTATAGAGGGATTCAAAGAAAGATTAGACAGACCTGAGGTCCTCTACTCTTCTCCGGAAGCTATTTTGATGTCAAACAAGGGAACACTGATGTCCAAACATACGTTTCTCGCTTCCAGAGACTAGCGGCTAAGACAGACTAGCCGGATTCTGCCCAACAAACCATATTCAGAAGAGGCCTCCATGACGAGATCAAGGACGAGCTAGCACAAGTAGCCTGGCCGGTATCTTGCCAGGAATTGGTGACTCTGTCTCTACAAATAGAATTCCGCTTGATGGAACGACGACAAGAAAGAAGGCAACCCAGAAGTAACCCTCCAACAATCAGTCCCCCTTCTTCCTTACCTGCAACCAGAACAACCAGCACTCCTGAAGAACCGATGCAAATAGGAGCTACCAGAGGGCCACTCACTCCTGAGGAACGCAGACGGAGAAGAGATGCCGGATTGTGTATGTATTGTGGCTCCTCGAAACACTTATTAAGAGACTGCCCTAAAGTACCTCCTCGGCGGAAGGAAAACTTCAGCCCCCGATCTACGAGAAGGGAAGTATTGGGGGAAGTGTCAAGTACCCTTGCAACCACTCAAGACCAATGAACAATTCTGAGGATAACAGTTTAATGGTGTTCCGGGTCAAACTATGGTTATCCGACTCCGGTCCCACAGAGGTATTTGCTATGTTGGAATGCAGAGCAGCCGGTAACTTCATGGACTCCAACTGGGTGAGGGAACATCAAGTATCCACTAAACCAAAGGGAACTCCCATTCCGGTGGAAGGGGTGGATGGTATGCCTTTGTCCTCCGGGCCAATCATCAGAGAAACATTACCCTTCAGGATGGAGTTGGGTTACCACGAAGAATACCTGGTGTTTGATCAAATCAGAGCAACCCACTTCCCGCTGGTTATTGGGATTCCTTGGTTAAGAAAACACAACCCTCATATTGACTGGAAGGCCAATAGAGTGAGTTTTGATTCACTCTTCTGTAAATCGAATTGCATGAACCGACCTTCTATGTCCGCAAACCAAGGAAAGGAAACGGCCCCAGCCCTCTGTCCTGCTATCATCGCCTTGATTCCAATTCAGTATCAAGACTTCTCAGAGGTGTTCCTAGACGTTCAACCACGAGAATTGCCTCCTCACAGGGCAGAAGACTGTGGCATAGACCTGGTTCCGAATGCTGTGATCCCTTTTGGGCGTATGTACCCTTTGTCACTCCCTGAAAGGAAGGTACTGCGAGACTACCTGGACTATAATCTGCAAAACGGACTCATCCAGGAGTCAAAATCCTCTTGCGGGGCCTCTTTATTTTTCATTCCGAAGAAAGATTCAGCAGAATTACACCCATTTATAGACTACCAAGGGCTAAATAAGGTGACTATTAGGGACAGGTATCCCATGCCATTGATCAGAGACATCCTGGAGGCAGTACAAGGGGCAGAGTATTTCACCAAGCTTGACTTAAGAGGTGCGTATCATCTCTTCAGGATAAAACAAGGAGACGAATGGAAGACGGCATTCCGCACCCCCTTTGGACTATTTGAATGCAGGGTAATGCCGTTTGGTCTTGTAAATGCACCAGCCATTTTCCAGAGGTACATGGACAAGGTATTTGCGGACATGTTATTCCTGTCAGTAGTGGTGTATCTTGACGACATCCTGGTATTTTCCAAGACATTACCTGGACATAGGTTAACAGTTAGGAGAGTACTGCAGCGACTTCAGGAACACAAACTGTTGGTCAAACCTGAAAAATGCCAGTTTGAAACCACTTCAGTGTCCTACTTAGGATTCATTCTATCCATGAAGGGTATAGAGATGGATCCCATCAAGGTTAAGGCCATTAGGGAATGGAGAGAACCCGGCAGCATTAAGGAGTTACAAAGCTTCTTAGGACTAGCCATCTTCTACAGAAGGTTCATTCCCAACTTTTCCAACTTGGTACTCCCTCTTACTTCCCTGTTGAAAAATGGTGTTAAATTTGCCTTTTGAGAGGAGCAGCAAAAGGCGTTCCTGTCCCTTAAGGAGTGTTTTTCTTCTGCCCCATCTTAGTGCAGCCAGATCAGACTAAGCCTTACATTCTGGAGACTGACGCTTCGATAGGAGCAATAGGGGCTATCCTACTCCAGGAGGCAGAAGACAGCTACGAGCACCCTGTGGCATATTTCTCCAAGACCCTTAATAGAAGTGAGCGCAATTACTCAGTCCTTGAAAGGGAGCTATTGGCTATTAAGTTAGCATGCCAAGAGTGGAGGCATCTCCTACAAGGCGCAAACCATTGCTTTGTTATCAGAACCGACCACCGGAACCTTCGGGTTTTACAGCAAATGGAGTGTACAAATGGCTGACATGCCAGGTGGGCCTATTTTCTTCTGCAGTTTGATTTCGTGATAACATATATTCCAGGTACAGAGAATAAGAAGGCAGATGCCTTGTCACGAAGTATAGGAGACAGTTCTAGGTATTACAAAGGACATGATCTGGTTTTTCCGGATCTGAAGGTATTGGCATCCACTGTCTCCTTCCTTCAAGATCTGATCCCTCAATACCAAACCTGCACTGAGCTCCCTTCCACGGTCAACCAAGGCAGTGACGGGTTGTATTACCATGAAAACGCCCTCTTCATTCCCACCAAGGAACTCAGGAAACTCATCCTTTCCTGGTGTCACGATTCTCCTTTGACAGGACATCCTGGCATTAGGAAGACATACAAACTACTGCGAAGAGGTTTTTGGTGGCCCAAGCTAAAGACGGATGTGTACCAGTACATTACTTCCTGTTCGGTTTGTGCCTCTAACAAACATCGAACGGGTAAACCATTAGGCCTACTGCAGCAGCACTCCTTACCAGAACGACCGTGGGAACATATATCCACTGACTTCATAGTCGATCTTCCCCCATCAGAAGGTATGGCAGGGATCATGGTGACGATCGGCTCATTCAGTAAACTGGCCCACTTTTCTGCCTTCAAACAAGTACCTTCAGCCTCAGAAACTGCAGACGCCTTTCTCCGGGATATAGTTCGTCTACATGGGTTACCTCGTACGATTGTATCTGATCGGGGACCTCAGTTCACGTCGAAATTCTGGGCTTCACTCTGTCAAACATTAGGTATTCATCGGGCTCTTTCTTCGGGTTATCACCTTCAGAGCAATGGACAAACTGAAAGATTGAATGCTAGCCTAGAGCAATACCTGAGGTGCTTCTGCGGTCCCCAACAAGAGAGATGGTATTGTTACCTTCCGCAAGCAGAGTTTGCTTATAATAATACACTACATACCTCAATCCAAATGAGTCCTTTTCTTTGCACCTATGGGCTTCATCCCCAACATTTACCTTGGCTCAGCTCCCCATCTACTAATATTCCTGCATTGGATGGAGTATTACAGGAGATATAAGAAGTACATGAACTTGCCAAGAAGGCACATCAGGTCAGCTAACAAACTCAGAAGAGATGGGCAGATAAGAACAAAGGCTCTAATCCCAACTGGGGATTAGGACAACTAGTCTGGTTATCTACCAGATTTCTACCAAGATGGGTTCATACAGGTAAATTCTCTTCTTGTTACCTTGGGCCATTCCCCATTTTGCAACAGATTAACCCAGTGGCCTATAAACTTAAACTTCCTGATTATTTTAGGAGACTACATCCTGTTTTCCACGTCTCCTTGCTTAAGGAATATAAAGAAGACCCGTTCCTAAGACCCATTCACAAGGGTCATGCCCAAGTGAACCAGATCCCGGAGGAATATGAAGTGGCATACCTGGTGGATTCCAGATATCGCAAGGGTCGACTACATTACCTGGTTCACTGGAAAGGGTATTCAGCAGAGAAAAGATCCTGGGAACCGGTAAGCCACATCCATGCCCCTAGGCTTATAAGAAGGTTTCATCAACTCCACCCGGGTAAACCCGGGGGCCCCCCGAGGAGACGGGGGTATACTGTCAGGAACCGCGGCTGGGAGTGCTGGAGCCGGTGGAAGTTCTGATTTATCGGTGTGACATTCTAGTCCTAACCCAACATGGCGTCTATGCCTTTAAATTCAGGCTCCGCCCACAAGCCGGTGCGTTGTATCTGTATTTTTTCCTTCGTGCAATGCTCCGTGACCAGTACTTGTGTCACTTTTGCCCTCCAGTGATTTATACTTTCTGTATGCCCTTCCATTATTCTGTGCTTCCTTCTGTGCTACCTTCTGCTATTCCTTTTCTATCTCCTCTCCTCGCTTTAGCAGAACTTTGTTTGTCCTGCAGTTACGGTCTGCGTTCCCTTTCTATTGTTTTCCCCAGCGTTCGCCTTCGGCTCCTTTCTGTAGGCGATTCCTTCTGTCCGCGGTACTCTCTGCGCTCTTTATATTTATTATTTTCCTACCTTTTCTGTCCGCTCCGTGTATCGCCTCTACCTAGTTTCTGTTTCTCTCGCCGGCCTGGAGTTCCACTCCGCGATCCTCCAGTCATACGCGGCTCCTTCCTTGATGGTGCCGGTCACTTGTTGGTCCTGCTCTGTGCAGGATATCGTTTTGTTGACTGCCCTTCTTTTTTCTAGTTTTCTGCTCTGTGCCACTCATTTACTTTTCGTTTCTTGCTAGTGTTCCAGTGCACGTTTCCTCTTCCTTTCTACTCTGTTTTCCTTCTCTGTTACATTCTCCTCTCTCACTTTCCTTTGCTTACAGTTCACCCATTTGGTGTTTCTTCCTGATACTCCTTTCTCCCTTCCTATAGCTGTTTTCCCAAATTTTATTTAATTTCCTAATTCTACATTTCTGGATTTGTACCTATTGGAAATCAGCCTTCCCTGATCTGGAACATATCTGGAACTTAGGACATTGGTTTTGAAGATCTGTACCATCACATCAATGAACCCATCTATGGACTAGGGTTTTTTCTGCCTTTGGGCTTTTTCCCTAGAATCGAGGCTGGCCCCCCTGGGATCCCCCTAGGGCAGGTTTTCCACTTCTGTCACGGTGGCCTCCGGAGGGGCCAGACCTTACCTACACGAGAAGAAGAAGGTTAGAGCACCCAAAGGCAAGGCTTCTACAAAGAAGAAAGAACCCAAGAAGACAGAGACTGACCTGTTGGTACTAACCTCTGAGGAATCAAGTGAGGAGAAGGGGGAGGTAGACTCGGACCTTGACACACATGAAACACTGGATGTATCCTGGACCAAGAAGAGGGAAGCCGGAGACGAACCGCTGCAGGACCATGCAGCCGAATCACAGAAAATGTGCCAAAATACCAGGGAGCCAGCTTCTAGGGTATCAAATGACGGGACAAAAAATGGGAAGCCAACCAAACTTTATCACAAGGAACCAACAATGGAGCCGGAGTGTGATGTCTGTTAGCAAATCGTTTGACCCTGTCTTGTGCCATCAATAGAGAATCTTGAGCCCGACGATGTCCGTCCTGGATCTGATGCACCAAATCGTCCACCGCAGTAAAGCGGGATGCAGCTGGTGATACTGAAAGGAAGCATGTCGGATGGTAACCGTAGGTGCAATAAAACCGGCTGGATGGTAGAGCCGAATGCGAGGCATTTTTATAAGCAAATTCAGCCAATGGGAAGAGATCGAACCAGTTATCATGGGCAGCTGAAATATAACAACGCAAGTATCCCTCCAGGGTCTGGTTCAACCTCTCTGTCTGTTCATTTGTGTGAGGATGAAAGCCAGAGCTCAATGCCTGCGTAATGCCCAGGATGGAGCATATCTGCTGCCAGAAACGGGAGATAAACTGTGATCCTCTGTCAGATACTATTGTCATGACACTTGCCCCTGGCCCTCACTGGCAAGTCAGCCTTCCAGTTAGGACCAGGTCAAAGGCCTTAAAACCTCATCCAAGACTCTCTTGGAGTCAGTCCTGGAGCCTTTGGCGCCAGGCTCATAACCATCATGAAGACCGACATTAGAATGGGACTATTTACTTGGGACTATTTAACTTAGGGGGGTTCAGCCAACATGGAGGCACACACATAGCTCAGTTACAAGGAACTGAGCTATGCGGTCTGGTCTTTTGGGTGTGACAGGCCTGGGACTACTTTACCTGGACTACTTTACCTGAGACTATTTAAACCACACCCAAACAGCAGAACATGCTTTGCGTTATTCTGCTGTGGGCAGCTTAACGCTCACCGTGTCCAGTTCTTTGATGCCAGTTTACCTGACACCAAGGACCTGCAGAGAGAGAAAGAACACTACGAAACTTACCTGGAACAGTATCCTGTCTTCGATCCATCGCTGACTTCATTTCCACTCACCTGAAGGTACAAACTCCATCATCCGGCACCGCATGCATCCTGGAATACCATAACCTGGAAAGAGGAGAAAGAAAGACAGCATTAGTAAGCGTTTACTCACGTTTCCTCCCAAATGAAGAAAGCCACACAATTCTCACCTGGGTAGTCATCTCCTGGTCAGTATCATTGCTGGAAGATTACGGCGCTCAGCGAGGAACATCGCAACTTGCAAGGAGAGAAAAAACACAGGTTAGCAATATAAAAGGCGAAACAGCACCGCGCATCGCGCATTACTCACCGGACAGCATCGCGCACACTGCGCTTTCGCCTACAGGCCCATGCTCATCTTCAAACTCCAGGACAACACCAAAATACCTTTCCATACCTAAAAGGAAAGAAGCAAGACATTATTATTCGAACTAAGAGGAACATAAGAAGTGCATATAAAGACTGTAAAGCAGCAAACCTACAGAGTTGCAGCAGGCCTGGATTCCCACAGGGGCGCCTGCACCAGTGAAGTAACTTGGTCGCTGCTCGCCCCCCACATCTACGCGCCTCTGCCACGAGGAGCAGGACGGAGAATCTACCTCTTACAATATTAAGGTGAGGAGAAGGCCCAAGGGGGAGGATGGAGTTGAGGCCAAGGGAGGTGGGAAAACATAAAGATAATCTAGTATTGAATCCAGCTCTCCTATATTGCAGACCCATCTTTAACCAGGGGCCTTACCAAGGGACCGGGAGAGGGTTCAAGAGTGCAAATCATCCAACCAGGGCTGGGTGGCGTCCCCGTGTATACCAGGTGAGCATAACAACTGTAGAGTCCGGTAGACCATGACAAGAAAACATTCTCTCAATGAAAATGTGTGCCATCTGGGCTGCGGTAGGAACCCCAAACAAGGGTAGAAAGTGGGCCAACTTTGGGAAATAATCTACCACCACCATAACAGCTGTGTTCCCTCCTGACGGTGGAAGATTCACAATAAGATCTGTCGAGATGTTTTGCCACGGGCGATCAAGGATGGTCATCCTTACAATACTACCTAAAGGGTGCTGATGAGGAGTCTTAGATTGCAAACAGACACATAATCTTGAACGTCAATGCCTCTGAATCAGATCCTTAGTGTTGCGCACTCCCCGGTGACAAGCTGCCAGGGAGTCATGAGACAAGTAGAGAATCTCCTTTCTTAAGGTTGCGGGTGACACATAGACTTGATCCTCATGGAAGTATAAATCATGGTCCTTGTGTAGGCGATACCTAGTTCGATCCGATTGTAGCTCGGGTTCCTGAATTCTCATAATCTGCAGTGCGTTTTAAGAGGGTTGTCACCGTGTGAAGAAAAACAGCTTTGGGAAACAGAACTGGGATGGACCTGCAGGTTCTTTCCGGGATAAAGCGTCAGCTCGCAAATTCACCTTGCCTCGTATAATTGTAAATACAATGTTGTACGGGGAGAACAAATTTTCCCAACGAGCCTGATGACTATTCCAGGTCTGTGCGTATTGGAAGGCCTTTCGGTTGTGGTGATCCATGCATACCTCCACAGGTAATTTTGCTCCTAGTAATAAATGCCTCCATTCCTCAAAATGCCCTCTTGATGGCCAACAATTCCTTCTCTAAAACGGAATAGTTCCGTTCTGTCGGGGTAAGGGTTTTTGACAAATAAGCTACCGGGAATTCCTCTCCTTCCTCCGTTTCTTGCAGAAGGACTGCTCCCAGTGCATAATGTGATGTATCTGTTTCCAATATGAAGCGTTTGCCCTGATCCGGAAGTGATCAAAATGGGTGCTTTCGTGAATTGGGTTTTCAGCGTGTCAAAAGCTTCCTGTGTCTCCATAGACCATGCGAATGTTGTACCTTTCTTCAGAAGTGTTGTAAGTGGTCAAATCACATTGGAGAACCCAGGAATAAACATCCTATAAACGGTTGCGAAACCCAAAACAAAAAACGTTGGATGTCTTTAACCGAGGATGGGGAAGGCCAGTCTGCCTTGGCTGGTTTCATGGCCACTCCCTGCGGGTACAGTATGTAACCTAAATATTGTACTCTGATGGAACTCACATTTTTCGAGTTTACAATATAGGTGCACCTCTTGAACATGAAAGATGTGTTCCGCCTTTGAAGATGAAAGAAATTGGATATCGTCCAAGTAGACGGTCATGTAATGCAAAAGGATATCGGAGAAAATGTGATCCATGTATTGTTGGAATACAGCAGGGGCGTTGGAAATGCCAAAGCGCATAACCCGGTATTCAAAGTGCCCAAAGGGCGTGCAGAATGCCATCTTCCACTCATTGCTGGCCTTGACTCGGATCAGATGATAAGCTCTTCATAGGTCAAGTTTAGTGTAGATCTTTGCACCTTTTACTGCTTCCAGAATGCCCAGAATCAAGGGCATGGGATAGCGATCGGAGACAGTGATTTTATTGAGACCCCGAAAGTCAATGCACAGACATAATACATCACGTATTCTTCTTCGGGATAAAAATAAGGATGCCCCTGCAGGAGAGGTAGATTCTGCGATGAGGCCGTTCTGGAGATTTGTGTGAAGATACTCCGTAAGAACTTCTTTCTCCCGAGCCGAAAGAATATACATGCGCCCAAAGAGCAGAGGTTGATCAGGTACTAACGTGATGGCACAATCGTACAGGTGGTGTGGAGGCAGTTCTGAGTACTGGGCATTAGAAAAGACTTCCTGATATGGAAGGTAAGGTTCTGGGATTTCCTGAACTTGATTGAGAACCTTGGGATTAACCGGGAACACCGTGGTGGGTAGAGAAGGAGTGGTGAATCCTATAGCCCCTTGTGAAAGACAACAGTGAGACAGAGTTCTGAGCCCAGAAAGAATGTGCCAGTTGCCCAGTTAATATATGGGTTGTGCATGCGCAACCACGGGAATCCCAAAATCACTGGCTAATGTGCGGTCCTAATCATGTCGAATGTGATGGTTTCACAATGGGTACCTACTCTCATCTGAATTGGGAGGGTCTGTTCTTTAATGGGACTGGAGGTCAGAGGACTCCCGTCTACACTCTTGACCGAGACTGAGACAATCTTGGAGACTCAGGAAAGCCCCTGCTTCTGGGCCCATTGGTCGTCCACGAAATTCCCAGCAGCCCCACTATCAACCAAGGTCGGGACCTCTATGATTCCAGTATTCTCCTCATTACAAGGTTGGTGGTCCGGTAACAACGGTACTGGTAAGCTTGCCGGTACCGTTGTTACCGGACCGGGAAACTCCGAATTGTGCCTCGGGTGCCTTTCATTCAGCTAGGTCTGCCCTGGCAGAATGAAAGGCACCCGTGAGCACTACATGCCTGTAGCACCGGCACCGTTATCAACGTTGCCGGTGCTATAGGCATCCCCATTTCCATTGAGTCCTATGGGGCTGAAATAGGAATGTGGATATACCGGCACTGGCACCCGCGAAAGGGCAATTAACGGGTCCGGCGGGCCGGAATACCCTGGTAATTGCCCATTCGCGTGTGCAGGATTTCCATGCCGGTATGGAGGTAGCCTTGCCGATTTTACTGGCAAGGCTACCTCCAACCTCGTAATGAGGCCCAATGAAACCAAAAGCACTAACATAGGGGAATGTGAATGGTCAGACTCCGGGATGAGAAGGTCGGGAGTTGGGGAACCTGAAGAAATGTCCCGTATCGTTGTTCCCCCTACAATCGGGCTCAGTGTTTCCCGATCGTCGGGGGGTGCAATAGGATAGGCATTGACTACGTGGTCCTTTCACCCACAATACATACAAAGACCATTAGAGCGCCTACGCACCCGTTCCTCGGGAGTAAGAGGACCTCGAGCTACTCCCAACTGCATCGGTTCCTCACAGGGAACAGGTTTAGACGGAGCAGGTAAGGATTCAGCCGAAGAACGTGGATTCCAATATTTCCGTCTTTCTCGATGACGCTCTTGCAGACGATAATCCAACTGCATGACCAGTGCCACCATCTCTGCGAGGTTTCCTGGCCATGGAACGCGTGACACCTCATCTTTTAACTCTTCAGACAACCCTCTCCTAAACAAGGTGATGAGGGCGTCGTCCAGCCAGGCCGTATCGGCTGCCATTTGTTTGAATCTTGTTATATACATATGAAGATCCTGGGAAACCTGGTGAAAGTCTAGCAACTGTTCTTGCGAGGAGACAGCCATCTCCTTTCTACCAAACATGGTTCTAAGGCTATTGGCGAATGCAGGGAATGAGTCTAAAATATTGTAATTGGTAACAACTAAAGGGGTTGCCCATACCAGAGCAGCCCCGGACAGTTGGGAGATCATGTGGCCCACCTTGTCACGGTCTGTTGGAAAAAAAATGAACCGTGCATGAATCCAAAACCTCCTTAGGTTTGTGGGGATTCCCCTCAAACTTGCCTCCTGGTAATGGCCCTGGGGTAGTTCAGAGCTTTACGGTGCCCTCACCATCTGTTGGTAAAGAACCGCTTTTTCATGCTTTAACCCCTGAACTTCAAGGGTTAGGCAATAAAGATTGGGATGTGTATTTGCACTGCGCAAACAGACTTCAAGTTGCAGTGATCAATACTCTGAAACAATTTCAAAGTCCCAAAACACTGTTAAGAAATATAGGTGTAGCCGTCCGATGTATGAATAGTGATTTATTCTATGCACAGCCGACACGTGTTTTGACCAATCGGTCGTTTTCAAGGCAAATAATTCTGGGGATGAATCCCTAGATGTTCATTCGCCAGACTTCTCTGGAGGGTTCAGTTGATTGATTTGTGGTAAAATAGTGACTCTTTCATTTACCATTATTCATGGTCATCACAGTTCAAGGCTCAAATGCCTTGGGGTGCTTTAGAGTGTGGCATAATGGCCTGTCTGTATCAGAGGTTCCATTGTGTAAAGTAGGTCCCAATACCTTGTGTTCTGTGTCACAGTGTCACGCTTTCTCCCGCACACCCTCTCCCTGCTCCCTCCGCACGCCCGGTCTCTGCCAAAATCCATCAGGGGATCCCGTTTATGCACTCTGGCAGTCGGAGACTGCATCATCTTACCCGCCATACCAGGACACTGTTTGGACCAGGGGTTTACCGGCCATCCTAGCGCTGGAAAGCACAATGGAGACTCCCACCGGCAGCCCGTAACAATCCACATCGTTTGCAACGATCCTCGCGTCAGTGAGAGGGCCAACACGATCACGCATCCCGTGAGGGGGCGAGCACCGCCAGGAGTCACGTGGCGACAACGCTTCCGCATCACGTGACACGCATCACGTGATTTCTCTCAAAGATTCAAAAGCGGCCAGGAACACGGAAGCGTTGCTTCACAGCTGAACTCTTTCAGTACTGTACGGCTCTTGTTCCTTGTTTTGAACCTTGCTCCTACGATCTGTGTACGACCTCGGATTTTGTCTACTGGATTGTTTTTGTCTAACCCTTGGCATTTGTGAACTTTGGCTTGAACTCTGTCACGACCTCGGATTTGTCTACTGGATTGATTTGTCTACTCCTCTGGCACCTTTGAACCTTGGCTTTGCATTTTCTACGACCTCGGACTTGGATTTGGATTGCCTCACGGATTTCGTTGTGTTTTGGTATTCTTGGCCACCGGCCTCTGCAAGGCGTTCGCCTGGCTGCATAACCTGGATTGCCTCAAACCTCGGTGTGCGCCCATCCACAGAGTCTCGCACACCAAGCCCCGTCCAGGGCCCCACTATCCATCAGGGTGTCATTTTCTATACACTAGGTAAGCTGTGCTTTTTTCCTTGCTGGGTATTGATTGTACAACACGCACATTGTTTTGATAGTCACTTATTGCCTTGCAGTGCTCCAGGGGTCCTTCTGGCTGTTCCCGGTTCCAGACCTGACGGCTCACAAAAAACCTGTGGCCTCAAAGACTGCACAGACACTGAATATCTCGTTGTCTGTGTGGTACTTGGGGACGGAGGCTTACTAATCTTCACGACCATCAAGACCAAGTCCGTAACACACAGGGATAAATCCCAAGAAGAATCCGTAGGCACTATTTTACCACGAATCAATCAACTGAACCCTCCAGAGAAGTCTGGCGAATGAACACCTAGGGATTCATCCCCAGAATTATTTGCCTTGAAAACGACTGATTGGTCGAAACACGTGTCGGCTGTGCATAGAATAAATCACTATTCATACATCGGATGGCTCCACCTATATTTCTTAACAGTGTTTTGGGACTTTGAAATTGTTTCAGAGTATTGATCACTGCAACTTGAAGTCTGTTTGCGCAGTACAAATACACATCCCAATCTTTATTGTTTATCGCTCTGTGGGGTGCCAGGGGCAACCTCACGTGTATTTTCTGCTGAATTTTGACAGGTTTTAGGAAGTTGAGCGCACTGCATATTGTTACTCCCCTACATTTTGGTATTTGCACTTCAAGGGTTCGGGCCTGCACTGCAGACACTAATTGCTGCATCTGATCCATGAAAGCAAAGCTCTTTGGCGTCACTAACTGTTATAACCAATCAGGCAAAACTCAGCAAACTTGAATACTAGGATTTCACTGACCTGGATCAGATGAAGCAGATGAAGCAAGGCGCTGCATTTGAGTAATTCCCCTCTAGGCCCCACCAAGCTGGACAACAGCGACAGGGGAACCCAGTTCCCACAGGGAAACCCGCTGGGTAAGAAAACCCTGAACGATCATAGTCTTCAATCAATATGTGCAGGACAGACGTTGTGTAACTTAAAGCAATGTTTTCCTAATGCTGACTTCCTATTAGATAGAAAGCAGGAAGTTAGCCAGAGCTTGTACCTTGAGTAAATCAGTGTAGAGATCAGTTCCCAATTTTACCTAATCTGCAGCAGGGGGCTCCGGATATTCCGGATATACGTGTGAAGGAGGGTTTGTACATGGAGCGGACAAACTGTAAAAAGTATGAAAGGGATTAGAGCATTGAGCTTTCTTATACAGAGCATACAAGTAGACAGAAAGACTAGTTTCCTACCTCAGGACTGCTGTATGCGAGGGTGCCGTGGAAAGGTTCTCGGGAAATAATCTGAGCGTGGAAAATGTATTAGTGGAACCGGAAGGCTAAACAGATGAGAGGGTCCAGGAATAAGAGCAGTGTTCCGGCTGCATATTCACAGGGGAAGCAAATGCCGTACTGTTGCTAGGCACCTGAAAGCAGCATTCACGCGGAGCCGATTGGTGTCTGATATAGTTCTTCATATGGAGGGTCTGGCGGGCACCTGATAATGGGCCTCATTACGAGGTTGGAGGTAACCATGGCGCTATTAGCACCATGGCTGCCTCCAAATCCTTACGCACTCCGCCCTGGTGAATGGAGCTATTACCGCCCTATTCCAAGGTTGGCAGGGGCGGTAATTCCCCATTCACCAGGGCCCTTCCCCATTCCCATTGAGCCCCCATAGGGCTCAATGGGAATGGGGAAGGCGCTAATGACAGTACCGCAAATTGCGGTACCGTTATTAGCACCAAAGTCCCTTTGCGGGTCCCGTCCTTAATGCCTGGTAAAACCAGGTGTTAAGGGAGGACCCGCAAAGGCAACTCGTAATAGGGCGGTAAGGGATTACCGGTGCCCTTGCCGGTACCGGTAATCCCTTACCGCCCACCTCGTAATGAGGCCCAATGTCTTTGTGCTGCAGAAAGAATTGTAAATAGAAAATGAGTATGATATGTGGAAAAGGGTGTTCGGAGGGGCAAGCACAATAGTGTGTGTAATGCGAAGGGCCGAATAGCGTGGTACCGTTGCCTAGTAACGCAGCAGCTTTTCAGGAAGTAAGGACACTGTAGCTGGACTCGCTGGGAAAACAAAGCAGGCTCACGAGGAAGGGATAAAAAGGGGAGAGTGAAGGAATGTTTACACAAGTACTTAGATAGACAGAGGTTAGAAAGTCTTTCATAAAGGAACAAATTTATGGAGCGTCAACAAGAAAGTGTAGCGAGGCGAGGGCCGGCTGAATTCACTGCATGATATTGGTTCCTGCTCAGTTAAGTGGGCGGAGCTAGCCATGCTGTAGGGATAGAAGCTGAACCGCTGCACACAGACAAAGGAGCCATGTTAGTAGGTCTGCAGATAGTTACACTGACCCGCCTCTAGCGCCACCAAAGTGACCATCGGTGCTGTCCAGTCCTGGCAGCATTGTTATGGCCTCTGTCAAGGTCCCATTCTCTTTGTCGTGAGAGGGTGTGAATGTGCAACATGATTCTCCGATTTTGGCACAAACACCACCATCCATAGCTGTAATCATATTCAAGACAAATCTATACTGAAGAGTTATCAGTCTTATGGCTCTCAGCTCTTCCTTGATAGCATTGAATCCCTTTATGGTAGTGTTGATCGTCTGCAGGAGCTTCCATCTGGTTATCTGTAACCATCTGGCATTTGCCATGGTCTGGATCCCTGGCATAAAGATTGACGTAAATATCGCTGAAGTCTGACTGAACAACCGTTGTTCATACGGAATGTCATTGAAAGCATCTATTGATTTAGCTGAGAACTAGCCCCTCCTCCCATGCTGCGATCCTCAATCCGTGTACATCACACTCATGCTGCAGGAGCAGCAGAGTCCACCTTGCCGGCCTGGCAGCCGAGATCTTCTCACCCACGCTACAGGAGCAGCTGAACACATACCATTGATCCCTTGCCCAATGCCACAACGAAGGTGAGCACATTGGTGCAATTAAGAAGCATCGTCATATACTCCCCTTCACGTCTGTGCTGAATGCAGGCAACGATAGCCTGATCTAAGATGGCCACCACTCCCGAAACAAGCCTGGCGTCACGTTCCTAGGCATCGGGCCAGAATTACATTCTTTACACATCCGCTGGGCAGGCGGAAGCTGGCCCGCAACAGTTAAGGCCCGCTAAGGAAAGGCCCTGTTTTGCACCTGTTTGTGCACTCTTAAGAGCTCCTCTATCCATCTGCCATTTGACTTCTATTGCTGCCTTTCCAAAGCCAGCTGCTGGCCCGCTCAAACGCACGTTAACATGTCAACTCACCGTTCAAACTAATTTGTACTGCCATCAAAATGTCCTCCTATGCATAATCACCTCTTTATAAAAGAGGAATAACATATTATAGTGGATTCCAGCTCACCGTGCGGCCGCAGCGCCACACTATTGTCTCACATTGTTCGATTGACGTGCAAAACTCCTAAAGACCTGCTGATATATGATGTTACGTCCGACAGTATAATACTATGTTTGCTAATATGTGCCACGACCCGTGACCCAGAACCTCACTGACATGGTCACATGCCAAGTAGGGGTAGGGCTTGGGGTTCATTTGGGGCCCCAAGGGCCTTGCATTTTCACTGGGGCCTCTCCTGGAGTCAATCCTGGCGCCTTTAGCGCCAGGCTCATATTTGGAATGGGACTTGAAGGGACTACTTTTTATGTGGAGGCCTGCAGCCAACATGGAGGCACCCACACAGTCTAGTCCCTAAGAACCAGACTGTGTGGTGCAGTGTTTTAGGGTGTGGTAGCCCGGACTACTTTACCTGTACCACTTTACAGGGTAGGCTATATAAACCACACCCAAGCTAAAGAACGTGCTTCGCGTTATTCTGCAGCCAGCAGCGTAACGCTCACCGTGTTCAGAGACCAGCACCTGGCGTTCCTGGAATCGCGGACCTGCAGAGGAGACAAAAGAACATCATTAGCAGTTCCAGCTTACCTGCAGTCTTCCATCCTTCGATCCCAGCTGGTCGCGGCCTTCCATCCCGTTGGCAGCATCTTCAGAACATCGCGCTCGCACCGAAACGAAGCACCTGGGGAGGAGAGAAAAAGGGACAACGTTAAACAGGTTACTCATGGCAATCACAGCAGCAACCAAAATCTCCTCACCTGGCTGGGCATATCTTGGCCAGTTCCGCTCCGGAAATCACTGCACGCCCAGAAAGACCATCGTAATCTGACAAGGAATAAAGAATACAGGTTAGCCCAAAAAGACATTAGCGCGCCGCACTTTGCGCTGAACCTACCTTTCTTCATACGCTCTGCGTCCATAAATCCCGACAGGAGCCGAACTCAAGCAGCGCACCCAGCAAACCTCTGCATACCTAAGGGGGAAAACAATCAGGGAAAGACATTAATAGCCCGAAAGAAAGCAAAGGCCCTCAAAGACTACTATAATCAAACTTACCTCTTTAAAGACACTTGAATGGGTTGGCATCAGTGAAGTTAACTGGGTCGCTTCAACCCGCAGAAACTACGTGCCCCTGCGCAGAAAGTAGGACGTAGAGCACGCCAGACATCATAACAAGGTGAGGAGGGGGGCCTTCACGTCGAGTCCAAGGGGCTGCTGGGAGGAAACGAAATCTGAGCCTAAGCCCAGTCCTCCTGTGTTTTCAGGCCCACCTGCCATAGAAGACATCATCCCAAATTGAGTACATCTGGGGGGAATCCGGCAACCAGGGCATACAGGCGTCCCTGTGGATATCAGGTGAGCGTAACAGAATGCGAATCCTCCTAACAAAATCCACCTGGGCGCCATGGAGACTTCAGAAAGGGACCAACTTGCCCAGTTATTAGGGCAATTACACGCCGAAGTGCATTCGGCTAGGCAAGAGACTAATACCCTGCGAAGGGATCTTGTCGTCACCAAGGATCGCACTGAAGAACTCAGCAGGCAACTGCTGCAATCACAGGCCGGGCAAGCTCCATTACCAGGAATAACTACACCGGCACAGGCAACCACGTTGTCTACCGCTCCAGTGCAAATAAATTTACCCGGAACAATACCCTTTGCACCGCCAGAAAGGTTTTCAGGAGATCCAAGAAAATATGCAGCTTTCATGAATCAATGTCGCCTTCATTTCCTCTGCAGACCGGCTGCATTCCCTAACGATCAAGCACGTGTAGCATTTATTTTATCATATCTAAGTGTTAGTGCAGCAGACTGGTCAGTGCCGCTTGTGAGCTATGATGATCCGTTACTACGTGACTTTGGGGGCTTTCAAAGGGAAATGGAAAAACTCTTTGCCCGACACACCCATGAACAAGCTGTAGACAATGAACTCTTGTCACTCCAGCAGGGGAATCAGGACTTGCTAACATACATAGTAACCTTCAATAGGTTGGTGGCGGAAACCAGGTGGCCTGAAGACAAGAGAACCACATTGTTTCACTGAGACCTTCAAGGGAAATTAAAGGACGTCTTGGCTCAGGTAGTTGATCCACCTAGAGACTGTGGTGAATTCATCAATATGGTGGTGCAATTAGATCATCGATTACAAGATCGGAAAGGGGATCGGTCCAAATCTGACACATGAGCTGTGTATCTACGAACCAAAGATGCTACTCAGCGCACGTCAGAGAATACCACAGAGCCAATGCAAATTGGAGGCATACGACCACCGTTAATAAAAGCCGAAAGAGACAAGAGAAGGCAACAGCAGTTATGTTTGTACTGCGGACAATCGGGGCACTTCTTAAAAGACTGTCCAATAAAACCTTCCAAGCGAATTGTAGGAGCTACAGAAAAGGATGAGGATAAGGAGTCGGAAAACTGCCTAGCTCGACAAAAGTAGAGGTCAGTTTGTCGAGTGAGAAGAATGAGCCACCGACCTCACATTTTGCAATACCAGTAATCCTAATCAATCACCAACAACCTTCAATTCAAGGATGCATTCCGTTGAAGCTTACATAAACAGCGGGGAAGTTGGGAATTATATTGATCAAGATCTGGCTGCACGGATGGGGCTTCCCTTAAGTTTTAAGCCAAACACAGAAAAGGTGACCACAGTAGATGGGACTGAAATTGCTTCTGGACCAGTAACCCGATGTACGGCAGGAATAACCCTGCTGTGCCAGGATGGACACCGGGAATCGATTTTGTTCGATCTCATCAATGTGCCTCAGTTTCAGCAAATTTTAGGGATGCCATGGTTAGTTGCTCATAACCCTCGGATAGATTGGCATGCAAGAAAACTGACTTTTCCTCATGATTGCGCCTCCACCTGCTATCTTCAAGAAAACAAAATCCAGTTTCAAGGTTTCTATGAGTCCAAGAGTCGGTATATCTACACTTGGCGCAACCAGTACTCTCCCTGAAGAATATCAAGATTTCCAGGATGTGTTCCAGAAGGAACAAGCTAATACGCTACCACCGCACAGGTCCTACGACTGTCAGATTGACCTCATACCAAGTGCACAGATCCATTGCGGTAGAATCTACGCGCTCACCGAATCAGAAAACCAGCATCTAAAGTCCTATCTGGCCCAGTACTTGGCAAATGGGTTCATTCGCCCATCCAAATCTCCGGCAGCCAGTCCCCTGTTCTTCGTACCAAAAAAGGAAGGGGACTTAAGAACCTGTATTGACTATCGCGCCCTGAACCAGATCACCGTGAAAAAACGTTACCCACTGCCCCTTATTCCCGAGATGCTAGATCAAGTCAAAGATGCCCAGATTTATACGAAGTTAGACCTCAGAGGAGCGTACCACCTGGTCCGAGTCAAAAAGAGAGATGAATGGAAAATGGCCTTTCGTACTAAATATGTGTTGTTTGAGTACCAGGTAATGCCTTTCGGGCTGTGCAATGGCCCGGCTGCGTTCCAATATTTTATGAACAACGTCCTAAGAGAACTGATCGATGTTTGCGCCCTGGTCTACATAGATGACATCCTAGTGTATTCAACCTCAGAACAAGACCATGTTAAGCATGTCCGTGCTGTCCTTGCTAAACTGCGCCAACATCGACTATACGCAAAACTTGGAAAATGTTCTATCCATGTAACCGAAGTTGAATTTCTTGGTTTCGTTTTTACTCCTAAGGGCATTCGAATGGATGCACACAAAGTGGATGCCATTCTAAAATGGCCCTCCCCGACCTCAGTAAAAGGGATCCAGAGTATGCTGGGTTTTGCAAATTTCTACCGTCGATTTATCCTAGACTTTTCTCAGAGTGTGCATCCAATCACCTTACTTCTACGAAAAAACAATAAAAAATTCATATGGTCAGAAGATGCTGAAAAGGCCTTCCAAAAATGAAAGGAAAAATTCACCTCAGCCCCGATCCTACGACATCCTCATCCAGATTTAACTTACATCGTGGAAACAGATGCTTCCAGTATGGCGATGGGGGCGGTTCTTACTCAAAAAGACCCTGAAACTGGCCAATTGCACCCTGTGGCCTTCTGGTCACGAAAAATGTACACCTCCTGAACTCAATTATGCCATTACCGATAAGGAACTGCTTGCTATAAAATCCGCCTTCAAGGCATGGCGGCATTATCTCTTAGGGGCCAGGCATACGGTCACTGTAATTACGGACCATCGGAACTTACAATATTTAATAACAGCAAAGGTGCAATCCTCGCGCCAATTACGATGGGCCCTTTTCTTCGCCGAATATGACTATATAATCACTTATCGGCCAGGCGTAAGAAATGGGCTTCGATGAAAGAGAATATGCAACTCCAGATCCAGTGGCCATTATACCTGAGGACAAGCTTTTAGGCCTCACCACAGCTTTAACACAAACTGAACTTAGAAATGTGATCCAACAGGAAATAACCCCAAGTGAGTTACTGGAATGGCATACCAAAGGAAAACAATACGTTGTCAAAAATCAACTGCCATACTTTGGCGAACGCCTGTACGTGCCTAAGACCGAGCTACAACAACAAATAATTTCAGAATATCACGACTCTTTGATGGAAGGTCATCCCGGAATCGCCAAAACCTTAGCCAAAGTAAAATGCAATTATTGGTGGCCCACTTGGCGTCAAGACGTCATCCGATACATTCAGTCATGTGGAGTGTGTGCACAAAACAAGTCATTGAAGCAAAGACCAGCTGGCCTCCTGCAACAATTAGAAATACCTCCGGCACCATGGCACACACTCTCTCACGATTTCATTACTGATTTACCTCCCAGCCAAGGGTTCAATACCATTTTAGTTGTAGTGGACCTATTTTCTAAAATGGCAAACTTTATCCCTTTCAAAGGCCTTCCAGATGCTTCCCAGCTAGCAAAGGTGTTTTTAGAAAACATTATCAAACTGCATGGATTCCCTTCAGTCCTGGTTTCTGATCGAGGGAGCCAATTTGTATCAAACTTCTGGAAAAAGTGCTGCGCTATAGCTCACATCGACATATGTCTATCCACCAGCCATCACCCCCAAAAGGATGGTCAAACAGAGAGGACCAACCAGACTCTCGAACAATACCTGCGATGCATGCTGCATCAAGTTGAGGGAACCTGGAGAGATCTATTATGGATAGCCGAATATGCTTATAACAATTCTGTACATTCCAGTACTGGGCAAACACCCTTTTTCACCCTCTACGGCAGACATCTGCATACTTTCAAACTTGACAGCCCTCCCAGCCCCGAAATGCCGGCTGTAAAGACACTTCATGCAAACATCACTCAGGCCTTTAAAAGGGCAACAGAACAATTAATCCAAGCCAAAAGTAAGCAAAAAAGGTTTGCAGACCAACATCGAAAAAAGGCTCCTGACTATCAGATAGGAGACAAAGTTTGGCTAGCAACAAAATACATATCACTAAAGGGAACCCAAACCTTTCGTCCTCGCTATTTGGGGCCTTATCCTGTTCAAGCCATCATCAACCTGGCAGCAGTTAAACTAACATTGCCAGCTAACATGCAAATTCATCCAGTGTTCCACGTCTCACTGCTAAAACCAGTACAACCCGGTACACAAGTTAATCCACCACCTGAACCCATCATGATTGATGGAGAACCCGAATACGAAGTGAAAGAAATCCTAGACTCCAAATATACCAGATCCAAACTATACTATCTAGTTGATTGGAAGGGTTATGGCCCTCAAGACAGATCATGGGAACCTAGTGAGAACATTCATGCACCACGTCTAATTAGAACGTTTCATCGAAACTTTCCAGACAAGCCTGGACCAGGCAGGAGAATCACCTTTGGAGGGGCCTTGGAGGGGAGTGCTGTCATGACCCATGTCCCAGAACCCCACTGGCATGGTTACATGCCAGGTAGGGTTAGGGCTCGAGGTTCATTTGGGGCCCCAAGGACTTTGCATTTTCACTGGGGCCTCTCCTGGAGTCAGTCCTGGCGCCTTTGGTGCCAGGCTCATATTTGGAATGGGACTTGAAGGGACTACTTTTTATGTGGAGGCTTGCAGCCCACACAGTCTAGTCCCTAAGAACCTAAAGCTAAAGAACGTGCTTCGCGTTACTCTGCAGCCAGCGGCGTAACGCTCACTGTGTTCAGAAACCAGCACCCAGCGTTCCTGGAATCGCGGACCTGCAGAGGAGACAAAAGAACATCATTAGCAGTTCCATCTTACCTGCAGTCTTCCAGCCTTCGGTCCCAGCTGCTCGCGGTCTTCCATCCCGTTGGCAGCATCTTCAGAACATTGCGCTCGCACCGGAACGAAGCACCTGGGGAGGAGAGAAAAAGGGACAACGTTAAACAGGTTACTCACGGCAATCACAGCAGCAACCAAAATCTCCTCACCTGGCTGGGCATATCTTGGCCGGTTCCGCTCCGGAAATCACCGCACACCCAGAAAGACCATCGTAACATGAAAAGGAATAATGAATACAGGTTAGCCCAAAAAGACATTAGCGCCGCACTTCGCGCTGAACCTACCTTTCTTCATACGCTCCGTGTCCATAAATCCCGCCAGGAGCCGAACCCAAGCAGCGCACCCAACGAACCTCTGCATACCTAAGGGGGAAAACAATCAGGGAAAGACATTAATAGCCCAAAAGAAAGCAAAGGCCCTAAAAGACTACTATAATCGAACTTACCTCTTTAAAGACACTTGAATGGGTTGGCATCAGTGAAGTTATCTCGGTCGCTTCAAAGGTAAAGACATAAGAATTCCATCAGTAAAGCGGAAGTTGTGATTTTTATCTGTCCGCCTGCTTTTAGACTTTTTATACGTTGTATTAGTTATTTTACTTGCAGAATTGTTTAATACTGAATGGTTTTAATTCATTTTAATACTAAATCTCTGCTAAATTCGATTGTTACTAGTTTAGGACAGTGTATGTGAATGTGAATTAAACAGTGTATGTGAATCCGTGGTGTTAGTGAGCCGTTTTGTGTGCCTCACTTGCTGCAGGAGTGCTAGTTACTCTGAACTACAACTCCCAGAACTCTTGTAGTTCTTTGTGCTACTTAACACGAAGTCAGGCGCGTCCAGCGCCGGCGCGTCGAAGCCGGTTTATTCCAGTATAAAGTCTCAGTTTTGAGGCTTCATCTCATTGATTGCTTTTTAAAATCCTGCCAGGTAAAGACATAAGAATTCCATCAGTAAAGCGGAAGTTGTGATTTTTATCTGTCCGCCTGCTTTTAGACTTTTTATACGTTGTATTAGTTATTTTACTTGCAGAATTGTTTAATACTGAATGGTTTTAATTCATTTTAATACTAAATCTCTGCTAAATTCGATTGTTACTAGTTTAGGACAGTGTATGTGAATGTGAATTAAACAGTGTATGTGAATCCGTGGTGTTAGTGAGCCGTTTTGTGTGCCTCACTTGCTGCAGGAGTGCTAGTTACTCTGAACTACAACTCCCAGAACTCTTGTAGTTCTTTGTGCTACTTAACACGAAGTCAGGCGCGTCCAGCGCCGGCGCGTCGAAGCCGGTTTACTTCGGTTCACTTCGGTGAGCTTCAGCTTCACCACCCCCCTTTTATTTTCGGTCTCTTGTGCCGCCGGGTACTTGGAGCCTTAGGTAAGCCTGACCTAGAAATATGTGTACATCAGATGCTGCAAGGCGAGTGGAATTACAGGGGGGGACTGAAAATAACGTCTTAGAGGGTAACTCTACAATTGATTTACCACAGAAGTATTTGCATCTAAATATTGGTCTTCTTAATACACGTTCTTTGACAAAACATGCACACAATGTCAAAGACATGATTACCTCTAATGACTTCGACATTCTTTGCCTAACAGAAACCTGGCTTTCAGACCCAGTGGGGCCTACTTGTGAGCAGGCTGTACCAGAAGGTTACACCATCTACATGGAGAATAGGCAGCAGGGTCGAGGAGGTGGGGCGGCAATCATCGCAAAGGACAGCCTTAAACTCTTTAAGGTGACTCTAAGCTGTAGCGGGTGTGAAGCACTGCACCTCAAATTGGTGTTCTCCCCCAACAACTCCCTTAATTTGGTGGTCATCTACAGACCTCCGGCTCTGGTTTCGGATTTCTCAACGGAACTCTGCTCTCACTTAAATTCCCTAAGATCCGTTAATGTGTCCACTGTTGTTATGGGTGACTTTAACCTCTGGCGAGGGAATAAGAAGGATAAAGGAGCCATGGCTTTGGAAAAAGCGCTGAACAACCTGGACTTTAAAGTTTTCAATGAGGCTCCCACTACCCCTCAGGGTAACCAGTTGGACTGGTTATGTGGATACAATGTATCCCTGCAAGACTGCAGAACCACGCCCTGCATTTGGAGCGACCACTATCTGGTATCTGCCAATCTAAAACTGCCTATTTACGTACATCAGCACAATCCCCATATCCAAGTAGTTAATAGAAACTTCAAAAATCTAAACAGGGCACAGATTAAGTCATGCGCTGATGAAATACTGTGTTCCTTTCAGGATCTCGACTCATGCGCAATCCTCTTAGACAAATACAATAAGCACGTTCTTGAGCTGGTGGAGGCAGAGGCCCCTCTCAAATCTAAATTAGCCAGAAAAAACAACAACTGCCAAAAATGGTTTACTAAGGAGCTCCACACTTTAAAAAAGGAAAAACGTACACTGGAGAGGAAATGGATCCTAGAAAAATCAGTGGATAGTAAAAATAATTGGAAAACAAAGGACAAGGAATATAGAGACAAAATAAAGTCAGCTAAGGCTAACTTCTTTAATTCAGAGATTGAACTTGCTGACAACAAGACTAGTAAACTTTTCGACATACTAAAGAGCATTGAAAAACCTGCTAGTCTCACACCCCCGTTTACGCCCACAGAGGAGGATTGTAATATTGTCTCTAAGGCTTTTCAAGCTAAAACTGATAAAGTACGACAAAACATTATCAAGGCTAGAACCTCTGTGAACCAGGAGATACAATCTATAGAAGCAGAGATAACCACAAGAGAACAGATTTTCAAATTTGACCCCATCACTGTAGCAGATTTGTTAGAGGTACTGAACAATATGAAACCCACCACCTGTGCAGAAAATATTCTACCACCTAGCATTATTCTGCAACATAAAGACATTTTTGCCCCCATTCTCCTGAGAATAGTGAATGCCTCGTTCCAGGAAGGTGTAGTGCCAAAGGAACTTAAGAAGGTCACCATCACCCCTCTTGTCAAAAAAGCCGGCCTGGATCCAAAGGACCCCGCTAACCTGCGCCCAATTACAAATTCCAACTTTGTTCTTAAATTACTGGACAAGGTAGCAACGCAGCAACTACAGAAATTTGTAGAGAATCAGGAAGCCTTGCACCAGCAACAATCTGGCTTCAGAGCATCTCATAGCACTGAAACAGCCATGCTGGACCTACAGAATCAGATGTTGAGCTTGCTTGACAAAAATAAGTTAGGGATGCTGATGCTTCTTGATTTAAGCGCTGCCTTCGATCTGGTAGATCATCAACTCCTCATCAAGGCACTCATTGAGAACGTGGGCTGCTCCGAAGGAGCTATTGACTGGTTATTGTCATTTCTATCGAACCGCCAAGCCAGAGTCCACTGGGGCAGCAACTTTTCTGATCCCTGCGATATCCTCTTCGGAGTGCCCCAAGGGGCCAGTTTGTCACCAATGCTGTTCAACATATACATGCGCACTTTGTGCAGCATACTGGTGAATGCAGGCGTGTCGTTTACGAATTACGCAGATGACACTCAACTTATTTTGGAACTGGGGGGCAGCCAGCACGCCGCTGACAGCGAAGTGATTGCAAGGGTTTATAAGACAATAGACGATTGGATGCAGGCTAACTGGATGTGCCTGAATGATTCAAAAACCGAACTGATGCTGTTTGGTTCCAGTCGTCAGTTGGCTAATCTAGGGGCAGAGTACAAATCCTTCCAAATTAAGAAAGCCATCATCTCGGAGGCCCCTAAAGTGAAAACCTTGGGCATGATGGTTAACTCTGCGGTAGATTCTCATGCCCAGACCAGCTATCTCCAAAAAAACACGGCTTATTATCTCAGGCTAATGAGATATATCAAGCCCTTCCTAAATGAATGTAACCTGGCGACCATTGCCAGAGCTATTATTTTATCACGGCTCGACTATGGCAATGCACTGCTGTTAGGGGCCTCGTCTAAGGACTTAGCGAGATGTCAGGTGATCCAGAACAGTGCGGTTAGGCTAGTAAAAAATCTGAAGAAGAAAGATCATGTCACCCCCGATAGGATTTCCCTTCATTGGCTAAGAGTAGAGGAACGTATAAAGTTTAAGGCTCTTTCTTTGGTCCACAAGTGCCTCTATGGTAAAGCACCAGAGTATTTGAAAAACAGCCTAGTCCTCTACACACCCAGGAGAAGACTACGATCGGAAGGAAAGTGCCTCATGGTCGTACCCAATTTCAAGTTGAAATCGGGGTTGGGTAGATCTTTTCTGGTACTGGCACCTAAATTGTGGAACAGCCTTCCCGATTCACTGAGGTCAGAAGCAAACCACCTTGTATTTAGGAAACGGATGAAGACACTCCTCTTCAGATAAGATCTCCAACGCTAGTGGCTGTCAGGTCTTCCATGCCAACTGTTTCGCGTCTCTTTATGCCTGCTTTCTTCTCTTCTATGTTGTAATGTTCAAGCGCCCTGATGCCCTCGGGCTACCGGCGCTTTATAAAAATATATACATACATACATACATACATACAACAAGCAGAAACTACGCACCCCTGCACAGAAAGCAGGACGGAGAGCACGCCAGACATCATAACAAGGTGAGGAGGGGGGCCTTCAGGTCGAGTCCAAGGGGCTGGTGGGAGGAAACGAAATCTGAGCCTAAGCCCAGTCCTCCTGTGTTTTCAGGACCACCTGCCATAGAAGACATCATCCCAAATTGAGTACATCTGGGGGGAATCTGGCAACCAGGGCATACAGGCGTCCCCGTGGGTATCAGGTGAGTGTAACAATATGTTAGGATGCTACTGTTTGATCACACGTTTGCCTTGCCCATTACCTAATTGTCTGATTTGCAAACCGGCCATCCGGCCATATGATCACTGCTGCATACCTCACTGTGCAACCTCTGCCTAGTAAAATGCTTTCCTTTACTAGTTGCCCCAATGGAACACCCTAGGTGAGCCTGCATCTAGCACTCTGTATTTCAAGTGCCACAGCCTCTATGTCTTCGCCTGTCCCCTATATGCCTAGACAACCGACTCACATACCTAGTGATCCCATAACCATGCCCGGACTCCATTCTACAGACAACACTGTCAAACCTACATCCTTTCTCCCCTCACTAAAAGTATCCAATAACCTCAAGCCCACACCCTTCCTACCTCCATTGAGGCCGAGTTGCACCAATGGCATGTGAAACCCTGCCTCACTTTCATCAGCCCCTATCGCCCACAGTAGGATAAAGGAAACTACCCTACACACCAGCCTAAGCTCCACAGACACAAGCCCCTTACTATTGACCTTGAATGTCCCATGCACAACTCGAGCAAGAAACACCAGGCTTGGATCCAGATTAGGTAGATCATACAACCTACCTACCACCACCGCTCCCACAAACAAACATAGGGCAAGTACCATAAAGCCACCGCCCAAGAAATACAAAAATACCACCAAAACTGCATGTAAGCCTTTATTACCAAAAGCCTCCACCAACAATTCTAGCACCCTCATTATTGGGGCATTAATTAATGCAAGATCCCAAGTCGTCCATGCAACTGAAATTGCTGATCTGATACTTGATAGAATATTGGATTTTCTGGCAACAGCTGAGACCTGGGTACATGCAGCGGCAGGCCCATCCCTTCTTATTGCTACTCCAGACAATGACACAGTTTTTAGATCAGATAAAGAGGCAACTAGAAGGGGGGGGGCATTGCCTTTATCGCGAAAGCCTCGCTGAACCTCAGAGCTATCTCCCATGTCCCCACCTCATCCTGCCAACTATTGACTGTAAAACTGCCACTATTTGAGTCACAAACCTTAACTATGCACCTAATCTACCATCCTCCAGGTCCCTTAAGCTCATTTGAAGATGACATTAACAATATCATCTCAGCCAATACTAAACCCTCATCTCAAATCCTCCTACTAGGGGACTTCAATGTGGGCTTTAATGATCCAGCTGACCATTCAGCTTTGCTCCTAGCCAACTCCTTTACTGAGCTACGCCTTACCTAGAGAGTTCTTCTACGTACACATGACAAACCCTGGACTGGCTAGCAGATCTTAATTGCACAACTAATATAACAGCTCTCAAACCACTATCTTGGGCAGACCACTGTTTACTAACCTTCACTCTTCTAGACTGTACTCCTCCATTGATGACAAAGGTCATAGCTCCACCCATTCCAACCAGAAATAAGAAAAATATCATGGTCGATAATCTCAGACCTTTTCTAGAACCCCTGCGGGTACCATCATGGATGGCCACACATGGTCTCTGCCTGAGTGATGAAAAAACAGAACTAGCCACCACCATCAACATCGCCAAACTTGGTGATCAATACTGATCGTTTGATATTGATGGAAACATCATTAAAGTCACCAATGAAGTAAAAACACTGGGTTTTTACCTTGACTCCTCTCTAAACATGAGAAAACAAGTCAGCGCTACAGCTTCGGCAAATGCTTATACCTGCAAGCTCATTCGAGACTGTAAACCATTCCTCTCCACCAAAAGCTGCATCACTTTGGCTAGAGCCTTAGTCTTATCTAAAATCGATTACTGCAACAGACTATATCTTGGAGCCAACAAATACATCATTAAGAAACTGCAGATCCTGCAAAATAACACCCTCAGGACAGCATTAAGCATTCCTCGTAGCCAACATATTTCCTCCACAAGAAGAGACCACAACTGGCTGTCTATCAAACAAAGAATTCAACTCAAAACTGCATCCATAACTTAAAAATGTCTTAATAACGCAGCTCCTCAATATCTTTCTGACAAATTCGACTTGAAACAATATGCCCGATTTACCAGATCGGCCAATTCTGCATGTTTACAAGTTCCTAGATATAAACTCAAAAAGGCAGGAGGTAACAGCTCCCTGGCCTGGCTGCCCAACTCTGGATTTCTCTCCCTTCCTATTTCATAACCAATCAATCACTCTGCATCTTCAGAAATAACATGAAGAACTGGATTATTACCAATGATGATCCTCTCTAGCCCACCAGCCCTCCCCTTGTACATATGTTATATGTTCTGCACGTTATGTATTTATGTTATATAATCTACACGGCTTTGTCCTGTCACTGTGTGTAACTATGGAAATGTACATATGCCTGATAGTCTGGATTGCTTTTAAAATAAACTAAACTAAACCCTTGGATCCCACATGTTCTCACGATGTGCCCTGTCATGCCACATGTCCAACATATAGCAGGGGCTCTTCTGACTAGCCCCCCTTGATTAAAGCCCCCTTGCACATTTTGGTTATCATTCTGCACATTCTGAAACCCGCCTTGGTTATTTTGAAACCCACCCTGATTATTCTGGAAGCCACCTCTTTCTCTGAAACCCATTTCTCTGCCTCGAGGCGTGAACCCATTCCCTCCTTGATCTGTCTGGTGTTGATTATTTGCCTGCGATGTACCCACTGCTTGCTGCATTCTCAGCCGTTCTCCGCTTGTCAGTACCGCCCCTTCTATGGCCTACTTTAACAATTTCTTCTGAACTGACTTAGCTTCCTCAAATTTTCTAGCATCTTCCTTCTTATTTTTCTCTTGCAACAATCGGCTGTGATGCAAGATAGTCAACTGTATCTCTGCCCATGGCTTCGTTCCATTCCCACTAGTTTCTTGAGCTGTCGCTGTACCTGTTCCGGCTATCCCTGACACAAAATGTGGTAAAATACTGCCACTGATTTCCCCCATGGCTCCCTCATTTCCAAAGTCCACCGTTTCTAAATACTTTGAATGTAAGCAAGCGGATCTTCATCATCTTTCATTTTACGTGTCATAATTGAACCCATATCTGACGTATCAGGATACTGTACCCTGAGTGCTCGCCAAACATCTGCTATGCAATTATTATATGCTGCTACGTAGTCAGCTGTGTTTTGTGCTGTGACACTTGAGCAACCTGCTCTCGTCCAAATGTCATCAGCCCTTTCCCCAAGAATGGCTGCTAGGAGACCTTTAATGTCCCCTATGGCTAAAGTATTTTCTCCTGTCATTTTTTCTAGATCATAAATCCATTTTCCTGCACCCGCCATTAAACTAGGGAGTTTTCATCTTAAATTATCCTTGTCCATTTGGGGCCAGGGGATATACTGCAGTCTGGCCCCTCCTTTCTCCAATAAGGGGAACTGCGTGAACCCAAATCCACAATCGGCTCCCATCGTCTGCCTATCCATAGTGGGGACAATGGTTCCCGATTGCCTCCTACCTGGTAATGACCTCAACCTCTTCAAATATGGTGGTGATTCCACCCTCTCACTATGCAATCGTCCTTTAGGTCCCTCTGAGTACGCCATGTGATCTGGCGTCCTATCTTTAGGTTGCTCTAGATCAGACCATCTCACTTCCTTGTTTGTCTGCAAACATCCCTTAGGACCGCATGCACTTTCTCCCGCCTCCCCACGGAAGGTTTCTCTGTCTTCGTCTGACATATTAAGTCCCCAACTAGTATGGCTTTGATCTTTTTCATCCCTATTTAAAGTCAGCCTGTCCAAAGACAAGGCTCTATGCTTGAGACTAAAGAGACTCCCTTCCTTGCCTTGTGACTGGGCAACTATAGATTGATCTCCTTTTCCTCTGCTTCCCGATTCACCTTTTGCCCTCATCTCTTGATAAGCTTTATCGATCCTATCTCTGATGCGTCCTATCTCAAAATTCCCCTCTAGGTTTACCCTAGATTGTCCTGGTATTACTTCCTGTGATGGGAAAAACTCCTCTATGTCGCCCCAGGATATTACTGGACTGAGTTCGATCAGCTCTTTCTCAATGTGATCCCTTCCCATCTAACCCTTTCCTCCTCTTGTCTTTTTTCTTCCCTTATTTCATCTGCTCTATGCACTTCCTCTTCCCTTCGTCTTTGCATTCTTGTATCCTGTAAATTCTGAGCTTCTTCCTCTTCTCTCTTCTTTTCTAGCCTGTCTCGTTCTTCAATTGCTCTCTGCCTGTTGTCATACTTTATTTGCTCCTCTGCCCTTTCTTCCCTGCTTAGCTGCTACTTCTGATACATCTGTTCTCGTCTTTGTCTACTCTTCCTTTTGTGCTCATCTTCTGTCAATATTTTGGGCCTCATTACGACCCAGGCGGTAAGTTACCGCCTGGGCCGTGACTTTACCACCATGGCGTAAACTACGTTTACGCCATGGTGGTTGGCGGACTTACCGCCCCATTCTGACCTAGGCGGAGCGGTAAGTCCCCAATCCCCATTTACCCTTCCCCATTCCCATTTTTGCCCCATAGGGCATAATGGGAGTGGGGAAGGCGTTAATTACGCCACCGTAAATTACGGTGGCGTAATTAACTCCATGGTCCCTTAGCGCCATGGATTTTACACCTGCTAAAAGCAGGTGTTAAAAGCACCATGGCGCTAGGGGACCTCGTAATCAGGCGGTAAGGGGCGGCGCTGTTAATTCTGCCGTTAACCCCTTACCGCCTGAGTCGTAATGAGGCCCTTTCTCTCGGTCCCTGTCTTTTCTATCCTGTTCATCTTGATCTTCCCCTTGCCTTACTTCCTCAATACTTTTCCAATCGAGCTTGAGCAGTATCTGTCCATCCCTCCATTCATTCTGTATGAGCGTAGCCTCATCAGCTCTGTCATTCTCTCCTTTCCATCTCTTAATCTCCCGTTCTATATCTAGGGTCAAATTTGGTTGTTCACCTTTCTCCTCTTTGTCTTGCAAGACCTTAAATCTCCTCTTTTGCTTTAGCCTTTTCTGAGCTATCATCACTGTTGTAAGCAGGCGGTTCATGTATCAGATCACTATATTCTGTCACCGCCTTCAATTCCCTTAATGGATACAATCCTTCATCTTTTGTACTATCGTCATTTATTTCAGGCGAGGTAAGGGGAGCAGAAGACTCAACACCTTCCTCCCTACACTGATTAAGCATCCAGTCCTCAGGAAGCGGATCTTCTCATTCCTCCTGTTACATTTTCCAGAGCTCTAAACAAGCTAGCCTTTTCTCCAATTTCTTCCCTGTGAAGGCAGCGTGCAAGTATGTGGTCATGTGTTGCAAAACCACTTTTGACAGCGATCCCCCTTATGGCCATGGCATGAACATTTTATCTGCTGTACCCTTGACCCCTTCCGCACTTTACTGTTTGAGCTTGGGTGCTTGTGTTTTGGCAGTGGATATGCATCAGTGGAGTAACATCCCCCATTGCAACAAGTGTCAATTGACTGTTGATACTTACCGTTGCTTTACACAAAATACATTTCAGAAAAATAATAAATATTAGCGCGCACCACTTCCGCCACTCAAAGCCTCTACTTTCTCAATTACTCCAATCTACCTGCTCAGTTGGCGCCGACAATGACTAGAAAGATAGATAACAACGTTTTCCTCTTTAACCTCACAATTTTATTTTTGTCGTTCCTCAACACCTTTACTTCAACTTCAAAATAGACAAACAAACAGACTAGTTGACTTCACATATATTTTGTCATGACACTCCTTTTCTCTCAGCCCCTAAAATACTCTAACTGGAGTTTGAATCATTTCCTCTCACAGACCTGTCTATGCGCCGCCTAAGTATTCACTTGGGTTTTGAAATGACTCCTTCTAAAAGCTCCTTAAGCTTATGACTCTGTGCTCCTTTTTTGCGGTCCTCGTCATATATCTCTGACGCTCCTCGTCATATATTACTCAACCCTCTGTTACTTTATTCTTTTACTACAATCGCCATTCCCTTATTTTGCCAGTCCCCTCAATCTACTCACCATTCGCCTTTTCAGCTCATGACCCTCGGGATTGTCTCCTCCTCCGCTCAGCCACCATCATATTCGGTCCGCTCAGCGCCTGTAGAATCCAGGAGGGATTTCATGAAAGAGGGACCTGTCCCACCTGTATCGTTTTTTCTTGCAAGAGTTCTATATCGGCCGCTCTCCACAGGAAGCCTTGTGATCCTCCAGCTAAATGGCGGAGGACGCCCAATGTTCCGAAATTCTAAAAGCCAACTGGTCAATGGGTCTTTATAACCATCCTCTCCTGCTACCAAGTGAACCCAGGGGTCATTTAAGACAAGGTAACAATATCTGAGATGGATGGCGATGCAGATCTTACTCATACATCAATAATCAGATCGATTTAGTAAGTTTGGCAAAAACACAGCTGTTTTAATTACAATTGTTAAAACAGGGAGCACAACGGGCATCAACTTACGCCGCACAGTATTTACTCTCGAGAGTTCCTCGAAGCATTACATGAAAAAACGCAACTTTATACAAATAATGTGTCATAAGTGACGTCATACTACGTGGCAAAATAAGAAAACCTACTAGGGGATGTGATAGGCTTAAAGGGAACATCTAAGTATACTTTCTATAAGGGCGGGGATCGTGATTGGGTCTCTAAGGTCATCTCCCGTGTCATGAAAATACACAACGTTCTATTGGCTTCTCAAACTATAGGGCTCCTTACCACGTGACCTCTACATTTGGTTGGCATGTTTGTACCCTTCTGGAATATTCCACTCGCTAGCAGCACGCAATCCGGTAGCCCAGGTGCTGGAGGGTTGGCCTGGTCATGCCTCCCCACCCAATTAGCCCAACATCCATCATCACTCCTGTGGTCTGCCATTCAATTACTGCGTTTGAACTTGGCCTTGCGAAGGCACTGTGCCTGAGAATAAAAGGGAGTGAAGGCATGGATTTATCTTCTGGTCTGGGTGTAGTTTGCCCCAAAGTCTGTTTTCATCTGACCATGTCACTAGAGACCACGTTTTGAGCTCCTTCATTGCATTTAGTACTATTTAATGAAGAAAACCTGCAACTTCTAGTGTTTTTCCATTACACCTCAAACAGGAGCTCAGCTCGCTTCTCACGTTTATTGTTTCTTCTGGAGTAGTTAACCAGGCACTTGGCGGCCCCAACTCTTGACACTGGGCCAGGCAAGCCTTCTCGAATCTTCTTTCGCCGTTAGCTGTTTTATTCTGCTGCGCCACACTTTCAGCCCTTCCAATCACAGGGTCCAAGTTTGTTAAAATGCTTTGTGGAACATCCAGATTCTATGCACACTTATATATATATATATATATTGGCGGCACGGCCTGCAGTCTATTCACTATGTATAGCCAGCCTTATGATTCCTTTGTCTACTTGCGTTACTGCATCTGTACATTTATTAAATGGATTAGCATTTTCTCGTGCTTCTCTGCACGTGCAATCTTCATTCCGCACATGCAACGTTGCGTAATTCTTTACTTCGCCATCAGATTTCATAAGGTCTATGTTCTTTCTTCATCAGCATCTCTTCTGGGTGCGTCATTTCTGCTTCATGTGACGTCACCAGTCTTCTCTTTCCTTCATCTTCACACTTCTTCTGGAACTTCTTTCAGAAGACCGTCATTTCTTCGCGGATACATATAGGGTTTTCTAAATGCATACCTTGTTTCAGGGACTCTTTGCGGTATAGGTACCATTATTGGCTTTGACCATGTTGCAATTTCCGGTTGCCAACATCTAGGCAGAATTGGGGCGGGACTTCCGGTAGAGATACTTGGCTCCTCTTCTACAAGGTCGATGGGGCAATCGTAATCCCGATCAGGTGGAAGCCACTCAGACAACCCTTTGTCCAAAACCTCTGAAAAGTCCTGATATTCTCTCGGTAGAGCGAGTGTGGATGCTTGCGTATTAGCACTAATCGTAGATGCACTGGAGACCAGGAGACCAAGTTAGTCCTACCCTCCAAGATATGACATTCTTCCAAACAGTAGGGTTAGGAAAAGCGCACTGTCTGTTTCACCCAGTCGATGACAGGGTTATGCCGTTATAACCAAAGAGCGGCAAGATAACCCGAACTGGAGAGCAGTGATCAGATCAAACGTAATCTGTTCCTAGTGTCCTTCTTGGGCCATGGCCGGATGAAGGTGTTGCCTTCCTCCTCTTGAGATGCTTTCATATACTCCTGGCTGTCACATTCCAACTAAATGTGACAGGGACGACTGTGCCTGTAGGCTGTCCCCCCCCAGAGTATCAAAGGCTCCATGGATCCATCCTGCGCTTTGTCAATCTGCTGGTGGCAGTGCATACTGATGAGAGTTAATTGAAGCAGGCCTGCGAGAGGCCTGGTTGCAGAGCTGACAAAGGGGACAGGAAACTCAACACCTTTTTGATATGCATCTGTGTCAACCAGAAGTCATCTCCCACCCCTTAGTATGAAGGGCAGTGAATGTCATGTCTGGGACAACTGTTTACAGTAGTTAACCCCTGCAGAGGGACCCCCTTTCAGAGGAAAATGTGATTTGATGGAGACAGAAAGTCTGTTCTCGACATAACTTCAAGGGAGACCTGCGCTTTGATCAGGGACCACAGAGAACTCAATTAACCAGAGAGACCCTTTGATCCACAACAGACAGGAGGATGTATGGGACTTAGTAGTGCATGTTTTTACCCATTTACCTTTCCTGTTGCAAAGCTCTCTGGTTATGACTTCACGCATAAGAGAAGATTGTTGGTGGGGACCCAGGATTGGTTCATTAAGGTAGGCTTTGCCTGCACCAATCACTGGGGCCCATTTAGCTTTAAAAGAGGGCTGAGCCCCTCTCTTAGCAGATCATCTGAAGACTTTGCAAGCAGTAACAAGAAGGCCTCATTTGGACCCTGGCTGAAGGTACAGTCTACCTTACAGCTTCCTCCAGTGAAGGAAGGCCAGGATTTCCAAGAGGGAAGCAAGATTCATCCCCTAAACATCTCGGAAGGAACAAAGGGAGATACTGAATCTAGAGGACCCTCTAGCAGCTCCATAACCGTTACCCAGCCAGCACACAGCGTGCCCTACTAGGCTATGCAAGCAAGCTTCCTAGGTGCTAAGTGCCAGATAGTCTCTGAACCAAAAGACAAGGCCATTGCCTGCAACACTCTCCTCGGCTTTGGGCTATCTGCCTTAGAGGATGACACAAGCCCAGCGATGAAGCTAGGAGGAATGCATCGACAAGCATCAACCAGCGTCCACCTTTAAAGGAATGGTTCGGTCAAAAATGTTTATTGTCCCTATGGGTCGGCCATGTGTTTTTAAGCCTAAGTCGCTCGATTTTAGAAACATTTCCTATGGACCTTACCCGAGTTTTCGTCCATTAAACACACGCGAAAACAGGCATCAGGGCGCTGCCATTTTGTGATAATCCTATCACTTGCCGCATCACCCTGGCTGACCTGCTTTGGCGGCACTAAATCATATCCCCCGCCCCTGAGCCTGACATTATCAAAACATTCATATTCCCCGCCTCTCTCCGTGACGTTACTGTGCTGCGTAGGCAAATGCGCCCAGTCGTCTTCTACGCGACTTCATACAGAACCCAGAAACCAACACAGATCAACTCACAACACAGCGCGCCACAAGTCGGAATATGAAACTGTACTTTCAAATCAAACAGCAACACGGTACATTTGGTAAAGTACATTTATTTAACATTAAATGTTTATAGAATATTCAGCAATTGGCATATTAAATCGGAATGTCATTTTTTTTCTTTTCTCTCTATCCGCAAATCCTCTTCCGTTTTATCATGAGTCACGCGCTGTTACTTTATGGTACACAGGGTGTTGGTTTTCGTTAAAAGAAGCACTTTGGTCGCGCGGTGAACCGCAAGGCTGTTCTATCAACTGGGCACTAGGCCAGCGTAAAGGTTGATATGTTGCTTCCAGCCGCTAGTACCGCGTAAGGGCATATGGGCCCTTGGTGATCGTCCCATAAGATCGTCAAAGTGGTGCAGTTGTTTACGATAAAATGCAGCTGGCGGTTGAAGAAACCATCTGCCGGGGTCTGAAACTGGTGGCAGTAGCAGTAGGGTAGGATATACCTGTTTTGAAAACATAAAAATTATAATTAGTCTCGCCAGCCGATCTTTATTAATATTATTCATTTTATTTATTACGGCCGATCTGAAACTATTTGCTTTTAAGGATAGTGCAATGGAGTATGTTCGGCTCTAAAATCAATGCGAAAACTAACGAAATAAATCGAGGCTAACACACAATGAGAAACGACTGTTTGTCTACATGCGTGTGGAATCTGGACCTGCATGCTCATGTGCCTGGTACAAAGATGATCCCACAAACGTTTTACTTGCTTTTCACTAATTCATTCATCCATTCATTAATTCTTCATTCCGGTATAAAAGCGTCTAAAGAGTTACTTACTTATATTTGCAATTTACATTGTGTCTCTGCGTAATGCAGTCTGTAAATCCCACTGTGCTCTTGACAATGCTTTTTCGTATACTGAACTAACATGAAACTCGGTCTAGTTTCAGAATGTTCTGCCTTATCGTCTTTTACGTTATTGCACCCCTCCTTCAAATGAAGTTCTTTCGGCCTGGTCCCTGTCTCTCAAGGTCAGCAAACAATAGAACCTTATACTGCCAGTGTGAGTTGTGGGCCTCTTCAGGCCGCCAGCTGAAAATCAAAGCCGCTGACCTTCACTCTAAACGAGCATACATTCTTACTTTGCAATATCCCGTAGTAAAGCCATCTGTGAGAACTTGAATTTTCGAATCCATCTATGTACTAGGCCTCAATGTGCAAATGTGAACTGGCTTCTCTCCCATCTGCAACGGCTCGCTTGGCGCGTTCTGAGGCCCCCAATTTTGTCCTTGTTGTCCGCGAGCTTTGCAGTCCTAGAGAACCATAACTATGGAGACATTGACTTCTTGGGGGAAGGTCAGGGAAAGTATAACGTACCAGAGGAGTTGAGTTGAAAGGGAGATTTATTGTTTGTTTGTTTTATTATTTGCAATACGCAAGCCTTGCGAAACTTAGAACAACAAAAATATATACATACACATATTGACAAGGTCAGCGATATGAGGTGAATAGAGAGAGAAGTCAAACATGACACCCAGGTTGTTCGCCACCCAGGATTGTGAAGGGAGGGGTTAGGGTTAGCATACTTTGTATGTACACTGTACAATAACATTTATTTACAAAAAGACAATCATATTACAATTATTTAAACTGGGATTTGTACTTCACAACCAGCTCTGCTTTGGGTGGACATGGCACAGTGGCAATGTTTGGTGGCAATGCATCAGTGCTCTGCACAGAAACATTCAAAATTCCATATCTGTGCTTCTCGAGTACAGCAACAATAAGGCTTTTTACAAAGTCGAACTCCATTTCCTCATAGACTGGTTTGATGACCCATTGCTTACTTATTTTAGAAAACACCTTAGTGTAGCGAGGCATCCTTACATTACCCTTAGTCCTAGATTGTTCACGACAGAGATTCTCGTTATGGGCCAAGACCGCAAGTAGAGTCCTATGTTTCATGCCCTGTATGCTGAAATGCAAGCGCATTGGCCTGTACTTTAGGCACATATTGTGGAACACCTCCAAACCTCCTGTGTGACAGAATTCTGTCAGTCCCCTCAAATCTCTTGATAGAGTTCTATCGAAAACAATCCTCTCAATGGCTTTGTGTGTCGGTGAAGATGGAATCAACCACTTCTTCTTCCTTGCCTCCTCTGGGGACAAAGGGCCATGTTCACATTGGTGGAAATGTAGGTTTTCTGACCAGCGGTGAACGTTGGTACAGTGGTGCATCAGTGACTGCCATTTTTCAAGTAGTATTTCCACTGACCCTTCACAAGTTTTGGAGCTCCACCAAAGATGGTTGCTGATAGACTGGGACCACTGTGAAATACTTTCCAAACCTTTTTTTTTCCCTGCAGCCAGATTTTCTTATTGATTGATTTAGCAAGATGCCATACATCAAATTGATGTTTAATATGTGGGAACTGCTCTCTCATTGTCTTGGCAATTGAAACGTGTCTGTCCGTGGCGATGAGGTTGATGTGAATTCCCCTCGATTGTAGATATTCCACTGATTTTATAAATCCTAATTTCTCCATGGCCACTGAGGATGTACATTGTGTTACCTGCACGACCACCGAACTCACAATTTTCTTACTATCCATGTCCTGAAAGTGGTAAAATCAAGGGCTGTCGCACTGTCCATCGCCGGCTAGCCTGAATCGTTTGCCTTCGAATGTACTTGCTAGAGACAATTGTTCAATTTTCCAAGCATCACTAATGGCCGGAAACAGATAATCATGTTGGTATTTGTAGTACTGCGTTTAAGAAATGAAATGAAGTCCCACAAACTGAAAGAAAGACTCTAACTTTCTAAAACTGGACCCACTAAAAAGTGATACAGCTGCACACAGTAGATTGCCTGCTGGCAGCTTCCCCAGCATCGGTTGTGCAGACCATGAGTATGCATGATTTAATCTATAGGCGTATTTTGACGTTAGAGCCTTGTTTTTGACGAGTCACATGAATCAATGGCCTCCGACATACTTTCCCTCTGACGGAATGTCCACATTTCAGCATACTTATAATATCCATCAAACAACTGTCGAATACTATGTATTTGCCCTCTTTCATTCGACTGTCATCCGGTGTCACACTTGTTTCGGACTGCATCGTTGAGGACATTTCACCACAACTGAAAGAAATATCGCCGATATCAGGTTCTGATGCGTCGGTGAATGCTGATGCTGGTTCATTCTCTGTCATTTCAACATCTGTTACTTCAACATTGATGGGAGACCACAACATTGTCGACAGCTTTTTTGGTGGCAATTTTTTGGCGGGTGCAGATTGTATGAATTGATCTGCGACTACTTCCGAGCTATTCTCAATACATTCAGTATCATCTTCTTGTGGTGGTGCAGTTGCACTGTAGCAATGGTCCATTACAACTTTACTGGATTCTCCGGACACATTCATTTTATGTTCTGGCCATTGGATATGAGCATCTCTAGTCTCAACATGCGGCGTCTGAATTAATAGTTCCTCCATAGTGTAAATGGTCTGGCAAGCAACATCTCTAATTCGCTTCACTGTCTGTGTATGTATAGTTTGTAGACCCACGGGTAACTACAGGACAGATTGGAAAAGGGATGTTCAGTTTAAACACAAGATAAAGTATAGTACAATTGACTGGAAAAAACATAAAATAGTCCCCAGCACAAAGAAATTCTAAAGTTATTAACTGTTTGTAACTAACCTTATTTTTGTTTCTTTTCTTTGCAACTTTCTTGATTCGACCTTCAACATCTGCAGGCTGTAGCTCCGATTTGTTTCCGCATCTCTTCCCTTCCTCTTGCGCTGCAACGACTATATTTTCTGTATCCGCATAGACAGCACGGAATGAGGCTCCATCGACTCCCTGAAACATAGTACTTTCATTACTATGTATCACAATATTGATAACATAAAACACATGTGAGGACAAACACACAGGTACATCTCAATTGCTCAACACGAATTAAACATTGTGTAGAACAATCAAACGACAAGTATTCGAGCTCTGATGACCTAGTTCCATGGAACTGTCAGTATCCATACCTCTGGCTCTGCATGGACTGCCATGAATGATTGTATTGGAGAGGAGGCATCAGCAACTCCCTGAAACACAGTACTCGCGTTAGTATGGTTTTCAATATTGTAAACATAACACACACTTGGGGTCGACGGCACAGGTACATATAAAGAGATAACCACAAATGATGCATTGTCTAAAAGAATCAAGGAATATTTAAATATGATCAGATTTAATCGACTTATTTCTCCGATTTCTTTACATCTGCATCATCTAAATGGGATCTTGTGATTGTAGTGGAAGCTCCATCGTCTCCCTGAAACACAGTACTTGCGTTAATAGGGAAGAAAGTATAGCAAATGGTATCACGTTATATGATCACGCTCGATGGAGCTGTCAGCATCCATACCTCGTGCTGCTGAAGAATATCTATGGATGTTGTAAATGTGGTGCGCACTTCCGAAAGCTGTTGCGCCGATTCGTATCTGCATGGTCCCGCTTCCACTTCCCCTGGAATTACTTGAATGTCAGGCTCCGCATCAAGTGCGTGGGTTGATGCTTCAACAACTGCCTGAAACATAGTATTTGCATTAGTAAGGATTACAATACTGAAAACACAACACACACTTGGGGTCGACCGCACAGGTACATATCAATGGCTAACCACGAATGAAACATGGTGTAGAACAATCAAACGACAAGTGTTCCAGTCCTGATGATCACGGTCGATGGAGCTGTCAGTATCCATACCTCGTGCTGCTGAAGAACATCTAGGGCTGTTGTCAATGTGGTGGACGCTTCAGCATCTCCCTGAAAGACAGTACTTCCATTAGTATGGATAACACTAATTATAACTGAAAACAAACACCAGGGGACGACAACTAAGGTGTATATCAATTGGAAAGCACTAACCAAACAATTGGTAAAATAATCACACGATACATAAAAACTATTATTTGACATGCATAAAACAAGTCTGTAGCGGAATAGCCAAGTATGATTACCTGATACGCACTAGAAGTGGTTGATAACTGCGGGCACATCACGGATGTAGAATGTTCTTGCTTCAGATTCAGTGGATAGTCAAGCAGTTGTAAAGGTAAATTATTGTTTGATAATGAAATGCTAATATTTAAAAATTGCCATGTAAACCGACAGAATACTTGAGAATAATGCTATTGAAAATGCGCAATATAGCACAGTTCCCTGTGCCCATAAATAGATTTCCTTTGGAGGGTTATAAAATCGAAAAATAATTTATTGATGAATGTCATTATTCAAAAAGCTATACACTCATATCAATATCAAAAGTATTACAAGGGACACAACACCTAAAATATCAATTAATCCATTTGGCTACCTACACACTACCGCAAGGCCTAAAGCTAAATCCGGACACTTGACTCACCAGTGGCGGAATGTGGACGAATAGAGTTGGAATAGCGTTTGCGAGCAATTTTCGTTTCGTTTGCCGTTTATTCTTCTTTGTTACCCAAGATGTGGCATACATGTTCGAGGAAAAGTGCCAGCTGCAGATGCGGTATCGGTCACCCCTCTTGTCCTCAAAGACTTGCTGGACTCTACTTTCAAGCTCTTCCGGTGGATATCCGCAATGTCTGACCCATTCTCTTATTTGATCAACAGTTTTAGGGAATACATGCATTGTAGTACATTCAGATTTAGCATGGGTCTTCGAAGGGCAACCGCTAACCGAAAAGGCAGGCATTGTTGAAAATTCTGAAAGTAAATATCAAGATTATTATAAAACCTTGATGAATAAAAATGTCATAAAAAAGTAAATTAGCCATACCATGTTCAATGCAAGGTTTGTTTTGGTCACCAGAACTATACCAGTTCATCATGTGTGGCTTAGTATTTGCATAAATTACAGACATTTTTTTAATGATGTGACTAAACTCTGAACATGTGACCCGTCCCTTGGATGTTCTGTCTTGCACGAGAAAGAAACATGCTTACATTATAGACTGGACCCCCGAAGGATGCAATTCGATGACAATTGACACAGATGAAAATAAATAGATCTTTATAGCATAACAATTGAAACTCAAGTCAATAGCAATGAGACCAATGACCATAGCACTATTGGGTACTGTAACCGCAAATAGATAGAAATGTAAAAATGACCGAAATATGACTAGGATACATGGCCTTACCTTGACCAACAAACAGTTGAATTCAGCAGGCCGAGCAGTATGTTGCAGGAGAACAGGTAGATAGCCACAGGTACACACTGACGAGTTTGCTTGAAGCGGTCACAGATAGCACGACGACGAGCAGATTAGCATAGATCTCAGTGCTTCTCAGGTAGAAGGTTCAGAAGTTGACTTGTAAAGCACAAAGATGTTCTCATGAGACATATCAAGTGGTTTATAAAGTATTAGAAACAGGGGTGTGTTTGTGAATGAATGACGTGTGTATGTCGTGGTATTATGTGGATTGCAGGGGGGGCGGCCTGCCTCAGGGGAGGCCTGCCTGGAGACACGGGGTCTGAGGAGGCCATGTGAGCGATGGCCCCTGGGCGTGGGATACCTTTTGAAGTGTACATGCTGTTTGGCACCTTGGCTGTTTGCGCCCGTGACAGCCCCCCATGCCAGCGCTCATCCCCGGGTGCGAACCGCCTTTGATAGAGGGGGGTGGGATGGATGGGCTTGGGGCGTGCAGATAAGGCACAGGAAGACTGCTGAAAGGAGACACACTTATGTGGATTGCAGGGGGGCGGCCTGCCTCAGGGGAGGCCTGCCTGGAGTTGCAGGGTCCGAGGAGGCCATGTGAGCGATGGTCCCTGGGCGTGGGATACCTTTTGAAGTGTACATGCTGCTTGGCACCTTGGCCGTTTGCGCCCGTGACAGCCCCCCATGCCAGCGCTCATCCCCGGGTGCGAACCGCCTTTGATAGAGTGGGGTGGGATGGATGGGCCGGTGGGCGTGCAGGCAAGTGTGTGGGAGCGAGGGGCCATTAGGCCCCTCTCATCCTTTACTTCTCAGTAGAAACTCGGACCAAGTGCCTCCAGTAGTGGGTTCGCCCCTTGCCCTTATATGATGTTAACTTTGGTTCACATTCGCGTAGATGGGACCACTGAGCAGGACACGGGGCATCCATTTTTGTACCCCCTTTCCACACCATCTTGGTGACCAGGCCTCACTGCGCAGAGCACATGGCCCCCACCCTCGTTCCCACTCTGACTGGAAAACTCCAGAGGTATTTGCAACAGCTAATAAATGTAACACATCACTCTTCCTCTGAGATCACTGTCCTGCATGTGAACCAGCCTGAACTAAGCACATAGCTCGTTCATCTCCACAAACGTGTCCTTGCCCACGCACCCTCGCCAGTGGAAACTTACTGCCATTCTGACCCTGTGTCCCTGCAAGGTATTCTCTTCATGTGCCAGACCACTGACCACGCCATGATGCCCACCTAGCAGATCCCCAACTAACATTAGACCCCTACTGCAGTATATTGTTGCCTATCAATAACAAATGCCACATACCGGAGATTCTTGTGAGCACAGACCCACACTTTAAACAGTGTATTATAGTGGTCAAGACCCTTAACCTAAGGCCTGTATAATCCAATGTTAATTGATAGTATAGATATATGTGTGACTTTTATGGAGACATAACCGACTGAAAGACTTTGAACAAGTGTTATTTAGTGCATGCATTATTGAGAATATATTATGTTAGCTTAGATAGTGACCACCCTGCTTCACAGCGACCTGACCTTCACCCATTTGGAGCACAGATGTCTGACGTCCATCCTTGAATGGGGACACACTTGATTAATTTAAAAAATCGAAACAACCGTTGTTAAAATATATGTGGTGTTTTATTTTGTATCTTATTTTGATGACACAAAAATACAAGACTTTACACATTGTACAGGTCAGGTTGCAGCACAGCGAGAGAAAATCCCCTGTACTAACCGCTGTCACATGGGAAAGTTTCTCTTATGGCACGAACGGCACAGGCGGGTATTACTCTTCGAACGCGGTATCCAAGCCTCCCGTGAAGCCACCATGTAAAGGAATGATAGGCCACCAGCCTGTACCACCTGTGAAAAGGAATTAAACAAACTGTTTTTAATTGACCAAGATAAGTTTAATAAACGTTTGTTGTCAATGACAATTCTTGTAACTAATGGCATTCTGCTCAGATAAATGCTATCTATGCACTGCACACTATTAAATGACTTTCATGCGTTACAATGATATGTATATGTAATTTTGGATATAGTAGAAGACCATGAAATAGGAGTGGCATGACAAGCAGAGTATACTTACTCGTTACTCGGATTACGAGGACGAACAGCTGCGCGAAGTTCGTGCATAAGCACTATCATTATCCTCAACACGGACCGTGTGATGCCGGCTGCCCTGAAGTCTGCCAGCTCGGTGATGCATTGCGGTCATGGCTCGCCTTCTGAAATGTAGGCCATGCATCCCGAGTTTTCACAGCAGCAGCAGTTCTCGTCCTCAATTGGCATTAGCTTGCACCGATTGCATGTGCACCAGGTGGAAACACCGTCCATGCGACTAGGTCCAGGCTCTTCAGCTGTTGAATCGTCCTCCCAACTGCCGTCCGAAGACCCATCGTTTTCGCGTGTTTCCCTTTCCAGTAGTTCCTCCTCGGTATACTCAGGCTCGTACATGTAGGGCCTTAGTGTAGCCATTGTGTGTTAAACAAACTAAAATAATTTATAGCGGTGGTACTGGTATCTGTTCACACGGGCTACAAGCAACGAAAGTAGCTGACCAGAGCACAGAAACGAGTCACAGAATACTCAAAGAAACACAGAGAGAGGAATGGAATCGAAAATCTGCTGTGTGTTGTGAAACGGTCTGTTTATACTTACTGAGGAAAGAGGCGTCCTGCCATTTCCATGGCGACCCATCATTAGCTGAAGCGCAGTGAATGTTGACACAAGACGTGCTTTGGCGTTGTGAAATGGGCAGTACGCGTCTGCTGATGACAGGCTCAGGGGCGGGGGATATGATTTAGTGCCGCAAAAGGAGGTCAGCCAGAGCGATGGGGCAAGTGATAGTATTATCACAAAATGGCAGCACCCTGATGCCTGTTTTCGCGTGCGTTTAATTGACGAAAACTAGGGTAAGGTCCATAGCAAATGTTTCTAAAATCGAGCGATTTAGGCTTAAAAACACATGGCTGACCCGTAGGGACAATAAAAGAATTTGACCGAACCATTCCTTTAAGGACATTTTTGAGGCAGTTGAGCCCCTCGAGCTGCAACCAACTGCACCACTGACTATTGTCATGCTGCAATCGCTCATGCCGTGCGAGATGCCTCGACCAGTGCTTCAGACCTGCCAACCAGCACCGAGATAACGATTCCTGACCCTGAGCCACTGCGTAGGCCAGCTTGCAGCCATCTATCCAGCCTTGCTTGCCAAACTGCCAGCTACCCACAGCTGTCTCCCGTCTTGAACTCTGTCACGAAATCTGCAAAGCACCCTGTAAGGAACTCATGGTGGCAACAGTAAAGACAGACACAAGTGATCACAGTTCAAATGGGTTTATTACACTGCATGCAGGTTGAAAAAACACCTAATCTAAACCTATATCTAAGATGGGAGCAAGCGTCGACCATCAAATGAAAATAAGGCAGTCCTAGTGGCGTTGTGTCAAATAAAAAGGGCCTATTTAGTATAACCTATTGCCAAACCTTACAACTAATACAAAAAGGGTGTGGGATGATTTTCAAGATAAGAAAGCAGTGTTCACAAATAATATGTCAGGATGCAGTAGCTTGGGTCTCCCTTCCCCACGTTTTGAGCAAAGGGTAAAGTGAGATGTTGGAGCACAGTAAGCTCTCAAGCTTCCCCAACGCGAGACGACAGTTCCGCTTGCAGCTTTCAGGGCCGTCAATGGCCAAGTCTTGTTTCGCTTGAAAGTCTCTTGCGTTCAAGGGCCTGACGTATTCAAATAACAAAACAAAAGTTCCTTCAACCACATGAAAGTTTGTTTCCTTGTTTTACTTAATAAAGCACTTTGGATTAAAGGGCTATATAAATTCAATAAAATACAAATACTTAGGTGAGGATTCTTCAGCCCAGGGTCCCCCTCTTCCGGGCGCTGTTCCCTCTCGACTTTCAGCCTCCCTCTTCCAGGTTCACTATGGGTTGTCCTTTATTCACCAATCTTAATGTCTTTTTAAACAGTTCAAGTGGATCTCCCTCTGCAGGGTACACCTTTGTCAACACACTGCTTCTCTGAACTTTAGACTTTGCCCCCTCTTTGTCAGCATCCCTCCTCCGGGTTCACTCTTATCAACTTCACCTTCACATTTACTTTCAATGGTTTGCAGGATTCAATTCTCTTGATTTTCATAACTGTTTGTCGATCAAAGACTTTCGATTGTACAGGGATTTTGCTAGACCTCCTGTATGACCACTTTGACCTGCTTTGGCGGCTCTCCTGCGACCTTCTGGTATTTGTAGTTTTATTCAACATGGGGTCGATCAGAGTCTCTCGAGTTAGCAAACCGTGTGGTGCCAGTTCCCACTACAGCTGGTCTCCCCTTAACACTTGTACAGTTCTTTGAACTTCTCTCAATGTGCCACTCTGCGACTTTCATTCAACACAGCCAGGTTCTTATCGGTTCTCCCTTCGACTCACCGGCTGTGATGAACCGCATGGCTCTCCTCTTCACTGGAGTCAAGGCCGGTACCACAGTGGTGGGAGCTTCTCTCGCTCCTGCTTATCTGTGTCGACACCCTCTGTGTACCGTTGACATCTGCTGCAAGACACTGGTGTTATTGTCCACAGACTTACGATTCCCTCTGCGGAAGTTTCGCGGGTTTGAGTCGAAAAGGGCAAGGTTGCTTCTCTCCTTGTCATCCTCTTGATATTTGCCGCCTTTCTCCTCCTTTTGAACTGCCAGGTTTGGATAGCTGTCTTGTCGTGCTGTCTGCCTCGCTCATACTGTGCTCTCTTGCGTCACCTTTTATCCCTGTGGAGAAGGGAAAGGGCCGTCAGGTGTGTGTGATTCTAATCAATTGCCTGGTTTTGCCTGACCCTTGTATTGGGACATGTCAGGTAAACGGCTCCGGTGTTAGTCCATTCTCTTGTGTGTCATGCAAAAGTGTTCGTGTTGGAAAAGGGGGGCCGTGTTTTTGAATGGTGTACGTGGTAGGATGGGAAAAAGGTGTTGAAAGAAGGGGGATACCGCATCTCACCCGCATCTCAGGCGATCCTCCCTTCACAGTCCACCACCAGGACCTGGATCCAATAGCGATGGCCATGTCCTGGCCACCTGTATGACATATCCCCGGGGGCTAGCTAGGGAGACACCTTCAGGTTTCTCACAGCCCTGAAACTGATTTGACGCTGTCGAGCACCAAGAACTTCTGCAAGCACAAGGTACATTGTGGTTCTGTCCCCCTGTTCCTTCACCGAAGGCCCCAAGTGGCATTTTACAACCCATTGCTCTCTTTGTGCCGAGACCAAGTATCCTTGAACATTGTGATTAATTACTTTAGCGACTACCCTCCTGTCAGTATCCAGAGTGCACCCCCTTTCCTTCTTAAAACTGTCTGTCCTCTGTATTCCTTTACTGGGTGGGTTGTATTTTGTAGTGTGCTAGAACTGTCTGTTGTGATAATAATGAAGTAGATCTTTTTATACAACCTTGACTGGACAGTGCCTTTTATCATTGGGTAATAATGGTATTTTTGCTGTGTTGCAACTAACCAACGATCCACGACCTTGCAGAGATAAGCTTACCGTTCCGTCCATGTTATCAAAAATTAGACAAGGAGGTTTATAATTTACTTGTGTTTCCAATCTGTTCGGATCCCTTCTGGTGTACTAGAGGTGTGGGGCGATTGATGGTTTAGAAACCGATATTCATGCCTGGACCACTGGTGCCCCGGAGGCTGATTAGTCAGACACAACTGGGAAAGGTGCGTGACACATTTGAGCGTAGTGTTGGGAGTTACTGCATCTTCCATATGCCTTCCCCTTTGCAAGACACTCTGATGGGAGGTCGTATCCACACTGTGGGCATGATGCCGGTGAATTTGCACCTTTCTCTTTTGCCCACGTCATGATCCTCCGGGCCCCTCTCATTCCCTGGTTATGCCCCCATGGCACAAATGTCATTGATCTTCAGTGTGCGAATAGCCGCATCCATTTTTGAGGCACATGTGTCTGCCACTTCATACGATCTGCCCAGCTCGAGAATCTGTGCCAACGTTAGGCCAGGCTCTCTTAGCACTTGACTTCGTCCTAGTTTGCCTAATGCACAACCCTGAATTAACTGGTTACATATCATACCCTCTTCAATGTCCCATGCACACGTGGCTGAGAGATGCCGTAGCCGGCCATGGAAAGTGTCCAGAGCGTCCTTTTGCTTGACGTTGCACATGATGAATCTTTCGTAATCCATATTCGAAAGGGGCATTAAGTGTTCCCTTAGAGTATTTCTCACTGCTGAATAGGAATCATCGACTGGTTTCAAGCGTCTTGAAGATTTGATGGACCACGGGGTCAGCTGCGTAGACGAGGGTTGACACCTTGGTCTCTCCTGTGGCCCCTGAAATACATATCCTGTTGGTCGATCAATAAGTTCCACCTAGGCCCTAGACTAGAAGGTGCCCACGAGACATCAAACTCTGGCATTGAGGCCAGCAACCCTTGTTGGCGTGGCAATTGTGCTCTTGCTTGGGCAGCACCAGCAGCCGCATTTCCTTGATTGTCTTCCATGTTGTGAGATAAACTGGGTGGATGGGTCTACTAGGCACAGAGGCACCCCTTCGACAGGGTCCGCAACTCAGAGAACATGTGTCCACTCCACATCATTCTAGCACACTCTGAGTGTACCCATGGGAGATTTGCCTGGAGCAAAAATTGGATGAGAGGAATCTCCTTGTTGTGAGCCGCACCCTCCACATGGTGAAAGAATATGAATTGCTCACTGTGACGCATGAGTAGGCTCCGCAGCTGGTTACTGTTGCTCCTTTAAACAGTGCCCTCTGCGGGGAAGCCTGTGATCACGGCTGTATGGCCCAACCATTGGGTCCTTCTTAATGATGATCCCCTCGTCGCCATTGTTCTGTGGCCACCCCCGTTGGTGGGCCTAGCACTGCATTAACCCCGGACCCCACATTAACATAGCTCTCAACTCACACGCTTTTGGCGGGTGTCACCCGCCCTGTAAAGGGCTGACTCACCCGCCAAGCCTCCTGCACGCCCATTAATTCCAATGGGCGTCTCACCCGCCAAAAACGAAATCGGGTGATTTCACCCGCCTTTGTAACAGAAATGGTTGAGAGCTATGCATTAAGACTCACAGAGACCTTGGTATTCGTCCAGGCTCTGCATGTGCTCTAGAGACATATCACAGGATAGCCCCCTTTATTCACACGGCAGGTTGACATAACTCCTATTGAAGATGACCGCCATAGCAAATAAACACCAACTGACGGTTTTGTAAACAGCCGCTGAACTCTGTGGAACAGGGATGTCATTCCAAGATGCACATCTAGGGTGACCAGACGTCCCAGTTTTGCCGGGACCGCCCCGGAAATTGGAGCTCTGTCACTCTTTGTCAAGATTTTGTTTCCATTGTACACTGCAGTGGTGCCGGTTTTTGGTATGCGGTCTTCAAAGCTGGTAGGCAAGAAATGCTGCATTTTAAAACTTAAAAAAGTGTTGGTGATAAATGAATGATATGTGTTTATAACACGTAAACCTTCTACTACAACCTCTACTGAAGGGTAGTGCCTCACAGCCAGGTTCAAGAGTTAGTCCTACTTTGATGTTAGTTGCCTTGTCCCGGTTTTTTACTTTTTAAATCTGATCAACCTACACATCGCACAATTATCAATTCGTACGGATTATTCTTAAACAATATATATACCTTTAACAGTAGTACGTTTTAAGTACGCCCGCCTATGCCCTTCTCCACATTGTCACCATTCAAACATGTCCGACGATACCAACCTGTTCGTGTCCGGGGAACATTACTTCCGGCGGGAGAGCTATTGACCTTCCTTTATTTTGGCAGCAGTTCCGGGTATCGTGTTTGACGCACAGGAAAGAGGCAGTCAGTCAGACACTTTGGACCATGGCGGCACTCGGAAGGCTATCGGCTGTGTTGAGCAGGGCTGTCGCGCCCAACGGGCGGCTCTTTTCGGCAGCTGCCGCCGCCCACGGTGAAGGCAACGCAGGTACCAGCGGAGACCCACATGGGGCGGTTATAGATACTTCTCTTGGCAAAACTACCGGTCCTGCGGTCAAGGGTGACCTTGAGGACGGGACGTGGAGCAACCATTGAGGGTGTCCACTGCTCTCGCTGTTCCAGTAAAGCCAGAATGGGGGCAATACAAGGGCTTAGCATGGGTTATGGTCCAATGTTAGGCAGTTGTGTTATTTTACTCCGACCCATCACACCTCTTTACAGTAAAAAATAGTAACATTTGCTATTGCTTAGGATCAGTGTTTTCTGGTGAATCAATCCTAACTTATTTTAAGCCTTCACGTTTTGTGGCTTATGCCATTATCGCCGCTTGAATGTTGACTAGCTATCGCTCGATTTCCCCGCCCGCAAAGCTCAAAATCGATGATGCGCTAATGTCTCCCAACACAAGTATAACTGAGGCGCCTGCCCTCCCACTCCGTGTGCTCGCAACTCTTTTCTAGAACAAAGCAGTAGTGATTGATCCAAAATAGGTTTCTTCGAAATTACATATCGCATTTAATATAATGGTTTGTTATTCATGTCTCGGACTCTTATTTTGATATGTTGTGATTTCCACGCTCTTATAGCAAGCTCATTAATTTGTTTGGTGATATACATACGATTCCACAGATCATTAAACTCTGTAAATTAATTTGCCATAGAGAGGAATCTCCCCATATGTGTTCTCCTTAATGTCAGCATTGGCCATTCCACCAGTAGGTGTCGGTTGTTTTTCTGGCTATGTACCGTTGGCAGATATGCCGCTGTCCTTTTTCTTTTTGGTGGGCAGTTTAGTATAAGTCTTGTGTTCTACTAACAGGGCACGGAAATTGGTTAAGGTAATTTGGCAGGTTACCGAGAGGTTTATCAATTATTGAAAATTTGGCGTGCAATTTGTATCCTCTTGTACGTGAGATGGTGATATTCCAGTCCCTTTCTCTAAGCCCCTTTACATTTAGTGGGTTGCTTATAAAGTTTGAGCGATCTTGTCTATTCCATTCAGAAGTCTATCGGCCACACCTAAAGTCTTGTTCAGACAGTTTAATAGATTTTCATATAGGGAGTTTCTTGTAGGAGCCAGGATATTCCTTGCTGGCGTTGGAACCCGCCAGTTAATCCAGTATTCCGACGGGAGGCCCAGTTCAAAGAACACCTGTTTCTGGCAGATTTACGCTCCCTGTTTTCTGACTGCTTTTAATTAGATGCTTTGTAATTTCAGCAGATTCATTGTAATTGGTAATATGCTCGTGTCCTGTTAACCCATACACTCACTAACCACCCTCGGCAACTTGTAAAACTAGGATCCTTATAACGTCGCTTTGAATTCCCCCTCGTTGCTCCCTTCTGTCTTTTGAATATCTTACAGTACACCTTTATCAAGATAAATTACCAATGCCCCATCTAACATTTACAAGGTACGCGTTGCCAAGAAACTAGACCATATTCGTGAGCAAATGGTAAATAATTCCACTCCTGGGTTCTGCACCCCCTCGCACTCTCCAGATGATGTACAGTACATTTCAAATGCCAACATCTCGGTTATGTAGTAGGCTTACCCCCTAGAGCTCGCTTTGAGGCTCTTTTGCAGGCCTTTAGGAAATAAAGAATGACCGTTTTAGCAATCACTCCAACACTTATGCATCGTGGAAGGATGCTATTCGATTCTGTGTTCACCATATCTGTCACTTCACTGTTGACACCTTTGTAAAAACAAGTTTCTCTAAAACCATGTTCTCCCCTGCCCTATTCAGTCCCTCCCGTTCTCAAACACCCTTTTACCCTCCTTCTGTTCTTTCTTCTCTGCTGTCTGACATTCTGTCTCTGGCCCTGTTCTCTAGCATCTTTGTTTTCCCGAAGCCTCATTCTGGGCCTCTTTCCACCTACCTCATAGCCTCTTGTCATGGCCCTCCTCTTGCTTTACCCACATTTTGTATGAGATCTTTTACATCTTCCGTAAACCGCATAATTCCCTTTTTACCATGGATTGTGGGGGACTTTAGAGGGAAGAATGTCTTCTTGTATCCACTTGCCAACCAATTGGAATCAAACGCCAACACCCTGTGACAAAATGCAGACGATTCACAAATCACTTCAATTTAGAACTCCAAACTGACCAACCGTGATTCAAGAATAGAGGTCAACTGACTACTTCTTCGCCAGTAACATAGAATCACTTTCTTCAGCATCCCTTCCCCCTCATAAAAGGGTTACAAACCTTGCTTTCTTAATAGATACTGACTTATCACTGCCTAAATCAATTAAGTTGCTCAGATAACATCTCCAAATCCATATCATGAAAAGGATCATTCCTGTCCTTGGGATGACCTATAAAATCAATCTGGCAAGAGCATTAGTCTTGGCTAACCTTGATTACAGAAACAGCTCCTACATGGGACTTGATAAATCGGAGGAGAGTCAATTTCGTTTCCTAAAAAAAAGGGTGCAGACAGACTTTTACAGCACCTGCCTCTCAAGCGTGCTACAGATCAATAAAACATCCTGGACTTGAATGGGAGGCAAACACCTGATGAAAGGGAAGATTGCTAAGGCAGTTCTTGCCATAGAAGATCAATGTTTATCGGCTCTGTTACGGCAAGCCCAGTGTTTGCATTTTGCCTTTCAGTCGGGTGCTCCTTTCATCAAGAAATGCAGCACCACACTTTATTTCTTGAATGGAGTGCTCCGACTGAAAGGCACGCAAAGCTGCCGATAAACACAAATCGGCTGTCAAGTGTTGCTGAAGGTGAAGGATTCGTGCCATGCCACACCAGGGGGGTATGCCACACCAGAGGGGGTGCCCCACAGTGAAGAACACTGGTCTAGCCTCAATTTTTGGTATCCATCTTTTTCCTAGTAGGACCAACAACCTCCTTCTTGATATCTGTGGTAGTCGGGGTTCGAAATTGCTGTGAGCTATTTAGCTCCTGCTTCTAGCCCTGGAGAGCCTGACTGACTTGACACCAACAACTGACAGAAACTACTTTTGGCACCTGACGCCAACTGGTACAATACAAACCTACCTATGCAGTTTGCACCTCCCATAAAGGTTAGATTTGTGGCACGCTACTAGATCCTGGTTCTGTAGGAGTAGATCTTGACTCAGTGATGCCCAATCCCCAGCTATTTGTGGCTCCTGCTCATTAAACTTAGACGCCAGCCAAGTAATGTCCTCTGGTGCCACAGTGCGAAGACTATGAAATCGGCAGCATTTGCACTAAATAAAATTAATAACCGGCTATACCTGTTCCCTGGTTGGGTTAAGTGTATTCTCCCCTTTGTAGGGACGCTCCCTGTCCACTTTACCATTGTTAAATTCACCCATTTCCACCAGCTCAATCATAAAGGTATGGTGACACTTTGAGCTGATCTCACCTCCATTAAGACGATCTACAATGTCGCATCTTTCAATCTAATCTGACAAAGAACTCGCTGAGCTTTATACATATACATTCACGTTCTTGAAATGCTCCTGGCATACTTCACCCCTCTTCCCAAACATAGCAAGTTCTTGCGCCACCTTTGTTTTGTTTATGCAGTAGTGTGCTGCTTCCAAGCTATGAGACAGTGCAATATGCTTTGACAGGAAAATACCTAGTTCAAACAGCCATAGTAAAGTGTGCATCCTAGGGCCCCCGGTCTCAGTTTTTACTCAAAACTAATGGTCTCATTGCGAATTTGGTGGTAATTCAGGACTAAATATTTTTTCGCTGCCGCCACTAGGTCCCGTCGATTTACCACAGGATCATGAGTGGTGGAATGGCTGTGTAAATCCCATTTTTGTAATCCATAGGACTCACAGGGATTATGGTGGAATTACTGTGAGCGGTACAACAATTTTTTGGCCTTGGAGTGGATGATTTACTCACATTTTGGTGTAGGCAAGGTCAAACTTGGAAAGCAGAGGTGTCGTAGAAATGGCGATAATTTAGTTACTGCACAAAACAGGCGATCGTAGAATTATCGCCACTTTTATCACATTGCAAACACCTAAAGAGGCCCCAAGTCTTTGAGGTCTTTGAACAACTGTTTTAGTGTACTGACTTTTACTTCACAGCCCCTAGCTTTCTTTACCCTTTCCATACCATTGAAACACTTTGCTGCTAACAGAATGACATTTCATATCACACGTTTCTCATTCCCTGCTTTTTGAAGGAAACTCATAGCTACTTCACAACTAAATGCAAGCCATTGCATGACAAGCAGGCTGTCCTCCATCTACCAGAGGCTACCATCAAAGTCCCAGCAGCTTTGAAAGGTTAAGTTGTTGAAAAACGTTTACAGCCTGTTGTACACTTGGGACTCCTTCCTCGGAAGGCAGCCTCCCTAGGTATTTGTGTGAATAAATTGTGCATTAGGGCGAAGTCCTGAATTGCAACTCAGATATGAGGTGCCTGATGTTTTGCTTGTCTTCAATTTTTCAAAAACCTTCTCCTGTAACCGTAACCTGGTGATACCAGTTTTAATGAAAGCATCCAAGACACCTCTGTTCTTGGACAAAGCCTTGCTGCTTGCCCTACATGCCTATTCACAACATGCAGGAGCATTGACTAGGGCAAGTAACCATGCACCAACAGCTCATAGTTGCAAAAGACGCTCTGGCAGAGAAAGAAACCTGTGTAGGGACTTGGAGGCTTGCCTCCTCCGAATCCCTCGGCCACTCTCTGGCTACTAGTCCTGCACATTAGCTAAATAATAGCTACAGTTATCTTGGACTCTGCACCATCAGTTAACTTCAGTTTCCCGTAGTGAAGTGGAACCTATTCCATACTGGAATCTAGATGGGGGGCTGGGGGGGGGTGAACCAGGCAGGGCTTGGCCCTGCCTAGGCCAAGTAGCAAAACAAGTAAACATAGTAACGTCCAGCTAAACATTTTATTTAAAAAATAGATGGGCAACATTAAAAAAGAAATACTAGCACTTTTTTTTAAACTTCCTATGTAAAATTTTGAGCTAATCAAGCTCAAAATTCGCAAAAGCAAGCACATGGGCACATCCATTTTGTGAAATGGATGCCCGCCTGTGCTGGCTTTTGCTTTTGCGGCACTAATGAAGGAAAAGCCAGCCAGCTGTAGTAAACAAAATCTACCGCTGGGTGGCTTTTCCTTCATTGGTGCTGTACGCGGAGGACAGAGACCAGAGCAGGAAAGCTGCAGCTGAATCTCGGTAAGTGCTATTTATTTTTTTTTAAAAATAAGCACTAGCTCCGTTTTTTTTTGTAAGTTTTCTGGGCTGGAGGAGCCCGGAAAACTTAGAAATAAAACTGCAGCTTTAAAAACGTTGTATTTGTTTGCGGTCGCTTTTGAAGCAACCGCAAACATAAATACAACGTTATTGTGTTTGAAAATGCTGTGATTTTTCTTTCCAAGTTTCTCAGGCTCCTCCGGCTCGGAGGAGCCTGAGAAACTTGGAAAGAAAAACCACAGCGTTTTCAAACACAATAACGCAAACATAAATACGTTTTTAAAGCTGCGGTTTTATTTCTAAGTTCAGCCTGGAAAACCTAGGGGAAAAAACACAGCTAGTGCTTATTTTAAAAAAATAAATAAATAGCACTTGCCGAGATTCAGCTGCAGCTTTCCTGCTCTGGTCTCCGGTCCCCGTCCTCCGCGTACAGCACCAATGAAGGAAAAGCCACCCAGCGGTAGCTTTTGTTTACTACAGCTGGCTGGCTTTTCCATCATTAGTGCCGCAAAAGCCAGCACAAGCGGGCATCCATTTCACAAAATGGATGCGCCCATGTGCTTTCTTTTGCGAATTTTGAGCTTGAATAGCTCCAAATTTTGAATAGCTCCAAATTTTACATAGGAAGTTTAAGTATTTTATTTTTGTTGCCTATTTTTTAAATAAAATTTTTAGCTGGACTACCCCCTTTAATAACAAGCTGCATGCTTGTGTCAAACAGCCTGGACGCTTGACTTGTGAACTAAATCCTTTATTTATTTTAGCTTTGTCCTAAACATTTGCACTAGACATAGGGGAGTAATCTTGGCGAGTAAGAAATGGTGGTATGTGTGCATGTGGAGACTGGAGGGCACACGCAACTTTATACCTGGCCAAGGGCTTGCAACTTTTTTTTCCTACTGTTTTATGTTTAGCTTCCTAAAGCCATGCTCGACCATATCTTAGCACTACCTGGGACAAATCTTTGTACGATCGGACCGAAAAAAGTCTGACCGTACAAAACGACCGAAACATGTTACCACAAAAGGTTCGAACACCAAAAGTTCTAACCTTTGGTGGTAGCATTGCAGGCAAGTAAAAAAAAGGCTGCGAGGGTGTCCCCGCTCACCCTACTGTGTGACATAGGGAGCGGGGTGTTGCGGGGGACACCCCCGCAGCACCTGCAAAAAAAAGAAAAAATGGGGGCTGCAGGGGTGTCCCCCACAAACCCCGCTCACTACACTTTACAGTATAGTGAGCGGGGGGGAAACCCCTGCGGCCCCTGTAGTATGTAAGTGTTCGCATGAGAAAGGTGCAAACATTTGGTAGTTCGAACATTCCGGCCCCGGCAAAATCAGCCGCGGCCGGATCACTTAGAATAAAATATTCCAGTCTAAAGTGCTGACTGGGTGAACCCGCCTCTTGCCTACAGCGTGTGAACTCGGGCAAAATGCGATCTGCAAAATTAGAAATTACAGGAATTGATTATTCTTCTTTGCGTTGGCTCCTAGAACAGACCAGGCCTCGGACTCGACTCTCAAATTTACCCACTCATCCCATCACTTTTGCTTACTGGTGACTGACATTTGACAGCAGTACTATTTCTGAATACTTTGACCACTTGCTTTCTTGTGACTGCACTTGTCTATCACCTTTAGCACAGGTAATGTGGCCTGTATGGAATACACACATTTCCTATACAATAGATATTTTAGGACATATAACTAGGCACTGGTGTTGCCCAAGTTATAAAGGTTTCTTTTTACACCGAACTCCTCCACTGACCGTAGCTTGGCAGAGTTGAAAACTAAGGCTTTGGCTGTCTATTTTACAAATGTAATCACCTGAAATTCTGGTTTGCCTGCACAGCAGTAGATATTTCAGTTTATTTCCTTTAAAGTAAAAGCCCTGCTCTCTGAGTGCCACTGCTCTGCCACAATTACTATGTAGTTGTGCTCCCTATAGGAAGATGTCCCAGCGGTCGCCCCCCTTTCTCCTTAACTCGAAAACGTGTCCACATTAAGGTGGGGATAACTGTACTCTATCTATTAGAAGACTTTACATTCTGCCATTGTGTCCGATTGGATCTATGGGTCCACGACTCAGAGTAAAAATCTTTAAGAATGGCTGTATGAAATTGGCCTATTCTGAATGTGTGTGGGTTGGAAGTTTTTGCTGGGGCTGCCTTTGTGGTCAGTTCAACAATTTCACATTGCACTGGGACATATTGCCGCCCTTTGGGGAACACTTCCACCACAGCTTGGTCAGGTGAGCTTTGGAGGGGTGGAATTTTAACCAGTCAAAATATAGCAGTCTGTTTCTTGAAAAACCAGTGTACCCTTGCACTCCAAAGGGATAGAGCGCAGACAATGGGCCGAGGGCTGTCTCTGCAGACCTAGATCAGAGGACACGGAGCAGCCACTGGTTTCGGGCCAGGGTACAGTATTTACTTGGCATGGCCACAGGCACATTGCAGACTTTACAAAGTGGGCACATTGGGGGACACAGGCATGGCCCAAGGACACCAATCGAGGAACTGTCCACTGCTCATGACCACAGGCAATGGCCAGCCTGAGACATGGCTGAAGTTGTACCAGGCAAAATGTTCCCTTGGTAAAATAGCAATGCTGTGGTTATGGTTTAGTCGCTCTTCACCCGGAATAGCTTTTTTTCAGATGCCTATCTGATGTATAGTATGCCAACCTACCATGCCGATCAATCAGGGGTGCTCATCACTCAGTGTTGAATACAAATTGCTCACCTGAAAAAGTACTAGTTGAAAATGGATATTGGGTAACAATTCATATGGCAGGGCTCAAAATTTGCAGTGACTAGTGGTGATTGACTCGTGTAGAATTGCAGGACTGAGTGACTGGCTAGTAGCTTGCAACACCAAGTTTAACCGTGCATATAGTATTAAAATATGTATTGTATTGTCCACAAGCCTTACACTAATTCCCAAGTTGCACTACTTCATGTATGCGGACACCACCCAAAATCTGAAACGTTTCAGCTAAATCGGGGGTCTCAAAACCCTTCTTACCATTGGCAAATGTGGGACTGACATTATAGGGGACACGTGGTCAATTTTGCTATTTCCAGCTATCAGTTTTGTTTCTGCATAGAAAATATTTTTGTATTTTTATTGGGTTTTCAGAATAGAATACACATTCATGACATGTACCATAGGAGGCCGTCAGCAGTGCAATGCTCCCGAAAGATTGGACCCAAAACTGTGCTATTTGTACCAATACATTAATTTGCCAGTGCAAAGAAAGCTTTACAAAAACGTCACACCATATTCCTATAATCTGCGCCTTGTATTGTGCGACCTCTGCCACTTTGGTGGTCTCTTGGTTTTGTAAGAGGGGGTTAAGCAGGGTTGTCCTGGGGGTGGAGGGGATAGTTGACGGTGAAAAGTGGTACCTGTGATCGTATACTCGCCAGGCATAAAGCTACTCGCACGCCTCAGTACTTTAAATGCACACAGTACACCATTTCTTACTCGAGTCTCACTACCCAGTGGCTAGTGACAAGTACGCATTCTGAGGTCTGGTATAAATTTACTGTGGCGTTTCATGGCACTAGTTGGTTACAGACAAAAGCTTAATCTTCAAACTTTCTGAAATGAAAAAAAAACCTTTTTTGTCGGCATTGAGAGAACCATGCCCTTGCCCCTCAAGTTATCTAAACTGTACATTCTTCTGCCGCCTAAGCAAGTAGGATCAAACTTTCATTCGCCCACCCCAGAGAAAATATACGTGGGATCGGGCTTCCTCTACCATTGTCATGAAAATAACTTGCTGTATTTAGCATTATCAAACACTGCATTTCCAAAATTATCATATGCAAATGAATGAGTTTTGACATCCTGTTTCCAGCACCACCATTATGGTGGCACGCTTGCACGTGAAATGTACTAAAATGCTGAATTGCTTTGTTCCGGTTTACAAATACACGGCCTTTAGTAAATATTAAATGTAGTTAGTTGTGTGGTGGGTGGTCTTTGGAGGGCTAAGGAAGGAACATGGCGTTTGTTTGCCCTCAGAATGAATGCTTCAGTATATAACTGTTAAGCGCTTGGTTCGAGCGTCTAGGTTTTAAACGTTTTTCCCAGCAATAGTGACACTTTGGCGCCAGATTCGACTTTTGAGAAGCCTGTTCAGCGAGTAAAGGGGGCATTTGGATTCTAAAATCACCGCACTTACAAGGGACACTGCATCGCAATTTTAAACGCAAGTTCGAGGTTCTTCCTTTTGCGATGTAGGGTTCATTTTTGCTTTCAGATCAACACCCATGCGTAAAATGTCAGTGCAAGCAAGGTAACAGCCTTTTAGTGCATACATTACACTGGTGTAATAGCTGTTCTTTCCAGTACCACGAACACTGCAAAACCTGCATTAGCGTGTGCTATATATCGGCCACACAACTTGCACTAGCCATTGGCGAGTAAGGTATGTTTTTTTTTTACGGTCATCTACTGCTTTACCACTTGGTTGTGTTTTTCTTTTTTTACAGCCCGTACATGGAAGATTCTAACGTATGTAGTTGCTCTCCCCGGTGTTGCTGTTTGTATGCTGAATGCTTACTTGAAGATGCAGCACCATTCACACGAGAAGCCAGAGTTTGTTCCCTATTCTCATCTCCGTATCCGATCGAAGGTAATGCCTCGGGGCATGGCAGTTGGTTATACTCTTTATCCATTTGTCAGTCTGCGTATTGCACATTTCCTAGCTTACTTTACCAGAGTGGTCTACCTAGAATGCCTATGCAGGTGGCAGCACATTGCTCTTTAATTCAAGTACATATTTGTGTAATGCCAATCCTTAACCGTATACTATTTATTCCTGCTATCACTCTAGTTTCACTGTTGCCTGGGTGGGTTTTTCGCTTTAATGTCACTGCCTCCAAGTTAAGGGCAACATTAGCTTGGGGGCTTCCTGGGAAGGCAGGTTAGGATCCTGTTACGATTCAACTGGTGCAGTTGAAAATGACTCCGAGTGCGCTCCTGCATCTTCCCACCCACTGGTCTAATATTTGCCAGTTCAGTTCCTGCGACGTTTTCCTTCTGTGACTAAATCCAAGAGGAAATGTGCAACCTAGATGACTTCAATGAAGTAGGGTGGAGGTCCTCTGTGGACAATAGCCAAGGTGTATGACTTTCCTGTACTGGGAGCCCAAGAACTACGAATGTTTGTGAAAGACATGGTTTTCTTCAGCTATCCCAGAAATCTTCCACATTACTTGCATGGAGTGTGCCCCGTGTGGCTTCTCTTCCGGATCACACATTTTGTGGGGGAGTTTGGGAAGACAATGCAGAGCAACATAAGTTCGAATCCTGGATCCGCGCTTAGTAATCCCACAGGTGTTAAGCGCATTATACATGTTTAAACTAAATTCAAATAAATGAAGATTTGGAGGCTGCCAAAATATCTTGTAGACTCAAAGCTGTCATTAAGACCAGCCTCCCCTTGTGTCCTGACTTGGGCAGCATACATGCAATAATCTCAAACGACGGGAATGTGAATTCAAGCACTGTGTTGGAGAAATGTCTGCTGGAATTGTGCTCCAGCTGGAAAGACTTTACATCTGCCTGTTGTACCTGAAGCTTAAAAGATCTTTCAAGTAGGGGGACCCACAGGGTCAACGTGTGCCCGAACCAACTCCCAATCTAGCAGCAAGTCACTGGTATCCTTCATATTGTTGGTGTTTGTTGACCACAACATAGTGGTGGGCAGTGTTCTGCCTGTTGATGATCTTCTGTAAAAAGTATTGGACGTTGGACTACCCAATTGTGTAGCTGCCATATTGTGTTGTAGTTATTTGTATAGTGCTATTTCCCCATGTGTATGGCCTCAAAGCGCCTTGTGGTTGGAACTCCCTCAGGGGCCGAACCGGGTGTAAAGGATTGTAAGAGGATTTTTAGGATGCTTGTGTGCATATCGTGACGGCTGGCTAGGCTCCGTTAAGCAACCCAAGAGTTTGGGCACATGGTTTGGGTGCTGCAGGGTTAGGGTAGAGTGCTAGCGTGTGAGATTCAATGTGTTTAAAGATAAACTTCATAGATTGTCGCTGTATTAGTGGCAAGCTTGTTGAGGGAAATTCAGTGCACAAGTTATACCCAGCTAGGCCGGAATTGGCATAGCTGTAGCTGTTTTCTGTAGTGCGTGGGTGCAAGGCTGTGCCTGTGGCGGGTGTCCAAGTGGCGCATTTATACATACCTTAAACTTCGCAACAGGATGCTCTTTGTGGTTTGTTTTTCTGGGCTTCCTGGTCTTGTGGGGGTGGGAGAAGGCTTACAATGCTAGTCTGCATGGTCTACCCCTGAGCATAAACTGGTGCCACAAGCTACTGTCTCCCAGGTACTGAGAATGGGCGAATGGGACAATTTTGGCAGGTCTCACTATACTAGTGAGCAAGACTAGTGGATGGTAGTTTTACGGTGCTGCTGCTGTCGTCTGTGGCTAATGGTGAGGTCAGTTTTTCAAGGGGACAATAGTTTATGGTATGCCTCTGCGAACGCTGCCAGCATTCGTGGGGTATTGGTGGGCAGGGGTGTTATGTTTGAGTTGGAACGAGTTTGTCAGTGTGCCGCTGCAAACTGTGCCGGCATCTGTGGAAACATTGGTCAAAAGGGGTGCGTGCTAGTGTGTTCGGGTCAGTGTGTTGGTGCACCCATTGGAGGTTAGACAGGAGGGTTTCAAGAGGAGGGGGAAGATCCAGGTTTTGAGGGCCTTTCTGAATGCCAGGTTTTCAATGTTGCAAATGTGCATGGGTAGAGTTCCAGATCAGCGCTTGGACAGAGAATGATCACCCAGTCTGGAGGAGTTGTAGTGTGGGACCACAAGGAGCGGTGCTGTGCGTGATGTGAGCTTCCTTGTGGGTGGTAGTCATGAAGTAATTCCAGCCCAGTGTTGTGGATGGCTCAGTGGGTGATGCATATGGCTTTAAAAGGTTGTGCGCCGACAGACAGGGAGCCAATGGAGTATTCGTAGTGTAGGGCTGATGCTTTCTGGGGGCTAGGTTCATGAGCAGGCGGGCTGCAGCGTTTTTGCTTCTTTGCAGTTTCCTTAACTGCGATGCTGATGCGCCTAGGTAAAGGCAGTTTGCGTAGTCTAGGTGGAAGAGGATGATGGACATAATGGTGGAGACTATATGAGGGTAGGACAGATAAGGGACGATGCGCCTGAGGATGCGTAGGTGGAAGAAACAGGTTCTGGACACCGAGTTGACTTTTTGGGAGAGGGATAGGTCTGTGTCCAGTGTGCATCAAAGCTTTTTCACCGAAGTGAAGTTTGCCGGCTTGGGGATTGCGGGCAAGGAATAGGTTGTGGGAGGAGCAATTTTTTTCCCGCAGACTAAGTTTTCCCTGGATTGAGGAGATGGTTGGTCGTCATGTAGTCAATATCCGAGAGGCATGACGATGGATCTGGACTTTTGGGGCCTGGTGATTTTGGGATTTTTATGGAGGATCTGTCGGTGTAGATGTAACGGGTAAGATTGTGGGAGCAGATAGTGCGGGCAGAGGGCTTAGAAATATTTTGAAGAGCAGTGGAGATGTACATGCTACTTTTGGAACCCCTCTTGTTACTGGTCGTGAGGTAGAGCAGCGTGATTTGTGAGTGGTTAGCGATGAACGAGGAGATAACGTGAGGGCTGTCTTTGATTCCTAAAATTATAGCTGTCTAGAAGGATGGCTTGGTCGATGGCAGCAAAGGCTGCTGAGAGATCGAGAAGGATGAAAGCAGGCTTCAGCATCTGTTCGTTTTTAGGTCCTTCCAGGTGGGCACTCAGAAGGATTCTGTTCTGAGTGGTCTGAAGCCAGTTTGCGTGGGGTCTAGGTGGCTGCTTACTCCAGTGAAGAGGCCCAGCTGCTTGTATGCTGTGCAGTGCATGAGTTTAGCCATGAAGCAGGATTTGGAAATAGGAAAGTAGTTCTGGTGGAGGAGAGGGTAGAGTGCAGGTTCTTTGAGGAGGGGTTTAATGTAGGTTTTTTTAAATTATTTTTTTATTGCTTCTGGAAAGTTTCCTGATGTTAGGGAGTCATTGATAATTGAGCGTGCAATACTGCTTGCGTGGGTTGAGGCTAGAATATTATTTAGGGTGGGCAGGGAGGGGTCCTCAGCTGAGCCTGGTGGGTGAGCTAGGAGCGAGAGTAACTCCTGGTGTGTGGTGAGAAGGAAGTGACAGTTGGAATCGAAGGGGTGTCGGTTTGGGTCCTGCTATCGGTGGGTGGGGGGGGTAAGTGTTCCAATTTAGAGATGACGGAGCCTGTCGATAGCGAAATTCTGGAAGTGTTCTGACAACGTGTCACATAGGGATTGAGAGATAGGTGGGTGGGGGGGAGGGGGCTTGGAGCAGGCTAGGGTGTTTAATTTGGAAATGCTTCTGTTCAGTTCCTTGCTGGGGTTCTTGGAGTTCAGTTCCATAGAATACTTCCTTGGTTTTTCTGATTTCCAGTCTGTATGCTGTTAGTCTTGCTAGGGCAGTTTTGTTCAGGGCCGTATGGCTAGTTCTCCAAGTCCTTTCCTGGCTGTGCTTGAGGGTTTAAAGTGGTTTAGGTTGGTGGTGTACCATCTCAGTGTAGGTCCTGATCTGAGGACCGTTTTGTTGGGGTGAGGGGTGTAAGAGATTTCGAGAGCCATAGATCGAAGTTTGATGGGGGGGGGTGCTCTTTTCGTTAGGAGAGGTGAGGAGGGTGTTGGCTAGGTCTCTGTTGATTACAACCTTATTCCAAAGAGGAGTGAGGTGTGCGGGTTGCTGGAGGGCTAGTGTGACCATGGGAGTGGTCCGCAGAGGTAAAGATGATCAGTCCATGTGGGGGCTGTGTGGATGGGTTTGCTGCAGTGAAGATTGCATCAAGGGTGTGACCTCCAATGTGGGTTGGTGTGGTGATGCTTTGTCATGTTGAATGCCTCTAGGTTGAGGTCGGGTCTAAGGGAGGGCGAGTGAATCCAGATGTTGGCTGGAGGTTGATAGTTATCTGTCGCAGAGCGTGTCTAAGTTATTGTTGTAGTAAAGTGGTCTGTAGATGTGCAGGAAGCTGTGCGAGTTGGAGGGTGATGGTTGGAGGTTTACCAGAAGGGATTCGAAGTCTGGTGTTGGCTGAGGTGTAATTCATTAATGGAATTGGTGTTTGTGTAGTATCGCCAGACCTCCTCCCCTTTCGCATTCTATTACAAACAATAAGGTTGTACCCGGGTGGGAAGGCTTTGTGTACAATGGATAATGCTGCCAGATATCACTTTGCAGTAGAAACCTGCAGCACTTGATGGGCTAAGTGCAGTAAAAAGGACAACACGGAAGGTGTATCACAAGAAAAAGGGTCCATATCCCCATCTCTGCACCAGCTGCAAAACGTGTTCAACAGCAGCGGTACAGAGCTTAAGTTACTGGACCTCTGGCTGAAAAACGCCATTACTTCTGGGAAGTCCCATTCTGTTAACTTTTCAGAAACCAGGGTTCTGATTTATGGGTGAAGGTTGAGACCCTCGACCCTCCTGTCTGATCTTTGAGGAAGACTGGAGTGCAGACGGGCCTGTCTCGCAGGTCCGGGTACGTCGTCCTCCTGGCCCAACCCGGAGTGGTCTGGATCATGGAATTCCTGAACTACCTTAACCTCCTGATGACGAGTAATGACGGTGACCAGTGGGAATGCGTACAGAAGTGGACATTCCCATTTCACCACAAACCGGAGCTCCTCTTGAGGAAATTCCCTGGAGCAGAACAGGTTGCATTTCCTGTTGATACTGGAGACAAACGGGCCCACTTGAGGGGTTCCCAAGAGGGACATGATCTCTAGTAGGACTTCTTGAGCTAACTTCCACTTGTGGGAGACTGTGCTCTGCCTGCTCAGAGCATCCTACACCATGTTCTCCTCTCTGGCTAGGTGAATGCTGACAGATTCCTTCTTGCAGTGCCCGAAATCAGTACTTCTATGCCTCTCCGCACAGTGGTAGTAGTGACCTTACACCAGCTCGTGTTGAGGTAAAGCATGGCCACTGTGGTGTCTGTAATTATCAGTATGATCTTCTGCCACACAGAGGGCAGAAAGGCCATCAGCACCTGTTTGCACTCCGCTTTAAAAGGTGTGTATTTTGGACTCTGATGGAGACCGACCACTGATTGCCAGATCGCACGACCTTGTTTGGGGCATGGTCCATCCTTCTTGAGAACTGTGGCTATTGGGATATGAGGGCCCACTGAAGGATCTTATCTCTAGGCGGGCCTCTGGCACCAGGAAAATGTAGGGTGCCATGAGACTTAAATTTCGTAGGCCGTTAACTTCATACTTAATGACCATCTGCACAATGTGCGGAGACTGCACCTGGGGTGGCAAAGCTTTCCCAGAGGAAGCATCCAAGACACTCAGTAAGCTTTTGGGAAGGTATCACGTGGGATGGTTTTAGTAGAGGAGACTAAAAGACTTATCCTGGCAAAGATCTGAGCGACATTGTATCATTTTCCAGCATAGAGCCTATTTACCTGTATCTTCTGGTGTTGTAAGCTTAGGGTAGCAACTATCATGTATGTGAAATCCAGAAATTCTAGTCTTTGAGCAGGTCAGACTTGTCCCAATTGATTCCAAAACACTCGTATTGCCTCCTGTCCTTCAGAAACATTGTCCACGCTGCTTGGATACCATGGGCCTTAAGCTTGGTGGAGCATCACCAAGCATAAAGCCCAAAGAGGAAACTTGCTCCTCTCCAGGTCTGACCTATCAAACTGCAAGTATGGGCATTGAAATATAGGAATTATTCGTCTAGAAAGGTCAAACTATCTTCTACTTGGAACAGAACTTTAAGGAGATGGGATTACCTACGTCTGTAAACTAGATGGACATTGGGGCCATTTGCATATTGCCAAGATCCCCTAGTCCTGTTTCATCACTGAGAAGTCATTGCTGGCAAAGTGAGCTTGCCTTTGTTGTGATGAAGAAACGGCCACTACATTCATATCGAATTTTTCAATTCCTTGTCCATTTTCTTGTCTAAAGAAAAGTGCAATGGCCAAAGTTGCCAAGCTCTGCAGCCAAATCCCTAACACATTTGAATAACCCTGGGGTCTGCTGTAGTTGCACGTTAAGACGCTATGCATAGCACTATCTGCCTCGCCTCTATTCTGGTCACTGAATGCTGATGATGCTTCTTAATTGCATTGTATCCTCTGCTGCTGTGATCTCGGTGGGCAGAAGTAATTGGTCCTTTTGTAGGCCTGGTTTTGAATTTCTTTGCTAGCTTTGAAACCTTGAGTCTGAAAATGGCTGTGCACCTCAATCCTGTAACAAAGACTCCTTTAAAAATCTGGGAACTGTACACTTCCTTGACTGAGGTTTGTCTAATGCGCCTCTCCTTCAGGAATGAGTCCCTGAGAGGAGAGATCACTTTATTGCTGTCATCTGAAGATGCAGTATATCCTAGCTTGTGACCCACGTTCAGGTGAACATCTTTGCACCCCTGACATGGTGGTCTGTGCTTTTCAGCGTAGCCTCCCAGTATCACTGGGTACACATGCCACCCTACTGGGTGTTTTTCTCCATCTGTAGAATGTTTTCTAGCGGTCATCAGAATGTACCCTGTACTTCCTGGCAAGAGTGGTAACTGAGTCCACACTTTTCTGTCCACCTGAGACTAGAGCACTCTGCTCTGAACTTTAATCACTCATTTCCAGAGATGTGCAGTCTCCTGCTTAGGTGTCTCTTATCTTGCTTGGCTTTTAGAGTCCACCTTCTTGCGTGTGGGTGGATTAGAGCATCTATCTGATGGATTGTTAATATTAGTGATGGGGAAATTTAGTGTTTAAAAGTTTTGATGTTAGTTCTCTGGGTCGTTGAGGGAACCGAAGACTGTCCTGGTAATGCCACAGAATTAGCTAAATAAAGGCCTATGAATAGATAACATTGATGAGGGGGGTGGGAGTGGGTACATGGGGTACACAAGACTCGCTTCTGCAGGAGCGGGATTCCTAGCTACAACGTTGTAATCTTTCAAGGGGCTCTAGCAAAAACTTTTTGGAAATTAATTGTGCGCCAGTTAGACACTCACAATTTCATTTGATATTGACTTTCATATGATGCTTAATTATATGCACTTCATCTGTTTGCGAGTTTTGATCAAACACGCTCAGGTCTAAGCACTGTACAGGGTTTGTATACACACATTGCACCGATTAGACAGCCAAAAAACAACAAAGCCTCTTGCGCATTTTGTAAATGTTTTCTTTTTTTCCTTAGCCATTTCCATGGGGTGATGGAAACAAGAGTCTCTTCCACAACCCTCACTTCAATGCACTCCCTGATGGTTATGAAGAGGGCGAGAGCGACCATTGAATGTGAACGTTTGGACCACAGCAGCACTTGGACCCTCACCTGGACCAGAAGCTCAGTTGTAGCTGTTTTTCTTGCTTCGTATTTAAAGCTGGGAACCTTTTGCAACCTCTAGCACTGCATGGTACTAGACCTTGCAGAGAGGATGCCCCTTCAATAAAATATTCTCTGAATGTATTCTTTGTGTGGACTTCCTAGGGTAGAGAACATGAGTTAGTCCCGTCCTGTTTGTAAGAATCAGTGGTTTGCAATGTGACATTGGGGAAAACCGAAATGCACCACCGTCCCCCTCCTTGATGCATTGGTAACGAGCCAAGCACTATGGCACGAATTCCTGCTGCCTTATGACTGCCTGTGCACATACAAAACGGCCTGTTGCCGCTTTAACTTCCCCTACATTTTTCATCTTCCATCACATTCCAATTCATCCCACTTTTTTAGATCACTTTTTTCATATTAGCAAAAACTGGATTTCTTTTTGGTTTGAATACTGTACAATTTTTAAGATTGTAGAAGACCCAGCAATAGGGAAACTTTCCTACCCCTACAGCCTGGCCGAACTATTAGCGGGCCCAAAACTCTTCAAACCTGGCCAATTGCCCTACTGCCCCGGCCTACTACTGACCGTGGTGTGGAGAGAAAGGAGTCAAAGATGATCCCAAGGTTTTAGCCTCTCATGGGTGAGGGGAGGGGGCCCAAGGAGGGGTGGCCAGAGACTGGGGGGGGAGACGAGGCATCCCAATGAAGGATCTCTTACTGTCATTAAGGCAGAGAACATTGGCAGAGCTCCATGCATGAATAGCAGTCGGGTATGAGAGGGGGAGGAGGTAGATTATGGCAGTTGGAGAGCTGTGTGTCTGCATAACACTGAAAATGAGGGGAGAAGGTGGAGATCAAGTGGGCAAGAGGGACTGGGTAGATTGTGAAAAACCATGGCGATAGGATAGAGCCCTGAGGGACGCCACTGGTAGAGTGTGGTGGAGGAGAGAGAAAAGGACCCATTTGCACTGGATGGTCTGTTTGAAAGGATGCGTAGCACATGACATCCTAACTACAATCGTGTTTCAAAATCGTGGCACGTTCAGCACAGAAAGACTTACGAATTATCCAAAATATTATTTCATGCATATAACAAAGATCATTCTTAACACATTTTACAAACCACATTTAGACATGTTTCTGTAGCAAACCATGACATCTCCTTTGATTTTTCAGACACAATAAACCAAATTGAGACCTATATTCAGCATGGATCATACATATCAGATCTATGCCGACTATTGGTCTCAAATGAGATGTCATTGTTTTACAGAAATATACAAACATCTAAATGTTTGTAAAATGTGTATATAAGAATGGTTTAACTTTTTGTTATAGGAATAAAGGGATAGTTTGGATAAATGTCTTTCAGTGGAAACAGATGGAAACAGTTTGTGTGTGACATAAAGGCTCTCTGGTCATGTTGCTTGGTTAGCCGGGAAGATCAAGGCGTACCAGGCACCCCAGTTCCGTACATACATGGCAGTGATGAGAGTATATTTTGCACGGGAAATCTATGCAATAGTTCATGTGGACATTGGTACCAACATTATTGTTCATGGGTTAAATATGAATATAGAAAGTAGAACTGAATTTGAAGTACTGTTTGGTGTCACAGTAGCAATCTAGCTCGAGTGAGTACCTCCTTAGACTCTGGATTGTACATGAAATGTACACATACATTAGCACAGAGTGTGACCTGGGTTTTTTACTTTGTTGATCCAACAGATATATAGTTGTCACTGTCTACCGGACACAGCTACCTACATTGACACAATGTTTTTTAAAAAAAACTCTATTAACCTTTTTGGTAACATCCCAAACTCCAATTTCCCCCCCTCCCCCTCTTCCCCTAAAACAGTCAAACTTTAATATTGACACCAACAGCATTCCTGGAGGTCTTCCGAACCAACTCCCAGACCTGCATCCACTCTTTTCCTGTTATTTACAGCCCATATCCACTTCCCATTTATCCTTGACCCTTAGATCACCTCTCCCCATCCTCTCCCGCAGGGCCTTGTAGAGATGCGAGATACGTGGACTGTGAGAACCGGGCACACCTCCGGCTCCTCTGGAATTTCCGCTCACAACTCCGCTAGTCTACCAACCACCGCTCCATACTCCAAAAAGAGCCCCTGCGGCAGCCCAAACGTCTGACACCATTCCTGGCAAGTTAGTAATTTCCCACCCTCAAGAGGTCCCCCCACTTTTTCACACCCCTTCTCCTTAAGTCTCTGAATTCCGACCCTCCCAATTGCCTGGCGGAGTTTCTGTTCTACACCCCACAGGAGGCCGCCCTCATACTGGCATGTCCTTTCCATACCCCCAACATTCCTAAGGTCTCCCGCATCGCCTCAAACACCACCATTCTGCCTTTATCCCCCAGCGGGTGCCAGAGTAATTCAACCGGCCTATGATTGGGCGGTAAGTGTATCGGCCCTTTTAGGCCCCCCCCTAGTTGGTCCCACACCATTACCGACTGAAGTTGTGCCGCCACAAAGTATCCTTCATAATTCGGGAGATCTAGACCTTCTTCCCTAGGTCGTCACAATGTTTCTAAGGACACCCTCTTTGAGCCCCACAGGAGCTCCCTCACCTTAACGTCCAACATCCTGAAAACAGTTTATTTCGCAACGCATGGTATATTCGCAAAGAAGTAAAGGGAGCCGCGGCAATATGACATCTTGCATAGCGCCACCCTTCCCATCGGAGAGGGGTAAGGTCTTCCAAAATTGAATGAATCCCCTATTTTAAGACTGTGCCCTCCCCGTGTTGTGCAGAAACGTCTCCTCCATCTCATGAAATATACATATCCCCAAATATTGGAATGATTCAGTGTCCCACTTTATCCTTTACTCCGGCAATCTCTCTAATGGAAAATCCCATAGCCCTCCCAGCGGGAACAGCACTGATTTCTCTGGATTAATGTGGAATCCTGACATGTAACAGTTCAGGGAGATATGTTGCTGGGTCTACCACATACAACAGGTCGTCCGCATAAAGGGACACCACATGTCTTCTCCCTCCTACCGCAATACCCGCCTCCTCAATTTCCTGACGCACAAAGGCCACCAGTGGCTCCGGGGCCAGAGCAAACAAGATTGGAGACGCCGCACACCCCTGTCGCGTCCCTCTCCCATGTCCCCGACACCCAATTAATAGTCCGCATCATCGCCAGAGGCTTCTCATATAGGAGGGATATCCACCTACAAATCTTTTCCCCAAACGCCTGTAAAACCCGGAACAGCCACCTCCACTCCAGAGAATCGAACGCCTTCATAGCGTCAAATGACGCTATTGCCATGTCTCGTCTCTTCAGTTTCACGGAGTCCATTGTGCAAACAAGACAGGTTCCCAGATGGATTTCTCCCCCCCCCCCCAATAAACCCACACTGGTCTGGGTGGACTAGGGTTGGCGCTACCCTTGCCAACGTGGCCGCAAGAATCTTCCCATCAACATTCACCAAGGAGATTGGCCGGTACGCTGCACAATCCCTTGGATCTTTCTCTTCATTTAAGATGACCGTAATCACCGCCCCTCATTGGCTCCGGAAGATAACCCTGTTGAAAGGCCTAGTCGTATACCTTTACCAGGTGTGGCACTAGGAGATCAGCAAACTCTGAATAAAACTCCACTGGGAGTCCATCACTCCCCGGCGCCGTGCCTCTCCTATGTGCGGATCGCCCAGCGAACATCCCCCTGACACTGAATGTTATGCAGAAGACAAGAGATTTTAATTTAGAAGATGGAATGACAATAGACATCAAGGTGGCCATCTTACCATTTGCCAATAGGTATTTAGCTCACTCCTTGGTACCATGCTAATTTAACCCTTTAAGTGCCACCACAAACACATGGCATACCTTCCTGCGTCCCCACACCTGTCCCGATGAAAATGGTACCTCACATGTGTGGGTGTACCTACTGGGGGCGCAAAAGGAAAAGGGTAACCCACTTGTAATTGTTGGGCAACCTACAGATTTAGTCCTAGGGTATGGAAGCCAGAAAGGAAAACTGGGAACCCCATGCATTTCCCAAAAGAGGACACCTGTGGGAATCCAGAGGTCTGACTTATGCAAATCGGCTCAGAATATATTACCCAGAACCCCTGGGAAAGACCCACATGGGAGAAGAGCCCAAGGCCAGGGATATTACAGCCGAGTATGGTGGAGTCCTGGCTGCCCTGCATTACAGCTTCTCCCCACCAGGGAGTCCCGGCAGTGTGCCAATACCTCCCTGAAGAGGAAAAGCTGTAATGCAGCCCAGCCGCAACTCCAGGACGGTTGGAGGGGATGTCCCTGGCCTTGGACATCCATGTACCATGTGGGTGTACCGTCCCCCTAAGCACAGCAGCAGCTCCAGGGAGCCCCGGCAGGATCCCCATTCCTCCCCGGAGGTGACTATCTGTAACGTAGAACGCCAGAGGTGGAGCCTGGGCTCACAGACGGACAACCCACATGGGAGGGATCTGCTTCCAGGGAAACACCAATGTTCTGCTGGCATGGGGGGGCAATTTGTGGCCTGCCCCTGCAAATGTCCCAGCCCACCAACATATCTGCACAGATGGCCCATTCCCACCCACACCACCAACAATCCAGTCCCAGTCTCACCCACCCCACTGACAGTGGGCCCTAACCATAGAATAATAAAAAAAAAAACAGTACTCGCAACGTTGCAGCTGCTTGTGTAGAAAGAAAAAAGCTGTAAACAAAAAAAGTGATGTATAGTCACTAACAAAAACAAATCAATACTTTTCAAGCATGCCTCCCTTGCAAGCCCTCCCTGGTGGTCTACTGAACCTCACCCCCACTGAAAACCCATTTACCCTTCTTATGGACAGATATCTGCCCCCAGGGAGGCCTGCAAGAGGTACCCCTGCCACCTATTTCAGATGAAGGGGGGGGGGGGGGCACCAAAGATTGTGGGACAGGCCCCCCCCATTGGGTGGGGCAGTAAGGTTTGGGCACCCTGGGGCAGATTGGCACACCAATGTGCCCATCTGAACAAAGGGAAGTTTGGTAAACCAATTGAAAATGGCAGGCTGCACTTTAGGAGGGGGGTTGAGGGGCACCCTAAACCGCTGGAACATTTTCAAATGTAATGGTGGGTGCTACCTCTCCACCCCAATAGGGGGGGCAGCGCATCTCATGTATCCCTCACTGGGACAGATATGGGGGGCTGTCCTGCACTCCTCCCTGGGGTCAGGTGTCCCTTCCTAGGAGCAGATATCTGGGCCCAAGGAGGGCTGCATGACATACACCCCACTCCATTGTGGGGGGATGGGGGGTCACTGCCACCTCCCATTAGAAAGTACCCTGTCACTTTGGGGTGCCCCACAGCCCCCCATAAAATGCAGTCCACCATTTTCACTTTTCCTTTGGTAACCCAAATCCCCTTGGCGCAGAGGAGCACATTGGTGTGCCAATCTGGCCCCAGGGTGCCCAAACCTTACTGCCCCACCCCTGGGGGGGCCTGTCCCCCCGATTTTGGGGGCCCCTTTTGTTTTTCTCTATTAAAAGCAATATAATGAAATGAAAAACAACTAACAAGCTAAATACATCCAGTCAATGGGCACCTTTTGAGCCATGTCATAGAATGGACATTGCTTACTTGTCTAAACATTACATTAGCCACATTGATAATTATTTTCCCCCCAAATGTGTCTGTACTTCATATTGTACCTTCTCCGATGGTGCACCATTTTGTCTTATGAGAAAAAAACAGGGCAGTAGCTTTTACAGAAAACTGCTTTGGTATTTTCCAGAGTACATTCCTTTGGGAGACGATGCTGACAACTTGACTATCCAGAAGCATTTCTTTCTTGCTTGGAGTGCATTCGTATGGACGCCTCTTGTATAGGGCATTGTACCACTTCTAGAATGACCAATTGCATTTCTGCTATTGGCTGGGGCAACTCCAAAAATCTTGCTGCTGTTCGAGATTTAGTATTTTGAGACATGACATCCGATTTATGTTCAGTCCATCAGAGCCTTTCCTGACTGGTCATGCCCACATAGTAGATACCACAAGGGCAAGGCGTAAATTGCATCGCAAATGCCACAGGTGGCGTAATTTTGCAAGTGAACTTCCAAGTGTATAAATGATTTAAACAACTTCATTTAATTTATTGCAGTGTTGGCAGGACAGACCAGGAAAGATCCCCCTGCGTTTCATAGCTATTGATGGTTTTTCATTAAATATTTCGGCCATTGACAATACTTTTCTAATGGAACCATGATTGTGATGAGTATATGTAGGTGGTCTCGAAACTACATTTATGTAGTAACTGATCCTGGTCAAAACATGTCCAATCCTCTTAAATTAGAGGGAGACTAGGGTGCTTTTTTTAATGTAGTTACTTGAAATAACGGTTTTAGGTGACAAGGTTTCTCTTGTTAATACCTTGTCAAGGGATTTGCCTAGAATCTGATATGAGCGTTTCCTAAAATGTTTTAGAACTTCTTGTTGATTATTAACTCGTTTGGGTCAGAAACCAAACGTTTAACTCTAGGCAACTGACTATGTAAATCACAAACCTTGGACTTGGGATGGAAACTCACTCAGTGCATGGAGGCGATTGTGCCTATCCTTTGGTTTAGTAAGACTGTTGTAGACATTCCCCTTTCTGTAAGGTTACGCTGAAGATCCAAAACGTTTACTGGAAACAGTCTGCCATCCCAGCACAGTAGACCACTCCCCAGCCACTGTTACTCATCTAGTAAAACCTGGTTATTCCAGTTTCCATTTAAGACTGCGCCTATCTGGGTCCTGACACCCCTCGATCTTCTGTTTTCCCCACAAAGTATTTGGATTGGATCTCCCTTCTGTATGATCTAGGAGGTATCATGCGACGTCATGAGGTGCATCTCTCCAGTTATCCATAATGATCCCAAGATCTTTTTTCTGATCTGGCTTTTAGTTCCCCTAAGGGACTAGCTGAGGAAAGCTGCCCTGGGCATTGTGTTATCTAGAAAACAGCTCGTGGGAGGGGGTGGGGCAATTTTCCATGACGTTCAACTTTAAAAGGCAATTTGGACCCAATTGAAAAAGGGTGTTCAGGGCATGGTCAGAACTGCAATAAGTTTAGTAGTGCAAAATCTTGTTTAAGATTCTCCAAAACCGTTCCGGGCCCCCCACCTGCTTTCAGAGTTACAGCCTGAATTACTGATACTCTTCACCTTCCAGTCGGGAAAAAAACCAACAAATGTTGTCGTTCAGCCTACAAATGGGCTTGCTGCATGCCTTTCCTGCCCCAGCCCGCCTTAGTGGTTGCCTTATGCAATGTAAACTCTCATAGAGTGCACCTCTTCCGTTTAGGCAGCCTTGTGCATTGTTCTGCAAGAAAGGAAGGTACAACGTCCTTTCAATGCAGGATGTTTTTTTTGTGGGGTTTACTGCAGATTTTTTTAACAAAAAAAATCGTCTATTTTCAGGCGGTTTGGAAAATTTAGATTTGAGGTGTGGATGTTCGGGAATATATACAAAATTAAAGGGGATGGGGGTTTGTGGGGACCCCCAAAAAATAGACGATTTTTTTTTTGTTAAAATCTGCTGTAGAAAACCCTGCGAAAAAACATCCCACTATTAAATGACATGGAACTGAAGTAGTGGTGGTTGGGGTGATACGGCAGGTTGAAAGTATGCACAGTGCCATTATGGTTCAATCTAGTTTGTGGTGGTGACGTGTGTGCTTTAACTGGAGGAGATACCCCACTAGTCATTAAAAGGCTGTGTGGTAAGACTGGGTTAGCTGATCAGGTTGAGGGTGTGTGATTGAGATAAAGATGGGAGCTTTGTCACAGCTTTAAGGTGTTTATAGGCATTTGTTGTGTAAGGTAGTAATTGGGGGTGAGTTGGTTATTTGGGGAAGAAAAGTGGAATTGGGGATTAGTGAGCACTAGCTATGGAGTTCATTTGTATTTATTACAGGGATGTCAATTTCGATCAGAAATGATATGCAGTTAAACATGATGGTGGAGACATTCCGCAGAAGGGTGCCTGTACCATGTCACAAAGATGTGAACAAGTATTGAGCATGTGAGCAAAGTGGTACGTAGACCAAGAACAAGCCAAACAAAATACGAAACTGGTGACTTGTAACATTACCCTAGGGTGGCAAGTGCTTCATACAAACAGGACTGTAGCAATATACAAAATGACATTACGATCCATTGGAGTGAGAGGGGTGACTAGAATCAAGAGTAGATGAGAGGGAAGATTGAAGGGAGTTTGCTGCATTGAGAGAAACATTCTGAAATAGAGGCAAGAGAAGAATAGAGAGAAGATCAAAGTAGAATAGTTAAAGGAACAAAGATTCTGATGACAAAGTGGGGGTAGGAAATGCAGAGGGGGAGAAGGGGAAAGTAAAAAAAGGTCAGATGAATGAAGAGGATAGGCAGTAATAATTCCAGGGGAAGGGAGGGAAAAGAACATCAAGACAAGACCCAGATCGGTGAATGGAGGCAGAAGGAAGAAGATTTAAATGGAATAAATCAATAAGTGAGAGAAGAGGAGACTGGTAGAAGCAGTACGAAGAGGAAGATTAAAGTCACCAAGAAAAGAAAAAAAGGGAGATGGCAAAGGAAGAGGAAAGGAAAGCAGAGAGTCAAGATAGTCAGCGAAATCAGTAGAAGAACCAGAAGGTCAATAAATCGTAAGAAAGGAAACAGGAAAAGGTATGGAAAAAGAAGAGGTGAAACTCAAAAGACAAGAAAGTAGAAAGATCAGAAGCGGGGGGCAGATTCCAGGAGGAATTATAGGGAATTCTTGTACCACCACGACCAGAGGAACCGGGGGTGTGGGAAAGGTTGGTAGAGGAAGTAACGAAAGTAGCAGGAGGGGAGGTATCTCCAGGAGTGATCCAGGTCTCATTAAGACAGAGGAAACAGGTTTTAAGTGAAAAAAGATAAAGAACAGAATGAGACTTATTGCAAACAGAACGGGAAGGTTAATAGAGGGGGAACTGTCAGAGAGAGCAGGGCAGGAGAGATTTGAAATGTTACTGGTATGGTTGGAGGGAGGGGGCAGAAATGAGGGGCAAGTCAAGTAGGAATGGGGGAAGGCATGATAGCTATTAGAAAAGGAAAGAAAGAGGTTAGATAAGTAACTGATGGATATGGGGCAAACAATCAGGCGCAAAGAGAAAAAGACAGTGCCCTTTGAATGGGACCTCCAGCGCAGGGACGCTCCCAAGAGTGGATAAAAGTGGGCAGGGTGGATCCTGGATCTCTCACGTGAGACCGCAATGTAGTCCAGGGTAGGAGGGTGCAGGGGATGTCCCGGCGGCAGATGGCTCGATGGACTGGGGGCCTGGGGTGGCAGCCGGGAACACCAGCAGGTAGGTCCAGAGGCAACAGCATTGGTGATCAGGTCCTGGGCTGCTTTCAAGTGGCTGCCTGATGCCCAATCTGCCTTCCCAATCATTAGAAGTGATCATCTTAACATCTCGGGTCATCTCAACCCTCAGCCCTCACCGTTTTGGCGTGGTACTGAAGAAAATACTGTTGTGATCACCTCCAGATCGCTCTAAACATGAAATAAGTTATTCTGTAGTTGAGCGTTACATACTTGTGTAGGACTAAGTTCCGGAACACTTTTGCCCCTAATTGAGCGGTAGGTGGTTTATCCTAACTGCAAAGCCCCAAGAATTCAACTTTGAGATATCCTAACACCTCTGGTTAGAAAATTAAAGAAGCAAAGTCTCTGTCCAGATTGCCCCTCCCGTTATATAATACAGCAATGTGCAATGAACATGAATATGCTTTAGCCTCTATTCACGATGCAGCGGTGAGCACCATTGGAACCATCACTGAATCTGTGAGGACTGATGGTGTCAACGAAGACACCACACTCCCAAGACTTTATTTGTTCATGAACAATGGTTGGCCTTGGGAAAAATCCTTGGGCTTCGGTCTCCAACCATACTGGAAGAATTCAGACTATGCACTTTCTATCAGAATTGTCCCTGGACCTAATATGATAGCAACCTCGTCTGTTTCCTCCACCCTCCCATTACTGTTTTTTTTCATCCCCACCATCCCTCCAGAACTATCTGAAATGTCGTCAGGCCTAGTATGATAGTCGCTTGTTTTGTTCCTCCCTGCCCTTGCTGCACCCCTCTCCCTCGCCTTTTGTTTTTCTCCGGCTCTACCAGAAATGTTGTCAGGCCTAGTACGGTAGTCGCCTGTCTGTTTCCATTTCCTTCCCACTCTCCCCCTCCCATCCATATATATATATATATATATATATATATATATCTTAGCTCTTGCACTATCTGAAATGTCGTCAGGCCGAGTACGATAGGTAATTTCACATCCTTACTGTTCATGGCCTGTAAGAATGTGGTTGTATTTTCCCTTGTTCCCTCCCTTGCCTTGAAGCGCTTTGAAACACATTGTGTATAGGTGCTATATAAATAAATGATCATGTCATATAAAGGAGGAGGCTTGCTCATGAGAGGTGGCCAACTAATCCCTCCTGTATCTGTGTCTGTGTATAGCCAATCGTCTTAATGTGGCGCATGATGATCACTTTAGTGCCACCCACGCCAAACGACGTCTCGGAGAATATGTTTGCTGACCAGCTATGGACAGGGAAGTGGGCTATGCCATCACCTCGTGCAGAGAGGGAGAAGAACATATTTCCATTCTGATGCCTCTTCACGCGTGCGCAGAGTGGACTTTTATGGTCTCATGAAATATTGCCATTGACTTAATTTGGTCAATGCATTTCAAGCCTCTCACTGTATGTTATGCTGTGGTCCTTACAGATTACACGTCCAGGTAGAGTAATTACCACACATTCTACCATCCAATTCCTTGTCCAGATTGCCCAAGCGTGTCCTTTGTACCTAGAGTTGGATCAAGGGATTCAGTTCACTTTGCATTCCATGATACTGTTTTAACATTCCATGGTCATTCAGCATCTCAGAGCTGCACTGGACAACCCCAAGTGGAACAGACCGGTTGGGAGGGTGCCAGGGGTGGACTGGGAACCAAAAGAGGCCCTGGAAATCATGTTCAAAGTGGCCCCATATGACACATTTTCAGTAAGCCCAACCTTTCTCCTATGGGAACATTTGGAAATACCACACAAAAGAGGCTCAGGGTGCAGAGGCCTACTGGGAAATCTCCAGAGTTCCCTATGGGCCAGTCCAGCCCTGGAGGGTGCACAGATCTCTTAAGGAGACACTGCAGTTTACTTGCCAGACAGTCCGGCACAGATTTATGAAGTAGTCCAACATGCCGTAGCTGCTCAGAGAGTCGCCACAATCTACACTTCAGGGGTCACACCCTTCTCACTCACGATAAGCAGAGTCTCAAACACTGCCCTGATCTTGGCGTTGATCAGTGCTAAAGTTCCTGGCCCCATGCATTTTGAATGAAGGAGCATATCTTACAACAATGCACACCACACCACGAATCCTAGCACCTTCCAATTGGGTGATCAAAAATAATGCCGGCATCAGATTTGAAATCCTGTGAACCCGATCGAGACCAGAGCCTGTTAATCAATTTTGTGGTGGAAGAAGCAAGAAGCTGGGGGGGAGGGGAGGGTCTTGGTTTGCGGTTCAGGGGTGATGGTTTGGGGTGGGGGAGTATAAAACGTGTCCAAAGTAGCACTCTACAGGGTAGCGTCAGACAGATATTCGAGGGCATAGACCACCACGCTATGGCGATTTGCGACAAATATGAGTGTGGTAGCTTCTATTAGGTATCAGAGTTGAGCACCATTGATGCCATCTGAGAAACTGTGTGGACTGAGCATGTCACTGAAGACTCCACACTTACAAGACTGACGTCCACAGGCAATATCAGTGGACAAGATTGGGAATTGAGAAAGTTGAATCCACACAGACATTGATAACAATGGCTCACCTCAGTATAATAACTAAATCCACCAACATGTTGAGATCAATCAGAGAATAAAACACAGGAGAAATCCACTGGTGATCCTGCCAAAAGACTAGAAGGCGAAGATCAACAACGACAAGAGAGAAGGCACACAAATAGGCGGAAGCAGTCTTCTGCAGGTGCAAGTGCTGTGCATTGCGCATCTGTCCCCAGTGTCCATCCCTGTGATGCACCACCACACATCTAGGCATGCATGGGGGAGCACAAGAGAGAAGGCACACAAAGAGGCGGAAGCAGTCTTCTGCAGGTGCAAGTGCTGTGCATTGCGCATCTGTCCCCAGCGTCCATCCCTGTGATGCACCACCACACATCTAGGCATGCATGGGGAGCACAAGAGAGAAGGCACACAAAGAGGCTGAAGTGGTCTTCTGCAGGTGCAAGTGCTGCGCATTGCGCATCTGTCCCCAGCGTCCATCCCTGACACTTCTCTCCACTCCCTTCAATTCTCAGTCACCACAAAACGTTAATTGTGACTGCCTTGTAAATCGTTTAAATGTCTTATTATGATTATGGTCACCAAATCATCGAAAAACCCAGACCAGAGCTGGTGCTTAGTGGGCATACCAAAGGCAGTTAAGCGCTCCACACCTTTCCCCTGTAACATAAGTTGCTCAGTGGAAATAATACATTCATATACAGATCTGCTTTTCCCTGGGGTGACGCAAATAAACTGCTCAGTCTTATATGGACCCTGCTCATTTGGTGAAGCATATGACTGCGCTCACAGGGGACTTCATCCTCTTGTATATAATGTATTGCATAAAGGGTTTACTCTATAAATGTGTCTCACTATGCACCCTCTTGTGTTCCCCAAGGGTTTTGTTCTGGCTCATATTATTTTCATTATAGCCCTGGGGCCCAGTTAGTGTGGCCGCATGCTTGGCCCCTGAAGGAGAAATGACGCAGACACCAGAGTAATAAAGGTTTTTATTTAAAAAGTGTAGTGTGTGTTTATTTTATCTATTTATTTGTTTATTTTTCCTGTGTGGGGCTGGATGGAAAGTTTAAAAAGAAAGGAACAATAGCATAGAACTCCCCTGCCCAGGAATGGCATCCAGGGTAGGGGAAGATTTTAAAAAGAGACAGTTAAAAAGTCAGTTGGAGGAGAGGTGAGAAGAGAGAAGCAGATAAAGATTTTCCTGGGGTGGGGGAGGGGAGTCGCTGCCTCGAGTGGCTCCCAGGGCATGAATACAGCAAATGGTAGGTGGTGTGTGGTGAGCCCCCCCAGAGACTGATCCAAGGGGACTGAATGGCTTACATCAGGAGCAGCTCAGCCATCCCGGGGCCGTGGTACCCGTTGCCCCGCTCAGGTCCAGAACGGACAGGCCCAGTGATTGTCCTGGGCCAGACAGCATGCCAGGTGCTGCCTGGGCCCAGAAAGAACAGCGTGGTCCAGGCCACATGTGGGGGTGGCCCAGACCAGACTGCCCAGCAGCCTGACCGTGTCCCTGAAGGCCCGTCTTGTGGCCAGAGAGGAAGGCCCTTCATTGAAGTCCTACCATGCTGCATATGCTAGGCGCAGCCCGGGAGTGAAGTGAGGAGAGCAGAGCAGTGAAACCAGCTCCACCATGCCAGGAGGGTGGAGCATTGAACATTAAGTCCCAGCTTGACCTTGGCGGCCAACTCGGGTGAAGAGGAGGAGATGGAGGAAGTCCCGGGTTGCTCAGTTGAGTGGCCCGGGTGATGAAAGGCCGGGTGAAGACCAAACAAAGCCGCAGAGCACAGCAGTGAACTCGGCGGCATCCCTGTTGTCATGGTGATGCTGTTCAACACAAGATGGCTGCTGGGAGAGGGTTGGTGAGTGTGGTAGCATCCCCATACAAACGGGGACACTGCCCAAAGTCATAAGTGGACTGCGGGCGTGGCAGTGATGTCAGGTGGGCCCAGCCCTAGCAAATGGGGCTCCCCCAGAATATATAAACAATACTGCAGTGCGGCGGTGAGAAGGGGTGGGCCCATGTGGGCCCTCCCTGCTCAACGCCGCAGCCCGTTGGCTGTGGGGCCCCCCCTGAAGAAGAATCATGTTTTTTAGGGGGCAGCATAGAGTAAGCGTTAGGGGGTACGTGTTCGGGGGGAATGTTAAGTAGGGGTATTGTATTGTATAATAGTCAATTATATAGCACCTTTTCCCATTTGTATGGCCTCAAAGCGCTTTGTGGTAGGAACACCATCTGTGACCGAAGTCCAGGTATGGGAAGGTTCTCGGAGGAGGCTTAAGATGAGTGTGTGAATTTGGCCAAGATTAGTACCGCACACAAGATGTTTATGCCTTGGCCACAGAATGGGTCCCTATCTAAAGCCGTTTTACAACATATGACGACTTACCTACATGCCACATACACAGGCAAAAAATTAGAGAAACGCCTCGCTGTTCATGAACTGTGGAAAATGTTCGACCAGACGAAGGAGAAAGAACCGCCTGCAGACTGGATATTGAATGTATGTACGGAGGGGGGGCGAGACGCCTACCGCGCCACCAGCCCCGCCTGAGCCAGTCATTGAGGGAAGTAAGTCAGAGGGACTCTACCCGCTAAGAGAACTGAAGGCAGCCACGGGGTATAGCAACCCCACATATGAGTCACCTTTGTGCAGTAGTGACGAAATTAAGGAGAAGGACCAGGAAATTAATCTTGCCTCCGCAGTCCCGAGGGACAAGGAGAGACGCAATTATGAAGGGAAGAACCAGGCACAGAGTTGTGCATCTTTCGTTAGGGAGAGAGAGGGAAAGAAATGGAAAGGAAGTGAAAACAGAACAGATGAAATGGCATTCGTGAAAGACGAATGGATGGGAGGTCAGATATTGCTGAAGCTTGATGGAAAAGGAAGTGATGATATAAGGCAGAGAGAGAGGTCTGATGAGGTACAGAGAAGGGGAAAAGAGAAGGAAAAGGAAATGAGGGACGAAAGGATAAGAAGGAAGGATAGGCTGAGGCGAGAGCAACTATATCACGAAGAGCAAGAGAAACAGCTCGATCGCAAACAGAAGGCAGCCTATGACCAGTACAAACAGAACAAGCTAAAGTTGGAAGAAGAGCAAAGAATACATTAGAAGAGAGCAAAGAGAATAGAAGATGAGGAAATTAGAAGGGCAAAGGAACGTAGAAACGAAAGGATGAGGGAAGTAGATAAGGCTAGAGAAGAAGCGAGGAAGCGCAAGGAAATAGATGAGGAAATAGAACGTAAGAGCAGACAGAGGGCACGGGACCTTGAATATTTGGAGCGGGAAGTTAAAAAACCCGATCCTGTTGTAGAATGGGAAGACATAGAAGAATTCTTTCTTGCGAACGACTCGGTGCTAGGAACAAGTGGGACCAATATTGAAGATGACTTCGACACCAGAAGCATCGGGGAAACGATTGATAAGATATACGATGAGATGGGGCTAGAACAGATATCACATGGGGGAAGGGAAGACGAGCGCTTGGAGAGCACTCAGCTATATGACACTGAGGATGTCACTCTAAGTAGTGGGAACAGGGGACTGTAGACAGACTGGAGATTGGGCAGAATGAAGAAGATGCAAGGAGTTGTGTAAACTGGGAGCATTCAGAATCTGAATCCGGTGGGGAAACGGAGGATGAGGCACACGAAGAAGGGAGACGGTGCGAAAAACAGCTCCCAAAGGACAGAGGGGTGCGATGGTCAGACGCCAGCGAGTCCGCAACTAGGACACTGAAGTCTGCCGCACAGTCTGGCCAACATGAAGGAACAACCCACGGTCAGAGGAGGGCGTCAGGACCTGCCTATACAGACAGATGAAGGTGATTGCCAGGTAGACGATAAGGCGGGAATGCTACCACGGGTGAGGATAAGAGAATTAGGGGGAGAGAGAAGGGAGACTGCGCATTCCAATTCCCGCTGCTAGAAAAGGGGAGCAAGACCACAATATATTCCATGGCCACACATGGATTGAGAAAACCTGAAAAATAAGCTTCCAATGCTGACATCGGGAGCTGGGAAGTGGATACATGAGTTAGAGAAAGTGACAGGGGGTGTCACCTTAGCTATAGGGGACATTAAGGGCCTCCTGATTGCGATACTTGGTGAAAGGGCAGACGATGTATGGAATTGGGCTGGGTACGCTCGAGTAACCATAATCAACACTTCCCATGATGGAGCGCCCTTTAACAATTGTAGAGCAGCAGTATGGAAAGCGCTACGAACGCTATACCCTGACACTTCCGATATGGGAGCTATAATGACTCAGAAAATGAAAGAGTCAGAGGATCTGTTGACTTATATCCAGAATTTTCAAGACGCGTGGGTGCTCGAAAGGCATGAGTCTTGGACGAAATCTATCCCTGTATTCTACCACATATTGTGTCAAGGATTGCCTGAATCGGTGCAAAAACGGCTCAAGAAATTAGTAGAAGTAGAAGCTAAACCCTGGCCCGAAATACAGTTGACAATTGCGCACTACTGTAGATTGTTGCAAGAAAAAAAACGGAAAAAAGAGGCAACACGTAAGGGTGAGGAGGCGAAGCTGGTGCAAAGGAAACTCTCAAAGTATTCTCTCGAGGGAGCCATGCTGACAAGCCCAGCTGAACCAAGCACGCAATCAGCAGCTAACCCATCCCAGAATATCCAGGGTAGCATGGGACTTCACCCGAGGGGTAGGGGTTTTGGAGCAAGAGGATGGCAGAGTAACCAGGGTGGGTTTTGCGGTAAGCAGGGAGGATTTCAGGCTAACAAAGGTGGATTTCAAAATGTGCAGATGCACAGTCCAGCTACGCCAGATGGACAGATGGCCCGACCGCCGACAGCGTGTTGGCTGTGTGGAATGACAGGACATGTGGCGCGAGTGTGCAGAAGCCAAGGCATGTGGCAAAATGGCCAAGGAATTGGGGCAGGCATGGTGAATCAGCCTGCCGTCCCACAACAGGGCAGTGCACAAAATCACACAGTGCAGCAGCAGGCATCAGGCTTGCAGCAAGGTGCACAGCAAGTGGTTCAACCCTCGAACATGGGGAACTTGCCACAGGGACAATCCCAACAGGCACCACCGCAAATGCCTCAGGGCACTAACTCCGGAGGGGGAGTTAACCCTGGAAATGGGGGAAATCCACAAGTTTACAGTGGGCCGAATTTATATATGAAATAGGACAGCTCACGGAGGACTCTGATGTGCTCCATCCTATCAGTGACACCAGACCCTAATAGGGAACCTAGGGTGAATGTCGTCAGAGGGGGCAAAGAATATTCCTTCTTAGTTGACACGGGTGCGACGCGCTCGTGCATACGAGAAGGCAAGTTCTCCTTGTCCGGCGAGGCCATAAATACTCAGAGTTTCACAGGAGCTCACAGTAGAGTTCCCTCTACAGACACGCTCCCAGTCTCTGTAGGAGAGCGTGAAATGAATGTACCCTTATTGTATTCACGTCAGACCCCAGTAAACATCCTGGGTTGGGACTTAATGACAAAGTTGAATATGACAATCTCGTTTACCGAGAATGGTATAGTGTGCTCCACTCCAGGAATGCATTATTCAAATGTATGCGAAATGATTAGAGCATACACAGGACGCATAGCCATGAGAGCTATACCCTTAGAACCAGAAGTCTTCGCATATGGCGTGCGGGTGCTTATGGCGGGATTTCCAGGCCTCGCAGATAAAACTATGAGAACCCCTGATCAGTTCATATTTAGGCCAAGACTACCTATGCATTAAGAAGAGGGATAAGTGTTTCCCTTAACGATACAATCCGCCGTAGTGCGATGAAAAGTGGTATTGGTCGAAGGATACGGTGACGAAGGGAGGCAATGGTGCGCGATTATCGCCATCGAGGAAGGGTATCGAGTGACTGACGTCACCGATGACGATCTGTTTGAGGAACACCATGACCTAGAAGAGACAAGGGTGGAAGTGAGTCTCATATTTTGGGTCAAATGATCAAACGGGAAGTGTCACAAAGAATGATGTTGGCACTGATACGTCCAGAATACTTTGATGATGACATGGCCCAAGTACCTGTCACAGTATAGACTAAAGGGCCCTATGACGTAGGACTCTTGAAGGGGGCAGGTGAAGTGAAAATTAAATTGAAACCAGGAGCAATTTTACCAAAAGTGCGACAATATCCCATATCCAGAGAAGCAGATGAAGGGATCGCAAAGACAATTTCTGCCTTGATGGAGTAGGGCATCCTAGTGACGTCAGAATCACCTTGCAACACGGTGATTTACCCCGTCAAGAAATCAAAAGGAGGGTCTTGGCATTTAATCCAAGATTTAAGGGCATTAAACGATATTGTTGAAGCCAAGTTCCCTTTAGTCCCTAATCCATCCACAATTTTATGTAACATGCCGACTGAGGCGAAATATTTCACAGTGATTGACTTGAAAAATGCATTTTTCTCAATCCTGTTGCACCGTGATTCGCAAGACCTGACATCATTTACTTTCAGACAAATGCGCCTGAAAAGCACAAGATTGCCACAGGGGTATTGTGAGTCTCTGTCCATTTTCAACAGAGTCCTGCAAATGGACCTAAGCAATATTGCGGTAGACAGTGTCGTTTTGCAGTATGTGGAAGACATTCTTCCACATACTCTGCAGCGTCACTGAGGAACAATGCAGGCGCGACTCTGTCCAGCTACTGACTATCTTGGCTGAGAAAGGATATAAAGTTGATAAGGAAAAATTACAATACTGTCAACAAGAGGTGCTGTACATAGGCCAGCTAATCTCACACAAAGGGAAAAAGGTAACCCCAGAGAGGGCTGAAGCTATTATGAACACGGCTAAGCCGCTCACGATAAAACAAATGCAAAGCTTCTTAGGCCTGTGCAATTATGTCAGAGCATGGGTCTTCGATTACAGCTCGTATACCAGGCCCTTGCTTCAGGCCCTAAAAAAGGCCCAGGCGACGAAAGAAAATATTGAATGGACTGAGGCAATGGAGAAGGGGTTTGCAGAACTCAAGGGGGCGATTTCTAAGGCTCCAGTTCTAGGGATCCCAAACTATGCAGAGGAATTCTACCTGTTTTCACATACTGATGGCAATTGTATGACGGCAGTACTCGCTCAGCGAACCTCGCTAGTGTATAAGCCCCTAGGATATTACAGCGGGAGTCTGGACCCGGTCATGAAAGGACACTTCTCATGCAAACAAAATCTAGCTGCCACCGCATTCGCCATCGAGAAGGCATCATCCATTGTGATGGGGTGCTCCATGACTTTGTAAGTCGAGCACTCATTGTTCGCCATACTAGAAAAACCAAAGGGTATGCTGACTTCTCAGAGAGCATCCGCCTATGAGGTGATTATCTCTAACCCATCGATCAAAATAGTTTGATGTAAAACTGTAAATCCAGCTACGTTCATAGCTGAGCCAGTCACAGAGGGGGAACCCATTCATGACTGTGCGAATTATGAGGAATTCTATGTTGAAATCCCCAAGTAAAAGAAAATGCCCTGGCTGGTGGTGAAATCGTGTTCATTGATGGTTCATCAAGAATCGACCAAGAGGATGGACTAAAATATACAGGCGTGGCTGTGGTAATAGCGAATGGAGAGTTTCAGGTACTTGTCAGTGAGTTAATACCATCTCATTACTCAGCACAGGCTGCAGAACTATTGGCACTGATACTCGCCATCGAGAATCATGCAGACCAGGAAGTAACAGTGTACAGTGACTCTGCCTATGTGACATCCACGGTACACGCAGGTCTAGCACGCTGGAAAAGGAGGGGCTACCTCCGAGCAGACGGCACGCCAGTGCAACATGCAGCCGTATTGGACAGGTTGATAAAAGCACTTCAGCTCCCAGTGGGCATAGCGGTCGTGAAATGCACCACCCAGACCAAAGGGACGGATTTCGTGTCACGTGGAAATCATGAAGCGGACACGGAAGCCAAGCGTATGGCATCCAAGAGTGAAACAATCATGGATATAGAGGTGGCACGTACCCATGAGAGGATGATGGTAGCACGAGCCACACCTGAGGCCTATAGCAACATGGGGCAGACTCAGCTAATGGAGCTCCAAGGGGAGGCACCTCAGGAGGAGAAGAATTTATGGAAGTGTCGTGGGTGCTCTTTAAGCCCCTGTGACGGATTGTGGAGGCAAGACAGCACTGGTAAACCAGTAATGCCTGTTGCCCTACTAAAGGTAGCATTGGAGCAATTACACTACCCTATACATATGTCAAAAGAAAACCTTGCTGCAACGCTCGCAGAAGACTGGTTTACACCGAATTTAGCGGAGCATGTTGCATTCTTCATGGTTAACTGCATTATCTGCCAGCAATTCACCGCTGGGCACACATTGAAAGTAGTGAGAAGAGTTATCCCCCGGCCCAGTGGGCCATTCCAGCACTTGCATATCGATTATGTCGACATGATTCAAGTGTGCAATGGGTACAGGTATTTCATTGTGGTGGTGTGTCCATTCTCTAGATGGATAGAATCAGGTCCCTGTACACACCCAGACTCTACCTGTGCTGCCAAATTTCCGATGAGGGACGTGTTCCCTAGATGTGGGGTGTGTGAGGTAATGAGGTCAGATAATGGGGCTCTCTTTGTTAATGCAGTATTCGAGCAGATCAGCTTATTGCTTGGTATAAAGCACAAGTTCCTGTCGGTGTATCATCCGGAGGGGAATGGCATATGTGAGAGGCTCAGCGGCTTGTTAAAGGAGAGGATAGCCAAGCTGAAACTCATGTTAAAAAAGGGATGGCTGCATTGTCTACCACTGGCATTGTATGCACTGCGGAACCAACCCGGCTCCGACCATCATCTCACGCCGCACGAGATAGTCACAGGCAGAAGAATGAGGACCCCTCTTACCCCCCGAGATAGAGCTAGATGTGATGCCCAGCCAGCAAGAGAGGTCTTGGGCACAGAGATGCAGGATTACTTGAACTGTGTGACATCCAGCGTCTGTCATTTCAGGCCAACTGCAGCGACGGTGAAAAGAGTGCAGCGCAGTACAAAACACAACAGGAAGTGCTGAAACAGACGCCGTGCATGGTTTATGTGCGCCTCTCGTCTTCCCTGGTGATGCTGTACTTATAAGGAACTTTACAAGGAAACGGTGGGTTGAGCCATGATTCCATGGCCCTTTCACCGTGGAAGACTGCACTTCTTCAGCCGTCAAGCTTCAGAAGGAGGGCGTGGCTCTTCCTAAATGACATTAAACCATACATAGGGGAGAGCCCTCCAACTGCATCTAACCACGAAGAAACTACAGACAACGGGGAAGAACCTCAGCACGTGCAGACAAGATCCATGGCGAGGAAGAAGGACGCATGAGCAGCAAAATAATGGCAAAAGAACTCTGTTTTAAATTGTGGCTTTTAAACAGGACATTTCCTCAGACCAGAGAAGGGAGATAAAAAACAATAATACGGACACTCTGTGCACCACCAAAGAAGAGGACGACACATCCAAAGCCACAACAGCGTTGATAAAACAAACTTTTGAAATCACGTCGCTCAAATAGTATAAAGAATCAAGACTCTGATAGACTGCAAATAAGACATTTTCTGAGAGCGTAACACAGCGTCCTGAGGCAACCAGTGTCAAGACTTTGTTTACAGAACTTATGGTATCTCCCAGCAGAGACCTCAAGTGGGATGTGCTCACGTATTTCCAGTTGGTGGTGATATCATATCTGTCACTCGTAGGGAGAGAAACCAGTGTAACAGACTTTATTCAAGATCCTGCTAACAAGAAAGTAATCTGCCAACTGCTGAGTGTCATTGCAGAGGCCTTCACCGAGCTCCCGAGCACAGTGAAAAGAACACAAATGCTTCCACCACCGGCAGACATTGAAGAACTCACCTTCACGTTGTTCTTTCAAATAATCGAGAAATGCCCAGAACTCGTCGGAAGAACGACTGATACACGCACATTCATCAGAATGATTGAACCAGCTGTGGACTAAGCTAAACTATCTAGTGGCAATCCACGCAACAGGAAAGTGCAGAGACTGTTCGAGTCAAACGAGAAGCTCATGATCAGGACCCAGCAAAACAGGACAAATGTCCCTATCACTCAAGGACACCCAGCTAGCACACAACGTTTTGTTCAGACTAGTCACAGATTATCCGGAAATGGAGGGAAGGCCTGTGGATGTTGACGTCATCACCTTCCTTAGAGATCCAGCCAATGTCCCACTCACGGGCACACTCCTCCACGGAATCATGTTCCAGGTAGAGCTATCTACCTTCCAGCGAGAATACTTGAGGAGGTTCCAGTGAGACCTTCCGCCGTGGGACAGATCGAGGAGCAAGCGAGACAGTGCTTTAACTTTCCGCCGTGGGACCGATCGAGAAGAGGGGAAACGAGAACTCCACTATCTTGTTTTTCCTTTTACTTTTATTTTTCTATTTTTCTTATTTTTATTTTTCATGTTCACTTTTATTTTTATTTTTACAACATTTTATTTTTGTGTGATTTTTAGCAGTTCCATCTTTCCATTCCTTCGCATTGAACAGGTTCCAGCATGTCCTCAGGACCAAGGCAAAGTCGAGGAGTGCACTGGAATTTTACCTATTATAGTTATGTATGATGAATGTGACTTGCCAAAGGTGCTAGCCTAACCTTTTTCCATAGTCTAGCAAAGGAACTGTACTCCATATCCAGAGACTACTGTCATCACTCGCAAGAGGGGGGACACTTGAGCAGCACTTGTCACTTTAGTAATTTACAAACTCTTGAGCAACGAAATCAGAGTAATAAAAAGAAGTAAACGCTGAAAATAGACTTATGCTCGAGATGGAGGCCCAGAACAGTAACTTGGTTTTACCACCAACAGAGGGGCGCCCCCCGCTTCCCTCGAAGGAAATGCTGCCAGCTGTCCTACAAGACAATAATCTGTATATGTGTAGTAATTATCATTGTGTTTCTGTCTTTGACTATCAGAACTGCATTTTTTATCGGTGCACGAAGCGTCCCGATTTCAGTGAACCCGCCAGATAATGAACGCCTGGGTCCCACAAAAGCACCCAGACCCTATATAGTTATCCCAGTTCCAAGAAAAGCGGATGATAAAGTTACCAAACTAAAATTGAATGTAATTAACAGTGATTCATACACATTTGAGGTGGTGAATGAATGAAGGAAAAAGCTGGAGACAGGGTCAGCACAGAGTGAATGAAAATGTAGCACTGACCACTGCACGCACCCACACACTGAATGCACACGAACAAGGGCAAGTGTCAAAGGCTACAGGGCCTCAAACAAGGACAACTGAAAAAGAGAAACTGCCTACTGAACGACCAGCCCCAGAAAATAGTGGAAGTAACCAAGAGGAGCCGAGTGTGAAACCAAAGATAGAGGGCATAGCAAAATCCCTCAAAAGAATAGAAGTAAACGCAAAGAAACTCACAGAGAAAACACAAACGCTGATAGATCACTTATTCTCGTTCATAGTCAGAGCAAAGAAACTGCACAAGGAGCTGAAAAATAGAACTACAGAGATTATAACAGCAAGCACGCCAGCTCGAACACAAGGAACAAGCACCAGGCCTACGACACAGCCACGCGTTGGGAAGTTGGTGAGCCAATGGTGGTTGGAGGAAGTCTATGAAAGATTACAAAAGGCAAGGAAAGGAAACACAACACCTTCTCCTACCACAGCGATACAGCCAAGGCAACCTGCTCTACCAAGACGCCCGGGTGGAAAAGCAGCACAGACGCATTTAAAGGCGTAGAGCCTCATTCCGAGTTTGGAGGTAAGGAACGGTAATTACTGGCATGCCATCCTCACCGCACAGGACCCGGAGCCATCCAGTGAATACTGAAATCGACCATCAACTCCACCATCATGCTGAAAACACTAAAAAAGGGAGCTGCACGACTCAGGAAGGAGCTCTTTATCCAGGATGAGCTCCAGGTGAGGGTGGACAATCTCCACGAACATGCAGACACCGTTTTTAGTGGTGACATGCGTAGGGTTACAATCATAAAAAATAAAGAGATCTGGGCCTTGGTAGGACAAAAGGTCAGCGCCGTGGGCAACACCCGCACCACCAAGGACTGCCGAAAACGGTGGGACGACCTACGGCTGAGGGTGCGTGCCATCCTCTCGGCCAACAGAAGCCAGGCCCAGGAGACAGGAGGAAGGCCAGGTTCCCCCATCAAATTGATGCAGTGGGAGGAGACGTGTGCGGCCATGATAGGCCCAGAAGCCATAGAATGGGTTGGCGACATGGAGTGCGGGGCAACGTCATCTGTCGATGGAGGTGAGTGTCCAAAGTCAATACTGACAATGCATTCATTATGAAAGTCCATGCCAAGGGCTGGGCAAGGTGTCACATCATGGTTGCCCAAACCCCCCCACCCCCAATTGAATCATGCTGAAACAGTTGGGACCCAGGCTGATGCCAGGTGCAAGGCTGTAACCCATGTGGGACATACCACACAAAGAGGCCTATTCCGTGAGGCACTAGGGGCTGTTGATGTAAACTCTGTGCATGTGAGCCAGCACAATACCCGGCCAACATGAGTGGCCCAGACATATGCATGCATTTACCATCCAAGCATAGATCAATGTGCCGCTCACCACCCAAATGGCCACAGCCCACTAGAATCCCATTGTGATATCGTAGGCAGGTCCAAATGACGACTCTCAACACATTGCTCATGCCGTCTCTCTCTTCCACCCCCGCAGGCAGCGAGCATGACAGCGAGGACCAGCCAAGCAACCAGCCCAGTACCTCCAGGGGCAAAGTCAGGGCCTGCCGTCTACCTGCAAGCAGGAAGACACCGCAAGCCACACCACCAGCCCCAGCAAGGCCCATGGAGGGTGCACAACCCCCACCCCCACCCCACGCAGCAGTGGTGCAGGACACATGCCCCACGCCGCACTCTGAGGAGTCCAGTGTGGCTGGGGAGAATGCAGCCACGAGCCCCCTCGATGTTTCCGACAGCCCTCCATCTATATGCGGAGCAACGATAGACACCGATGACATTGTCCACACCCCTGACGCACAATCTTACCCCCAGGTGTCATACAGCGACTCCGGGGAGAGTGATACCCCAGGGCTTACAGGCCAAGGAGTGCAACATTCCAGTCCTGTATCCGCTTCCCCTACTGAAACACCGGAAATGCATGCAGGCCAAATTCCAAGCGGGCCAAGCACATCTGACACATTGGCCATGGATGCAGAGCGCTCTAGCCAGCTCACAGGCCTCATTGATGAGTTAATCAGAGACAATCGGGAGTCCAGGGAGGAGTGGCGCAATGAACTATGGGCACTGGGCAAGGTAATCACAGTGAGCACGAACCGGCTATGCGAGGTCCTTGGCCGGATTGCAGAAGCCCTGGAGGCTGCACCTCCCACACGACAGCCCCAGCGGGAGGACACACTTTCACAAAGCTCCTCCACCCAGACCAGCCCACTCTGTCGCTCTATGCGTACATTGCACCGCCCCAACATGGATCCCCCTGGCTCTGGGAGCACACCTTGACTATGCTGGCACACACATGTGGCCTATGTTGCCCTTATGGGACTATTGTGGGGTTGTTGTGGGGGAGGGGGGTGAGGGTGTGTTTGTGATTTGGGGGGGGGATGGGGTTGAGGGTGAGGGTGTGTTTGGGAGTTGGGGAGAGGGGGTTGAGGGTGAGGGTGTGTTTGGGAGTTGGGGGGTGAAAGAGGGGGGTGGAGGTTTTTTGTTGTTCACATTTGAACCTACTTATTCAATACACTGGTTGTTCATCAAAAAACAACAGAGTGGAAAATGATCATTGCGCAGGTGTCATTTAATGTCTCACAGTGCATGGTGTACATATATCCCCACACCCAGTACCCGATGTCCTAACATCCTCACATCCTATGCTGACTTGTGTATCAAAAATATTGTCCAATCAATGTTTGCCGTACGGCACGTCCCTCCTGTGCATCGGCACTGTGATGCTGTCCTGCCACTTCTTCCTGTTCCTCCCCTTTCATCATCATCAGGTGGTAGCAGTTCCATGTCAGGGTGCAGGGCTACGTTCCGACGGATGCACATTTTGTGCACTATTACACATGCCATGGGGATCTTGGACACCTTCTCATGGCTGTACATAAGTGCCCCACCCGACCGGCTGAGGTTGTCAGACTTCCTTCTTCTCAACGCAGAGGCAGCACAAACACGGCGAGGGTTAGGGTCCAGTGGTTGGATGGGTAGAGGTTGATTAGGAACACCGGAAAGAGGGAAAGGGAGAGGTTATGGATAGGGATGGGGAAGAACAGGGTAACATGCTCCTCAGCTCCGGCTCCTGTATCTGGAGTTCTCCGCCCTGGCGCCTTTGCATTCACTAGCAATCTGAGCCTTTGTACTGGAGCCCCAAACCAGTTACTGTGTTCAAGTCACATTCAACAATGCACACATATGCCAGATGAAGTAGGCCTTTGTACTGGAGCCCCAACCAGTTACTGGACTTATTGTTATACCTCTATCCTCACATTACTTCATGGAGGAAAGCAGTGTCTGCATTATCACCATACAGAATGAAAGCACTGCCTGCATTTACATCATACAGAATGGAACATCAATACCCAGTTTCTAACGTGCCCTACGTAAACAATGGAAGTTGCACTTAGCTTCGGTGGTGTAGTCTTCTGGTCTCTTCGTGCTGCTAGACCCCTGTGACGTTCTGTACCTCACATGCACTGCAAGAGGCAAGAATAAAGTCAGAATAAAAGCGTATATATTTGTAGAGTCACTGATTAGGGATTAATAGTTCAGAATTAGCAAGCCTGCTCTGCAGTCTTTCCGGTCTAAACGCAAATATGAAGCATGCTTCGTCTAGGAACACAATCGCGTGTTAAATGGTGTCTCATGCTGGGTTATTGGGCGGAGCGCCATGCATTCCTAAACCGCTTCAGGCGCGGTCCCAGTTCGGAAATCCAAGTGCGACTTCCTCTCTAAATAAACTGTCTCAAAAATGCTGCCGGAACGTGCGCGCTTTGCTCTGCACTTATCTTATCAGTCACGCGGGGCCTGGGTGGCTAACAGGCGGCGGGGTGCCCCGCGTAGGCTTGCCGTCAGGAGCTCTGGCTCTACACGTCCTTCCTCTCTGCTGGCCGGAATCGCAAGCGTGGGGCTTCGGGCGCGGCTCGCGCATGCGCATTCACGCGGGTGTGGCTGACTCCATCCCAGCAGGCCTGTGCCACGCTCGGCCTGCTGGGAAACGTAGTTCCTGGGCTGTCCTTCGTCCCGGAAGCTGCTTCCGGAAAAAGGGATGAAGGACACGCCTGGGGAATAATGTAGGATGGATCCTACGCCCCATTAGGGCACCTGCCACACCGCTAGAGCCCCCACCAGCCTTAATACTGACAGTACTCCCCCTCCCTCCGGCAGGCCCAGGTTTAGATGGATTTGACAAATGAAAAAGGCGAAGGAGCCGAGGAGCATGGATGTTTTCAGCGGGCTCCCAGGACCTATCCTCTGGGCCATACCCCTTCCAATCTACTAAGTAAAAGAGTTTATGCCGGGTATAACGGGAATTAAGGATTTTGCGGACCTCAAACTCGGGTTGACCATCGACTAGAATAGGAGGAGGTTTCTTGGTTTTGGAAGTGGCCGGGGCTGGTTTGAGTAGAGCTATGTGGAACACTGGATGTATTTTGATGTGTGCCGGTAAGATCAACCGTACAGCCACTGGTCCCACCACAGCTTGTACAGGGAACGGGCCGATAAACCGGGGCATGAACTTTCGTGATCCCTGTAGCCGGAGATGACGAGTGGAAAGCCACACCCTATCCCCTACCTGGTATTGTGGGCCTGGTCGCCTTCTTTTATCAGCTTGATGTTTATAAGCCTTTTTCGCTGCTCTCAAGTTATCTTGCACCGAATGCCATATTTCTTCAAGATGTTTTTTCTTCTCGGCGGCTGCTGGCACTTCAGGTATGTGTCCTAAAAGGGCTGGTTGAAAACGGGGATGATACCCATAGTTACTGTAGAAAGGAGTCGTCTTGGTTGAAGTATGTATTGCATTATTATATGCTATTTCAGCTAACCAAATAACGTCCGCCCAATTATCTTCTTTACCAAGAGTAATGCACCGGAGGTATTGTTAGAGGGTCTGATTCAGCCTCTCCGTCTGCCCGTCAGTTTCTGGGTGATAAGCGGTGGAGAGTCGTATGTCCATACCCACAGATCTACAGAAGGCCTGCCAAAACCTTGACGTGAATTGTGGTCCACGATCAGAAATGACAATGTGCGGTAAGCCATGCTGGTGGACGACATGCTGCAAAAACAAGTCTGCTAGAGTATTGGCTGACGGGGTACCAGTGCATGGTATAAAGTGAGCCATTTTGGTGAGATAATCCACTATTACATAAATTGTGTTAAACCCTCGGCTTAGCGGTAGATCCACAATTAGGTCCATAGACACGGAGTGCCAAGGAGCGGGAGGCGTTGGTAAGGGTTGTAGAGTTCCTGATGGTCGTTGATGATCTGATTTGTTTCTGAGACAAGTTTCGCACTGGGTCACATAAGTATGAACATCCCTAGGTATGGATGGCCACCAAAAGTGGCGTTTTATTAATTCAATTGTTTTAGCTTTTCCGGGGTGACCTACGAATTTTGAGTCATGACACCATTTAATGGCTTGTTGTTGCAGGGATGTTGTGGGCAAATATAAGGCTGTTTTAAAAAAAGGTAATCCTTCCTTAATAGTCTGGTTTTTGTTCTGGCTAGCCCTTTGGACTAATTGTTGTGCTGACATCGCCTTTCTCACAGTATCGAAGACTGCATCCGCAGCTACACTCCCGATTACACGACTGGGGTCGACCATTGGCTTGGGCTCTTCTACTCTTGTGGTGGATTGATCAGGATCTGGTTCCGGATACCTCAATAGTATATCTGCTTTTCGATTTTCAACTCCTGGGCGATAAGTAACTACAAAATCGTATTCGGAGAACTGCATGGCCCATCTGAGCTGCCTGGGACTGAGAGCCTTTGCAGATTTCAAGAACTGCAAATTTCGGTGGTCAGTAAAAATGGTTACAGTATGTCGAGCCCCCATTAGATAATGCCGCCATTCGTCGAATGCTGTTTGTATCGCCAACAGTTCCTTGTCAGCTATGGCGTAGTTTTGTTCTGCGGGTAATAACATCCGGGAGTAGTAGGCAACCGGGTGTAATTGTCCATTTTCAGTTCGTTGCGAAAGAATGGCCCCCACAGCATAACTGGAGGCGTCCGTCTCGACAATGTATGGTTTGGTTGGATCAGGATGCATTAGCAACGGGGCAGAAACGAAAGCCTTTTTTAGAGCCTGGAAGCCTGCCTCAGCCGTTTCGTCCCAGGAAAAGGTTACCCCCTTCCGTAACTGTCTAGTCATGGGCTGTACCTTCTTGGCGAATCCTTCTATGAAGCGACGATAAAAATTGGCGAAGCCGAGGACTGTTTGAATGTCTTTTACTGATTTCGGTGAGGGCCAATCCAGGATGGATTGTACTTTTTTCTTGTCCATGGTGACTCCTTGAGGTGACAGAATGAACCCTAGAAACTCCACGGTGGATTGATGGAACTCACACTTCTCGAGTTTTGCATATAGTCGATGTTCCCGAAGCCTCTGTAGAACAGCCCGGACGTGTTTTTGGTGATCCTCCAAGTTCTGGGAATAAATCAAGATGTCATCGATGTAGACCACCGTGAACACATCCAGGTACCCGCAGAGCACTTCATCCAGAAAATGCTGGAAAGCTGCAGGGGCATTGCATAGGCCAAACGGCATAACTTGATACTCATACAGGCCAAATTTCGTCCGGAATGCCGTTTTCCACTCATCACCGTTGCGTACCCTTACCAGATGATAGGCCCCACGAAGGTCCAATTTGGTGTAAATTGTCGACCCACGCACCTGATCCAACAACACCGGTATCAAAGGCAAAGGATAGCGGTTCTTGATGGTAATTTTGTTGATTGCCCTGTAGTCTATACATGTTCTGAGGTCTCCAGTCTTTTTTGGCACGAAGAATAAGGGGGAGGAGATGGGTGACGTAGAGTGTCGGATAAACCCGTTTGCCAAATTTGTTTCAATATAATCTTTCAGATACTGGTTTTCTGCTTCTGTGAGAGCATATATTCTACTACAAGGAAGTACTGCCCCTGTTTCCAAATCAATCCGGCAGTCAAACGGCCGATGTGGGGGTAGGATTTCGGCGGCGGCCTTGCTGAAAACATCCCGAAAATCTTGATATGCCTGAGGTAGGTCTGGGAGTGCACTTCCTGCGACGAACTGCGGAACGGATACTGAACAATGTTCTTGACAAAAGACGGTATTAAAAGTAACTGCACCGGCCTTCCAGTCCACCTGTGGATTGTGAAGTCGCAGCCAAGTCAGTCCCAGGATAAACCCGAATTGAGGGGCCGCTATGACATCGAAGGCAATCATTTCCTGGTGTGTGGTGCCTATTTTCAGATGCACCAGTTCTGTCTGCTGAGTCACTGGCCCTGAGACTAATGGAGACCCGTCTACGGACTTCACTTCTTCTGGTAGAGTCTTAGCACGTAATGGTAGACCCATTTTCCTAGCTAATTGGACAACCACGAAAATTACCTGTGGCGCCCGAGTCCACCATCAGAGTAACGGGTACCCATTCCTCTTGCCAGTGCAAATTCCCAATCACTGTGATATGGGCTTCCTGGGTAGTGTGCACCTTAGACAAAATCAGTGGGGTGTTTTCTGCTCCGCTCGCTCCTACCACCCTCATGGGCGAGCTTTCTCGTTTCCCGAAGGCCCTCCTTTAACGGGCTTTGTAGGAGATTCCCGCACAAAGTGCCCTGCTTTCTCACAGTATAGACATAACTTGTCTCTGCGCCTCTTTTCTTTCTCCTCCTTGCTCAGTGGACCCCGCACCGAGCCGATTTGCATGGGTTCCTCAGTTCCTTTCTCCACTGCTCTGGTTAGTTTTTGCTGGTCCAACCTCACTATTGGCTTATTGTCCCATTTTCGCCTGTCCTGCCGCCGCTCACTCTGTCTTTGATCCAGCCTGAGTGCTAGGTCGATCATTGTGGAACATTCATCTGGCTGGGGATCTACTTGAGCCACGAGATCCTTTAAGTCCACACGTAGACCCTGGTAGAACAGAGCCATTCTTTTTTCCTGTGGCCAGTCGGTTTCCATAGCCAACCGGTTGAACGCTGTTACATATGAAACCAAATCTCTGCTCCCTTGTCTTAGGGTCAATAGTTCCCTATCCTTAATTAAGGTTGCTGCTCGTCTGTTAAAGATCTTGCCGAACTCCTCTAGGAAGGTATCCCAACTATAAAGCAGAGCGTCATCTTTTCGAACTAAGGGAGTGGCCCAGGAAGCTGCATCTCCACTCAAATATGAAATCACGAAGGCTGTACGGGACTGTGCTGTACGAAACACTGCCGGCTTGGTCAGGAAATGCAATTGACACTGCATAATGAATTGGTTAAAGGTTTGAGGGTCTCCGTGATACCTTTTGGGCGCTGCTAGAGGCAGTTGGGGTTCAGTAGCGACCTGCACCTGAACCGGGGTTGGCAGAGGTGCCCTTGGCAGTGGCGTGGCTTGGGCTTGCTGTTGGAGAGCAAGGGTGTGCACCTGCCCCGCCAAATTCTGATAATCCTGCCTAGTTGCTAGCAACTCGGTCTTGATTTCTTGGAGTAATGCTACTACGTCTGCCATGGTTGTGCTGCCCAGGCGTATGACGAATACTTGGGCTTGCGATTCTGTCAGACTTCCTTCTTCTCAACGCAGAGGCAGCACAAACGCGGCTAAAACGCCTCCCTCCCTGTCGGGTCTTGGTACCTGGGAGCAAGTAACACAGGCCGCCTTGACCCTTGGGGGAAAGAGGGTTAGGGTCCGGTGGTTGGATGGGTAGAGGTTGATTAGGAACACCGGAAAGAGGGAAAGGGAAAGGTTATGGATAGGGATGGGGAAGAACAGGGTAACATGCTCCTCAGCTCCGGCTCCTGTATTTGGAGTTCTCCGCCCTGGCGCCTTTGCATTCACTAGCAATCTGGGCCTTTGTACTGGAGCCCCAAACCAGTTACTGTGTTCAAGTCACATTCAACAATGCACACGTATGCCAGATGAAGTAGGCCTTTGTATTGGAGCCCCAACCAGTTACTGGACTTATTGTTATACCTCTATCCTCACATTACTTCATGGAGGAAAGCATTGCACCGCCCCAACATGGATCCCCCTGGCTCTGGGAGCACACCTTGACTATGCTGGCACACAACTGTGGCCTATGTTGCCCTTATGGGACTATTGTGGGGTTGTTGTGGGGGAGGGGGGTGAGGGTGTGTTTGTGATTTGGGGGGGATGGGGTTGAGGGTGAGGGTGTGTTTGGGAGTTGGGGGGAGGGGGTTGAGGGTGAGGGTGTGTTTGGGAGTTGGGGGGTGAAAGAGGGGGGTGGAGGTTTTTTGTTGTTCACATTTGAACCTACTTATTCAATACACTGGTTGTTCATCAAAAAACAACAGAGTGGACAATGATCATTGCGCAGGTGTCATTTAATGTCTCACAGTGCATGGTGTACATATATCCCCACACCCAGTGCCCGATGTCCTAACATCCTCACATCCTATGCTGACTTGTGTATCAAAAATATTGTCCAATCAATGTTTGCCGTACGGCACGTCCCTCCTATGCTTCGGCACTGTGATGCTGTCCTGCCACTTCTTCCTCCTCCTCCCCTTTCATCATCATCAGGTGGTAGCAGTTCCATGTCAGGGTGCAGGGCTACGTTCCGACGGATGCACATTTTGTGCACTATTACACATGCCATGGGGATCTTGGACACCTTCTCATGGCTGTACATAAGTGCCCCACCCGACCGGCTGAGGTTGTCAGACTTCCTTCTTCTCAACGCAGAGGCAGCACAAACGCGGCGAGGGTTAGGGTCCGGTGGTTGGATGGGTAGAGGTTGATTAGGAACACCGGAAAGAGGGAAAGGGAGAGGTTATGGATAGGGATGGGGAAGAACAGGGTAACATGCTCCTCAGCTCCGGCTCCTGTATCTGGAGTTCTCCGCCCTGGCGCCTTTGCATTCACTAGCAATCTGAGCCTTTGTACTGGAGCCCCAAACCAGTTACTGTGTTCAAGTCACATTCAACAATGCACACATATGCCAGATGAAGTAGGCCTTTGTACTGGAGCCCCAACCAGTTACTGGACTTATTGTTATACCTCTATCCTCACATTACTTCATGGAGGAAAGCAGTGTCTGCATTATCACCATACATAATGAAAGCACTGCCTGCATTTACATCATACAGAATGGAACATCAATACCCAGTTTCTAACGTGCCCTACGTAAACAATGGAAGTTGCACTTAGCTTCGACGATGTAGTCTTCTGGTCTCTTCGTGCTGCTAGACCCCTGTGACGTTCTGTACCTCACATGCACTGCAAGAGGCAAGAATAAAGTCAGAATAAAAGCGTATATATTTGTAGAGTCACTGATTAGGGATTAATAGTTCAGAATTAGCAAGCCTGCTCTGCAGTCTTTCCGGTCTAAACGCAAATATGAAGCATGCTTCGTCTAGGAACACAATCGCGTGTTAAATGGTGTCTCATGCTGGGTTATTGGGCGGAGCGCCATGCATTCCTAAACCGCTTCAGGCGCGGTCCCAGTTCGGAAATCCAAGTGCGACTTCCTCTCTAAATAAACTGTCTCAAAAATGCTGCCGGAACGTGCGCGCTTTGCTCTGCACTTATCTTATCAGTCACGCGGGGCCTGGGTGGCTAACAGGCGGCGGGGTGCCCCGCGTAGGCTTGCCGTCAGGAGCTCTGGCTCTACACGTCCTTCCTCTCTGCTGGCCGGAATCGCAAGCGTGGGGCTTCGGGCGCGGCTCGCGCATGCGCATTCGCGCGGGCGTGGCTGACTCCATCCCAGCAGGCCTGTGCCACGCTCGGCCTGCTGGGAAACGTAGTTCCTGGGCTGTCCTTCGTCCCGGAAGCTGCTTCCTGAAAAAGGGATGAAGGACACGCCTGGGGAATAATGTAGTATGGATCCTACGCCCCATTAGGGCACCTGCCACACCGCTAGAGCCCCCACCAGCCTCAATCCTGACAGAGGTAACAAAATCGTGCCTTCAACAGGCCAAAGGTCTGCTCAATCATCACACGTGTACGGGTATGGGAACGATTGTAGTCCTCCTCGTGCCTGTTCTGTGGGTTTCGGACAGGGGTCATGAGCCACGGCTTCAAGGGATAGCTACCATCACCTGCATGAGAGGGGAATGAAGGTAAGTGTTCGTACATTCATGACGGACAACTGTACTAGTCTTACATGGCAGCAGGTGATTACTGCCCATACACACGTGTCCCTGGATGCATTGCCCCCATTTATGGCCCCGCTATGTGTCCTGTGCAATGGGATGATGGAGGGGGTAGCATCCTCAGGATGGGTTATAGTTTGCACTCACATCTTGTTGCACGTTCATCGTATATGGTTGGAGTGTAATCATTGATGTGTTGTGTTCTGTGAGATTTGGTAGTAGGGAGTGTTGGCTGTTGTCAGTAGCATATTCGTAATTCTGCACTGATCAGTACCATGGTGACTTGCAGCACTCCTATGGGTGTGCGGAACCAGTGACATGCTGTGGTATCCCTGTTAGGCTCAGTTCAATGCACTCCCAGGGATGACTGTCCAGTTGGTGATATGCTGGAGACAGTGACATAGTGCATATGCAGTGCATAGTGCTAGATGCCCTTACGGTGTGTGTGGGCCACCGATGAGTGGTGCATGTGTTGTGGGATGTGGCCTGGTCACCTGTTAGTCATGTAGTGTTAGGTGTCGGCCTTACTCCATCACTGTGGGATTTGGTAGTCATGTGCCGTTTCACTGACTCTGGGGCACAGTGTTCGGTGAGGTGCACATCGTGCACTGACGTCAACATTTCCACCCAAGTGGAGTATGCATCCCTCCCCACTTCCCACCCAGGTGGAGTATGCATCTCTCCCCCACTTCCCACCCAGGTGGAGTATGCATATCCCCCCCACTTCCCACCCAGGTGGAGTATGCAGGCACCCACTTCACAACCCCGATGCACTGCCATGGCTCAGTCAGACAACTCACCAAGCAGCCAGACACGTCGTCCAGCATGTCGCTCCATATAGCGTAGTAGAGTGGAGTTCTGCAGGACCAAAGAGTCAAGAGTTGATCCTGGATATCAGGCACAGCAATGTGTGATGTTCTTGCTGGCGTTGCATGCCATCTGCACGTTGATAGAGTGGTATTACCTGCGGTTGCGATACACCACCTGAATGGCATGCGGGACCACCAACTCCACGTGGGTGCAGTCAAGGGCACCTATACAATTAGGCATGTCTGCCAGTGCATGGAAGGCAACTTTTGTATCGAATATCTCCTGGGGAGTCCGTGGTAGGGATATGTAGTCCCTTGTGTGCTTGAGGAGGGCATCCAGCACTTGGTTCAGTATCCGGGAAAATAAGGGTTGTGATATGCCATGCATGTGCCCCACTGTGTGCTGGTAGGTGCCTGTGGCAAGGAAGTGGAGCACAGACACTACCTTCAGTAGAGGGGGGATGGCGGTACATATTTCTATGAGGCTCACTATGTCGTCATGTATTAGGTCCAATATGGTGGTGATGGTGTCACCGTCGAGCCGATACAGGGTGTGGATCTGCTCTGGTGTTAGGTTGAAGGTGGTGGCTCTGATGCAAGGTATTGGGGACTGCCGGCGTGGTAACGGTGGCTGCACTTGTGGGGCAGGCTGGGCCTGTCTCACCCTCCTTCTCCTCCTGTGTATCCTCTGTGGTGGGGGCTGTGTTGTTGGTGCTGTTGTTGTTGTTGCTGCCTCCAGCTCCAGTCATGCTACTACTATTGGTATCATCTTGGTGAGGGAGGGGGTGTGGTGTTTGGATGTGCTCCTTTTGTGCTGTGTCAGACTCCATTGCCTCCACCTGTGCTGATTGTGGGCACCTGTGGCTCTTGGAAACACTGCTCAGGGTTCTTAACACCTTCTCGGAGATGCCGGTATTTACTCCATGCCGGTAAGGTACTTTTCGGCCTTCAGGAGGCCGTTATTTGCCTGTCCGCATTACTTGGGATCAGCTTCGGTTTACGGCATGCCGCTAATATCGGCATGGTGTGTTGCGCGCGCGCCACTAGACCGCTATTTAAGGCATCATACTTTACGGTTTCGTAAATAGCGGTCTGGTTGGTCAGAATAGCCCGTAGCGGTAAGCGATTCTGGTAATCCTTTACCGGCATCGTTTTTCCCTTACCTCCAACCTCGGAATGACCCCCATAGTAATAGAAAACTACAGAAGAACACTGAGAATCAAGAGAAGCCTGCATGAGGATAACAATGAACTGAATGATTATCTGGACAGCACAGTCCATCTCGGAAACAACATATGGTATCAACATATGAAAGTAGGACGAAGGCAATCAGAAGGAGAATGCTTCGTCTGTGCACTTCTACCCTACAGCTTGGGAAAATCCAAGATCTTTGTAGCTGTAGAAATTTATGTCCCCACGGCACACTGTATGTCACACGTAGCAATGTGCAACGCCAGGGAACAATTTATGGCAAGAGACGCCTTACTGATATGGGCCAACGAAAAGGATTACCCAGATGAAGATGGCTACGTCCAGGACATTAAAACAAGAAACAGGGCGCACACCAGGAATCACGAGATCAGATACGAGAGCCCTGGTGTGAAAGGATCAGGAATAAGATGGGAGATAAACCCGAGACTGAACGTTCAAGGAAAAACGGCAGAAGAGGCTCAAAGTTGGAAGAACAGAGGCCAAATGCAACAGAGGCCAAATGCATTCCATCTGGGGAACAGTGGTTTCCCCAGATGGATGGGAAGAAGGAGTAGTAATCTGCCGAGCTTGGATGGTCCTCGGAGCCTGCCAAGAAGCAATAGAGAATTCGCAGAGGTTATGCAAATCTCTATGGCCAAAGTTGATAAAGCTGCTGACATGGGTCGAGGACAGAGGAGGACCCCTGCAAATAGTACCACTGGAAAGCGCGAAACTATGCTTCAGAAGCAACGGCACAAGAAAGATGGGGGAGAATCAAAACTGCCGACGAATTTATGAGGCTCCAGGAATGACACAAGGAACTGCAATTAATATGGACCATTACTGGGCGTGTGGATCCAAGGCATATATAAGACTACCAAAGAACTGGGGGGGAATATGCACACTAGTGAATGTCCACGTTCCCGCACTAGTAATCCCAAAAAATGACCTGAATTTGGACAGTTTCCTGAAGGCAGATGCTCATCTAAGAAAAAGGAGATCTGTGAAACTGACATCCAGGATGAAGAGAGAAAATTACTTTTCTGCCAAATCAGAAGAGGCGTTGCATGCGATGCCATACGAGCACAGGCTGTTCAGCCTCACCTCAACAGTATTCACAACACTACTCCTGCCGCACATCCAAGTTGGAGTGAATGCTAAATGGTTACAGATAACCAGATGGGAGTTATTGCAGACCATCAACTCCACCATAAAAGGATTTAACGCGATCAAAGAGGAACTAAGAGCAATCCGACTGATGACCCTCCAGAACAGACATGTACTAGACATGATCACAGCGATGGATGGATGTGTTTGCGCACAAATCGGAGAATTGTGTTGCACATTTACACCATCGCACGATGAAGAAAATGGAAACCTAACAGAAGCCATAGGTATGTTGACAAACCTAAAGAACCAGATGATCGATGAAAGTGATGAGGTGGACGATGACAGCTGGTTTGGAGCCCTATTCTCATGGGCCCCACAATGGATGGCAGATATATTAAAGTTTCTGGGAGCTATTGCTAGGATGCTGTGTTATCAAGATAATCATCACACAGTGCCCGAAAACTGCAAAGAAAGCCATTGGGATGAAAATAATGGTTGATGTCGAACCAGGATGGAAGCCCAGAGATTTGACTGATAAAGAAATAAGAGACTTTGTGAAGGCTAGTGAATTTGCGCCAGAAGGAACTAAGTTCACATATCCCAGGGAACAAAGAAAGTATGAAGGGAAATGGATCTATTGCAGCCAAATTGACAATGCCAGCTAATGACATGGAATAAAGATGAACATGTAAAAATCGCAGGAAGTTTGAAGGCCGTGACTCCAAAGACGCACACATTCACACCATCATGTACAAACCCTGAAGAAACTAAGGAAATAAATACAAAAGAAGCAGAAGTGGTCGATGAACTGACCAGAGGGTGGGAGTGTAGAGGAGGTCCCGGGTAGGCCTGCACCCCGGCCCCCCATTTCGAGGTACCAGGCGCATACTCGTCAAGGTATGTGACGTATGAGGAGCAAATGAACCAACAGAGAGCCGCGCTGGGACTCTGCCCAGTGTACATCAGAAGAGCCGTACCTGTTGAAGTGCCCATAACCAGACAGCCATGGGCTGCATGGTACCCTCTTAGGCAACCATACCAGCAGCTGAGACGAAATGAAGAGTACCTACAGACGGTCCACAAAGAGTCCCAAAGAGCCTTAATGGAGGGCCAGTGGAAATAACACAAGGGCCTGGACAGACTCGCAAATGAACGAAAACGGCTATCGAAGATAGCATGCTAGTGCGAGTAGCTATGAAAATAGATGTAATGGACACAGGAAAGAGACGATGTTAAAACGTAAGGAAACTTTGCTATGAGACAAGATGGAAGTAACCAACCAGTTAACGCGTGTAAGTAGGCTTGGAACGCAAGACGCTAAGAAAACGATAATATACTGCTTGCAATGCTTAGTAGAAGAATAGAGCAGCAAGCGCCACCCATATCTCTACCTCAATAAGGCACATTATACAAGTGCGACTCCATTTTGTAAAGCAGAAGTATGCCCAGGCGGCTGGAGGCCTACTAGGACAGGTTTCATATTCCAGCTGAAGCCAGAAAGAAGAGCAGAATCGAATCTCAACAAAGAGCAGCTCATGCCTGGGAATTCAAGGTCAACCCAAGGAAAGGGGGAGAGTGGCAACGCTGGAGAATCGAAATTTTAGACCATACCAGCCTGCCCCATGAAGGTCAAGATAAGAGGGGCCCAGGCAGGTGGCGAGGCTAAAAGAAGATTCAAATACACGAAAAGATGGAAACTGAAGCAGATTCACAGTGAACAGACATGTGACCAGTCAGACGCGAAGAATTACCAACGTCTGATGTCACCCAGATCCAAGGGTGCCATACCTTCTCCAGATAAGAGGCTTCAGCTTCAAGGCCATGCCCAGCCAACTAATTGACAGATAGCTCAAAAGCCCTGATTGATGGAAGGGAAGCAGGATGAATCTTGGGACACTAGGCACCTGTGTGTCCAGACTGCATGCTGCTAATTAAAATGGAGATTTACGTCTAGGGGTGTAACCTGCCCAATCACAATGGACCAACTTATCTAGGGTCCTATAGATAGTAGAACCAATGGGACGTCGTACTTGTAGTGACGTCTATCACGCGTGATGTAGAGGGATGGGCATAGACGCCCAGCGATAAGAGTTATCCAAGCCACATGCTCTGTTACTATATACAGATATAGCACCTATACTTAAGTTAACTTTCCTAACCAATTACATTGCATGACAAATTTGTAAAGTTAGACGTCAGTGATGATGAGTTTTATGTATAAAAGTTGCTGTTCAACTGAAGTTCGAGGAAGTTGGAGCGAGACAGGTGATCGCCACGATGCTGAGTCCTCATTATTGAGTCGTGTTGGAGTAAGTGAATCCTGTACCCCCATTCCTCACCTGGTGCAGCTATCTTGTCTTACAGGTACTAGAGGGTGAGCACTGACCTATGGGCCCGTCTGGGAAACACCGCCCTCCTGTCCAAAGGTACAACCCCATGGCTGTCCTTAAAAGTACTGTAAGCATATAGGCGGGCTAATATTAAGAAACTGTCAACTTCAGTCAGCCCGACAGATAAGGGTTGTATCGGCCATTTTTACGCCCCGAAAATCAGCAAATACTCCCAATATAAAATGGGAAATGGGCACATAGGTGCTTGTGCCCTTGATTTCAACCAAACGGTTCTATGGATGTGTCTGGAACCGCAGTTCGTGTAGTACCACAGAAAGGAATGACTAATTATGTAAGATGTCAAATGAATCTTTTAATATGCATGAATAACTTAGTGCACAGAAGTATTTCTCACAAAAACATTTCTGTTTTACAGTTGAACATGTTTACTTGTTTATACAATACCATTGGGAACGGGACTCGTGTTTTTACTACCAAAAAAATCATTTTACTCCCAACTTTCAAAAATAGGGAGTAAAATACTCCCACTTCAAAGTCTTATCTGGAGCACTGGGTCAAGTACCGAGGCCCTGCATATCTAGGTACAACCTGATGGTGGTCGTACCCCCACTAAATCCATCGAGTGTGTTACATTTCCTACCCCCAAAGTCCATCTAAATGCACCACATTTCCTACCACCTACAATCCATCTAAGTGCGCCACATTTCCTGCCCCCAAAATCCATCTCTATGCGTCAAATTTCTGTGATGAACCAGGAATGAGACGCAGACAAAGAGGACTTGTGGTGTTTGCCATAAACATTTATTAAACAATAAAGAGGTTGGAAAATGCCTCCCTATCCCAGGAGGTATTTCCCTACCTCAACCAACTAAGGGTCTGTCGTGCATCAAGATGTCCAAAGCAAAAACGTTCTGTGTCTGAATCCTATCCTAGCCCTCAGATTCTAAAAGGAACTCTAAGATGCTAAAGGTAATGTCCCTGACTTGCAAGGTTTGCACATGTTAAATAAAGTTAAAAAAAAGGTGTAAATCCAACAATGTTTCAAATGAATATTGCTGGGAATCACACTCTTGCCCAGGTTTCTCTATACCAAACAAAAGTGCAAAAGAATTACCAAGTTGTTTGTAGCACAAGAGGATAACTCCCCTCCTATTGATGGTGCAACTTATTCCAGGGGAAATGTCTCCCTTCCCCAAGCCCTTCTCACATTCAATAAAATCCCCAAATCTTAAGGGCCTGAATCTTCTTTGGGATTTTCTGACTTACACAACATCACCTGTTATACTCACCTGCCAAGTTCTTTCATTTCGTTCTTTGATACAATTTGGGTACAGGTCCCAGACTCACAGCACACCTTGTATACTCCCCTGACAGTTTCCTTTTCGCATTCACTGCAGTACAGTTCCCTTTCTTGGCTTTGCCTGGTATATTCTCCTGACAGGACTTTCTTTGTACAATTCATGTTATACACATTTGATTTTGCCTGGTATACTCCTTTGCCAGATCTTTTCACATTCATTTGATTGAATTTCGTTTCATTCTTATCTGCCACATGGTTCCCCCCAGGTGTGTTTTCTAACGTTGCAATGGGTCCCAGACCCTTTTCCATATACTTATCTTGCAGTCAAATGTCCCCAGAGCTCTATTAACCTGCCCAGGCTTCCCCTAGCTCTCACACAGTTTCCTTTGGTATGTGGAACACCCTTCAAAGAGCTCTGGCTGCACTGCCCCTCTCCGCTGGCTCACTGGTTCTCAGCAGCGGCTTCAGTATCCTTTATGTCTCCCTTGTCAGTCTGCGCCTTGTCGTCAGCTCCGTGGAGCACTTTGTTCGCTCGTCGGCTTCCACCACGCCACCGGCTCCCCTTGGCAGCCTCCTCTTTTACCGGTGTCTCGGTGACAGCGCTCCGACCCACGAGCGTCTCCAGACTATGCTTGCAGTTCTCCCATGACACAGCAGGACCATCTGCTTCCCTTAGTCATTCTGACCCGCGTTGGAAACAGCAAATCTCCTGTGCTGCCAGCTTCAGTCCTCCCGGTCTCTCTCCTTGGCAGCCCTCACCACAGCTGGGTAAGGAGACTAACTCCATGCTTCCTTTCCGGCATGGTTTGAAACCATGTCGGGCCAAAAGCAGTTTTCCAGACACCAGACTGCTGGCATTGGTTCACATTAGCATTAATCCTCATTGCTCCTTGCCTCTTCCTCGTCTCAGTTCTTGTTCTGTTCTTTATTCTTTGAGGAATACTATCAATCGGATTTTCAGGTTGCTGAAGGGAATAATGGCAGTATGCCATTAGGGCATGAGGGATGGAGGGAATATCCTGAAAGGGAAAGGGGGATATTGCGTTTAAACTGATGTCATGTCATCCCCTAAGGGTTGCCTCCCCCCACGTGACCCTCCCTCAAATAGCCTTTCACAGGGTGGTAGTGGCTGCCGTCCCCTGGCCACATAAGGACTGGCTATCCCAGGGAAAGGAGTGATGACATCATCAGATTCATCACATTTCCTACCCCCAAAATCCATCTAGGTGCGACAAATGAATGTCCATGAAAAGATCGAAAATAAAAAAACAACTGGGAGAAATGACCGAATTTCGTGTATACAAACTGACTGAATATGCAAAAGTACTGATAATTTCATCCATTGTAAAGAATAGTTTATTATCTGTTAGGTTATGAAAAGAAAATGTGACCAAATCTAAAAATAAGTGGTTTTACGATGACAAGGTAGGAGAATAAGAGTCGGATTTAAATTAAAAATTGTTGGCAAAACATTAAAATCGCGATTAATGACTTTTCTGTTTTAAATATTTTCTTTTTCTCTATTGGATTATAACATTAATAGACATACCGTTCCTCCATCCGCTTGTGCCTCCTCCCGCTTCCATTCCTTTCAGCTCCTTGCCCCCCTGCACTGGAACTCCTTACCTCTCTCTATCCGCTCTATTCCTTCCTTCTCCTCATTCCGCACATCCCTTAAATCTCTCCTTCTCCATTCCCTGCTATGAAACCCCTTCCCATTCCTTGCTCCCCTCCTTCCTTCCTCTTTCCCCTTGATCATCTCCCTCCCCTCTCCCTCCTCCCCACTCTCACCCCTTTTCCCCTTCCCTTCCCTCCCCATTCTCCTCCTCACCCCTTCCTCCCCCTCTCAGTTCTACTACTCTGCTCTCCCTCTTCCCTCCAGTTTAATTGCTCTTCTTGCTGTTTTGTTGGACTGATTCATTATTGTAATTTGCTTCTACTGTTATAATGTTTTATGTATCAAGTTGTTAAAATGTTCAGCGCTTTGGTGTAAGGCGCTATATAAACGAAATAAATACAATACAATACAATACATACATTTAACGTAATTAAAGACAAAAAAGTTAAACCATGCATGGCATTTAATCATGTTTTAGGAAAGTGTATAGTTGCGATTTGCGGACGATAAGGGAAACGTAGGCGCGATAGATGATGTGTGCGTTACTTCGACAGCAAGGAGGTTATGTAAAAAACAATGAATACAATAAATATGATGAAACTAGGTGACTGAATCATATAAAATGTGAAAAAGTACATATTAATCTGGTCAGATTAGGCATGCATAATTGTACTCATGTAAAATGGTGTAGAAAAATAATGGATCGTTCACCACCGCAACAACAGCCGGCATCCGCTGCAAACGTGACTTGTTGGTATTTCGATGAGAGTAAGGGTGGTGCTTGTGAACGAGGCCATAGTGATGGAAATGAGGTGCGGAAGAGGATTTCAGGTTATAGTAGGGAATAGACATGTTTTGAGAGCCTTTCTGAAAGAGAGGTGGTTATCAATGTGCAGAGGAAGCGAGTTCCAGATGGCATGGGCTTGGATGGAGAAAGAGGATCCTCCCAATCCGGTGGAGTTGTAATATAGCTTTATAGACCTGCAGCGAGGGCGAGACCGAGTTAATTGCCTGAGCGAAGCAAGGGCCTTTAGCGAGGTATGAGTGCCCATAACGACAGTACGGCCCGAGGGCAAGGTCTATAAAGCTATTAGAGCCCATGGGCAAACACACAAATACATATTTTTTTAGATATTTGTTTTTTTTGGGGGTAGCTTAAATATTCCATGTGGAATATTTAACTTTATAAAAAAACATGAAAAACAACATGACAAAAAGCTATTAGAACCCATGGTTAAAGAGTAAAGAGTTAATTTAAAAATGTATTGTTTTTTACTATTACATTGTTTTTTGGGGACTTCAATTCTTATTTATAGTAAATTATTTGTTTCATTAATCCTGGATCCTGGAGCTCACGAGAGGTGGGAGGGCTAGAGAGAGGGGGAGCGAGGGGAGACAGTGGGGATTAAGTGGGCACAGAAAGAGGTGAGTGAGGTGGTGCAAGAGGGTATACAGAGTGAGGAGTGGGTGGGCATGGAGAAGAGCGAGTTAGCGAAGAAACGAATCAGGTGATGAGAGAGTGGATACTCAGTGAGTAGTGAGTGGGCACACAGAGGATCAGTAAAGGGGCACAGTGGGAGGCTTGGAAACCTGCCCTCAGAGGGAGGAGTTAGCAGGTGTGAGTGTGCGACAGAGCACATAGAGGGGTGACCGGAGGAGTACAGGGAAAGCAAGCAAGGAAAACGGAAGAATGAGCGATAGCAGGGAAAGGATAGTTGAGGGGGTGAGTGGGTGCACAGTGAGGAGGGAGGGGGCACAGGGAAGGTAAGTGAGGGAGCACAGCCTGAGATGAGTGCCCAGGCTCACGGAATGGAGGGGGGTGAGGGACAAGTAAAGGGGTCCCTCTCTGACTTCACTGCGACACCCAGCCGTCATGCATTTAAACAAAACGAAAAAAGCATGGTATTTGTAGGCAAATGTTATTTTAAAGAAGGCCACCAGAGGGGGATGAAGCACTGTCAGTGCACGACTTTCCGAGCTACAAGAAAGCAAAGGGCAAATTTGCGGGCTATAAGGAAACTGCGAGCTATACCGTTTCTTATAGCCTGCAAATTGACCAATAGGAAAGGGGTATTCACCGGCCCAGGGTTCTAATGGGGGGATAACGAGGAGACAAGCAGAGCCAGATCTGCGGTTCCTAGTGGGTTGATAACGTATGAGTTTCTCCTGGAGGAATTTGGGCCCGATGTTGTGGAGGGCTTGGTGAGTGATGCACATGGCTTTATAGGTAGTCCATTGACCGGTAGTGAGCCAGTTTAGGACTCTGAGTGCAGAGCTAATATGTTTTCTATTCGAGAGACCAATGAGGAGATTGACAGCAACATTTTGGATTCTTTGGAGTTTCCTTGGCTGAAATGCCGGGGCACCTAGATAAAGGCAGTTTGCATAATCGATGCGAGAAAGGAGGATGGCAAGCATAGCAGAGATTCAGTGTGGGTAGGTGAATAACGGGAAGATTCTTCTGAGGATTCATAGGTGGCGGTAGCAGGTTCTGGACACAAAGTTGATGTGTTGGGTGAGGGATAGATTCGAGTTCAGAGTGCATCTGAGGTTTTTTACAGAAGTGGATGTTACCGGGGTGGCGGGTGGGGGGCTTTGGGCCCTAAGGAGTGTGGCAAGGGGATTGGTTGGGGAAGGAGAGCAGTTTTGCCTCATACTAGCATTTCTGTTTTGCCAGGGTTGAGGAGGAGGTGGTTGATTGTCATCCAGTGGTTGATATCAGTAAGGCAGGAGGAGAGGTCCGGGCAGGCACATTTTGGGATCTTGAGGATGATCTTGGTCTCGTCTGCGTAGTTGTAACAGATGAGGGTTATGAGATTGAATGAGTGCAGAGGGAGGTCTAAGGTAGATATTGACGAGGAGGGGAGACAGGGAAGCTCCCTGCGGAACATCTGTTGGCACTCAGCGAGAGAGGGAAGACAAAGGGGGAGGAGCATGATTTGCAAGCGATTTAAGACAAAGGAGGAGATCCATGTTAGAGCAGAGTTCTTGATTACTATGGAGTGTGGCCTGTCTGAGAGTATGGTGTGGTCAATGTTATGTTATGTTAAAGGTTCTTATACCACGCACTGTCACCACTTGCATCGTTCCTTGGTGCTGTGGTGGCTCTGTAAGGCAAGGGGGGTGGTAAGTTAGTAGGACTGTAATGCATTTAAAAAATGTAATTTCTTTGATTCCAATATAGAGTCTAGGTGAAATGCATTCTGTGAACACAAGTGAACATTTGACTCCAAGCTGAAATAAAAGCCCATTGCTTAACATAGTGTGCGTTTTTTTTGAAGCTGCAGAAAGACAGCTTGTTTTTGTGTGCAGGCCAAGTTTGTTGTGCATTCCACAAGAAGCTGAAAGCAAGATTTGTCGGCTCTCATTGGAAACCAGGAGTTGTTTACAGAGCAGTGAGTTTCGTTGGCTGCACCGGCCGAGCATATGTGGAGCTTTACTGACAGTGAACGTCTCTGGAAAAATACTAGGTTGATATTACGAGTGAAAGACATCAGACAGAGTCAAATCAAGTCACTCTCACTCTTTTGGACTTCAGCTGGGCTAACCGAAGCAGACGTGCTCCTTCAGCCTGTTCCCGTTGGCGAGTGACTGTCTTCCAACCTGGAGTTTCCAGTGAAGTGCGTGGTAGTGATGAGGTGTTTCAAAACAACGCTAACGGTGATGCATTACATTTCTGCTATCTTTTCATTTGTATTTTGCTTTTATTTTTCTTAAATCAGTAATCTTAATTTGAGATAATAAAGAGACCTGAGAAGTGTCTAATTCAAAATCGTAATGGAGTGTGAATTAATTCTTGCATTGAAAAAAAAAGCACATTGCCTTCCAGCCTTATTAAGGGCGTTGGGGAACATCTTGAGTGCAAAATATATCTAAATTACTGAGATTGGGAAAGGCAAAACAGGGACTCCATGGGAAAAGGAGCAAGAGGGATGTGATGTACTGATGGCAGCTTCAGTTTGGTTGACACCGTTCGCTGAGAGTAGGAGTGTTTTTCGGTTGGTAGCCGTCATGTGCTGTTGTGCGAGTGTATATGTGGTTTGTTTCATTGTTGCACTGTAGTGAAGTGCGTGCCGTTTGTTGTGCCATAGAGGTATGGTTGTGTTTAGTTATGAGTTTGAGAGGTGTATGCAGAATTAGTTTTTTTTTTTATTAGTAGGGGTGGTTATCGGCGGTGCCTTATCCTACACCATCTGTTTTGATTGAATGTAACACGCATCCTTTCCCCAGTGGTGTATTCCAGTGTGATACACTTGCCCCTCCTAAGATGTGTGCCGAATAGTGGGTCCTCAAAGAACTGTGTCTTCCCCTCCAAGTACATTTCTAATGTGCCGCAATTGCCCCCCCCCCCCACAGGTACCTCGAAATTGGGATATGTTCTCTGTGTCCTGTGGTCCATCAATTTAGATCTGGGCACCCCTGTCTGCCCTTTTTAATTCAGGCTTTCTTTCAGTGGTCCAAGTAAGTGGGACCCATCTCTCTGTCCCCTGTTTCCCGCTTGACCCTCCATCAGGAGGGGTACCGCTAGGTCTCCTACCCACTCAGATTGCTTTGTCTTCCTTGGATTTAAGTCTGGTTTGGCGGACTCTCCATTCATTATCCTCTGTGTGTTCATTACATGGTGAGACAATGTTGTTCATTTGTCTTCCTCCCGTTCAGAGTTGAAGAGTCAAGTTTTTAGAAGTTTTCTGAATTTTAGGTGGTCCTTCATATTACTTATTTCTTTGGGGAGGGAGTTCCAAAGTTTTACAGCTAAGCAGGGGAATGCTGATCTACCAAGTTTCTTTCTCACTTATGGTATAAAATGGCATCAAAGGCAGCAGATAAGTCGAAAAAGGATGAGCGCTGCACATCCTTCTGCGTTCGCTGTTCTTTTTAAGTCATCGCAAACCGACTCAAGAGAGAACTCAGTTCCTCAAAGGGGTCTTGAACTACAATACCCAGCAGTATTGTAGTTGAATGTTTTATATTTTGCTGACTGGGGTGTGAGCGCCCGCACGTGACGTCGACCCAGTCTGTGCCGGCTTATAAGGAAGTCCATCTCACTCCGTTTGCTCTTATTGTAATTGCTGTATTATACTTTTAGACAGTTGTTCTTAGACAGATTCTTATGTTGTCTTTATCATCATTATTAGCTGCATTTCTAAAGTGTTTAGATAATAATATTTTATTGTGTTATCACTGTTTTATCAGCGTGATTTGAAAATTCTTTTCAGCTGTATTTATACAGGATTCGATTTTGAGTGAACAATCTCTGTGTTTTGAAGCTTTTTACCTCTGATTTTAGTTGGAACATGCTCGGTTAGTCTCAGCTGCCTCTTCTGTGCCATTTGGCACTCCCACACGCTTTCAAACTACAATACCCAACGGTATTGTAGTTTGTGTGTTTTATATTTTGCTGCCTGGCGCTTGCGCGCCAGCGCGTGGCCTGTGCCCGGTCTGTGTCGGTCCGTGCTGGTTGCGTTGCTCGGTCTCTTGTTTTGAGCGGGTACGTTTTATACCGGCATTACGTTTCTTTTTTTACATTGCTAATGCATCCTTTAGAACTGATAGAGATTACCTGCAAAAACATGGCTAACAGGAAGTGGGTCAGAAGGCGGTGCTGTCGGCTGCTGCATTATGCAGAGCAGAGATCAGGGCGTGTTACCCGACTATTGACTCCAAGGATGTGAATATACCCAATGTCAAGGTTACTAATAGGGAGGTATGTACCCCAAAAGAGGGTGAAAATAAAAGATATACACCCATGAAAGTATTACTATTAGCGATACATCCAGGATGAATATGAATACTGAGCCTATACATATGAACTCAGATCTCAGAGAAAGGAGATGGAGTGTTTAGTAATACATAATTTAACCTCAGATGTAGCAAGTCGGGAAAAGGCAGATAACGCCCTGAGGCTAACCAATTAATGCAGGCCCGCAATTGAAAATATCCACAAATAATATTGCCAATAAAGTATATCAAAACAAACTCATCATTACTCTACTTAACACTAGATCCCTGGTTAAACATGTCACGGAAGTGGCAGATCATTTTCTTGAATATAACCTGGATGTGTGTGCCATTACAGAGACTTGGCTTCACCAGGCAGCAGGACCCGCTTTGAGCCTAGCCATCCCCCCAGGATATACTATCCTGCGGAGTGATAGAGAAGCTCAGACAGGAAGTGGGGGTTGCTGTCATCTACAGAGAAAGTCTGGAAGTCTGGGACATAGACACTACCGGTCCAACAGGCTGCAAAATGCTATTCATTAAGGTAAGGACTCAGCAAGCACTATGATTAATCTAGCTATTTTGTATCGGCCACCCATCCCTATGCCCGACAGTATTAGACTAGCAGTTAATACTGTTGCAATCCTGAAAACGAGATTGGTCTCAGAAAAAATAAATAAACCCTGGTTCTCTTCTGAATTGCAAAATTGAAAGTACGGAAAAGGAAATGCTTCCATATCTGGAGAAATGGATTCAGATAAAGAGGAATACAGCATGGCAGCAAACAATTACAAGTCTGCAATCTTAAAGGCAAAGAAGGACATGTACGAAGCCTGCATAGTGGATGACCAACACGAATCAAAAGAACTCTTTACCTTTGAGGCAATTAGAAAAGCTTAGTCTCAAGGATGATAAAGAGTCACTGAAGGATGCTAAATGGGTTGCAGCCATTCAAGAGGCCATGCTTGGCAAGATTAGGCAGAGTATCCCTCGTAAAAAAAAGTAATGAGGCCCCCATCATGGATAAGTGTAAAGTATAAACCTGTTTCAGAAGAAGAATTAATGTCGATCATCAGCAAACTAAAACCCACTAAATGCAAGGGGGATATCTTTCCAGCAATCACGGTGAAAGCTTGTGCACCCTCCTCAAAAGCAGTGCTTATGAAATTTGTGAATAGATCTTTTCTGGAAAATCATGTCTCAGTCGAATTGAAAGGGTCATGGATCACACCATTGTTTAAAAAACCTGGTTTAGATCTTGAGATTCCGGACAACTATAGACCTTATCCAAATGCCCCCCTTTTGTTGAAGATAATCGACAGAGTGGCATACAAACATATCCTAGTCCATCTGACTGAGGCGAATATACTGAATAAGCGGCAATTCCCGCTTCAGACCAGGCTTTGGGACTGAGTCGGCCTTGCTGGATCTAAAATCCAACATACTACATTACATGGAAAAGGGTTGAATCGACTTACTCATGTTATTGGATATGTTGGCTCCGTTTGACCTGGTTGGCCATGCACTACATATTAAAAGAGTGTAGCCAACCTCAGTGTCAATGCAGCAGCTTGGGTCAAGTCCTTCTTAGAAAATAAGTCCATCAGGGTTTGCAGTGATATGTCAAAAGCAAATCCAATTGAATTGCAATATGGGGTTCCCCAGGGGGCGTGCTTGTCACCCTCCCTATATAATATAATTACAGTACCATCGTTTCAGCTGCTGGAGGAAAGAGTCATCTGATTCACTAATTATGCTGATGACACAATGTGTCATCCCCTTATCTGGTCAGCATGAAGAAGATGCTCGATCTCTGAATGACGTTTATTGTCTGATAGAGGACTGGATGATTGAAAGTGGTGTGTCACTTAATAGTGAAAAAACTGAACTCATGGTAATAGGCACCAATACCAGAGTAAATAATTTAGATTCAGAATGCCAGCATTTTCAGATAGCGGTTGTAAAATCGCTACCAAACAGAAAGCAAAAATGCTAGGAATATATCCTGACCAAATTTTTGTTATGCAAGCTCAAGGCAACTTTTTAGTCTCATCAACAGTTTATTACATTAGACTGCTATTTCAAATTCATCCCTTCCTCAAGTGGCCAGGGACATAGCAGGTTTCAAAATAGATTACTTGAGTAGTCTCTTATTGGGGATTATGAAAGGTGACTGCGCAAGACTTCAAATGATTCAAAATAGTGCGGTGAGAGCAGTGCTTGGACTTAGTGCGAGAATAGAGGTTAGGCTTTTGGTAATCACGATTAAATGCCTAAATGGTCTTAATCCATCATATCTTGTGGATACGATAGCCTAGAAACCTGCACTGAAATTCCTCAGATCAAATAATACGAATCTCCTGGTGGTGCCCAGATGCAAGCTTACCTCAGTCAGTAAAGGGGCTTTGTACATAGCAGCCTGAATGCTTGGAACTCTATTCCACCCGATCTGAGAGACTTAACCATTAAATAGATCAAAAAGTAAATAAAAACCTTCTTATTTAGATAAGGCCTATCACCATCATTACGACCACCATGTTTATGCTGTTGTCCAACGTATGGCTGTGTGTCTGGTTCCTTCTTGTTCAATCTTGTAGAGCCCTTATGCCTCTGGGCCTTTTCGGTTGCGCTCTACAAATAATTAAATGTAAATGGTCTGAAGACTGTTTGGGCTGGGTCAAGAAGGTTGTTGGATTCTGTGAAAAGGCAGAGCTGCTTATATGCTGTGCGGTCCAGGAGCTTGGCAATGAAGCAGGTGTTGGAAATAGGCTGGTAGTTCAGGGAATGAGTGGGTCGAGCAAGGATCTTTTGAGGAGAGGTTTGATATAGGAGGTTTTGAAGGCTTTCAGGAAGATTCCAGAGGAGAGGGACTGGGTGAGGATTGACGGCACAATGCTGCCGGCACAGGCTGTTTTTAGGATGTTGTTGAGGAGAGTGGGGAGCAAGGGTCTCCAGGAAAGCCTGACGGGCGGCTTTGCACTAGGAGCGTGAGGAACCCATGATGTGAGATCAGGGAGAAAGAGAAGACTTGCATAGCGAGGGAGATGGGTCTAGGGTTGGGTGGGGGAGGGCTAGGGGGCATCAGTGCCATTTTAGCAAGGATGGCACAGTGTCTATCAATAACGATATTGTGAACGTGTTCTGACAGGGCGTCGCATAGAGATTGCAAATAAGAGGGGAGAGGGGTTGAGCAACCTGGCGGTCATGAATTCTGTAATGATTCTGTGCAGTTCCTTGCTTGGGTTGCAGGAGTTGAGGATTCGGTTCCCGTATATGTTTTTTTTGGCTTTCCTAATTTGGACCCGTAGGCCTTTGTCAATCTTGCAAGAGAGGATTTGTTATAAGGAGTGGGGTAGATTTGAGGTGGGTTGTGTACGATTTGGGTCTGGGGCTCGTTCTCTGAGAGGTACGTTTCATTGGAGTGAGGGGGGATGAGGGTGCTGGAGAGCAAGTGATCGAAGAGTTCAATGGGGGGAGGACCTTTCTGGAGTGAGAGTGCTGGGAGTGAGTTGGGGAGGAAAGTGACTTTATTCCAGAGGGGTGTGGGACAGAGTGGTTGGAGAGGGCTGTTAGGAAAGATTTCATATTTGAATGTAATTTTCCCTCCATGTGTCAACCCCCAAACTTTTTGCTGCTGTTCTACACCCTGATCTAACCATTGTAAGAGAAGCGCAGCCCTCAACCGCACTCCTCTGGGCTTTCGCTCAATTCTTATGGGGAAACTGACATGCCCTTAAGACAGTCAGTACTGGGAGATTTCGTTTCCCTTAGTCCTTTCCTCATGTTGCAGCTTTTGTGCAACATGTAACAGGTGTACAATGTAACTTACCTTACCGTACACTTGAATCTCTAGTCATTCCAAAGGCCCTAGAAACTCTTGCTGGACTTATTATGAACTGTGCAGGTGTGTCACGGACAGGACTGGTGGCAGCTATCATTTATCTTATGTTTCGAACCCTTTTCTGCCATGTGAACCGCATTAACTGCGCTTGGCACGAATAGGTGGCCTGGCTCCAAAATGGCCATGCCACGAAGTTCTTTGTCCTGTCCTTTGGCCATCTTGCCCCTTCACCTTTCCCAGGTCGAGCCGACCCGGGCCAGTCCTTATTTGGTCATGCACTTTCCCACGAAACCCAATGCTTTCGCTGGCTTCTGCCTGCCTTGTGTGTGTGCCTCCAGGATGTGGGCTGAGATGTCTGTTCCCAATACACATCCTGGGTGCCAGAGAGTCTAGAGTGTTCTGAATGCCTGGGACCCCTGTGGTCGGTGATTGGTCCACGTATGGAGTGAGTGTTTGTGAGCAGATCTCCCATTGGGTCCTCTCTGTTTTGGCGCAAAGGGACCTTTGGATAAGAGGAGGCTGAAAACACCACTACCATGTCGATCTCCTGAGTTCACACCGAACAAAGGATAAGGAGCCAAGTATCCTGCAACAAGAAGCTGAGTTGAGGAACCTCTGGTGATCCACTGGAAGGTTTGGCACCCTGAGCCCGCTGTCGTCCTGCGAGACCCCTCTGCATCTGATCTTCCTAGAAGGTCTGCGAAGGCGCTTCGACCCATTGGAATAGTGGGACCAACTATTCTCAGCACCTTCATCAAACCCTGCACGTAAGCCTCCTCAGAAGTGTCCCTGGGCCAACCAGAGGGCTGACCAGCTTACACGGGATGTTTGCTCTGTCACCGCCGCCATTTTGAGGAAGCCCTCGGAACTTGGCATACTGCTAACTCTGTGTCCACGGCACCCTCACACCGAATTTCGTACACTTGGCATTCCCAGGTCTGAAGTGAGACGAGTGCGCCCGGACCTGAGTAAACGCGGGTGCCGTGTTGCCCTGCTGTGGCAACGACCTGTGCACTTCGCTGCATTTGTGACCCCCTTGATCCTGAATCCTGCTACCGCGGAATCTACACGGTGTCGGGACATCCTGATTATCGTATCCGAACCTGCCAGCAAAGTGAACTGAACTGGCGAAGTCTGGGTCTGCCTGCGTCGGGGACCGGTGAGTAGTCCATACCCCAACCGGTGGCCCCTAGCGCAGGAGCCCATTTCTTTTCTACAGCTGTTGCGAAACAGCGACTCCATCGCGCACTCTCAACCTGCCTCTGCCCGCAAGTGGAGGTCCACCTTGAGTAGTGGGGACTCGTTCTTCATCGCCTCATCCACCTTCCTGAACTGTCAGAGACCCTTGAAGAGACCATATTTTGTCCATTGGCACAAGCGCGTGCATGTACTATTGAGCATAAGGCTTCTCTCTTCGTGGGGCTTGGACTGCCTCTTAGTTAGGTGCATTTCCGATGTCGAACTGGGTCTAATGATTACTTGCACTGCCTGTTTTCCTCCCCATCTAGGCGGTCTACATATTTTGTGCTTTTAACTCCTTAGACCCATCGGTCTTGTATATATATTGTATTGATTGTGATGTGTTGGTTTACTTTAGTATTACTGTGATTCTTTGCTATGGTCGATGTTACAAAGGCCTTGTAATAAATGTGTCTATATTTTTAATATAACACCTGTCTGGAGTAATTCATAAGTGTCCTTGCTTTGTGTGCTCATTGAGGTCTTCCAGTCACCCTCACCCCTCTTGAGACTTAGTCTTGACCGCCGCCATCGCTACCCTGATTGGTCTGGCTTGTCCAGAGGTTGCCCTGTTCCAAGAAACTAGGCTGGCCTTCTGAACTTCTGCCCCTCCAGGTCAGAGTTCAGAAATCCGTCTTCACAAGGGCAGACTGGTGAGCCAGGAGAGAGGGGGAGGGGAGGTTAGGAGGGAGAAAAAGATTGTGGAGTGATCAGTCCAGATTAGGGGACAGGTGGATTTAAGGTTCATGGCACTGAATACCGCATAGAGGGTGTGTCCTGTGATGTGGGTGGGGAGGGATATGAGTTGTGTCAATTTGAGGGCTTCTAGGTTATCCGTAAGGGAGTGGGCCATGGGGTTTGAGGGAGTGTCAAAACAGATGTTAAAGTCTCCTAGTATGGTGGGAGAAGGATGCTGATTTAAGGTAGTCGATAGTGTCAGAAACCTGGGGGTATTCTCCGAGTAGACCGGCAGAATCCCTTATTCAGGTGGCCAGGGAAGGACTGATGCTCTCAGATCCCCACACTGGGGGTGGCCAAGCGAGGGAGGATCAGGGAGCACAGGTTATGCCCGCAAAATTGCCCCAGGTGAGATGCAGTATTGTACCGGAGAAGAAGGAGAGGAGGACGATATAACTGAGCCCTTTGTAGGCTATAAAACATTTACCCACCTTCGTCCCGTAGAATCTAGCTTACCTAAATCTACCATCCCCTCTGTATGTAACAAATCCCCATGGATCCCAAACCATGTTCCACTTAAAACCCACAACTCTCAGAATCCTTGTTCTACTGCTTTCCACTCAAATTCCCCTTCCTTCGTTTCCACGTCCTTCTGGTTATTCTTTCATGAACACCCAGTCTACTAGGACAAAACACTACCATTCCCACAATCCCCCTTGTTTATTTCAAGATAGGAAACACAGTCACTCCCGTCTGTCTCACTAATCCTATCAGTTTCACCCTTATACGTTTATCAAACCCCCTGGTACAAACACTATAATTTCATATAACACCTCTTCCCCTGTCTGTCCTGCAAGATACTCGAACATTCTAAACCCGCGCCCTTTTTTTGACACAAACCACAACCGACAATGGACTGGTAATAAAACTGTTTACCTGACATGTCCCAACGCAAAGTCAGGGAATTGACTTAAATCACACACACACCTGACGGCCCCTCCTTTTCCCCACAGGTATAAAAGGTGGAGCAAGAGAGCACAGTACAAGCTAGGCAGACCGCACGACGAGACAGCTATCCAGACCCAGCAGTTCAAGAGGAGGAGAAAAGCGGAAGATATCGAGATGCTGACGAGGAGAGATACGACCTTGCCCTTTTCGACAAAACCCTGCGAACACTGCACTGAAAGAAACGTAAGACAGAGGACAATAGCCCAAGTGTGCTGCAGCAGATGTCAACGGTACACATTGCGTATCGATGCCGATATGCCAGAGCGAGGGAGACTCTTGCTTCCATGGTACCGGCCTTGACTCTAGTAAAGAGGAAAGCCAAGCGGTTCATCGCAGCCGGTGAGTCGAGGGGAGCACCAATAAGAACCAGGCTGTGGTGAATGAAAAGTAGCAAAGTGAGAAAGTTCAAAGTTCAGCAGGGGACGGCACCACATGGGTGCTGCTCCAAGAAACTCTGGCCGCTCCCCGTCTGAGTAAAACTACTGAAACCAGAAAGCCGAAGGAGAGCCGTCAAGATAGGTCAAAGTGGTCATACAGGAGGTCAAGCAAAATCCCTGTACAGTTGAAAGCCTTTGACCTACGAACTTTAAAGAAAGCAATGGAAGTGTATCCCCCGAAATGAAAAATGCCATGGAAGAGAATCCCACTAACATTGAAAGTGAATGTGAAGGGGAAGTTGGCAAGTGTGAACTCAGAAGAAGAATGCTGACGAGAAGGTGGCAAGGTGTTTAAATCCCAAGAAACAGTGTGTTGACAAAAGTGAACCCAGCCAAGGGATGTCCACTGGAACTGTAAAAAGACATTACAATTAGTGAATGCTGGAAAAGCCATAGTAAACCCGGTGGATGGAGGCTAACAGTCGAGAGGGGTCCGAGCCTGAACAAGGGAGATCCAGGGGTGAAGCCAGCACCCAAAGTCCATTAAGAGAAGGAACTATTATTTGATTTGTGGAAGACAATTTGTGAAGGGTCAGCGCCCGGAAGAGGATGACCCAGGGGTGAATTCATCACCAAAGAAATACGTAGACCAGAACCTCGTGTTTGTTTGTTGTTTTTCTTGATAATCCTATCAGGCCCACGGGACCAGGAATCCACAACCCCAAAGGCCTTGATATTGATAGGAACTGTTTTAGGATCCAAGCCCAGAAGAGGGAGATCCCTGGGGTGAAAACCGATCACCCAAGACACCAAGGAACAAGGGTCAGCACCCAGAAGAGGGGCGAACGCAGGGGTGGAAAATCCTCACCCTAAGTAAAACCAGGAGACAAACTTTCATTTTGTTGAAGGAACTTTTGTTTTGTTATTGAATACGTCAGGCCCTCGAAAGCAAGAGACTTTCAAGAGAAACAAGACTTGGCCATTCACGGTCCTGATATCTGCAAGGGGAACTGTCGACTCATGCTGGGAAAGCTCAAGTGTGTGCTGTGCTCCAAGATCTCACCTTACTCCGTGCTCAAAACGTGGGGAAGGGAGACCCAAGCCACCGCATCCTGACATATTATTTGTGAACACTTCTTTCTTTTCGTGAAAACTATCCCACACCCTTTTTGTATTAGTTGTAAGGTTTGACAATAGGTTTCTTAGTATAGGCCCTTTTTATTTGACACAACGCCACAAGGACTGCCTTATTGTCATTTGATGGTTGACGCCTGCTCCCATTTTAGATTTAGGTTTAGATTATTTTTTTACACATGCAGTGTAATAAACACCCTTGAACTGTAATCACTTGTGTCTATCTTTACTGTTGCCTCCATAAGTTCCTTACAATAGTGCGTCACTGAGGGAGTCTGACATTTCTGTTGTAGTCAGGGGGTCTGTATAGGAGTAGAAAGCTGTGGGACACAGCAGGGGAAAGTTGGAATTTTACAAGCAATGATTCATAATCAGTGCTACCAATCAGGTTGTACCCAGGGAGGAAGGCCTTGTGTGCAATAGGTTCGTAATCATCTGCAAACCAGGTCTCTGTGATGAAGAGGATGTCTGGGTTTTCGTCTGAGATGAAGTCAAAGATGTTACATTTGTTTTTGGAGACAAACCTGGATTTGATGAGTATGCAAGAGCAGGTTTGATTTCCGGGCAGGGAGTGTATTACGGGTAAAGGCAGGGGTCGTGTGTGTGTTGTTGGAGAAGAATGGAGAGTGGGAGGGCCTGACTGGGTTAGGGTCACGGGGTGTGTTGTAGGAAAGGGGGGTGCAATATTCATTATAAGAAGGCTAAGTATATAAAGGGGTTAGAGGGGAGGTACCCTGGCGTGAGGTGGCAGAAGAATGTGTGGGCCTGCCTTAGGCTGCCTAGCGAGATGGGACCACCCACAGAGGCCCTCCTCTGCCCTCACACTCCAGGTGGGTGGTACCTGAGGTTAGGTAGGAGGTCTGTTGCGCCACACTCACCTTAAAGGTCCCTGAGACCCCTCCAAGGAAAAGTGAGCTGACGTAGCAGGCCCCCAGTAAGATGGAACTCACACAGGGGAATCCTAGGGAAAAGGTATACGTGTTTTTTTATTAAATAAAGAGGGGTCCCCGTTAATATCCCTATAAAATTCACTATGGTGTTTGTGTCCCTTAGTGATCTAAGAACTCAGAGTGTAGCCCATCTCCTGTTATCAGCGATTGTATTTTGAGGAGCAATGCCCCTACCTATCCAGGGGGACTGGGGCATGGGGATGGTGGCTCCCATGGGGACTGTCCCTGATTCAGGGTGACAGGTGAGCGCCCTGGCCGGGAAACAGGGGCTACATTATGCTATGTCACTGGGATTTATACCATGACTGCTGCCATTTGCATTGTACCCATGTGCTCTGGTGGATCTGAAAGGATTCCTTGAAACCTGTTTGAGGGTCCATGGAAGACACTCGGCTAAACTGTCCACAGTAAAGGGGTGACTGGAGCAGATAGAAATGAAGGGTGGACATAAAAAGAAGGAAAGGGAAAGACTTTGAATGGAAAGATTGCAGTGGGGTAATGGAGAGGAGACATAAGAAATGGTAAGTAGGGAAAATGGATATAATACCTTGCTCTCTTAAGCCCTGGAGTGGTAAAATAACTGTAAATATGTGGTATAAGAGACTCATGCCAGTTTTTAAACTTGTTTTACCACTCCGGGACATTTTCATAAAAATGTGTAAACTTAGTGAGGGACGGGACTGGGAATGTTTCTTCCTTCCTCTCCTGCTCTGCCTGCAAAACCACTCTGTTTTACATCCGCATGGTTTCATGCTGCTGCAACACTAATGGATACTGTAAGGAAGGCATGGTATCAAACATTAAGACAGACACAAGTGATCACAGTTCAAGGGTGCTTATTGAACTTCAATTTGGTTTGAATAACGCCTATCTAATCCTAAATCTAAAGATGGGAGCAAGTTACGACCATCAAATAATAATAGCGCAGCCCTAGTCGAGTCTATCAAAATAAAAGGGCCTATACTAATAAACGTTTTGCAAATCCTTACTTCTAAATACAAATAGTGTGGGAATCAATGTTATGCAAAAGAAAAGTGTTCAAGAAACGATATGTCAGGATATTCAAGCCATTAGCTTCTCTTACCCATGTTTTCAGCACGGGACAAGGCGGCACACTCAAGCTTAGCACACTCTCTGGCTTCTCTAGCACGAGGATGCAGTTCAAAACTCCATCAGGGCCTTCTGTGCCAAAGTCTCTTTGCCATTCAAAGTCTCTTATTTCAGATAGCCTGATGTAATACAACAAACATTAAAGTCCTTCTTAGGATTTCACATATACAAATTCTCAGGTAATTTACTGTTCACCCCGAATCCTCCTCCGCTGAGCTCAGACCCACTTTTTTTTTTTATTTAAAATTTTATTAAGTTTTCAACGCAAGGGTAATGCATAATGGTACAATTTAGTTAACTTCACATTGTTACCACGTTGTCTTATTATGATTGAACAAAAATCATACAAACACCACAATTAACTTTCCCTTCACTTTTTGCGTTAAGTTAGTTTTGTCCATTCTCCCTCCCTCCAGGACGGTCGGCCGATTTTATCCTGGTCGTTGGCATGAACTTTAACAGTCTGTAATGCGAGCTGGGACGTTTTCTTTATTTGGCATATGTGGGCTCATGTTGTGCGATGGGTCTCTTCACCAGTGGGATGTTATATGATGGTTAAGAGTCTTGTACAGGTGTGATTTGTGTTGATTGGTCCTGTCCTCGGCTTGGGATATATGTTGCGGCAAAGGTTTCTTCGTGGCGTGCTGCTTTTCCATGGAGGGCTGCTGTGATTTTCTCCATCGTATATATGTTTGTTGCGATGTTTATCCATTCTTTTTTTTGTGGGAGATGTGGCGATTTCCATTTGATAGCTAGGCCAGCTCTTGCAGCTAATAGAAATGGAGGTGCGAGTCCCCTTATCCTGACTAGTTCGTCCTCTTCCTCTTCTAGGCTGAACAGGGTGAAGAGGGAAGTTGCTTATCTTTCAGTGCCGTCTATTTGTTTGATCCATCCTAGCACCTTGGTCCAGTATATGTGGACCTTTGGGAAGTCCCACCATATGTGCCAGTAGTTGGCATCCATTCCGCATTGTCTCCAACATTTCGGGCTGTTGGTCTGATACATTTTCGATAGCCTGTGGGGGTCGTATTGCTATCTATGTAATAATTTTATAGCGTGTAGCTTGTATTGTGCGGCAATTGATATCCAGGATGGTGTTTTGCAAATTGTGTCCCATGCTTGTTGGTCGAATTCTCTGTTGAAGTCTTTCTCCCATTTCTCTTTGAGGTGGGAGTTTGAGTTCAGGTCTTTACTGATCAGGGCGCTATACATGCGTGCTATGAGGCCTTTGTTCGTGGTGGTTGTATCAAGGATTTTCTCAAAGGCAGTTAGTTCTCTTCAGATCTTGGATTTCCATTCGCGTTTGGATAGGACGCCATTTAGGCGTAGGTAGAGGAAGATCGGTATTGGGTGCAGCTGGTCGGTGATTGGTATGAATTTGTCGTCTCGCCATAGCTGTCCGATCCTTTCGAGTCCGGCGTCCAACCAGGTTTGGTATCGGGGGTGTTCTGGAATTGCTTCTCTGACTCCTGGGACCCACAGGTGGGTCAAGGGGGATGGCCATGTGGTCACTCCCTTCATTCCTTTTCCCTCCTTCCTTTTCCCTATGTTCCATATCGTTCCCAGTATTAGATGGTCGTGTAGTCTTCGTGTAAGTTATGGTTTGGGGACCCATAGCGGGGGAGAGGTTGTCGTTGTCGAGCTGTACCCATTGCAGGTCTTTTCTGTCTCGCAAATGGGAAATGAGGACTCTTAGCTGGGTTGCCTGGTAGTATCGCTGAATATCAGGGAGGCCGACCCCTCATTGGTCTTTGGGTAAAATGAGAGTTTTGTATGGTATTCTGGGTTTTTTCCCTTCCCATACGAATCCGGTTATTGCTTTTTTCACTTGCTTGAAGAAGTCTTCTGGGATCGACACGGGGAGGACTTGAAAGTGATACAAGAAGCGGTGAAGGCTGACCATTTTCATGGCATTCATTCGTCCCAACCAGGAAATCGTAAGTGGTCGCCATTTTGCAAGGTCAGCTTTGAATGCGGTGAGGAGTTGAGGAAAGTTGGCCTCATATATATCAGCGACATTTCTCGTTAGATTGACGCCCAGATATCGAAGCGTGGGGCCTCCGACAGTGAGGCCTAATTGATCGAATTCCACTTTCTGGTTTGTTGTGGGCTTGTGTAGAGGAAAGAGGATGGATTTGATTCTGTTGACTTTGAAACCTGATAGTGCGCGATATTCTTCAGTGAGTTGCATCGCTCGGGGGATTGACGTCATCGGGTTCTGTATGTGCAGTAGTACTTCGTCTGCGAATAGGGCCAACTTGTATTCTCTTCCTTGCACACGCATACCTTCAACTTGCTCTGAGAATTTGGGCCAGTGGTTCCAGTGAAAGCACAAACAATATTGCAGAGAGAGGACACCCTTGCCTCGTGCCTCTGCTCAGTGGGAACCGGCGGGAGTACTGAGAGTTCACTGTTACGGATGCCCGGGGTGCTGTGTACACTGCTTTGATTCCTTGTCGGAGAACGGGGCCAAGGCCTATTTCTTTTTGGCGTTGCTTCCAGGAAGTGCCATTCGACCCTATCAAACGCTTTCTCTGCGTCGATGGACAGTAATGCGGGTGTGTTTGGCATTTTCCCTGCCTCATGTATAAGGTGAAGAGTCTTGCGGGTGGAGTCTGCTCCCTGTCTTCCCAGGATAAATCCGACTTGGTCATTGTGAATGGTAGAGGGCATGTGTGTTTCCAACCGTGCGGTGATAACCCGCGTATAGATCTTGGCGTCTATCTTGAGGAGGGAGATGGGGCGGTAAGAGGAGCATTGTTTGGGGTCTTTGCCCTCTTTAGGGATGACTGTGATGCGTGCCTCAAAGAATGATTCGGGGGTCGAACCGGTCTGGAGGATGTCGTTGAAGAGTTCGACCATAAACGGAAGGAGGGTATCAATGAAGGTTTTATAGAACCCTGTCGTGTAGCCATCGTTTCCGGGAGCTTTCCCTGTTGGGAGCATTTTGATTGCATCTTCTGCTTCTTTGTCTGTGATGGGAGCGTCAAGGGCTTGTGCTATTTCCGTGTTTAGACTTGGAATGGTTGTTTTGTCCATATATTCTGTGATTACCCTCTCATCGTGTATCGTCTCAGAGGTGTATAGTTTTTCATAGAAGTCGGCGAAGGCTTCAGGGATGTTGGGGAGGAGATCCCTGTGGGGATCATTCTCTTTTTCTATGGTAGATGCCCATCTTTCTTTGCGTTGTCTGCGGAGCCTAGCTGCGAGTTGTGCGTCAACTTTGTCTCCTTTCTCGTAGTGTTTCTGTTTCAGATGTTGAAGTTTGCGCACAATCTATTCAGTTTCTAACTGTCGCAGTTCATCTCTTTTTCTGGTTGCCTCCATTATCTTCTCTTCTCTCTGTGCGTCAGCCATTTGGGCTCTAAGGTCTAGGTGCGCTATTTCGTTTCTAAGCTTATTTTCTATCAACTGGTGCTCCATTTTCTTTGCCGCTCCCTCTTTGATCAGTACACCTCTCCACGTGGCCTTCCTCGCTTCCCATACCGTGTCTCTTGAGACTTCTCCGGTGTTGTGCCGCTCAAAATATTCGGCAATGTCCTTCGCCAATTGTTCTCGGAATATTGGATCTTTCCAGAGCATCTCGTTACAGCGTCATTTTGAGCTTCTACGGGGGAGCATCATCCGTCTGAGGGTAACCGTGACCATGTCATGATCTGACCACGTTATAGGAGATGTTTCGGATGTGGACAATGCCTCCATTAACTCTGGTGTGAGGTATATGTAGTTGGTTCTGGTGTATGTGGCGTGCGGTGCAGAGTAGAATGTATAGCTTCTTTGGTGGGGTTTCATATGGCGCCATGTATCTTTGAGTTTGTACGAGTCCATCATGTCTATTACTTCTGAGCGGCCAGCCTCTGGTGGATCGCTCACCTTGGGGTTGCCGGCTTGTCTGTCTAGTGTTGGGTCTGCCCACATGTTGAAGTCACCTACTAGGATCACTTCACCTTCTGCTTCGATCATCACTTTTGGGACTGTATGTCGGAGGAACCTGGATTGTCCAGAATTGGGGGTGTATATGGAGGCCAGTGTGACGGTCGTGCCCTGTATGTTACCGACCAGTACGATCGCTCTACCGCTCACATCTGCCCAGGTTTTTTGGACTTCGAATTGGAGTCGTTTGCTGATTAGGATGGTGACACCAGCTTTCCGGAGTGGGCTTGAGCTCCAGTGTTCAGTTCCTGACTTGGTATACAGAACTTTTCTTTCCTCCCCTTTGATGTATCTAGTTTCTTGTAGGAAGAGTATATCGAGGTCTGCCCTTTTGAATTCCCTATTCAGTAGTGACCTCTTAGTGGGGGAATTGATTCCCTTGCCATTTAATGTTCCGATTTTAATTGTGCCAAGCCCATTGCTTGCAGTGTTGTAGTTAACGGCCATTGATGTGTTTTCTTCATTTATTTGCTGGGTCCCATTCTTTATTGCTGGATGCCAACGGGGTTAGAGTATTTCGTAGGACGTGCCTGACCGTCTTGAGTGTCATTATCTTCCTTTCCCCTCCCTCCCCACCATGTTTAACAAATTAACATTCCCTTCCCTCCTCCCTTGTTCCCCTTCTTGCCCCCTCCTGTCGCAGGCTTCCATCCTTGATTGGTGGCGTCCGAATCGGACTGAGTAAGAACTGTCAGTCCAACATCAGACCACCGGTGGGAACCGTTACCGCTCGGTCCCTATGGTAAATATAAACACTTTGACCCTCATTACGACCCTGGCGGAAATCGGAAAACGATGGCGGAAATGCAATACCGCCATCGAATAGCGCTCGGTGCGACTATGACCCGTCACTGCAAAGTACGAAGCCATTAGCGACACCGTAGTGAACGCCAACGCTAACTGCACCAAGCACGCGCGCGCGCGCCATGGCAAACCGTAAATACCACCATGGCGCAAGGGTACGCTAATTCCGACCCTAGCGGACATGTACCTAACGCCATCAAGCATGGCGGAATGTACCATTCCGCCATGGTGAGAAGTACGGCATCGCGAATCAACCGTAAACGGCCCCACTGAGTGCCTGTACACCGCTCCCTGCCCACAAAGTACAACTCCCCGTAGGTGCAATGAAGTCACAATGCAACCAGTGAAATGTACAAGTCACCCATGCATGCCAACGAACAAAAGAATCACAAGAGGGGCCAATGGGAGCTGCAGGGCACAGATGGCACGAATACAGAAGCCAATCCAATGGACATGACCACAGTCCCCCCCCCCCCGAAACGCACGCAAACACAGGCACCTGTGACCAGCAATATTCCGAAAATCACATCATTCCACCAGTCCACCTGGCTGACCGGCATCTGTTACACAAAACCCAATCCCCCGCCCCTGAGCATGACAACATTCAAACAGTCATATTGGCAGCCCCCATCCCTGACCTCACTGGGCTTCGTAGGCAAACGCGCCCAGTACAGTACCACACAACTAAACTCCGAAGCTGGAACCCAATGCAGATCTCCTCCCAATACATCGCTCCCCAAATAGGAATATGCCACATCACTTGCAAAGAAGAACGCTACACGGGCCAAATCAGAATAGAAATTTAATGCACAACAAAATCACCAAGCCCATACAGCCATTAGGCCATGAACTCCAAAACACATTTCACCATTGTGGGCTGCATCCGCAAGAAATGACCAGCCACTACTTGTGTGACGCCCTGTTCCATCATGGTACACAGAGCCACATTCACGTACGAAAAGGCAACATGGAAGCGCACAGAACCGCAGGGCCGTCCCAATGGGGAGGCACTAGTCCAGCTGAAAGGCCGAAATGTTGCTCCGAGCCACCAGTACTGCGTAAGGGCATGTGGCCCATTGGCGATCGTCCCATAAGATCGTAATGCTGCTCCACTGATTAACACGAAGCAGCAGGTGTCGGGAGTAAAAGCCATCTGCAGGAGTGGCATACAGATGGCAGTGGCAAAAGGGGAGGAGATACCTGTCAACCAAAAGAAAAGAAAAAGAACAGAATGGCAATCAGAACTACATCCGAACAACTCACTTCAATGATCACACTAAATCCACAGCCATATGCATGCTAGCCCACTCCAAAGGATCATCACCACCCCAAAACCACTTGCGACTCATAACCATCTATATCGAGGTGTAAACACCATCACAAACGAGTGTACCTGTGCATGCGTCTGTCAAAACAGAATCCATCAGATGGGATTGGTAACGTGCATGGACACAAGTGTCTGAGGGCGCGTCGAGACAGGGAGGGCTCAACAAGGCCAGATAGACGATGGTCCCACTATGGCAGCCCTGCATCACATAGCGCAGGGGAGGCGGATAGATTCCAAGAAGCCCTGTACATGGCAAACTCTGTATCAAATCACCTGCCCATGCATCCATTCATCATTCCCTCATCCCGGTATGAAAACGCCTGAATATTTACTCACATAACATTAGAAATATCCATTGAGTCTGTGCGTTATGCAGCCTGCAAAATCCACAGTGCCCCAGCCCGTAATTCCAGTGTAGTGAAGTAACATGTATTTGGGAACGTCCGGCCTCATCGCCCACGTCGCTATTGCGCATCCCAAACCATTCATATCAATCATTGCATCCTCGCCATGGCCCCTGTCTCAAGGACATTGAACAATAGAACGTTATATTTGCAGTCAGACCTGTGGGCATTTCCTCGCCGCTAGCTGAAAACCGAAAGCGCCGCCCTTTGAATTCCTCATTTGCAACATCACGTCGAAGAGGCATCTGTGGCCGTTTGAAATCACTAATTAATCCATCTAGTGCGGCTGTGTGTGAAAATGGCAACTGCCTTCACCCACAAATGGGACGCCCCGCCCGTCGTTGCAACTCGGTACAGTGATGCATGAGGGCCCACCGTTACTCGAGTACTACGTTCCACTGACCCTTCACAAGTCTGTTCGCGACTGCACAGATAGTATGTGAAACAATGGGACCACAGCAGAATGAACATATCAACCAATGTTACACGGCCATCGGGTACAAATACATGATTGCAATAGCAAGATGCCATTCCTCGAATTGCAGCGTTGTGTGCGGGACGTGCTCGGCCAAAGGGGAGAGCAGTTTGCACAGGTGGAATGAATCACCACAGGTGGAGGCCATACAGCCTGAAAACACATAAATTGCACACCCAGTCTCCTCCCACAACCACACCCACTCCGAAATGCTACCGGCAGGACTCGCGATGTTGGCCCTGGGGGACCTGATAGCACTGCAAGTACTCCAACTCCAAGAAGAAGACGAACACCAACTACAACCAGCCGCACGGAGGAGACGCAGGAGGAGGAGGAGGGCAAGGCAGGGCCAGCAAGGGCCGCCAGCACAGCCACTACCACCACGCAGGCAGCCCGCAATCCCATGCCTCCGAGCACATCCGTTCAACCTCACTGATGAGCAGATCCACACCCTCTACCGTCTGGACCGGGACACCATAGCCGCCATTGTGGACATGACACAGGCTGACCTTGTCAGCATGATAGATAGCCCAACCGCCATCCCACCCCTACTGAAGGTGGTGTCTGTACTCCACTTCCTGGCCACAGGCACCTACCAGCACACAGTCGGACAGTTGCATGGCATTTCTCAGCCACTGTTCTCACGGACACTATTGCAAGTGCTCGATGCCCTCCTGCAGCACGCAGACGACTACATCTCTCTACCACGCTCGGAGCAGGAAATTACCAACACAAAAGTGGGATTCCATGCACTTGCCGGCATACCGGGTTGCATTGGTGCCATCGACTGCACCCATGTGGAATTGATCGTCCCACATGCCATGGAGGCCCAGTACCGCAACCGAAGACAATTTCATTCCCTGAATGTACAAATGGTGTGTGACTCCAACAGGATCATTACACATTGTTGTGCCAGATTCCCTGGATCAACCCATGATTCTATGGTCTTGAGGAACTCTACTATACCACGCTACATGGAGCGACACGCAGGGAACAGATCCTGGCTACTCGGTGAGTCTCATTTCATGCATGATGATGTGGGGTATGTGATGCGGCAATGACCTGGCAGGAAGGGGGGGGGGTGCGTACGTAGCAATGGCATTCCACATAATTCGTTTATCGTCCACATACAGGTGATGCTGGATATCCACTGAAGAGATGGCTCCTCACACCAGTCCGGAACCCACGGGACCAGCATGAGGAGGACTACAACCATGCCCACTCACGTACCCGTGTAGTCATTGAACAGGCATTCGGCCTACTGAAGGCTCGTTTCCGCTGCCTCAGCAGGTTTGGCGGGGCACTCCTGTACCGCCATGAGAAGGTTGCAAAGATGGTCATGGCATGTGTCATGCTCCACAACATGTGCGTACGTAGAAATGTGCCCATGCCCCCTGACGCAGAACTGCAAGCACCTGATGATGGTCATGATGAGGGTGGGGATGTGGCAGCACCTCAAGGAGTCTGCGAGGCACCGGAGGGCCGTGACATTCGTCAGCATCTCATTGATGCATGCTTCTAGCACTCACGCCTGGTGGCTGATACATGGACACGGGACTCGTGGCACTGTGTGTGTCTGGGACATGCACAATATGGACTGTACGCCTATGATGGCCTAGTACACAAAGATCAATGTCCACACATCTCATTGGTTGATCGTGCACTGTTTATGGCATATGTGATATCATGTTGAACACCCTATCGACCCGCCACCCAAGTGAGCCCAACACACCCCCTCCACCCTCCTACCTCCCCCCCGAACACCAGTGTCCAAAGATGCTCATTGTCAGTGGGCTGTCGCTATTGCAAGCCCCCTCTGCGGGTATCAGGGGCACCCCTGCCTGTGGAGCGCAGGTTCCTCCCAGATCTACGTTGGGGGCTGCCCTGGACGGAACTTGCAACGGATGATGTCTCTGCCTGCTCACGTCCATGCATGTCCCTAAGGGTTTGCGAGAGCTCAGTGAGCACACGGCGCACTGCGGCAAGTTCGGCACATACGTCTTTGGACGTCGCATGCAGTTCCCCCCTCAGGCTCTCGGTGCTTCTCTCCATTTGGACTCTCAGGCTCTCGGTGCTACTCTCCATTTGGACTCTCAGGCTCTCGGTGCTACTCTCCATTTGGACTCTCAGGCTCTCGGTGCTACTCTCCATTTGTGCCCTTAGTGTCTCTGTACCTCTCTCCATTTCTGCCCTAAGTGTCTCAGTTGATGTTTCTATGTCTGCCTTAGTGCCCCCACATTCATCGGCATGGTCCTTGAGGAGCGTGGCCAGTTGCTGCTGTTGCAGGATTAACTGGTCGAGGGACTGTTGCCTCTGCTGGGCCATGGCCATTTGCGGGGGTGTCACAGAGGGGCTGTTGACCTCATGTTGCCTTGCCACAGGGCTTGTGGGGGATGGCCAGTCGTCGTCTTGTGGGTGCCCCTGCGTGGTATCCTCCTGTTGTACGGGATGGGACAGACAGGGGGATTGGGACAGGTCATGGATGGATCTGACTTCGACATCCCCGTCTTCTGTGTCGGAGCATGCTGCCATCAATTGGGTGTCACCTATGGTGCTGCTGCCACCAGAGGCAGTGCCTTCTGTGGCATCCGTTGGGGGGACCTGTGGTGGTGGTGGTGTGGGCATGCTGGTTGCTGGGGTGCCTGTTGATGTTCCCTCCTCTGTGCTGCCACCTGATTTGTGCTGCTGCCGTGTCTTGATGCGTGCAGCTGAGGTGGAGGGTCTTTGGCCGTTGGTCTTGGCCCTCTTTGTAGGTGTGCTGGTAGGGGTGTCCTGATGCTCGTCGTTTGGATCGGACCCTGTGGTGGAGTAAAGGAGGGCAAGGGTTATTAATGGGTCTGTGGGAATTGGAATGGCATTGTATCACATGCATTGGGGTGGTACCTGAGGGTGATTTGGGTCGGGGCCTTGGAGGTGCTTTCATTTGTGTGTGGAGTGAGGGTGCAGTTGTTTGGCAGCCTGCAGTTAGGGTGTGCCTGCTGCACGTGTAGTGCGTGTTTTAGGGGTTTTTAATTAATTATGTATTTATTGTGGGTTTTAACGTGCGCTGTCAGGCCGATGTGTGTGGACGTTCTCCTGGACATGTGTTTCTGTTGCACTATGTGGACACATGGTACTTCGCATGATTGGACATTGTGGATTTAGCATTGTTTTATCTGGCCCACCTACCTGAATCTTCGGATGTCTGCACTCCTTTCTCCATCCCTCCGACTCCCTCTATGCTCTCCATTCCGATGGTGGAGGCACAGATTTCTTCCCAGGGGGTCAACTTGATGGGTGATTCAGGACCTCCCCCGGTGGCTGTGGCAATGTTGCGGTTGGCAGAGAGTATGCTGCGGACGCGTATCCGCAGGTCGTCCCATCGCTTTCTGCATTGCTGTGGGTTGCGGGGTGCGGTCCCCACCGCACTTACCCGCTGTGCCACCAGAGCCCATATGGCCTTCTTGTTCGCAAGTGCCGTCCTGGTCATTTGCGTGGAGAAGACGACGGCTGCATTCTCCTGGAGGGTCTCTGTTAGCACGGTGAGTTCCTCACGGGAGAAGTGGACCTGCCGCTTGCGGTCGCACGCTTTCTTCGCTACTTTTCCCATTTTTCTTGGTTTCGCTAGGGTGGATGACGGGTTGGGGTGTGTCTCAGGGTAGTGTTTTTGGTGGTTGTGTGGTTTTTGTGGTTTTATAGGTGTACGGCGGGATGTTTCCCGTTCCGGGCCCATGTTTTTACTTCCGTTTCCGTATATTTCCGGTCACCGTACTTTCCGGTAGGCGCACACTGCGGTGTCCGCTGTGATGGGTGGCGGTATTGCACCTAGGGTGCCGTACGGCGGCGGTGTGGGCCGTTTTGGGGTCATTTCCGCCATTGCGGACTTTGCACTTCCGCCATGCCGTGGTGCTCGTGCCCGATGGGTCGGAATGGGCCGCACTTTGCTCCTTCGTGCAATGGCGGAAACGCTATTTACGCTGTGGCGGTCCGGTCAGTCACTTTCCGCCAGGGTCGTAATGAGGGCCTTTAACAATTAGAGTCACGTTCCTGATGGTTGTTTATGCCGTCTTGTTCCGACCCCGGGTTACGAGTACAGGCGACTGACACGTTGTTTTCATTTGTCATTGTCCGGTGTGTTGTTACCTCGCCTTTACTTTCTTGATCCCTTCACACTTTTTCTCCTTGGTCCCTGGAGTTTCCATCGCGTTCCACTTTGTTCGGGTTCTCGTCGGTCATCTTTTCTTGGGCCTGTTCCGAGGAGTTCTGCGATGCAGTCTCGGATCTCCTCTTCTGATCGTAGCTGTATTCTCTTGCTTCCATACTCGAATGTGAGGGAGAAGAGGTAACCCCATCTATATCTAGTGCCTTGTTCTTTGAGCCATTTCGTCAGTGGATTACAGAGGCGTCTCAGGGCAAGGGTGAGGGAGGATAGGTCCTGGAAGATGGTTATCTGGGCTCCCCCGAGTGTGAGGGGACCTCCGGCTCTAGCTTTTTCTAGAATCCTGGTTCTGTCCTGGTATCGATGGAATCTTGCGAGGACCGATCTTGTGCCACCAGGTGGTCTCCGGCTTTGTGTATTCTCTCTGTTTTGGGCTCATCAATGTCTTCGTCTGCCGTCAAGATTTTGATGATGTCGTGAATTGTTTTCTTAAGGTCTTCCTCTGTTTCGCCTTCGTGCTCCGGAATGCCAAAGAAGCGTAAGTTGTTTCTCCACTCGTGGTTTTCTAAATCATCCATTTTTAGTCGGAATTCCTCCTCCCTCTTCTCAATTTCCCATATTCTGAGGTCCATTTGAGTTTCGAGAGTGTCTATGGAGGCCTGGTTGTTTTCAACCCCTTCTAGTCTCACCTCAATGTTGTCCATTCTCTGTGTTATTTTGTCTATTTTACTGCCTAGATTGGCCCCCATGCACTTTATTTCGTTCAGGAGGGCAGCGATATCACCTTTGGTGGCCGCTGCACCTGTCTCAGAGGTGTCCATCGTCTCTTTGTCTTTGTTCCCTGGTGGTGACAGGAGTGGTTTGTAAGCGTATCTAGCCAACTTCAGCTTAGTGTTCATGGGGTGGTCACTGTGGCAGAGGAGGCACACGCCCCGGGTCCGGCGGCCCAACCCTCCGCACTACAGTATGTTCAGGTGACCCCAGAGTGTTTCCAGGATGTTGGCTGGGGGTGGGATCTACCATATGCAGCGGGGGTCGAAGAGGGGGGCGTAGTTCTCCTTGTTCGAGTTTATGCACCATCTATCCGCCTTGTGGCCAAATGTCGTTGAGATCACCTTCCGGTTCCGCAGTGGACAGTTTTAGCTGGAGTTCGGTGTAGTGTCCCCTCCTGGGCACCTATCTTTATATATTTTTAGAGGGAGCTTTGGTCTGGATGCAGCGTGTCCCTCTCGGGTCCTGTGGTGCACCCCGTGGGAACCCTTTGTTCAGGCGTTGGTGAATGCTCCTTGGTGGGGGGCCGTATGAGAGCTCTTGGTTGGTAGTATGGGCGGTCTTCTTTCAGTATTGCTGATGCTCTGCGCTGTGTGTGTGGCGAGATCAGGTTCTCAGATAAGGAGGGGGTGTTGTAATGGTTCCGATGATGTTGCTTTGTAGGTGTACGGTTTGCCAGGGGTGGCTTTTTGGGCGTAGTATACCGGATTACCTCTGCTTATGTCTCATTTGCTTCCCATGAGAAAAGTGCGCTGAAGGTGGGCACTGTGGTGTCATAACATCTGCCTTTTCGTTTTATGATTGAAGGCACCAGTTTCTTAATATCTAGTTACTTTGCCACGTTGTCCTGTGAGTCCTCTTGGTTAATGGGCTTTATATGCACTGTGGATTCAGTGCGTGTAATGCGCTGGCAGGGTTGTTTGCATGGGGGCTTCCAGGCCAGTCGATCGGTGCTGTGGCCCCTCTCCCTCCTCCTGCGCCGCTCCCTTCCGGGCACCGCGCATGGCAGACCCGCTGATGGGTCACTGTTAGTTCGGAGAGGGAGCGTTGGGTAGAGGGTGCTGCAGGGGGCCCCCGGGCCTCTGGCAGGGTTGGGGGCATCCGCTCATGGGATGCTGCGCTGCTGGGTTGAGGAGGTACCCAGGTTTTGCAATCGTATGTGGAGCGTTTGCTTACCCATCAGTCGGGGACCAGTCTCCAAGTCCCTGACACACGCAGGATGGGATCCGCAGCAGCGGCATTCCTGTGGCCGTGCTCGGCTCTCCGTCCGTGGTGAAGGAAGATGTCAGGCGGACCGTTTATCAAAATGCCGCTATCCGTGGGATACCATGTCCTGGCCAGCGTGTTGGTGTCGGCGAGTTTCACTTTCACTTCCAACGCGTTTTACGAGGCGCCACTTCAAATGCTGGTTTTGTTCCCTTTTTGGATCCGATTTTCATTGCGTTTTCTCATATAAGGGGGGGGTCTTCAGGTGACCTCTCCTCTATTTGTATTCCGGGGGGTCGTAAGACAGGGGCTCTAGTCTCGTCTTGGACCTGCGTTAGTGGAGCTCACACGGAGAGGCTGTTCATATATGCGCCCCCTGGTAGCCAAACTCAGACCCACTTTAACACAAAACCTTCAATTGGTCTCCATCCGCCACGCTCAGACCAAATGTATATACTTTCCAAACTTTCTCTACTTCATCAAAATCGAAGACTTTCGACTGTGCGCAGGATTTTGCTTGACCCTTCGCAGGACCACTTCGATTCACGATTACTCGTTCTCTTCTTGATATAACCTTTTCCTCACTTTCACTTTTACCACTTCTCAGCTGGATACCTAACAGAGACCTTTGTTTGAGCACCAAAGCGGTGCCGGACCACTCTGTCAAAGGTATTGTATCTTGTTTTTAAAGTTCAATCATTTATCGGCAGTTCAACTTTACTTGCATCTCTTATCACATGCGTTTTAACAATGTTCGTTCCAGTGCTCTCCATACAATGTTGCTGTTTACAACCTTGGCTTCAACACAGACCGGTCTTGTATCTGTCTCCCCAACTCAAAATGCTTTGTTCTTGGAGCCAATGATGGTACCACAGCGGCTGCAGATTCTCCCCGCCTTGATTATGGACACGGGAGAGCCCCGGGTATTTCCGACACACAATGCAGGATTCTACAGCCTGGTTTCCTGGTCTTACGATTTCTATTCTAAACTCGCTTCATACTAACAAGATATTGAACAGCGTAAATTGCGTAAATTTAGGAAAGACACTTTTGACTATTACAACGATATTGTATACTCGTGGCAGGAATTTTATCCTAAACCACCATCTAAATCATCAGGCTCGGATAACACTAGTGAGGGGAGTATTGGTGACCCCATACCAGGTAGAAGCTTGCCAACTCGTATTCTGGCTGACAGTGCAGATTCAGGCGAACCTGCTTTAACTGTACCGATATTGCCACGTTCTCCGCAGAGGGTTCCTTTTTTAGAAAAAAGACCCGACGTGGGAACAAGGTCCAAAAAGAAAACCAAGTGAGAGAATCCATAGTAGTGAATATTTCAAGTAAAACTCTCACCGTTAATCAGTTGGATATTTTGAATAAGGGACTGTCATTTGTTCCAGCAAGTAATTCTAGTCTGTTTGAAGAAAAAATTAATTTACATCTGTTGTTGCGGAAAATCAAACTGAAATTGTTTTTCTCTATGCAAACTTTTGACAGAACAGTTGATGAAATGGAGGATGTTTTGGAAATTAAACCTAAGAGTACGTTTGACCCTCCTATAGAAAATCCAGTGATCAATATGTTTAAATTCAAGGTGGAAAATGATTTGAAGAAAATTAAATTCAATTCAAAAACTCCAGTTAATCTTAAAGAGTCTCAACTTAAAGATATTGAGGCCTTGGCTAAAGATTTAGATCTAACGATAAAACCAGCAGATAAGGGTGGGGCAGTAGTAGTCATGGACTCTGCTTTCTATCACACCCAATGTCAAATGATGCTTAATGACAATTCCACGTATCTGCGATTGGATCGTGATCCTACTATACAGATTAAATCAGTGATTGAAGCCTGTGTGAACAGAGCTTTGGATAATGAGTGGATCTCGATTAAAACAAGGTCTTTTCTCCTCAATAAACATCCAATCATACCAGTACTATATGGTCTTCCAAAGATACACAAAAACACAACGCATCCTCCCTTGAGACCCATAGTAGCAGGAACAGACAGTATTTTAGATCCACTGTCTAAATATGTTGATAAGATCTTACAACCCTTGGTGAAGTTGATACCTACCTACTTAAGGGATACAACTGATTTTTTATTGAACATAAATGAAATTGTTTGTCTATCCTCAGAATGTATTTTGTTTTCTATGGATGTATGTAGCCTGTACACCTCGATTCCCCACCAGGAGGGAATTGAGGCAGTAGAGTGGTTACTATTACAGTCTGTGAATGTAGAATGTGATCCACAGTTGGTGATTGAGTTGATTACGATTATTTTACACAACAGTTACTTTAGGTACCAAGACTCATATTTTGCACAAATTTCTGGAACATCAATGGGGTCAGCGATGGCCCCTGCATATGCTAATATCTACATGTACTGGTTTGAAAAACAATTTGTACTAGACATTGTTGAATGGTCCAGTAAGATAATTGTTTGGAAAAGGTACATCGATGACATTTTTGGTGTGTGGTGTGGCTCCAAAGGTGAACTCAAAGTGTTTCTTGAGTATTTAAATACTGTTCATTCACGGATAAAATTTACTTTGGAAATTGGTGACCCCAAGTTACACTTTTTGGACGTTCAGTTAGAAATTGTTAATAATCAGGTCAAAACATCACTCTTTCATAAACCAACCGATGTTAATAATTTATTGCATTTTGCGAGTTTTCATCCAAAGCCAATGAATGCTAGTCTGCCATATAGTCAGATATTGCGAATTAAGAGAATTGTTATGGATACTGATGAATTTAAAGTTGAATGTGAGTCGCTCTCTAAAAAATTCTCTGAAAGAGGGTATCCAGTACAACTTTTGAATGAGGCCCAGAACAGAGCGCTCCCAATTACAAGGGAGCAATTGCTTACACCTAAGGTGAAGAAGGAGTCTGATGCAATTTTGCATATTTCCAAATTCTCTCGACAAAGTTGGCATGTTAAAAGAATCATACATAAACACTGGTCGATTCTCCATCATGATCCTATACTTCTGGGATTGTTTCCATCTCCACCAATGTTGGTGTATAGAAGAGGTAGGAACCTGAGAGATAGGGTTGTGAGAGCCGAAAGAGGCCCGAAGAAAATTCAGATGACATTGGTGACTAAAAAAAAGGGAACATTTCCTTGTTTGTCGTGTAGTCATTGTAACAATGTGGCTAAAGGAGAATACATTCTTCACCCGCAGACGGGCAAAAAAATCACTCTTAGAGATTTTGCCACATGTAGATCCACAGGGGTGATTTACAGCATTAAGTGCCCGTGTGGATTAATGTATATTGGACAGACAGCCAGATCCGCACGTGAAAGATGGACTGAACATAAATCTCAAATACGGTGTAAAAATGAGAAATCTTCAGTTGCTAGGCATTTTAATATGTCTAGACATACTATTGCACAATTGAGGTTTAATGTTTTGGAAGTGGTGAAGAAACCACCCAGAGGAGGTGACTTTTTGAGAATATTAGCTCAGAGAGAGATGTTTTGGATTGACCTCTTGGGGACTTTATCTCCAAGAGGGCTCAATGAAGAGTTCTCTTTGAATTGTTTTGTGTAGGTGTCGAGGTATGGTTGGTGAATGGTTTAAGTCGTTCATAATGCATAAATTCATATGTGTTTGAGGTCACATGGAGTGATTTGTGTTTTCCGGGTGTTACATACTGGTTGTTCCATTAGAGGTGTATGGAAGAGTAGTTATTGGATTTGTGTAATGAGTACATAACTAGGTTACTTGGTTATTTCTGAATTTGCCGCGTAGTTCATAATGCATAAATTGATATGAGTTTGAGGTCACATGGAGGGATTTGTGTTTTCCGGGTGTTACATACTGGTTGTTCCATTAGAGGTGTATGGAATAGTAGTTATTGGGTTTGGGTAATTAGTACATAACTAGTTTACTTGGTTATTTCTGAACTTGCTGCGTAGTTAGGTATGGTTGATGGACAGCAATTGTTTTAAGGCACTTATTCATTATTTTTTCAATTTTTTCAAAAATGTAGTCTTTCTTCTATGTCTATCTTCTTTTTAAATACATACACATTTATCTTTAGTACATAACTAGTTTACTTGGTTATTTCTGAATTTTCCGCGTAGTTAAGTATGGTTGATGGACAGCAATAGTTTTAAGGCACTTATTTATTATTTTTTTATTTTTTCAAAAATGCAGTCTTTCTTCTATGTCTATCTCCTTTTTAACTACACACACATTTATCTTTGGTGTCTTTTTTTATTTTGTTTGATTTACTCACTCAGTACCTGTGTGCTTAGTTAGCATTAGCTGTGTATTTGGCAGGTTGCAGGGAGTTTTGTGCATTCTTTTAGTATTCAGTGCCGGCGGGTCACGTGACTTTATCATGTGACTACCAGGAAACAGTACAAAATGAGCCAGGAAGTGTGTTGTGGGTTGGGATCTGTTACGTGTAAATTGGAGAGGAGCCGTTGAATCTGAGGTGAAGAGGTGCGCTTCTGGAAGTAAGTTTAAGCTGTGTGGATGTGTTTATATTTATTTATGTTTGTATTGGAAAGGTGGTGTTAGTTTGTAAATGGTATATTTTGTGTTTGTTTTTTAGTTGCATTATACATATCTATAATCAGCAGGATGCTTTACATTGGATGCGGAGTACTGGAAGTCCTGAATTTGGATTGGATTGGCTATTGATTTGCCTTAGGTAAATAATATATGTTGGAAGAGTTTCACAATTTAAATTTTGGGTTTTCTTTGAGGATTTGGGCTTTTTAACTTTCTGTGTTAAGTTGATGTGTTGGCACAAAGATGAGGTGGTGGCACAAGGTTGTGGATTTTGGTGATCGTTGAGCTGCACAGATTAGTTGCCAATGAGTAATAGGTGTTTTTTGAACTCGTTGTTTAGTCATTAAGGTTTGGTGATTTAATTACGTGTAATTGGAGCTGATAGATATACTTTGGTATTCCAGAGTTCGGCAATCATATTTCACTTGTTGAGGACGGCAGGAGTATTCGCAGGGATCCTGGTTCTGTGTACGTCGTGCACAGACAGATGCACAGACAGAGACTCTATTTTCTTTGACAACATTCCCACTGTGAGGTACATACGAATAAGTGTTTTAGGTTTTAATGCATTTTGAGATTTACATTTGGAGCCATACCAGTTGTACCACTGTGAATATACAACCACTTGTGTATGCTATGTAGAATTGTGGTTCGATTTATGTGTACATAATTATTTAATGTATTCTCTTTATTTAATGTGTTTAGTTTGTCCAAACTTTTAATGATATGTGAGATGTCCTCTAATTGTATATATATCTATACTTGCAGATATTTTTGCTCCTGAAGAAGGGGATAGTCCCCGAAACGCGTAGAGCTTGAAGCTGCAGTTCAAAATTGGGAGCTTATTTCTTTGTCTGGTTTGATTTGTTTTTCATGCTGGCCATATTGGAAGTCAGTTGATAGCTTTTTTCTGTACTTTTATGAAGATATTTTGTTACCTATGTTCTAAATTGACAATTCTTTCTATATATAAAAGTGCAAATGTTATGAAATTTGACTGATTTATTTCAGCTTGTAAGGTGTGCAGGGGACGGGAGTGTCTTTAAGTTTAGACACTTTTTGTCTTACGATTTCTATTCTCAATGCTTCTGGAAAGTAGCGGTTCCTTGTCGTAAAATGGTCAAAGGAACGTCCCTCCTTGCAATCCCCTTCTGTTTTGCCGTCTTTCTTCTCTCGTTCAGCTGCCGTCCCAAAACTGCAGTTTCCTCATGTACTTCGTCTCGCTCAGTGTGCTGTCTTGCTCTGCCTTTTATATGCATGGGGAAGCTTAATGGAAGTCAGGTGTGTGTGAAGGTCAGTAATTGCCAGACCTCGTCTGACCATGGTATTGGGACACGTCAGGTATTCTGCTCAGGTGTTAGTCTGTTTTCTCCCACAGCGGGCTGTCCATGTGAAAGTGTTTGTGTTGTAAAAGGGGTGCAGGGGTAGAGTTCCTAAATATCCTACCGGGTAGGATGGGGTAACGGTGTTATAGGGAAGGGGATACCGCATCTCACCTTCCTGTGTCCCACTCCCCAAAGACCCCTCACCCAGCTGATCCTCCGACACCGGTCCACCCCCAGGAACTGGATCCAAAAGCGATGTCCTGGCCGCCTAGATGACTGATCCCCGGGGACTAGTGGGTGAGACACCTTCTGGTTTCTCACAATACCTATGAAATGTTCTTGTTTTTGGCACATGACAAAAGCAGGCGGTTTCCATAGAAATCTATTTTAAGGTTCTCCTTACCGGAACAGTATACTAAGGCATAAAAGCAAGGCTTAAAGCATTTACACCTTATTTTACTGCTCTGGGATATTTTCATCATCTTTAAAGGCAGAATAGGGGCACGAAGGGGAATGTATGCTTCCAGTGTGCTTTCCTCCTCCGTCTTCAAAGTGCACTTTATTTTACGCCTACATGAGAAGTTTGAGCTGGCGCAAAATGAATAGTTTCCTATAGGATTTGCTAAAAGCAGGTGAATTCCATAGAAATCCATTGTAAATGCTGTCTGCAAAGTGCAATTTGAAAGCATAATTCACGATCTTGCCTGTTTGTACTTAAAAAATCTAGGAGAAGTGGCAAACAGCCTGCAAGATGGCTGCATAGGTCGCTCACTCTCCTCATGACAATATTTTCCTTTATTTAGTTGACATGTTTTGAAGTGATTTGTCACTTTATTTCTTAATGGGCCTTAATATCACAGTGGGAGGAACTTCACTAATACGAGGTTTGCTGTTCTTTACATTTTTTTCTCCCTAATTTAGAACCTGACACCTTCAAATGATGATCATACAACATGGAAGGTGCCGTTTATGAGGTAATTTCATTGAACTGCTGTTTCTTTTCAGCCACATGCTGTTAGGGCACTGTGTCTTACTTTACTCTTCGCTCATAATCAGATTGGTGCCTACCTGGTTCCATAATATCATGCCTTTGAGCTCCGATTGTGCTATGGCTTCTCAAACCATTGATTCAACTTGTGACACCCCTGTTAATTTGAATGGTACAACACTGCTTCAACTTACCTTAGATAAAGTTCCATCTTCACATAGTAATATTTGTTTGTCCATTTCTGTGATGGACCATCGCTGCCTTTTTTCCTAAACAGTAGTTTTCAAAATTGTAGGATTTGCTTTTTCTCCGCTATTGGAAATAAAAGGTGTTTATAAAATAAGGCATCACACTTCTTCTGAGAATCATCCCTCAACCATTGACTGCTGCCTTCCTTATCCGAAGAGGGACTTGCCAGGGATGACCCCTGCCTCCTTTACTTTTTGCTATGGCTTCACAACCCCTACTTTAATATAATCGATTTAACACAATATTGCAGGCATTGAGTTGAAGGAAGTACCTACAAAACTGTCTGTATATGCCAATGGGACATCTACCTTACCAATTCATCTACCTCTATGACTCTTACGCTTAACCACTGTTGAATTTTCAACAGTCTCTGAATACAAGTTTAATTTTGACAAATCTGAAATTCTCCCATTAACCTATTCCTGTTCACAATCAAATATTAACAGCCATAACCTTTTCCAAGGACCTATATATTACTATTAAACATAATAGCAATATGATCTTCCAAAGGCTAACAGACTGTACTACCAAACGGTCTGCTCTTTTCTTATCCTGGTGGAGTTGACTTACATCTATACAAATAATGTTAGTACCCATTATTCTTTATTTGCTACCACTGCGATCGCTTCGCTTTCCTCCCTCCTTCTTTTTTAAAAACATATATCGCAGGGACATTCAGTACAAGGTCTCCTGTTATGCGGATGATGTAATGTTGATACTTACTGTCCTGAACACCTCATTGAAAGCCACAATTGGGGAACTAGACATGTTTAGGTGGGCGGCGGGATAGGAGATAAACTACCAGAAATTGGTGGGCCTTTGCGTTTCATTGTCAAGAGTCAAGCTGGATTCTCTTCAAACATTATGTCTGGTGCAGTGGTGTACAGAAATGATAGAATACCTAGGCGTTAAAATCCCTGAGTCCCCTCAACACGTATACACCGCAAACTTCCTGTCACTGTTTAAAACATTTGAGGAAGATCTGAAGAGATGGAGTACTCAGGAAATGTCTTTAATGGGGAGTATCACAGCGGTGAAGATGAATCACATTCCAAGGTTTCTCTATACATGCTCAGCCCTCCCAGTTAAGATCCCACGCATTCCACTTCAACAACTACAGAAGTGGGTTGCGAAATTCATTTGGGTGGGTAAATAGCAAGGACGGTAATATTGGTGGATGCCCGAATGGTAGGTATGAGAGCCCCTGTCCTAAGCAAGTACAATAGCACGGCACAAATTGCTCATATCATGACATGGAACAGGGAGCACCTGATCCCTAAATGGGTTCACTTGGAGCAAGCCTTTGCTGGGATCCCCTTGCATAAGCTACCATTTATTTATTTTTTATTTTTTATTGTTGCATTATTAGTTTTACATAAAACCTTATACATTTCGCACAAAATACAAAGCACAATTCATTTTTTATAAAAAACTGTATAAACAAATATAAAATGCCAAGATACCATACAAAATTAGAGAAAAACATTTCATCAAAATCACAGACATTGTCATAAAAAGAATTTTCATAAAATATCTCTCCCAGCCCTTGATTAATATGCATAACTTTTTTCTCTTTCCATTCCTATTATCCTTCCGTAAAGACCTTACATATTATTAAGTCTCTTTTTTCCAATTCTTCAATTATATTTTGTAGCAATACATCTAAAGCAAGAATTAGGGAAATGTTTACACCCCACATACAATGACTCCAAAACAAATGGGTAGACATTTCAAGATCCCTGTTGAATCTATCTTTAAGATAGAGCGCTCGTTTGGACTCAAAGTGGGTGCAAGTTAAGACAAGGTGCTTAAGGGTTTCTAACGTATCAGTTTCTCCACAAAAGCGACAAATGCCGTTAATATGGTCTTGATTAAGCACCTCTTCTTTATATCCCCAGTGCCGAATCCTTTCTAAAGTCAGCATCTGATTGAGTCTAAAACGCATAAATAACTTTCTCGCTTTATAGCAAGGAAATCTTTGTAAATATAGAGGAATACATTCCCTTGCGTGTCCAAAATTAGCATACTCCTTATAAGAGGAGTAGGACTCTATGCCATTTACTGTGTCCACCCAATCTGCCTTAAATAAAGATCTCTTAACTAGTCTCGGTCGTTGTACCAGATCTTCTAAACAGAGGCCTAGAGTATCTAATAGAATATTCATTGTATCACTGAATCCTCTAATAGATTTTACTGACCAGGATTTAATGACCTTGTTGAACAGCTCATATAGGGTGTTTATAGGTGGATCATTCATTCTTCTAAACAGAGATAATTGTCTCCACAGGTATCTTGGTTTAAGTGAGATCAGACATAGCTCATGGCGGATAATGGCATTGGGGACCGCCATGGATAGGCCCAATACTTCTTTCCACATTTTTCCCTGGACCACATTCAAATATGAACCCATATCATGGGTACAGATGTCCAGACCATACAAAAGAACCGGCTCACATTTAGCAAGGTAAAAGCGTCTTATCGGTAAGAGTGAAAATTATTATTGTTTTTTTTATCAACTTTATTTAATAATTATACAAAACATAATACAACTGAGTAACAACAGAATGGGAACAAGCAAAAGATTTCTCCATATACATCAGTGCAACAAAATGCAAATTACTACTAAAAAGAGTGAAAGACCCTAACCTTCAGAAATTTCATTTGGATCTTTAATTTAGACGCTTTTTCTACTAAGCTCGATTTCCACATCTTAAGGCCAGTTTTATTAGTGAAATTATAGCCTAAATAAGTTATTGCCCGGACGTGTTCCACCCGATAATTTCCCATCTTCCAGATGTATGATTTAATCATTCTTTTCTTAGAGATCACAAACGTTCGGGATTTAGAAGCATTGGGAGAGAGATTGTTCACCATCGCATACTGATAGAAAATATACATCTTTCTACGTAGGCCCCGTGGAGTGCGGTCAAAAAGAATAAAATAATCAGCAAAGGCCATCCATTCTATAGCCAAACTCCCCAACCTAGCCGGTGCAATGGAAGGACCCTGCCACATGTCCTCCACATCGCTGACATATAGGTTGAAGAGCGTGGGTGCAAGAGAACAGCCCTGCTTGACCCCAACCTTTGTGTCAATGGCATCGGAAAGCAAGCCATCCTGAGTCAAGCGAACCCTGACCGAGGTATTCCTGTGCAACAGAGCCAAAAGTTGGACAATCTTTCGTGGAAAATTCATTGCTAACATTTTAGCCCACAATCTTGCTCTGATCACACCGTCAAAAGCAATGGAGAGGTCTAAGATGCCATAAAGACTTCGCCCATGTTGGATTGATGCACTGTATCTCTTAAATAGGCCAACATGGAACCATTCAAGTCGGTTCCCAAGCCCTCTCTAAAACCAATCTGAAACATGCTAAAGCAAGCATTCTTCCTAATCACTTTATTGAGGTCCCTTAGAAGAAGAATGCCGAAGGCCTTACTAGCTGCATCTAAAAGGGCTATTGGTCTGTAATTCTGGGGGTTGGGGACATCACCTTTTTTAAATATTGGTATAATGATACTTTGAGCCCAAGATTTAGGGATGATATGATTTTTAAAAATATCATCAAACATGGGTTTGAGCAACTCTGCCCACATTTCAGGGGCCGCCTTTATGATGAAAGGAGGGATGCCATCGGGGTCCGGCGCTCTGGATGGTTTAAGTTTATTAATGGCCCACATGATATCTTCAGTATCCCACAAGCAATCGCCCACCACTGGGGGACCTAAGTCCAAGTTCTGTTCCCTAGAGAAGGCTGAGGGCAATGCAAATTTTTCCTTATAATGAGAGCACCACACCTCTGCTTGGATAGGACAATCAAGTCTAACTTTAGCCGATGTGAGTGTATTGTTGATAGTAGCCCAAAATTTAACCTCTCTGCCCTTGCAGAGATTATACATCATCAATTGATGGGCTTCAAGATATTGATCCATCCTCAGTGACTTAATCAATTTTTATGTTTCAGGATAATTTTTTTCTTCCTGACCTATGATTCAGAAAAGGAGCTAGGTAATTTCTTCAGGGTTTTTAAATCCCTATATTTAATACACTTGGATTCTTAAATTCTGGAGTCACCTACCCTCCCTATAGGTTTCAACCCCTCCATATCCCTTGTTCTACTGATTTTATAAACACATGACAGTATAATATTATTATAGTACACTCCCCCCATTACAGTATCCTGTTCCCTACTGATTCAATGTGACAATAGGGTCAGGTTCTCCAAAACCAAGGTATTAAACTTCATAATCGTTTTCTAATTCCACGCAATCCTTCTCCCATCATTTACCACCTTTAGCCCCAAAGACATAGGGTAAATGTGGTTACCAAGATTTGGAAGTGATAGAGAAAAACATAAGGGAATGTGATCACCCAACTGTACCTCCATGTGTGTCAATTTACCACATGCTTGCTTCCAACTATTGGATACATAGAAAAAGTCAATTCTGGAACTATTACTTCCTCTTTTCCATGTATATTTGGGTAAGTTCCAATCCGAGGCATGGTCTACGAGCCCCAGATCCCAATGATCAAGGAACATATCCCACCATATGCCTCTCTTAAGGCTAGGATGAAGCAATTTAGGGATAACCCCTCTTTCATTTAGCATAGAAACCTCAGCACAGGCCGAATTAAAGTCGCCTCCCAGAATAATATGATTTCCAAACCCCTTCTCAAACCAACATCCCAGAATTTCTCCAAGAGAATCTTCCACTGTATCGAAGGTCACTTTAAGTGATTCCAGTATAAGTTTAACAGGAGAATCAATCTACGTTATTCTCTGATGATAGGGCAATATCCAGAAGCCAATCACTCCTAAAAATCACATTGCCCCGGAATCCCAGATTACGGTCAACAGCAATAGTCAAACCGCCACTAGGCCGGCCCACTAGCCCCCTCGATGCTAGCGAAGAGAAGGTATAAAATCCCTCGATATACCTGTCAGACAACATCATGGTTTCCAGGAAAAAGTAAATACGGGGGCAAGTATAAGTTTCAACTTTAGTCAGTCAAGAATGTCTGCAAATGTAATCCCCCACATGAGTTCCAGGAAATAACATCGATATTAAAACTGTTAGGAGCACCCATTGCCTTGTCTAAGGGTCTGTAAAGTTTTTTGCGCTAGTTGCAACCATGACCAGTCTTGACCACTATTGAGAAGGCTAGAAATTAAGACCATCTCTGGATCTAAGTTTTCTGCTTTTTTATTGCCCAGTTGTGTGATTTGTTGCGTATGTATGTTAATTGGTTCCTTATATTGAAGGAAATTATCAGCCTCTTTGTCATCTGCTAATGTAGATATATCATATTCCAAAGAATTAAGGTTTTTTTCCTGGGCACGCACCATGTCTGCTACCATCACTGAGTGAAAGCAGCTTACCATACGATGGTTATTATGATTCGGTAAGGAAATAGCGTCTATATCATTTGTTGTTATAGCCCGCAATAAAGGAATTTTTTAAAACAGATTTAAAAGGTGTGTTCTGTTTAAACTGGCTTGAGAGTCTAATGTATTATTATTAATCCAACCCAAAATCTTCCCTGTATGAATCTTTGAGAGGGGTTGGTCCAGAGTGGATTGCATCTTAGGGCCTCATTACACGGTAGGCGGTAGGGATTTAACGTTACCGGTAATGGAATACCGGTAACGTTAAATCCCCATGCGAAGTAGGGTGCCACTATTAGCGGGCAGTCCGCGTGTGCGCGACCCTCCATCCCGTAAATAACGCCACGCCGCTAATAGCACAGCATCACAAGGCAAGTGGACATGCCAATAGCAGCATGGTAAAGCCCTCAAAACCCCTTACCGCCATGGCGCTAATACCAGCATCGCAAACCACCCGTTAAGAGAACTGAGCAGTGTTCCCACCTGCCACAGGTGGACACAATCAGCACAGGTGGAGGCAATGGAGACTGTGGCAGCACAAAAGGAGCACACCACACCCCTTCCCACACCCCTTCACACACCAAGATGGTTCCAATACCAGCAGCATTACATGGGCTGGAGGACATGATTGCAGCACAGCAGCAACAACAACAGGCAGCACAGAGGAGAGGCAGGAGGAGGAGGAGAAGGAGGAGGAGGAGGGCAAGACAGGCACAGCAAGCACCACAACGGCACCTAATCATACCACAGAGGCACCCACCAATCCCCAGGATCAGAGCCAGTCCATTTAACCTAACCCCTGAGCAGATACACACCCTGTACCGTCTGGACTGGGATACCATCACCAGCATCGTGGACATGATACACAACGACATTGTGAGCCTCATAGACATCCCAACTGCCATCCCCCCTCTACTCAAGGTGGTGACTGTGCTCCACTTCCTGGCCACAGGCACCCACCAGCATACAGTGGGGCAGATGCATGGCATCTCACAACCAGTATTCTCACGCACGCTGAACCAGGTACTCGATGCCCTCCTGAAGCATGCACCTGAACACATATTCATGCCACGGACTGCCCAGGAGTTTGCAAACACCGAAGTTGGGTTCTATTCAGTGGCAGACATCCCAAGTTGCATTGGGGCCATCAACTGTACCCATGTGGAATTGGTGGTCCCACATCACAATGAAGTAGTCTACCGAAACAGGAAGCAATTCCACTCCATCAATGTCCAAATGGTATGTGACGCCAACAAGATAATCACACATTGCTGTGCCGATTTCCCGGATCAACCCATGATTCCATGGTCCTGAGGAACTCAACTATCCCACGCTACATGGAGCGACAAGCCGGACAACGTTCGTGGCTACTTGGTGAGTAGCAGGGCAAGCACATGGCAGTGTGATTGGGGGGGGAGAGATACATACTCCAACTGGGTGTGATTGGGGGGGGAGAGATACATAATCCAACTGGGTGTGATTGGGGGGGGGGAGATACATACTCCAACTGGGTGTGATTGGGTGGGGAGATACATACTCCAGCTGGGTGTGATTGGGCGGGGGGAGATATACATACTCCAACTGGGTGTGATTGGGGAGGGGAGATACATACTCCAACTGGGTGTGATTGGGGGGGAGAGATACATACTCCAACTGGGTGTGATTGGGGGGGGTAGATACATACTCCAACTGGGTGTGATTGGGGGGGTGGAGATATGCATACTCCAACTCGGTGTGATTGGGGGGGGGGGTATACATACTCCAACTGGGTGTGATTGGGGGGGAGATATACATACTCGAAATGTGTGTAGCTTGTTGTCCGTCGGACAAATGCACATACAGATGTACGCCAATGTCCATCTGGGAAGGCCACAACGTACTTGAGATGAACGGACATGCAAGTATAAGCTACACAACATAGATGACAATGCAGGTCTAGAAACATTAAAGATCCATCCACATCCACATTGCACAACATTCCACGCCACAAAATACACAAATGTCATACATGCCGTCAAGATAGTCATACAGAATTAGTCCAGCACAACATCAATAATGCAATGTGCCCTTGAATGCATGCAAAGGGATCACCCCTAGCCATAGCATTGCACCACGCACCTATAGCACCACTGAAGTGATGCCTCTCAGCATGGCAACATCAATGTTGGAATGGCAGTAAACCAGCAGTGTGGTACCAAATCTGCCTGGGCTCAGGGACACCTAAGACCTGGCCTCACCCAGGACATGTCAATTACTGTTGGAGGCATTAATGGGGCATGTCTACTTGCAGGGTCAAGCTCACCTTTGCACATTGCAGTCACACAGACCATCTGCATGTATGCTGTTAATTGTGTACTTCAATCACAATGCAAAGTCAATTTGTGTGATATGAACAGGCCGCTCTTGAGGTGAACAGTAACAGGACCCCATTTGTCCCCCCATACAGGTGATGCCAGCTATCCCTTGAGACGTGGCTCCTCACCCCTGTACGGAACCCACAGAACAGACACGAAGAGGAATACAATCGTGCACATACCCGTACCCGCATCGTGATCGAGCAGACTTTTGGCCTTTTGAAGACACGGTTTAGGTGCATTAGCAGGTCTGGTGGCGCTCTCCTGGATGGCCATGAGAAGGTGGCCAAGATCACCATGGCATGTGTCATGCTGCACAATATGTGTATCAGACTGAATGTGCCACTGCCCCCTGACGTTGAAATAGAAGTACCTGATGAGGATGATGATGGTGATGAGGACGGATGTGAAGGGGATGCAGGTCATGCAAGAGGGGATGGCCAGGAGGGACGTGTGTGAGACTGCGTCTGATCAACCAAATATTCTGAGTAACAAGGTTTCGTACTGTCACATGGATATGGGTAGTAATGCACTGGTGTCTGTTTGGAAGCGCACAATGGACCCTGCCGTCAATAAAGTACACATACACAATGAAGAAGTCCGAGCCTGTGTTTTGATCAAACACCAGTGTATTAAGGAACGTAAAGAAGAAAATGTGCATGTCCTCAAACATCCCACCACCCTTCCCCCCACCCCCACAACAGTCTCATAACCCCCTTCCCCCCAACCCCCATAACAGTCCCATAACGCTGTTCCCCCACCCCCCACAACAGTCCCATAACACCCTTCCCCCCACCCCCCACAGCAGTTCCTCATGTGTCTGCCACAATGTTTCCGTCCAGCCATGCACGCGGAAGCTTGACCATGCACTCCCTATTGGCCATTGCCAACACCAGCATTGGGAGGCTGCCTAGACGTGCGCCTGGTGGTGCGTGAGGAGCGGCGGTCGGGGCTCGTCTGCCTCGAACTGGCGGATGAGGAAGTGGCTGACTGTCCTGGTGGTGGTGGTGGGAAGTGGCGGTCCATTGCGTCCGCTATCCGTGTGAGGACCTCCCTAACTCGGACAATCTCCCCACACAGCCTGTCTGTACAGGCCTCCATCCCCTCCCTGGAGTGCCTTACTGTCTCCGTAATCTCCGCCCTGAGACGGGCAGCCTCCTCCACATGCTGCCCAACCAGCACAGTTATTTCCTGTTGCCGCTGGCTGATGCTGGCCAGGTCGAGGGCAGTGTTGGGTTCTGGTGGTGTGGCTGCTGTGCCCTGTGATGCAACCAGGTCAACAGATGAAGCCACCGGGGGGCTACTAAAAGCTCCCATGTTGTCCTCGCCAGTGACATTAGACCCAGGTGTCTGCTGTGGTGATGGCTCGGGAGTTCCAGGGGGGTTTGGGGTGTGCATCTCCATGTGGAAATCGGTTGTATCCTCCACATCTGATAGTGGTGCAGTGGCTGCCGCCTCTCCTGTGGAAGTAGCTGCAGCTGAGGGTGGGCCCTCCGTGGCTGGGATCGGTGGTGGTGGGTTAACCTCCGGAGGTGGGGCAGTTGTTGGTGGTGTGGCAACTTGTGTCTTGGCAGTGGCGCTCCACCGATGTTTGACACTCTGCATCTGGACCCTTCTACCTTTGCCCCTTGATGTTGTCGGGGTGTCCTCTGTGTCCTGTGCCCTTGTTTTCTTACTCGCAGGGGGTGCCTGAGATGCATTGCCAGCATCCTCACTGTCTGTATGGGAGCCTGTCGGGGACAAGAAGGGGGATAGCATTGGTTACGGTTCTATGTACTTAATGCAGTATACATCAATAATGCAGTTGTGGGCATTTGGACTTCATTGTTAAGGATGCAGGTGATGTGTCAGTTCAGTGGCTCATGCATGGTTGTGTGTGGCACTTGTCTCTGGGGTTGTGTGCATGTGTGCGTGTTTGGGTCTGACACTGACATGGCCAGGGTTGGATGCATGTGTGGATGTTTGGCCATCCATGAGGTGATTCTGGGCTCACATTTGGGGGGACCAGTAGATTCACATTGCATGCTTTCATGTGTACACTCACCTCCATCTGAAGTGGTTGCCACGCCATGCTCCACTGTCCCGACCCCCTCTATTGATTCCACTGCAATGAGGTTGGCGCAGGTCTCCTCCCATTGTTTTAGTTTTATGGGCGAACCAGATCCACCTGCTGTGGCAATGTTGTGGTTTTCTGCAAGGATGCTTCTCACCCGGAGTCTGAGATCATCCCACCTCTTTCTGCACTCACGCACATTGCGGGTGGTGGTGCCCCCACGCTGACTTTCAAGGCGACCTCAGCCCAGATTGCATTCTTTTTGATGAGTGTCTCCGGCCGCATGTCAGTGGCAAAGACCACGGCGGCATTGTCAGCTAGGGTCTGGGTGAGCATTAATAGCTCCTCTGTGGTACATTTTTCCTTCCGCTGCCGGTCGGTGTTTTTTTTTACAGCCTTAGGCATGTCGAGGGTGTCCCTGTGGATTTCATACTGCAAACTACTCAGAACAGGTCCAGGGGGCAGAGGATGGCAATGGATTGTGTTTTTAAAGATGGCCGCGTGCTCTTTCCCGTTCCTGTGCGATGACGCTGTTTCCGGTTCCGCAATTTAACGGTCACCGCTAATAGCGGTGACCGCTATTTGCATGCAGCGTGAGGGCGGAGGTGCTGTCTGCACTTTCGTCGAAGCCGGTAAGAGACTTTTTGGGGACTTTAGCGGCATGGCGGTAGGGTCATTACCGGCATGGCGCTATGCTTGTGTCCGTGTACTCGTAATGGTACGCTATTAGCGCCCTCTTGCGAGGGCGGACACGTTAAGAGCGCCATGCCGGTAATTTGAGATTTTTAGCGCACAACGTGTAATGAGGCCCTTAGTGTTATCCACAAAAGATTTGGCCAATACATTACCTTGAAAGTCCTGGATTTTAGAAGACTCTGTATTAGGGGGCTTCCCCCCGTAATCTTAGTTGTAGAACCACTCTCACTCTCGACCATGGCAATAGTCCCCTCAAGGGAGGGAGTGTTGGAATCTACTATAGGTATTATAGGTTGGGCAAAGGGGAGAGGCTTTATTTGTTGCGTGCCTATTGATGTTCTGGTATGTTTGGTACTGATTATTTTGCCAAAGGATTTCATTTTGGTTTGTTTAGTTTGAGAACAATCTTGCCCAATTTTCAGTAAATTACTCTCATCCAAATTAGGGTTCATGTTTTTCTCCCCCCTGACTGAAGAGCCTTTGTTGATAGCCTCCCCCCGGGCCTGACCCACTCCCCTATTAGAGCCATTCGCTTCCCCACCATCATCACACTCTTCTTGAACAGAAATGTTCCTTATTGCTTTAAGGTTGGAATTTCTGCCCTTAATTTTAGTATTAGGCATATGTTTAGTTTTTTTGGGCATCCTAACCTGTTTTTTTGCTTTTTTACGTCTATGTACTGGAGATTGGGGTACCTCAGTAATGTCATAGTCTGAATTATTGACAGGACCTATTTCATCTGGATTGGTAATTCCACCTATTTCTAATACTGGGTCTACTCGTTTTACCTCTATGTGTTTTGTCTTTTGTTTACATTGTTTCCCCTTTTTAGGTGGAGTTGTTTGGATACTTATCGCATCTTCACTACTGATGTTCAAACATCCCCCCTCCTTAGATATTACACTCCCATGCTCCTGGGTACTAGAGTTTTCCAAATACTGTTTTTGAATAGGCACCCCTGTAGCTTTTACAATGGCGTCCAAGAGAACAGAAGGCCTATCTGGACAGCTCAATTCATTTCCACATTTGTTGTCATTGGATTTTTTACCTCCTTGTACCAGAAAGTCTGGGTCCACTATCCCTTTATCTGAAGAGGTAGGGCGATCCCCTGAGACCATAATTTCCAACAAAGTGGTGATTTTTGCATCCATAGTTGTTAACCTAATATCTTGTTCCTCTCTATATTTATGATATAGGTTCTGTTCTTTACTATTATAATCATTTTTGGACTTACCCTACACTAAGCCCTCCAAAAATGCCAAACGATTGAAGGCAGCTTGTTGGACTACCATGGAGCCACCGAGGATCTCTTGGGACTCACCCATGGTTTTCAGAGCCAAGTTTAAACTAATATGTAGGTTAGATAGGAGGGATAGGAGAGAGTCTCTTCTATCCTCCTTATCAACACAGGGTTTTTCATGTTTATCCTTATTTACAGAGTGATTTCCCAATATTGTTTGATGGGGTTCCGCGGCACTATCCACTATTATAGGTCGATGATACCCTTGCTTATCCGTTTGATTAAAAGCTATCTTCCTATGTATAAAAATGTTTGGTGTCTCCGCTACCGGTCTAGAGAGAGTAGGTTGTTTATCCTCTTGTTGTTTCCCCATCATAATAGTGTCTCTAAATTGAGAGTGTGCACCGCTCGGCGCCCCCTCAGATAGGCTCCTCGCACCCTTATCCTTGGCTAAAAATCTCCCTGTCGGTATCTCCAAATCAATAATTTCTTTAAGTAAGTCACCCGTAGCATCGGCCATAAGCAGAAAGGAATCGTCCAGATCACCCTCCCCAATGGGTAAATTAAGATTATGATTAGACTGAATAGGTGTCCCTTTAAATTGTTCTCCCCACCTAGCAAGCTTAGACTGGGAAGAGCTGATAGCACATTGCGTCTTGTCCTGTTCACTCTTCCCAAAAATAAACATTGCTGGCGAGATATGGGTGGGATGCCTAGTGCCAAACTGGTATTTACCCTTATTATTTTCCATCATATTCAATTTGGATAAATCTGAGCCGCTAATTCCCCCCAAATGCATTTTTCCACTTATAAACATTTTCTGAAGTGGAGTGGATGCATGAAAACGGACCACCCTTTTAGTACCGAATAAACTTTGTTGAAGACATTCTTCGTCCGTAAGTTCCTGTCTAGAATCCGACATAACCCTATGGGCCCCAGTGGCCTCTACATCTAATACATCCAAATTGCCCCCAATAGAAGCTTGAACCTCCAAAGCTGCAGAATCAATAATGGATGGTCCCTCCACACTCACTTCAGATGTGTGATTTGGCTTTACATAAGCTACCATTTATGGGGGCTGGTAACTCCAATACGGTTCTTGGCCACCACCACTGCCTCTGTAAATTATTAGAAAACAGCACTGAAGACTGGGGTGACCCCCGGTTGGGGGTCCCTAATCACCAATGAAGGAAAGCCCAGGGGTGGGGAGGGAAGCCTTTTCTGCATGGTCTTGTGGGGGTGGGGGAGCTAACAAATATTTCACAGTTATTTGCCGATGGGGCTCCCTTCGCCTTTGAGGAGTGCAAAGAGAAATTTGCAATGGCGGGAGAATTAAAGATTTCGATATGTTCAGCTTCGTCACTGGAACTTCAGTCAAGGACTAGGGAGGCAGCTTTACAGGCCTCATGTGCTTTAGAGCTTACACTGGGGGAGGACATGCCGCGAGGCCGTATTTCCAAATGGTACACATTATTAGGATCAGATCTATTAACTGAGAAGCCTAGTATATGCTGAATTGGGAAGCAGACCTGGGCTGCCAGAGAGAGGATCAATTATGGCTGGCGATATGGGCTACAAACTATTCTTCGTCCGGCTGTGTAAAGAGCAGAGAATGTTTTTTTTAAATTATGTTTTAGATGGTGCTATGCTCCCCTAACACTGCATGCCTTTAAAAACAGTATAGACCAGGAATGCGGACAGCTGGAAGGTATATGTGGTGGGATTGCCCTGTTGTTCTTCTGTTCTGGATAGATGTGTTATCAAGTATTGAAAAGATAACAGCAGTGCAGCTACCAATGGACTCTTTGATTGTTCTCCTGGGTACCACTCTGGAGGAGGTATATCCTTGCTTGTGTTCCAAAGCGACTGTAAAGACACCCTGCACTGGTGGGGGGCATCTGTACTCCTGCTCTCTATATTGTAGAGGAGAGGCACAGAGGACCCCAGCCAAGATTCTCTATTGTGGTAGCAATTGACGAGCAATCAAAGCCTAGATTCTCAGGAGGTGATGCGGATGGTTCTTAAGAAGAGTGTAGTCCCCAAGCACCCACAAAGGAATGTCCACACACTGTATTACTGAAAACACAGTCTTTATATAAATACGGTTCAAGGTTATATACACAATCACGATAATACACTTTGTGCTCCGATAAATCTAAAATGGTAAAAATATACAGTTCTAGGTGGTACCACGAATACTCTGATTCCATTAAAATGCATCAACTGTACTCAGTTCAAATAGCATACGAACCAACACAGTAAGACGATATCAAACATAGATTTAGGAGGAAGACAAGTTGGTTAGAGAATTGGCAGAATACTGAGTGCCTACCAATCAGACACAGTTCTGTATGAGGATCCCCCCACCTGGGCAACCTGTAAATGAAGATGCACTACAAGCCCAGTCCATATATTGTCTATTAAAGTCTTATCTTCTTCTATAGTTCTGCAACCTAAATGTACCTTGTGTTGTAGAGTTCTTCATCTGGGAATCGACAGGCCCTTCTTGAGTGCATTCCCTTTCAGGCAGGAGCCACGGGTCGGTGAACTTCTGAGATGAAGAAAACATGAACGTTGTCGTTGAGGCAGCAGCTTCGGTCCTTGCGGTGCTCGTTAACGAGTGATCGAAAACGTCCTGCAACAGGGGAGGCGTGCGGTGCACCTCGAAGACAATGGCTTGTTGCCGTAAAGAGTCAGTGAAGAACTTTGGCCCAGCAAGGGCGTTGAGTCGTAGGCGTCGGCGAACGGGACGTGACCGCGGCTGCTTCAGTAGCTTCGTCGGCATCTCTAAGGTCTTCGGGTGGCGGGAAACCTACCATCGGTTTCTGCTCGGTCGTCGACGGCCTTGACTTTCTCCGGCAGGACAAACGCGGTCCACGATGATGAACAGGGGAGTCCTTAGATCAACTGTTCTTAGGCAAAGGGAGCACTGAGGCTCCGGTTGGCGACGGCGGTCGTCGACAGTGGACGGCTGTCCAGTGCTCCTCTCCGTTCTCCTCGGCGGTCCCCTTCTCCGGTCGGCAACCTTTCGTAGGCCTGTGTACCAGGGAGCTTTGGCAAAGATCAGCTGGTGCACGATGGTCCCTCGTAGCTAGGGGAGAGGTCTCCTTACCAGGTACTCTCTTGGATCAGTTCTTGAAGACACAGCAGCTTTCAGATTACACGGAAGGGAACAGAGGTTCGCCTTCTTCTTCCGGCTCGGCTTCAAGAGTAAGCATCAAGTATCAACTTCAACTTCTGAATGATTTCTAGCAGTGAGAGGCCCCAGATATACTGTTCATCTCACATTCATTCTGCGGGGTCACACTCAGGCAACCAATCACTCAGAAGGGCATTCAGGCAGTTAGTCAGCCAATCAGGCGCACGGTGCATTCAGGCCATTCTTCTCCATCCATACACTCACAACACAGAATGTGGATTCGGACAAGCACTCTGCCATTCAGCACTACACACTGCATTTATACTGGTTTCGGGCAGGGCTGTCTCAGTCATTGGGCCTCATTACGACTTTGGAGGTAGCCATGCCTTTAATAAGGGCATGGCTGCCTCCAAAATCATGTCTGGTTCCGGGTTCCCTGAATGGGGAAATACCGGGCCATTCTGAGTATGGCAAGCCTGGTATTTCCTCCTTCAGGGAACCCGGGCCCGGTCCTTCCCCATTCCCATTCGAGCCCCCATAGGGTTCAATGGGAATGGGGAGAGAGCTATCAACGGGCCCATTACAAACAGGCCCATTTTTAGCTCCCTGGTCCCCTCGCGGGACCCGCTATGGACGTCTGGAAAAACCAAATGTCCAGAGCGGGTCCCGCGAGGGGACCTCGTAATAGCGCGGAGTGGGTTTAACAGCGCCGGCACCATTACCGGCGCTGTTAAACCCATTCCGCACTAGTCATAATGAGGCCCATTGTGTCAAAAAGCAGATACTAGACACCCATAACACAGAATGCATATTCGTCACACAGTCCATTCACCCAGGTCACACCCCACGGGTGTACCCAATACATACGGTCATTGGGAAGGCTCTAGCCAGTCTGGTCGGCACTTCCCCAGACTACCAAATATGGAACTTCCACCCAACAGCCAGCCAGTCAGAGGGAAGGGACAGTGCCAGGGCTTCCCGGGACTTCTGGAAAACCAGTGTAACTGGCAATGGACAGCAAGAGGCCACGGGGGCCTACTTGTCTCCATCAGGAATCTACTGATTCCAAATGACAGGGCTTGGGCATTCTAAAATGGAGGACGCTCAGTGCAACTGTCAATTCAGCACAGAGCTGCCACCAGCCCGCACCCTGCTCTGTGGGGCACACACAGGTGCCCAAAAACATATACTCCCACCCATGGGTGCCATAAGGGTATCCCAAGGGTCTGTTCACCAAACCAAATACTGGAAGAGCTGCACCGCCAGGAGTCCCACATGAACTCCTGCACGGAAAACAAGTCAGAACATAAATGATAAAGCAATAAAGGACAAGGATTCAGAGGCCCTGTCCCTCTGATGCATTTCCAGCATCACAGCAACCCTTAACACCCACCCGTTGGTGACTGCAAAAATCACAATAGCACGAGGTTGGAATTCAAAAGAGGGTCCAATATTGGCCATTTGGTGGATCAAGAAATGGGACATTCTGGTGGCAGAAAAGGTGACAGGTATCATGGTGGGTAATCAACTGCATCAGTCTCTGGACACATGGTCCCCAATAATTTACTTTAATGAGGATTACCCAGCGCTAACACATAAACCCATCCTTCCCAAGAAGCTCTCCCTAGAATAAAGAACGCAAGAGAGGGCACATGAGATTGGAAGAGATGTGATCATGGGGAAGGAAAGCTTGGAGGGAAGGGGAATTTGCAGGGGTATTCAGGGAACTGATAGATTGTTGTAATGCTGATGTTAACAGAATATGTTGATTAAGGTACTGTGATGCTGCATTTGAAAAAGTATTAAATAAAGTTTGTAAAGAAATAAAAATAGCCTTCTAAATAAAGTTTCTATAATCGATCTTAGGATACTTAAGCCTCCTAAAAGCAAAGGAGGAGCACATTTTCCTGACTTCTGTTATTATCACAAGGACTTTGCTTTATGTCGACTAGTGCAGTGTTTAAATTATGAAATGCCCACCTGGTGCAGAATTGAAGTCGCTTTTATTCACCCTTCCTATTCACCCTTCTATTTGTATAGCTTCCTTCAAATAAATTCCTGGCAAAATATTAAGAGGGTAATTCATAGAATCCAGCGCACAAGTAGCGCACGCGGCTGGCGCACAGCGTGCGCCTGCGATAGTCTGCGCCAGGCACGTGCGCTAAAACTGATTTCCGCGCACAGCGTATTCATGGATTTCATGCTCCCAAACCAGCCGTGGCGCAGAGAATCGCAGCGAGCCTGCAGCAGCGCCAGTAACGCCCCCAAGAACGCCCTCGCGCAAGGAAAAGCCATCAAAATCGCCAAATCATCGCTAAGGGCTGCGCTAACCCTGGACCACTTCACAGGGCAGGCAAACAAGGAAAGCAAAGCGGGCAATCTTCAAATCAGGAGTACGCGGGAAGTTCTACACGGGACTAGGCAGGGAACGTGAATTACAGGGGTACGCGGGAATTATCACACGCGAACAGCCAGGGAACGCGTATTACAGGGGTACGCGTGAAGTAGAACACGCGATAGGCCAGGGAACGTGTATTACAGGGGTACGCGTGAAGTAGAACACGCGATAGGCCAGGGAACGTGTATTACAGGGGTACGCGGGAATTATCACACGCGAACAGCCAGGGTGCGTGTATTACAAGGGTAGCGGGAAGTTCAACACGCGATTGGCCAGGGTACGTGTATTACAGGGGTACGCGTGAAGTAGAACACGCGATAGGCCAGGGAACGTGTATTACAGGGGTACGCGGGAATTATCACACGCGAACAGCCAGGGTGCGTGTATTACAGGGGTAGCGGGAAGTTCAACACGCGATTGGCCAGGGAACGTGTATTACAGGGGTACGCGTGAAGTAGAACACGCGATAGGCCAGGGAACGTGTATCACAGGGGTACGCGGGAATTATCACACGCGAACAGCCAGGGTGCGTGTATTACAGGGGTAGCGGGAAGTTCAACACGCGATTGGCCAGGGAACGTGTATTACAGGGGTACGCGTGAAGTAGAACACGCGATAGGCCAGGGAACGTGTATCACAGGGGTACGCGGGAATTATCACACGCGAACAGCCAGGGTGCGTGTATTACAGGGGTAGCGGGAAGTTCAACACGCGATTGGCCAGGGTACGTGTATTACAGGGGTGCGTGGGAATAATCACACGCGAATAGGCTGGGTGGGCCCTCACAGGTGTACCCTGTACACCCTCCACGGCCCCTGCAGGCAGCCCACAAAACAGGGGACTACCCTGCACACCTGATCATGTCCCCCTGCACCCCCATCCACCAGGGGCACCCTCCACCAGGCCCCCACCCATGTCTCCCACCACCCCCACCCCCCAGCAGTGCAGGGGCACCTGCCAGCAGGCCCCCACCCATGTCTCCCACCACCCCCACCCCCCATCCACCAGGGGCACCCTCCACCAGGCCCCCACCCATGTCTCCCACCACCCCTACCCACCAGCACTGTGGGGCACGTGGCCAGCAGGCAGTCAGGCAGCAGCAGATGGCAGGTGGGAGCGTGCTCAGGGCTCTGGGGGACTGTAATTTGGCCTCCTGGCCAGGAGCGTGGTCTTTCGTGTTTGAACGCGTGGACAGCCTGATAGGGAGTGATTTTGCACGTGAAAACCCCACACTCAGCGAATCGCGCGAAAACCCGTCACCAGCATATGTGCGTCTATAGTTACCTGCACGTGCAGTGTCAAAGCGTGTGATTGGTGAAAATGGATCTACACGCAGGAGTGACAAAGCGTGTGATTGGTGAAAATGGATCTACACGCAGGAGTGACAAAGCGTGTGATTGGTGAAAAGTGAGCTACACGCAGGAGTGTCAAAGCGTGTGATTGGTGAAAAAGGATCCACACGCAGAAGTGACAAAGCGTGTGATTGGTGAACATGGGCCAAGCACGTACACGCCGTAAGTGACGCTGTACGTGTGGGCCTGTATATAAGGTAGTGTAGAACACCATTTCCTTGTACGTGCTTTTCGTGGAGAGCGAGTGGGTGAATTCTGCACTTCTTGTCGTTTCCCACGCGATTTACTTCACGGCGTTTCCAGTTCGTACTCCCTGTTACCTCTGACAGCTTTTTCTCTTTTTCCTCTTGTACTGGTTTACCTGGGCCTGTTCCCTCAAACAGTGTCCCCTTCTACTGTTGTCCTGTCTCCTCAGACAGCGTACACATCTTCTTTTGGCGGGGGTGTTGCCAACCAAACGCGCTCATTTTTCACGCTCTTTTACCTGGCAGACGGTGAGTCACGCACGTATCTAACTTCTGTGCTTGCCCCGTGTGTAGCCTACCCCTTCAGAGGTCATTCTAGGCTGCGTGTGACACGCATACGTTCATTGTGTTACTGGATTCCACAGCATAGTGCAGGGTTTTCCATCAGCACACGTGGTCTAGGAGGGGTATTGTGCACGTTCCTTAACTTTTCTGGGGTGCCTGTGCGTTGCGTGACCCGTCATCTTTCCCCAGGGGTGTCATATAGCCTTGCCACTGCACTAGGGTACGAATACCATCTGGTACCCAACCCCTTTGACACCCAATTGCCCAGGACAATTGTGCACACCGACTCCCATACGCACAATAACATCAGTGCCATGGTTGGGAGGCGTGCAAGCCGTAAGGGTGGCAAAGGTGGCCGAGCTACACGTGGTGGCCGTGGAGGATCCACTAGGGGACGTGGTTGTGACTTGCAGGGTGCCCCTGTCCCCCCCAGTCTGGAGGACCAGTCAGGGACACCCATGCCCCCCCCCCCAGTTGAGGGTCATGTGGCTGATACCAACCCTGATCAGCCCTTGTCGGACCAGCCCATTGTGGCAGCAGACCTGTCCGAGGGTGATCCCATCGCTGACATCCAGGTCAGCAGGTCCACTGCACGTGCACCGGTGCACATTGGTGTCATCAGGGCACGCGCATCTATGCCAGATAGGTCATCTGCTGGCCCCCGTAGCCAGGGTGTGGCTCCATCCACCCCACCTCTCATACACCCTGCCAAGACTGTGTCGGTCCTAGTTCATGCACCTCAGATCAGGCCTGACCCCATCCCACTACCCCCAATGCCTGCACCTACTCCCATGCTGAGTGTGCAATCCCACACACCCAGTACTGAGTCCACCACGGCTCCTGCCCCTAGTGTCCACAGCGGCGTAGGACACTCTGGATCCCCACCCCCTTCCAAGCGCAAGAGGAAGAGTGCACGTCCGGCACAGGCTGATGCCCCAGGCACGGCTGCACAGTCCGGCCCATCAAGGAAGCCAAGCTTCACAGACGCCGAACTGAATGCACTTGTTCAGTATGTGTCAGATCATGATAGGGAAATGGTCATCGTTGCAGGGTCCAAGACCACACATGCCAGACGCCAGGCACACTGGCAGACCATTGCTGACAGAATAAGTGCCCTTGGAGTAGTGAGGCGCACAGCTAGTGATTGCCAGAAGCGCTGGAATGACCTTAAGCGCAGGGCAAAGGATAAGCTGGCCTCAAGTCATGCCGCAACCTTGGTGACTGGAGGTGGGTCCCCAGCACAGGAAATAGAACTCACACCACACGAGTCCGTAGCTGGATCCTACGTCACCGAGGGACAACTCCAAGGTGTGGGAGATCTCCCTGATTACGAGGCATCATCCGGTGAGTGCACATGCATGTGTGTATTATCCATGTGCATGGTGTGTGTGTGAAGCATTCATGTTGGGTGCCTGTCAAGGGGGTGTGTGGCAGAGTTGATAGTGGCACCCATGTGCCTCATCCAGTATGTTCAGTGCAACACCATCTGCCCACAGCACTATCCCAACTGGCAACAGTGCACATATGGCCCTACACCATGGAAGTTGCCCTTGAATTGTCATTTTGTCACTACATTGTTGCTCATACTCCCCTGTCTATTCATCTGATGTCTTACATACCATTCCTATACTTTCCCCCAGCCAATCAAGTTTCATCTTCACATGCCTGACATGCAATGATACCACATGCTAATGCGTCCTCTGTATATAAATGCCAACCAACATGCTGTCATACTGTGGATGTTGCCTTGACATCCACCTCCTACCTGTGTGCTTTGGTACCGTCTGGTTTCGAGCCCCATTCCCTCACACTCCATGCTGCTCTTCATGGTCTATCTTCCCTGACTTCTACAGTTCAGACCATCGTGCCCTACTCACGACACCTGCTTGCTAACAGTCAAATGAGGGCACCCTGCCCTCCAATGCGACCCACCCTATTGCTGACAAGTGCATCTGAGCCTACTCAAAGCCAACTCTCACTGACATCTGCTCATACATGCCTTTGCCTGTCCCATAGACCCTTCACATGGTCCCTGTCCTCTCTCCTTGCTCCTCTTCCACCATCAATGGTGGGACCCGTTGGGGTGTACTCCTGGCCTCCTTCCAATCCTCAGAGGCCACAATTGATGTGCATGGTAATGGGAGCATCTCAGTCCAAGGCCCTTAGGCCAACCTCATTCTCCTTGAGAAATGCTACCCACATCTCATCAACTTCCTTTCCTCTCCTGCTGTCCCCCCTCCTCTCTCCTCATCAATCCTGCACTACCTCCCTGCACCCTCCCATGATCCTTCTCCGCCTCCCACTCCAACTCCTACACATGCTGCACCTCTGATCTCTAGCACTCCCCGTAAGTCCTCCAAGGCTGTCAACCTCCTCCACAATTACACTCCTTTCACTGCGGCTGCATCAGGCATTCCTCCGATATCTGTCACTTACATGAGGTTATGCACCTTGACATCCTTGGTCTCATGGAAACATGTCTGACGGCCAGCTCTGTCTGCATCCTTCACACACTCCTACCTGATGTTCAGGAGACCCTCTCCTTGGCCCGCCACTACTGTGCAGGGGGGGTGTGCCCTTGGCTTCCCTGAGGGTATTCCTGCCACTGTCACTCCTACTTAGACCTACTCCACTCTGGAATGGCTTGTGTGACGTCTCTCTCTACCACACCTTGACATTCACAAACTGTGCGTACTGTGTCTGGGAAAACTGGTCAAATGTACTACTTCCTTTCTGAGTGTCCTCACCTCTCCTCCTCACTCATGTCCCCAGACACAGAAATCCTCTTCCTTGGTGCTGTACGCATCCACCTGCATGCTTGTTGACCCCCCCACGTGACCTTTCTGTGACCTCAGCAACTCCCTCTCACCCTCTAGACTCCCGTCTGTACCTACTCATTCAACAGGGCACACTCTTGATGCTCTGATCTCATCTGACTTTCCCCTCTCCGTCCATCTCTGCACTCCTCTCTCCTGGAGTGATCACATTCTCCTCTCCTCCCAGCTCACCCTCACCACCCCACAGGCAAAGCCACCCTCACCACTGTCACACACCTTCTTGGTATTCCAACCCATGAAGTGTGTGTCAGTCGAGGCTCATGCTGCCAAAATCTCCCCCCCATCCAGCTCCCCCTTAGGCTCACTCCCATCCTGACAGGGCCCACTCCATGCTCCACTCTATGTCAGGTACACTGGATGTCTTTGCCACGGTCATGACCACCTGTCTGAAGCCCCATGCCAATGCAGAGTCCTGGCATGACTCGGATCTTGTGAACCCAGACCACAGGTGCCGGGTGGCAGAGAGGGAATGTCCTGCATCATGCTCATCCTCTGGCAAACTGGCCTGCCACATGCTCCAAAGGCAATAGCGCCTCACCCTTTTCACCAAGATGAGATCCCCAATCCAAGGGCACATATCTGCGGCATGTGACAACTCTGCAGGACACATAGAAATCTGCAAGGACCTTGCCGAGCCAGATGCAGTGTGTACCTCCCCTGTCCCCTCCGAGCCCACAGCACTGCATGATTGTCTCTGTACCCCTATAGGCCACCCCCCCCAGCACTTGTCTGCGCCTAACACCATCTGCCCTTGACGTTAAGTCCTACTTACCTTGTACAGCACTTCCAGCCGCCACTTCCCCTTGCACTTCATTGTGCCACCCACCCCTGCACTTGCGTGACATGAATGACACCAGCACCAGTAGGATTGTTGACTGGCATCCCCTACTGCCCCACCACCCCTCAGTGCTCCGCTGTACCTTCATACATTTCTGGACCGGTGCTTCACGAATGCTATATGATTCCTTTACAGGTGATGGGGAGGTGGAATCTCATTGTTTACTGCATTTTGTTGATGTAGACAAGGCACTGTGCATCGTGGCCAATTTGGACTAGCAGATCCATGTACAACATGTTAACTTATTGATGTGATGATGCAATGTCAGGACCAGAGTGGTTGAAATCCAAAAAAGTTGCCCTCCTCTCCCTCTTCACTTGGTGGCTATGTCACATGCCATGTGTGTGATGGCATGTGCCTTTGACATGGCAATCACCGGCCAATGTGTGATGGCAGTGCTAGGCAGCATGGTGAGCAGGCGTTGCTCTCCAATCTGTACATTGTATGCCCTGAGCCTCCCCTACAGACCCAGTGATGGTGAATGCATAGGAGGTCTCCCAGTCATGTGGGACATGTGTCGTAGAACTACTGCCTCTGTTGTTCATCAGCCCTTGTTGCATGCCATGGTGCTAATGCCTGTTTCCATTTTTCTCTTTCATGTCTATGCAGGGGACGAAGCACTTGTTGATGCTGGGGATGTGGTGGTTGAGCCGTCCCAGGAGGGCAACCCGGGCCGACCTTCCACAAGTGAGGGACGTGGTGTGTTTGTGGGTGAAAACCCACAAGTGCTGCAGGTCGTGCTGTCGAGGGGTGTCTCTGGGGGTTCCTCCCCCGAGCAGTATTCAGGTGTAGACTCGGAGGATGACACCTATGTGCAGTCGCAGGTGAGTGTTCTTGGGAGAGAATCTCCTCTGTCCGACCCACCTGCAGCCGGGCCATTGCCCTCAATGGGGATGTCAGTGTCGGCAGCTCAGCCTCCGGTGGTTACGGATGCAGGGCCACACCACACAATCTCTGATCCTGTTCCTGGGGCTGCAGATCAGAGAGGGAATGCAGTCCTGCAGCCTGAGGCCTTGCCGGCACAGCAAGGCGCAGTCCGCCTTGCCCCAGGCAGGTGTGGTGCCCGTCAACGTGGTGGCCGTATGCCACCTGGCAATACCGCTTGGGAGCAATCCATCTACGGTATGGCCAACCAACAGGCAGCATCATCCGAGATGATTGCACAGGCCATGGATAGGGTGGCCACTTCCATTGTCCCCCCAGAAAGGCTGATGGAGCGACTGGAGCAGGCTACAGAGTCCATCTGCCAGGCACACAGGGAGGATATGTTGGCGTCCAACAAGGACAGGCGGGCGGCACTGGCGACTCAGCGGGAATCACTTTCCATGGAGTCCCAGCGCCACAGGGAAGGCCTGAGGGAAGAATTCCATCACCTCAGGTCGACCCTGTTAGAGCTTGAGGCTTCATCCCATAGAAGGACAGAGGAGCAGCTGGAGCGTCTGACACAGACGCTCTCGGCCGAGATGCAGGCAACTCGTGCGGAGGTCAGGTCATCCCGGAAGTTACTGCATGGGGACCTCCACATGATTATAACCCAGAACCAGAACTACCAGACCCGCCTGCTTGCAGCCATGGAGGAGCAAACTCGTGCTTTGCGTGGGCTGCCTCCCATTGTCACACCATCTTCTGAGGCAGCTCCCCCACCTCCTGAGTCAGCTGCAGGGTCTGGCCAGAGCGATAGCGACTCATCTCCCACAACAGAGTAGCCGTGTGGGCCACGAGCCTATGGGGTGTTTTAGTTTCCCATGATCCACACAGGTGGATTGTGGCGTGCATCCTGTCCTCGGACCTCATAGGTGGCCCCCCCCCCCCCGCCGGCCCTTTCATGGCCATTTTTTCTCAATTTTCTTTTTTCTTTTCCAAGAGTGTTGCCTTGTGTGGGTACCTGGGCATACACTGTATTGTGGCTGGGCACATGCAGGCTTGTCCTGAGTTTGGTTTCGATGCTTGGGTAGCAGACATCCACACCCCTCCTGCTTCCGTTTCCATGGGCTTGCAAAGGGTGTGCCCAAGTGACAGCAAATTACACGGTGACATTGGACTCCCATGAGCTGTTGGCCAGTCCATAGTCAATACTGTGTAGACATTCATAGTGTACATTGTTGTTGCACCTAACTATGCATGATGGTTTGATATGTGCCTCTACTTACATATGTTGCTCATGTTTTGCAGGTATTTCACACAGTTCTTCACACGGGCATACTCTCTGGAGTCAGACTACATGTCGGTAGATGTGCACTGACACTTTTGCGTGGCGCCATCACTGTACATCTGGACGGTGAGGACATACCAGCAGAATCAGGTAATGAGACTACCATTGATTACATGCATTGTGTCTTGTTTGGGTGGGCTTCAGGGTGGGTTGGTGTGTAATTTGATTGAAATTACTCTTACACAGGTGTGTAGTAGTGGCTCCAGCGCGGTTAGCTGTTCAAGTGCGGCTATGTTCCATTTGGGGCACTGCTATTTGTGACACCGGTGTCATGTTGTGATGGCCAGTTTGTTTGCTCTCACATACCATGACATGGTGTCCTCTGTGGCGGGACTGTGAAGGGAATGGGTGACATGGCAATGTTGTCATGTAGTGAATCGCCTGTGGCAATGCATATTTGATTGATGGAGTTGTGTCTTTTCGTTGTGATGCATTGCTGGTGTATGTGTAGGTAGGGGTGCACACATAGTGACACTTCCATGTTAACAATCTCAGGCTGATGTGTATCTGACAGTTTATTGTCAAGTAATTTTGTGACATTGTCAGGTAGTGTCATCATTGATTGTCAGATGGTATGTGCCAGAGCAGTGTGCACTAGCCAGCACTGTGATTCCTAGGTGAAGAAGTTGGCCACCAGTTGCGTACGGGCTGCCAACCCCCGTGCCCTTTCCCCTCCCATGCGCAGCGGGCGTGCATGTGGTTGTGGATGTGGGGGCACCACCATGTCCACGGGCAGGCCCCGGCGTGTTGCAACGTTGTGCAGGACACATGCTGCCACTATGATCCTGCACACTATTCGGGGAGCATATAACAGCTGCCCGCCAGAACGGTCAAGGGAGCAAAAGCGTGACTTCAGCACTCCGAATGTGCGCTCCACTATGCCCCGTGTTGCAATGTGGGCTGTGTTGTACCTTACCTCGGGTGGCGTGGTGGGGTTCCGGATTGGGGTCATCATGTGGGGGCTGATAGGGTAGGCACTGTCCCCTGCGGAGGTGGTGATGGGTATCATTAGTGGTGTTGTGTCATGACCCAGTATCTGACATGCATGCATGTGCAGTGGCATTCATGCTCACCAAGCAGCCATGTATCTCCATGCTGGCCAGCCTCTAGGTCCCGGCATAGGGTAGACATTCTGTAGATGAAGCTGTCGTGGGTGGACCCGGGATAGTTGGCATATACTGATGTGATTATTCCCTTGGCATTGCATACAACTTGCACGTTGATGGAATGCCAGTGCTTGCGGTTTCTATAGATGTGCTCTGTTGCCCTGGGTGGACGTAGAGCCACATGTGTGCAGTCAATTGCACCAAGCACTTTGGGGAATTGAGCCACACCATAGAATTCCTGGATGCACGTCCGCCTTTCTGCATGAGTCCTGGGGAGATATATGTGCCTGCGGACTGATGGCCGTGCAGTGATGATGTTCAAGACCTGGTGTAGGCAGCGTGACTGCGTGGCCTGTGACACACCACCCACTATGGCACTTGTCCGCTGAAAGGATCCAGTGGCCAAGAAGTGCAGTACATTCAGGACCTTCTGCAGGGGGCTGAGTGCTTGGGAGCACAGGGTGGGTGATGTGAGGTCATCCTCCCACTCACTGACCAGGTCCAGTATGATGTGTGCTGGAAACCTGTACCTCCCATACACCTGGTCATCAGGCATCCCGAATAGGCTGGTTCTGGGTGTGAATATTCTGGCCCTGACTCTCCTCCTCCTCCTCCTTTGGTAGCCCACTGCCACTGCTGCTAGGAACGGTATGTTCATCCTGGCATCTGGCTTGTTTATTGATAAGTGCGCAAATTAATGCCTTGCGCGTGTTCTAGGCGAGCGTGTGACCCTCGCACCCCTGGAATCTAGTTCCCACTCCAATAGCGTGTGGAAATTCCCACGCAGCAGGCATACAGGTGCGCTGACGTACTTGCGTGTGTAAGTGCCCGCGCACCCCTGAAATACACGTACATAGGCCAATGGCGTGTACGCGCACTTTCGGCCAATTACACGCGATGACACTCTGACGTGCAGTATTTCCACGTGTGCTCCGTCATCACGTGCTGAGTGGGGAACGCCCGTGCGGATCACGTCAGACGCGCTTACGCGGTGAGGGACTCTGGTCCAATAGAATCGCGTATGCGTGCTGACGCACTTACGCGCTAAGGGCCTTTCCTCGGATTTCACGCTGACGTGCAGGAATTTCACGTGCCAAATCACTCCGTATCAAGCTGGCCACCCGAAAACACACGGAACACCACGCTCCTGCCCAGAAGGCCGAGTTACTGCCCCCCCAGTGCCCTGAGCAGCCTCCCACGTGCTATCTGCTGCTGCCTGCCTGCCTGCCTGCCTGCTGCCACCGTGCCCTGCCATTTGGTGCCTGCACATCAGCCATCTGCAGGGGTCCAGTTGCTGTGTCCACCCCTGCTGGAACTGAAGACTCCCAACTGGGATTACATCGCTCCACAGCCCAGCCCCAGGACCCAGTTGCCCACCCACACCTGCCTCTGGGGTTGCCATGTCGGGCACTTCCACATCTGGCACCAGTGGCAACCCCAGGCCAGAGGGGCAGAGGGGCACCAGCTTCACTGCCACCGAAGTTGGTGTCCTGGTGGAGCATGTCCTGGGGCAGTATGATGCCCTCTTTGGATCGTCCCGCGCCAGCAAGGAAGGACGGGAGAGGATCTGGGCCGACTGTGTGGTTGCCATCAACGCGGAGGGGGTGGCAACCCGCAACGTCCAGAAGATCAAGAAGCGCTGGGAGGACTTGAGGTCCAGGACCCTTGTGAAGGCCCGGCGCCTCGTGGAGGGGGGCCGGGGCCGCATGAGTTCCATCCAGAAGAGGGTCCTGGAACGCGTACGCCCAGCGCTCCACGCCCAGGTCCTTGAGAGGGAGGCCCGTCTGGAGTTGAGCGGTAAGTGTGCAAGCATTACTGTGTGAGACAGGGCATGTTGCGGTGTGCTGGTTCTATGATACTTGCCTGTATGTGTGCCATGGGCCATGTATGCATGTATGTGTGCAGGGACATCATGGTAATGCATGTGCGACCAGTGATGTGTGACCCACATGGTTGTTGCATGTGTTGAAATGCGGCATGGGGAGCCCTATGCAGATTTAGGACATGAGAGCATGCCAGTCTCTGTACCTGGACATGGATGGGGGTGAAGGATGGGTGCTGATGCCAGGTACATATATGGTAGCCATGTCTGTGTGCCTGACCTGCGTGTCTGTGACTTGTGCATGCCATGGATGCATGACACATGTGTGTGACAATGCACAGATTCAGTGACGCACCCAACTTACCCTTGTTTCGCCTGTGTTCGTAGTGTTTGGGGCCAGATGGATGTAACTGAGGTGAAGTGTGTGCATGTGATATGCATGAGCCATGATGCATGTGAGTTACATATCATTGAATGTTTCAAGAGTCAATTGGACATGCATGGAAATGTGCATGGCATGCACCATGCCTGTTACTGTGTGTGTTTTGCCTGGACTGACCCATGTGTTGTGGAGGGACATGATGGAAGTGTACTTTGACAGGGGTGCTCATCTGCTATTGCTTCCTGTCTAGGGGACCATTTTACAGTAGCCTGATGCTTGTGTCCTTTGTCTCCCTCTACGCAGCGGCTAGTGAAGAAGAGGGCGGAGACGGCGCTGTGGAGCAAGGCGGCGGGGATGCCCCCACGGCTGCAGCGGAAGGGGTGGGTGAGCCCCCACAGGGGCCTGCTACGGCGGAAGACGGTGAGGAGCCATCCAGGTTGGTGGTTTGCACAGAGGAGGAGGAGGCCGACACTGGTGCACACATGGGGCCTGGTGGGAGCATCCCTGCTGGTGCAAGTGGTGCAGTCCAGGGCCAGGAGGCAGCACAGGTCACCGTGGAGGTGCCTGTGCATGTCGCTGTCCCTGACCCTGTGAGTGCACCACCATGCACCAGCAGGGATGCCCCGTCCCAGGCCCGTCCGCAGGTAGAGGGGATGTCCATGTCAACTGACTCCCCTCCACCTGCGGCCGTGGGAACCCCTGGCCGCGTGGAGCAGGTCCTGATTGGGGTCGCGATGCGCACGGCTGTGATTCGTGATGCCGTGCGTGCTTCCCGGGAGGAGCACGCACGTCATCACGAAGTGCACCGTGCCGACGTGGCCCAATTGGGATCGGCCATGTTCGGGGGGTTCCTGCATGTGTTGGCCAATCTGACGGCCCTCTCCTCCTCTGTGCAGGCTATCCACCGGTCGTTCTCCTTGCCGTCTTCCGGCCCAGATGCCACCATGGCCCCCTGTGGACCTGCCCCGACCAATGCAGCCAGCTCGGTGGGGATCCACAGCAAGTGGACCCCAGCAGATGGAAGATGTGCCGGCATCATCGGGCAGGGCACGTGCACGACGGCGTCGGTGGTTACCATCAGCCTGGATGCCGTCGTGCTGGCAGAGGCAGTGGCGTCGGAGGCAGCAGCGGGCTCGACGTGGGAGGCATCATGGCTCAGGGCCATCAAGATCAGAGGGGCAGGCATCGGCCGGAGGGCAGGGCAACCCTGGCATGGCGGTGTGTTCCGTGTGGGAGGAGTTTGGCCAGCGGATAGGTGCGGAGCGGCAGCGGGCGGAAGAGGAGCGGCTCGCCATGGCCAGGGCGGAGATCTCCATGCGTCGGGCATTGAGGCGGGCTGAGTGCCTCGAGGAGGCTCGCAGGGATTTTGGTGAGCACATGGGGTTGTCCCTGCGAGACCTCGGGGCCAGGACAGAGTCCCGCCTCCAGGACATTGACATGGAGTTCGAGGATGCCCTGGCCAGCATCACCAAGTGAGCCTCAGGACTAGCCCGCTGCCTTTGTATATAGTTTTTTAGTTAGTTAGTGCTAGGTTTCCTTTATTTATTTTAATTATTTTGGACCGCTCGGACAATGGCCACTTTTTTGTACATATTTTTTTTATTAGTTAGGATTAGGTTTCATTTGTGGTGTTGGGCTCATGGACCCTGGAACATTCCTGTATATATTGTTATTTTTTGGGAGATACATTTTTTTATTTTCTTATTGTTTACACCATGACGTAATGGTTTTTCTTTGATTTCCTACTACATGGTTTTGCTTTGGACAAATTCTATTGATTTTTTAATCCTTTGTTTTTTGGTTTATCATTTTTGTTCTCGGACATGGACCTTTTATTTACTTTGCCACATAGTTGTATGTTTTATTGGTTTACTTAATTTTTGTTTTTAATACATTTTTATATTATCTTACACTTGTGTTATTTTCTCTTTGGTTTCTTACATGTCATGATATGGGTTTTGACATTCACTTGCACCCATTGTGTATGTGTGTGTGACGGACATGTGTTCTTTTGCATACTTGCCTTTGGGGTTGTGTCATGTGATTGCATTCACTATGTGGGTGCATGCAATCCTTGCCTGGGTGTTTGTGCTGGGTATGCTGGCCATTACTGCCATGATTGTGTATCGTCAGGACCTGGGGCCAGGGGGACATGGGTGGGGGCCTGCTGGCAGGTTCCCCACAGTGCTGGGGGTGGTGGGAGACATGGGTGGGGGCCTGGTGGAGGGTGTCCCTGGTGGATGGGGGGTGGGGGTGGTGGGAGACATGGGTGGGGGCCTGGTGGAGGGTGTCCCTGGTGGATGGGGGGTGGGGGTGGTGGGAGACATGGGTGGGGGCCTGGTGGAGGGTGTCCCTGGGGGGTGGGGGGTGGGGGTGGTGGGAGACATGGGTGGGGGCCTGGTGGAGGGTGTCCCTGGTGGATGGGGGGTGGGGGTGGTGGGAGACATGGGTTGGACATGGGTGGGGGCCTGCTGGCAGGTTCCCCACAGTGCTGGGGGTGGGGGTGGTGGGAGACATGGGTGGGGGCCTGGTGGAGGGTGTCCCTGGTGGATGGGGGGTGGGGGTGGTGGGAGACATGGGTGGGGGCCTGGTGGAGGGTGTCCCTGGGGGGTGGGGGTGGTGGGAGACATGGGTGGGGGCCTGGTGGAGGGTGTCCCTGGTGGATGGGGGGTGGGGGTGGTGGGAGACATGGGTTGGACATGGGTGGGGGCCTGCTGGCAGGTTCCCCACAGTGCTGGGGGTGGGGGTGGTGGGAGACATGGGTGGGGGCCTGGTGGAGGGTGTCCCTGGTGGATGGGGGGTGGGGGTGGTGGGAGACATGGGTTGGACATGGGTGGGGGCCTGCTGGCAGGTTCCCCACAGTGCTGGGGGTGGGGGTGGTGGGAGACATGGGTGGGGGCCTGGTGGAGGGTGTCCCTGGTGGATGGGGGGTGGAGGTGGTGGGAGACATGGGTGGGGGCCTGGTGGAGGGTGTCCCTGGTGGATGGGGGGTGGGGGTGGTGGGAGACATGAGCACGTGTGCAGGGTAGTTCCCTGTGGTGTGTGCTGCCTGCAGGGGCCGTGGAGGGTGTACAGGTAATGCCTGGGAGCACACAGCCAATTCGCATGTGGAACTTCCCGCGCACCCCTGAAATCCACGTACCCGGCCATATCGCGTGTGGAACTTCCCGCGCACCCCTGAAATCCACGTACCCTGCCATATCGCGTGTGGAACTTCCCGCGCACCCCTGAAATCCACGTCGCCGGCCATATCGCGTGTGGAACTTCCCGCGCACCCCTGAAATCCACGTAGCCGGCCATATCGCGTGTGGAACTTCCCGCGCACCCCTGAAATCCACGTACCCGGCCATATCGCGTGTGGAACTTCCCGCGCACCCCTGAAATCCACGTACCCGGCCATATCGCGTGTGCAACTTCCCGCGCACCCCTGCAATCCACGTACCCTGACTAATCGCGTGTGGAACTTCCCGCGCACACCTGAAATCCACGTAGCCGGCCATATCGCGTGTGGAACTTCCCGCGCACCCCTGATATCCACGTCGCCGGCCATATCGCGTGTGGAACTTCCCGCGCACCCCTGAAATCCACGTAGCCGGCCATATCGTGTGTGGAACTTCCCGCGCACCCCTGAAATCCACGTAGCCGGCCATATCGCGTGTGGAACTTCCCGCGCACCCCTGAAATCCACGTACCCGGCCATATCGCGTGTGGAACTTCCCGCGCACCCCTGCAATCCACGTACCCTGACTAATCGCGTGTGGAACTTCCCGCGCACCCCTGTAATCCACGTACCCGGCCATATCGCGTGTGGAACTTCCCGCGCACCCCTGCAATCCACGTACCCTGACTAATCGCGTGTGGAACTTCCCGCGCACCCCTGAAATCCACGTACCCGGACATATCGCGTGTGGGACTTCCCGCGCACCCCTGCAATCCACGTACCCTGACTAATCGCGTGTGGAACTTCCCGCGCACCCCTGAAATCCACGTACCCGGACACATCGCGTGTGCAACTTCCCGCGCACCCCTGCAATCCACGTACCCTGACTAATCGCGTGTGGAACTTCCCGCGCACCCCTGAAATCCACGTACCCGGCCATATCGCGTGTGCAACTTCCCGCGCACCCCGGTATACACGCACACGTTTATTTTTTCTCTCAGCGCGTGTCTGTGTTTGTGGGTACCCCTTTGTACGTCATTTGTCCTGGAGGGCCACAGTATTGGACATTGATCATGTCTGTATATAGGTGCTATTTGTTGGCGCACCTTTTAGCGCACATTTCTTGCAGGCGCAGAGACGCTACCGCCTGCTTTCTTGTGGCGGTCGTGTTTGTGCCTGTTTGTGCCTGTGCGCTGCTTTGAGCGTGCGCTTTTTTGCCCTATTCTATTCCATGAATACGTGTTGTATGCGAGCGTGTGGGCGTTCCGCGCACTTGCCTCCTAAACTTTCCCCGTGCCGCCCACATTCTTCCCCATTCCGAGTGTTGTGCCCCATTTTATTCCCCATTCCGAGTGTCCCGCCCTGTGTTCCGCCTACTTTAGATCTGTGCGCTGCGCTCGGAGTGATAGCGCAGTGGCCGTGGCGCACGACGTTGGTTGACCTGTGCGCCGGCCTGCGCCGCGCGCTTTTTCAGCGCACGTCCTCTGCTTTTCTTGCGCACGGACTTCCATGAATCGACGTGCGCTGGTTTCCCTGCGCTTTTCGCTAATTTTCGGCGCAGCGCACGTATTGGCCCCTCTGCGCCGGGATTTTCAGCGCACATTTATTCCATGAATCGGCCTGTCAATGATTTCCGATCTTGCATTGTTTTGTTTTTTAAATGAATGGGGGATGTGGTTTTAGATCATTCCCATAAAACTGCTCCCTCACAATAAAGTCTTCTTGTGGCATAACAAAATGATCTGTATCGCAATCATCCTATTTCCCACATCCGCTGGTGCAGTAAATTAATGTTTCTTGTCCACCACCCCTTTAATTGAAGTCTGCCTTTCCTCTTATCAAAGTAAGCGTCCTTATATATGATTGACAACACTGATTATGAGTTTTACCTCAATATCACAAAGGCCATCTCTAATGTCTTATCGCCCCTTATTTACAAGGATGCCTCCAGATATCGCCAGTTGCTTTTTTTGAAGCTGTCTCCAAAGCTGCTACGATGCATGCTTTAATCTATGACTTTACAGAAGATGATGATTCTAGAACTAAAATTGAAAATAGCTGGGAACATATCTGGGGACTGTCTATTACCAGTGATGTTTTGGAAAAGGTCTGGCTTAAATGCTTTAGTATCTCTATAGCTGCAAAGCTAAGACAAACTATTTTTTCATTATGCATCAAGCCTATCTTTCACTGTTTACAGTTTCTAAGTTTTCTTCAGAGTATTCTAAATTATGCTGGTCTTGTAATTCACCAAATGATATTTTATTCACATGAAATTTGAGTGTAAATATGCACTTGGGTTTTGGACCGATATTTGGACTATCCAGCAAATATCTTCTCTTTTATTGCCCCACTCTCACTTGCTAACCTTTTTTACTGGGGCCTTTGGGAGATTCTGATAGCAAAATGATGTAATCTCCCCATGTATATCATTTAATGATTGGTGTCAGCTTTCAAATGATATCGTCTAATTGGAAATCCCTTGACAAAATATCTAATGTATTCTGGTGTAGCCATGTGTGTTCCATTCAATGAATTGAGTGTTTTGCTTACTCTTGCTTAGAATATTGAAGGTTTTGTAACAAATCAATCAATTTGGTCAATTACCTTAATGATTATAATCCTCTCTTTGCACCCAATCAAATTCATGTTTCTAAACCCCCATGAACGGCATTTTAGTTAGTTCTTGTGTCATTGTAATTATATCTAATTGTTGTCCTCTATCTACCTGGTCTGTCTTTTTCGTGTCACCATGCTAGTCAATTGTTTCATTCACTATGTTCTTGGTTATTTTGTAGTCTTATTGGCTAATGTGTAGTGATATAATCTTGTCAGTAACATTTTGTAATTGTTACTCTTTCGTTAAAAAAATATTGTTATTTGATTGCACAATGCATTTAAATATTTGCATTACTTTGTTCTCTCTATTGTTGAAAATGTCATTAAAATCACTTAACTTGGGCAGGAGTTTTATACAACTTAAAAGGTTATCTCATGTTATAGTAAATGACATCTACAGAATAATGATTCACTTTTAATAGATGTTTATTGAATGAAGTGTGAAATGTTATGGTTCACTCTTTAGGATGCCTATCACTTTAAGTATGTGTATCTCGGGAGAGAATTGTAGCACTAAAAATGAACATGGTCCTGAGGCTGCTATGTCAATGCCTGGCGCTACCAGTAACCATACACCCATGAGAGCTCCAAACGCTGCAAAAAGTGGTCTTGAACTATGTCTGGGGCAAGAAAAATCAAAGAATCGCAAAAAGGGTTATGCTCAGAGACGGAGCGATAGGAGGCCTGGGGGTTCCAGACGTTCTTAGATGTAGCCTAGCAGCCCAACTATCACACGCTTTCACATGGCAGGCCGAAACTAGTACACCTTGATGGAAACAAATAAAAGAACATTGGTGCTCATCACCTTTATCCACCCTACCACACCTCACGGCATCTCGCAGGGCTCCAGATACCGGCTAGCTAATGGCCACTAGAAACACAGTCCAGTGCTGGAAAAAGCAGCAAGCCAATGGGGACACAGGGGGTCCCTCACTCCAGTCTGGAATAACCCAGACTTCACCCCCGGCCTCGAACAAGAGACATTTAGCAAATGGCGGGAGGGGGGACTTTGGAAAATTAAGGACTTCTACACTAATGGGGCACCACTCTCCTTTGAAGAAAGCAAAAAAACGAAATTCCGAATCCCAGAAACTGAAAGATTCCGCTATGTACAACACTGGATGTCACAACACTAGAACGCATGGGAGCAGAGAACAGAACCCGCTGGCACTCACGCCAACATCAATGGCCTGAGGGGGGAAAAAATCAACCATATACAAGCTCCTAGAGAAGGGTGACCCCAATAAGGAGAACTATATGCTCAGATGGGAGAGGGACCTAGGAAGAGAATTAGAAATGGAAGAATGGGGGCTTATCTTGACCCGAATGCACAAAACCTCAAAATGTGTTACGAACAAGGAGGGGGCAGTGAAAGTATGCTACAGGTGGTATGTCACCCCAGAAACCCTGAACAAATGCAATCCCGGGTATTCACCGCTTTGCTGGAGAGGATGCGCAGAAACGGGTTCACTATTCCACCTTTTATGGTCATGCCCAAAATCACGAACTGACAATTCCATAGGTTCCAGGGATTTTATTATTGGGCAAAACGGGCAGGGGGATGTTCCCACTCAAGGGTCACCTGGTGGATTTGATTACCCACCTCCTCACCGCAGCTAAAATCACTATCGCCCGGCAATGAAAGCATCCTGAAGGTCCGGCAATCACCATGTGGTGGATAAAATGCTGGTATACAGCAGCTGCAAAGAAAATAACAGCCGCTCGACTGAGAATCATGGGGACATTTTACAACACCTGGGCATTCCTCCTGGACTATACAGAACAATTTCCGGGGATAGTGTGACAACCACCAACATCTCGATGGTGTACAAAACATTGCACTCTTAATCTCTTCCCTATCATCTGACCCATGACAATGGAACTGCCCAACATTCGAAACCCAGCAAAGGGATTGCCCCATGTTATTGTCTCACGTTACTAAAGCGTATCTGCACATGTACCCCGATTTGACCCGATTGTATGTTGTAAAAAGTATGTGTGTCTCTTGACATTTATATTCATCCGATCATATCTTAGTTGATCTCTTACTATTCTATATGCCATTTTAGCATTTGACCCAAAATATTAACTACATAATTTAAATATACAGTGCAACATTTTTAGACATTGCTATGGTTTAAATATCTATTTTGTATTTATCTAATTTGATTTGATAATTTATGAAATATTTAGGATATTTATATTTTGTATTTACTATGTTCTCTATTTAAAATAATTATTGCTTGACTAATATGTATTGTGTTATGGATTGATTAATTAAAACTGAAAGAAAAAAATAATCTGTTTAGCTTAAATGTTCATATGGTTGAAGCGAAAGATGGGGTAAACGGGTGGTGGGGGGTTGCTCTCAGACAAGACTGATGTGTGAAGGCAGAATGGTGGCCAGTCCTCTCTCTGCTCTCACTGCTGTTGATGGGGAAATCTTAAATGGGGAAACAGTTGAATCTGACAGAGCAGGCTACAGCAGTCAGTTAAATCGAAGCTGGCTCTCTGAGGTTTATTTATTTCAATTAAATAAGACTTCAACTGCTCACCTGGGACAGTATTACAGCAACCTTTCACCAGTGCAACTGCAAATAGCTCTAAGGAGAAGTTCTGTAGAGCAAAAGAAACATTGCAATGCTTTTTTGAATCAGGGCCATCTTTGCCTAGTAAGAAATGTGCATTAATACAAAAATGCGTAGAAAGAATGTTTGCCTGAGAGATAATTCCACTTGCACCAATACAATGTTTGTGTAATATATCCCCTGTAACAATTGACAGGCAGGCAAGTGCAACTTTATACATGTATAGTATCTGTAACTTCCCATGTATACTAGCTGATTGCATCATAACATATGCATGGTGGGCTTTCCTCCGCCTGCGTTGTCCATCCATTGCAGCCTGCGCACACAACTGTGCTGACATCCAGTTGTGGATGTGTGTGCTTAGAATACATATTCACAGCCATCCTTAGCTAGTTTCCCCTGGTCTCCTTTTAAGTTCCCTACCTTGGAGCATACCCTCTTTCACATCATCTCTACTCTTATTTGTCCCTTCCAGTTTCACCCCCACAATCTGTCACCATCACTGCATGCACAAACCCATTCCATAGCATTTGCAACAACGTACCCAGCACCAGCACCTCCAGCCCATTGTCATCTCGCCCTCCTCATGAATCTCATAACAGCCCACATCAAGAAGAACCCCACCACCTTCCATTCGGTATGCAGTGACAACACTAGTGGAATGAATACTAGCCTTGGCACAACATTACCCTTATTACTCCCTGATCACAATCCAGCAAATACTCTAGGACTGGGGTTAGATCAGTAAATTAATACAGTCCTAGAATAAGTGGTAAGTGTTTTGGGAAATTATAAATTAAACATTGTTTTAATAACAGTATTCCCCATTCAATCCAACTTCCATTTCCTTGACACAAAGGGCCTCATTACACGGATGGCGGTGGACCACGGTGCTGTTAGCACCTTGGTCCATGCCGGTAAAATACTGGCACCACCTTGGTGGAAAGGGGAATTACCGCCCTATTCCAAGGTTGGTGGGGCGGTAATTCCCCCTTCCCCCATTGCCCTTCCCCATTCCCATTTTTGCCCCATAGGCATAATGGGAATGGGGAAGGTGCTAATTACGGCACCGCAAATTGCGGTACCGTAATTAGCTCCCTGGTCCCTTTGCGGGTTGGTTTTTAACGCCTGCAAAAAGCAGGCGTTAAATTCTCCAACCAACAAAGGGACCTCGTAGTAAGGCGGTAAGGGTTTACCGGTACCGGTAAAATACCAGTACCGGTAAACCCTTACCGCCTACCGTGTAATGAGGCCCAAAGTCACCCTTGCCTCCAAACTTGGATGTACCCCGCTGCTCCTAAAATAGTACCTACTACTTCAAATCTTGCTCTCTCACTACTTGTCTTTTGCCAAACTAGTAACTCTTTTCTCTGCCCCTTTACCGGTCTTTGCCCCTTCTAGTAAAGCCCACGACTTTGACATGCCTCCTCCCTCAAGCAATTCCTGTGACAAGCGATTACCTATTAGAGTTACTCTTTGATCTCAAGGTGGGATACAACTCCCAACACCTACATGTATACCCTCCTTGTGAAGGACAAGGGAGAAAGGTTACAAATATTAAAAATATGGTATTTTATTAGGCACTTTATACCCTATTCCTCCTGCCTCAAAGAGCTGCAATAATACATGTTGTTATAGCGTGACAGGCTAAGGGAGAGTTCATTATCGTGCGATAATGAAACACTCCAAATGTATGGCAGAAAGGGGAGTGACATTGAGGGCCTTCGTTATGAGAAGGGTCACTAGTCCAAGTGATAATGACCACTTCCGAGGTCTATAAGGCTATTATAGTGTTAATAGCAGTATATGAATTGGATTAGTTGTGGTCAAGTACAAAAAAAGTTCAATAGTGTTTAAAGTAAAGGTACCAGTCATGGAAATAAATCAAATGCGCTTTTATTGTGTAGTATTCATGAAAGGTTGATTTTTTATAAGGACATTTATTTAATTGTAAGCTTAGTTTAACTGGAACAGATTTTACATGAGAATGCACTGGGTGGAGTGTAAACGTAAACTGTTTCTGAATATGAAAGTAAAAAAATGTTTTAGCTTTTACTTTGGATATTAACTGTCACGTAACGTTGAAAGTGCACTGAAAAAAAGATTCTTGCAGAGAAGGGGTGTCTTGTGTTTGCTTTTTCTTATTTGCAGAAAAATGCTTTCTGTTTCCTTGTCTGCTTCTGAAATCAGTGATCGGAACGCAGTCAATAACATTCATTAATGACTGCATTTGAATATATATTCTCACACATAATTCAATGTCTCCAGTAATTCATCCATCTAAAAACAAAACCAGCATGGCCTAAATGATCATGTATCAACATTTCTGATGAACTCCCTGACCCCCGCCTGCTTTGAATAATAGTCTACAGGTAATATGACATGTTTGTTAACCTCCGGCCACACCTCAAAATGACGCATACAAATTCAGCATCTACATGGTCCATCAAGCTATTCTGCCTGTTAATGTTAAAGGATATATATACCACGCACTATGAACACCGTAGTGGTCCCCATGCGTTCTGGTGGATCTGAAAGAAAGGTGGGTAGGTTAGGGCGCATTAGTAGGATAATGTTTGGTGAAAGAGTAAGGGAGCTGTGATGTGCTGTTGGCAGCTTCAGTTCGGTTAACACTGTTCTCTGAGCTTTTTGGTGTGGTATCCGGTCGGAGTCCGTTGTGTGCTGTTGTGTAAGGCTCTGTGTAGTGTGTTGGTTGTTGCAGTGTGGTGAAGTGCATGCAGGTCGTTGCAGTTTAAGAGGTACGGTTGTGTTTTGTTTAGGGTTTGAGAGGTGTGTGAAGAGGGGTGAGGTTTTAGTAGGGTTGGTTATTGGCATTGTTGTCATGGAGAAAAGGGCACTCATATTGTGTGTCCTTCGAGATTTAGACAGCATGTCTTCCTTTATATTGATCTAGTTTCAACAAGACAAGGCTATCTCTCATCTCTCTGTCCATGTGTTGCGTTAGCTAGTCTCTACAGTTCTATCTTTGTACTTCCTCGGGCCAACCCCTACATTCCAGTCTGTGCCTGAGGCTGACTGGTCCCCGCGGTTCTATCTTGTTGTGACCTATGCCCATACCTATAGCTCTGTCCAAGTGCTACGTGGCACAGTTCAGACCTTACCAGGATGTCGGGATTGATGGAAGTGACTCACCATACCTATGTCTAGGATGATTTGTTGTGTGTGTTGGGTTAATCGTTAGAAGGTCAGTGCATCTCCAGGAATACTGCTAGGGTATCATGAAGGTAGGTCTAGTGCATTCTGTCTTCTACTTGCTAGCTTGGTGTGTGTTTCTCAGTGTGGTGATATTGGTCTAATTTAGCTGGCTGGTTAGCTTATTTGGAGAGGTAGGTTTGAGGATGGTTGTCTTGTGAGCGTGAGGTAATAGTTGGATAGTGTGGATGCACAACTGGATTGGGATTTACACAAGGTTCATGTAGCCATGTCTGTCACGGGGACGCTAGGTAGTGGGTAAGGTTGATGGTTGTGCCTTGTTTGTGTCAGCCTTGTTAGCTATTGTTCTGTACTGATTGGTTTGATGCTCATGGTCGGTTCCTTCTAGCAATATTTCTCTTGTTGTTATGTGTGTTCCCCCTCTCTGTTGGGTCTAGGTGTTATCTGTACCGTCATGGGTTCTGTGAGCTGCTTCTCTTTGCATTTCCGGTTTTATTGTTTCAGTTGTTTCTGTCTGGTTCCTGTGATAAAGGAAGTACACTGTTGTTGCTACACAATGTTTATATCCATCCATCTACCACTCTATCCATTACTTGCCATAAAAACGTTCATGTGTGTCTTTGACATCCCTACGAGACCCTGGTGTGCCAGAGGGATAAAGTGCAAACGCATTTTAACTGGGCAAAGGCATTTTTCCCTCCACACTAACTAAAGTAAAGGGTTACAAGCCTTTGCTCAAACCCCTCTCATCCACAATGTGTCTTCCTTTACCTTTGCAAGTATTTTATCCTCTTTGCTTGCAGTCCTCAAACCTCTCGCAACCATCACACCTTAAAAAGAATCTCCTGTATCTTTCCAGCCTGGCAGATGTTCAGTCATTGTTCATTCAAATTTGTGGTCAACAGCTCAAATTTGCCGTAACTATACAGGACCCTCCTGGTGTATTATGTGTAGGGTGGGGCACCTGCCCCAGAAAGGAGTGAAAATGCTCATCAGCCCCAGTGATTACGTCAAGCCCTCCAATTTCTTTTCACAATAGTTGCATTTAGCAGAACTAATTATCACATATTTTTGACAAATATATGACTACCAAGATGTCAATATATAGCTGAATGGGTGACATGTAAACCATTCCCTTGTTCTAATAATTGCAGGTGGCTGCATACATATATATATATATATATAAACACACACGACTAAGGATGACATTCTTAAACATATTTCCTCTACCCACTCCACCATTTCTAAGGTACAGCCATCCAGGGCACTATGTGCTTGTGTTTGCATCTCAAGTAGAAAGGAGGGTGTTAATCCAGGTCTTCGACGTGAACTCCCCTACAGTATTGTACCAACCTGACAACATCCACACTTTATGTTAGGTTATGTTAAAGGTTCTCATACCGCGCACAGTTGCCACCTGCGTGGTTTCTTGGTGCTCTGGTGGCTCTGTAAAGGCAAGGGGGGAGGTGGTTAAGTTAGTAGGACTAAGCAGGAGAAAAGAGCAAGGAAGCTGTGTTGTGCAGTCGGAGGCTTCAGTTCGCTGACACCGTTCACTGAGCATAGGTGGGATTTTTGGTTGGTAGCCGCCATGTGCTGTTTTTAGTAGGGTAAGTTAGTGGCAGTTCCCTTTCCTATCCCAGCTGTTCTGACTAACTGTGGGCCATATTCCTTACCCTGTTGTACATTCTGGTGTGTAGCAATTATCACCCCCACGGGTTCCTCCTGGGGTGATGTGTTCCGCAGTCCGCCCATGCGAGATATTGCTCGCTAACACAGATGGGCCAAAAGCAAGACCTGGCTCACCAACCCAGATCGGCCTGTTGTAAGACATGGCTCACCACCAAAGCAGGGCCAAATGTGAGACATGACCCACCAACACAGAGCTGGAGGGAAAACACCCAAAATTGGAACAAAGGAGCAGTATGGAAACACCCAGAATTATTACAGTGTTAGAAGGAAAGCATCTAGAATTAGAACACAGCAGTAGTAAGGAAACCTTTGGAACTGAAGTGCTAGCAGGGACACTCCTAGAGTTGGAACAAAATAGCAATGGGAAAAAACACCTAGATTTGGAACAGGGCACTAGAGGTGAAGCACCTAGATTTGAAACCTAGCAGTGGCATGGAGACCTCCTCAAACTGGCACACCAGTGCGCCTCTGCAGGGCTTTCGCTGTAAAAAAGAGAGGTTCGGGCATGCTAGAACGTCTACTGGTATGACAGTGGTCCTTGTAGCACTTAATTATGAGCATATCAGAGCAGTAAAAAAACAACTGTAACAGGGTGGTAATTCTGTTACCGCTGCATTACCGTGCCACCGTACAACAGGTTCGGCGGTGAGATGAAGGAAAATCTGCCACCTTACTGCTAAAAAATATGCAGAATTACCGGCAGTGGTAATTCCACCAAAATCCCAATGCAGTCCTAAGGTCTCCAAAAAATTGGGACCAACACCACCCAGCACCACTTCTAATCCTGCGGTAATCCGCAGGACCAACTGGCGGTAACAGTAAATCCATTTGGCAGTATTCTGTTGTATTTACAGCCAGAATACCGGCAAACTCATAATGAAGGGCCAAATCTGGTGCAGCACGGAACTCTGAATAGAAGCATGAAGTTTGCACTAAGCTCACCATGCCACGCAAACAGCTAATGTTCATACACCAACCATTGTTGGGACATGTAGAGCATACTCTGAAAAGGAATAAAACTGAGTGGACAACATCTCCCCAAAGGCCAACAAGGATTCACTGCCACTGAGGAAAAATAAGGTCCTCATCATCACCCAAGTGAAGTTTGTTTTCTATTGAGCCTACACATCTGCTGCCCTTATCAGTGCTCGACCTCATAACCTCATACCAGAAACATATTGATGGAGGCATTACAGGCCATTCCACTGGGCGCGACGATCAAGTGGGAGGACTGCAAGAAAGTGATTCCAATGCATGAGAATTACTCTTGGGTGTCTGTAAAAGAGCCCAGCACCAGTAGGGCTGCCCCGCCACCCTTGTCTGGAATGCAGAGGATGTACAATGAACTGTGCACCCAGAAGCTGCATTTGCTTGTGCAGTAGCACCTGAAACGTTTCAAGTGCCAGATGGTATTACCAATAACCACCTCAGACCCAAATAACCGGACATACTCAAACAATATGGCAAAATACTACTTTATTATCAACTCAATAAAGTAGGGAAACCTGGTGAACAGATTGCAGCTCACTCACTCACGAGAAAACATTGATTATACAAAGGCTTTCTACCTCAATATGTGTCAGCTATGATGTCATCCTACATAGCAAACTTTAAAACCATTTGACAGGAGGGATTGGCTGAGGGGAACATGTATACCTATGGTCCATATAAGTGTTAGCATCATTATTGGATACCCCATATCGGGTAGGCACACCTTGAACTAGCTCTAAATACGTATAATACAGATTAATAGCAGAATAACAGCAGTGGATTGGCTTCTGCAACATTGAATAAGGCACTGCTACATAGACCCTCATGATTGGTTGCCATACTCTCTTAACCATGGACTTTCGTCTCGTTAGCAGCACATAAGCAAAATTAAACTCGGGTGCAGAGAACAACGGCAGACTACTACCCACTTGCCCAATTAGTCCATCATCTCTCATCGATAAGGCCCTAAGGGAAGGCTTCTTCTTTGTAGTTGACCTTGCAGACTGTTCTCTTCTCCAGGACGTTTTCTGCATCCTTGATTGTCCAATACTTGGCAATTGTGAATGTTTTCTTCTTTTCTTAATCTAAGAGAAATATGGTTTGCAGCTTATCCTCTTGACTCCCTTTGTACCTTGCAATTATTCCTTGATGTGCCATCCTTGATCCCAAGCCAATAGATATTCTTTGTTCCTCACACAAATCTGTTTTCCAGCGCCTCTTGGCTCTGCAGCCCGGGTCTGTCTCTGAGGAAGCTTAATTGGTTTCAACACGAGGCTGGTGTCCATCTTTTCATCATGGCAGCTTTAATCATGTTATATTTTCTTCTGCAGCAAACTTCTATATGTCTTATCTACCTTGCGTTTTTGCGTGTGCACATTCAGTTAATCTTTTCACACTTGTCTCCTTGGTGCACATAATTTCTTTGTATTTGATTACATGTTTTTCTTATTGCTTCATTTACGTCTTTATTCTTTAGGTATTCGAATATCTTTTCAGTGCGTCCTTGTGTCTTCTCTTCATGACGTCACTCTGCCATTATCTGATTTCAATTACAGCTCTTCGATGTCCAATGGTGTATGCAGACATCCTTCCACCACGTCAGTGCAAGAGTACATTGGATATGGCTGTCTGAGTGCATAACGTCTCTCATATCTTCGATGTGGTATTGGGATACCTGGTGACACGCATAGTGCTCTCTTGATACTATTCCAGTATGACGTAAGTGAGAGGGCGGGCACTAAAGATGATGGGGGTCATTCTGAGGTTGGAGGTAAGGAATTACCGGCACCGGTAAGGATGCCAATGCCGATGCTGGTAATCCCTTACCTATGTATTCCGAGGTCCCTTTGCGGGTCCTTCCTTACCTCCTGCTTTTAGCAGGAGTTAAGTATGGGACCCGCAAAGGTACTTCAGAGGTAATCACGGTACTGTAATTTACGGTGCCGTAATTACCTCCTTCCCCATTCCCATTGAGCCCTACGGGGCAGAAATGGGAATGGGGAAGGGAAGAAGGTGAATGGGGAATTACCGGTCCCTCCAACCCTGGAACGGACCGGTAATTACTCCATTCACCATGCCGGATTTGGGACGGTTTCGGAGGCAACCATGGAGCTAATTACTCCATGGTTAGCTCCAAACCCGGAATGAGGCCTGATGTGTACATCTGTCCCTCTACATTCCCCCCTCGACCACCTCCTCTTCTTTAATCTTCTTCATCGTTTCTTCATACTTTGGTTTCTTCGGTTTCCATACCTTTGTCACCCCCCTCGAGTCGTTTGCATTCTTTATGTGCTCATCCATACTCCAGGTCATGTGACAACACTCTCCATTCGGTTAACAGAATACCCAATGTTGTACATAGTTACATTGTCCTGTAATGATCCTTACAAGACAACATCCTGGCAATACAAACACTAGTATTGCTCCAAGTAACTTAAAGGCATTTGCCAACCAGGTTGGAATCCATGAAAACAGAGACAAAATCAATCTTCCTCTGTCTCATCAACCTCTTCCTCCATCTTTGCATTTAAGTTTAACAACATAGTTATTGCCTCTGTCAGGGTTCCATTTGCTCCATCATGGGCAGGTGTGTATGTGCAACAGGGAGGCCCATCTTGGTGCACACACCACCTTCTGTTCTGGAGGGCCATGAGCCTAATGGACCTCCGTCCTTCTCGGATCTGTGAGAAACGCAAAGGTGTCTCCCTAGCTAGTCCTCAGGGATCTGTCATCCAGGTGGCCAGGGCATGGCCATCGCTATTGGATCCAGTTGCTGGGGTGGACCAGTGAGGGAGGATCACCTGGATGGGGGTCCTCTGGGAGTGGGACAGCGATGGGTGAGACGCGGTATCCACCTTCCTTCAACACCTTTTCCCCATGTTACCACGTAAAACATTCTAAAGCACTGCCCCCACCCCTTTTTTGACACAAACACTTTTGCACGACACACTAGATAACGGACTAATACCAGCACCATTTACCTGACATGTCCCAATACAAGGGTCAGGCAAAGTCAAGCAATTAATCAGAATCCACACTCCTGATGGCAGAAAAGCACGAGGAAATGGATAGGAAGGCGCGGCAGTTCAAGCAAAGGAGAAAAGCGGTAGGAATTGAGAGGGTTGAGAGGAGAGAAGTGACCTTGCCCCTTTCGCCCCAGACCCGCGGGACCTTCGAGGAAGAAAGCCTAAGACTGCGAACAATAGCACAATTGTCTTGTAGCAGATTTCAACGGTACATGGGGCAAGCCTATTCCGATAAGCAGGAGCAAGATAAGCTCTCGCGACCATGGTACCAGCCTTGACTCCAATGAAAAGGAAAGCAAAGCGGTTCCTTTTCCGCCAGTGAGTCGAGGGGAGAACTGATAAGAACCGGGCCGACTTGATTGATAATCGCAAAGTGGCAAATTTGAACAAAGTTCAATGAACCGTGAAAAAACTGTAACAAGTGTTAAAGGGGAGACCAGCTGCAGAGGGAAATCGGCATCACATGGGTGCTAACTCAAGAGACTCTGGTCGATCCCCGTATGAATGAAACTTCAGAAATCAGAAGGCCGTAAGAGAGCGGCCAAGTTAGGTCAAAGGGGTTATACAAGAGATTGAGCAAAATCCCTCTACAGTCGAAAGTCTTGGATCTACGAACTATAAAGAAAGCAAGAGAAGTGAATCACGACAGATGAGAAAGCAAGGGAAGGGAACCCTGTAACCATTTGTGAATGTGAAGTTGGTAAGAGTGAACCTGACCGAGGGATGCTGACGAGAAGGGGGCAAGTCTAAAGTCCCAAGAAACAGTGTGTTGACAAGAGTGAACCCGGAGCAGGGATGTCAAGTGGAACTGTTTAAAAAGACAGCAAGATTTGTTAAAGAGGGATCTAGGTCCAGAAGAGGGGTTTTCAGGGGTGAAGAATCCTCACCCTAAGTGAAATCAAGAAACAAACTTTCATCTCGGTGTAGGACCTTTTGTTTTGTTATTTAAACATGTCAGGCCCTGGAAGGCAAGGGACTTTCTAGGGAAACAAGACTTGGCCAACAAGGCTCCTGATAAGCTACAACAGAACTGTCCACTCGTGCCGAGTAGACTCGAGTGTCTGCTGTGCTCCAAGATCCCACCTTACCCCGTACATAAAACGTGGGGAACAGAGACCCAGGTTGCCGCATCCTGACATATTATTTGAGAATACTTCTTTCTTTTCTTGAAAACCATCCTGCATCCCTTTTTGTATTAGCTATGAGGTTTGGCAATAGGTTTCTCAGTATAGGCCCTTTTATTTTGGCACAACGCCACTAGGACTGCCTTATTTTCATTTGATGGTCGTTGCTTGCTCCCATCTTAGATTTAGGTTTAGTTTAGGTGTTTTACCATCCTGCAAACATTGTTCAATAAACACCCTTAAACTGTGATCATTTGTGTCTGTCTTTACTGTTGCCACCATGGGTTCCTCACATCTGGTGTCAGAAGTGGGATGTGACTCAATTGAAACAAATTGGGGAACCCTACAATTTCAAAAACGTAGTCAGAGAGCCTACAACCCTTCCATTGCCACCAAGGAATCAATAGGGTTTGATATCTGTAGCAGTAGGGAAGATATTATACGCCCTAGGAAAAGAGGAATGATTCCTATGGACCTGGTTTTGATACCCCCTCCAGGGTGTTACATACAATTAGCCCCGAAATCTGTCCTAGCATGGAAGTTCGGGATAGACATCTTAGTGGCCATTATTGACCCCGACTTCAGGGGAGACATAAAGGTTCTCTTACAGAATCATGACGAAGTCCCTTTTGAGGTACGTCAGGGAGAACAAATGCGCAGGGAATTTTGGAAAGAGCTTTGTTCCCTCAGTTTAAAGAAAGCAAACCAGATAAAACAGAAAGAGGTAACTTAGGCTTTGGCGAAGCTGATAAATCTCTTAACATCGAAGACAGGAAAGGAGAAGAACCCACATCTATCCCAACCTAGCCTTTGCCCAGTGACATTATCCATCCCTCGCTGAAGCATTTTTACAAGCAATCCCAGAAGAGGAAGACATAGAGAAGGGAAGCCCTTTTTTCTTCTTAAAACTTGGGTTACTTTACAGAAGAGAAACCTCCCCAGAAGGTGTTTATAAAGACCCAACTAGTGATACCTGTTAAAACACGTTAAAACTTAGGCACTTATTAGTGGAAGCTTTTACTAGCCAGGTATCCACGCCGATATAAAAACATTCATACAAACATGCGACATATGTCAGAAGACCAGCCCGCACATCCCAGTACCTGCCCCTTTAAATCCGCTGCCGATTATAGAAGTCCACTTTTCTAGAATTGGTATGGACATAATAGGACTTCTAGAAACATCTATTTTTTAAATAATGTTTTTAATTAGTTTTATCCAGTATATAAGTAACCACATTACATAGCACTGACCAAGCAGTGTCAATTGCCATCACACAAAATCACATTATAGTCCCATCAACTCCTACCCCGCACTGTTAGCCTACCTCCTTCCCAACTCCCCCCTTGCCTATTGCACTCTTATACTATCAACTCACTAATCTAGCAAGACTGGAACACTTCGCACCTCTATTAGGGTTGATCTGCACTCATTACCTCTGTAACTTCTTCAGCAAACAGGGTTTGTGCCAAGACTTCCCATTCTACAATGTCCCCCGCGGCCCGTCATCCACCGCCCTTCTCCATGCTCCCATTTCCACCATTGCCCACCTTCTCAGGTCCCACTACCAGTCCTCCACCCCGGGGTCCATGGGGATTTCCATGCCGTAGCTATTCTGCGGTTGGCCAAAATGCACGCCAGATCCTTCATTTTGTGAATATATTTCCTGCCCTTGCGGCGTGAAAACCGTCCCAACAGGTATTCACCCGGGGAAAGCACATCCAGTTCCATCCCTCCTTTATGCAGTTTATGCGCCACACCTTGCCGGTATCGCCCCACTACAGGACAAGCCCAGAAAATATGCAACATCCCAGCATCTATCTCCCTACACCTGGGACACGCCTGTGCCTCCACACCTGGGAACCTAGAAATCCTCTGAGGCGTCATATATGCTCTATGCGTTACAAGCAGTTGTATGAGCTGTAGCCTTGCATTCCGCGACACATTCTTATGGTATCCCAATATTTGCGCCCATTGTGCATCTGTGAATACCACCCCTAGATTCTCCTCCCATTTTCCCTTCACAGCTAAGGGGGAGGGAGGCCCATTAGACAATAACAACTCGTATATCCGTGATATAATGTGTCCCCTTTCTGCTATGTCATACAGGACATCCACCACAGAGTGCTTCTCCATTAATTCACGATATGTGGGCTGTCTACGCATGATCTCTCTCTTAATAGTGCTGTGTAGCAAATATTGTCCTGTATGGATGCCTGTGTGGCCCACCAGCTCTAAACATGGTATAAAAGTCGTATCTTGCAATAAGTCACCTATTGTGGCCACCTGCAAGTTTGCCAATTCGTGTGTATTCCCATTATGACCTGTGCCGAAGACTCAGCCACTGAAACCAGGGGAATCTGCACCAAGATTGGATCTGTGAGCCCCAATGCCACCAATGCACTGTCCCACATTTTCACCCCTAGTGACATTAGGTGCGACCAATGGACCCCTCGCGGCTTCTTGAGCCACACCAGTTCCTACAGGTAATAACAAAACCCTCTTGGTTTCAACATCCGTGTGTCAGGGGTGGGGTCATCCGCCAGCCAATCTACCACAAACTGTATTTGCCCTGCTATATAATATAATTCGACTGCAGGATCCTAATACCCCCTCAGCGTACGGCTTGTGTAATGACGATAGTGCAAATCTGTTCCGCCCTTTCTGCCATAGAAATCCTCTACAGATACTATCCAGCATTTTAAAGAAGGATCTCGGTATGTAGAAAGGGACATTAACGAAGAAATGTAGCAACCTGGGAAGCGCAACCATTTTCAACAAGGCTGCCCTCCCCATCATCAAAAGAGGCAGTCTTGCCCAGAACCTCATAGAACCCTTAACACCCTCCAGGACGCCCAGTGTGTTATGTATGTTCTTCGTGCAGATTGCGGTAAACATTAGCCCCTAAATGCCTAAATGTGGGCATTTTCCATTGCAGGGCGAGGACGGGTAGCACACTTAATTCTATCTTACGCAATCCCCCTAAGGGGAATAAAGCAGACTTGTCCATGCTGGCTGTGATCCCTGACAATTTCGCAAAGATGTCTATAGCTTCTATTAACAACTCCAAATTATCTTCAGGGTTTTGGATGTATAACAGCGTATCATCTGCTTACAGGGATATCAGATGTCTAGTCCCATCTATTTCTATGTCTGCTTCAATTAATTCCGGCCGGAGATACTGGGCATTGGGTTCCATGGCTAGGACATAAAGCAGCAGCGACAATGGACAACCCTGGCTTAGCCCTTTCTCTAATTTCCAAGCTTCCGAAATGTATCTTCCAGTTTTGACTCTTGCCAGTGGCTTGGTATAAACTAGCTGAACCCACTTGATATATGACTGCCCGAAACCAAACCTGCGCAAAGTTGCGTGTAGCGGTCCCATCGTACTGAATCAAACGCTTTAATCGCATCAAGTGTGGCTATTGCACACAGTGTGTCCCAGGATGCGGTCTATCTATCACACGGTGCAGGAATCTCAAATTCCAGGTCACACTTCGTCCTGGGACATAACCCTTTTGATCCAGCTGTACCAGATCATGAATCCTTTTTTTCATCCTATTGGCAAGCATGGATGTAAGTATCTTGCTATCTTGATTAAGCATCGAGAAGGCCCTATAAGAGCTACACTACTCCGAGTGCTTGTGGGGTTTAATAAGTGGAATAATGATGGATTCTCTCAGACTAAGCGGGAGAACCCCGCCTTCATAGAAATCGTTAAAAGTGCTGAGCAAGTGAGGGCATTCCTGGGCATATTCCTTATAAAATTCACTAAGTAGTCCATCTAATCCTGGTGTCTTCCCCTTCGGCAAGGCTGTGATTGTGCTCTGTATATCTTCCAGGGAGATAGGCGCTTCTAGGCTGTCTCTCGCCTCGTGACTCAACACTGGGAACACTATCTAGTCCAATACCTCCGCTAAGTGAGCCCTCAGTGTTCGGTGTCCCTCCCTGTAAAAGTCTCGGTAAAATTCCAGGAATGCATTGTTAACACCCTCCTGGGTATGACATAGGTCCCCCTGTTTCGTATATATGCAGTTTATGGGGTCCCGTTTCTTCTAATTCTTATACAGCCATGCCAGAAACCGGCCAGGCTTATCTCCTTCCATGTGTTGCCCTTCTGTGTATTTAGCAAAGCTATGTTTGCCCAGCCTCTCCCCACATTCCATACATTTCTGTTTTAGTTCTATGATCTTAGCTTTTGTGCCTGGTGACTGCCCCTGAGACTGCTCAAGTGTCCGCACACTTTCCTCTGCAGCTGACAAATCCCTACTGATGTGTGCCTGGACATTGCTTGGCCCTGCAATGGCTGTCCCTCTCACCACCACCTTCCGTGCCTCCCAAAATGTACCTGCGCTGCGTACACTGCCCATATTATGGAGAATGTACTCAGTAATGCTATCCTTAATGCAGTCATGAAATGGAGGATCCTTCAAAGACTCTACTCTAAGCCTCCACATAGGTATTGGTGCCCTAGGGGGCGCCCATTGCCATTGTAGGCTAAGCTGGGCGTGATCCGATAAGACCCTCCCTTTGTACTGGGCGTGCGTGAAAATATGTGCTAATTCGTGCACCACAAAGAAATAGTCTATTCTCATGTGCATTGCGTGTGGTGCAGAGTAGTGCAAGTAGTGTCTGGTGTCTGGATGGAGAGCCCTCCAGGCGCCCACCAGGGCAAAGGAATCGAGGAGCCTCTGTAGTGTCTTAGCCGGTGGAGCTGGTTTGGTGTATTTGGTGTTTGATCTGTCCAGCAGCGGGTTTAGCGTGCAATTAAAGTCTCCTACCCATATAATATTACTGTCCATGTATGGGCCCAACCTGGGGTACAGAGTTTGAAAGAAGGTAGCTGCCCCGTGATTAGAGGCATACGTAGTGATCAAACATATGTCCACCCACTCCAGGAGGCCCTGTACCAGTACCATTCTTCCCTCGTTGTCCGTCTTAACCTTGGTGACCTTAAAGGGTACCAGGGGGCTATTCATATCAGGCATCCTTGAGCATTGTGGAGTATGTGGAACCAAATACCTGCCCCCTCCATTTATTTGCTAGCAACGCTCGTTTTTCAGCCATGAGGTGTGTCTCCTGCAACATGGCTATGTCCACCCTGGTTCTCTTGAGGTACAAATAAACCCTATTTATTTTCACATAGGCGTTCAGGCCCCTCACATTCCAAGTGAGGACCTTTACTGTCCCAGTCATTAGCTTTTATCCCCTCGTGATGGGCGTGGCCGCCTTGACACAGTGCCCAGTCCTGCTTCCTCCCCTTAAAACATCCCCAACTATATACAGCTGTCCAACAGCATTGGCTTTGCTCAGGCATACCCTCTTCTCGCATTATCCCTAGCAGACCTACATGGGGCTTATGCACAGCGGTTGGGCTCAAAAACAAAGTGCCCACAAAAAAAGAAACTTGGAGGGTGTGGCGGCCGCAGCCACAGATTTGAGCTCCTCTGACATGGTGTAAGATACGGACCAAAGAAAGTCCCTGCCTTGTACTATTAAGCAAAAAGGTAAGCAAGCAACCACAATCTGCTCCTGGGAGAAACATTCTCCTAGTGAACATTGGTTTAACGTAGACTTAGGCCCTCATTCCGAGGTTGGAGGCAAGGGAACAACGATGCCAGTAAAGGAATACCGGCATCGCTTACCGCTACGGGCTATTCTGACCTGTCAGACCGCTATTTACGGCACCGTAAACTACAATGCCATAATTATCGGTCTTAGGTCGCACGCGCGCCCCACCATGCCGAAATTAGCGGCATGGCGTAAACCTGAGCTGATCACATGTAAGGAGCACACGTAAATAACGGCCTCCTTAAGTCGGTAAAGTACCTTACCGGCATGGAGTACATACAGGCATCTCAGAGAAGGAGTAAAGAACCCTGAGCAGTGGTTCCCTGAGCCACAGGTCCACACAATCAGCACATGTGTAGGCAATGGAGTCTGCCACAGCAGAAAAGGATCACACCTACACATCAAACCCCCTCCCACACCCACACCAAGATGAGACCAATAGTGGTAGCAGTACATGAAGCAGGAGGCCCTGCCAGCAAGGGCACAACCACAAGAACTACACCAACAACACCAGGCCCCCCCACTGAGGAGACACGGGGAGAGAACGAGGGGGGGGACAGGCCCAGCATGCAGCTCCAGTGCAGCCTCCGTCACCACTCCAGCAGCCCCCATTCCCACGCATAATGGTCCGGTCCCTCAAGGAAACCCCTGAGCAGATACACACCCCCTACCAGCTTGAATGTAAAACCATCACCACCATAGTTGGGCCGAGAAATTACCAGATAAGCGAGCACCATACAAATAAACACCGCTCTCCCGGCACAGCTGAAGGTGGTGCCTGTGCCCCACACCCATGCCACAGGCACCTACCAGCACAGAGTGGGGCCCATGTATGGCATGTCACAACCGTCCATTACACGGACGCAGAACCAAGTGCTGGATCACCTCCGCAAGCACACAAGGGGCTGCAAATCCCTAACATGGACTACCCAGGAGATATATGACACAAAAGTTGGCCCCCATGCATTGGCAGGCATGCCAAATGACATGGGTGCCCCTGATAGCACCCACGTGGATTAGGTGGACCTGCATGGCATGCAGGTGGTGGATCGCAACTGCAAGCAATACCACTCCCCCAACGTGCAGACGGAATGCAACACAACCAAGAACATCACACATGGGTGGGCCAGACATCCAGGAACAACTCATGACTCAATGGGCCAGCTGAACTCCACGCTACCGTGCCGCATGGGGCGACATGCAGGATGACGTGCCTGGCTGCTTGGTGAGTCGTCTGACTGTGTCATGCAGTGCATTGGTGCCATGAGGTGGGCGCCTGCATAAACACAAATTGGGTCGAACTGATGAAGCCAGTGCACGATGTTCACCCCACCAAACACGGTGCCACAGAACCAGTGTAATGGCACATGAGTACAGATTCCCACATCGATGGAGTAAGGCACACACCAAACACAACATTACCGACATCTGACAAGGCCAAATCCCACAACACATGCACCACTCATTGGCGGCCCCCACAGCCGTAAGGGCATATAGGAAGACACACTGCATATGCAGAATGTGGGTGCCTCCAGCATGTCACCACACCGGAGAGTCATCCCTGTGAGTGGATTGAACTGAGGGCAGCAGGGATACCACACCACATCACCGGTTTGGCAAACCCATAGGAGTGGTGGAATTCACCATAGTATGGATCAGAGCAGTATAATTAATATGAGCCACTGACTACAGCCAACACACCCAACTACGGATTCACACAGCACACAGCACTTCATGGATCTAACATCAAGACTGCTGCATGCATCAACGAAGCACGTACCACGAGATGTGCATGCCATTGTTCATGGACCATCTCGTAGACACGCCCCTCTACAGCATTCCATTGCACTGGACACATATTGTGGCCATGAATGGGCTAAATGCATCCATGGACAAGTGCGTATGGGAATAAATGACCTGCTGCCATGTCAGACAAGTTTTATTTATTTATTTATTTAACATTTATAAAGCGCTCACACAGCCCGCAGGCATCGAGGCGCTGTTACAGAGATTGTTTTTTTTTTTTCTTAGTTGCGTAATTGTGTTTTTTTTTTGTCTTAGTTGCGTATTTATAACGCGCTTAAACACCCACAGGTTTTTAAGCGCGGACCCGGGGATCGAACCTGTTGTTGCTTTGTGTCGTCTTGCTTCCAAGACGCGCACGCTGCCGCTGAGCTATCCTCCCGAGTTCAGTTCTCCACCATGACAGTCCAAACACTTACCTTAATTGGCTAGACATGCAGGTGTTGGTGGCTGTCCCTTGACACCATGGTACAGGACCCCTGTCAGTAACCCACATGACAGGCCCAGGGAGCCCTAAAATACTGGCCATACCTGTGCATGCGTAGAGATGAAGCAGTCACCTGTCTTGCATAAGGCACATATTAGTTGCCGAAGCTGGACTGGTGGGGGACCCCGCTACTGCAATGTGGTGTCCAAGAGCCCATGTCATGTGTAAAGATGAACAAAATGTGCATCCCTTGGAATGTGGCTCTGTCCCCTGGCATGGGACTGCCAGCAGCAGATGAAGATGGAGTGAAGGAGGAGGAGGAAGGGGCAAGACAGCATCATGGAGGCGGTGCACAGGAGGGACAAGATGTGTGGCAAACAATGATTGGACATAATAACCAAAACACAAGTCTGCAGAGGGCGGCATTACATGGGCACACAGGGCACTGGGTGTGTGTATACTTGTAGACCATGCTCTGTCAGATGTCATAATACACATGCTCAATGATGAATGTCCACACAGGTTAAACTTTGCAACTCCAATGGTGTATTGAAAATATAAATGGATGAGTGTAAACATTCCCTCCACCCCCCCACATTCCCCCAAACTCCACAACGAACCCTCACTCCCACCCCCCACCCCCAACTCCACAACAGTAGTCCCATGTAGTCCATGAAGCCACATGTGGCAGCAATGCCGTTTAATCCATGCTCCCGGGGCCCAGGGGAGGCATGTCCCTGCGCCGCATAGAACGCAGAGTGCGTCGCGGTGGGCTTGCCGGGGTGGATCAACTTGATGAGGGCGTGTCCACCTGCTGAGGCTGCTGGTTGGTATGCGCAGCCTCAAGGGCATCTGCGATGCATCCTAGGACGTCACACAACCTGTTGGTGCTCTCTGTGACCGCCTGATGCAATTCCCTGAGTTCATCTAGCCACTCCACCCTGGCCTGGCGGTTGTCCTCCATCAACCCAGTGATGAGGGCAGTCAGCTGTGTTGCACGAAGTGCATCCATTGATGGTTGTTCATCCCTGGAGGGTGTTGGGCCTACATGGCCTCGACTGGGGAACTGGGGCCAGGATCGGCGTCTCCCTGTGTATCGGCAGGTGCACTACGGCCAGGTGTTTCAGGCTCCCCAGAGTCACTGCACGACGCCAGGGGGACATTGCTGGGCTCCGGGGTGTGGACTGTGGGGTAGCACTCCTCCTCGGATGCCCCACAGATGGACAAGGGGCTGTCCACATTCTCCTGGGGGCCCATAGCTGCCACCTCCCCAGCAATTCTAGACTCCTCCGACCTTGGGGTGGCCATTGTGGCAGGTGCCGATGCAAGGAGGGATTGGGGTGGTGCATCCTCCACTGACCTTTGTGGAGCAGGGGTTGGTGTTTTTGTCCGGGCTGGTATACGACGGACCCTGCCTCTACCTGTGGAGGTGGTTGGACAGCTCGTCTGGGGGTCCCCGCTCTCATGCTCAGGGCCTGTGGGGTAGAAGAGAGGGACGACATGAGTGGTTGTTTGAGATGCTAATTACATTGATGGCTGCATTCACATTTCAGTAATTTGGGGTTTGTGGCCTTTTGGGCGTTGCAACAGCACTAGTACATATGCATGTGTATGGTATGTACGCAGGTGTCGGAGTAACTCAGCCTGCCCTGGTAATGTGCAGTCCGGCTCGCACACTGCCGAACCTGCTGCACAGTGTGCATAATGGGATGTGCAAGTTAGTGCACTATGGTTGATGTGCGTTATGTACTAGCACTTGGCCCTTGATTGCATGGCAGTTGGCCCTGCATTATTTGGATGGGGGAAGGCAGCATGACAAGGTGCCTTTGACGGCCCTTGGCGGAGTATACATCATGTAAATGCCATTGGCAGTGTTGACTTTGGACACTCACCTCTATCGGCAGACGACGTGGCCCCGCACTCCATATCACCGACGTCTTCTATCGATTCAGTCCCGATCAATGATGCGCATGTCTCCTCCCATGGCTCCAGTCTCATTGGGGAACTTGGGCCCCCTCCGGTCTGCAGTGCCTGACTCCGGTTGGTGGAGAGGAGGCTCCGCACCCGCACCCGCAAGTCATCCCACCGCTTGCGGCAGTCCTTAAGGGTGCGGGGGTGGTGCTGACTGAGCTCACCCTTTGGGCAGTTTGTGCCCAGATGTTTTTCTTCCTGATTATTGCCTCTCGCCGCATGTTGCTGCTGAACACGACGTCAGCGTGCTCCGCCAGATTGTCCACCATGGGCTGCAGCTCTTCTGGGCTGAATCGCTTCTTGCGGAGCCGGTCCTCAGACTTCTTTGGGGCTTTAGGCATTGGTCCTCGGTGTGTGGTCCTTTACCAAACTTCGGATTGCTCCCAAGGGTGCTGCCTGAAGAGGATGGCAATGGATTGTGTTTTTAAAGATGCCCGCCGTGCTCCTTCCCGTTCCTGTGCGATAACGAAATTTCCGGTTCTGTTATTTTGCGGTGACCGTATTATACAGCATCCGTAAATTTGTTGCCTCTACTAGTTTTGTGAACTTGGACTTACTCTGGTGGAAAATGATGCATGGCAAAGATAAATCGCTGCAATCAGCCATTGTGGGTTTTCTGAGAAATGTATGTAAAATGGGGGGGTCCAACAGGAAAGGCTGACCAAACAAGCACATAAGGAGAAGGTTCCGTTTTTTATGCTGATCGAGATATGCTTCTTATTTTATGTTTTGTACATTGATCGATTGACTGTGATGGTGTAAGTTTTTAAATGGGTTGTTTTTTCTTTATTCAAGGATGGTAATTGTATTCATGTATTATGGTTGGTTTCACTTCGGATGTTTTTATTCTGAGTTTTTTTTTGTAAAGGTTGTTTATAACCATATACAAATAAATAAATAAATAATAACATTGGTTTAACGTAGGGTAAATTCTCCGATACGGGTTAACTGGGGCACAGCATCTCACTTCTCGTACTGTCCAAAGTTCCCTAGGTGTTCCTGGCCACCGGTTGCGTTGAGCCTCCCTTCTGTCTCCCTCCTTCGTCCTCTCTGCTGCCACCAGAATCTATCTTCTCCCTGTCCATCCATGCCTGCGCCTCGGGGTAAACCGCCAGTTCCGCCGATGCTCTTTTCAACTCACCACCTTCCCTGGAATAGGCCAGTATTTTCTCCCTGTCCTTATAGTTTAGGACTTTAGCAATAATTGGTCTTGAAGGCACCCCAGAGGGGGACGTCTGTACAGTGCTCTATCTGCCCTCTCAATTGTGGAGCTTTGCATGAGATTTCCAGGCCCAATTTCCTGAAGTAGCATGTTCTCAATATATGAGGTGGGGTCTGAGCCCTCTTCCCCCTCCGGCAGGCCAACAATGCGAATTGTGTTCCTCCTGGCCCGTCCCTCCGCTTCTTCCACTGTGTTTTCCAGCAAGCTGAACTTCTGCTGCAAGACATGGACCTCCGCATGCGTCTCGCAAGGTGTGCCAGTATCCTCCTTCGTCTGGGTCTCTAAAGTGGTCGTACATTCAGCCAGATTACACACATCCTGGCGCAGCAACCCAACATCAGTTTGTACTGCTGCAATCTGCGTTCACAGTGAGGCTTTCAAGTCTGCTATTGCCAGCATCACTTGATTATGTAACTCCCTGGCCTCACACCCCTTCTCCTGCGCTGGGTCCATGTCACCCCCAGACACCTGCTGCCTGGTCCTGGCAAAGCTGTCTAGTGTGGATTGGGCGAGTTTTGTTTTAGCCACCTTGGGAGGCATCCAGTCTGTTAAATCCACCGGGGAATAACGACAATCCCTCCCCTTCCCGGGCACCTCACTCAAGCAATCAGGCACACCTTAGTATATTCTAGTTGTGGCTATACTATGGTTCAGGCTCCTTAAATGTGCATCAGATGGTTGAGGCTTAAGTAGCGCTCCGGGTGCCAGTATTCCCTACACACTCCAGTGAGGTCAGGCCATTCAAAGCAGATGTGCACCCAACAGACTATCCCCCATAGTCATAGGCCTGGATCTTCCACCTACGTTGCACCATGATTGGTGGCTGGCCGTTAGCCGTCTGCTCCAGCAAAGACTGGGCCTCTTGTTACCCCAGGGTCATAAGAGCTGCTTCACTGAATCCACTGCACTGCCCAGGGCCTCACGGTCAAGTCAGTAACACCGCTGTGCACCGCCACTTACATCTTCCGTATGGGGGCACGAAACTTGAGGAGGCTTGGGGCTGCTCTTGCCTTGTATCTGTTGTGCCTCCCTAGCTGCTGGAGGGGTTCCAACGTCACTCCTCCCTCTGAGGCCTCTCCGGTATGGGCACGCCGGCTCCCAAGCTTCTAGCTCCTGCAGTGAGTGCCCCACTGCGGTCCACCACTGCTTCAGAGGCTTCGGATGCCTCCCGAGTAGACCTCCTGTATGAATCGGGCCTCCCTCACTCTCCTGGACTCCAACACACTCTCTCCGCCTCCCTCGCCACACGGCCGCCCTCTTAATTCTTGGAGCCGACAGTGGTCTATATCTTCTTTCCTCGCGTGTCCCTCTGCGGTCTGCTGCCTCTACTAGGTTATCGGATGCCTCCCAGATATTCTGTGTGGATGTATCGGGCTGCCCTCAATCTCCCAGGGACCGCCTCACTTCCGCCGCTTCCTTTCCTCGCGTCCGCATATTAATTTCAGCCCGAGCCCATAGCGGTCTGTTTCTTTCTTGCTCCTCTACTCTGCTCCGTCACTGTCCCTGCACGCCTCTTTCCAGCTGGGCACTCCAGACTGGTTCTCCCGCAGTCTCACCAATGTACAGCCTTCATGCCACACTGGAAACTTGCTAGTATCGCAGATTATGGAGGATCTGGCAGGAGCGGCCGTAGAAGAAGACCTACACCATGGCTGCAAGCCATGCCCCTTCCTCTAGAAACATCTATATTGGGTAACAATTATGTCTTGGTGATAATGAATAATGCAACTCTATATCCAGAGGATTTCCCATGCGAAATAATACCACTCAGCAGATCCTAAAACATCTTCTACCGTATTTCTCTAGGGTCGGTTTTCCCAAAGAAATACTAACAGATCAAGGTTAAAATTTTATGAGTAAGATTATGGGTGTAGTCAAAGAGCTACTCCACATCACCACCCTGCGAACTTCGGTGCACCATCCTCAAACTAATGGTCTAGTAGAAAGATTCAATAAGACCTTGAAACTAATTCTACGGAAACTGGTAGACAAGGACGGGAATGACTGGTATTGAATGATCCGATGGGCATTATTTGCAGTGAGAAATCCCCCCCCAAGCTTCCACAGGTTTCTCTCCCTTTGAGCTACTCTATGGAAGCTCTATGGAAGAGAACCGAGAGACGTCTTGGACATGCTACGGGAAACCTGGGAAGAACGAGAGGAGGGTCCTATTCAGTGGTCGAAATGTACTAAAAGAAGTAGTGGAACTATGTTCCCTGCTGGCCTGCCCCCGCTCCCCACCAAACCCATCACCACGCCCCCTGCCACGCACAATCCAAACAACCAAACAAATACACCTGCTATTTATGGGAATGTGAGCTTCTTCCTACACTTTTATTTTAAAACAAAACCATTCCAGACGGTTTCTTTTTTTAAATAAAAGTATAAGGAACTGTGAAATTTAAAAATAAAAAGTATGGGAGCACCGCTCCTGCCCACTTCGACCTATTGCAATATCACAAACCGTCTGGGAGCACCGCTCCCGACCATGCCTGCCCACTTTGACCTATTGCAATATCACAAACCGTCACTAGAATGCGAGAACACAAAGTTGGTTCGGGACTTAGTTTGTACTCCTATGGGGAAGGACCAGAGCCAACAAAAGGCCAATTATGATAAAAAAGTAAATGTAAGATCTTTTTCCATTGGACATAAAGTACTAGTCCTTTTACCCACCTCAGAGAACAAACTTATTTCCAAAGTGGCACAGACCTTACAAGGTAATAGAAAGAAAGGGGACGTGCACGTATAAGATAGCCCAACCAGACCGAAAACAGAAAGTCCACTTATATCATACCAACCTCTTAAAAGAGTGGAAGGAGAACCTGTCAGCCAACCATGCCACAATACTAGCCTGCCTGATTCCCGAAGATATAGATAACATCGATTTAATTCCTACTGAGTTATCTATCCAACAATGGGAAGATCTAAAGATGTAGTGGTCTCATTCCCTGATGTATTCTCAGAAAAACCAGGAAGAGTAAAAGGTACATACCATTATATTCGAACCCCTAAAGGCAAAGTAGTTAATCTAAAACCCTATCGTCTACCTGAGGCAAGAAAACAGATAGTGTTTGAGGAAGTCAACAAGATGTTGAAGGCTAATATCATTGAGCCCTCCTCAAGACCATGATCCTCTCCTATCGTGTTGGTCAATAAACCGGACCACTCCTGGAGATTTTGCATAGACTTCCATCAAGTTAATGCCATGTTAGACTTCAATGCCAAACTAGTCGGATAAAACAGCCCGGCTAAAAGATAAACTTAAAAATGCCGAACCTCAGAAACTCCATTAGAACAATGATGACGAGATATGCTATAACATCTTAAAGCAGACATTATGCCAAAACCCAATCCTAAAGGTTGTCGCCTTCTCTAAAGAGTTTGTGCTTCAGCCAGATGCCTCTCTTGCATGGTTAGGAGCTATCTTGTCCTAAAAATGCGACGGACTAGAACACCCCATAATATACACCAGTCACAAGAACTAGAGGCCCTAGCCATCAAGTGGGCCACTATCAATCTTAGATATTGCTTATTGGGTCGAAAGTTTACACTGGTCACCGACCACTTACCCTTAGTTTGGATTAGCCAACATAAAGAGTCCTACCCTTGAGTCATGCAATGGTTTCTAGACACAGTGGAACAACGGAAAGGAAAAGAATAGGGAAACATGGATTTTCTTTCTCAGTTCCCCTATGAAACAAATGTGGCTACATCGCATGGAAGAAGGGCATGTGAGAATCCCGAAGGTGTCTCCCCAGCTAGTCCCTGGGATCTGTCATCCAGGTGGCCAGGACACAGCCATTGCTATTGGATCCACTTCCCAGGGGTGGACCAGTGAGGGAGGATCACCTGGATGGGGGTCCTCGGGGAGTGGGACACCGATGGGTGAGACGCGCTATTCCCCTTCGTTCAACACATTTTCCCCATCCTACCATGTAGGACATTCAAAACCACTACCCCCTCCCCCTCTTCCAACACAAACACTTTTGCATGACACACCAGAGAATGGACTAACACCAGAGTCGTTTACCTGACATGTCCCAATACAAGGGTCAGGCAATTGATCAGAATCACACACACCTGACGGCCCTTTCCCTTCCCTACAGGGATAAAAGGTGGAGCAAGAGAGCACAGTACGAGCACAGACAGCACAACGAGATGGATAAGTAGGCGTGGCAGATCAAGCAAAGGATCAAGCAAAGGAGAAAGGTGGCAGGAATCGAGAGGGTGGCGAGGAAAGAAGTGACCTTGTCCCTTTCGTCCCAGACATGCAGAACCTTCGAGGAAGAAAGCCTAAGACTGCGAACAATAGCACAATGTCAACGGTACACGGGGCAAGCCTATGCCAATAAGCAGGAGCAAGGGAAGCTCCTGCGACAGTGGTACCGGCCTTGACTCCAATGAAGAGGAAAGCCAAGCGGTTTAACACAGCGGTGAGTCGAGGGGAGAACAGATAAGAACCGGGCTGTGTTGATTGAGAATCGCAAAGTGGCAAATTTGAACCAAGTTCAATAAACTGTGAAAGAACTGTGAAAGAACTAAAAAGTGTTAAAGGGGAGACCAGCTGCAGAGGGAAATTGGCACCACGTGGGTGCTAATTCAAGAGACTCTGGTCGATCCCCGTATGAATGAAACAAAAGAAACCAGAAAGGCGTAGGAGAGCTGCCAAGGTAGGTCAAAGTGGTAATACAGGAGTTGAGCAAAATCCCTGTACAGTCGAAAGTCTTCGATCTACGAACTATAAAGAAAGCAAGGAAGTGAATCCCGCCAGATGAGAAAACAAGGAAAATGAATCCTGTAACCATTTGTGAATGTGAAGTTGGTAAGAGTGAACCTGACCGAGGGATGCTGATGAGAAGGGGGCAAGTCTAAAGTCCCATGAAACAGTGTGTTGACAAGAGTGAACCCGGCAGAGGGTTGTCATTTGGAACTGTTTAAACAGACATTATGATTTGTGAAAGAGGGATCTACACCTGGAAGAGGGGGATGGAGGGTTGAAAAATCCTCACTGTAAGTGAAATCAAGAAACAAACTTTCATCTGGGCGAAGGACCTTTTGTTTTGTTATTTGAACACGTCAGGCCCTTGAAGGCAAGAGACTTTCTAGGGAAACAAGACTTGGCCATGAAGGCTCCTGATAAGCTGGAACAGAACTGTCGACTCATGCCAAGGAGGCTCGGGTGTGTGCTGTGCTCCAAGATCCCACCTTACCCCATACTTAAAACGTGGGGAAGGGAGACCACGGCTGCCACATCCTGACATTATTTGAGAACACTTCTTTCTTTTCTTGAAAACCATCCTGCACCCCTTTTGTATTAGCTGTGAGGTTTGGCAATAGGTTTCTTAGTATAGGCCCTTTTATTTTGACACAACTGAACTAGGACTGACTTATTTTCATTTGATGGTCGACGCTTGCTCCCATCTTAGATATATGTTTAGTTTAGGCATTCTACCAGCCTGCAAACATTGTTCAATAAACACCCTTGAACTGTTATCACTTGTGTCTGTCTTTACTGTTGCCACTATGAGTTCCCTACAGATCACATTAAAACTTTTGATTGTTGTGTTTATTGTTTGTAAGAGCTCTCACATGGTTATCTGCAACCACTTGGCGTTCACTGCGATCTGTATTCCTGGCATGAATATGGCTGTAACCATCACTGCCGTCTTGCTGAATAGTTTATGTTCAGCTGGAATGTCATCATACGCTGCTATTGATTGTGCTGAGAAATAGTTCTCTCTCTTCAGCCGAAGGAGGTTGAGCAACCTCTTCTTTCTCTGGTGTGCATCCATCTTTGGAAATTCCTCAATATTGAGATCACTTTGAGGGATCACCAACGCAGGAACATGTATGACCACGATAGATCTTAATGCTTTTAGATTTAAGTGCGGCCTTCGACCTCGTCGACCACACACTTTTACAGCAAGTCTTGGAGAAAACAGCGGAGTGCTCTAAGGCAGCCTTGGCATGGCTAACATCTTTTCTCTCAGATCGTGTAGGCAGAATTCATTGGGAAGAGAAGTTCTCCACTTCCTCTCTTATAAGTGCAGGTGTACCGCAGGGAGCCAGCATCTCTCCTCTCCTCTTCAATCTTTTCATGAAATATCTATGTGTATTGTTAGAATCCATCGGTGTTCACTTTACCAACTACGCCGATGATACACAGCTGGTGATAGAATTGGAAGGAGACTATCAAATAGACAAGGAAAAGATTACAACCATATACAGCCTGATAGACAGATGGATGGAAGACAACTGGATGTGTTTGAATAGTAAAAAAAACAGAACTTATGATTTTCGGTCCAGTCAAGCAAGGGGAAAATTGGTAAAGAGTTTGAAGAATTCACTATCAAAGACTCAAGTATCAAGGTGGTCGCACATGTGAAAACACTTGGGATGATGCTGCAGGCATCCCTGGGATCAGAATCCCAAACCAATTATCTCCACAAAAATAACGCATATTATATCAGGCTACTGAGAGCCATACGCCCTTTACTAACAGAAGAAAACACGGCCACAATTGCCAGGGCCATTATACTGGCTCGTCTTGACTACGGCAACTCATTGCACCTGGGAGCATCCAAGAAGTGCATAAACAAATGCCAGATAATGGAGAATAACGCAGTCTGGATCATAAAAAAGCTCAATAGAAGAAGTCATGTGACAGAGGCCAGAAAATCCCTCCATTGGCTCAGAGTAGAGGATAGAATCCTTTTTAAATCTATGACCCTGGTTCACAGGTGTTTATATGGAGTGGCTCCATCCTATCCTAGAGCCAAATTTACCCGATACACCCCTAACAGGGCTCTAAGATCCCAAACACAAGGTAAGCTACAGATACCCCAGGCATTCCGAACGACTGGTGCTGGGAAATCCTTCCCGATCCGTGCTGCTCAGCAGTGGAACAACCTCCCAGTCTCGCTGAGAGTAGAGCCAAATTTGCTCACTTTCAGAAAAAACCTTAAGACCCATCTCTTTAAATAATGCTCCCTACTATCTTCTTTTCTGCGAATTAAAGCTTAACATGATTCTGTCTCTCTGCGTCCTGATGCCTGCGGGCTTTCGACGCATTACAAACATATAAAATAAAATAAAATAAAATAAATAGAACATATTCCTCCCCAATTCTTAGGCAGCTGCATGTAAGCTCTGGATCCACAGGATAGTGGTCCACCAGCACAGCAGTTCTTCCACCATTCCTGGAACATCAATTATCTGCTTACAGTCCTCGTTTTCTCCCACTTTAGTTGATCCTGTATTTCTGAAGCACAGTGGGACATTCTTCATCGGTAATATAAATAGAGGTCCTGCTTCATTCTTGACCCATGTTAGTAGTTTCACATACTTGGCCTCTGCTTTCAAACATTCGTCATTCACTATTTGCATTATCTGCACTGGGGCTGTCATCAACAAATGTGCACTACAGGCTAGCATTCCATCTTCCCATCCTGTGCCAGTTGCTCCTTGTCCATATATTAAAATCTGAGGTCTTTACCAACATCCTGGCAATCCTGTTGTTTCCCATGCATCTGCCCATTCTAGTCTCTTTTGCTCAACAATCCTTATCTGGTCTCCAGTCATACTACTGAGGGAATCCATGACCATCCTACTTATCTAACCTGGTTTCTTTTCCACTTGCTGCATTTTTATATATCCATCTTCATATGAACCTTTCTTTCTTAACCTCCATTTTAGGGTTGCTCATCTTCCTTCAAATTGTCCTCCTGTTGTACACTCTGCTAAGTGACAGACATCTTGCATCATGTACAGGTATTTCTCTTGCAATAAATGTTCTGGATGTGCTCATGGCATAAGGGATGAGAGAACACACGTAGCATCTTTCATCTGGCATTCTCCTCCCCACCTCCTTTGTGTGTTGATGCCACATATTATTCTTTAAGTGAGCTGAATTTTCAAGATATGTATTTATATCCTGATGGTCTTCACCAGCATCTCTTTTAAGTTGAATCAATTTTCTCAGCAAAATCAGGGAAAATGGCTTTTGTTGGGAATGATACCAATGATTCTGCAATTATAATCATTATGTGTCTAAGTGCCATAATAAGGAAGAAAAGACAGATCATTGTGCAAACTGAGGTTACAATTAGTATTCCAAAGAAACTTATCGATTTTCCTGTTGGCAGTAATTCTCTTATATTTTAGAACATTCCAATTCTTTTAATTCAGTATATAATTTTGTTACTTTTGTGAATCACACTTTTATATCAGAAACTGCAAAAAGTTTGCAATAATGATTCTGAAAACAATAGGACTGTTTTAGGATTGCCGGGAAATGTAACCATGTCCACATTTCATCTTACTAGATCTGGATAAGACAGCAGTATGTAAGAAAAAACAGCATACAAGAATGTGTGTAACGTTATTATTATTGGCAGCATAAAAGGTATAAAAGGTACGATGTGCTCAGTTTCGTAAGGTCCAGTACATCAATGTATTGTCTCTTTCTCTATCTAAAATAGTTTTGGAAATGTTTCAAAGGTTATTGATCCTTCTCCTTTGCCTTGAAAAGTTCATTATAAATTCAAAGTGTTCTTATTTCTATGAATCTTTGTCTTGGATCCTTGCAGCCGATCTCATCATCCATGGAGCTTCTTCTCTTGCTTCACTCTCAGCGTATGCCGCAGGGGTAACAGTTTCTCCTTTATACTGCTTTATGTCGTGCAGGTGCAACCAGGCTTGATTTCCTTGTAGCTTAACAGCTGTGGGAGTGACCTCCTCTACAAAGTATGGTAGTTCAAAGCAGGGTTTATTCCAAGTGTGGACCAAACTTCGCACCAGCACCTTGTCCCCTGGATACAAACTAGGTTGCTTCAATACATCATTGGGATCGACTGGTTAGCTGTCTTTTTCAATCCTCTTTGACTCCACCCTCTGGTTTTTGATCTGTTGAGAAATGAGAAAGACTAGCTGTCATATTTGTCAAATAATCATGCATCTCATCAACTAATGTCTTTGCTGCACTGTGGCCATCAGTTACTACCCTAGTAGGAGGAGCCAAAGGTATTCTCATACGGCGTCCTGTCACCAACGAATGAGTCAGGTGGTGATCTGTGCCAGGTTGGTTTGTTAGTGCAAATAACGCAACGGGTAAGCAATGTAACCACCCCCTTTTTTAAAAACTTTTTATTGATTCAGTTTATAACAAAAGGAACAGTTGCAAAGCTTTACATATTATCAACAGCGTGTGTTCCCATTTCGTCCCCCCCCCGACCCACACCCTTACAATCCAACTTACACAACACAGGGTAACAGCTTTTGCCTCTTCATATTTCTACTCGTTATGGTCATTGAGCAAGGATTCTGGGAACCCCAAGTGTATAATCGTTTAGGCTCTTTAATTTACAGTTTTTTCCCCTCTAAAGGACTCCACCCTGTCAAACGCAGGGTTCCTCTTCTGTGTTTTCCATTAGTCTGAACCAGACCGCTCTGTCTGAGGCTCCTGTTTGCAAATGATGGTCTGCTATCACCCCATTTCAATATGAACATGCCCCAATCCCCATGCAACACTTCCATTTTATTGTTTGCCATTGCCGTGAGTTTTTCCATTATTAAAATTTCCCAAAGTTTGTTTGACCAGTCCACCTTAGAGGAGATGGAGCTGCTCTTCCATCTTTGCGCTATCGCTACCTGCGCCACTCTTAACATTGCCTCCCACATTCTTGGCAGCCGGCTTTCCTCTCTGTCTCCCTCCGGCACCCCGAGTAGCACTTGCAGTTGGTCTGGGGATAGGGCTATGCCCACCACTTCCTTCATCCAACTAAGGACCCCTGTCCAGTACATCTGGATTTTGGGACAGGACCACCACATGTGATAGGATGAGCCTAGCATACCACACTCCCTGGGACAAAGTGGGGGTACGCACAGCAAACATTTTTGACAATTTCTGAGGGGTTAAGTGCCAACTGTGTAGCATTTTAAAGTTATGTTCCACTGTCGCTGTGAACAGATTCCCATGAAACATAATCCAATATACCTGATCCCAAGTCTACACAGCTATTTCCCTCCCGGTCTCCGCTTCCCAGAATTGTTTGAACTTTTGTCTCCCTTCCAGATTTGCTCTAACCATTGCTCTGTACATCTTAGATACAATCCCTTTCCTGGAAGTGGCTTTGTTAATGACTCGTTCAAAGGCTGTCAATGGGCGGGAGAGTTTAGGTAGGGGTACAACGTCCTTTCATCGCCTGCCTGTTCATCTCCAGGCTTTTTAACGAATGTGCTCAATGAATTTTTTAGGGGGGGTGGGAAAGGGCAGATAAGGGTGTGGGCGGGTGGGCAATAGCAAAAAATAAGTGTGGGAGGGGGGCTTGGTGGGATACCCCCCCCCCAAAAAAAATACAAAAAAAAATGATGAGCACATTTGATGGAATGTGCACGTTAAAAAGCCTGGGGATGAACAGGCAGGCGATGAAATGACATGGAACCTAGGTAGGATCCTGGGGTCTGTACATATGCCCTTTAACCGTAAATACTCAAACACTGTGACTCCCTCATCCCCCAGCATCTCCCTCACTGTCACATTTTCCTTAAACTGTCCCTCCTGGAAGAGTTGTCCCACCCTCTCTAGGCCCATGTCGGGCCACATGTGTGCTCTTTTAAATCCCCTTTTACGCAGATGTATAGGATGGCCCCATAATGAGCTCAGAGGTTAGGGCCAGGAGCAAGAGAGGCATTAATTTCATCGATCGTTCTTCCTTAATGACCATATTATCCCCAGCACTGGATGTTACCTGATTCTCACTGGAACCGTCCTGATCGTGGAACACAGCAGGTCTCTCAATTTCTTGGGGTGGGAGTACATATCCTCCAGGTAGGACCAGAATGTGTTCATATTGTCACTTGTGTGCTCTAATATTTGCAGCTGGGCAGTCTAGTAGTATAAAAAGAAATCTGCGAGGGCAAATCCTCCAAAGTCTCTGGGAAGGGTCAATATGGTTCTTTTGACTCTTGGCCTTTTCCTTGCCATATGAATCAGGAGATCATGGAATTAAGCTTCCCAAAGAAGGAATCTGGGAGACTTGTGGGGATCGCTGTGAATAAGTATAATAGGCGTGGGAAACCGACATTTAGACTAGAGATGGCATGAGGGTCTCCAGTCTGATACCCAGTGCTTCTGCAAAAATCTTTCTTTAACAGGGATTCTGGTCTATATGATTGGCACTGTGTCAGGTCCCTGCCTTCCTTTGGAAGCACTACTATAAGGGCCCCCAGTAAGGAGTCAGGAAGGACACCTGTTTCCAGCACTTGGTTAAACAGTCTAGCATGGAAGGGTGCTAGGGTTGAGCAGTAGGTTTTGAAGAAACGGACAGTGAAGCCATCTTCCCCTGGAGATGTTCTCGATTTCATCTTCCCTATCGATGAGATTATTTTGTTGGTCGTGAATGGGGCGTCTAGTGTTTCTCCTTTTTTTGGTGGGACTTTGGGTATCAGGAGAGCATCTAGGAATTTGTCTATCTGGGATCCGTCCCCTTTGTATTCAGACTTATAAAGGCCCTCATAGTATTTGCGGTACTCCTCCGCTATATGTTGGTCTCTGTATGCACTTTCTGAGCCTGCTTGGCGTATCAACCCTACTCTCTTGGCATTCTTCTGGGTCCGTAATTTCCAGTAATATTTTATCCCCACGTTCGCCGTTCTCCATATAGTTTTGCTTGAGGAACGCAAGCTGCCTCTCTCTCTGGTGTAGAAAAGGTCAATTAACTGTGCTCTATACTTTTGCCAATTTATCTGGGGTAATATGGCTTTTAATCGTGCCCTTAGGTTTTAGTGCTTCTATTTTACTCCTCAGGTCCAACTTCTTTCTCTCTTTAACTTTTCTTTTTAGCTCCCAGACGAATCAATGCCCCTCTTACTATGGCCTTAAATGCCTCCCCGACTGTTGTCTACCCCACCTCACCTTTATCGTTGACCTGTAAGTATTCTTTTATCGATTACAGCAGGCCTTGGGCTACCTCTTTGTCCTTCAACAAAAAATCATTGCACCTCCATCTACGTTATCGCTGCTCTGAAGTCCAATCTCCCAATTCTATATTAACCAGATCATGGTCCGACCAAGGGACCGGTTCTATAGTCGATTTCAAAATGCTATGTATTAGGTCGGAGTCTACGAGGACATAGTCTATTCTTGAACAGGTGTCATGGACCTTTGAGTAAAATATGTATGATGGGCCGGCATTTCTTCCTCGGGTGAAAGCATTTACCACCCCCAGTCGTTGTTTATTTGATCAAAGTGTCGAGCCATTTTAAGCTGCGTGTTGGATCCCCTTGACGGGGTTGCCCCCTTCCTGTCCGTTGTCAGATCCAAGACCATATTAAAATCCCCCCAATGAGCAGATACCCCTCCACAAATGTTTGAATTTTCCCTTTTCCCTTATCCCAGTGCTGGTCTTGACCCTCATTTGGGCAGTAGACAGACTAGGGACACATTTTGTCCTTTTATCCACCTCTTAAACAGTATGTAACATAGTAACGTCCCTCTGGGTCTCTAAGGGGGAGAGCACCGTGAACTATAGCTTATTAGCAATAGAAACGGCTACCCCTCTCTTTTTAGATTCATATGAGGCATGATATATTTTTTCAATTGTCCTTGCTTTCATGGCAGCTTCCTCCGCCTTCCTCTAGTGGGTCTCCTGCAAGAACATAACATGAAGCTTCAGACTTAATTTATTGGAGCACTAGGGATCTTTTCAATGGGGAGTTACGGTCTCTAATGTTCAGTGAGCCCAATGATATCTCAAGGATCAGATCAGACATTCAGCGTCCTGTTTAACATTAAATTAAATCACTGTCCCAGTGGTTCCATGTGAATGACTCCTTCCCTTGCTTTTCCTGGTGTTTCGTTAGCCCCCTATGTTGCGTCATGCTATGGATATTGTAAAACCCCCCCTCAGATAAACCAACAACACTTCAACTTTCCCCCTAACACCCTTTTGATCGCATCTGAGCCTCTGATGAGATGTATGCCACCATTGGTCCAGACCATCGGTCTTCCCTCCTTCTCCAGGCATAATTATACCCTTAATAGCGTTCCCTTGAGCCCCCCTCCATACTGCCATGTTATACTTTGTATGCTACACCTCCCCACGCCCTCCCCACACCCGCACCTACATATGGATTATCGTCTCTGGTCTCGCAGACCGCTCCCCGGGAGTCGGGCCTCCCGCTCCTGCTGGCCGAGAATTCTGGACATTGGTCTTTACCTCATACTGCCTCGTAATGTTTCTCCTACAATCAACTGTGTGCGGGGAAGGTCCTCTTCCCGAGATACAAATAGGTCCCTTGATTACCGCTTCAGGGTTGTGCTTGGGATGGTGGGTTTACGTTCTTGAACTTGCGGTATCCCCTAATCCGTCACCTGTCATTGGTTCTCTCTGTTTTTGAGGTTTTTCCCCCATGTTTCCCCCATTTCCCTGGACGCATCATTCTGTGGTGACTCTCCCATTAGTTCTCAAGACACCCTGGCAATGTCGTCTTCTGTTATCAAATTGTACTTGTATCCCTCATACTCGAAGTTTAGGGAGAAGGGGAATCCCCATCTATAGCGGGTGCCTTTCATGTTGAGCCATTTCTTCAAAGGGGAACAGAGGCGTCGTCTGGAGAGGGTGAATGTGGATAAGTCCTTGTAGATGGGGACCCGGGATTCTCCCCATTCTATTGGACACATCGACCTGGCCTTTTCAAGGATTTGGTTTTTTCTGGGTAGTAATGGAACTTCGCCAGAACAGAACATGTTGAAAGGTTTTTGGATGACTGCATTGATTGCCTGGATGATGATGCATTTCTCCTTCTTTTTCAGGAAACCCAAAGAAACAGAGGTTGTTTCGCCATTCCCTATTCACAAAATCATCAATTTTTAGGGCACATTCTCCTTCCCTTCTTTCTAGTTCTGAAATCGCATGTCGAGTTGGTGTTCCGTCCATCTACTGAGGACTGGTTTACTACTAGCCCCTGGATTCTCCCATTCACGTCGTCCACCTTCTTATCTAGGCCATCTAGTCTATGTGTGATGTCAGACATGAAGCCTTTGAGTTCTTCAAAGATTGCTGCCATGTCCCTTCTCACTGATGATACATCGTCTGCCATTGCTGCATCCACCGAGACCGACTGTTCCACTGGTGCCTGGCGGTCGGGTTGAACTTAAATGTATGGAGCGGGGCCACCCGGCCCATGAATGAGCAGGTGCATTTACTTCGCTGGTATCTGGTCCCATGCAGGTCCGGTGCGGGGGGGGCTCTAGGACCAGCCCACTTCCAAGCCTGCCTACTCTTGTGTGTTCTACTCGGGTGAGTTGTATAGGCTTGGGTGCACCACGCCTCCCCCACGCCGAGGACCCAAGCTCTGGTGTCGAAGCCGGCTCGATCTCAACCTAGGGCCACAACCACCACCCCTGGCCTGGTGTTCCCGGCCCTCCCTGAGGGGCTGTGTTGAGCTAGGGCTAGGGACTGGGGGTCCTGGTTCTTTTAGGGGCCCCTTGCGTCAGGCACTCAAGATAGTTGGTCCGCTGATCCCCAGGCACTGCCAGGTGATGCAGGTGCACTGCCGGTACCTCTTCACCTGCCTCGGGCTGTCCCCCACTATATAGACCAGGTCGCTGTCTGGTGGAGTGGTTACTGCACCACCTCGTCCTCCTTAAGAAATCCCTCCTTGCTTCCTCTTGGGGAGGTTGTCTAGACCCTAGGGAACAGAACATTGATGCCCCCCACGGGCCGAGTGCTCTGGCGTATGTGGATGGGGGCCCTCCCCACAGCGATATGTGTCTGGGGATGTGGGAGACTGGGGGTTTCCCTTTTCTCCTCAACCATTCGCTGCTTGCCTGGCTCCTTGACTGAGCGTGGGGGCACAGGTTTTCCAGACCCCTCCCTGGGCCCTTGGATTCTTCAGAACAACGCAGGCAGGGGGATCTGGGACTCACGCCTGCCACGTGTGCTTCCGTCGCGGGTTGCGGTCCCCCCTGCAGTTTGTCTGCTTCTTGTTGTCTTTGATGGGGTGCAGAGGCACATGTTCCGTGGGGGTGCCCCTGGGCGGGATATGCTGTTCTGTGTGCTTCACCACAGATGGCACCATATCACAGCCGCTGCCTCATGTAATGAAAGTCTGGAGCTGTGAGGCAGCTTGTAGTTGGTGCTTTTTCCACCACGGCTTCGCAGTGGATTTTCTATACCATTCAGGGGTCTTCTGGTCCGTTGTTTCACCCCTGCGGTATCTTCGGTCTAAGCTGGCCTAGGGGGATGGTGGTGCAGCTCTCTGGGGGCTAATTGGAGGGGCTCTGTCCCTGTTTCTGCCCTGATGGAGGGCAGCAATTCAGATGAGTTAACACATCACTGCGCCCCTTGGTGGCCGATGCTCAACCACCATCCCTTTTTTAAAGTGATTTTAATCTTAGCTATCCTCTCTTTAAGAAGTCAATTTAAATGCTCACAGATACTATTCGCCTGTGGGTTATAGAGAAGAATGTATGCTTTATGCCTAATAAAAGAGTAGTTATCAAGGCAACAACTTGAATGATCAGGTTCCTGGTGATGATAGGGTCACACAATTCACCAGGATGGCTTTGAAGTGTATCGATATTCAAATAATACGCCACAATTGACATAACATCAACATGATTTTCCCAAGTTACCTAGATTGGGAAAATCATGTTGATGCTATGTCAATAGATACACTTCAAAGCTGTCCTGGTGAATTGTGTGACCTTATCATCACCAGGAACCTGATCATTCAAGTTATTGCCTTGAGGATGACCAACTGGTCAACCGAACTGTGCCAACCGAAACACATGTCGGCTGTATCAATAAACCAGAATTGTCACATAAGACTTGTGTGATCTGCATACTGCATCAGGACCTAGGGACTCTACTTATTGCTGTTAGGGCAAGAAAAATTGGGGTCTCAACGCAGATCGGCAACACCCACTTACATTGCATGTTCATATTGGAGGTTCAGGGGGACCTCCTATGCTGATCTTGCTGCACTTGACCTATATTTAATGCTGGGTAGACTAGCGCATCCTATTTCTGTTACTCCCCACAGTGTTTTCCATTTGCTCAAATAGTTAAATGCGGTCCATTATTGTCATGATCTCTGCTTCCAAAAGGTCAGGGTTTTCCCAACTCCCTTGGAAGCAAATCCATAACCCAGGTTCCGAGTGCCAACTAGTCCCAATTGGGACCTTTTGGACCCAGTCCTGGCGCCAGTGGCACCAGGCTCATAAATATGCCCAGTCCCAGCGCTGGAAGCGCCGGGCTCATAATGCTTGGGTGGACTTACCTGCAGCAGACCATGCTGCTTACTTGCCTGCCAGTTGAGCCTCTGATCCTCTTCTGTTTGGAACTACTTTACCTGTTGGGTGGGGCAGGAGCCACTCCCTAGGTTCAGAACACTGGAACTCTTCTGGAAAGCAGGAACTCTTTTCTTACCTAGGCGTGGCTGTGGAAGGAGACACCTAAGCACTACAGGAGGCTATTTAAACCACACCCGATGGATGAATCTTGCTTTGCGTTATTCTGCATCCTCTGCAGCAGAACGCTCATCGTGTCTTCTGCATCTGATCCTGGGCCTAAGGAAAAAGGCTTACCATCCTGAATCCAGTCTTCAGCAACACCTATAAAGACAAGAAAGAACAGGTTAGCATTACGGGCTTCAGTGACAGCTCTTCACTTACCTGGTCCATCGGCTGTCACCAACGCCTCGCGCTGCATTCCGGCATCTCAAAGACAAAGGCTTACCTACTCTTCGTGCGCTCCGGAGGTCTTCACACTGCATTCCGGCATCTGAAAGACAAAAGCTTACCAACTCTTCGCACGCTCCGGAGGCCTTCGGCGCTGCATCCCGCATCTGAAAGACAAAACAAGGTGCGTTTAAAGACATTGGGGAACTTTAATACTCACGTGCCATTACTCCTTTCCACATCTAACCCAGTGGGTATTCCGGCACCCTGCAGCCGCTCCGAACTTGTACCTGCAAAATAAAAAGACAGTTAGAGCGCATCGTGAAGCAGGCAACAAGTGCTTACTTACGTGCTTCCAGGCGCTTCTATTCATCACACGGGCTCCATCTTCAACTCACTTCAGCCCGTCATCCACCATCGCCGGAACCCTGCAAAACCAGAAACATCATTACTAAAGACTTTAAAGACATTAGAATTACTCGAAACTTACCGTTCGTGCAGTAAACGACGGACAGCAGTCCTCTGAAGTCAAGAGGCCTGCTCCCCTTATCCAGTGAAGAAACTGGTTACAGCACCCTGCCCCGAGGCAGATGGAGAGCACGGCGTTAACTTACCTAAGGTGAGAGCGTTAACCTTTGGGGTTCTACAGGAGAAGAGAAAGGGAAGAAGAGAGAGACATTCAATAACCCAGTTCCTTAATCCCATATTTTCTATCTGCAGACATCTTACCCTTCAAGTCAGACATACAGTGCACAGAGGTCCAGCCCAAAGAGCCAGCCGTGTGTTACACATCACCTTTGAAGATACGGTATACGCCCAGTCAAGACCGGCGCCTCTACGGGAATCAGGTGAGCGTTACAGAACGCAAAGCCTACCACAAAACTCCCGTGCAGGCGCTATGGAAACCTCGGATACCGACCAGCTAGCCCAGTTACTTGGGGAACTAAGGGCAGAAGTGCATGCAGCCCGTCAGGAAACGAACGCTCTAAGAAGGGAACTGATTATTTCCAAGGAGCGAACAGATGATCTCGCTAGACAATTGCTACAGTCACAAGCCGGACAGACCCCGTTACCCGCATCTGGGGGAAATCTTCCTTCTACATCCTCTATGAATCCAGTGCAGATCAACCTACCTGGGAATGTACCTCTGGCTCCGCCCGAACGATTTTCTGGTGACCCAAAGAGGTTTGCTGTATTTATCAATCAGTGCCGGTTGCATTTCTTATGCCGGCCAGCAGCCTTTCCAACTGATCAAGCTAAAGTAGCTTTCGTGCTTTCGTACCTTAGTGGCAATGCGGCAGACTGGTCGATCCCTCTAGTAAATCAAGATGATCCGGTCCTCCATGATTTTCAAGCTTTTCAGCTCAGTATGGAAAAACTGTTTGCAAGACATTCACAGGGGCAGGCCTTGGACAATGAGCTTCTTTCGTTGCGACAAGGTAATCAAGACCTTTTGACTTATATTGCGTCTTTCAACAGACTGATAGTGGAAACTCAATGGCCTGAGGACAAAAGGATTACCCTGTTTTATAGAGGTCTACGTGGAGAGCTCAAAGATGTGTTAGCCCAAGTAGTGAATCCCCCACAAGATTGTTCGGACTATATAGACTTAGTCGTTCAAATAGATCACAGACTGCAGAACAGGAAGGCCGATCGTTCCAAGTTTGATGCTCGAGTATTTTCCAAACCGCCAACTCCTTCCAAAGGAGTAGACTCCGGGGAACCCATGCAAATAGGGGGTCTGAAAGGTCCTCTAACACAAAAGGAGCGGGAAAGGAGAAAACAGTTGCAATTATGCCTCTATTGCGGAAACTCAGGGCACTTTCTTCGAGACTGTCCGGTGAAACCTGCCAAGAAGGCAGTAGGAGCTGCAGTTACCAAAGTTACAAACTCTGAGCAGGGAAACGACCTCGCCCGACAAGAATAGAGGTCCTCTTGCCGAGCGTGAAAACCAGTTCCGTGACCTCGCATTTCGTGATACCTATGGTCCTCATTAGCCCTGATAATCCGGATCGATTACATGCAATTGAAGCTTACGTCGACAGCGGTGCCATCGGAAATTATGTGGATCATGAAATGGTTTTGAGGATGAATCTAACTCTTTGTCCCAAGGCTGTAAAGGACGTCATTACTACGGTGGATGGTACAGAGATAGCCTCCGGGCCAGTAACGCATACCACTCAAGAGGTGACGCTAGTAAGTCAAGATGGACACCATGAGAAGATCGTGTTCGATGTGATCAAGGCCCCTCAGTTTCAGATTATTCTAGGAATACCTTGGTTAGAGAAACACAATCCTCTGATCGATTGGCGAGCAAGAACGGTCCAGTTTCCAGAATGTGTCTCTACTTGTCACCCTCCACCTGGTGTTGCACTGGCAGCAATTTCTTCAGAGACTCCCCAGTTACCTCCCGAATACCTAGAATACCAAGATGTTTTCCGGAAGGATCAGGCTAACTCTCTACCTCCTCATAGGTCTTATGACTGCCAGATAGACCTGATACCTGGATCTACTCCTCCGTGTAGTAGAATTTATGCCCTCACCGAGCCTGAGAACATTCACCTTCGACAATACCTGGATCAATACCTGGCAAATGGGTTTATTCGTCCTTCCAAGTCCCCTGCTTCTTCAGCTTTGTTCTTCGTTCCAAAAAAGGAAGGAGACCTTAGAACTTGTATAGATTATCGCTCCCTGAACCAGATCACCGTTAAGAATAGATATCCGTTACCTTTGATCCCTGAACTCCTGGACCAAGTCAGAAAAGCATGCATATATACAAAGCTGGATCTTAGAGGAGCTTACCACTTGGTACGAGTAAAAGAGGGCGATGAATGGAAGACGGCCTTCCGCACCAAGTATGGGCTATTTGAATATCAGGTCATGCCCTTCGGACTTTGCAATGCCCCGGCCGCCTTTCAATATTTTATGAACGATGTCCTCAGAGAGCTCATAGATGTGTGTGTTGTTGTTTACATTGACGACATCCTCGTTTATTCTTCATCGGAATCTGAACATCGGAAACACGTGAAAATGGTCCTCGAAAGATTGCGTCAACACAAACTTTTCGCTAAGTTGGAAAAATGTGTTTTCAACGTGACTGAAGTTGAATTTTTGGGATTCATATTATCACCTGGCGGAGTCCGTATGGATTCAAAGAAGGTCGATGCAGTTCTCAAATGGCCATCACCATCCTCCGTAAAAGGTGTGCAAAGCATGTTAGGCTTCGCTAACTTTTACCGCAGGTTTATCCCCGAATTCTCTCGAATAGTCCAGCCCATCACTGCCTTGTTAAAGAAAAACAAACGTTTTGAATGGTCTACCGAGGCGGAACAAGCTTTCCAGGATTTGAAGACTAAATTTATCTCTGCACCAATCTTAAAACACCCTCGCCCCGAACTCCCCTACATCGTGGAAACTGATGCTTCAAGCCTTGCCATGGGGGCAGTTCTATCACAAAAGGACCCGGTAACCAATCAGTTGCATCCCGTGGCATTTTGGTCCCGCAAATTCTCGCCTCCTGAAATCAATTACACGATTACTGACAAGGAACTTCTGGCTATGAAGTCTGCCTTTAAGGCTTGGCGGCATTATCTGCTGGGGGCCCGACACACCGTTACTGTGATTACGGATCACCGAAACCTGCAATATTTGAAAACCGCAAAAGCCCAATCCTCTAGACAACTCCGTTGGGCATTATTCTTTGCCGAGTTTGACTTCATAATTACCTATCGGCCTGGTACAAAGAACGGTAAAGCTGATGCCCTTTCTCGGATGGGAGTGGAAGAACACTTGATCAACCCTAAACCTGTACCAATCATTCCCGAACAAAGAATTCTGGGTGTAATCGCCACAGAATCCATAGAGGAAGTTAAGGATAAAGCCAGGCAACTTGTAACTCCAGCAGACATACAGAATTGGCATCTGCAGGGAAAGGACTTTGCAGTAAAGGACAACTTATTGTATTTCCAAGAACGATTATACCTACCCAGCACAGATTTACAGAAAAAAGTAATCTCTTGTTATCACGATTCTTTAATGGAAGGACATCCCGGTATGGCCAAGACCTCAGAAAAGATCAAGCGCTACTTCTGGTGGCCGTCTTGGAAAAAAGATACCAGAGACTTTATAATGTCCTGTGGAGTATGCGCCCAAAACAAGAGTCAAAAGGAAAGACCAGCAGGCCTCTTACGCCCTATTGACATCCCACCTCGCCCTTGGCATACGCTTTCTATGGACTTCATCACCGATCTACCTCCATGCTCCGGATACAATACGATTCTAGTAATCGTGGACTTATTCTCCAAGATGGCGCATTTCATTCCGCTCAAAGGCTTGCCAACAGCAGCAACTCTGGCCCGAGAATTTCTCGAAAACATCGTCCGACTGCACGGTTTTCCTTCGGTTCTAATTTCGGATCGAGGTAGTCAATTTATTTCTCATTTTTGGCGAAGTTGCTGTCGGTCGGCTCAAATTGATGTGAGACTATCGACCAGTCACCACCCTCAGACCGACGGACAAACCGAGAGGACCAATCAAACTCTGGAACAGTATTTACGCTGCATGCTGCAACAAACTGAAAAAACTTGGAAAGACATCCTTTAGATAGCCGAATATGCCTACAATAACTCTGTCCATTCGGGAACTGGGAAAACCCTGTTTTTTCTTTTGTACGGCAGTCACCCTCGAACCTCGGAGTTGGATCCCCTCCAAGATCTTGAAACACCAGCAGTAGACTACCTGCATTCTACAATCACCCAAGCCTTTAAGGAAGCTGTTTCTCACCTTCAAAGGGCTAAAGAACAATACAAGAAAGGAGCAGATCAACATCGGAAGAAAGCCCCTCAATATCAAGTAGGGGATCAAGTCTGGTTATCCACCAAATATCTACCTCTAAAAGGGCCACGCACATTCAACCCAAGATACCTTGGTCCCTATTCCATCACTACCATAGTAAACCCAGTAGCGGTCAAGTTGGACTTGCCCCCGCACATGAAGATACATCCGGTCTTCCACGTCTCTCTATTAAAACCCGTGCAACCTCAAACCCGACTAACTAAATCTCCAAAACCTATCCTAGTTGATGGAGAACTCGAGTTTGAAGTCAAAAGCATTCTGGACTCCAAGATCTCCAAATCTAAACTATTTTACCTAATTGACTGGAAAGGCTACGGCCCCCAAGAGAGATCCTGGGAACCTGCTGAATATGTCCACGCTCCTCGCCTAATCAAAAGATTTCACCGAACATTTCCTGACAAGCCAAAACCCCCAGAGAAGCCCGGTTTGGGAGGGGCCTTGAGGGGGGGTACTGTCATGATCTCTGCTTCCAAAAGGTCAGGGTTTTCCCAACTCCCTTGGAAGCAAATCCATAACCCAGGTTCTGAGTGCCAACCAGTCCCAATTGGGACCTTTTGGACCCAGTCCTGCGCCAGTGGCACCAGGCTCATAAATATGCCCAGTCCCAGCGCTGGAAGCGCCGGGCTCATAATGCTTGGGTGGACTTACCTGCAGCAGACCATGCTGCTTACTTGCCTGCCAGTTGAGCCTCTGATCCTCTTCTGTTTGGAACTACTTTACCTGTTGGGTGGGGCAGGAGCCACTCCCTAGATTCAGAACACTGGAACTCTTCTGGAAAGCAGGAACTCTTTTCTTACCTAGGCGTGGCTGTGGAAGGAGACACCTAAGCACTACAGGAGGCTATTTAAACCACACCCGATGGATGAATCTTGCTTTGCGTTATTCTGCATCCTCTGCAGCAGAACGCTCATCGTGTCTTCTGCATCTGATCCTGGGCCTAAGGAAAAAGGCTTACCATCCTGAATCCAGTCTTCAGCAACACCTATAAAGACAAGAAAGAACAGGTTAGCATTACGGGCTTCAGTGACAGCTCTTCACTTACCTGGTCCATCGGCTGTCACTAATGCCTCGCGCTGCATTCCGGCATCTGAAAGATAAAGGCTTACCTACTCTTCGTGCGCTCCGGAGGTCTTCACACTGCATTCCGGCATCTGAAAGACAAAAGCTTACCAACTCTTCGCACGCTCCGGAGGCCTTCGGCGCTGCATCCCGCATCTGAAAGACAAAACAAGGTGCGTTTAAAGACATTGGGGAATTTTAATACTCACGTGCCATTACTCCTTTCCACATCTAACCCAGTGGGTATTCCGGCACCCTGCAGCCGCTCCGAACTTGTACCTGCAAAATAAAAAGACAGTTAGAGCGCATCGTGAAGCAGGCAACAAGCGCTTACTTACGTGCTTCCAGGCGCTTCTATTCATCACACGGGCTCCATCTTCAACTCACTTCAGCCCGTCATCCGCCATCGCCGGAACCCTGCAAAACCAGAAACATCATTACTAAAGACTTTAAAGACATTAGAATTACTCGAAACTTACCGTTCGTGCAGTAAACGACGGACAGCAGTCCTCTGAAGTCAAGAGGCCTGCTCCCCTTATCCAGTGGAGAAACTGGTTACAGCACCCTGCCCCGAGGCAGATGGAGAGCACGGCGTTCACTTACCTAAGGTGAGAGCGTTAACCTTTGGGGTTCTACAGGAGAAGAGAAAGGGAAGAAGAGAGAGACATTCAATAACCCAGTTCCTTAATCCCATATTTTCTATCTGCAGACATCTTACCCTTCAAGTCAGACATACAGTGCACAGAGGTCCAGCCCAAAGAGCCAGCCGTGTGTTACACATCACCTTTGAAGATACGGTATACGCCCAGTCAAGACCGGCGCCTCTACGGGAATCAGGTGAGCGTTACAATTATCAGACCGCGGGACTTCGTGCACACCCTATCTTAGAAATACCTCATGTATGAGAAACTTGGCAGCACATGTAGCATTGGGGTACTTACATGGACCTGCCTTGATCCATCTAGAAAAGGGACATACCACAACTAACATGTACCTATACCCGTTGCACACTTGTAACATATTCACATAATCTATATGTAGATGCTGAAAGGGACCATTGGGTCTTGGGATCGGTCCTCTTACTGTACACAAAGTGTGTCCTGCTGTAAATTTCTAACACACAATGTAGTTCACTATAAAGGGTTGAAAACCAATCTTCTGCAATCATGGCAGCAAGGCTCTCTGGAGTTGTGTGCGTGGGATAGTGAAGCTGCCCCAGCGCCACCTTCAATAATAACTGGCTTTCCAGCGCTATCCTATGTCCATATAGCCTCACTGGGGGATAAAGAACAACCCTGTTTTCTCCATAAATCCTGCTCTTCTTGTAGGGCTCATCCTTGTAACTCAATTAGCTGGACAATAGGCAACATATCACAACCCTCCCTCAGCATCATGCACCGTCCTGACATTTGTTTAACACGTTTGACTTCAAAATCAGAGATATTTGGGAAATGTGATGCCCTTTTGGCTTCTACATCTGCAGCTTCATTACCGTGAGAAATCATGTCTGTCCTCTTAGTGTAGGCTGTGCATTTCACTATGGCGATAGCAAATTGGAGTCTCAAAGCCACAATAAGCTTATCGAAGAAGGATGCATGTTTGTGCAATGGTGTGTGTGTGTGAAACCTGAAGGTGTCTCCATGGCTAGTCCCCAGGGATCTGTCATCCAGGTGGCCAGGACACGTCCATCGCTATTGGATTCAGTTCCTGGGGGTGGACCAGTGAGGGAGGATCACCTGGATGGGGGTCCTTGGGGAGTGGGAGCATGGCACCGACAGGTAAGAAATGATATCCCCCTTCTACTAACACCTTTTCCCCAGCATACCATGTAGGCTACTCAAACACTCTACCTCCCCGCCCCCTTTTCCGACACAAACACTTTCAAACACCACGAAAGACGACGGACTAACACCATAGCCATTTCCCTGACATGTCCAACCACATGGTTCAGGCAAAATCAGGCAAATGACCAGAATCACACACACCTGACGGCCCTTTCCCTTTCCGACAGAGATAAAATGTGGAGCATGAGAGCACAATACGAACAAGGCAGACCGCATGACAAGACAGCTATCCAAGCATGGCAGTTCAAGAGGAGGAGAAAGGTGTTGAGAATCGAAAGGGTGACCAGGAGAGACGCAACCTTGCCCTTTTGATGCAGACCCATGAAGCCTCCGTGGAAGGAATCGCAAGACCGTGAACAATAGCCAGAGTGTGTTGCAGCATATGTCAACGGTATATGGAGCATGCCTACGCTTATAAGCAGGACAGAGAGAGGCGCCTGCTACCGTCGTACCGGCCTTGACTCCAGATAAAAGAAAAAACAAGCGGTTCATCACAGTCGGTGAGTCGAGGGGAGAGCCGATATGAAAACAAACTCTGCTGAACTAAAGTCGCAAAGTGGCAATTTAAGGAAAGTTCAAAGAACTGTTAACATTAAGGGAAAACCAGCTGCAGATGGGTCCAGCACCAAGTGTGTAATCTGGGTACTCATGCATTTGTTGGAACTACCGAAACCAGAAGGCCCTAGGAGAGCCGCAAGGAAAAGGTCAAATTGGTCCTATAAGGGTCTAGCAAAACCCCCCGTACAGTCGAAAGTCTTTGACCTGCATGTAATTGGAAAGCTAAGGAAGATGAATCCCACATAGTGAGTGCAGGAGAAAGAACTGGATGATTGACAAATTATTGGCAAGAGTGAACTGGACGGAAGGGATGCCGACAGAATGGAGCGAAGCCTGAAGTCCCAATGAACAGTGTGTAGACAAGAGTGAACCCGGCAGAGGGACATCCACAGTATACTGTTTCAAAACATATTAAGATTTGTGAAAGCCATAAGTGAAATTGATGTGGAAAGTCATGAACCCGACGGAGGCAAATATCTGAGAAGGGTCTGAGCCCTGAAGGGGGGGATCCAGGTGTGAAAAGCCATCACCCACCACCAAACCCGTAGTGAACCCAGCAGAGGGAGGCAAACATTCAAGAGGGGTCTGAGCCCAGAGGAGGGGGATCCAAGGGTGAAAAGCCATCACCCGTCGGCATACGAATGCAACAGATAAAATCTTTTGAATACAAGCCAGAGTGAATCCGACGGGAGGGGGCTAATATTGGAAAGTGGTCTGAACCTCGATGAGGGGAACCCAGGGGTGAAGAAGAACCATCCTAAAGTGCAATCAGAAAGAAACTTTTGTTTGTTATTTTGAACCTATCAGGCCCTTGGAAGCAAGAGATTTACCCACCGAAGTAACGTTTTGTGGATCTGAGCCCGGAAGAGGGGAATCCAGGGGGGAGAGGTGATCACCCAACGTACATACGGAAAGGAACCTTTTGTTTATTATTTTGAACACCCCAGGAGTCCCACCTTGTCCCGTGCTCAAAGCGTGGGGAAGGGAGACCCCTGGCTACCACATCCTGACTTATCATTTGTGAACACTCTTTCTTGTGTACTTTATCCCACACTCTTTTTGTATTTAGTTGTAAGCATTGGCAATTATTTTTTTTAGTATAGGCCCTTTTATTTGACAATACACCACTAGGACTGCCTTATTATTATTTGATGGTTGTAGCTTGCACCCATCTTAGATTTAGATTCGCCGTTTTTCCAACACACATATACAGTTTAATAAACACCCTTGAACTGTGATCACTTGTGTCTGTCTTTCCTGTTTCCACCATACGTTCCTTACATGTGCCGTCTGCGCAGAGGAAACCCCTCCTTTTCCAACGTGACAATCGTGCATGTTGATGTAACATAGGCAGAGTCACTTCCTCATCCTCATATCTCTGGAGTGTGGCGATAAGCACCACTAATTCTGCAGCCTGTGCTGAGCAATGTGAAGGTAGTCTCGCACTTGTCACTACTTCAAATTCACCATCACAGCTCAGCTTCATTACCACCGATTCCGTTTGACTTTCTCCCATCGTTTTGTACATTTTTGAAGAACCATCAGTAAACAGAATGATCCTTGAGCACCCCCAGGCCAAGAGCATTTTCTCTAACATGGGGAATATCGTCATAGCACCCAGCATAGCATACGTTGTGCTGTCATGTACATAGTCCTCCTTCCCTAATGATTCTGCTATAACTTTTGCTGGACTCACTATTCTACACCTAACAATGTTGATCGCTGTATTCAAAATGATAACCTCATACCCTGATGCTCTTTGTGTAGTCAATGTACTTTTAGGTTTCTCTAGAATGGCAAATAATGAATGTTCAACAAATAATGTCACTGAACACCCCATTTTAATACTTGCAGCTTTTTCAATAGCGAAAGCAGCAGCAGCTAATGCCTGTTCGCAAAGGTAATATCTTTTCATTACTGGATCTAAAATCCTACAATAGACTAATGGTTTATGTCCATGTCCTAATGTCGTTTTCTGTGTAAGACATAAAACACCTTAGGGGAGGTAAGAGGATTATTAGCCCTCTTCTTAGCACATCCTCAACAGTATAGGCGAAGCCTTGAACAAAAAAACAGAACAGTGCTAAGGGGCTTGTCTGTGCCCTTATTAGTATGTGTCCCAATGCCTAAAGCATCAATCAACAATTCCAAAACATATTCCAAACGTATTTACAAAAATATGTCATTTATTAGTCTTTGCTTAACAAAGCTAAAAGTTTGTTCACTAAGTCAACAAATATTAAAAACTTCAATATCCAGAAGGCTGGAGAAAGTGCAAATACAATTAACACGTACCCCTATAAATTAAGAGGTAAAACAGCAGAGCAAACACCAAACAAAAAGAAAAAAATAAATGATACCAAGTTGCGTGTAAACCAAAAGTGATCCGAAATTAGGGTCACTCCGTGGTAGTGTTGTGCAAATACCACCAAACTACACTTATTTCCACACTACATTCATTCCAGTTTCAATTCAGGCATACTCATACTCTCGTCACATTCCCAACATGTTTCTTTCTGATCGTGTGTGTAAGCAGGTTAAACAGAAATTCATTAGGGGTAGTCTGCCGTCTACCAAGTCAATTATAACCTAATAAAATGAACAGGGTACATTTCTTTTAGTTTCCTCCACAATTAATTATTGCGAGTTCAGCAAGTATGGAGAAAGCCAATTTTCATGTGCATAGGCTTTGCACAAAATTCATGCAAATAAGTTGTCTAAACTATACAAGTCCTGTACGTGGTCCATGATTCATTTGGGGCCCAACAGCAAAAAGGACTCCATATCTGAAAAGGGAACAGATCAGGGTATAAGTAAAGGATGCCCTGATTATTCATTCGCTACATGTAGAATTGAATAAACATTAGAAATTACCTAGTCATGAAATACTAGTCAGTAAAGGTAGTATTCAAGCCCTAACTGGCGAGTACACCACTGCAGTGGTCAAGTGATAACAGTGACAATTCATATTGCCGTCCACTCTCAACAGGAGTGAACCAAATACCCGGAATATTCCCACCATCTATGCTGGCGACAGGAAGTGAGACAAATAAAATAGCCAGACTGTACATTTTTTCGTGCATGTTTAAACTTCATGTAAGGTGCGCCATTTACTTATGAAAAATCATTTTTATAGTCCGGAAGCGCTCCGCAATGCGGTCTCCTGGGTTACACAGTCCTATGTCCTATGTCTCTGGGGTCAAACATCTGACCAAGTGGAACTGGCTGTATTAAACTGTGGGGGACATAAGGGTAAAAAATAATTTTACCTCTTAAAAAATCTGTTCTTGTATATGTTAAACGTATATGTGCTTCTTAATAGCTTGCAATGCTTACCATTCTTAGTGCGTTTAGCTACGCAAGGTCAAACGATTAATACGGTGTCATCTGGTTCTGCACAGACGTGTTAGTCTTGTGTTTTAATGAATAATAAACAGCCCCGGATTGTTTGCCCCGTGGTGTTCCTTGGTCTGATGTTGGCCGTAGGTGAACTAGAGATAATCGTTTGTTGCCTGTGTGGTACAAAACTACAGGTAGATGAGGACAAGGTTAAAGGGAGAAACCCATAGTGTGGTCAGATCCCTATTTCTGTTTTTCATTGGTGCATGCTTTTAGTTCTGCTGGTTAAGTAAGAGAGTGCCGCTTACTTCCATGTCGCTATTTTATGCAGAAGAATTTCTTAATGAGCCATGGTTGGTTCGGGTCTACAAAGATGTAGCCCGGTTGGTCCTAAGCGGAAAGTGAAATAGTACACTTCGTTGTGTTCACGACTATGTGCTTCCTTATCTCTTTATCTTTATCTCCTTATCTCTGTAAAGTAATGAGAACTTGTAGTTTTACTGTGCCCGTATCGAAGTAGCAGAAACAACAGAGATTTTTAACAGTTGCGTATCGTCTTGCCCAGCTCTTAGTCTTACCGTGGTCACGTTATCCTCCAGTGTTCTCTGTGTAAGAACCGTTGTCATTACTTCTCTATTTGAATTTAAGAATAGATAACACTCTCCATTATAATCTGGAATTCCTAACACAGGGGCTTTACTGATCGGCCTTTTTAATTCTTCAAATCCTTCAGTCATTTCAACTGTCCAGGTTATCTTACCTTTGCCTACCTATGCTTCCTTAAGTCCACTTAAAAGTGGTTGAATAGTGCTATAATTGAAAACCCAGGCCCTACAATAGTTACATAGACCTAACAATTGTTGCATTTCTCTCACTGTGTTCGGTTCTGAACTGTCCATGATTGCTTATGCTCTCAGGGGTCACTTTTCTCCCTTCTTGAGAGATTAACTGTCCTATGTACAGAACCTCTTCGTGACAATATTGTAGCTATTCTTTGTTTACTTTATATCCTTTCTCGGGTAGTATGGTCATTAACTGAACAGAGTCTTTTCTGCAATCGGATGTTCCTCCCACGTATTTCTCATTTTTTGATATATCCAGCTTTAGCTGCTTTATAAAAAATTTCCAGCACGTGGTGCTGCACGTCGATGCCTGTCGACTCAATGTCCCTCAAGGGCCTTGTTATGCACACTGAGCAGTAAACCACAGACAGATTCATAAAGCCTGATATAACAGATATATACAATTAACTAACCTGATCAGTTACAGAGTGGTGACTAGTGAAGAACCCCCTAATGCCCCAGCACTCCTCTTCCTTGTTATAGAATGAAGTAGGAGATAGAGTGGCCTCAGGGAAATCCTCTGGGGAAGAAACCCCTGGTATCGAGAACTGCAGGGCTTCGGAATTGGATCAGCCTTTTGTAGTGTCATCAAGGTGGATGTTAAGCGTGTAGGCTTTAGAAGCGTCTTTCTGCCTGCTTGTTCTAATCTTCATGCAGTGTTCAGATCCCAGGACTAAGCCTGGCTGTGTCAGGCTAAGAGAAAGAAACAGCGTATAGATAAGATACAGAAGACAAGGAATGAAAGGGTAAAATCGGCTTCCTGCACTTAGAAACGTACCGAATGGTTTATAAGTTCAGCGTAATGCGCAATATAGAGGGAGATCTCTATGGCTCTGATGGGGTTCTAAACGAAGAAATTAGGAGAGCAGTAGATGTAAGGGACAGCAAAGAACAGTTAAGTATAGTGCCAAGTATACAAGGAGGGTATATTTACATAGCGTCCAAAGAAAAGAGTAGTGACGCGCTGGGTCGCTGGAGAAGACTGCATAAGACTTGTTCTGATGCTGGAACAAGGGGAAACCCTGAAGTCAGCTGCTGCACACAGCGCAGCGAGCGCCATCTTGGGTGAAGACAAACAGCCCGGACTCCTCTCCACCTATGCCAAACAGAATGCTGCCGTACCAAGGTCTCTATAGTATGCCCCCCTCCAAGAGGAGACACACCCAGTTTACCGGGATGGGCCAGTAAAACAATCGAACCAGTCGAGGAGCATGAACCTATAAAGCTGTTTCACAGGTCCAGTAAGCAGGAGAATACCCCTTCCAATCCACCAGGTACTAAAGTCGACCACAATGGTAACGGCGTCGGAAATACCACACACTTCGAACTCTTGTCCAGAAACTGTGTCCACAGGATGACAATGATGCACTACCGTGCAGTGAAAACAGTATGGCACTGCCGGCTTCAACTGTGAAACGTGAAACACTTGATGAATCCTGGACCAAGAAGGAGGTAGCTGGCAGCTGGACCACGGCAGGCCATCACCTTACAAGGACCAAACAACCTGGCCGACAGCTTGAAAAGAAACAGATGATGGGGCAAAAAAAGGGATGGAAGCCAAACCACAGCACCCGGCAGGATGAGGGGCGCCAGCGTGCAGTGCTGATCGGTGGACCGATTGGACCGGTCCTGCGCCTCCTGTAAGGCGATGCCAGCAAACGAATGACCCAGTTGGATAGCCAAAATCAGGGCATCCACATCTGGAGACTTGGTAGAGGATGGAGTAGCAGTAGGAGAACAGGATGGTTGGAACCCATATGTGCCCAAGAAGGGTCTGGAATTCAAAGCAGCATGTTTAGCATTGTTATAAGCAAACTTAGCCAGGGGCAACAAATCTGCCCAGTTATCTTGAGCAGCGGAAATGAAACAGCGAAAGTAACCCTCAAGTGTTTGATTCAAGCGCTCAGTCTGGCCATTGATCTGGGGATGGAACCCTAAACGCAAACCCCTCTTGATGTGCAAAATAGAGCAGACTTGTTGCCAATAACAGGAAGTGTACTGAGGACCATGATCAGAAACTATGGTGTCTGGCAAGCTGTGCCGAGAAAAGATGGTGTTAATGATGATCCTGGCCATGTTGGCGGCAGATGGAGCTTTGGGCAGCGCATGGAAGTGAGCGAGTTTAGTGAAGTAATCAATGGTTACCATGATGGCAGTGGAACCCTTAGAGAGGGGCAAAACCACTACAAAATCTGTAGAGATGATCTGCCAAGGTCTGGTGGGAATCAGCATTCTTACTAAGTGACCTAGAGGAGGCTTCCTGGGCACTTTGACTGCAAACAGGTGGTACATGCAGCTATGTAGTCTTAGATGTCCAGAATCATAGAAGGCCACCAGAAATGCTGACAAACAAGATCCAGGGTGGTAACGAAACGCTGAGGACCCACTGCCACCGAGTCATGACACATATGAAGGGCTTCCTGTTGCAGGGCAGCAGTAGGGAGGAAAACCTTTCCTTCATGAAAAAAACATCCACCCTCATACAGCAGGTTGTAGCTGACAGCAACTTATTGACAATAGGTGATATTAGCAGCAGTTTCCCTATTCACTGCAAGAAGAAAATCAGAGACAGCATGGAGAAGGACCACTTTGGGAAAAGGGCGCTCCAGTTGGAAACAGGGAGTGAAATGTGTGTCCTTCCTTGATAGAGCATCAGCTAGAAGGTTGGTCCTGCCAGGAATGTATGTGAAAGTCACGTTGTAAGGGGGAAGAAAATGAGCCCACCTAGCCTGCCGGCTGTTTCGGGTTTTGGCATATTGAAGGCTTTTCAGATTTTGGTGATCTGTCCTGACCACTACAGAGTGCTTGGCAACCAACAAGAAGTGTCTCCACTCCTGAAAGGCACGCTTTGCTGCCAAACAGTTCTTTTTCAAGAACAGAATAGTTAAGTTCTCAGGAAGACAGGGTCTTGGAGAGGTATGCCACCGGGCATTCTTGCCCCTCATCCGATACTTGCCGAAGCACAGCCCCTATGTCAGCTCTAGACCTCCCATGCTCTCCCAATTTCCACTCCTCCTCACCTGACTCTTCAGATGTTGACTTCCTCTTGGGTTCTTTCTTCTTCTGTGTTTCTTTGCGCGAGTAGAGGTAAGGCCGTCCCCGGGTGGAGGCCACCCTGCCACCCTAACTGGACAGGGATACAGGGGACTCCCCCCCGAGGGGCCAATGAGAGGAAAAAAGCAGATGCTAAAAAAAAACTCTCTTATAGGTGGATCAGGTAAAGTGTAGAAAAGTTCCAGTCCCAGAGACCGTGGAGGAAGGTAGCTGGAAGGGTCTCGACGGAGCAGAGAGTCCGGAATGCTTCTTCCACTTGTACTGAGCAGATGTCTTGAAGGCAGGAGGAGATTTCTGTGGTTGATGAACATGATTGGTGGTATCCAGATGCTGGATGAAAGGCATCCACCTGAACAGACGTACAGAAAAGGAGCAGGACGAAGAGAGGAGGTAAGAGGGCAGGTGCCAAGGAAAGAGGAGGGAGAGGAAAGAGGAAGACTGAAAGGAAACGCCGGGAAGGTAAGGAGAGGGAGGAAAGGGAAGGCAAGGGACCGGCAAGTAAAACCAAAGACCGGACCGAAGGGAAAAAATACGAAGGCAAAGGAGAAGGCAGAAAGACCGACACCCGTCTGGGGGAGACGACGACGGCGAGCAGGGAGCAAAAAGTAGCAAGGAAGGAAGGAAAGAATCGGGACGAGACCCGAAAAAAGGCAGGTCGCTGAGGCGAAATGCAACAAAGGAAAAAGCCCAGGCACCCGGAGCACGAAGCGAAGGGTTGCAACGCGCCGTACAGAGAAAGGGGCAGGGCTTAAGATGGGAAACAAAACAACAGGAAGAGAACAACTAGACCGTTGAACACGGAAGTGAAAGGATGAAAAAGGAACAAATCAATGGCGGATAAACCGCCATCTACTCCACAGGCGCCATGACGGAGGGCGCACAGAGCACATGACAGTATGCCTCCTTCCAAGGGGAAACCCCCCAGGCTTACCAGGATGGATGCGATGGAATTTTTTGCACCAACCTAGGGGCATGGATATGTGAAATGGGTTCCCAGAAATCCTATAAATCCTCTGTGTGTGGGTAGCCTTTCCAATGCACCAGGTATTCCAAGCGGCCCTTTCTATATCTTGAGTCCCTGATGGTTGCCACTTCGAACTCTTCAGGAGTATCATCACGAACTGTAGGTGATCTTGGTAGCTTACAATGATAAGGATCTTCCTGGTACATTTTCATTTGGGAAGAATGAAAAACTGGATGAATGCGTTTCATATGCTTGGGTAGCTAGAGGCGATAGGAAACTGGGTTTAGACGATCCAAGATGGTAAAGGGACCAAGATACCTTGGGGTCAATTTTGAGGGGTGCAACCGGGGAGGTAAGTATCTGGTAGATAACCATACTTTAGTTCCTGTGTCCCATATAGGGGTAGGAAGTCGGTGAGGATTCTTCTGCTGACTATACCGTAACTGGCTAGTCTGGAGGCTGTCAGAGGGGACCTTATGAGCTGCAGTTATATTGGATAAAATGGTGTCTATTGATGGCATGACTGAGGAAGGAAGATGTAAATCTGGAATGAAGCTGTAATGAAAAGCTGTAATGAAAACCATACGAGCAATAGAACGGACTAAGACCAGTGGCGCTGTGTCTAGAGTTGTTATAGGCAAATTCTGCAGTGGGTAATAAGGAAACCCAGTTGTTCTGTTGGGTGTTCACAAAACAACATAAGTATTGTTCTAATGAAGCGTTGGTCCGCTCGGTCTGACCGCTGGTCTGCGGGTGAAACCCTGAAGACATAGCCCTCTCGATGCCCAACGTATCACAAAGTGTCTTCCAGAAACGGGAAGAGTACTGCGATCCTCTGTCAGATGTGATCTTCTTAGGTAATCCATGTAGACGAAAGATGTCCTTGGTGAATACAGATGCCATCTCAGCAGCTGTAGGAAGACCCGATAGGGGGGAAAAATGTGCCATCTTAGTGACAGTAACCATAATGCAAGAGCAACCTTCTGAAGGAGGTAAGTCAGTAATGAAGTCTGTGGATATGATACTCCAGGGTCTGTCAGGTGGGGGTTCCTGCTGGAGGAAACCCACTGGTTTTTGTGTACTGTATTTTACTCTGCAACAAACGGGACAGGATGCAACATAATCAGCAGCTTCTTGTACCATACCAGGCCACCAAAACTGTCTTTTAAGAAGTTCGGATGTGTTAGAACTTCCCATATGTCCTGCCACCGGGTTATCATGACACCATCGTAGAGCTTTCATGCGGGTCTTCTGATCCGGTAAATATAAGCCATGGTTGACGAAATAGAGTCTGTTGCTCTTCTCTAAGGTGTTTGGAGACCTGACCAGCGGTGTCATAAGTTGGTTCATAGACACCTTTCGTACCTCCTCCAGAAAAGAGGATACAGTACCAATAACCCTCTTTTGTGGCAAAAGTAGATTTGGACAGGGCTTAGTGGTGCTATTCTGAGAAGGTATTCTGGAAAGTGCATCGGCCAATATGTTCTTAGTCCCAGGTAAATAATTCAAAACAAAATCATATTGGGAAAAGAAATGGGCCCAACGGGCTTGCCGGGAATTCACGCATTCCATGCGTTTGATAACCTTCAGGTTCTTGTGGTCGGTCCTCAGTTCGAAAGGATGGTTGGCCCCTTGTAGAAGGTGACGCCATTCTTTGCAAGCTGCCTTCATAGCAAGTAACTCCTTCTCGGTTGCCGAATAGTGGAGTTGGCTGGTAGTCAACGTCTTGGATAGGTAGGCTACCGGATGTTCAATTCCTTCACATTCTTGGAGCAAAGCTGCCCCTATGGCTGCTGTCAAAGCATCAGTTTTGACGATGAATGGTCGCCCCTGATCGGGCTAACGTAACACAGGAGCAGACCAGAATGCGTTCTTTAGTCATTGAAAAGCTTCATTGGCGTCAATAGACCATGAAAATGGAAGTGAAGTCTTATTAAGGAGTTGAGTAATGGGCAGCACAACTTCGGAAAATCCAGAGATAAACATCCGGTAAAAGTTGGCTAATCCCAGGAACCACTGGACTTCCTTCACAGAGGTGGGGACAGGCCACTGAAGTATGGATTCAACTTTGCGGGGATCCATCCTTATACCCTCTGCTGACAGAATGAACCCCAGATACGGAACACTAGTGGTCTGGAACACGCACTTCTCTGGATTTACAAATAAATGGTTTTCTTTGAGTTGCTGAAGCACACTTCTGAGATGTTCAATGTGTTGTTGTTCGGAGGTTGAGTACACTAATATATCGTCCAAATAGACTATGGTGCACTGGAGTTGAAGATCAGAAAAAATCTGATCCATAAATCTTTGGAATATGAAAGGTGCATTAACTAACCCAAAGTGCATTACACGGTATTCAAAGTGGCCGAACGGAGTCCGGAATGCTGTCTTCCATTTGTCTCCAGCACGTATGCGTAAGAGGAGGTAGGCTCGTCGTAAGTCGAGCTTAGAAAATATTACAGCCCCTTGGACTGCCTCCAGAATATCCTTTATAAGGGGCATAGGATAACGGTCTCTGATGGTAAGTTTGTTTAAGCCTCTGTAATCGATGCATGGTCGCAGTTCATTGGTGTCCTTTTTAGGGACAAAAAAACAAAGAAGCCCCGGCTGGGGAGTGTGAGGTTTGAATTAACCCGTTTTGGAGATTCTCATCGAGGTATTTCTTAAGAACTTCCTTTTCTTTGAGGGATAGAGAAAACATTCGCCCAAAGGGGATGGTGGCATCAGGTATAATGTTTACGGCACAGTCTTCAGGTCTATGTGGTGGAAAATCCTGAGGTACCTTATCCAGAAACACCTCATTGTATTGGCACAACTCTGTGGGAATGGCATGCACCCCCACTGAGTGCGATGACATAGATAGTTCCTTGAAAGCTTGCACCATGGTGTAGTGCGCCTCAGACAGACAGGTCCTAAAACAGTAATTGGAAGTGAAGGCCATTTGATTCTTTTCCGAGTCTATAGAGGGATTATGTTTCCGTAGCCAAGAGATGCCAAGGATGATCGGAAAGTGAGCAGCCCTTATTAGGTCGAATTGAATGGTCTTGGTGTGCTGTAAAATCTTCATTTCCATCAGTGGAGAGGTGTGTGTGATGAGACCTGAACTGAGGGGTTTTCCATCCACACCCTCCACCTTCTGATCGACCTCCTTCACTCGTCGCTCAATTCCTGACTTGTTGGCCCACACTGTGTCCATGAAACAACCAGCGGCCCCACAATCTGTAAGGGCCAGTACATCAAAGTGTTCTTTACGGAAGGCTTATTGTACCGCTACCACCATCAAATGATTGTCCTCTGATGGAGTCGTTGAAGTTATGGACATTGAGACATAGGGACCAGGTGACTCTCCTCGGTAACCTGTCCCTAATAGTTCTGAGGAAGAGCGTTTCCCGGCCGCCGCCGGGGTACTTCAGGACAATCTCTTAGAAGGTGCTGTTCCGACTCACAATACATGCACAGGTTATTGTCTTTTCTCCTCTTTCTTTCTTCGGAAGTTAAAGGACCTCTTGTGGTGCCAATCTGCATCGGCTTTTCTTTGGGGTGTTGAGGTGAGGAGGTAGGTGGTATAGGAACGTCTTGGTAGGCTGGAAGATTCCGACCTTTACGCAGTTCTGACCGTCTTTCTGATATACGGAATTCCAATTGTAAAACAGTTGACCAAAGATCGGTCAGTGTGGCAGGTCTTGGTAGGCGGGCAAGCTTGTCCTTCAATTCTTCTCGGAGTCCACGTCGGAAGATGGTGTACTGTGCGGTCTGGGGCCACCCAGTTACTGCTGCAATTCTTTTAAATGTTGAGATATAGGATAGTAGGTCGCTATTTCCTTGATGGATGTCCAGTAATTGCTCACTGGCCACTTGCACGGTCTCCTTTCTTTCAAAAGCTTCCATGAATTGGGCCATGAATCCATTGTAGTCTTGTAACAGAGGACTAGCACTGGTAACCAATGGAGTGGCCGGGGCCAAAGCATTCCCCGTTAAATTAGAGATCAGAAACCCTATGTGGGCTTGATCAGAAGAATAGGTCTGAGGTCTGAAGGTAAAATGGATAATACAAGCCTCCATAAATTCTTTAAACCTACGGGGTGAACCATCATATTTACCAGAAGTTAGTGGTAGAGGAGGTAATTCAGTCTGCATATTTTAGTGTTGGTCTACCCTTTGTCTGAGGGCAGCATTTTCAGCCTTGAGATTCTGGAGTTATTGGGAAAGGCCCTGGACAGCAGTGAGCAATTCCTGAATTTGTTCAGCAGCGGCCATGTCTGAGGTTCTCGGGCGTTGCAATCTGTCAGCTCTAGACCTCCCACGCTCTCCCGATTTCCACTCCTCCTCACCTGACTCTCCAGATGTTGACTTCCTCTTGGGCTCTTCTTCTGTGTTTTTTTGCGTGAGCAGAGGTAAGGCCGTCCCCGGGTGGAAGCCACCCTAGCACCATAACTGGACAGGGATACAGGGGACTCCCCCCGGAAGTGCCAACGAGAGGAAAAAAGCAGATGCTAAAAAAAACCTCTCTTATAGGTGGATCAGGTAAAGTGTAGAAAAGTTCCAGTCCCGGAGACCGTGGAGGAAGGTAGCTGGAAGGGTCTCGACGGAGCGGAGAGTCCGGAATGCTTCTTTCAGTTGTACTGAGCAGATGTCTTCAAGGCATGAGGAGATTTCTGTGGTTGATGAATGTGAATGGCGGTATCCATATGCTGGATGAAAGCCATCCACCTGAACAGAAGTACAGGAAAGGAGCAGGACGAAGAGAGGAGGTAAGAGGGCAGGTGCCAAAGAAAGAGGAGGGTGAGGAAACAGGAAGACTGAAAGGAAACGCTGGGAAGGTAAGGAGAGGGAGGAAAGGGAAGGCAAGGGACCGGCTAGTAAAACCAAAGACCGGACCGAAGGGAAAAAATACAAAGGCAAAGGAGAAGGCAGAAAGACCGACACCCGTCTAGGGGGAGATGGCGACGGCGAGCAGGGAGCAAAAAGTAGCGAGGAAGGAAGGAATCGGGAAGAAACCCGAAAAAAGGCAGGTCGCCGAGGCAAAATGCAAAAAAGGAAAAACCGCAGTCACCTGGAGCACGAAGCGAAGGGTTGCAACGCGCCGTACAGAGAAAGGGGCGGGGCTTAAGAAGAGAAACAAAACAACAGGAAGAGAACAACTAGACCGTTGAACACGGAAGTGAAAGGATGAAAACGGAACAAATCAATGGCGGATAAACCACCATCTACTCCACTATAGAGTGGAGGCGCCATGATGGAGGGCGCACAGAGCACATGACACCCTAAGGCATAATGAGAAGCATCTGTTTCCACAATGAGACCCCTGTTCTGATCGGGAGTCTTCAGTATGGGAGCTGAAGAGAATAGGGTTTTTAGTGACTTGAAGGTGAGCTGCGCCTCGTCGGTCCAAATAAAAGAGACTCCCTTTTGTTTTGTTTTTTTAAATATAAGTTTTATTGGTTTTTATATCATATGGGAAGAACAAACAATTACATGCAAGTTAAATTCACTTTGGTGCATCAATTTGACACTTCCATTGGGTAAATGTCTTACATTCTACTATTATTGTCCTTCCCACCCCTTCCGGGCTTGAGTGATAAATTCCCTCCCTCTCCCCTCCCTCTCCCTGGCGGCTTTTCAGATTCTACCAGTTTGTCGACAAATGCTTAGTTCATGCCTAACATAGAGTGGGACTTTGTTTTCCTGTGCTTCATTTGTGCTTAGGTTTTGCGGTGGGCTAGTTTTCGTTGGGACATATCTGCGGTTGTTCTGTTCTTGTTCAGTGATGTTGTCGCCGGTCTTTGTTTTTCGGCTTGTTTGATTATTCATTTCCTATATACTGATTGACGAAATCGCACCATATTTCTTCGTGTCGCGCCACCTTATCATGGAGGGCTGCCGTGATTTTCTCCATTGTGTGGATATTTCTGCCGATTTGGATCCATTCTTTTTTAACTGGGAGGTGTGAGGACTTCCATTGGATGAACAGGCATGCTCTAGCGGCTAACAGCAACGATGACACCAACTCTTTAACCCTAGTGAGCTCTTCTTTTTCTTCTAGGCCAAACAGCAATAGGGGGGGAGCCGAGTTCCTCTCGATGCCGTCTATCTGTTTGATCCACCCTAGAACTTCTTTCCAGTATATGCAGATTTTGGCACAGTCCCACCAAATGTGCCAGTAGTTAGCTTCCATTCTGCATTGTCTCCAGTATTTTGAACTGTTGTATTGGTACATTTTCAATAGTCTGAGTGGGTCGTACTGCCATCTGTGAAGTAGCTTTATTGCATGTAGTTTGTATTGCGAGGCAATTGATATCCATGATGGCGTGCTGCAAATCTTGTCCCACGTCAGTTGGTCAAATTCCTTCCCGAAATCTCCCCCCCCCCCATTTTCTTTTTAGATGGTGGCTTGAGGCTTGATCAGTGCAGATTAGGGCACTATACATGTGTGCTATTAGTCCTTTGTTTGTGGTGGTCGTGTCCAGGATTGTTTTGAAGGGCGTTAGCTCTCTTCGTGTCTAGTCTTTTCATTCCTTCTTGGACATGACGCCTTTCAAGGGCAGATACAAGAAAGTCGGTATGGGTGTATCTGGAGGGCTTCTTCTAGTTCTATGACTGGTATGAACTTGTCTTTTCTCCATAACTGACCTACTCTTTCAAGTCCTGCATCAAACCAGGTTTGGTATCTTGGATGTTCTGGAATTTCTTCTATGATCCCTGGGGCCCAGAGGTGGCTCAGGGGGGAGGGCCATGTGGTTACTCCTACCATTCCCCTTCCTTCTTTCCATATATTCGATATTGTCCCCAATATTGGATGATTGCGCAGTCTTCTTGTTAGCTGTGGCCGAGGGACCCATATCCATTCCGCAAGGGTCGCCGGGGTTAGGTTATCGTTGTCCAATTGAACCCATTGCAGGTCTTTCCTGTCCCTGAGGTGGGGGATGAGGATTCGTAATTGTGCCGCCTGATAGTATTGTTCAATGTCGGGGAGGCCAACTGCTCCTTGGTCCTTGGGTAATATTAGAGTTGCGTACGGTATTCTGGGTTTTTTCCCCGCCCATAGGAATTTAGTTATTGCCCTTCTCACTTGTTTGAAGAAGTGGTCTGGAACTGTTACCGGGAGTACCTGAAAGGGGTACAAGAAGCGCGGGAGACTAACCATTTTCACGGCGTTCTGACGTCCCATCCAAGAAATTGTGAGAGGTTGCCACTTTGTGAGGTCTGCGCTTAGGGCAGCGAGGAGCAGGGGGAAGTTGGCTTCGTATATATCTGCGACGTCTCTGGTCAAGTTGACACCTAGGTATCTTAATGTCGGGCCGCCAATGATGAGTCCCAGTCGCTCCAATTCTATTTGTTGATCCGGCGATGGTTCGTGCAGCGGGAAGAGGATGGATTTGGTTTTGTTCATTTTGAAGCCTGATAGTGCCCCATAGAGACTCCCTTCTTTAACAGAGTGGTAAGAGTTGCGAATTGTGGAAGAATAGTGTGAAGTGAATTTCCTATAGAAATTAGCAAAGCCCAAGAAACATTGTAATTCTTTCACCACAGACGGTGGAGGCCAATCTAGAACTGCGGCCACCTTCCTTGGATCCATAGAGGTACCTTTGTTGAATAAAACATATCCAAGATAAGTGACTTCTGGTTGGTGAAATTCGGATTTTTCAGGTTTGCAGAACAGATTTTGGTCTTGCAGTCTGGACAACACTGTATCAACGTGGGAGATATGCTCTGTCTAGATAGACTATTGTTAAGACGGATTTCTGAACTCTGTCCTGGTGGCGCAGAAGTTCAGAAGGCCAACCTAATTGCTTGGAACAGGGTAACCTCTGGACAAGCCAGACCAATCAAGGTAGCGATCGCGGCGGTCAAGACTAGGTCTCAAGAGGGGTGAGGGTGACTGAAAGCCCGCAATGAGCACACAAAGCCAGAGCGCTTACAAACTACTCCAAACAGGTGTTATATCAAAAATATAAACACATTTATTTTAAGGCCTTTAAAACAATGACCGTAGCGAGAAAATCACAATATCACAATATTAAACCAACACATACCATATCAACACAATATATATACAAATACACAGTCGCAAGCGTTTAAAGCACGAAATATGTAGTCCACCTGAAAGGAAAGGAAAACAGGCAGTGCGATAACGCTTTAGACTCAGTTCGCCTTCAGATGCACCTAACTAGATGGAAGTCCGAGCCCTGCGAAGAGTGGAGCCTTGTGCTCAAAGTACCTGCCACGCTGGTGCCAACGGGCAAAAGGGGAAGCTCTTCGGAGGAAGTCAGGCAGTTCAGTATAGTGCACACAGAAGGAGAACAGGTTCCGCAACTCAAGCGCAGCCTCCACAGCGAGCAGAAGCAGAGCGCGAGTACGGCCAAAAGGGTGCTGTTTTTACACAGCAGGGAAAAGCAATGGGATACTGCAGGAGGGCGACCAGATCCTAGCTAAACTACTCACCGGTCCCCGAAGCAAGCAGACCCAGGCTTCTCCACGTTAGTTTCAGCAGCTGGCAGGTTCAGAAGAGCAGGGAACGCCTCGTAGTCGTGTAGAGCAAAAAGACGTCCCAATCGACGAAACCAGCACAGTTTTGTTGTCGCAGCAGGACAACGGAGCGGCCGTGTGTATTCAAGCCAAATGTACACTCCTCCCTTCAGACCTGGGGACGCCAAGCGTACGAAGCGTGGGAGAGTGACAAGGACTCGACATACAACACAACCTGGCGGCAGTTACAGAGCAGGACTCCCTTGTAAGCTGGTCAGTCAACTGGATGGCCCAGAGACACTTCCGAAGGCTTACTTGGCAGGAGAGGATGAAGTCGCCGGGAATAGCTGTTCCTGCTATTCCAAAGGTCGAAGCACCAGTACAGGCCTTCTGGTTCGATCCAAGGAGGAAAGGGTTTCACAGGACGACAGCAGTGCAAAGGAGGATTCCTTCAGCGGGTCACCAGCGATTCCTCGGTCCAGCCTCTTGGTTGCAGGATACTTGGCTCCTGTATTCCTTCGTTCGTGAGAACTCAGGAGATCGACATGGTAGTGGTGTTTCCAGCCCCCTCTTATCCACGGTTCCCTTCGCGCCAAAACGGAGGTGAGCCAATGGGAGATCCGCTCATCAACACACATACCATACGTGGACTAATCACGGACCACGGTGGTCCCAGGCATTCACACCACCCTAGACTCTCTGGCACCCAGGATGTGTATTGGGACCAGACATCCCAGCCCACACCCTGGAGGCACACAAACGACATGTAGAAGCCCGCGAAAGCAACCACGTTTCGCGGGAAAGTACATGCCCAAATAAGGAAGGCCCCGGGTCGCTCGACCTGGGGAAGGTGAAGGGAGCAAGACGGTCAGTGGACAAGACAAAGGAGCCTCGTGGTCTGGCCATTTTGGGAGCCAGGCCACCATTTTGGGTTCAGTGCGAAAAACGTGCTCAGAACGCCAAAAGGAGCTCAAAATAAACAAAACGATCGCTGCCACCATTCGAGTCCCTGAATGACTTGCACCGATCAAATACCATCCTAAAAGAGTATCTAGGGTCTGTAGAAGGCTAGAGACCCAAGAGAGCTGTAACTTAGCTTACAGTGCCCTCTTGTGTCATGTTGCACTAAAGCCGCAACATGATAAAGGAAACTACGGGAAACAGCGTTCCCCGGTACTGACTGTCTTAAGGGCATGTCAGTTTCCCTGTAAGAAAGGAGCGAAAGCCCAGAGAAGTGCGGCAGAAGGCTGTACTTCTCTGGCAAAGTCAAGAACAAGGTTAAAAACAATAGCAAAAAGTTTAGGGGTTGCCACATGGAAGGAAAATTACCTGCAATCATGAAATCTTTCCTAACACTCGCCCCTCCCAGACTATGGACAGGGGGAACTAATCCACCCCTGGATGAGTCTCTTGTTCAGGTCGGTTAAACATTCTGGACAACCCATCAGCATTGCTATGTTGGACACCTGGCCTATGCTCAATAGTGAAGTCGAAGCCTTGTAGACTTATGGACCACCTAAGCAACTTTGGATTCTCCCCCTTCATGTTCATTAGCCACTTTAACGGCTTATGGTCAGTTTGCACAGTGAAGTGGGTCCCATAGAGGTAGGGCCTCAGCTTCCTTAGGGCCCACACAACAGAGAAACATTCTTTCTCTACCGTGGACCATCTGAGCTCTCTGTCCTTAAGCTGGCGACTAATAAAACCGATAGGGTGTTCCTTACCCTTCTCATCTACTTGTGATAGTACAGCTCCTATCCCAGTGTCAGAGGCATCCGTCTGCACGATAAAAGGTCTTTGATAATCAGGGGCCCTAAGGACAGGGGCCTGGCACAAGGAGTCTTTTAAGCCATTGAAGGCCTTCTCACACTCGTCGGTCCAAGTTACCTTCTTGGGTTTCTTCGGAGTTGTGAGGGCAGTCAGAGGAGCAGCTATGGTGCCATAGTCTGCCACAAAATTGTGGTAATACCCTGTGAGTCCTAAGAAGGCTCTCACTTGGGTTTGCGTAGTGGGGGTAGGCCAGTCTTGTACTGCTTGTACCTGACTGAGTAGAGGCTGTCTCCTCCCTCCACCTACTTCATGTCCAAGGTAAACCACTGAGCCTTGTCCATTTGGGTGAGGGGCCACTCGGACACCCTCAAAAGAGCTATCTGAAGGACTGCTTGGGAACAGGTCGGGGAGAGGTTCAGACTCCTCTCCCGCAACGTCTGAAGCCAGTAGCAGTGCTGCGATTTCGACGCTTGGGCCGAAAGCCTTCAGCCTATTCGCGTGAAACACTTTAGGAGCCTGTCCAGGCCTTCCAAGGTCCACTGAATAGTTAACCTCACCCAGGGGCTCCACCACTGGGTAAGGGCCTGACCATTTGTCCTGTAAAGCTCGAGGCCTTATGGGATTCATGATCAGGACTTGCTGACCAAGTGTAAAGTTGATGAGGGAAGCTTTCTGGTCGTACCAATGTTCCACCAGCGCTTGCCCTGCCTTCAATTTATCACTAGCCAAGCCCATCAGAAGTACCATCCATTTTCTGAGCCCTAGCACATAATCAACTACATTGGTAGTAACAGGGGGAGTGGGCATCTCCCATCCCTCTTTGACGATGGCTAAGGGCCCCCGTACGGGATGACCGAACAGAAGTTCGAAGGGGCTGAAGCCAACACCCTCCTGTGGTACCTCTCGGTAGGCAAACAGTAAGCATGAAACAAGAAGATCCCATTTTCTTCTCTGAGGCTCCTCCAGAGCCCCAATCATGCTCTTTAACGTCCTGTTAAAACGCCCCCCCAGACCATTGGTCTGGGGGTGGTATGCAGAAGAGAACCTGTAGGTGACCCTACATTCTATCCACATAGCCTGCCTATACTTCGACATAAAGTTGCTGCCATCATCCGGCACAACTTCTTTAGGGAAGCCAACCCTAGTAAACATGCCGAGTAAAGCTTCTGCAACTGGCTTGGCAATTACAGTTGTAAATGGGACGGCCTCAGGATACCGGGTTGCATGGTCGACCAGCACCAGGATAAACCTATTGCCTGAGGATGTTTGCGGGTCAAGGGGACCAACCATGTCGATCCCTACCCTTTCAAATGGTACCCCCACAACTGGGAGCGGTACCAACGGAGCTTGGATTGTCGCGCCAACCTTACCAGACAACTGGCAGGCGGCACAACTCCTGCAGTGACTTTCTACTTGCTCCCCCATCTTGGGCCAGTAGAAGTGCATGGATAACCTTTGCTTGGTCTTCCTCATACCGAGGTGACCAGCAAGTGGAACTTCATGCGCCAACTGCAGGAGGAAGGGCCTAACAGCAAGGGGAACCACCAACCTCCTATGGTCTCCTTCTGTAGACTCTGTGGGCTCACTATACAGGAGTCCACCTTACTGGTAAATCCTATGCATCCCAGGAGGTTCACCCTCAAGCTGGGAGCAGGCCTGTCTCCTTAGGCCTTCCAGAGATGGGCACTCACGTTGGCCTTTACTGAATTCGTCCCTATCAGGACCTCCTTCAACTAACAAGTCTTTTAGTTCAGGATGATCGTTGGGGTCGAATACTTCAGGCATCGCCACCTCCTCGTCAGGCCCGGGCGATTGACCAACTTCCTCCACCGCAGTGGTAGGCGAGCTCGGGGGAATATTCTCTTTCCCTCGTTTTGACTTGTAGACTCCTTTCGCCTTGGGTTTCCCCTTCGGCTGGGGCGGCGTATTGGACTTGGCCAATGCTGCCCGTGCTTGAGACCGTGTGTAGGGTCTTTCGGCAGTGTCTCCTACGAGCCCTAAAGCTCTGAGATCATTACCCAACAAGACCTTTCCCGGGACGTTTCTCTGAATGCTCACTGGAATCCTGACTGCTGTACCATTTAAAGTAAGATTTACAGGGATCACGGGAAACATACGGAGGGGGCCGTCAGCCAACTTAGTGGGCATCAGAGTAGCTCTGGCAACTTCCTCTGAGTCTACCAAGGTAGAATCCACTACAGTGCGACTGCACCCACTATCCCTAAGAGCTGGAGTATCCACTCCATTGATCAGCACACTGTCTTTAAAGTAGTGCTTGGTATTATCCGGAATCCTAGCATAAGCCTCTGCGACTTTAGGCTCCCAGGAACCCAGGGACACTAAAACTACCTCAGCCTCTATTCCGCTGGGAAATGAGTCTGAGGAGAAGGATGCTCCTGTAATCTCTTCTTCCTCGTAGGAGGAGAAGGCCAGATTAGCGGAGTGGACCCCCAAAGGTCTAACCTTACAACGGGGATCCCCCTTCACATGGTCAGTGGCTCCACAAGAAAAACAAGCCCCAGTGGGTCTGTTTACGTAGGGAGGCTTATTGTAACCAGAGTTCTGTTTCGGAGGCGAACCTCCACTACCCTGTGAGTTCTCTTGTGTCTTACCCTTGTTTTTCTTTTTGTGGCCCTTATGGGAAGAAGATTTAGCAGATTCCCCACCCTCCATATCTTTGGACTTTTTCCCTTCCTCCTGCTTACCAGGATGAGTTTTGTCCTTATGGGACACTCGATGTGACACCCATAAGTCTGCTGCAATGGCCAGCTTCTTAGGATCTATCTCCTTCGAATCGGCCAAATGCTGCTTAAGCTCCGGGGAAGAAGAAGCAAAAATGTGTTCCAGCATGACAAGATTTATCATGCCTTCGAAGGTAGAAACCTTATAACCGTCAACCCAGCCAGTTAAGTTTTTCAAGGATTCAGCGACATAAGATACCCAAGTACCACCTTCCTTTTTCTTATACTCTCGAAAACGCTTTAAATATTGGGCCGGAGTCTTCCCAAACTTTAAAATGAGAGTTTGCTTTAACATTGCGAAATCAGCCCGCTCAGCCTTCGACATTTCCATAATGGCACTACAGCCAGAATGGGGCAGTCTACTGAGCAACCACGCAATCTTATCAGCATTGTCAACTTCTTGAACCTCGCATGCATACTCAAACGCATTCAGCCAGTCCATAATGTCATTCCTTTCTTCATACACACTGAGCAGATCTTTCGGAAACCGTGGATGAGAGGAAGCCCCAGACCCATGTCCAGGACCCTTGGACCCATTTGCAACCTGAAGCTTGGCCAGTTCCAACTGGTGATCCCTGTCTTTCTGTTTTTCTGCCTGTTCGATTTTTAGTTTGGCTATGCTGAATTCAAGCTCCTGCTGCCTAAACCGCAGCTCTTGCTTCTTGAATTCAAGCATAGCCTCCCCATCAGCACTGGCAGAGAAAACATTAGACATCTCGTCCTCCCTGTCCTCGTGGTCGCGATGGATCAGTGCGGCGGCAGAACCGTCGGTTCTACCAGTGAGAGCAGCCCCACCACCTTCCGCACTGTCCTCAGAAGTTATAGCGTCAAGCTGCACTTCTTGCCACGCCACGATTCTTTGGATCATTTCCAATTTCGTGCCTTGAGAGGAAACACCTCTCTCCGCACACATCTTTTTCAGCGTTTCTGATTTGAAAGCATTTAAAGTTAACAAGGTATTTGTTTCCATACTGTTTGATAGGACTATGGCCTTTTTAAAGTTATACTACAACAATTCACTACGTGTACTGGTTGGAATAACCTGAAATGCCTTAGTTCGAGCGCAACACTGGATACCTTCAGTCGTATCCCACCGCTGTACACCAATTTGTTAAGACGGATTTCTGAACTCTGTCCTGGTGGCGCAGAAGTTCAGAAGGCCAACCTAATTGCTTGGAACAGGGTAACCTCTGGACAAGCCAGACCAATCAAGGTAGCGATCGCGGCGGTCAAGACTAGGTCTCAAGAGGGGTGAGGGTGACTGAAAGCCCGCAATGAGCACACAAAGCCAGAGCGCTTACAAACTACTCCAAACAGGTGTTATATCAAAAATATAAACACATTTATTTTAAGGCCTTTAAAACAATGACCGTAGCGAGAAAATCACAATATCACAATATTAAACCAACACATACCATATCAACACAATATATATACAAATACACAGTCGCAAGCGTTTAAAGCACGAAATATGTAGTCCACCTGAAAGGAAAGGAAAACAGGCAGTGCGATAACGCTTTAGACTCAGTTCGCCTTCAGATGCACCTAACTAGATGGAAGTCCGAGCCCTGCGAAGAGTGGAGCCTTGTGCTCAAAGTACCTGCCACGCTGGTGCCAACGGGCAAAAGGGGAAGCTCTTCGGAGGAAGTCAGGCAGTTCAGTATAGTGCACACAGAAGGAGAACAGGTTCCGCAACTCAAGCGCAGCCTCCACAGCGAGCAGAAGCAGAGCGCGAGTACGGCCAAAAGGGTGCTGTTTTTACACAGCAGGGAAAAGCAATGGGATACTGCAGGAGGGCGACCAGATCCTAGCTAAACTACTCACCGGTCCCCGAAGCAAGCAGACCCAGGCTTCTCCACGTTAGTTTCAGCAGCTGGCAGGTTCAGAAGAGCAGGGAACGCCTCGTAGTCGTGTAGAGCAAAAAGACGTCCCAATCGACGAAACCAGCACAGTTTTGTTGTCGCAGAAGGACAACGGAGCGGCCGTGTGTATTCAAGCCAAATGTACACTCCTCCCTTCAGACCTGGGGACGCCAAGCGTACGAAGCGTGGGAGAGTGACAAGGACTCGACATACAACACAACCTGGCGGCAGTTACAGAGCAGGACTCCCTTGTAAGCTGGTCAGTCAACTGGATGGCCCAGAGACACTTCCGAAGGCTTACTTGGCAGGAGAGGATGAAGTCGCCGGGAATAGCTGTTCCTGCTATTCCAAAGGTCGAAGCACCAGTACAGGCCTTCTGGTTCGATCCAAGGAGGAAAGGGTTTCACAGGACGACAGCAGTGCAAAGGAGGATTCCTTCAGCGGGTCACCAGCGATTCCTCGGTCCAGCCTCTTGGTTGCAGGATACTTGGCTCCTGTATTCCTTCGTTCGTGAGAACTCAGGAGATCGACATGGTAGTGGTGTTTCCAGCCCCCTCTTATCCACGGTTCCCTTCGCGCCAAAACGGAGGGGAGCCAATGGGAGATCCGCTCATCAACACACATACCATACGTGGACCAATCACGGACCACGGTGGTCCCAGGCATTCACACCACCCTAGACTCTCTGGCACCCAGGATGTGTATTGGGACCAGACATCCCAGCCCACACCCTGGAGGCACACAAACGACATGTAGAAGCCCGCGAAAGCAACCACGTTTCGCGGGAAAGTACATGCCCAAATAAGGAAGGCCCCGGGTCGCTCGACCTGGGGAAGGTGAAGGGAGCAAGACGGTCAGTGGACAAGACAAAGGAGCCTCGTGGTCTGGCCATTTTGGGAGCCAGGCCACCATTTTGGGTTCAGTGCGAAAAACGTGCTCAGAACGCCAAAAGGAGCTCAAAATAAACAAAACGATCGCTGCCACCATTCGAGTCCCTGAATGACTTGCACCGATCAAATACCATCCTAAAAGAGTATCTAGGGTCTGTAGAAGGCTAGAGACCCAAGAGAGCTGTAACTTATCTTACAGTGCCCTCTTGTGTCATGTTGCACTAAAGCCGCAACATGATAAAGGAAACTACGGGAAACAGCGTTCCCCGGTACTGACTGTCTTAAGGGCATGTCAGTTTCCCTGTAAGAAAGGAGCGAAAGCCCAGAGAAGTGCGGCAGAAGGCTGTACTTCTCTGGCAAAGTCAAGAACAAGGTTAAAAACAATAGCAAAAAGTTTAGGGGTTGCCACATGGAAGGAAAATTACCTGCAATCATGAAATCTTTCCTAACAACTATGACGGAATGTAGCAGTAAATCGGCAAAGAGGTGATCCATAAACCACTGAAACACGGTGGGAGAGTTGGATTAGCCAAAGGGCATGACCCTACATTCGAAATGTCCAAAGGGGGTATGGAATGCTGTCTTCCATTCATCTCCATCCTTGACTCGAATGAGGTGGTAAGGCCCCCTAAGATCCAATTTAGTGTAAATAGAAGCACCATTAACAGCTTCTTAGATATTTATAATTAAAGGCATGGGATACCAGTCTGGCACAGTTATCTCATTAAGACCACAGTAATCGATCCAGCAGGGGCACATTTCATCAGTGTCTTTCTTGAAGACAAAAATGAATGAGGCTCTTGCAGGATAAGTGGATTCGTTAATCAGCCCGTTACAGAGGTTGTCGTGCAAGTACTCCTTCAGTACCGTCCTTTCTTTTTCGGAAAGGATGTACATCCTTCCAAAGGGAATTGAATGTTCCAGAAAGAGTGGTATAGCACAATTGTCTCGACAATGTGGAGGCAATTCCGAGTATTCTGAAGAGGTGAAAATCCCTTGGAATTCTCTGTATGGTTTGGGTAGGACACAGATGTTATCGATCTGTGTGGTAGCCGAAGGACCAGTCACAGAGATCAAAGAGGAATGAAAACCCACAGAGCCGTCTGAAAGACAATGCCTAATGAGGTGTTCGGAACCCAGGAACAGGGAACCAGCTGTACAATTTATATAAAGATTTGTGTAACCTCAAACCAGGGTAACCCTAAAATGACCGGGTAGGGAGCAGCCTTTATTATGTCAAAGGTTAACTGTTCCTTGTGAGAGGCTATGCAAGTTAGGATGGGAACAATCTGTTCAATTATGGGACCTGAAACTAAAGGACTGCCATCTACCCCTTATACAGGGATAGAAACTTCTCTTTGGGTGTACGTGATATTCCGTTCTTACTGGTCCATTGGTCATCGATAAAGTCACCCACTGCTGTGCAATCTAGTAAGGCAGGAATATTGTGTATCCCCGAGCCGGGGAGAACAAACCTCATGTTCAGTAGAACCATGGAAGTATTAGGATGATAAGACCCTTGTGGTAAGGGAGACTGCACTGCACGTTGCAATAGGGAACCAATCTCCTTTTGATCGGGATTGGTTCCCCCTATGATCGGAAAGAAGCATTTCCCTAGGAGGAGCTATCGGACAATCCTGGACAAAATGTTCCTTTGACACAATACATGCACAGGCCCATGGATCTTCTATGGTTTTGTTCCTCTGGAGACAGGGGACCACGGGTTACCCCTAACTGCATGGGTTCATCAGGTTCACTTGCTTTCGTGACTACATGGGGTGGATCGATCGAGGGCTTCATAGACCTGACCCTGCTCTTCGTGTCGTTGTTGCAAACGATAGCCAAGCTGCATAGTGAGCTTTCTCATTTCTGCCAAATGAACAGATCCAGGGATACGCAAAATCTTGTACTTTAAATCATCTGATAATCCCCTACGAAACAATGTTTCGGCCATGCTCTGGCTGCAGCCATCTGTTTGAATCTAGTAATGCACGTTAAAATGTCTTGGTACCCTTGTTTGAGGTCAAGGAGGTGTTCTTGAGAGGACATTGATCTCTTGCCTACCAAACATCGCCTTTAGACTGTGTGAAAAAGCTTGATACAAGTCTAGAATAGGGTTATTTGTGGTGACTAGAGGAGTATCCCAGGCAAGAGCAGGACCTGTGAGATAAAAAATGATGTAGCCTGCCCTATGCCTATCTGTCGGGAAAAAGGCAGTCTTAAAGTAGAACAGCACAGTATAAGCATCCAAAAACTACTTTAATTTATGGGGTTTACCATCATATTTACCCCCAGGCAGTGGGCCTGGTGGTATTTCAGTGATAGGGTAGGGGTGAACTAACTGCTGACGAAGCATGACGTTCTCTTGCTTTAAGGTCTGTACCTCTACAGTCAAGGATTGTACTTCAGCCATAAGTTGCTGCATCTGATCCATAGTTGTATATTGTATAAGGGTCTATATTCTTTTTTGTATTTTTGAGGGCGTTGCTTACTGTTATGCACACTGAGTAGTAAACCACAGATAGACCCTTTAAGCCTGATATAACAGATATATACAATAAACAACTAACCTGATCAGGTACAGAGTGGTGAGTAGTGAAGAACCCCCTAAGGCCCGTGCCCTCCTCTTCCTTGTTATAGAATGAAGTAGGAGATACAGTTGCCTCAGGGAAACCCTCTGGGGAAGAAAACTCTGGTATCGGGAACTGCAGGGCTTTGGAATTGGATCAGCCTTCTGTCGTGTCGTAAAGGTCGATGTAAAGCGTGTAGGCTGTAGAATCGTCTTTCCGCCTGCTTGTTCTAATCATTATGCAGTGTTCGAATCCCGGGACTAAGCCTGGCCATGTCACGCTAAGAGAAAGAAACAGCCTATATATAAGATACAGAATACAAGGAATGAAAGGCTAAGATCGGCTTCCTGCACTTGGAAACGTACTGAATGGTTTGCAAGTTCAGCGTAATGCACAATATGGAGGGAGATCGCTAAGGCTCCAATGGGGTTCTAAACAAAGAAAGAAGGAGTGTAATAGATGTAAAACAGGTAAGTATAGCACCAAGGATACAAGGAGGCCGAACCTATGTAGCGTCCAGAGAAAAGAGTAGCGACATGCCGGGTCGCAGGAGGAGACTGCATAAGACTTGTTCTGATGATGGAACGATGGGAAACCTGGATGTCAGCTGCAGAAAAGACTAGACCTGCACACGAATCAGTGAGTGCCATCTTAGGTGAAGACAAAATGCCCAGACTCCTCTCCACCTATGCCAAACAGAATACTGCCGTACTTGGGATGCTACAGGCCTCTGTCTCAAAGTTGACTTCATTACTGGTATATAGCGTGCAAAGCGGCCGTCGGCTTCAGTTCTGTTTTTGTGCGTACTTCCCATTTTCTTTTTGGGTGTACCTTATGCAGGACAGTGACTCACCCTGAAAGAATGTAAACTGCAAAAACAAGGAAATTCTACTGCGGGGTAGGAAGGGAGGGGCGATGAGGAATACGTGGGAGAAACATCCAATCGAAAGAACCTTACCACGGGTAAGTAACTTGTGCTTCGAATGGATTGTGCCTTCCCACATATTCCTCATCTTTTGATAGACTCCCAAAGCAGTGTTGCATTTTTGGAGGAGGGAGTAAGAATGTAGGAGTTCCTTATCGGCTTGTGTGTAACGAATGTAACACTGTCTTCCCAAATCCACCTTCCCGACCCGAGGAAGAGTCCAGACAGTAATGCTTTGTGAATGTGTGAGCGAAGGACCATGTTGGCGCCGCATAAATATCCTGAATTGGGAGTCTTCTCGCAGAGAAAGTAGTCATGCCCCTGGTCGATTGAGCCCTGAGACCCTCAGTAGGATCTTTTCCAGCTGATCTGTACCATTCCGAAATTCCTAAGATGATCCACCTAGATAAGGTTTGTTTTGTGACTGCCATACCCAACATATAGCCTGTGTAACCAACGAAAAGTTGATCATCCTGTCTTCAATTAGACATCCTGTATATGTAGAAGCTAAGTGCACGTTTTAGGTCAAGCTAGTGTAATATCTCCTCTTCCTTTCCAGTATGAGGTGGAGGATAAGACAACGGTAGTATCATTTTTTGAGTTAAATGAAAATCAGACACCATTTTTGGTAAAAAGATCCCTCACCCTATGGGCTGATGTAAGAGCAACCAAAAGAATGGTTTTGAGTGTTAGCAATCTTAAAGGACGGGAATGAATAGGTCCGAAAGGAGCACATATGAGAAATTTCAAAACTAAGTTGAGATCCCAAACTGGGAATTGAAAGGGGATTGGAGGGAACACATTTGTCAATCCCTTCAGAAATGGTACCACTAGTGGCGTGTTGAAGAAAGATACCTCTTCAGAGGAGCTCTTAAAAATAGATAGCGCTGCCAGATACCCTTTAATTGTGCCAACCTGGAGCCCCATTTTAGCCAGGTGTAATAAGAAAGATAAAACCATAGGTGTGCTGCATCTAAAAAGGGTCCACATTCTTGTCCATGCACCAGCTGCAGAACTTGTTCCAACGGCAGCAGAACAAGGATTTTGTTACTGGTCAAAAGCAAAATCTCCATTACGTCGTCCGGGAGGTCCCAATCCTTATATCTCAACCTTTCAGAAACCATGTGTGAAGGCTGAGTGTCTTGACCTCTGGATGGAAAACCAAACCCTCCTCTCGTGAGAGAAGGTCCTCTCTTTGTAGGACACGTATTGGAGGGCAGATGGACATGCCCAGAAGTTCTGGGTACCAAGTCCTCCTGGCCCAATCCGGAGCAATTAGGATCATGGATTTCCCAAACTTTCTCAACCTTCTAATCACTTTAGGAATGACAGGGACTAAGTTACTCATCCTAGTGACTACCTTACCTAGTCCATAGTACCCTTTCCTCCATACTTTTGGGACATTCCGTCCTTGGAGGACCATAAGCAAACTAGAGGAAACATTTAGAGGGGACAATGGGCGGGGCGTATGGATGAAAGGGGACTATGGACTATGAGTAAGGTAGTCACTACGGTAAGTCACTTTGTTATACTCCTTCATCCCATCCTCTTTCCGCCATACTGTTGGGAGATTCCCAAGCACTGATCAAAGAAACGGAGGATGGACATTTCCCTTACTGGAAGAGGTTTCTAAGAACTATCTGGCCAAACTGAGCATCAGCCCCGGGAGCTCAGGTCAAGACAATAGTGTCTACAAAAAGCCAAGGGAGAAGCCCACGTAGCCGCCTTGGCTTTGGGCTCCCAAGGGACATACTTATGGAGGGCAACAGCAGCTGCTTTGGCTTGGACCAAATGTGCATGAATGCCCTTTGAGGGCTGAAGGGCTTGTACTGTAAAAGCCTTTGAGATACAGGAATCTATCTTCCTCTTTGCCTCTGAGTTCTCCCCTCTCCCCTGATGATCCCCTGCTGATCTCCTGGCTGAATCTGAAACTGCACTGGTTACCTGGCTACCCACTGATCTTGGGCTCATGTCCCCTCCCCACCAGTTGCCCGCCTGCACTGCTCCCTGGCCACCCTTGCACTCAGGGACTTTTTCTGTATCCCTACAGTCCCTACTACCACTTGAACCCTGATATCTGCCCTAACCACCAGCTGGCCACACTTTTATTTATTATATTTATTTATTTTATTGTTATCCTATGTACTGCACTGCCCCCGCCCTTTTCCCCTTCCTCCCTCCCCTGCACTTGCGCGATCTCATTGTCACCTGGCCTAGTAGGGTCGTTGTCTGTCTTCCCTCGGTTTCCCCTCCCTTGCCTCATAGCGCCTTGAAACACTTGTGTATAGGCGCGTTATAAATGGCATATCATATCATATATCCATTGTGAAATGGAAGCTTTTGAGTCCTGTTTCCCTTTCGGTCCCCGGAAGTAACAAAGAGTTGTGGAGAGCTTCTGAAATCGCTTGTTCTTTGAAGGTAAAACTTCAGAGCCCTTCTGACATTTAGATTATGGAGCACCCTCTCCGCATCCGAGACCGAGTCCATAAAAAAAACCAGGAGGGAGATTGACTGGTTTATGTGGAACTCTGAGACAATTTTTGGAAGGAAAGAAGGATGAGTGCGAAGCACAACCTTATCCTTGTGAAACGTCAAGAGCGGATGCCGACAGAGAGAGCTTGAAGCTCGCGTAATCTTCTCGCAGATGTAATTGCAATTAAGAAGGCCACTTTCTAGGAGAGAAACTTAAGTTCCATAGTGGTGAGTGGTTTGATTGGCTTGTGACACAGAGCAGTAAGGACCACATTTTGGGTGAGGAGGCCTGACCAGTGGAAAGAGATGGAGAAGACCTGCAAAATGCCTCTTGATTACTGGGTTTGTTAGAGGAAAAGAACAACTATCTGTTGAAAGATAAGCTGCAATGGCTCACAGATATGTTCTGTATGATAAGACGTGGATGCCAGATGCCGCAAGGTCTGATATAAAAGACAAGACACAGTCAATAGAAGCATGTCTAAAGTCGAGACACCAATGACGAAAACGAAGCCATTTACTTTTGTACTAAGCTTTTCTAGAAGGCTTACATGCCGCCTGGATTATGGGCATATTATCCTCTGAAAGGTTAAACTGCGCTAAGGTCCTGAACTCAGGCACCAGGCCGCCAACTTGAAGTATTGCGTGGAGGGGTGACACACCTGGTGATTGGTGATTTTCGCGCCTTGAAACACTTGTGTATAGGCGCGTTATAAATGCCATATCCTATCATATCATTGCTCTGGTGCAGGAGACTGGGGATATGCAGTAACCTGGTTGGTTCGCATATTGATAGGTGCTCAAGCTCCGAGAACCAGAACCTGGCTCACCACCAAGGAGCTATGAATAGGAGAGTGCAGTTGGATGCACTCCTGAGCTTCCAGAGCGAACGATGAGTCAACGGCAGAGTGGGAAAGGCACACGCCTTCATTTTGTCCCACGGAAACTCGAACGCATCCCCCATGGAAAATGCTCCAAGACTGTCCCTGCAGGTATAGAGTGGCAGTTTCCTGTTGGCTGCAGTTGAAAAGAGATCTACCGTTGGAGAACCCCATTGCTGGAAAGGTTTGGCAGGAACATCCCTGTTCATTACCACTTGTAATTCACCATAGACTGGTGGGTCAGGGAATCCGCTGCATCATTGATCCATCCCGGAATGTGTGCAGCATGTAGTCAGACATTGTGTTGGACTGCTCAATTCCAAATCTGGATGGCTAGATCCACCAGAGGAGGTGCCCCGGTGCCCCCTGTTTGTTGACGTAGAACATAGCCACAGAATTGTTAGTGCGAATTTGCACTACCTTATTGATGATAGAAGGCTGGAAAGCTTTCAATGCCAAGAAAACCACCGAGAGTTCTAGGTAGTTCATATGAGACCTCCTGTCTTGGGGTGTCCACAGATCGTAGACCTCAAGATGACCCAACTTAGCTCCCCACCCCAGAAGGGAGGAGTCTGTTGTAACCATGGCCTGCAGTAAAGGCTCCTGGAAGGAGGTTCCCACTGAGAGGTTGTTGGAGGTTGTTCACCATTGAAAATCCGATATCATGGAAGAGGGTATCAGTATCTTTTTAGAGTCTGGGTCCAAAGCTTGGGACCAGCAGCTCCGGAGCGCTAACTGTGTGCGCCTCATTTTCAGTCTTGCAAGAGGCAGAGCTAGAACACATGAAGCCATCAGGCCAAGGAGTCTCTGTAACCACCAGGCTGACTTGTGGGAGAAGTTCAGAAAAAGAGGGCACGTGGTTGATAAATCCACAATTCTGTCCTCCGTTAGGAAAACTCTGGCACCAACAGTATCCCAAAGGAAACCTAGAAATATCAGGTCTTGAGCCACCGGCATAGATGATTTCCGCCAGTTCAATGACAGCCCCAGTTGGAACAGGAGTTGGAGGAGAGACTGAAGATTGGCTGCTGCTGCCCGGGTGCAAGGACTCTGCAGAAGCCAATCGTCAAAATATGGATAGACATGAACTCCCTGCAGTCTGAGGAATGCTGCGATGACCGCCATCATCTTCGTAAAGACACGCAGTGCCGAGCTGAGACCAAACGGCAGCACTCGATATTGGAAATGTTCCATTCCCACAGAAAACCAAAGATATTTCCGATGTGGGGGCCAAATCCGGGTGTGCATATAAGCATCCTGGAGATCTAGCAGACTGAGCTAATTGCCCTTCCGGAGAGAGGACCTTATCTGGCTGGGCACGATCATCTGGAATTACTCTTGGGGAAGGAAAAGGTTGAAGCTGGAGAGGTCGAGGAAAGTGCGCAGGCCAGCCTGGTTGGGTTTGGGCACTGTACACAAACGGAAGTAATAACCCTCCCCTTGCTCCCACAGCGGAACAGGTCTCACTGCTCTGAAGTTCAAATGTTTTTGTACCTCAGCTCTGAGAGAGGGAGACTCAGACTGCTGAAGAGGAGGGTAAGAAGGTGGGGTATGAGGGAGGGGAAGGCGGAAGCCCGCTCGGGTGATGGACAAAACCCATCGGTCTTCTGTTATGGTCTTTAATGCCGCCAGATGAGACGATATACGTCCCTCTGTAAGGAAGGCCTGGTATCAACTGTAAGACAGACACAAGTGACCACAGTTCAAGGGTGTTTATTGAACTTCAAAAAGGGTTGCAAAAATGCCTATCTAATCCAAAATCTATAGTTGGGAGCAGGCTACGACCATCAAATAATAATAGCACAGTCCTAGTGGTGTCATGTCAAAACAAAAGGGCCTATACTAATAAACCTATTGCCAATCCTTACCTCTAAATACAAATAGTGTGGGAAACAGTGTTACATAAAAGAAAGAGGTGTTCAAGAAATAATATGTCAGGATGTTCAGGCCGCTGGCCTCCCTTCCCCAAGTTCTCACCATGGGACAAGGCGGTACACTCTAGCTTAGCACAGTCTCTGGCTTCTCTAGAATGAGGATACAGTTCAATCATTAGCATAAGGCCCTTCTATGCCCAAGTCTCTTTGCCTCTCAAAGTCTCCTCTTTCAGAGGGTCTGAGGCGACGAACAAACAATACGTTATTTTCCTCTTAGACTATCGCAAATACTCAATTTCTCAGGCGATTCACGATTCCCCTTGGATCCCCCTCTGCTGGGCTCAGATCAACTTTTACACAATGTTCGTAGGATTTCTACTTAACCAATTTTTTGAGTGTTTCACTGTTCACCCCAGATACCCCCTCTGCAGGGCTCAGATTCTCTCAACACACAGTTCAATTAGTCTTCCTCAGCCGGGCTCGGACCAATGAACTTTGTAACACAAATTGCTTGAACCAAAAGCTCTCAGCTGATCTCCCTCTGCCGGGCTTGGACCAACTTCATTCACTTTGTCATCAACTTTCTTTACGCTATTAACATCGAAGACATTCGACTGTGCACAGGATTTTACTTGACCCGTTGCAGGACCACTTCGATTTCACAATTCCTTTTCACGCTTTCACTTTACCACCTTTTAGTTGGATACCTTACAGATGCTTTCCAATGAGCACACACGTGGTGCTGGACCACTCGGTCTAAGGCAGGCTTGTCCAACCTTTTTGAATGTGGGGCCAAAGCATTAACTTTTTGTCATCCAGTGGGCCTGCGAGCCAAAAGTCAACAACCTCACCCAAAGCAGTATGTTAAAAAGCAATAGTGTGTGACCTTTGACACAATAGCATCACAGTCAGTGATAGCCATGCAGTCCCAAAGATAGGTTTTGGTGTCAGGGGCAGTGATCAAAGGTTAGTTGCTTGTGATTTCTTTCAGTGTGTATGTGTTGATATTTTTCTGAAATAGTGTGGGCGACTGACCATAGCGAGGGAGCTATAAGGTTCTATTCTCCCCCCCAAGAATGTTTTTTCAAATATGGGGTTCAAATGGTGCATGTTACAGCAGAAAAAGTGACCAAAAAGCCATAAGTTTACAATCAGTTCTAAAGTGTATGTGTTCATATTTTTCTGAAATAGTGGGGGCGACCGAGCGTAGCGAGGGATCTATAAGTATGTAGGCACAGTTTGGGATGGCCCTCCCCCCCCAAAAAATATGTTTTCAAATATGGGGTTCAAATGGTGCATTTTTCAGCAGAAAAAGTGACCAAAAAGCCATAACTTTACAATCAGTTCTAACGGGGAACATGAAAATTCCACGTCACCAACAGCAGACAAGAACTTTTACAACACAACACTTCTTAATGATCAATGTGTCCACAGTGTAAGACAGCACTGTCACTGATGTAACACATTTTTATGCTGGTTGTGCTCAAAATATGCTTCTGTAGCAACAGGTCTGTGCTGGCTGTTCCCAATTTAGGACAGCATTGACCTGTACAAAGCATTATTGATGCTGCCTGAGCATGTGCAGTGTGCCCAATACATTTGCCAGATTATCTGTGTAATACACATTCATTACTTCTCTGTTAATGATTGATGCTGCCTGTGCAGTGTTGTGCCCAAAACGTATGGCAGCCTATCTCTGTAATACACATTCATTACTTCTGTGGTAATGAAAGGAGCATAATCCAATTCAACAGATAAAATGTGGAAAAGCGATCACCCAAAGGTGAACCTAATTGAGTTACTTCCCTATGCCAATAATAGTTAGGACCAGTGTTGCCAAGTAAATATTAGTTAAAATGCAAAATGTGCATCCCATTTTAATTAAAAAAACTCCCCCTTGGGTACAATTCAAACCGGGTGATTTCTGTTCGCCGTAAGCAATGTTTTCTTTTGAACCACACCCAGCACAGCTCCTGCAACTCCCCTCTGAAAGTAGTTGGGTGGCTGCATTTGTGTGATGTTAATAGGTGTATTTATTTATTCATGCAATGTTTGTCGGATACCTGTATATTTATTTATTTATGCAATGTTTGTGGGATACAGGTATCCAACAAACATTGCATAAGTAAATAAATAAGCCAGGTCCATGTATCCTTCAAACATTGCATAAATAAATATTAACCGGGTTGTGGACCCTCACTGCATGACCCTTCCAGGAGAAGGGAACATTGGAGTGTAAAACCTGACACAGGAAAAGCAGAGGGTGCAGGAGTTACGAGAACGAGTAGGAGTTATAGTTCAAGAAAGGAGAGGCTGGTAGAGGAGATGAGGATGGAGGCTGTGACGTGGATCAGATAGGAAGAGAAGAGGAGGAGAAAGTGGGGGCAAAATGTGAAATGAAAAGAGCAGTTGAGGAACAGAAGGAGGAGAAGGCCAAAGGAGGGGAGGAACAGGAGGCTGCAGCAAAATAAATTCTTCCACAAGACCAGGGTTTCTGTGTGCAACCAACCTGCCAGGCCTAGTGCACACTTTACCTTTTCTTTCTTTCACCAATAAATGTGGCCTGTGGGCTTCCAAGCTGCTCAGAGCTGGCACTCTTGACTGCAGCAACAAGACTAGGGGCTCTGTGTGCAAACAACCTGACTCGCACACGTGACTTTTTTTTTTCTTTCACCAATACATCGGGGCTGTGGACTCCTGAGCTGTTTAGTGCTGGCCCTCTTGACTGCAGCAAAAGAAACTCTGCTACAAGACCAGGGGCTCTGTGCGCAAACAACCTGACTCGCACACGTGACTTTTTCTTTCTTCACCAATACATCAGGGCTGTGGACCCCTGAGATGCTCAGGGTTGGCCCTCTTGACTGCAGCAAAGGAAACTCTGCTACAAGCCCAGGGGCTCTGTGTGCACACAACTGGCACACGTGACTTTTTCTTTCGTTCACCAAAACATCAGGGCTGTGGACTCCTGAGCTGTTCAGTGCTGGCCCTCTTGACTGCAGCAAAAGAAACTCTGCTACAAGACCAGGGGCTCTGTGTGCAAACAACCTGACTCGCACACGTGACGTTTTCTTTCTTTCACCAATACATCAGGGCTGTCGACCTCCAAGCTGCTCAGTCCTGGCCCTCTTGACTGCAGCAAAAACAATTCTGCTACAAGAACAGGGGCTCTGTGTGCAAACAACCTGACTCGCACACGTGACTTTTTCTTTCTTTCACCAATAAATCCGGGGAAAGCGCGAACCCAATACCAGAAATAATGCAGTGGAGTATCCCAAATTTGGGGAAATCGCAGAGGTCAGCAAATCCGATGTGCAATGGATGAGCCTCATCCTGAGAGATCTGCCTTTCTGATCACAGATTCTCCCTTGCCAGGTGAGTATGAGTTGCAAGCAAGAGGGCAGGGGTTGGGCCCGTTCTGGAAGCCCCGCTAAATGAGGTTGAGAAGGCAGGCACTGACCCGGCCCCAGCCCTCCCGGAAGCCACGACTCGGTTAATTTATTTATGCAATGTTTGTCGGATACAGGAACCCGACAAACATTGCATGAATAAATAAATGTGCCTCACGGGCCACATAGAATGGCTTAGAGAGCCGCATTGTGGCCCTCAGGCTGTGTGTTGGACAACCCTGGTCTAAGGTATTGTATCTTGTCTTCAAAGTTTAATCACTCATCTGTTGTTCAATTTTGCTTGTGTCGATTACCACATACGCTTCATACACTGTTCGCTTCAGCTTTCACTATACAATGTTGCCGCTTGCAACCTTGGCTTTAACACTGACCGGTTTGGTATCCGTCTACCCAACTCACTGGCTGTGCTGACTTCATTGACGCTGCTTTGTTGTAGGAGCCAAGGACAGTACCATGAAGGCAAGCAATACTCCCCGCCTTGACTATCGATGAAGGAGAGCTGCAGGTACCTATGATACACAATACAGGATTCTTCAGCCTTGATTCCTGGTCTTGTGTTTCCTATTCTCGAGGGTTCATGAAAGTAACAGGGCCTCATTAGGACCCTGGCGGAGAGGGTTTTACGCCAGCGTAGTGCATGGCGTACCTCTCCGCCATACTACGAGTTCCCGTAGCGCCATGGCGGCCTTTTCCGGCTGGTTTTACCAGGCGGAGAAAACCATGGCGCTACGGGACCTCGTTGTTAATTACGCCACCGTATTTTACGGTGGCGTAATTAACTCCTTCCCCACTCCCATTATACCCTATGGGGCAAAAATGGGAATGGGGAAGGGCAGAATGGGGATTGGGGATTTACCGCCCCGCCAAGGTCGGAATGGGGCGGTAAATCCGCCAACCCCCATGGCGCTATCGGCGGCTTTCCGCCATGCTTCGCGGTGCATTTAGCACCGCGAAATCCGCCTGGGTCGTAATGAGGCCCACAGTCTCTTGTTGAAAAGGTTAAGGGCACTTCCCTCCTTGCGATCCTCTTCCATCTTGCTGTCTTTCACCTTGTATTAAACTGCCATCTTGCAACTTCTGCTTCTTCGTGTGCTTTGCCTTGCTCCGCTTCTTATCCATGTGTGGAAGTGTAATGCAAGTCAGGTGTGTGTAATGGTCAGTAATTGCCTGACCCTCCCTGACCATTGTATTGGGAATGTCAGGTATTCGGCTTGGGTGCTAGTCTGTTTTCTCTCATAGTGAGTTGTCTGTGAGAGAGTATATGTTGGGAAAGGGGGGGGTTGAGGTCCTGGTTGTATGGGGTGAAGGTGTTACAGGGAAGGGCTAGGACTGACAAAGATTTAGCTGTTAACGTGCTTGATTTTGTCTTGTTGAGTTCCTCGTCTGTGGAGGAGTGGAAAAGCTCTTTCCCTTCAAAGGGGAGGTCGAGTACCTTGTCTTGAGCCTCTTTTGAGAACCTTGTAGCATGAAGCCACGCCTTGCGGGAAAGGTCTATACCGACCCTAAGGCCAAAACTCGGGTGTGAGATAGGCCTTCTTTAAAATCTTCTAGCCTGTCCTCTGGGATACAATCTCGGAATTCCAAATGCTCTCTCCGCAGCTTGAGGTTTGCCGCTGCAAGAATGACTTCAGTATTCGCTTGACGCAGCTGAAGACCTGCATTGGAAAAAAACTTTTTCCCAATGCCATCTAGAATTTTGTCCTCTTTGGGCAAGACCCGAGAGGCAGCCATTGAGTTGAAGAAGGCTTAGCCTGGAGTGTAGCTGCTGCCACTAGCTATGATGAACGAAGTGGGCAGGCAGTCAAGGGTATGTCCTCTGATGAGTGGAGCTTGTAGTGAGCGTCAATTTCTTTATTTATATGCTGCCCAGAATTAGGTTCTTCCCCAGGCCCTACGGGCTTCAGCCAGCATGTCATTTTGAAGAAAAAGACCTGTACGCTCCTGTGCAGGAAGAGGTAACGCGCCAGAGAGAACTCCTTCTTGTGGAGCCGGAGGCTTAGGTATTGGAATTTCCAACAATACCATCATATCCAAGACCAGGTCATCAAAAGCTCTGACGGAGTGGGGCGGGTCTTCAATATCCTGGTCCCTGTGCTCCTCATCTGTTTTGGCGGGAACAGAAAACTGATCCACAATGCGTGGTACAGACGACCCCATGGGCACATCCATTTGCACTACTGACGTAAGAACTGGTGGCAGTGTAGGAGGGGGCTCCACTGCAAGCGGAGGAAGCACTACCCAAACCAGCTGAGGAGGTGGAGGAGCAGGCTGTGGCTCAAGAGCTTAGGATATATTTCTTTGAACAGATCCTTAAAGTAAGCCTTCATTGGGTCTGAGTGCATGGGTCCCTGGAATCTGCCAAAGAGCGTTTTCTCAGAGGAAGGTCTGGGTAGAGGAGTGGGTAGAGGCCGTAATGGAGGGGAATGGCCCCTAAGATTGCATTGTGGCAGGTTTCCAAAATGGCCCCCCTCCAGCTGGATCCACATAAACTAAAGGAGCAGATATAGGAGGAAGTGAGACCATGTGAGGCATTGGAAACCTTGCACGCCAGTCAGTTGGTGGGCGAAAAGGGTTTCTATTATCCATGTTTTGTGGAAAAGACTGCTCGGTCTGAAACGTAGACCCCCCACCCCCCTGGCCCACCCTTTGAAATCATTGGTTTGGGGGAGCTCGTCAAAATAGCCACCTCCACCAAGTGGGTTGGCCCACATTTTGTCACTGCCTGAAGCGATCAGCGTCACAGGGTTTTGGGAGGCCATAGGGGCTTTGGAGTCAGTTTTAACCCTCTGACAGGGAACCTCGGCAGAGCTGGTACTTGAAGACCTTGGGCGTTTTTCTGCCCCTTTAGGCTCGGCAGAAGTATTGGCCCTCTCTAAGGGAGTTCTACCGATGTTCTGGGCCCAAGCACTCCAGACAGAGAGAATGGGGATACATCTTCGCAAAACGACATTTGCAACAAGAACAGGACACAAACCCCTGATGCTCCAGCATAGACGGAGGAGAAGAAGACCATGGAACTGGAGCAGGAAGATAAAGGACAAGTGGGAAGAAAGAAAGTATTCCCCACGATGCAAGTGCGTCCGACCCAGACCGCATGGAGAAAAGAACGCTGCGTGGTGCGGAGCTCAGGAACATGGGGTTACGGCAATGTGCGGTCAAGTCATTCTTTTATGCTACAAAGTGCTCTGGTCCAGTCCAGAAGGACTGAATGTCCAAATAGTATGGAGAAACGGGGATGGGATGTAGGAGTATGGAGAAAACGCATACAAGAGTAGAAACTCGCGGTCCACTATGAACACGTTCCCTAGAGCTCCTCTTGGGGGAAATTCCCTGGAGCAGTACAGCTTGCACGTTCGGTTGACACCGGTCGCAAACAGATCCACTTGAGGGGTTCCCCAAAGGGTGAAGATCTCTTGAAGGACTTCCTGAGCTAGTTCCCCACTCGTAGGAGACTGTGCTCTGCCTGCTCATAGCGGCCGCCGCCGTGTTCTCCTATCCAGCTAGGTGAACTGCGTACAGGGAGACTCCTTCTTGAATGGCCCAGAACCAGAGCTGCATTGCTTCTCTGCACAGTTGTAGTGACCCCTACATCTCATCTCTTGTTGAGGTAGTACATGGCCACTGTGTTTTGGCCATCATTATCAAGACTTTCTTTCCCCATAGAGACGGCACATAGGTCTTCAGCACTAGTCTGATTGCACTAAGCTCCAAAACATTGATGTGTAGTTTGGACTCCGATGGAGACCAACGACCACTGATTCTCAGATCGTTGGCATGGGCTCCCCACTCTGTGAGTGAGTCGTCAGTCAGTACTATTATCTCCGGCCATGGTTGCCAAAAGGATTCTCCCTTCAGAATGTTTCCCTTGCAAGCCCACCACAGAAGATCCTGTGCTACTCTGCTTGGAACCTGAAGAAGGTCCGACATCCTGTCTGAGAATTGGGATCTCTGTGTCCTGAGAGCCTATTGAAGGGATCTCATTCTCAGGCAAGCCTCTGGCACCAGGAAAATGTAGGATTTCGTGAGGCCGAGCAACCTCAAAGTCTGAAGGCACAAGATGGCTGCGATGCTGATAAAACAGTGACCAATGTCTCTCCGCTCCATGGGACGGATACAACTTAAACAATGCTGAACCAAGACCTCCCCAGGCACAAACGCACTGGTACACCTCTCCCGTGAGCAGTGAGACACAGCACGGAGCACCCGACCCCCACCCGGCACTGCAAGAGCAAAGGAGAGGCCATAGAGGAGCCCCAAGCCACGAGACCCCCGGGAGTGCAGACCACCAGGGGGACACCACAGCCCAGCTCCAGTGGGCGCCTCCCCTCTACATTGTGGCTGCAGCGGGGAGGGAGTGAACGGGCACAGCAGGACACCCAGGCGGTCCCCTGTGCCACAGTCACGGAGCAGAGTGAGGTGGGGAGCCATCCCAACCTCCTCAGCCCCCCGCAGCGTGAGAGGAGAGCGGGAGTCCCTCGTCGGGAACACTACCGCAGGAAAAGTAGTAGTACGGACAACTAGAGATGACAAGGCCCGAGAGCGGGGGGTGGGGAGTGGCTCCTTCTCTTTGTCCAAAGTGGACACACACTGTGGGGCAGGTGAAGGGTGCCACCCCTCACCATAGGACCCACGCCGACGGATGAAAACAGCCAGCAAAATGAAAGAAATCAACTAAACAAGTAAGAGGGGAGGAACAAACTGGCACACGGGCAACGCAATCTAGCAGCCCTTTCACCCTTAGACCTAACGTGGGAAGACGCCCCCCCCTCCATTCACATCACTGACATGGCCCTACGGCCTGATACACCAGCTGAAGCAGCCATAAAAGAACAGTAGCCTCCTCCCTGGAGGACACGGGACCGGGACACTGCCAGGGCACTTGAACACAACATAACTTCAGAAAGAGCCCCTGGGCCCTCGCTGGAGCAGCAACGGGGGCTGGGTTTAGAAACACAAGGTACACACCCCATACCAGCCGGCTACAAGCCTAGGATCCTACAGAGTGGTAATCCCAACACCCCTGGAGCAAGTGCAGCCCAACACTTGCAGGCTGACCAACCACAACACATGGCAGCAGGGGGCTCAGGACAGAATATATTTCAGCTTTCCCCTCCTAGAAGAGGGGGACCCCCCGTGAGGCCCCAACAACGAAACCCTCCCGCGACAACCTCCCAACTGCTTTCTCCGCGAAAATCCACAAGCACGCCCCAAGTAAACAAGGGCATTCACCTTGGCTCACCCTGCGCACAGCGTAAACCCGGGGTTTACCACCTCCAGCACCCAGGAAAGTCGAGGGCCCTCCACTTGAGATCCCAATGAATGCAGGAAAGTAGACCCCCCCCACCCACCGGGCCGCAAGGACACAACACACAAGGAACCAGCCCACCCCCAACACCACAGGTCGCCCATCCGCAACCAAGAGAAGCAGATCGCACTCCAGGGAAACCCCGCAATCTGAGGGGTATCCACCAGGGTACAATCAAGGACAACCCAGGGAACCAGATCCAAGCCCACCCAGTGACCATGTCAAAGTCAAGGGGAAATAAAGAGTCCCCATTCCGCCGAAAAAGGCCCCAAAAAGACCCAAGAGGGGCCCCCTCACCAAGATCTGGGCTAGAGATCCAGACCTCTCTGAGGGAACGCAAACAACAGAGCCCCACTCAGGAACAGGCGATGAGTCCACGCAGGAAGACCAGGAATGCCCAGTGACCCAATCCATGCTCAAGCAGATCATTAACGACTTTGGGGAAAAGATCACCACTGCGGTTCAAAAACAAATGAATGTCTTGAGAGAGGATCTAGCGGAGGGACTCCAAGAAATAAAGCGTGACATAAATAAAATGGAAGAGAGGGTGGATACGAATGAGACGGCAATCCAGGAACTCACAGAGGACGCAAGGAGAGCAGATGCAGTACTGGAGACCCTGGCAGCTGCCACCCACAACCTAGAACTGCAAATGGAGGACCTGGAAAAAAGGTCCAGGAGGTCCAATATCCACATCAAATGCCTCCTGGAGGACACTCTGGACAAAGATCTGGCAGAAGTTGTCAAAAATATACTCAGGGGGCTCATCAACCCCGACCCATCCCGGAGATAAAGTTCGACAGGATCCATAGAGTTTGCCCCCACATACAAGAACCAGGGGCAAGACCAAGAGACGTCCTGGCAGCTATGCAGAACAGCAGAAGCAGCAACAGCCCAATTACCTCTTTCTCAGTCCACCTTGATAGCTAGGCAGAAGGATGTAGGGGTGTCTTAACTATTTGATACACCCTGGGTTATATATGAAAAACTTGCCACATTGTTACACATAGTTAAAACAAAGTTTATTCAAGCGAAATTTATAAAAACAAAGATCTTGGTCCTACGTGCTTTCCACGAGGCACAATGTACACCAAAATAAATAGAAAAAGAAAAGAAAGGTACACTTTTTCAGAAAACAACAATGTCAGTGACTGTGGTTAGTATGTGACATAAATTGATTCATAACAAATATTCATTGCTTTTTTGAATATAGCATTTTGTTAAAGGGGGGAGCTGTAGAGGGAACGTTATTGTAGTCCGTATTCAGAAATACACAAAGTTTTTAGTGTTTTAAGGATGTCTACATATGTTTCGGCTAAGATACTGCATTGACAGCATCCTTGGTGTCTTGCTCTTTAAATTTAGCCCTCTTCAGGACAGTGGATTTCTTTACAGAGTGATCTGATGTTCACTTATTCCCCAAAAGTTCAGATTTTCCAGGAAGCTTGTCGGTATCTAGTGGTTGGACTGGAGAAATATTTTGCATAAAATGGGATATCTTCCTTATAAGGTTTTTTGGCCTTCCACTTTTGGGGAGTTGGAGTAGTTGCAAATGGGAGATATCTTCCTTCTTTTGTAGTTGCGAGATTGCGCAATTATTGTATATCTAGTTTCAACGGTAGATACTGTCTGATTGATTCAGGGTTTTTTGCGCTGAATCTCTGGTCGTCTCGGAGTTAGATGCCTTTTTGTTTTGTCAGGATCCCACGGATTTATTAGGCATAGAGTGCACGCCGTCTTCGTGATGTTTTCCGTCTGCTGCCTGTCGCGGTGTGGCTCACGTACCGCGGACCTTTCACTTCCTTGCTGGTTTGATTATATCCTGGCTATGCAGAACTACACAACCAAAGAAATGATACTCCTTAAAGAAAGGAACGATAAAAAAGATTACATCAACGGAACAGAACTCTTCCTATATCAGGACCTAGCCCAATCAACCCTTGCTAAGAGGAGGAAAATGGCCCCGATCCTAGCGTTCCTGAGGGACCGAGATGTTCGATACAGATGGACCTTCCGATTCAACCTCCTCTTCGTCTGGCAGGGGAAGCAACACAGAATAACATCACTCGAGGAAGGAGAGAGTCTCCTGGAAATCAGAGACGAACATCAGTCACAGGGTCGCCTAGCGGAGGCCCAGCATAACAACCACAGACCCTGGGAATGGTCCACAGTGAAGTCCAAAAGATCAAAAAAAGGGCGATACCAACCACTCCTCAAAGGTCCATCTGTGGGGGACCCCCCGAACAACGACAAATCTTCCACACAGATCTCGAAATGACTATGCAATTCGTAGGGGCCTAGCCAATGACACATCGCCTGGGGAGGGCACAACAAAATAAGAGGGTCTACAGCAGGTCCCATGGGCGGGGAGGGGGAGGGAATCTTGAGATCTTGGAATGGGTTTGGGGGAACCCGCACAGGAGACCTCTGGGGGGAATAACCTGTTCAAACCTCGAGACACCAATCCGAGGGGGGCTAGAGGCCGGTTGAATCCACCCAGAATGGAGGATGGAGAGGGGTTCTCGGGGAAGGGTGATTGTTCCGGGATGATGAGAGGCCTCAAGGCGGAGGAAGGGACAGGAGGAGGAAGGAAGGACCAAAGGCAGGGAGCCGGAGATGGCCCGAAACCAGACAGCAGTTAAGAAAATCCACAAACGATGATGGCCGGCAGTAATAATCTTTCACTTCTATCCCTAAATGTCAACGGCATAAACTCCCCAATCAAACGGAAAGAAATTGAGAGATATCTAAGAAGGGAGAGACCTGACATAGTAACCCTACAGGAAACTCATGTACACACCCACGACCAAGGGAAAATCAGGTTCTGGGGGCACAATGGACTCTTCAAGCTACACAAACCAACAAGAAAGGGGGAGTACTGCTAGCATTGAGAGACGGACTGGACTTAATGGCGACCAGATCCGAAAAGGATGAACAGGAGAGATATTTGGCAGTGGGGCTGACGGGGAGGGGAGAAGCCTACACGATCACTACTATATACGCCCCCAACACAGGGCAGGACGCATTCATTCAGAAAGCGCTAGGAAAACTCAAGCAATTCACAAAAACTCCTATTATCTTAACAGGGGACTTCAACATGGTGTGGGACGCCACTAGGGATAGAAGCACACATGGTCTAGGGGCACAGGGAAAACCATTGGGGGAACTGAGGGGGAAAATACAAGACCTGGCACTGGTGGATCTGTGGAGGGAGCTGGAGGGTGATAGAGACGGGTTTACTTTTTATTCACATGCCCACTGCACTCACTCTAGGATAGATTATGTGTGGCTATCCAGGAGTCTTTTGGGCCGAGCACTGGAGATCACAGTAGGCACAAGTATACAGGTGGATCACGTGCCCGGGTGGAGTGGGGATTTCTATTCGCAACCATGGAAAAGATGTGCTTTGGGGACACGTTTATGAATAGAGTAAGGGACAACTACCAACACCCCACCATCAGACTATCTGCAAACGGCCAGATATCAGACCCAGTAATAGTACAACGGGGTACGAAACAAGGTTGCCCCTTATCACCCATCCTCTATGCTCTCCACCTAGAACCCTTGCTGGAGGTGGAAAGAGCAAACAAAGAAATAAAAGGGGATTACGTTTGAGGGGACCACACACAACATTGCTGCCTTTGCAGATGACATGCTCCTGACAATTACTCGACCAGATCTCTCCCTGCGGGCAATAGAAGAACTCAACTAATTTAGGGGGGTGGCAGGCCTAAAAAGAAATCCTCATGAATCTGAGGTTCTTAACCTCTCACTCCCAAAGGAAGTAGAACAGGAACTCAAAAGGGGCTCCCTTTACAGATGGGTCGAACGACCAATAACCTACCTTGGGATTAAATTGACCAAATCTATAGAGGGGCTGTACCAAGCAAACTATCCCCCCCCCTGGTAGAAAAACTTAAAAACAAATTGATAGATTGGGGCCCCCTATCAATCACACTACTGGGTCGTATAAATGTGCGATACCTCTTTTCCACCCTTCCAGTCCAGGTACCGCCCGCCCTATTGAGCACCATCCAAAACATCACCAACAGATTTCTCTAGAATAATAGAACACAGAGAATAGCCACTAGGGTAATGAAGATGCCCACAGCCAATGGTATACTGGGCGAACCAGACTTCAAAACATTACCTAACAGCCCAGATTCGAATCATGCGAGACTGGCTGAATGAGGATCGGGAAAATATCTGGAGACCAATGGACCGAGCCGTAGCAGGGGAAAACCTGGAGAAGATACTGTGGAAACCCAAGGCGGATGGACCTGCCCAGATGTACAGTAGTGCAATACTAGCCCTAGTGGGGGATACATGGGATGAGGTTGTTAAGCAGGCACACATCACCCCCTATCCGTCTCCATTCTCCCTGATATTCAACAATACACAATTCACCCCGGGACATAGGAGCTTCCGCTTTCACCAAATGGCAGGAAGGGGGTTGCCAAAGAATCAGAGACATGTTCGAAGGGGATAGTGTGAAACAATGTATCCAATGTAAAACAGACTTTGATTTGGGGAAGCAGAGCGATACCGCTACACATAAATAAGACACTGGCTGTACCATCCCATCATGAAAGAAGCAAACTAACCCCCTTTGAAAAATGTCTGACTCCGGAGACAGGCAGGTGGTGTCAACGATATATGCACACATAAAAGCAGACAATCAACCGGCTCAAAGGTCATACATGAAAAGATGGGAACAGTCCACAGGGCAAAACAGAGAACACCGAATGGGCAAAACCGTGGTACAGCATCCCTAAACTCACAAGATCCCTGCAAATATGAGAAATCTGGATCAAAAATCAAAATCCTTTTTCAGTGGCACTTAACCACAACAAGACTACACAAAATGTACCTGGGAGAATCAAAATACTGTTGCAAAGAATGCGGGATGGAGGGAACGTGGTGCCACATATGGTGGGAATGCCCAAAACTGAATGACTTTTGGGGGGCATAAAAGAGGCGTTAGTGCACATCCTGGGAGTTAAGGTTGGAAGCAATAGTGGCCTGGCAATGCTGGGCATTGATAGGACCCCGGAGGACCTCCCTTCGAGAGCAGACTGCAAAGTCTACATAATCTTGACAATGGTAGGGGCACTAGCACTGGCCTGAACGTGGCAGTCAAAGGATCCCCCAATGGAACACGAATGGGTAGGAACGATATGGAACTTTGCAACCCTAGAGTGGCTTACGTATTCCCTCCAGGGAGAGCATCGAACATATCGAGCAGACTGGTCGAGAGTACTGGACTTCCTACAAACAGGAGCAAAGGGGCCCTGGTGCCCGAGGAAAATGCACCTCCTTGGTATAGTAGACTAAATCAAGAGGGATAAAGTGATTCAGGGACACTTCCAGGCACTGAAAAGAGGGAGAAAGCATGACAAACGTTCCCAAATGCGGAGGAACAAAACAGCCCAAGGAGACTTTCTTCGCTTACTGAACTTCACCGGAACACTTGGGGGTCTGGGGGGTGGGGAGGCATTTCACCAAAGTTTAACTGTTATGTTCAAAAATGCAAATAAAAACATATATTTTTTTAAAAAGTCCAAAGCAGGAATACGCTATCAACTGCAGAATGTCTTGAGCCTGGGTGACAAGGCTTTTCCCCGAGGACGCATCTAGGACTGCTCCGATGAATTGGAGTCTTTGAGATGGTATCATGTGGGACTTCTTGTAATTGAGGGAGAAGCCCAGTCTGTGGAGAGAATGGCAGGTTACGCTGAGATGTTCCAGGGCTTGTTCGGGAGAAGGCACCCTGATCAGCCAATCGTCCAGTTAGGGGTAGACGTGAATACCCCTTCTCCTGAGACTCGCTGCCACCACCGCCATCAGCTTGGTGAAAACCCTCGGGCGGTCATCCCAAATGGCAGAACTCGGAATTGATAATGAGAACCGCCAACGGCGAAACTCAGGTACTTCCTGCGCTTATGATGGATAGGCACATGAAAGTAAGCATCCTGAAGGTCCAATGACACCATCCGATCCTGGAGCCGGAGGGCCTGAAGGATCTGAGAAAGTGTGACCCTCTTGAACTTGTCCTTCCTGAGGATTTTGTTCAAGTCTCTTAAATCCAAGATGGCTCTCAATCCTCCGTCCTTCTTGGGGATTAGGAAGTAAGGGACGTACCAGCCCTTGTTTCTCTATGCTACAGGTACTGGTTCTATGGTACCTTTCTCCAGCAGGGTCATAATTTCCTGCGCAAGGAGTGGATCGTTAATTTTGAAAGAGTTACTGCCCAGTGGAGGATCCTCAGGCCTTTTTAGAAAGGAAATGCAATAATCCTGGGCTACTGTGAGAGTCTGCCTCCCACCAGGGATATAAATAAAATATCATATGAGGGTCTTGTGGGTTAAGGCCTGATAGGTTTTGAGGCGGCTGATGCAGCGGCTGAGGGAGAATCTTCTCTGACCTCTTTGACTCGCCAGTCCTCTCCCTCTTCCAGCTGAGGAATAAAAGCACAAGGACCTACCCCGCCAAGCTGTTCCACTGGGTGGGTTTGCGGTTGTCTGATTGCAGCACCAAGAGATTTGGCTGCCGCTTTGGAGGTCTGCAGTTTCTCCAGGCTCTGGTCAGCCTTGCTTCCAAATAAATGTGTGCTATCAAAGGGTATGTTTAGAAGTCTTAATTGCACATCTGGAGCAAATACAGACTTTCTTAACCAGACAAATCTGCACATTACAGTGCTAGCTGCCATAGCTCTGCTGATACTGTCCGCAGAGTCGAGACCAGTCTGAAGGGATTTGCATATGGCGTCCTTCCCATCCTTCACAACATTCAAAAAAATGTCTCTTTCTTCGCCTTCAGGGATATGTTCAGCCACCATCGCTATACATTTCCATAGGGTAAATGTAAATGTAGCCAGTGCACATATGGCATTTGCCGATTTAAGGGCCATACTTCCAGCAGAGAAGACCTTCTTTGCATGGCATCATAGTGTTCATCATCTCTGTCTGGGGGAATCGTTGGGTATGCAGTCTGTTTTGATGTGGATGTGGTGGCCTGTACCACCAGACTTTCTGGAGTAGGATGCTTGCTTAGGTAAAAGCGGTCACTGCTTGAAGTTCTGTATTTGCTAGTCAATGTATTTTTACCGCTGCAATTCATTCCTGTGTCTCCTAGTTGGCATTGACCCCTCTTTGTAAGGGAGAGGTGCCTTATCTACAATATCTGTGCGATCATCCTGCTCAAAATGTGGTGCAGGTCTACTCCATCCTAGATATTCAATAACTCTAGACATTAATTGTCTGTACGACCCATCAGCATGGTTTGTGGGATCTGGTCTTCTAAATTCCATTTCGGGAGAAGTGTCTATCCCACTTGCAGTTTGCAGATTCTCCTATAGATCTTTCATCCTTGACTCTTCTGATATCAGAGCCTCTGGAACACTGTGTTCCATATTGGCACCAAAAAGGACGTGAATCATCAGATGAGTGCTCATGTTCGCCATAAATTGAAGAGTGACTTAAAAATTCTTCTGTTTTCCCAACCTCCTGCAGGGATTTTGTCACATGCATCGATTACGGCATCCAAGTCTTCGACGTCAAGAGTGCTCGACAACTGTGGCATTAAAGATTTTTTCAACAAGGATGTCGACTCTTTCAGCGTCGATGACAAAGATTTTCCTTCTGAAGGAGTTTCTTCTCGAATCGATGGAACCTACGAAGGTTCTCAAGGAGTTATCTCCTGGACACCCGGGCTTGAGGGCTCACAGGTTTGATCCTTTGCCCTTTCTTTGTCAGGTTTCCCCTCGACATGGCCATGGCTGTTATTCTTCTTCTTCGAGGGGGTTGAAGCCACATTCTGGAAGACCTGAAGCATTTTCAGTCTGAAACTCTCCCATTCAGCCCGTGAGGCCAATTTGGACGGGCAGATAACCTGTTCAGGGGAGGAACTCAATGACGAAAATGGTGACCTGTGACGCCTTTTCTTCACACGTCGTGAAGACGATGAGTGACGAGACCCACTCCTAGATCGAGATCGCCTTTTAGCGTTCTTCTGACGAGGAAAGTCACCCCTTGACTCACCGGAAGAACGCTTTTTTTGACTGAGTCGTCGAAAGGGATTTATGTGACCTACCTGAAGCTAACATTTTCCCCCTCACAGTCGTGGCACTTCTGAGTCGATAATGCCAACAGAGATGCCATATTTTTTCTAATTAACCGTAGATTTCACAAAGGAACTGAAGTGCGCCAATCTTCCGAAGGGATGGCTCTCGTTGGAAAAACAGAACTGAAGCCAGCGGTCGCTGCACGCGCTCTATATCAGTGATGACATCTACATCAAGACAGAGACCCTCGAGGGACATCGATTCGACAGGCATCAATGGGCAGCGCTCCCTGTTGGGAAAAATTCCCAAGCAGCTAAAGCTGGATATGGATATATCAAAAGATAAGGAATACATGGGAGCACTCAATCCATTACGTGGAGGACACAATCCATTCGAAAGTCTTGTGTGTTTCCAGCACTGGTTAGAATACGAACATTAGGTCAAATCCTGTAAGTCCTCATGAAGAGGTATTGAGAAAAAGTCATACTTCAAATCTATTACTGTAAAATATTTGCATGTGGCTAGAATATTGCATAATATTGTAGCTGGATTTGAAAGTAAAGGAAATTCTGCTTCGACTATATTATTTAAGGGACGGAGATCCTGAATAAATCTCTACTACAGTCCTGTTGATACACATACCTGTAACATGGGGATTCTGATGGCACCAATATTCTGTGCTATACTAAAGCAGAAATGGTTTCATAATGCCTTCATCCGCTTATCTGGACATTGGTTATTGCGTTGCTTGTGGCAAAGTTTCTCCATGCTTAAGCTTGAATTTAACTGCTCCTGCTCCACTCAATAGGCCCACGTCATATGGACTGCTGGTCCATAGGATGCTTGGCACCTTCTCTAAATCCTCCTGAAAAAATGACGATTTATTTTCTACCAATGCCATTCTCTGTGGTATCTCTCTATTCTCTACTCTAATCCAATAAGTGAGACTCATGAAAAATGCTAACTCATCAACTGGATCATCATCCCTGAAAAGTTCTTCGTCTGTCAATTTATATTCTTCACCATGGGCTATCACTGCTCCCCATCCTCACCCCTCATCATCTGTCCTATGAACAACCACCCTTTCCTCGCTTACCAAAGTGGCTTCTAGTTCTAGAAGCCACATTAATAAAACAGTCACCATACAAAAATACCTCATAATGCTATTTTGCCTGCAAATGCAAATATAAACTCTCTTACATCAATATAATGTATCCCTGGAGTGGAACACACTATTCCTTTGTCAGTAAAAGATATCATCATGTTAAGTTTTGACATTAAATCCTGTCCTAATATATTATTGGTGTCTGCCGAGAATACAATTATGGCATAGGCATGTCATATTCTCCTATAGAGATTGGCAATTCATCAGTAAAAGGAACTAAGCTCATAGCCCCAGAGAATTCCTGCGCATTCATGGCAATGCCAGACATTTGGTATTTTCACTCTCAAACACAGGAATGAGTCGATCCAGTGCCTACAAGAAACAAAAACATCTTGTCTCTTATCGTTACCTTGACCCTGGGTTCCTCTTGGAGCCATGTTTTCAAGTTCTGAATCACGTGTGAGAAGACCATGATTTTGTCCATTTCGACCTTTTATTTAGTGCTATTTAATTCAATTATGCTGGATGTCATTACTCCTCTTGGCCTCTGGAGACTTGGTTGCTCTACCTCGCATATGCTTTCTAAATCCTTAATTGTCCAATACTTGGCACTTGTAAATGTTTTCTTCTTTTCTTAATCCAAGAAAAATATGTCATGTGTGTGCATCTTATCCCGTGACTGCCTTTGTAGCTTGGAATTATTCCTCGATGTGGCATCCTTGATCCAAGGCCAATATATATTCTTTGCTCCTCATACAAAGCTGTTTTCTAGTACCGCTTAGCTCTGCATCCCTGGTCTGTCTCAGAGGTAGCTTAATTGGTTTTAACACAAGTCCGGCGTCATCTTTTCATCATGGCCGCTTTAGTCACGTCATATTTTCTTATGCAGCAAGCTTCTATATGCTTTATCTACCATGCATGTCTATCTACATTCACTTGTCTCCTTGGTGCACATGATTTCTATTTGATTACATGTTCTTATTACTTCAGTTACATCTTTATTCTTTATGAATTTGCATATCGCTTCAGGGCGTCCATGTGTCTTCTCGGTTACCAGTCAATTGGTCGAAAACATTTGGTCGACAGGACAATTGGTCGACACCATTTGGTCGAATGCCAAATGGTCGAATTTTTTTTTTTTTTTTTTTACCCCTTTTTTGGGTTTTTTTGGGGGGTCCCACTCAACCCCCTTTTTTTCTTTTTTTTTTTTCCCCACACGAAAACCCACAAAACACATATATATAAAATAAAAAAAATTCGACCATTTGGCATTCGACCAAATGGTGTCGACCAAATTGCAGTCGACCAGTTTGTTGTCGACCAATTGACCGGACAGTGCGAGGGTACATTCGATATGATTGAGTGCATAACGTCTCTCGTATCTTCGATGTGGTATTGGGATGCTACTATTCCAGTATGACAGTGGTAAGGGGGTGGGCACTAAAGATGACATGTTAATCTTTCCCTCTACATGCTTCTTCTAAGGACCATTGCCCAGCTCTTAAAAGGCACTATGGAGATTTCCCCGTAGACCTCTGCACCCTGGGCCTCTTATGTGGTAGCCTATTTTATTTCCACATGTTCTCATAAGAAATGGGTTGGGCTTGCTGAAAATGTGTAATATGGGGCCACTTTGACAATCATTTCCAGGGACTCTTTTGGTCCCCAGTCCATCCTTGTTCACCACTAGTCCTGTACATTTCTTTATCTTGTTTACAGTATCACTGTCAGAGGGCATACTTCGGGGGTGAGTAACACTTCTGTTAAGGTAGCAGTCAATGTTGCCTTAATGAGGAGGATGAGGTCTATGAGTGATAGCATCTGCCTATTCAATGGGATCTAGCTGATCACTGCGAAGGAAAAAATTTGAATACGAAAAATCACATTTTTTTTCCTTTCACTGCAAGTATAAGATAGGTTATTTATAACACGCTTACTAAGTGCGGACCCGGGGATCGAACCTATGGTGGTCCGTGTCGTCTTGCTTCTAAGGCGAGCACGTTGCTCCTGAGCTATCCTCCCGAGACTCGCTGCATCCCCTCCCATACTCCTTTTACCTTTTGTATTACCTTAACCCACCCCCGCATATATTTGCAGTGAAATTCGCAGCAAAAGGTTCTGCATTTTTGCATTCGAAATGTTTGTACGCGCAGTGTTTGTACGATCCGTATTTAAAGTGCAGTCTCAACAAGGATTGCAATAGTGGCAGATCCTGCGAAGGTTCCGAAACAAATAGGACTCTTGTATGTGCCAAGCTCATAAATCGACAACCCAATTGATCTGAACGGCTGTACAGAAAAGGTGCAGATGCACCAACCCAAAAGATATTCCGCACCAAGTACCAGTCTGCAATGGTCATTGGAAAAAACATAACTGTGGAGGGGGCATGGATGGCACTAGAAATCGCAACAAGTTGCTTGGCCCCAGAGTTCCTTAGGCAGAACAGCTTAAGCAAAAAAGCCATACACAGAGGGTGAAGGGGGCCCTGAAACACCATCCACTCTCACTGAACTGCTCACTTTCTTACCCCCACAAAGAACTTAAAGTCCTGTTGCAACACAGCCGAACAGTAGGGCAAACAATTACATGAAGCCATCAGAAAACAAGCATTAGTAATGACAACAGTTTTGGCTTTTTGTAGACATGGCAAAGGCATCTAATAGCAGTGCCTGGCAAGTGTTTAATACGTATACACAAGTCAAAATTGTTGACTTTTCTAATGCTTGTTTTAAAAGAGTGGCTGAAGGCAGGCCTGGTTAAGACATTTTTATTACACCAGTAGAGTGTTTATAGCTCCAATTACGTTATTAACTCCCAGAACACTGCTTTGAGAAGCACTGACAGACACTTGAGTGCAAGGTCTGATGGTGAAGATTCCTTAAAGAGAACTCAAAGTTTCCATGAGTAGATGTTTTGGGCGGGATTAGCATGTCCATGGGTGGGCAAATGCAAAAAAACAAACAAAGGTGGGTGTCCCTTTTCATATGTCATTTCTCCCTATCTGTACTCTAAGGCATTAGTTGTGGCTTATAGGTGGAAAGCACCATCTAACAGCCCAAACTAAAAAAAGAAATACCCAAAGTAGCCAACAAATGCAAGTCACTAGCTAGCAGTACCAAACATATACTTCCCATTGAAATTCATTCCATTTAGTACCCTGCTTTCTACATCAGATCTATCAGTAAAATGTCATTATCTTCTCCTTCGTTTTAAATGAAACTAATACTCCAAACAGTGCCTTAAAACCAAATCTTGAATGCCACACCGAATCATGTAAGTGCCACATATAGATGATTAAAAAAAAGGTTTGTAAAATGCTCATTCCACCTTTCTGTACTAAGAGAAGACTTTTTCTTGGGTATTCTGTTTTGGTTGACAGAAATATGACCTGTGTGTGGCACGCAGATCTCTGCTGGAGACACATTAGAGTTGAGCCATCTTGGTAGAATGGGCAATTCTGACATGCGAAGTACTAGCATAACTATGCAGCAGGCATATCACTACCTGGAGCTTTGTTGCAGGAATTGGAACCTGCAATCACCTATTTTGATTTCATGTTTTATTTGACGATTAATATTTGAGTCGATTTTTGTTGTTTGGCTGCTTCAAAAGAATTTGCAAGCGATACTTTCAACAACAACAAAAGCAAAATGTGTGTATAAACTTAAAACATACTTTTGTTTGCACATTTGTGGGGTGAAAAGATGGAAAATCACTGATTAACAGGGGGTCTGGACTTTTTCTTTATAAAAGAAACACTGGAAAGAGTGATGAATCCTGCAGACTGCTCACAGAATCTCAGCCTAAAGCCTCCTCCCATGTGGTCAGGCCGAAGGCAGCCGCTAGCAGATCCTGACCCTGGGGGTGGTATTAGTCAGGTGGATCACATGGGAGGAGAAGGCCATCAAAGGAATGTGAGGACTCCGTCAGGGGAGACGCGATATTCATCATCTTTTGAGGGTAGGGGTTCCCTAATACCCAACTATCAGGTGAACAGAGGTAAAAATCAAGGAATTAATACTGTTTCTAATTATTATATTTCTACCTTATATTCGAACTGTGAGGTCAAAAAGCAACCATTAATTTCTTTAAAACCCTCAGCTCTGTGTGCATCTGATGAATCATTAAAGCAGAACAAAACAAATGAAATTAAACTAAATAGGACATTACGGACTTCAAGTCCCTTAATGCTCTAGGTACTGGGTCAAAGAAGAGGGGTGCAGTATGCAGTCTAGTGATTCTGATGACCCACACCTAAGCGGGACTTTTGAATATTCAGGTGCAGGACATTGGGAGAAGAAGCAGCATAAGGAATGAGAAGCCATGGAAGCCGCAGTTTGTAGCAGATGCAGGAGACAGAGTCGTAGCTGGTGTCAAAGTGAAACGCTATGTTAAAGCTGTGCCAAAAGTCAGGAATCCTGTAAAGTACAGAGGGTGCGCAGCGGGAAGTGAAAATGAAACCGACTGCCCAAAGGGAGAGAGACGTTCTCTCAGTACTGCGTGCTGCTCCAGTGTGTGGCTATCACTGAAGTGAAACCGGAGCGTAGGTGGTTCCAACTGCAGCAGGCGTGAGTCACAGAAGCATTGCTGGAGCTGTCAAATGCCCTGCTTCCCCGCCAAGAGCAGGAACATGAGCAGTGGGTGTGGAGGGGAGACGTGAGAAGACTGGTGAGTTTGCCTTGCTTAGGTGACGCTGGGGCGCTCCTAACCCAACTGCTGGCTCAGAAGATTAATTTTGAATTACGAACTAATAAAAAGAAATATCACATTAATGAGTTAAAACAAATTGGCTGCAATTCGAACTTTAAGAGGGAAAGTGAAAAGAAGCATTGTAACCACCATTGTCCAAGCCAAGAGGGGACAGCGTTTTAAACATAGTAAAACTGAATATTGTAACCTGCATTCATTACCAAAGCCAAAAAGGAACAATATTCAAGCGAAGTAAATGTGATTTACAAAGAGGAAGATTACTTTTAGAAGGAGATTGTATCAAGGATTGCATATACGAAAGAAATGCAAGCAAAGGGAACCAAAGTTGGCAGAAAAGAAGACATCCAGTGATAATTATCAAGGGAGAGAGAAATATCTGCTTTCCCGGGTGCAAATGAAACATTGCAAAATAGATTGTCAATTCATGAAACCATTGTTGATGTGACTTTCCCCCTGATGATTGAAGTGTGGAGAGTTTTGAAGTAAGTTTACCACAAGGTACTGATAATTGTAGGAGTTTTTGTCTCCTGGCAGGCGAATTAAGCAGGAAAGGGAAACTTAGTGGTTAGTCCTGGCAGGCGAGTGGACCAGGAAGAAGTTGAAGTGCTGCAATGTGGTAGAAGATTGTGGCAGAGCGAAAATAATACATCTGTTGATGTGGTTTGTTGCACTATTGTGGAATCATCCTGACATAACTGTATTACCTAAGAAGAAGAGGGTTGTGGTAGGCAAAAGTAGTTCATCTGTTGGTGTACTTGTTGAACTACTGTCAAATAATCCTTAACGAAATGTGTTGCAGAAGAACGTTTTTTTGGTTTATCAAACAGCAGTTAGTAGACACTTTGAACATTGCCTTGAAGAATGAGAAAACCTATTGGGCAATAAGGCAGTTGTGTTGCCAAGTAAAGAACATGTGGAATGCACCGAACCTTGTGTCATACTTTGAATGGAACTTGGCTAATCAAATAATTTAACTTATTTTGACATTGTGTTGGAACCATCCTGATTAAGTGCAGGGGAAGGGGATTCAATCCTGGATACAAAGATTTATGTTTATACTTTTTCAATGTGCATTTAATTGTTGTGTTATTAGGTTTAACCAGCCACATGATACATGTATGATTTGTTGTATGTGTGAGGGACAGATATCATTTTAGAGTGTTTTCCTTTACTCTTAGTTGGATAGGCATGGAAATCCTCGTTAGGTTAGGGGAAGGGAGGAATTTATCCCAACTTTATTTTATAATAAAAATAGCTATTTATGAGAAAACTGTACCTACTTGTCCGCCTCACTCTTCAGTCTCCTCACAAAAGACACAACCAGACATAAACAAGTAAGATATGGTAATAAATACCAGGAGGCGGAAAGGTGTAAAACTGAATTGAGGGTTGCAAATAAGATATGATGCTGGGGACGTATGACAATGTGCTATAATGAACAATTGTAAATGCAAGGAACTGTAAATAGAGGCTGAGCTGGTCTCTCTGTAACCCATTGCAACAAAGTTAAATAAAATGTATTTTAAAAAACACCCACTGAAAACAGGAACCACTCTGGCACAGCTCTCCGATTCACTGACTATGTACCTCCAATTACAGTGATGTAAAATGTGTCCATCAAAAGCAGCACTCTGACATCACTTTTTCAGAAGCAGTACCCTGGGTTTCTTGGGTGTGTAGGTTACTCTTTGTCTCAGTAGCAACCACAAGCTTCTGACATTGGTGGCTGCGGTGCTCTAGATGCCCTGTGCTTCTGCCATTTAGTATTGGGCCTTAACAGACCCTGTGCAGCAATGCTTTTATGGGAGAAGGGGATACTTGGGAACTTGTGACACAGCTATGCTGGCCATACATACTCAGGGAAGAGATTGACTTCCTGGGCTCCCTCTGCTCAAAGGAAGTCTGAGATCTACAGACAGTAGTCAGAGCTTCTTCATCAGAACATTTCTTGGGCCATTGCTTGGACCAGCAGAACTTCCTCACGATTCCTCATTGGATAAGCCTGTTCTTCTGTGCATCGGGTCTCGTTCTCGAGTTCAACAAGGCATAGATACAGACAGTCAGGTTAAAAAGGAAACTTGGGGTTAATGGGTAACTGGAAGGCTGCCACGTTCACCCACCGCAGGCAAATCCTGTGGCTTACTTTCAGGTTCGGACAAAATTCACAAACAGGTCATATCTGGTTCTGGCAACTGCAGCCCTCACTCACGAAAGCAGGAAGTAGCCATAACCCCATATGGAAACATCCATAGCTCACTTACTCTTTCATAGGGCCTCGAACACTGAACTGGATTCACAAAAGGGTTCCCCAACTGCTATTGGCAAGATGTATCCACACTAGGATCTAACAAAGGCTGCCATCAACCAAGGAAGTCCACACAACAAGCAAAATAGTCGGGTAAACCAGGTCAGGGGAAATCAAAGATGCTGAGGCCCTCATGCCAAAATTGTAGGCTACAACTTTCGGCCTCACACCCCACCCTCCTCCAACAAAGCATCTCCACCAACGCATTTTGCAAACCCCAGGGGAAAGCAATTGAATGCCCTTTAAATAGAGATCCCCGAAGAATGCAGGGACTTTTGCCGTGCTGTGAACATTGGCTCTTCTGGCAAACTCTTGACTTTACTTGGCAGGTAGCCAATCCAGTAAAGGAAAATCACCCCATTGCACTTGGGTAAGGAGAACACATCATCAGAGAGCCACAGGAAGATAGTATCCTTCCCCAAGACAGGCTAATGCCATAATGGCATGCTATTGCATTTACTTAGCATGTAATGTAAGCAGTCTTTTCTTCTGCAGCGCCCTTCTCCCATTTTTCACGACCATCCTAAGAGCAGTATAAATCCATGCCAACACCAGGCATGAAGGCTGCTGACCAGAAATGTGAAAGCACTGCATTAACACAATCTACCACACTAAAAAACGCACTGTCCAGGAGGACACCCGTTTTGCTTAAGTCCTCAGATTTAAAACCCGAGGCACAAGACAAAGTTATTGACATCCCGCTCGATCAAAAAAACAGTTTGAGTCTACATGGATGAGATGCTTCAATAAAAAAAACAGTCACGGCAAAGTCTTTCAGCGTCACCCAGATGGCAAAGGCTTTTCTGACCCTCAAGGCACAAACTTTCAGTCCAAAATCCTTGGCCCTGCTTTCCAGTCCAATCTTGCCACACAAGACAAGAAGAGAAAATACCACGGAAAACCTAAGCCTTCTCTCTCAGACATGGTGTTTCAAACTATTCCAAACAGTCTGATTGAACCAAGTTGAATGGTGTGACAGCCGAAATTCCAGTCTTTAGAGCACATTCCGTACCAGTTAAAAAAACTGCTCCATGTGATAATGTCCTCTGGAAAAAGTCGCCTAGTAGGTGACTTTTTTCATGGCCCATAAAATACTTTCCTCATATATTCCAGGAGGGGTATAATTTTATATCATGAACTCCAATCGTAGAATATTTGGGGAAAAGGTTTGATTTTACTGAGGGTGCATTCTTTTGGGAAATGTCGCCCCCTGGTGGCCATTTCCCAGGCAACTATCAGTGGACATCAGAAAGACTTCTCCAATGCTGCTACTACCAATGATGCCAGATTACAGGAGGTTCTTAAATGCTTTGGTGTCATGATTTCTGCCCCTCATGTCCCCAGCCCTCCAAGATGTCAGGCTGGAGCCAAGCCACGATCACCTACATGGCCCCCAAGGGCCTCTCCATCCCTCCAAAGACCCACTTGGAGTCAGACTTGGCGCTTGTGGCACCAGACTCACTCACTCTCATAGGATAACATAGGGGATTGGACTTGTAGTGCATTGATGGGGACAAGATGGATGCCCCCACATATTTCGGTTCCCAGAACTGCATGTGCAGTCTAGTCTTTTGTGTGTGGTTCAGCCCAGAGACACCTAGGATACCCAGAGACTATTTAAGCCGCGCCCAGGCTGAGAAACATGCTTTGTGTTTTCTGCACCTGCAGCGTGACACTCACTGTGTTCGGATCAGTCTCCAGTAGGCCTGCATCTTTCTTCTGCGCTCAGCTCCTGCAAGAACAAGAACACCGTTAGGAACAGCCTTACCTTGCGGCGCTTCTGCCCATCATTCATCGCTTCTTCTGTTCTGCGGGCATCTTCGACTGTGTCATTCCCATCCCGGCACGCTGCTTCCTAAGGATAAGGGAAAAGAACAGAAAAAAGGCATTAGTAAGCATTCAGCAAATCTTTGCTTATTTTTAAAGACTGTACGAGCTTCAAACGCTTACCTGAATCCCAGCCGCTCTGGGGAAACTCTGTCTCCGGAACTTCTCATCCAACTGCAAGAAGGAAAAGTCACTCCAGGTTAGCGTGGAAACATCTAGAGGCGCTGCATACCGCGCTTACTCACCGCATTTCTTCTTCATAACCGGCATCCACGCTGAAAACGTTGCGGCACCTAAAAGACACAGAAAAAGAACGCAGTTCAATACAAATACGAAAGGGTCGCATCGCGCTCTCACTCACCTTCAGCGCTACTCATCTCAGCAGCAAGTCGCCATCCCCGGACGCCGGCCATCATGTAAGGAAGGAAAGGAACGAAGTTGGAGAACTGTTCAAAAGACTCATTATACTTACCTGTCGGACTCTTGCCAGTGAAGTAACTAGGCAGCAACGAGCCTGCATCAATCAACGCGCCCCTGCGCTGAAAGCAGGACAGAGAGCACACTTTCAAAGAAAACAAGGTGAGCTGTGGATCAAAGGGAAGGGTTGGACCCCGGGGAAGAAGGGGTTCAAGCACACAGAGACAATAGGGAGTTAAACTCAACCATCCTGTGTTTCAGGCCCAGTCTCCAGTCGAGTAGACTCCAGGGAAGGGTTTGAGGTCATAAGAGGTCAGAACAGGCTGAGTGACGTCCCCGTGGACACCAGGTGAGCATTACATTTGGGTAGTGTGCACTGGTTATGAGCTCCCTCAGCATCTTCCGCAACCATGGTGTGTCCCCCAGACAGCCTCTCCTGAACAAATCACTGATGTTAAGCGACACCTAAAGTTGCCACCTCCTTGTAAAAGCCTAATATCCTTTTTCCGAGGAAATGCCTTCAGGTCTGCTTGGATAAAACAAACCAAACAAACAATTTCTCACCCGTTAAAGGGCAGGAGAATGCAATTAATAGCATTACAACTGTTTTTCTTCTAACATGCCTTAAGTTTTTATACAACACTCTAATCCAGGTCCCTCCCGCTTCAAAGTGCTATGAGAAAAGGGGTTCTAGTCCACATTTAATAGTACGAACTAAATGATGGATACGTGTACTGATCAATGCATTGTGTACATAAAAGTAGGACACAAGCAATGCTCTTGACTATTTGCAAGGAACATTGCGAAATTGCAGGTTCAGACCAGTTTGTATGTCAGAAAGGTGGTGTTGTCTTGGTTTAAGGGTCCATGACAAACAAAGTCCATTTGATTGAAGCTAAGCTTCATTATGATTCCGTAGCAGTTTGAAAAAGAGTAATTGGAGGGGTTGTGGCATTGCCATGTTAGAAAGTCCCTTTCCAAATACCTTCTGGTTTTTAAGTTTTATCCATTTGCTAGTTCCCACCCCTAATCTGGCTATCTCCAACTACTTTCCCCTTCCTCTCTTTGATCTCCATACCCCTCAACCTAACCACCCACTGCCTGCTTCATCATGCAATCCTTCTGTCATTGTCCCCCACATGGCTCATTTCCACTGGAATATTTACTGCTCAAGTGCATCCCTAAAGGAATGGGGTTCAAGACCGCCCTTTAAGTGCAACTCTTACATAAAACAAAGGGACCCATTAGTTTTGGAAGGGCATAGCTCTATTTTCCGTATATACTGTACACTGCTTACTAGGGGATTGCTGGGCATTTAAACCCCTGCCCCCTTTCTCACCAGCACTATATATCAAGCAGGGTTGACTTTGGCTCTTGCTAAAAAAAAAAAAAAAAAAAAAAAACTGTTTAGCTCTGCACCAGCAATTCTCTTGCAAGAGTGCTTAGTCTGGGAATCTGTTGTTTTGGTCCACACTTATTTTTCCACAGATTTTAATGAAATCCCACCTATGTGTTGAAAGGGTTTGTGAAGGATTTGTAAACCTACCTACTGCTCAAATCCAGATTTCACCAGCTGCCGACAAGGTGCCTGCTCTGGCTGTCTATTTTGGTACAGATATTGTGTGTTTCCACAGGTTTTAATACAGTCTCGGCTGTGTGTTATGAAAGATCCTCATGGGAGTCCATTTTGGAACACTTTCACCTGTGTTTTAACAGTTTTAATACAATCCCACTTACGTTTTTGAAAGGTTTCCAATTGTATTAGCTCCCTAGAGCATAATTGCCCTTTCATGTGAGTGTTTTGTGTTTGAATCCCATGTTCTTTATGTTGGGTCTTAAGGCTGTCCTGCTGCTCTCCTATTTCAAGCCTAGTTGTAAACCCCACCCACACACAGAGCATTCACTTCCCAGTTATTCAGTGGAGTAGAACAAAAACGCTCCCAGTGATCAGAGCAGGGCTCAAAATGTGCCCTCATCACTATCCAATGGCTAGTGATAATTGATTCTGGGTGTGTAAGCAGTTGTGTGCTGTGTGTATGTGTAGAATTGAGGTAGCTAGTGACCTTTTTAGCTGGCTAGTAGCTTGCAGCATTAAGTGTGTATCCCCGGACCAGCCTATTATTCAACCATGGCCCTGGCCCTCATTACGACCCTGGCGGAAATCGAAAAACGATGGCGGAAATGCAATACCGCCATCGAATAGCGCTCGGTGCGACTATGACCCGTCACCGCAAAGTACGATGCCATTAGCGACACCGTAGTGAACGCCAACGCTAACTGCACCAAGCACGCGCGCGCGCGCCATGCCAAACCGCAAACACCACCATGGTGCAACGGTACGCCAATTCCGACCCTAGCGGACATGTACCTAACGCCATCAGGCATGGCGGAATGGACCATACCGCCATGGCGAGAAGTACGGCATCGCGAATCAACCGTAAACGGCCCCACTGAGTGCCTGTACACCGCTCCCTGCCCACAAAGTACAACTCCCCGTAGGTGCAATGAAGCCACAATGCAACCATTGAAATGTACAAGTCACCCATGCATGCCAACGAACAAAAGAAACACAACAGGGGCCAATGGGAGCTGCAGGGCACAGATGGCACGAATACACAAGCCATCCCAATGGACATGACCACAGTCCCCCACCAAGAAACGCACGCAAACACAGGCACCTGTGACCAGCAATATACCGAAAACCACATCATTCAACCAGTCCACCTGGCTGACCGGCATCTGTTACACAAAACCCAATCCCCCGCCCCTGAGCATGACAACATTCAAACTGGCATATTGGCAGCCCCCATCCCTGACCTCACTGGGCTTCGTAGGCAAACGCGCACAGCACAGTACCACGCAACTAAACCCCGAAGCTGGAACCCAATGCAGATCTCCTCACAATACATCGCCCCCCAAATAGGCATATGCCACATCACTTGCAAAGAAAAACGCTACACGGGCCAAATCAGAATAGACATTTATGCACATCAAAATCACCAAGCACATACAGCCATCAGGCCATGAAATCCAAAACACCAACCACCATTGTGGGCTGCTTCCGCAAGAAACGACCAGCCACTACCTGTGTGTCGCCCTGTTCCCCCATGGTACACAGAGCCACATTCACGTACGAAAAGGCAACATGGAAGCGCACACAACCGCAGGGCCGTCCCAATGGGGAGGCACTAGTCCAGCTGAAAGGCCGAAATGTTGCTCCGAGCCACCAGTACTGCGTAAGGGCATGTGGGCCATTGGCGATCGTCCCATAAGATCGTAATGCTGCTCCACTGATTAACACGAAGCAGCAGGTGTCGGGAGTAAAATCCATCTGCAGGAGTGGCATACAGATGGCAGTGGCAAAAGGGGAGGAGATACCTGTCAACAAAAAGAAAAGAAAAAGAACAGAATGGCCATCAGAACTACATACCAACAACTCACTTCAATGATCACACGAAATCCACAGCCATATGCATGCTAGCCCACTCCAAAGGAACATCACCACCCCAAAACCACTTGCGACTCACAACCATCTATATCGAGGTGCAAACACCATCACAAACGAGTGTCTGAGGGCGCCTCGAGACAGGGAGGGCTCAACAAGGCCAGATGGACGATGGTCCCACTATGGCAGCCCTGCATCACATAGCGTAGGGGAGGCGGATAGATCCCAAGAAGCCCTGTACATGGCAAACTCTGTACCAAATCACCTGCCCATGCATCCATCCATCATTCCCTCATCCCGGGATCAAAATGCCTGAATAATTACTCACATGACATTAGAAACATCCATTGAGTCTGTGCGTTATGCAGCCTGCTAAATCCACAGTGCCCCAGCCCGTAATTCCAGTGTTCTGAAGTAACATGTATTTGGGAACGGACGGCCTCATCGCCCACGTAGCTATTGCGCATCCCAAACTATTCATATCAATCATTGCTCCCTCGCCATGGGCCCTGTCTCAAGGACATAGAACAATAGAACGTTACATTTGCAGTCAGACCTGTGGGCATCTCCTCGCCGCTAGCTGGAAACCGAAAGCGCCGCCCTTCGAATTCCTCATTTGCAACATCACGTCGAAAAGGCATCTGTGGCCGTTTGAAATCACTAATTATCCCATCGAGTGCGGCTGTGTGTGAAAATGGCAACTGCCTTCACCCACGAATGGGACGCCCCGCCCGTCGTTGCAACTCGGTACAGTGATGCATGAGGGCCCACCGTTAACCGAGTACTACGTCCCACTGACCCCTCACAAGTCTGTTCGCGACTGCACAGATAGTACGTGAAACAATGGGACCACAGCAGAATGAACATATCAACCAATCTTACACGGCCATCGGGTACAAATACATGATTGCAATAGCAAGATGCCATTCCCCGAATTGCAGCGTTGTGCGCGGGACGTGCTCGGCCAAAGGGGAGAGCAGTTTGCACAGGTGGAATTAATCACCACAGGTGGAGGCCATACAGCCTGAAAACACATAAATTGCACAGCCAGTCCCCTCCCACAACCACACCGAAATGCTACCGGCAGGACTCGCGATGTTGGCCCTGGGGGACCTGATAGCACTGCAAGTGCTCCGACTCCAAGAAGTAGACGAACACCAACTACAACCAGCCGCACGGAGGAGGAGGAGGCCAAGGCAGGGCCAGCAAGGCCCACCAGCACAGCCACTACCACCACGCAGGCAGCCCGCAATTCAACGCCTCCGAGCACATCCGTTCAACCTCACTGATGAGCAGATCCACACCCTCTACCGTCTGGACCGGGACACCATAGCCGCCATTGTGGACATGACACAGGCTGACCTTGTCAGCATGATAGACAGCCCAACCGCCATCCCACCCCTACTGAAGGTGGTGTCTGTACTCCACTTCCTGGCCACAGGCACCTACCAGCACACAGTCGGACAGTTGCATGGCATTTCTCAGCCACTGTTCTCACGGACACTATTGCTAGTGCTCGATGCCCTCCTGAAGCACGCAGACGACTACATCTCTCTACCACGCTCGGAGCTGGAAATAACCAACACAAAAGTGGGATTCCATGCACTTGCCGGCATACCGGGTTGCATTGGTGCCATCGACTGCACCCATGTTGAATTGGTCGTCCCACATGCCATGGAGGCCCAGTACCGCAACCGAAAACAATTTCATTCCCTGAATGTACAGATGGTGTGTGACTCCAACAGGATCATTACACATTGTTGTGCCCGATTCCCTGGATCAACCCATGATTCTATGGTCTTGAGGAACTCGACAATACCACGCTACATGGAACGACACGCAGGGAACAGATCCTGGCTACTCGGTGAGTCTCATTACATGCATGATGATGTGGGGTATGTGAATTGTCAATGACCTGCCAGGAAGGGGGGGGGGGGGTGTGCGTACGTATCAATGGCATTCCACATCATACGTTTCTCGTCCACATACAGGTGATGCTGGATATCCACTGAAGAGATGGCTCCTCACACCAGTCCGGAACCCACGGGACCAGCATGAGGAGGACTACAACCATGCCCACTCACGTACCCGTGTAGTCATTGAACAGGCATTCGGCCTACTGAAGGGTCGTTTCCGCTGCCTCAGCAGGTCTGGCGGGGCACTCCTGTACCGCCATGAGAAGGTTGCAAAGATGGTCATGGCATGTGTCATGCTCCACAACATGTGCGTACGTAGAAATGTGCCCATGCCCCCTGACGCAGAACTGCAAGCACCTGAAGATGGTCATGATGAGGGTGGGGATGTGGCAGCACCTCATGGAGTCTGCGAGGCACCGGAGGGCCGTGACATTCGTCAGCATCTCATTGATGTATGCTTCTAGCACTCACGCCTGGTGGCTGATGCATGGACACGGGACTCGTGGCACTGCGTGTGTCTGGGACATGCACAATATGGACTGTACGCCTATGATGGCCTAGTACACAAAGATCAATGTCCACACTTCTCATTGGTTGATCGTGCACTTTTTATGGCATATGTGATATCATGTTGAACACCCTATCGACCCGCCACCCAAGTGAGCCCAACACACCCCCTCCACCCTCCTACCTCCCCCCCGAACACCAGTGTCCAAAGATGCTCATTGTCAGTGGGCTGTCGCTATTGCATGCCCCCTCTGCGGGTATCAGGGGCACCCCTGCCTGTGGAGCGCAGGTTCCTTCCAGATCTACGTTGGGGGCTGCCCTGGACGGAACTTGCAACGGATGATGTGTCTGCCTGCTCACGTCCATGCATGTCCCTAAGGGTTTGCGAGAGCTCAGTGAGCACACGGCGCACTGCGGCAAGTTCGGCACATACGTCTTTGGACGTCGCATGCAGTTCCCCCCTCAGGCTCTCGGTGCTACTCTCCATTTGGACTCTCAGGCTATCGGTGCTACTCTCCATTTGGACTCTCAGGCTCTCGGTGCTACTCTCAATTTGTGCCCTTAGCGTCTCTGTACCTCTCTCCATTTCTGCCCTAAGTGTCTCTGTTGATGTTTCTATGTCTGCCTTGGTGCCCCCACATTCATCGGCATGGCCCTTGAGGAGTGTGGCCATTTGCTGCTGTTGGACGATTAACTTGTCGAGGGACTGTTGCCTCTGCTGGGCCATGGCCATTTGCGGTGGTGTCACAGAGGGGCTGTTGTCCTCATGTTGCCTTGCCACAGGGCTTGTGGGGGATGGCCAGTCGTCGTCTTGTGGGTGCCCCTGCGTGGTATCCTCATGTTGTACGGGAGGGGACAGACAGGGGGATTGGGACAGGTCATGGATGGATCTGACCTCGACATCCCCGTCTTCTGTGTCGGAGCATGCTGCCATCAATGGGGTGTCACCTATGGTGCTGCTGCCACCAGAGGCAGTGCCTTCTGTGGCATCCGTTGGGGGGACCTGTGGTGGTGGTGTTGTGGGCATGCTGGCTGCTGGGGTGCCTGTTGATGTTCCCTCCTCTGTGCTGCCACCTGATTTGTGCTGCTGCCGTGTCTTGATGCGTGCAGCTGAGGTGGAGGGTCTCTGGCCGTTGGTCTTGGCCCTCTTTGCAGGTGTGCTGGTAGGGGTGTCCTGTAGCTCGTCGTTTGGATCGGACCCTGTGGTGGAGTAAAGGAGGGCGAGGGTTATTGATGGGTCAGTGGGAATTGGAATGGCATTGTATCACATGCATTGGGGTGGTGCCTGAGGGTGATTTGGGTCGGGGTCTTGGGGGTGGTTTCATTTGTGTGTGGAGTGAGGGTGCAGTTGTTTGGCAGCCTGCAGTTAGGGTGTGCCTGCTGCACGTGTAGTGCGTGTTTTAGGGGTTTTTAATTAATTATGTATTTATTGTGGGTTTTAACGTGCGCTATCAGGCCGATGTGTGTGGACGTTCTCCTGGACATGTGTTTCTGTTGCACTATGGGGACACATGGTACTTCACATGAATGGACTTTGTGGATTTGGCATTGTTTTATCTGGGCCACCTACCTGAATCTTCGGATGTCTGCACTCCTTTCTCCATCCCTCCGACTCCCTCTATGCTCTCCATTCCGATGGTGGAGGCACAGATTTCTTCCCAGGGGGTCAACTTGATGGGTGATTCAGGACCTCCCCCGGTGGCTGTGGCAATGTTGCGGTTGGCAGAGAGTATGCTGCGGACGCGTATCCGCAGGTCGTCCCATCGCTTGCGGCATTGCTGTGGGGTGCGGGGTGCGGTCCCCACCGCACTTACCCGCTGTGCCACCAGAGCCCATATGGCCTTCTTGTTTGCAAGTGCCGTCCTGGTCATTTGCGTGGAGAAGACGACGGCAGCATTCTCCTGGAGGGTCTCTGTTAGCACGGTGAGTTCCTCACGGGAGAAGTGGACCTGCCGCTTGCGGTCGCACGCTTTCTTCGCTGCTTTTCCCATTATTCTTGGTTTCGCTAGGGTGGTTGGCGGGTTGGGGTGTGTTTCGGGGTAGTGATTTTAGTGGTTGTGTGGTTTTAGTGTATTTATAGGTGTACGCCGGGATGTTTCCCGTTCCGGGCCCATGTTTTAGCTTCCGTTTCCGTATATTTCCGGCCACCGTACTTTCCGGTAGGCGCACACTGCGGTGACCGCTAAGAGGGGTGGCGGTATTGCACCTAGGGCGCCGTACGGCGGCGGTGTGGGCCGTTTTGGGGTCATTTCCGCCATCGCGGACTTTGCACTTCCGCCATGCCGTGGTGCTCGTGCCCGATGGGTCGGAATGGGCCGCACTTTGCTCCTTCGTGCAATGGCGGAAACGCTATTTACGCTGTGGCGCTCCGGTCAGTCGCTTTCCGCCAGGGTCGTAATGAGGGCCCCTGTAACTTTAGCACACAGAGTTTTCGGTCCCCTCTGCCTTGCTGTTGTTTTCCATCCCTCTTCCTCTTTAACTCTTCCCTAATTCTGTTTGTCTAGTTGAGCTCTGAGCCGTCTTTCTAAATCGAACTGGCTGACAGGCATGGCCAGCCCCCCGAAGAGGGGCGATACGGGTGCCAGAGGTAAGTGTTTGATGAATGTTTTTGTAAGTGTTGTGTGTGTGTGTGTGTGGGAGTAATGTTTTGGGCGAGGGGCAGGGAGCAGGTAAATGGAAGTGTGTGGGTGTTTGTCTGCCTGTTAGTGTGTCAGTGGTGGGACGGGAAAAAGGCTTTTGGCGGGGAATGGGGATGGAGGGAGAGGAAAGAGGGGTTCGGGGATGAAACTCCCCAATTTACAAAAAAACTCGCCAGTGTGGAAGGGTTTGGGGCAGGTGGGGGTCTGGATTTGCGGGGTGGGGGGAGTGGGGGAAGGGTTGTGATGAGGATCTGGTTTTGAACTTGGGGGGTGGGTTGAGTGGGGGGCGCAGTAGAATGTGATAATTTGGCATTTTCAAGACCTCACCCAATCGGCTGAAATAAATCAGTCATTTTTGTGTTCGGTCTTCAAAATGCTGAATTTTTACATAGAATCAGTTGAGTACCATACACAAATAGGTCGCCCAGCTGTTTTCTCACAGTTATCTGGGTTCATAGTACAGCCACCGACCGGTTAACCTAACCAAGTGCTTTGAAGGGGGGCACGTGTGCAGATTCTTCCCAGAGGAACCCAACAACCATCTACCAGGTGTACAGTTTCCTCAAAGAAACAGGAGTCCCCATGGGTTTGCTGGCAGGGCGCGATTACCGGCAGCAGCCTTTCAGTAGAACAGTAGAACACCTACATACTTTAGGCCATTTTTACATGGAAGTGTCTTGAGGGTAATTCATCTATCCTTAATATAAGCCTGGTCGTTTGGGGTTCAGGGGGATTCAAGTGCAGACCTTTGGGTATAGTGTTGGCCTGTAACATCCTGCTCCTCACCCTCAGTGCTGTGAGGTAGCATGTGGGAGAAAGCACTACACAAGCAACAAGCGTGTCACAGCCTCAGGTCATGAAAGTCACGTAAAACATGCAACCCCCAGTACAGGAACCCTGAAAAATGTTGCAACTGCACTCTCAGACAATATATTATTCGAATATTGCACCATTCCCGCCCAGTGCACCTGCCCCCAAGCATTTTACAATGCACGTGTGATTATTTAATTCGCCCTGCACACCACCCACGCTGGGCGTTTTCACTTCTGACAGTTTGCTGGATAATTGCAGATCTCTCTGTGGTCTGTCAGATTATCAGGTAACGCCTAGTGGACAATCAAGCCTCCGTGCATTAAGGATACGCAAAAGCACATCTCAAACCCATTCAGCAGACCGTGACTCGTTGCTGTACTTCCACCCAAGTACTGGAAACGACCCACACATGCATCTGCTCATTCACGGGACCATTAAGCATTTGCCCTTCTCTGATCAGCACTATGCTTTGATAATTAAGAATTACTCTACAGGCAGGCACACTGCCACAAACTCCACCCCTAGCCTTCATTCCCTTTCTTAGCTGGTCAAATCTTTTATTGGTGTTAATCGTTCTCCCCCTTTGCCCTCTGTCCATCTCTGCTGCACTTTCCTATTCTCTCAAAGAGCAAGGTCTGGATCCCCCTGAGCGGGAGGGGGGGAAACTATGCCACTCTCTGGACAAGCCTCTGAGCTGTTAGACAGCCAGGATGGTGACTGGCACAGTATTGAACACTCATAACATAAATCCCCCCATTGGTATAGCAGTGGGACTGGTCCGTTCAAGGTTTGACCTTTTGGAAGGATGAAAGTCCTCTTTTGAGAGATCCCTCCACTGTTTGCTGGTCTTTTAAGGAATCCTTGCGACACATTTTTTTTCCCCCAGTGAACCAGGTCTCACTGGGGATGCGACTCTTCTATGCTCGTGACCCTTACGGGCCCAAACGGTGGGGGCTACGGCCAGGGTTCTGCTTAGTCTCCCTGGGTCAGTACCATCCTCTGTTTAATCTTAAACTTGATGCACCCTTTCTAATTGATATGCACACGCCCTGCTTTTAATTCGTGTTTTGACTGGCTATCAGCTGTGTGTTTATGTATTGCCTTTTTAATAGTGGTTTTATGGCTAAAACAAAGTTAAAATTCGTACGATAAGACAAAGATTAGCGTGGACACTGTCCAAAGATGACGAACCAATTCGTGAAGCATTTCACATTTTTAATAATGATAATATACTAGAAATGCTAATATGAGAGGGAATATAATGAACTGCTCAAAATCCAATAGGGTTCATTTTGCCGTTGCATTATACTGATCTACTGACTTGTATTTGCAACGGATGGATTCGGAACGGCTAATGAAATATCGAATATGTTCCAGAGACAGGGAGAGGGCTGGGAGGAGGACAAACGAGCAGACAGAAAGCCTATTCATATAAGTGTTGCGGTGGGGATTTGTTCATAAGCAGCTGCACTGCACCTGTGTCCCCAGGACCAAGGCCACCTTGCAGCAGCAGAACAGTACTTCCGGCCAGATGCAAAGTTTAAAAGAATACATGTTGGCCTTCAAGGTTACAGAACTTTAACAATGTTGTTTCCATCACTTGTATCTGATTGGCTCATGGGAAAGTGCTGGCCCTGCTTTTGTGTTCATGTATGCGCTGAGATGAGAGTATCCTATTACTCAGAATGATATATAGTTAGGTAGGTGCACACCGCAAAAAAGGTGCAAATGTCCTGGAGTACAATGTTCTGTAATGCCACGTCTTCTCTTTTTGTGGTTCTTAACTTATATTAGACCAGGCGAAGACAGACTCTGGCTTCCCGATCCTCGCCTGTTTAAGGCTGTTTTAAACTCCCATTCTACGGTACTTTCATAGTTGATAGTGCAGTAAAGAGCACACCCAATGCGGCACAGAAAAGTTACGTCGTTTTTCACAATTTCTATGCGTTGCTGGCCGGCCTATGATGCAGCATTTACATGCCAACGGCGGGCATTTACCACTCAGTGTGACTTGTGCAGTTGCCGATGGGAAAAACAGCCCTGCTCACTTTGGATGTGCAAGCAGCCCAAGAGTCTCCATCCGTCTGAGAAGCAACGCCATTATTCTGTCACGGTCACCAGACAGGGCTTACTGTAGACAGAAAGTGTGCAGACTTTCTTTTTTATATAGCAATTCGGGGGAGCATGGCCAGGGGCCAGGCTGTGGCTGCACTGTACTGTACTTTTCCACGTGTAGTCATTCCGCCACTGTGAACAGTTGTTTCACTCAACCTGTAGCTTCACAGACATTTTAACCAATACCTCCCATCATATCTCAGCAGTGGCGGTATTGGCTGTGGGTGATGGCAGTACCGAGAGCTATTCCGTCCTACAGCCCCCTCCCCGCCTATGTGATTATTTTGTCCACATGTTGCCTAATATACCCCTGATGTTTAGCAATATCAAGTGACGTCGCCATTTTTTACTTCATGCACATCCCCAGCACTTGTGCTTATATGCTTGCAGGGGAAAAGTTTCTATTTATCATTCTAACTAAATAAGTACATTGACAAATAAATGAGTACATTCATTGGGGCCTGGATATTGGTATATCTGGGAGAGTCGTTGGAGATTCAAGACATGTTCGAAGTAATTCATGGAATAATTGTGTGCCAAAATGTGTGGCGCAAGTGTGAAAAAGCCAGTGCACGTGTGCGATTCGCACGCAAGTGATTCATGGAAGGCTCTGAGCGTGGCTTTCCCATGAGCTGTGCCTAAACCACGCTTACCCTACACGTCACTGCGATTATCCAAACACTGCGCGAGACACGCACAGCGAAAGCGCACAACTCCTAGCTCACACACCTAAAAAGGGGGCGGAACACGCAGAATAGGGACAACGCATGAAAATGTGGGCGTAACGGGGGAAGCAGCTCTGGGAAATACACACAACGCCCACACGCTCGCGAACAACACATATTCATGGAATCGAATAGGGAAAACTTGCGCACGCCAAAAGACACGCACACGCGTAAATACGTCCGCCACACGAAAGCAGGCGGAAGCGCTCCCGCGTATTATAAAAGTGTGCGCAAACAAGCATATACAGCTACGATGAATGTCCCATTTCTTGCAGCAGTGATCATGGGACACCGCAGGTGGAGGAGAATAGCCAGGCCCCGCATTTTTTTGCCCAGGACCAGCCTTTTTGGGATGCCCGATGACCAGGTCTATGGCAGGTATAGGTTTCCACCTCATATCATCCTAGACCTGGTCACTGAGTGGGAGGATGGGTTCTACGTGATTTCGCCAACCTATTTTTGGTCGTGGTACTTTTCATAGCCGACCCTTTCATCGCCAATATTTTTTAAAATTTTATGTATGGGGGGTGCTGAGCACCCTCAAACCCCCCCTTACTTAATTATACCCCAACCTGCACAAACACCCCCCTAAAAACATTTTTTAAATAAAAATGTTGGCGATGAAAGGGTCGGCGATGAAAAGTACCACGACCAAAAATAGGTCGGTGAAATGCGTGTATACTGGAGGATGACCTCACATCACCCACCTTGTACTCCCAAGCACTGAGCCCCTTGGAAAAGGTGCTCAATGTACTGCATGTTTTGGCCACTGGGTCATTTTAGCGGACAACTGCCATAGTCTCGGACGTCTCACAGCCCACGCAGTCACGCTGCCTCCACCAGGCGTTGGCCGCTCAGTCCGCAGGCACATATATACGCCCAGAACACCAGCAGAAAGGCAGGCTGTGGTCCAGGACTACTACAGGCTGGCACACGTCCCCCAACGTGCTCAGTGCCATAGATTGCACCCATGTGGCCCTACGTCCACCAAGGGCCACTGAGAACATCTACCGCAAGCCCATCATATTCCGGGGGTGCGCTTGGAGTTTTACACGCGATTAGGCTGGCGCGAGCGGGCTATCCGTATTCCGGAGGTGCGCAAGGAGTTTTACATACGATTGGGCTGGCGCGAGCGGGGTATGCATATTCCGGGGGGTGGGTGAGGAACGCGTACCCCGCTCGCGCCAGCCAAATCGTGTGTAAAACTCCACGCGCACCCCCGGACTATGCGTACCTCGCTCGCGCCAGCCAAATCGCGTGTAAAACTCCTTGCGCACACCTCGGAATACGCATACACCGCTCACACCAGCCAAATCGCGTGTAAAAATCCTTGCACACCCCTCGGAATACACGTACCGGTATTCCGAGGTGTGCGCGAGGAGTTTTACATGCGATTTGGCTAGCGCAAGCAGGGTACACAAGCGTTTTTAGGGAGATTTCGTTGTTGGGTGCTGTATGCTGGTTAAGTGGCCCCTGCGCCTTATTGTGGATTTGTGCGGCTGCTTTTGCCGCAAGGGGCTGTGTTAGGGGCGTAACTGGCGCTGCTGGATGGTCGCTGCGCCACGGCTGGATATGGATGGGGAAATCTGAGCTGGATTCTAAGAATTACCCCGGTTGTGTGTTGGCCAGAAATAGATGTACAGAGACTTGACTGACCAAGGGGAGGGTGCTCAGGCAGGAAAGTGGGCGGTTTCACGGATGGCTAGGTATACCATTGCAAAACCAACAGATTGTCCACAAACTTGTGGAACTCTCCCGTCCCCTGCACACCCTTTTAAACTGTATAGACAGTCGAAATGTTTACACAATGGTAGTAGTAAGTTTCTTTAAGAAAAGAGAAATGTGTGAGAAAAACCAATTTTCGACACTGTTAGTGTAAAATAGAGTGATGGAGACCATCAATTTTAATTTAGTTTTAAATTACCTGTTATAGATATGAATTTCAATTCATTCATCATCCGCTCTTAGTGAACATTATGACATAAACGTATTCATTTTGAAGTCACATTCAATAATATAATTCGAGGGCATACAATGTGTTTATCACACTTTCTACAAAATTAACTTTTCACATGTAGTATCCATAGGAAGTGATAATAAATGTTTTCTCGACGCGTTTCGGGGTGTCCCCTTCTTCAGGATTTGTTAGCCTTCTTTGTTACCGTTAATCTTTGTTTCGCCTACAATATATGATACAGTAATCAGATTTTTAGGTTCTCACTTATAACTGTCATTTAACTCTTGAGAAAAAACTTTTTACAATAATCACCTGGATGTCCAATGTGGAATATCCTGACTGGATTTATTATTAACAGTAATGTCAACCCAATAGTTGTTGAATATCTCAGTTGCTATACAACCTGTAGATGTGATAGAAAAACAGTAGAAAAAGCTCAGTTAAAAGAGAGATCTGAATTCGTGAAGGAAAATCTAGTCATGTCTATCTGAGAGTAAAAATATTACCTTTCGGTATTTTTGTAAAAAGCTACTTCTTCATTGGAACAAGTCGCTGTAGTACGAAGTGAGAGTCTTCAGGGATGGAGATAATGCAGCGATGGGAGATTCCTCCGCACGTGTCTGTAAAAACACATACATGTGCTATGTGAGAAAATTGCAATGTTCTGCCCATGTGGATAAACAATGCGTCGGGATCATTTAATAGAGTATACTCTATGAAGGCCTCTAGACTAAAGCTATGGAGTTTTAAAGCTGCTGGTAAAAACTACTTGATTTGGTTCCCTTACCTCCTTCCTGAGAAGATGCTCTGATGACCGGTGCTGAAGCTCGAACCGTTCCTCACGGTTCTCGCTGAAAATGGCCGCTATTTACATTGTGACATCATCACGTTGAAGCGTGATGACGTCATGGTGTTTAGGACGTCAACGTGTGACGGGAAAAATGTCACACGGGTGTATTTGGAAAGGACTTTGCGAGTTTAAAAATACATGTTGGTGCATTCCAGGGGTTTAATTAAAAAAAAATAAAGATAAAGAATCAGTAGATGAATATAGGGTGTGCCTCATATTAGTTGTGGTAAATTCACTTGATGGTGCATGTCGTGATAGGTGTGAAGACATCATGCCTGCCTGATTTATAGGTAGGGGAGTCTTAACCAGGGAGAAGCTGTTGGAGTATTGGGCATCCGTGCGTTTGCCATCTCAAGAGAAGCATGCTCACATTCTATGATTTGTATCTTAATACATTCATCATAAGTAAATCATCAGACAATGTAAACAAGAAAATTCAATAATGTATTTAACAACACATGATGTTTCATATACATTACGTTTTTGATTAGGTCAGAAGAAACAGTATTGGGTTACCCTGCTAGGGGTCCAGTCCTGTTTTAAAGAAATGAGGCTAAACTGTACTCCTCGTTCATCCCATTGGGAACTAGGCTGTTTAATTTCTCTATCCAGAAGATTTCCCTCTGGTTCATACGTCTGGCATGGTTGCCACCTCTTGGTGCCCTATTCACAATTTCCAAAATCACAACCTTAAGTTGGGAAATATTATGTTTTTTTAAGGCAAAATGTCTTGCTACTGGTTTCACTAAGACCGGATGATGAATTAATTGAAATTCATATCTATAACAGATAATTTAAAACTAAATTAAAATTGATGGTCTCCATCACTCTGTTTTACACTAACAGTGTCGAAAATTGTTTTTTCTCACAAATTTCTCTTTGCTTAAAGAAACTTACTACTACCATTGTGTAAAAATTTCGACTGTCTATACAGTTTAAAAGGGTGTGCAGGGGACGGGAGAGTTCCACAAGTTTGTGGACAATGTGTTGGTTTTACATAGGTTAAAACAACCCAGTGTCAAGGTTGTTATTCTCCCCGGCACCCCGCTAATTTTCTACCAATTATGTAAATATCTTTAATCCAGGTGTGCGCTAGGCAATACAAAAATTGGATTCTAGGTATACCATTGCTACATCCTCAAGAATTTGGGTCCTCTGATTAAAAGGCAAGGATGATTTGTTGTTTGACTCAAAGTAACTTATTTAAACCATTCCTTGCACTAGTCAAAATTGACCAAATGACTTCACACAATGTGGGCCATCTCACCCTTTATGTCGTTACAAATGCTAAAAATTACCAATACCTTCTCAGCCTCCACAGTAATGGCTTCTCAGTGTGCAGCTGGGCAATGGGGTACAGGTGCTCTTGTTCCTTGGTACCAGGTGGTGGAACAAGAGATGCGTGCGCACACAGGGTACTACTAGGGTAGGGAGTGCAGGGAGGGATTGAGATTACTGGGGGGAGAGGCAAGATCCAGTACACAGGGGAGAGGTGGTGTGGGGGAAGCAGTCATCAGCAAATCCTGTCAAAGGGACCAGTGTAATGTCAGATCAATGGTCTTTTTGGGTGGGCAGGGTGTCAAGGAGAGTGGTGGTGGCACTGGTATTACTGATAGAGGACAGGACATTCGCAGGAGCACCGACAATGACATGAGGTTGCTGGGGTGGCAGTCATGGAAGGCTCAGGTAGAAGTCGTGGTTCATGTGCTCTTTCTCCTTAGGTTTTTTTTTCGCAAAGATACACTGGTATCAAAAGAAATAACCCTTGCCAATGACAGATGTGTTTCTCCCTAGCCACTTGACTGGTGCAGCCGGCTCCCCAAGTTTGTTATACAGTATTTCTTAATATGTGTATAGTGACCCTTGGGAGCGCCAATGGCATTTCAGCCCTGCAGATGGGGGAGAGGGGAGCTATTGTGGACACCTGAAAGTTCTTATTCTTCTTTTGAAGGACATTCCTGCACTTCATGACATTCAGCTCCATCACAGAGATCGTAGGCAGGTTCTGACCACTACATGTCTTCACATGCAACGATATCTAATAGCTTTGTGTGTAAACCACGTCCTGCCCTTCCTTTACCTCCACTCCAACAAGATCTTAGGCAGGTTGTGCTAGCACCTGCCTAGTTTCCCCCTTGATGGTGTAACCCAGTGGCAGTGCCTCCAGCACTGGCAGAAGCAGCTGAAGTGTTGGCACAAAGAAAACAAACTTGCAGGATGATAATGACATGGGCCCTCACAAATGGGAAGGACACAACACACAGTACTGCACCCATATAGGAAACTCTTCCAATGCCAATGGGAAATACAAATGGGAAGGACACAACACACAGTACTGCACCCACATAGAAAACTCTTCCAATGCCAATGGGAAATAAATGACACTCTTGCAAATGGCACGTATGCAACACGGTACTATACACACATCAAAATCTTCCAGTTCCCATAAAACAATGTACTGGTTTACAATAGGTGAAGTGACAGGAAAGGAATACCTTAAAACAAAGTAACTTACTTGCAGATGTGAAGAGGACTTTGTTCTTCTTTGGAGGCACTGGCATTTCTTTACTCTTGGGCGACGTTCTACTTCTCTTTTTGAAGCCTTTTCCTTTTCATGGTAGGCAACCTTAAGGCCCAAAATTGCCCTATCGATGATGTTAATGTGTTTGCACGCCATTGTGCACCTGATGTAAAACCGGTTGGTCTCCATTAAGAGATTTGATACCTGCAACAGATTAGGCCTTGCCAAATACTGTGTTCAGATTTGAACTGGTAGTAATGGTGGCACCTGGAAAATCTCCATGTTTTAACCACTACAAGAAGCATTGTCATGTCAGTTCTATCATGCAAATACCTTTCTTCTGTCTGTTTGAAGTGTTGCAATGCTTTGGGAGGGGGTTCCTCTTGCGGACATACAATCACAATCTAGGAGGCATTGCAGTGTACTTGGGCTGCCAGTAGTGCACTGTAGCTCTTGGTATTCAGTCTGGTATGAATTAGTAAGAGAGGGGGAGCTTAAGGTGAACAGGAATTTTTCAGTTGGTGCTGCTTACGTCCTTTCAGTTACTCAGGAACTGTACACATAATTCTGTTTTACAGTGACACTGGGAATATATGGCATGTATGTTGAATGATAGTGACACTAGGACTGTCCAGGCACAGACCAAAATAAATAAACCTGGATTGTGCAAACAGGCAATTTTCTTTGACAGGTATTACATTTCGTGGCACCTGGCACGTGAAAGTTGCTAGGCTTTGTACCTCTTAGCACACTGCTTAAGACTGGTACTGACTTAGGCCTCAGCCAGTTCCCCTCGACTCTGAATGCCCTGCCCAACTCAGAGGTGCAGCTTTTTAACATCTCTTGTATATATAGTCACTAGAATGGAGCCCTGTATTTATATCCGAATGGCAAAACATTTAGCACAAAAAAGAAATTGGCATACTGTTATGCTGGACCCAGAAAAAGCAATAGTGTAATTGTTAATGGTAATGTTAAAGGTATTTATACCGCGCACCGTCACCAACGGAATTGGTCCCCAGGCGCTCTGGCGGATCTGCAAACAAAGAAGAAGGGGTGGGGGGTTAGTAGGGTGAAGTGGGAGTAGTGAATGGGAGTAGGAAAGTGGGGACGGTGGTGTCCTGTTGGCAGCTTCAGTTCAGTTTTCACTGTCCGCTGAGCTTTGGTGTGATGATCGGATTGATGTGGGTCCTTGTGTGCTGTTGGTGGGAGTTATGTGTTTGTTGTTGCGGTGTGGTGAAGTATGTGCGTTTACTGTGCAGAGAAGTGGTTGCGTGAGTTTTTTGTGTATGTGGAAAGTTGAGCTTATGGGTTAGTGTTTTTTTTGTCTCTTAGTCTTTGCTATTGTTGATCCACGTCTCCCATTGTCCTATGGAGTTGGTATTTTAGTTTGTCTATCTAGTTTTTTTTTCGGTGTGATGGGATGTCAAGTTTCCATCTGAGCTATTTCAGAGCTTTGTTTATCAGGTTGAGGCACACATTGTCCCCCGCACTGGTATTGGTGCTGTATATTTTACATTCATAAGCTCTTTTCCTATCCATTTTCCTGTCGGTGAACCACAGCTGCCTTTGTTTACTACGTCGGCTAAAGGTGTGTTGACATGTCAACCTTACCCTTCCCACCTGATCTCTCCAAATTTGCTCCTTGGTGTGATCCTAATTAATCTATCTTTCATTTTGGTATAGTGATATGCTATAAAGTGTTCGCCCACCTCCTTCTGTTTATGAAGGCTAGCTTAGGGAGATAGGGAGGATCGGTTCCCTCTCTCAGTATTGTTTTAGCTGCGTATATGCCTCCATAGGCATTCCTTCTAGTTATGGGGAGAAGAGTTGTTTTCTGAATAGAAGGTGATCTCTCGTGTTTGGTAGCTCATACCAGGTTTTTGGTGCAAGGTGAGAGAAAGAGGATCCTCCGAATTTTCTTTTGTTGTATGGTTTTGGTTCCAGACGGATGTCGCTACTAGATCTGAGTCTTGTTGGGTAGTAGACGTTCATTTTCTCTCGTAGGAACTCTGCGCCTTGGCCGTTGATTGTTCTGTGCGTTATGCACATTGATTTTAACTTTATTTGCTGTTTTATTGGTAGCCAGTGTTGCATTTTCAGAGCTGGTGTGAGGTGTTCTCTTTGCGGAAGTTTGAGGAGGAGTCTGGCCCCCGCATTTTGTATGCGTTGGAGTTTTTAGAAGTCGCTCTGGCATGCCCAGATATAGGCTGTTGGCGTAGTCTACCCTGGACATGATGAGAGAAACGATGGTGAGCGTTTTGTGGGCGAATTAGAGGAATTGAAGGATCCTTTTTACTGCTTGTAGGGGGAAGAAACATTTCTTGATTAGAGCGTTTACTTGTGGCTCTAGAGTTAGGGCCTGATCACGACTTTGGCAGTAACCCTTAAATCCGGCGGTAGCGCTAATACTGCCGGATTTAAGGGTCCGCCGAATCAGGGCTTCGGCGGATTTCGCCCCAGCTCTAAGCTGGGGGGAAATCCGCCGAAAATTTGCGCTATTACCGCCGGCGGGAAATCCGCTGGCGGTAAGAGTGCGAAAATTCCCCATTGAGCCCAATGGGGAATGGGGCATTCCCGAATGGGCTCAATGGGGAATGGGGAATTACTTTACCGCCGAACTCGTGATCCGGCGCTATTAGCGCCGGGGAGTTCGGCGGTAGGGCTATTACCGCCGGCAGTAATACCGCCGGCGGTAACGCCCAAGTCGTGATCAGGCCCTTAGTCTGTTATCCATCAAGACTCCCAGGTTTTTTTACGATCGTCAACGGGGCAGGAGTTCTGTTGGCTCAGGGATGTAGTGATAATTTTCTCAGTTTTTAAAGATGATCATTATTTCTGTTTTGCCTGGGTTGAGTTTGAGGAAGTTAGAGTTCATCCAGCCAGCTGCAGATTTCATGAAGGCAGCTCTCTAGAGTTGCGTTTTCTTCTTGCGTGTCTGGTATCTTGTAGACCATTTGTGTGTCGCCAGTGTAGTTGTAGCATGCGAGGACGTGTCTTTTAATGATCTTCATTAGTAGAGTCAGGTAAATGTTGAATAATAACAGGGAGAAGGATGATCCTTGTGGTACTCCACAGGTGGATTATCTTGAGTTGGATTTGAAAAGTTTGATCCATATGATTTGTTCTGTTTATTAGGAAGGATTTAATCCATAGTAGGGCTAAGTCAGTGATTCCAATTTCTGTTTTTGTCTGAGTTTGTGTTTGCCTTTAGATCATCCCAGATTGAGATAAGAGCTGTTTCCATTCCTCTCATTGGTCTGAAACCTACTTGTGCCTGGTCCAGTAGGTGGTGTTCTTCTATGAATTCCTGGGTTATTTTATAGACGTATGTTTCGAATAGATTCACTCCAGCAAGCTAAGACTCATCATGGTATCTCAAAGGCCAGTTGGGAACAACACTTTGCCAAAGTTTTTGGAAGCAATGTAAATCAGCCGAAAGAAGAAACGCTTGAAATGGGCCAGGTTTGGGACGTAGTCGAATTGCGAGAAGATATATCAACAGCAATTAGACATCTAAAAAAACTCTTGAGCGGCCGGACCTGATGGCCTTTTCAATGTTACATTAAAAGCAAACAACGAGCATTGGACAACCTTTATATACCATCTATTCCAAGTGATAGCCAATACAAAGATGATACCTAAATCTTGGAACTCAGCCATCATAGTGCCCATCTTCAAAAAGGGTAGCCGCAACGATCCGGTGAATTACCGACCAATAGCCCTTTTGGATATCTTGGGTAAGATATTCGCGACCTTTTTACAACAGAAGCTATCAAAGTGGGCTACCAACTCAGGTCACTTCGATATACGTCAGACAGGCTTTACCAAAGATGTGGGGACAGAAGTGAACCTAACGATACTGAACTTGCTGAAACTAAAAGCCTTACAACAAGGTAAAAATCTTTTCATTGCTTTCATTGATATGAAACAAGCGTTCGATTCCCTAAATAGATCGAAATTGTGGAACAAATTGACAACCTGGTCGTGTCCGCCTGAAATACTGCAGCCCATAATGGCTCTGTACAAAGAAACCTCAATCAGGATACGAATCAATGAAGCAGGCGAGCTGACAGAGAAAATATACACAAATAAAGGAGTAAAGCAGGGTTGCCCGTTGGCTGCCCTGCTATTCAAACTATTTATATCTGACATATCTGAAGCTTTTTCTCAGACTCGCTGTTTTCTGCCAAAGATTGGTAATAATAATATCAGTTGGACAATATATGCAGATGACCTTGTCTTAATAGACAAAACACCAATTGGCCTGCAGAGACTTCTATCTGCATTGGAAAAATACCTAAGTGACAAATCGCTGCAAATAAATGTAGAGAAAACCAAGATTATGTCAATTGGTAATTCCACTAAAAGATTAACCAAGAATTTCAGATGGAATATCGATGAAGTACAACTCCAACATACACCAACTATTCGCTACCTAGGCATTGTGTATAACACCTCAATTAGAGAACATGACTGGATCTGTGATCTCAAACAACGTACATTGACCTTCGCATTGCAAGGAGCAAAACTTCATGCTGAATATGGAAAATTTACATTAAAACCAGTATTAACCTTTTACACACAAAAGGTGATCCTTTCAATTACATTTGGAGCAGAGGCTGGTTGGAACCTGGACTACCATCTGTGGCCAACCCTTGAAGGGATTTTCTGAAGACGTATTCTTAAACTGCCAAAGGGCGTTCCAATGATCGCCATAAGATACAAACTTGGAATTGAATCACTGCACAACATAGTTGTCTGGAAATCGTTGGCCATGCTACAAAAGATGTCACTAAAGGTTCAGGCTCCAGCCTATCAAATCTTCTCAAACATGGCCCAACCACAACATTGCAGTATTATGCTAAACTGGTCCAGCGGTTTAAAAACGATTCTTGATTCGGCAGATATAAAGTGGGAAACACTGATATCAACGCCCAAAATTGCGAAACAGAGACTAAGGAAGTGGAATTGGATGCAGAATTTAGAACAAAGAAACCTACTATCTTCATCAATTGATCTAGGTCCTTTAACAAACTGTTTGGATTGTCTACCTAGGTATCTTCAAAGATTTCCATCAAGAAAATATCGTAATCAATTCTTGAGATTGCGTCTGAATGCTCATACAACAAAAGAGATTCAATGGAGACGAAGAGCTGCCAACATTAAGAACAATCTCTGTAGGTTCTGTGGAAATTCAGTGGAATCGGTAAAACATCTGATCACTGAGTGCCCCAAAGTCACGCAGCAATGATCACGCCATCTTGGTTCCTTTGCTCCAGTTGATGAAGACATGGACAAATGGTGGTTTTGGATACTATGTGGAACAAATGTGCCGCTTACATGTGCAGTATGCAAATTTGTAGAAAGCATCTTGAGTGAGGACCAGTCTTAATTAACTTGGAAAATTGGACAGTATAGTATGCTGCCTATATATATTCTCAGGGATGCCTGACGGTATATCCAGGTAGTCTGATGTGAAAGTTAGATTGGATTGTTTTATTGTTTTATTGTAATTGAAGTTTATTTGTAAACTAATTGTTACAATTAAAATAAAAAAAATAAAAAATAGATTCACTGGGTACGGGATATTGGAGATGGGTCTGTAATTGGAGAGGTCCTCCACGTTTCCTGCTGCGTCCTTGAGAAGCGACTTGATGTATGCTGATTTGAAGGATTGTGGCACTTTCCCTGTTGCAATTGAGTGGTTGAGGAGGTTTCTACAGTAGTCCATGGGTGATCCTTGTGTGAGGATTGATTTGTATATGTCTGGAGGGCAGGGATCCATGGGGGAGCCTGTTTTGTTGATTTTGTTTACCAGTTTGATGAATGTCTCAGCTGATATTTGGTGGAAGCTTCAAAGTTTGTTTGGGCGTTCCTCGTACGGGTGGGTGGGTTGCATGTTGCGGTTGCATGGTCTGCTTTGTATGGTGTGCTGGATGGTGTTGATTTTGTTTTTGAAGTGCTCTGCAAGGTCGTTGCATAGTTTATTCAATTGTATCGGAGTGTTGTTGTAGCCAGGGTCTTTTTTTATTTAGTTTATTATTTTAAACAGTTCTTTTTGTATGAGCGAATTTGTTGCTGGAATTTGAATTTATTTGCACGGTTGTTTTTGATCCTCCATTCTAGTTTTCAGTTTTTCCTTTTCATGGCGACGAGTAGCGGGATAAACCATTTTGCTTTCGCTCTTTTGCGTGATGGGGGAAAAGGTTTTTCTTTGGTGATCTCGTCTATTGTTGTCGTGATCCAGTTGTGAGGTAGTTCTATTTTTTTGTCCAGACTAGCTTCGTCCATAGTTGTTGCTTGTGGTTTTCTGATTTCCAGTAGTTCAGTTACATTGCCATTTTTATGTCCTCCAGTTTCTTTTCATGATAGTCGGCAGATTGTCCTTCTGCTTGATTATTGGTGTGGCTAGCGGGATCACGAAAGGGAGGATGAGGTGGTCGCTCCAGAGGATCTGAATTGGTGGTGCCATGGTAATGAGATTTTTGTTGACGAAGATTGCGTCTAGTGTATGTCCTGCCGTGTGGGTTGCTCCTTTGACTAGTTGATGTCATTTCATTGTTTCCAGTTGTTTGGCTAGTGATATTTGCGAGGTTGTTTCTTCATCAAACCAGATGTTGAAATCACTGAGGATAATCAGGTTAACCTGCTCGATGGCTAGGTTGGTGATTGCTTCCGCCAAGGCGTCTACCAAGGTTGCATCGTAAGTCGGTGGTCTGTATACCAGTATGAATTTCAGGTTTGTTTTGGGGTTTGTTGATAGGCAAAGGATTAGAAATTCAAAGTTCACAATGTTTAGTGTGTCTTCCAGTTTAATTTACAGGTGTTCTTTGTGGGCTATTGCTGTTCCCTCTCCTCTTTTGTTTTTCCTGTTTGCTTGGAAGCAAGGTTTTCAGGCAGGCAGTTGTGGAGAGTGATTTTGCAGTGGTCATCTAGCCATGTTTCAGTTATGACTAGGATGTCGATACCTCCATCACAGAGGAGGTCGTAGATTTCCGTGGCATGTTTGGACATTGACCATGCATTGATTGGATTGCAGTGCATCTTTTTGGTGTGGTTCGGTTTGGATGTTGTTCCTGGTTTTGACTTGTGGATGTTCAGTTGAAGTGCTTCTGTGTTGGTGTCGCCGGTTGGTTGAGATTCCATGGAGGCCGCTTCGTCATTGAATCGGTCTGTTAGATTGATAGTTGGGTTGATGAATTCTGCAGCTTCATCATCTTTCGTGTTTTGATGTGGTTGCTGGCAGTGCCCTTGTGTTCTTGTGATATATGGAGTAAGGGCGTTGGTATCGTCTCTTTCTCTTCTTGGGTCCTCACATCTTGTTTTGAGGTTTCGGGAAGATTCTTAGCTAGTCTGCCCACATCAGTGTTGATGAAGTGTCAAGGTTCTGCGGTTGTTTGGAGGTACGGTGTAAGGTATAGTGATTTTTCTCTTCTGTTTTTTTCTGTTGGCTGTCACATTTGCTGAGGTGCGTTCTGTATTCAAGACGGGGTCTACTGGAGACGGGCGAGTTTGCGTATACGTTGTGGTAGGTCCTTATTCCAGGTCTCTTTGGAGGCATCCAATTCTGCATCGGGGCATTTTGTGTCCTTGGTATTAGGATTGGTTTGGATGTTGAGTTTACAGGGGCAGTAGCCCATCTGTCGGTCCTTGTGCTAGGTCAGTATTGAGTTTTATCCTCTTATGTTACGATCTCTGGATGCTCTCAGAGGGTCTGTCCACTAAGTCGGTTGGGTTCGGGTGTTCGTCCAACTATGGTGGACTGTCTAGGGGGGTTCTAAGCGTTGGAGGGGTGGCGCAGTTGGTTCTGGGAAAACTATGGTTTCCTGGTTAAATTGGGTAGTGATTCTGGTTGTAGTCACAAGCTTTCAGTGGTTGCTGGATGTTCTTGGCTAACGGGAGGGGCCTAGGCTTCAATGATGGCAGGTAATTATAGAAAACATCAAGGGTTGAGATACCTAGGTAGTGGGGGAGAAACCTAGGTTTCACAGAGTGGTTTATAGTGAAATAATACTCTTAGAAGTTTGGGATTTTAGAGAGTGAGAGAAAGGCCTAGGTTTCACTGAGTCGCAGGCAGAAGTTAAAGCAACATAGGTTTGAGACTCCTGGATAATGGGAGAGAGGCCTAGGTTTCACTCAGTGCCGGGAAGTAGTTAAAACCACATATATTTGAGGCTCCTAGATAACGGGAGAAAGTGCTACGTTTCACAGAATGGCAGGCAGTATTTAAAGACCTAGATAAGAGACTCCTAGATAATGGGAGAAAGGCCTAGGTTTCACAGAATGGCATGCAGTAGTTGCAAACACAGATTGGAGACTCCTAGATAACCGGAGAAAGGCCTAGGTTTCACAGAATGGCAGGCAGTATTTAAAGACCTAGATAAGAGACTCCTAGATAATGGGAGAAAGGCCTGGGTTTCACAGAGTGGCAGGCACTAGTTAAAAACAAATAGATTTGAGACTCCCAGATACCTGGAGAAAGGCCTATGTTTCACAGAATGACAAGCAGTAATTAGAAACCACCTAGATATGAGACTCCTAGATAACGGGAGCCACCTGGCTTTCTCCTTGGATGGCCAACTCTTCGTCGGCTCTACATCGATTGGAGGGATACTCTGGATAGTTGCCTTAGTTCAGCAAGCATACTCAACGGTTTCGGTCCATAAGGGTTTTTGAGCTAAGCCCTTTACAGATATTGTAGCGTTCGACCATGAGAGGGGGTTCAAACAATATATACAACCCGTAAATTTGTCCCCTTCATACTGATTTTTGAGGCCAGATGCCTTAAAAAGGGGTCTACATTTCCTCTCCATCCCCACTTATCTGAGATTGCCACACGATCTGGATTGGAGAACCCACCTTAGAGCCTGTAGTCAATGAATACTATCAAGTTGAAGAGTTTCCTTAATAACAAAGATGTTAGTTGAAGATTTCGTTGTAGATTCTATGTGGAAAAACGAGAAACAAAAGGACTTCCATCAGCTTCAACACTCGGTTAGAATCTGAAAGGTGAAAGAGGAGGGACTAGTCTCAAACTACTCAAGGTCCCATTGGTTGGGACCAAAAACATCCATAAGCCAACCAACAGCGCATACCTCTCATCAAAAGAGCAAAGGCAGGGGGTATCGGTTTTCCACATCCAGCACCCAAACTTGGGAATGCCTTGCCCAATGATCTAAGACCCGAAACATCCCTCACAGCTTTCCGCAAAACCCTCCAAACCACACTCTTTAAGTAACCTCTCTGCTTCCTCTACCCATGCACCCACCCTATTCAGCATGTTTCGTGTCCTGCCTTGTTCTTTCATACCTCACTGTCATGTAACTAAGTATTTTTCTCTTGTAACGAGAAACTATCTCTGTAACAGCGCCACGATGCCCAAGTGCTGCTGCGCGCTCTATAAATGTTAATTAATAAATAAATAAGGCGGGTGACAACCTACAAAATGGGGAAACCCAAAGGTAACCAAGAATTCCCAGCCAGACGCCGGGGAATATTTACAGCATTTGAATCTATGAAAGAGTCAATGCTGGAGAACCTCTGGATCGGTGACCCTTCTGGGGAGGGGAGGAGGAATGCCGGTGCAAGGATCTGCTCGGAGAGTGAGACCTCTTGCGGTCCCTTATCTTCTCCTTATTGATAGGGTACCACTCCTCAGGCCGATGCTCTGTGCGACCCTGAAGGAGATGGTACAACATCACACATCGCCTTTTGGACAGGTCAAATGTTTTGCTGCCCAATCCCCCAGGGCCTTCGGGTGCATGGACTGACATGATCTGCAATTCTGGGTGCCATGCTCCTCGACCAAGCAATACATATAGACTTCCAAACAGAGTAGGAAAAAGGCAACTATTCAATATTTTCTTCTTCGGGGCATCAGTGGCTGGTGGCATCGCCTAGCAACCAGCAGCAGAGCCCTTTCTTCCACCACAAGGCTGCAGGAGCAGCATGAGAAACAACCGCCTCACAAGCTATTAAGTAAGCCCATTTGGGCTAAATTTCAGATGGGCAGTACTTACTGCCTGAAACGAAGTGGAAAATGCCTTTCTCATTAGCTTTATAATTTTGTGCATTCTGCAACCTTTGGCGCTCGCAACTTCCCGATAGACCCACTTGGGCCAGGCTAATTTCATAAGCCCTTCCACCATTCCAAAATGGATGCCCGCAACGCCTTGTGTGTCTAGGCAGCCACTGCAGTGATTGGCTACAGCTTCCTACTTCACAGCCTATCAAGGAGCCGGCAGGCAAACACCAGCCTAATACCGAAGGCCTTCACCTAAGGCTCCCGTCTGGCCTGTCCAGCCAAGGCGCACAAAGCTCTTCCCTGCCTCTCTGCTTGTTCTTCGGCACTACTAAGCATTGCCCTCTGGCTCATTGTTCATAAGGTGAGTGTTGCCTCCTGTTGCCTTCTTTGTCCCAGTTTGCTCTCAGTTAGCGCCAGCAAGCCGGCACTAAGCCATTCTTCCTCCTTGCCTCCTGCCTGGCCACACTAATGTAAGGCCTTCAACAGTCTTTCCCTTCTACTGTATGGCTGCAATGTAAACCTTCTGAGATCTCACTGTGTTTCCTGACTTTTGCACCTCATCGGTCTTCTGTGTTTTGTGCTAACTGGGGCAGTTACTGTGCTTAATGATTTTCAAATTTTTGACTATGTGGGCATTTTACAGTGTTCCTAGTGTCCGCGACTGTTTGGTACATCAAATCTAGATGCTTTCTAAAATCTGTTGCCCCACTGAATTGTGTACATTTCAGTGGCTGTTTTCCCACTCAAATCTAGGCGCCCTTTTACCTGTTGCCCGCTCCATATGGCCGTTTCCTTCATTGCTTCTCTTGGAATGCCTTATCAGGGTATGTTAAATGTGTTGCCCTGCTCTGGCATTCATCAGGTATGTTTGAACATTCTAATCTTGTACTTCCAACTCTGTTGCCCTCACTGGAATCTGGTTCACAGTTCTGGTTCCTTCTGTGCCCGGTGGCAGCTTGGCGAGTTCTGTCATGCACTGTGCATTGCTGTCCCACTCCCTCCCTTCCCCGCAATTCCTATGGTGCTCTCCATGTCAACCATCTATTGTAACTGCTTCTCCATCACTTATCCTCCCTATCTCTCAAAGCCTGGAAGGAAAAAACGTGAGAAAGCCCTCCTGGTCTGCCCATAGCAGACACCTACGATGCTTCCTCCACGCAGACTATCACTGACCTTCTCTTTGTCGTTCCGTCCCCTGATCTATGGACTCCCAATATGGTTTCTGTCCTCTCCCCATTCTCTTCCGCACCCATTCATTGTGGTACCAGATGGGAAGTGCTTTTGGCACCCTTATCATCCAGGTGCATCATCAATGTCTATCGTAAAGGCACTATCATAGCCCAGGGCACTTGGCCCAACCTCATTCTCGGCAGGCGTTTACCGTCTCTTCAACATCCTCCTTTCTCCTGCCACCCCATTGTCTTCCTTCCCTCGCTCCCCCCCTCTGGTGGTGGTACCACACCCCAAGTCCCCTCCCACTACAGAAAAACTTTAAAGGGGGCAACCAGCTTCACCTCGCTACCCTCAGGTCTCGCTCTGTTGTCACACTCCTCTGACATCGATCTTCTCCCTGATGACCTTGACGTCAAGGCTTTCACGGAGACGTGATTCAAGCCAGCTCGGTCACTGCTTTTGACACTTCTCTGTGAAGGCTACAAGGTCCTCTCCAATCCCAGCTCCTCCCTGTCTGGGGGTGGAGTGGCCCCATTATTTCCCGAGTGGGTTCTGGTCACCATCATTCCCACCCAATCCTACTCCTTTTAATGCCTTGCCTGTAGGCTGTCTGCCTCTTCTACACTCTCGCCACAATCTATAGCCCCCCCCCACCCGGACCTAACCCATTTTACCTCTAGGAATGGGTGGACCTCTCCACCTCTCTACCCCAAACTTCTCTTTCTTCAGGCCTTCAACATCCGTCTTGACTAGCTGGATACAGCCACTGTACTGTTCGAGACCTCTGACTCTTTCACTCACAATTATTCCCTCCGGTACGACCCACTCTGCCAGACACACCTTGGATGTGCTCATCTCAGCAGACATTCCTCTCGTCAACCCTCTAACTACTCCTCCCACCTTGAGCTCCCTGGACACCCCCCCCCCCAACAATGCCTCTGCCCGCACTGCCACTCTCCATCTCAGTCATTTAACCGATGAAGGGTGTGTCAGTCGCTGCATTCGCCGCCACCTTCATCCCTCCTTCACCTCTCATACAGACTCAGCACTGGCCGGCCTCCATCTATCCATCTACAGCACTCTGGATATCCTTGCCCCGTCACAAGGATCTGCATGAAGCCTGCATCCAAGTGCAACTCTTGGTTTGACTCCAACTTGGCAGCTCAGAAACGAAAGTGCAAAGCTGCTGAGCTAAAGTGGCAGGCTTCAAGTACACCCTCTGACAAACTGGCCTTCCGCCTGCTCCAAAGGCATTATCGTCTCTCCATCCGCTCCAACAAGAGGGGTCATGTCCAAGCCCGCATCACTGGGGCCACCACTAACATGGCTGAAATGTTCAAAACCTGCAGTGAATTTGCCAATCCCACTGCAGTCTCCTCCTCTCCTATTCCCTTCCAGGCTCTCTGCACTGCATTGGCCTCCCACGTCTCACCCAAAAATCAGAACATCATGTCCTCAACTTTCATCTACACTACTACCTCTCTTGCCTCCTTTGGCACCCCCATTACTCTCCTCTTCTCCCATTGCACTGGACGAGGACTTGTGTAGTCCGCTCAATGAAAGCCTCCCCCAAGCAGATGCTATCAAGGACAACATCGCCACTCTCGCCCCTTCCTTGGCTGATCTCTAACCATTCATTTGCCACTGGCTCTTTCCCACAACCCCTCAAGCACTCGTGTGCACCCTCTCCTAAAGAAAGCAGTCTGCTGATGCGTCTTGCCCGGCTAACTCTCGATCACCCCTTTCTTTGGCAAACTCATGGACCCACCACACCAAAGGCTGCCTCCACGACCAGTCTGACCTCAGAGCATCTAGAGGCATGGAAACTGCTCTCCTGAACACCCGCGAAGACCTGCGCTCGAATTTGGTTTCAAACTCCCCCTCTGTTTGGATCCTTCTGGATCTTTCCTCTGCCTTTGACACGGTCAATCATGTTTCATAAATCGTCTGCGATATTTTATTTATTTATTTATTTATTTAAATTTATATAGCGCGCAAGCAGCCCAGGGGCATTGAGGCGCTGTTACTTGCAATAACTTAGTTACATGGTACATATGATAGCGATTGTTGACACATTATGAGTAGTACAGGAAATCATACTGTTGTTACAAATATTGCATTTGGGCGTAAATTACAAACCTAAATGATAAGTATTTGTGCTGATGTGTCGGTCCTTATGTGAAGAGGGTAGTTTTCAGTGTTTTGCGGAAGGTGGTGAGGGAGTCCTCGCCACGGATGGTGGGAGGTAGGGCATTCCAGAGGGTGGGCGCGAGGTAGGGGAAGCTGGACCCACCCGCTTTTACTCTTTTCACTAGTGGCACAGAGAGCACGTTGGTGTACGGGGATTTGGTTGGCCTGGTGGTGGAGACAGGGTGGATCCTTTGAGAAAGGTAGGCAGGAGCAGTGAAGTGAATGCACTTGTGGGTCAGTGTCAGGGCTTTGAATACGATCCTTTCCTTTATTGGGAGCCAGTGGGCTAGTTTCCTGGCTTCAGAGATGTGTTCTCTTTTAGCAATTCCTTGGGCTGCCCGGAGAGCATTGTTCTGTATTACTTGTAGTCTCACTAAGTTTTTGTTGGAGGTTCCAAGAAAGAGTACATTGCAGTAGTCTAGCCTGGAGCCGGTGATGGCTCTGGCTATGTTGGTGCAGTTCTCTTTGGATAGAAAGGGCCTGATTGCGTTGATAAGTTTAGCATGATATGCAGCTGCGGATGCTATTGCGTTGACTTGTCTATCTATGGATAGGCTGGAGTCCAGGTAGACTCCCAGAGTTTTGACAGAATCGGAAACCAGGATTTTAATGGAGTCAATGGTGAAGTGGCTAAATTGGACATCTAGGTTTTTTAGCTTGTCGGGGGAACCTACCAGGAGGAGTTCCGTCTTGTCAGAGTTGAGGCATAGTCCGTTGTCAGCCATCCAGGCTTGGATGGTGTTGTAGAGGTTGTTGAGGGTCAGGGACTCGGTGTCATAGTTACCTGTGAGAGTGAGGAGGATCTGGGTGTCGTCGGCGTAGTTGGTGTATGAGATGCCCATAGCGTCGAGGATGAGGAAGAGGGGTTGTGTGAAGATGTTGTATAGGGTGGGGGAGAGACAGGAGCCTTGGGGTACACCACAAAGTATAGTAGTTGGGGATGCGGCGGCTAGGTCAGAGAATACTTGCATAGTTCTGTCTTGTAAGAAGGAGGTGATCCAAGATGTGGCCTCTGGGGAGAATTTGGCGGTGGAGGAAAGGTGGTGGCATAGGACGCCATGATCCACGAGGTCGAATGCCGCGGATAGGTCAAGGAGTAGGAGAAGTGCTGGTTTACCCATGTCTCTAGCATCGTCCATTTGGTTCTTCAAGTCAAGTAGGGCGGTTTCGGTCCTGTGTCTAGGGCGGAAGCCAGATTGGCGGAGTCCAAGGAGTTTGTTCTCTTCAATGAAATGCTGGACCTGCAAGTAGGCTGCTTTGTCCAATATTTTGAGGAGGAATGGGACAGTGGTGATAGGTCTGTAGTTGTTGGGGGAGGTGGGATCGAGAGTTGGTTTTTTCAAGAGAGGTCGGACCCAAGCTTCCTTGAGGGAGGCGGGGACTTTCCCTGTGGTAAAGGAGGCATTAACGAAGGCTGTTAGGAAGGGCGCTAGCGCTTCCGTGCAGTCTTTGATAATGGAGGCTGGGCATGCATCACCTTTGCAGTTAGAGGGCTTGATGTTCCTTATAATGTTGATGATGTCTTTTTCTTGGATGGGTTTGAAGGAGAAGGGTAGGGGGGGATCCGTGGCGTGTGACGGGATAGGGATATGGCTACTGGGTAGGGCTTGTTTAGTGGCTAGTATTTTGCTTTTGAGGAGGCTTAATTTGGTTTGCATGGCCGTTTGTATTTTGTCACACCAGTCTTTGTCTTTGGTGAGATTCTCGGGGGCGGGAGTGGGTGTCTCGAGCTCTCTGAAAATGGCGAAGATTTCTTTGGTGCTAGATTGGGCTTCCGAGATTCTGGATTCAAAGGATTTGGCCTTTGCTTGGGTGATTGCCTTTTTGTATTTGGTGGATAGGGCTTTACAGAACATCTTGTCTTTTTCAGAGTGGGATGTTTGCCACTGTGTGAGTGCAGCTTTTTTCTCGTTGCGGAGTGTGAGGAGCTCAGGTGTGAACCAAGAGTTGGAATGGGTAGTGGGTTTGGATTTGCGTGGTTTGAGAGGGGCAATGGAGTTGATAGCTGCTTTAATGGCAGTATCATAGGTTGTTGCGAGTGTTTCTGGGTCTGATGAAAAAGGTGGTCTGAAGGCTGGGCCTTGGAGGAAGGGCAGTAGCCTTTCCTTGGTGAGCTGGAGGGAGCTTCTGGTGAAGCAAGGAGGGAGCGGTTGGGGCAAGGGGGCAAGGGGGCAGCAGGGGAGCTAGTGGTGAGGATGCTAAAGGTGATGATGTGGTGGTCAGACCACGGGGTGGGATTGTTACCTGTAATGATGAGTGGGCAGTTATGCTGTGCTATCCAGTCAAGCGTTCTGCCTTGAGTGTGAGTAGGGCTAAGGATGGTGTTCTTGTAGCCTAGAGCATTGAGGGCAGAGTCAAGAGATTTGGCTGCTACGTCCTTACTATCCCGGAGCCCTAGATTGACGTCCCCGAGGAAAATGGCTTTAGACTGTTTTTTGAGGTTGTCAGAGAGGAGGTGGATGAGAAAGGCTTGGAAGTCTCCTGTTGGGCCTGGGGGCGGTAAATGGTGTGCACAGTAATGGTGCAATGGGGAGAGAGGGTTATTTTAACTTGGAGGTAGTCGTAGTTGTTGTTGGTCAGGGGTTTCTCTATCTTTCTGATAGAGAGCGAGTCTCTGGCAATAATTGCTACACCTCCACCTTTGGAGAGGCGGTCTTGTCTAGTTATGGAATAGCCAGGGGGTAGGGCGAGGGATAGTGCCGGGCCGGAGGCATCATGTAGCCATGTTTCTGAGATCATGAGTAGATCTAGGTTGTGGGAGGTTAGGAGGTCGTGTATGTCTAGGGCGTGGGCATTGATGGACCTGGCGTTAATCATGGCGCATTTCATGTGGGGTTCAGTAGTGCCTGAGAGGGGGTTCATGATGAGAGAGGGTTTGGTGGAGGGGGGGGTTGAGCTCTGGGTGTTAGGGGAGATGCAAATCACAGATTTTACACTGGGGGTCACATTTTCAGCGGTGGTGGACACATGTGGTATAGCATTTGGCACACTAGCATTCAAAATGGTGGTAGAAGAGTTGCAAATCACAGATTTTACACTGGGGGTCACATTATCAGCGGTGGTGGACACATGTGGTATAGCATTTGGCACACTAGCATTCAAAATGGTGGTAGAAGAATTTCAAATCACAGATTTTACACTGGGGGTCACATTTTCAGCGGTGGTGGACACATGTGGTATAGTATTTGGCACACTAGCATTCAAAATGGTGGTAGAAGAATTGCAAAACACAGATTTTACACTGGGGGTCACATTTTCAGCGGTGGTGGACACATGTGGTATAGTATTTGGCACACTAGCATTCAAAATGGTGGTAGAAGAATTGCAAATCACAGATTTTACACTGGGGGTCACATTTTCAGCGGGGGTGGACACATGCGGTATAGTATTTGGCACACTAGCATTCAAAATGGTGGTAGAAGAATTGCAAATCAGAGATTTTACACTGGGGGTCACATTTTCAGCGGTGGTGGACACATGTGGTATAGCATTTGGCACACTAGCATTCAAAATGGTGGTAGAAGAATTGCAAATCACAGATTTTACACTGGTTATGGAGGCGGTATAATTGTACGGAAAGTTAAGTACTTTGTTGGTGGCTGTGTAGGTAGTACTTGACGTGGATGCAGGCTTTGAGGTTTCGCGGGGGTGCCTGGCCTTATCAGCGAGTGCGGAGGGTTGTACAGTGCGTGAGCATAGCCGCATATTACGGCTATTCGTGGGAATGGGCTGTGAACTGAGGGCAGCTTTCAAAGTACGGGCGTGCAGCCTGAAGCGCCTTGAGGTGGTGCAGGGGTTGGAGAAAAGCTTGCAGGGGTGGAGCTTCTTACCTTCCGGGTGCGGCGTAGGTTTCGGGCAAACGGCAGACGAGCAGCGAAGAGCTGCAAAGAGCACAGGGGGCCTTTTCTCCTCTCGGCCCTCTCCCCCTCCATTTAAAGCAGGAGGGTAGGGGCAGGCAAGCCGACTTGACGAATGGGCAGCAGACTTCGTGGAGGTTTCGGATACTTCCATGGAAACTGCTCTGGCATCCATCTTAGCAGGTTTCAGGACGGCACACACGGCGGGCGGGATCACAATGGAACACACGGTTGTTCCAAACGAGAGAACAGCTGAACCAGCATCCCGCTGGAGTGGGAGGAAACGTGCTCGCAGCGGAGCTGCAAAGAGCACAGGGGGCCTTTTCTCCTGGCCTTCTCTCGTCGGCTTCCTAGGCATCCCAGACCAGGCACTAGCGTGGCTCACCTTCTTCCTTTCAAACCGAACCTCCGAAGTGCAAATGGGTCCCTTCCTCTCCTCCACTTCCCTCTCTACCCGTGGCTTCCCGCAGGGCTCTCTCCTATCACCATGACTCTTCAATATATACCTTGCCCCTCTGGCCCACTTGAGCTCCACCTTCGCTCCTCACTTCCAGTGTTATGCTGATTACACCCCTCTCTTTTAAGCTTCCATCCTCTACCTCTGTCATGATGCCTACCTCCAAGGAGCGAGGTCCAACCCAGCAACCCCAGAGGCAGGTATCATTCCCCCCAGGGAAGTGCCAGCGGGCCCAAGCTGGGGCCCTTTGGACACAGTCCTGGCGCCAGGCGCATGTTGGACCCCTGTCCTGGCGCCTTAGGCGCCAGGCTCATAAAGCTAGACATGTGTTCAAGTGTTTTAATGTGCACTTACCTGAGGCAGACCATGCTGCTACATCCAGGCCCTCTTGAGGCCTGAATGGAACTACTTTACCTGTGGGACTACTTTCCATCTGGGTGTGGTCGGGGAAGGATACATACCTGATCGGTGGAAGGATGCATACCTGGAACTTCTTCCAAAGCTATTTAAACCACGCCCGATCAGCAACTCACGCTTCGCGTTGTTCTGCTCCTCGCAGCTGGACGCTCACCGTGTCAGCTCCTGCATCTGGACTTCAGCCACGCCTGTCAGCATCCTGGGTCGCCTGCAAAGGGAGATAAGAGAGAATTGGTGAGAGAGAAGACCTTACCTGCTAAAGCTGCATCACGGAGACATCACACCGACGATCCTGAAAGGGAAGACATCATTTTAAAAGCATTTCGCTTCGATCGCTGCAGCGCTGCATTTCACTCACCTTTCCTGGGCGCCTCCATCTTCAGCAGCGATCATCCGGATCCGCACCCACTTCCCAGAGCCCAGAGAGAAAAGACAAGAAAACAAGGTGAGAGAAGGAAGGGAGTGGGAGGCTTGAGCATTATTCCGTCAGTAGGTAATACTCCCTTTTCACGCACAGGGGAATATTCCTGCGAGCAAGAAAAGCCAGAGTAGAGTGAGTCCTGCGCTTCACCATTGAAGAAGCATCAGCACTCGAAGCCAGACCTGCGCCTCCGTGGGAATCAGGTGAGCGTGACAGAACGCGAAGCCTACCCACAATTTCCCACCCGGGCGCTATGGAGACTTCCGGGACAGATCAGCTGGCCCAGCTTTTGGGGGAATTACGGGCAGAAGTGCACTCAGCCCGCCAGGAGACTAACGCTCTCAAAAGAGAACTGATCCTATCCAAGGAAAGAACAGATGACCTGGCCAAAAGGTTATTGCAGGCCCAGGCAGGGCACACTCCTTTACCTAATTCCGGAGGTACTTCCACATCAATGGGTTTGAATAACCCGGTACAAATCAATCTACCTGGACACATGCCTTTGGCCCCGCCTGAACGTTTTGCGGGGGATCCCAAGAAATATGCCGTCTTTATGAACCAATGTCGTTTACACTTTCTATGCAGACCCGGGGCCTTCCCTAACGACCAGACCAAGGTAGCCTTTATACTATCTTACCTCAGTGGCAGTGCTGCCAATTGGTCTATTCAATTGGTAAATCAGGATGATCCCATTCTCCAGGATTTTCAGGGCTTCCAGGCCAGCTTGGAAAGATTGTTTGCTCGACACCCTCTCAAGGACAGGCCCTTGATAACGAACTGCTATCCTTACGACAAGGTAATCAGGATCTCCTCTCCTACGTTGCCACCTTTAATAGACTGGTTGTGGAACCTGGATGGCCAGAAAACAAAAGGATCACATTGTTTCATCGAGGCCTGCGCGGAGAGCTTAAGGATGTTGTAGCTCAGATAGTAAATCTACCCCAGGTCTGCGCAGACTACATAGACTTGGTGGTTCAACTTGATCACAGACTTCAAAATAGAAAAGCAGATCGGTTCAAGTACGAAACCCGAGTACCGATCAAAACCCACGCTAACTCCAAGAGTACCGACGTATCAGAACCTATGCAAATCGGCGGTGTTAAAGGACCATTAACGCAGAAGGAACCAGAGAGAAGGCGGCAAATGCAACTTTGTCTGTATTGCGGGACTTCCGGTCACTTTCTTCGAAATTGTCCAGTTAAACCACCTAAGAAGGTGGTTGGAGCCACTGATAACGATTTATTGACACCTGATTCGGGAAACGACTTAGCCCGACAAGCGTAGGGGTCCGCTTGCCGAGCTTCAAAACAAACTCTTTGACCTCGCATTTTGTCATGCCAATGGTGCTTGTGGACCCAAAACAGCCTCAGCAGTTGCATGCTATAAAAGCGTACATCGACAGTGGAGCTATTGGAAATTACATAGACCGTGAATTGGCTTCCAGGATTAAGCTCCCTCTCCGCCCGAAAGTAACCCAAGATGTCATTAATACAGTAGATGGAACCGAAATAGCCTCAGGGCCTGTAACGCATTCCACTGTTGAAGTGACACTGGTGGGTCAGGATGGACATCGGGAAGCAATTGTGTTTGATGTGATCAAGGCCCCACAATTTCAAGTAATTCTTGGAATTCCTTGGTTAGAAACACATAATCCCAGAATTGACTGGCGAGCAAAGAAGATACGTTTCCTGATTGTGAACCAACTTGTTATCCAAGAAATCCAGCTATGGGTCTAGCCTCAGCAACTTCCACCCCTGTACAGCTACCGTCAGAATACCAAGAATTCCAAGACGGTTTTCAGAAGGAACAGGCTAACACGTTACCTCCCCATCGGTTTTATGATTGCCAAATCGATCTGGTACCCAATGCTCAACTATCTTGCAGTAGGATTTATGCTCTTACGGAACCTGAGAACCTGCATTTGCGTCAGTATTTAGATCAGTACCTAGCCAATGGTTTTATTTGCCCGTCCAAGTCTCCTGTCTCCTCAGCTCTGTTCTTCGTGCCGAAAAAAGAGGGTGACCTTAGAACATGCATAGACTATCGCGCCCTAAATCAAATAACGATTAAGAATCGTTATCCTCTGCCCCTGATCCCTGAGCTTATCGACCAGGTGAAAGACGCTTATGTGTACACCAAGCTAGATCTCCGAGGAGCTTATCACCTGGTGCGTATAAAAGAAGGCGACGAATGGAAGACTGCATTCCGCACCAAATTTGGGCTCTTCGAATATCAGGTGATGCCCTTCGGGTTGTGCAATGCACCTGCTGCCTTTCAGTACTTTATGAATGATGTTCTTCGGGAACTTATCAATGTATGTGTCATTGTTTATATTGACGACATCCTGGTGTACTCTTCTTCAGAATCCGATCACAGAAAACATGTTAGGGCAGTTCTTGAGAAATTGCGCCAGCACAGACTATTTGCAAAGCTCGAAAAATGCGTTTTTCATACCACAGAAGTTGAGTTTCTCGGATTCATCCTGACACCTCAAGGAATCCAAATGGACTCGCGAAAGGTGGATGCCATCCTCAAATGGCCATCTCCTAGCTCGGTGAAGGGAGTTCAGAGCATGCTCGGCTTCGCCAATTTCTATCGAAGATTCATCCCGGAATTTTCCCGAACAGTCCAACCCATCACAGCTCTTCTAAAGGAAAACAAACGCTTTGAATGGACTCTTGAGGCCGAACAAGCCTTTCAGGACCTGAAAACCAAATTCACCTCTGCACCTGTATTGAAGCACCCACACCCAGATCTCCCTTACATTGTGGAAACCGACGCATCCAGTTCGGCCATGGGAGCTGTCCTGTCGCAAAGAGACCCAGAAACTAACCAACTACACCGTGTGGCCTTTTGGTCCAGGAAATGTTCTCCTCCTGAAATCAACTATGCAATTACCGACAAAGAGTTACTGGCTATTAAATCTGCTTTCAAGGCTTGGCGTCACTACCTTCTCGGGGCAAGACACACCATCACCGTAATTACGGACCACAGAAATTTACAGTATTTAAAGACGACTAAAGCTCAATCTTCACGACAACTCCGATGGGCTCTATTCTTTGCGGGATTTGCTTTTGTAATTACCTATCGCCCTGGCTGCAAGAATGGTAAAGCGGACGCCTTATCCCGGATTGGCATGGAAGAACCCAATTCGAGTTTAGAACCTGTGCCAATCATACCTGAACAAAGAATCTTAGGCCTAACTTCATTGCAAACTATTGAGGACATCCAAACACAAGTAAAACAACTTCTAGACTCTTCAGCCTTACTGTAATGGACTCAAAAGGGTCCTCATTACACCGTTAAGGATGATTTACCCTACTTCCAGGAGCGGTTGTTTCTGCCAAGTAAAGAATTGCAAGAACTTGTTATTGCCCATCATCATGAATCATTAATGGAAGGACACCCTGGTATCGCTAAATCGGAGGAAAAAATCAAACGCCACTTCTGGTGGCCTTCTTGGAGAAAAGACAAAGTCTTTTGTTTTATCTTGTGGAATTTGCGCCCAAAACAAGGGTCAAAAGAAAAGGCCAGCTGGGCTACTTCAACCCTTGGACATTCCACCGGCACCATGGCAATGGACTTTATAACTGATCTGCCTCCTTGTGCTGGTTACAACACTATCCTTGTAATTGTGGATTTATTCTCCAAAATGGCCCACTTTATCCCTTTAAAAGGTTTGCCTTCAGCTTCCACCTTGGCCAAGGAATTTCTGGAGAATATAGTTCGCATACATGGTTTCCCTTCCATATTAGTCTCGGATCGTGGAAGTCAATTTATCTCCCATTTTTGGAAGAAGTGTTGCCAACTAGCACAAATAGATGTGCGGTTATCCACCAGCCACCACCCCCAGACTGACGGACAAACCGAGAGAACCAATCAGACCCTCGAGCAATATCTTCGGTGCATGTTACACCAATCCGAGTTAAATTGGGAAAACATCCTTTGGATCGCAGAATATGCATACAACAATTCAGTGCATTCTGGAACCGGACAAACTCCTTTTTATACTTTGTATGGTCACCATCCTCGGACCTCTGACCTAGATCCACCTCTGACCCTGGAAATGCCCGCAGTAAATCATCTGCATTCCACAATAACCCGAGCCTTCAAAGAGGCTGCAACTCATTTACAGCAAGCCAAGAAAAAGTATAAAGAAAACGTTGATTTGCACCGAAGTAAAACACCTCCTTACCAAGTAGGAGTCCAGGTATGGCTAGCAACGAAACATTTACCCCTCAAGGGCCCGCGAACCTTCAATCCCAGATTCAAAGGACCTTATCCCATCAAGGCTATAATCAATCCCGTGGCCTTTAAACTGGATTTACCGTCCAACATGCGTATTCATCCAGTTTTTCATGCATCACTTTTGAAGCCAGTACAACCAGGGACCCGTCTGTCCAAGCCTCCAGACCCAGTTCAAATTGAAGGGGAATTGGAATTCGAAGTTAAAGACATTTTAGACCCCAAGGTGTTAAGGTCGAAACTCTTCTATCTTGTTGACTGGAAGGGATATGGACCTCAGGAGAGATCGTGGGAGCCTAGTAACCATGTTCACGCACCTCGATTAATACAAAGGTTCCACCGGAGATTTCCGAACAAGCCAAAACCCCCGGAGGGAACAACCTTTGGAGGGGCCTTGAGGGGGGGAGAGGGGTACTGTCATGATGCCTACCCCCAAGGAGCCAGGTCCAACCCAGCAACCCCAGAGGCAGGCATCATTCCCCCCCAGGGAAGTGCAGGCGGGCCCAAGCTGGGGCCCTTTGGACACAGTCCTGGCGCCTTAGGCGCCAGGCTCATAAAGCTAGACATGTGTTCAAGTGTTTTAATGTGCACTTACCTGAGGCAGACCATGCAGCTACATCCAGGCCCTCTTGAGGCCTGAATGGAACTACTTTACCTGTGGGACTACTTTCCATCTGGGTGTGGTCGGGGAAGGATACATACCTGATCGGTGGAAGGATACATACCTGGAACTTCTTCCAAAGCTATTTAAACCACGCCCGATCAGCAACTCACGCTTCGCGTTATTCTGCTCCTCGCAGCTGGACGCTCACCGTGTCAGCTCCTGCATCTGGACTTCAGCTACGCCTGTCAGCATCCTGGGTCGCCTGCAAAGGGAGATAAGAGAGAATTGGTGAGAGAGAAGACCTTACCTGCTAAAGCTGCATCACAGAGACATCACACCGACGATCCTGAAAGGGAAGACATCATTTTAAAAGCATTTCGCTTCGATCGCTGCAGCGCTGCATTTCACTCACCTTTCCTGGGCACCTCCATCTTCAGCAGCGATCATCCGGATCCGCACCCACTTCCCAGAGCCTAGCGAGAAAAGACAAGAAAACAAGGTGAGAGAAGGAAGGGAGTGGGAGGCTTGAGCATTATTCCGTCAGTAGGTAATACTCCCTTTTCACGCACAGGGGAATATTCCTGCGAGCCAGAAAAGCCAGAGTAGAGGGGCCCTTCCTGTCCATCTTCAGAGTCCTGCGCTTCACCATTGAAGAAGCATCAGCACTCGAAGCCAGACCTGCGCCTCCGTGGGAATCAGGTGAGCGTGACAACTTCCTCTTCTTCCTCTCCCATACCCGACTGCTAATCAGCAGTGGTGCTCTGCTAATTATCTCTGCATTAATGCCAGTAAGGCAGAGATCCTTCTCATTGGGACGCCTGCTCCCCGTTTCACTCCCACTCTCTGGCTACCCTCCTTGGGTTCTCCCCCCTCACCCTCTTGTGAGGCGAAAAACCTTGGGGTCATCTTCAACTCTTCTCTCCTTACATCACGGACCTTGCCAAGAAGTCCAACTTTCAGCTCCACCTCCTCAGAGGCATTGTTATGTTATGTTAACAGAATTTGTTGAGCGTACGTACACCCAGGAGGCATCTTGGTGCTAGTAGCGTGACAGGCAGATTGAGGATGCAACTGGATTTTAAAATAGTGTCGTTTTTAGTAGCTGACGGAAGACAAGATGATCAGCAGTTCCCCGTAGAGCAAGAGGAAAGTCGTTTCAGGCTTTTGCGGCTGCCACTGAAAGGGCACGCCCTCCTGATCAAGCTAGTCTAAACCAAGGGACCGCTAGCAAGAGAGCCGACTGGGAGCGCAGAGAACGATTAGGTACATAGCATAGAAATTTCCAAGACCATAGAAGGCAAGGTGCACCATACACATGGATTTAAAAGCAATCCAATTTACAACAGGGAGTCAGTGCAATTGCCTTAACAGTGGAGACAAATGGGCTCCAAAAGGGGGTGAAGAATAGCCCTGGTCGCTGCATTCTGGAGTAACTGTAGTCGCTTGATCAGTTGAGCCAGGTAGAGTGAGTTACAGTAATCCAGTACACTCAGGACCAAGGCTGCGATCACTGGGGCCTAACTTACTACAGGAATGAAAGGGAGAATACGGAAATGCCGAAAATGTTACCCCACAATTTCTGACAGACGTTAACGGCGTGGGAAGTGGGCCAAAATCAGCGGTCGAGAACAGGTGGGGAGATTTAGTGCCCACGACTAAGACTTCAGTCCTGCTACCGTTAAGCTTTAGTCAATTTGGCCTCATCCATGTCCCCAGATCCTCGAGATATGTTTTAAGGCGGACAGCTGTCACAGATTGAGTGAGGTCCAGACGGACCAGAATTTGGGCATCATCCACATATGAATAATAACAAAACCCGTGCGACTGAATGAGGATCAGAAGGGGTCTAATATAGACATTAGGTATTCTAAAAGGTATTCTCCCTTTCCTTACTTTCCCCCAGAAACTCAATGTTTCCAGAGCTCTGGTTCTCTCTAGGCTGGACTACAGCAACAACCTCGTCCTCAATCTGCCTCCCTCTGCCCTCTCTTCGCCCTCTTAAACTAATCCAGAATAAGAGCTGCAAGATTAATCCTTGGCCACAAGCCCAGAAACTGCATCTCTCCTGCCCCAAAATGTATCCACTGGCTCCCGGGGACTGCAAGGATCAAATGCAAGACCTTTGCATCATCCATAATGCTGTCTTGGGCCTGGGACCTCGCTACATCCAGCTTTCCCTCCCCAAATACCTCACTGCTAGAGTCCTTCGGTCCTTTAGCTCCAACTGTCTGCAGATCAGACATTTCTCCAAGCAGATAGTGGGAGGTAGATCTCCTTCGGGAGGAGCTTCCCTCTGGTATGTCCTCCCTGCCCCAGTCAGACTTCAGCCGGATGTTCTTAAATTCTAGAAACTTCTGAAGACTTAAAATTAGCAAGTTCATTGACAACATACTAAGCCCCTGTGTACCTGTGATTAGAGCTTTTTGTAAAGATTCCACTGATGTTATTAAAAAAACTTCAATCCATCCATTGGAATAATACATACAAACTTGTCACCTGGGATGTCTGAGCTCTTGTAACGCTCACCTGGTTCCCACGGAGGCACGGCGTCGAAGGCGCAGAACTCTGAAGATGGACAGGAAGGGCCCCTCTATTCTGGCTTCCCTGGCTCGTTGGATTCCCTCCTGTGCGTGAAAAGGGAGTATTACCAACTGTGGAACAATGCTCAAGCCTCCCACTCCCTTCCACACCTCCACGATACCTCCTCCACGATTCCCCGTGAAGCCTCACCTTAGGGTTTGGAAGGATGAGCTTTCTATCCTGCTTCTGATGCAGGGGCGCGTTGAAACCCAGTTACTTCACTGGATTGAGGATTGATGGGAGTTCAGGTAAGCTTGACTGTTCAGGTAAGGCGCTGTAAAAGTTCTGTTCAAAAGTTCAAGCTTAATAATAATGTTCGTTGTCTAATTGCAGCAAGAGCTAATGCTTATGTCTTTTTCCCCTTAGGGGCCGGGGTTCGGAGTGCCGGAGATATGGCGCCGACCCGAAGTGAAACAGTTCTGGATGAGCGCTCAGGTAATGTCTTTGCATTCGCTCATTCAATGTCTTTGTCTTTTTTCCCCATAGGGGCCGGGTTCCGGAGATGCCAGGAAGCGGCAGGACCCGAAATGCAGAGGGAATAATCCAACAGGTAAGACTTAAAAGGAAACTGAGCTTTCCTTATTCCTTTTCTCCCTCTCACCTTTGTTCTTGTCTTTTTTCCTCTAGGCGCCGGGGCGTAGCTGAATCCGGAAGATCGCTGCTGAAGATGGAAGCGCCTTGCAAAGGTGAGTAAAATGCAGCGCTGCAGCGATCGAAACGAAATGCCTTTAAAATGATGTCTTCCTTTTCAGGGCCGTTGGAGAAATGACTCCGGGATGCAGATTTAGCAGGTAAGGGCTTTTCTTCTCCTATTCTCTTCCTTTCTCCCCTTGCAGGTGTTCCAGGGTGCTGGCAGGCGTGGCTGAAGTCAGGATGCAGGAGCTGACACGGTGAGCGTCCAGCTGCTAGGTGCAGAACAACGCGAAGCATGTGTGGCTGTTCGGGTGGGGTTTAAATAGCCTTGGAAGAAGTTCCTGGTATGTATCCTTCCACCAATCAGATATGTATCCTTCCCCGACCACACCCGGGTGGTGAAGTAGTCCTACAGGTTAAGTAGTCCCATTCAGGCCTCAAGAGGGCCTGGATGAAGCAGCAAGGTCTGCATCAGGTAAGTGTGCACCCAAGCACTTACACACATATCCTCTTCTATGAGCCTGGCGCCTAAGGCGCCAGGACTGGGGTCCGCTATGAGCCTGGCGCCTAAGGCGCCAGGACTGAGTCCAAAGGGCCCCGACTTGGGCCCGCTGAGACTTCCCTGGGGAAAATGATGTCTGCCTCTGGGGTTGCTGGGCCCGGCCTGGCTCCTTAGAGGTAGGCATCATGACAGTACCCCCCCCTCAAGGCCCCTCCCAAGGTCCTTTCCTCCGGGGGTTTTGGTTTGTGCGGGAATCTTCGATGGAATCTTTGAATTAATCGTGGTGCGTGAACATAGTTACTGGGTTCCCAAGATCTTTCCTGAGGTCCATATCCTTTCCAATCAACAAGATAGAAGAGTTTCAACTTAACTATCTTGGAATCTAAAATGTCTTTCACTTCGAATTCTAATTCTCCATGAATTTGGACAGGGCCTGGGGGCTCAGACAGTCTGGTTCCAGGTTGTACTGGTTTTAGAAGAGATGCGTGAAAAACGGGATGAATCCGCATGTTGGATGGTAAATCGAGTTTAAAGGCCACTGGGTTGATAATAGCTTTGATGGGGTAAGGCCCAATGAATCTGGGATTAAAAGTTCGCTGACCCTTGAGGGGTAGATGTTTAGTTGCTAGCCATACCTGATCTCCTACTTGGTAAGGAGGAGTTTTACTTCGGTGCAAATCAGCGTTTTCTTTATACTTTTTCTTAGCTTGCTGTAAGTGGGTTGTAGCTTCTTTGCAGGCTTGGGTTATTGTGGAATGTAGGTGATTTACTGCAGGCATCTCCAGGGTCAGAGGTGGATCTAGGTCAGAGGTCCGAGGATGGTGACCATACAGGGTATAAAAAGGAGTCTGTCCAGTTCCAGAATGCACTGAATTGTTGTATGCATATTCTGCAATCCAAAGGATGTCCTTCCAATTCAACTCGGATTGGTGTAACATGCACCGCAGATATTGCTCGAGAGTCTGATTGGTTCTCTCGGTTTGTCCGTCGGTCTGGGTGTGGTGGCTGGTGGATAACCGCACGTCTATTTGTGCTAGTTGGCAACATTTCTTCCAAAAGTGGGAGATAAATTGACTTCCACGGTCTGAGACTAATATGGAAGGTAAACCATGTAACCGCACTATATTTTCCATAAATTCCTTGGCCAAGGTGGAAGCTGACGGCAATCCTTTTAAAGGGATAAAATGGGCCATTTTGGAGAATAGATCCACTATTACGAGAATCGTGTTGTAACCACCACAAGGAGGCAGGTCAGTTATAAAGTCCATTGACAAGGTGTGCCAAGGTGCTGGTGGAATGTCCAAAGGTTGAAGTAGGCCGGCTGGCCTTTTCTTTTGACTCTTATTTTGGGCACAGATTCCGCAAGACAACACAAATGACTTTATGTCTTTTCTCCAAGAAGGCCACCAGAAGTAGCGTTTGATCTTTTCTTCTGTTTTCGCGATACCGGGGTGTCCTTCCATTAATGATTCATGATGACGGGTAATGACAAGTTCCTGCAATTCTTTACTTGGCAGAAATAACCGCTCTTGGAAGTAGGGTAAATCATCCTTAACGGTGTAGTGAGGACTCTTTTGCTTTTGACTCCATTCCAGTAAGGCAGAAGAGTCAAAAAGCTGTTTTACTTGAGCTTGGATGTCCTCAATGGTTTGCAATGAAGTCAAGCCCAGAATTCTTTGTTCCGGTATGATTGGCACAGGTTCTAAACTCGAATTGGGTTCTTCCATGCCTATCCGGGATAAGGCATCTGCCTTACCATTCTTGCAGCCAGGGCGATAGGTAATTACAAAATCAAATTCCGCAAAGAATAAAGCCCATCGGAGTTGTCGCGAAGATTGAGCTTTGGCCGTCTTTAAATACTGCAAATTTCTGTGATCCGTAATTACGGTGATGGTGTGTCTTGCACCGAGAAGATAGTGACGCCAAGCCTTGAAAGCTGATTTAATAGCCAGTAGTTCTTTGTCGGTAATTGCGTAATTGAGTTCAGGTGGAGAGAATTTTCTGGACCAAAAGGCTACAGGGTGTAGTTGGTTAGTTTCTGGGTCTCTTTGCGACAGGACAGCTCCCATGGCCGAACTGGATGCATCGGTTTCCACGATGTAAGGGAGATCTGGGCGCGGGTGCTTCAATACAGGTGCAGAGGTGAATTTGGTTTTCAGGTCCTGAAAGGCTTGTTCAGCCTCAAGAGTCCATTCAAAGCGTTTATTTTTCTTTAGGAGAGCTGTGATGGGTTGAACAGTTCGAGAAAATTCCGGGATGAACCTCCGATAGAAATTGGCAAAGCCAAGCATGCTTTGCACTCCCTTTACAGAGCTAGGAGATGGCCATTTGAGAATGGCGTCCACTTTCCGTGAGTCCATTCGGATTCCTTGAGGTGTCAGGATGAATCCGAGAAACTCCACTTCTGTGGTATGAAACACACATTTTTCGAGCTTGGCAAATAATTTGTGCTGGCGCAATTTCTCAAGAACTGCCCTAACATGGTTTCTGTGATCAGATTCTGAGGAGGAATACACCAGGATGTCGTCAATATAAACGATGACACAAACATCGATAAGTTCCCGAAGAACATCATTCATGAAGTACTGAAAGGCGGCAGGTGCGTTGCACAAACCGAAGGGCATTACTTGATATTCGAAGAGCCCAAATTTGGTGCGGAATGCAGTCTTCCACTCGTCGCCCTCTTTTATACGTACCAGGTGGTAAGCTCCTCGGAGATCTAGCTTGGTGTACACACGAGCATCTTTTACTTGGTCGATAAGCTCAGGTATCAGGGGCAAAGGGTAACGATTCTTAATCGTTATCTAATTTAGGGCGCGGTAGTCAATAGAGGCCCTAAGGTCTCCTTCCTTTTTAGGTACGAAGAACAAAGCGGAAGAGACTGGTGACTTTGATGGGCGAATGAAACCATTGGCCAGGTACTGATCCAAATACTGGCGCAAATGCAGGTTCTCAGGTTCAGTAAGAGCATAAATCCTACTACAAGGTAGTTGTGCATTGGGTACCAAGTCGATTTGGCAATCGTAAGATCGATGGGGAGGTAAGGTGTTAGCCTGCTCTTTCGGAAAAACGTCTTGGAATTCTTGGTATTCAGATGGTAGCTGTACAGGGGTGGAAGTTACAGAGGCTAGACCCATAGCTGGATTCCTTGGGTAACAGGTTGGTTCACAATCAGGAAAAGTTATCTTCTTTGCTCGCCAGTCTATTCTCGGATTATGTGTTTCTAACCAAGGGATTCCAAGAAGTACTTGAAATTGTGGGGCCTTGATCACATCAAACACGATTGCTTCCCGATGTCCGTCCTGACCCACCAGAGTGATTTCAACTGTGGAATGCGTTACAGGCCCTGAGGCTATTTCGGTTCCATCAACTGTAGTAATTACATCTTGGGTTACTTTCGGGCGGAGAGGAAGCTTAATCCTGGAAGCCAATTCACGGTCCATGTAATTTCCAATAGCTCCACTGTCTATGTATGGTTTTATAGCATGCAACTGCTGAGGCTGTTTTGGGTTCACAAGCACCATTGGCATGACAAAATGCGAGGTCAAAGAGTTTGTTTTCAAGCTCGGCAAGCGGACCCCTACGCTTGTCGGGCTAGGTCGTTTCCCGAACCAGGTGTCAATAACTCGTTATCAGTGGCTCCAACCACCTTCTTGGGTGGTTTAACTGGACAACTTTGAAGAAAGTGACCGGAAGTTCCGCAATACAGACAAAGTTGCATTTGTCGCCTTCTCTCTCGTTCCTTCTGCATTAATGGTCCTTTAATACTGCCAATTTGCATATGTTCGGAAACGTCAGTACTCTTGGAGTTAACGTGGGTCTTGATAGGTACTCTGGTTTCATACTTGAGCCGATCTGCTTTTCTATTTTGAAGTCTGTGATCAAGTTGAACCACTAAGTCTATGTAGTCTGCCCAGGCCTGGGGTGGATCTACTATCTGAGCTATAACATCTTTAAGCTCTCCGCGCAGGCCTCGATGAAACAATGTGATCCTTTTATTTTCAGGCCATCCGGTTTCCACAACTAGTCTATTAAAGGTGGCGATATAGGACAAAAGATCCTGATTACCTTGTCGTAAGGATAGCAGTTCGTTGTCAAGGGCCTGTCCCTGCGAGTGTCGAGCGAACAATCTTTCCATGCTGGCCTGGAAGCCCTGGAAATCCCGGAGAATGGGATCATCCTGATTTACCAATGGAAGACCAATCGGCAGCACAGCCACTGAGGTAAGATAGTACAAAGGCTACTTTGGTCTGGTCGTTGGGGAAGGCCCCGGGCCTGCATAAAAAGTGTAAACGGCATTGGTTCATAAAAACGGCATATTTCTTGGGATGCCCCGCAAAACGTTCCGGCGGGGCCAAAGGCATGTGTCCAGGTAGATTGATTTGTACCGGGTTATTCGAACCCATTGTTGTAGAAATATCTCCGGAAACAGGTAAAGGAGTGTGCTCTGCCTGGCCCTGCAATAACCTTTTGGCCAGATCATCAGTTCTTTCCTTGGATAGGATTAGTTCCCTTCTGAGAGCATTAGTCTCCTGGCGGGCTGAGTGCACTTCTGCCCGTAATTCCCCTAAAAGATGGGCCAGCTGATCTGTCTCGGAAGTCTCCATAGCGCCCAGGTGGGAAATTGTGGTAAGGCTTCGCGTTCTGTAACGCTCACCTGGTTCCCACGGAGGCACGGCGTCGAAGGCGCAGAACTCTGAAGATGGACAGGAAGGGCCCTTCTATTCTGGCTTCCCTGGCTCGTTGGATACCCTCCTGTGCGTGAAAAGGGAGTATTACCAACTGTGGAACAATGCTCAAGCCTCCCACTCCCTTCCACCCCTCCACGATACCTCCTCCACGATTCCCCGTGAAGCCTCACCTTAGGGTTTGGAAGGATGAGCTTTCCATCCTGCTTCTGATGCAGGGGCGCGTTGAAACCCAGTTACTTCACTGGATTGAGGATTGATGGGAGTTCAGGTAAGCTTGACTGTTCAGGTAAGGCGCTGTAAAAGTTCTGTTCAAAAGTTCAAGCTTAATAATAATGTTCGTTGTCTAATTGCAGCAAGCGCTAATGCTTATGTCTTTTTCCCCTTAGGGGCCGGGGTTCGGAGTGCCGGAGATATGGCGCCGACCCCAAGTGAAACAGTTCTGGATGAGCGCTCAGGTAATGTCTTTGCATTCACTCATTCAATGTCTTTGTCTTTTTTCCCCATAGGGGCCGGGGTCCGGAGATGCCAGGAAGCGGCAGGACCCAAAATGCAGTGGGAATAATCCAACAGGTAAGACTTAAAAGGAAACTGAGCTTTCCTTATTCCTTTTCTGCCTCTCATCTTTGTTCTTGTCTTTTTTCCTCTAGGCGCCGGGGCGTAGCTGAATCCGGAAGATCGCTGCTGAAGATGGAAGCGCCTTGCAAAGGTGAGTAAAATGCAGCGCTGCAGCGATCAAAACGAAATGCCTTTAAAATGATGTCTTCCTTTTCAGGGCCGTTGGAGAAATGACTCCGGGATGCAGATTTAGCAGGTAAGGGCTTTTCTTCTCCTATTCTCTTCCTTTCTCCCCATGCAGGTGTTCCAGGGTGCTGGCAGGAATGGCTGAAGTCAGGATGCAGGAGCTGACACGGTGAGCGTCCAGCTGCTAGGTGCAGAACAACGCGAAGCATGTGTGGCTGTTCGGGTGGGGTTTAAATAGCCTTGGAAGAAGTTCCTGGTATGTATCCTTCCACCAATCAGGTATGTATCCTTCCCCGACCACACCCGGGTGGTGAAGTAGTCCTACAGGTTAAGTAGTCACATTCAGGCCTCAAGAGGGCCTAGATGAAGCAGCAAGGTCTGCATCAGGTAAGTGTGCACCCAAGCACTTAAACACATATCCTCTTCTATGAGCCTGGCGCCTAAGGCGCCAGGACTGGGGTCCGCTATGAGCCTGGCGCCTAAGGCGCCAGGACTGAGTCCAAAGGGCCCCGACTTGGGCCCGCTGAGACTTCCCTGGGGAAAATGATGTCTGCCTCTGGGGTTGCTGGGCCCGGCCTGGCTCCTTAGAGGTAGGCATCATAACAGCTCTGTATACCTCAATTAAGCACGATGCAGGCATTGAAACCATAGACTATACATTCCGTGGGGAAACTGCTTCACACTGCCATTACGTGACCATGCTGAAAGAAATGCTAACGACGACTTTGGAAAACATTATTTTTCTTTTCAACAAAAGATATTTCAATCAGAAACAGGGAGTAGCTATGGGCGTAAAATACGCACCAGCTCTTGCCAATCTATTTATGAGTAAATTTGAGGACAAATATGTTTACACAGACCCAAATGCACAAGACAAAATTGTGATGTGGACTAGATTTATCGATGACATTTTACCTATCTGGAATGGGAATGACCAAGACCTAACTGAATTCAGAGATCGTTTAAACAGCAATACAGAAGGGATCTTCCTCTCAGGACCATCGAGTAACACCAGTTTAGATTTCCTTGATCTTACAATTAATGTGATGGATGGCAAACGTTTGAGGAAAACTTTCCACAAATCTACATAGGCAAACTCAACCTTATTTGCAACAAGTTGTCATCTGAAAACAGTGATAATGAATATATCGAAGGGTGAATTTGTAAGAGCCCAGAGAAACTGTAGCAATACTAGTGATTTTGTCCAGGAATGTGACCTTTTGAAATACAGATTTCGCCAGAGAGGCTATAACAAGAAATGTATAAATGTGGCACAAGCAAAAGTTGTTACTATGAACAGAGATATAACCCTACTACCCAAGAATCCTAAACGAACAGAGGAACAGAACAAAGTGAGCTTTATTACGACTTTCTCCCACAATAATTTTGAAATCAGAAAAATACTCAATAAAAACTGCCATTTGCTTAAACTTGATGATCACCTCAAAGACCTTATTGATGACAAACCGAAATTAATCTTCAAAAAAGCTAGATCCCTGAAGAACATCCTTAGCCCATCCCTACTCCCCAAATTACCAACACCCCGACCAGTTTTTTACGGATTCAAGAGGAACAACTTTTTTGATTAAGGACACCATCAATTGTCGCCGTAAATATATTTTCTATGCGATAATATGTACATGTATGCGCATATATATTGGCAGTACTATACGGGAACTCAGGTATAGAATATGTGAACATGTTTATGCCATGAGTAAAGTTGACTCTACATTACCACTTGCACTACACTGGCAAACCAAGCATCAATTGGATGACAAAATTAATGTGAGGTTGATTGGACTCAGACAGGCTTCTCTGGGCGAGAGAGGCGGAGATAGAGAAACCCTCCTTCGGCAGTTTGAAGCCTGCATCATTTGTAGATTCAGAGTGACTGAGTTTGGTCTGAACCAAGACCATGAGATGGCGTATTTTCTCTAAAGAATATTTTTTTCTGCAAATGTTTATGAATATTTGTCATGCAGTATTTATTAATCTTTGGCATATTATCTCTCGTTTGGCCTTTACATCTAACAGGATGCATTACTGATGCTTTTTTAAAAAAAAACATTTATTGCAATAATTTTGAATCTTATGAAATATCTCACTGACAAGACACTTATAGGTTAAGCATGCGTGCCATATATAATAAAAATAATTTAAAACATTTTTTGACCAGATATACCGGAGAAACGTAGAAAGGTTCTGTGTCCAGTTTTCTCCCAACACCTATGTCATGTAGCCTTATTCATTGCCTTTCACATGGCTTTTTCTGGCTATTTGGCCATGTTTTTCATATTAGCCATCTGCTCTGTTTCTAATTGTCATGATACTATATGAGTGCATAACGGAACTATTTAGTCGTAGTTCAAAGATTTAATCTTGACCCAAATATAATAATATGTTCTAACCAAATTGTATTTAACAAGCCCTTGGTGACTTCCTAAATACCACTTCACTGGTTTTTCAGCAATGTTATTTCTCACGAGCCCATAACATGGCGCTCGTTCTTTTAGCCTGACTCTTTGGATGGGACCCAATAGGTTGCCACGACAACCCTTGTATACTGAGCAAGTGCAGCGTCTTGCACAACCCAGACGGCAGCAAACTTCATGTAACCAGGAGGTAGGCTTTTTTAACCAGATATCTTAGATTATGAAGACGAATGCACCGTAGCGTCTCCTCGCACGGCTGCAATCCCATTTGTTTATTCTGCTGTTTATCTGGATGACATCTTGTGTTTATTTTTAACACTAACTTACCGTAAATTACCTTTAACTATCCGGCAACATCCAGAATCCCAATAATGGAGGATTGATGTATATTTCTCTTCCCTTTTTTTGCAAGTACTGGCGGGCGGGTGCAAAACCGCAGCACCACACTGTGTACGGCTGCACGTACATATATTTATATATTTTTGTAGGTACCCAGCCTATTTTTGACTATATTTTCTGCGCTTATTGCAGCACTATGAATATAAACTGTTCGGTAATACCTCAACATCTAATAATGTTAGATAATTTATAATTTGTTTTTGATATATATAATTTTCAGGCCCATTACTGCGTAATGCAGCAGATAACCACACACATTTTTTTAACTTGTGACGTTTGGCATGGCTTTCTATAGGGGGATTTATCCCGTGATTTTTTCTTTCGCCTAATTGAAACTCCTTGACTTGGACTTTAGGTAAGGCCCATGGGCAAAACTATATATCATTTATCATTTATCTAAAGGATATTTGACATTATGCTAACGTGACTTCTACAATTGGTTCCAAGCACTTATTAATGCTATTTTGTTTTTGTATATTTTTCTCCCCATTTTTCTTGTTTTCTCTCATTTCAACCTACCTTCAACCTCCTCACCCTCCACCTCTCCTTATTTTTCTGTGATTACACCATACCATGTTTGATCTTCTGATATGGCTCTGTCTCAAATTGTTTTATCATGTTTTCTGTTTGAAATGTACATTTGATTTGTGAATCTTTACCACATGAATATATCTAATGTTATAACTCAGTTTTGCCATTACCCCTGATTTGAAACACGTGTTATCCATAAAGGGCAATACTAATTTAATTTAATAAACACCAACCTTTTCACAAATACTCGGTGTGGCGCAGTTCCTGAGGTGTGGAGCAGTCAACTGTTAACTTTATTTTTGCCTCCTTCCCGTGCTAACGTCCCCCTGCCCCCGTGACTGGTGCCTGGTCCCTTAGGAGTCTTACAGGGGCCAGGGCCTCCTCGACCGGTATACCTCTGCATCCCCAACCAACCCTTGCCCTCGGGCACCCTTGCCGGACTAGCCTGAATCTGGTCCAACCAGTTCATTGCACTTGCTTTCCCTTTCCTCTGGCCCTTGCCCTCTGTGGCTCCCTTTTGTACTTGCTCAGCCTCTTGGGCCACCGCTCCATGCACTCTGCCCCTTCCCCCATCCCAGCCCTTCCTCCCTGACTTTCCCCCTCCACTTGCACTTTTGTCACTGCATTTGCATGGTCAGAATGCCACAAAGCATAGTATGACTTACTTTTTTTTGTTTTTCCCCTCTCTGTCCCCCATGCCCCCTCGCACATTTTCTCAAGGGCCCCCACGCGACCCTCTTTTCTCGGGCCCCAGTCCTCCTTGCACCTATATTGTGTAGTGATAATAATAGGATATGGGACGGCAAGTTAGAATGCTTTCATCACTTTGTCATTTGGAATGTTTGAGCAGCATTAGAGTGTTTTCTTTCAGAAGAGATGGCTCCCAGGGTGTTGGAGAAGGATGTGCTAAGGGTCTTGAGGATTATACTTAAGAGAATTAAGTACCTATTCTATGGAAACTCAACCGTGCGAGTGCCTGTTAGGTCTCCGCTTCGCCCTGAAGCGGACCCAGGCCGAGGATCCTGCTCTCGCCGGAATGACACGCGGGAGCCAGGAGTTGCACTCAACTTGCTTTATTAATTACATCGGCATGACTGCCGAACCTGCCCTCGTCCCTCCCCCTCCCCCTGGCGTCACGTCCGGGACGTCATGTCCTGTGGGACCCAACAGGGGTCCGCCCACACAACGATGTGGGCAACCTGACATCTCCCCCCTTTTTAACACGTTAGTTGAGGGGCTCCCCTCTTACCCCATCTCCTCGATGAGTCGCATCGGCTTCATACGACTCCTCTGCGGTCGTGTTGCCTTGCTCGGGGTCGTCTCATCCCTGGCGGGTGGGGAGCGGGGCGCTTCACTTTCTGACTCTTCTCCGTCTCCCTGATATGCTTCTTCACGTGGTCTGTCCTCATCGCTGTCTCTGTCCCAGGTCCATTTGCCTGCTGGAGCCAGTCTGACTCGTTTGAAATGCGAGCTGTTCCTGGTTATCGTTGAGTGGTCATCTCTTCGTGCAGTGACCATAGAACCCTTCTTGTGTGTCACGACCAGCGGTGTGGGTGCGAAGGTGGCTTCCTCTTTCCTGTTCTTGGGTTGTCTTAGCCATACTTCGTCTCCTGGTCGCATTATGTTCTGCCGAGCCCTCCTTTTCCTGTCTGTGATCTCTTTTGTTTTAGCTTTGCTCGCGGTGTCATTTGCTTGCGCTTCTTGTTCCAGCGGTGTTGGAACTTGTGGTCTCGGGTCCTCAGGTAGTCGCGTGGTGATCGGTCTTCGGAACATCAGGTCTGCCGGGCATACACCCGTCGTGCTGTGGGGGGTGTGCCTGTATTCTCGTAGAAGTTGATTAAGGGCCTGTTCGAATGGCTTGTTTTGCACGTGGGCTATTTGTAGGGTCCTCTTTATGTTGGCCATGAATCTCTCGACCATGCCGTTGGCCTGTGGCCATCGGGGGGTTATGCGTCGATGTTGAAATCCCATGTATTTTGCGAATTGTTGAAAGTCTTGACTGATGAATGTGGGACCGTTGTCAGACTTTATGATCTTGGGGATGCCATAGGCAGAGAGCATCCTGTCGATAACTGGAATGACACATGCTGTGGCGCTGCTCTCTACTATTTGGGCGTCCGGGTATCTTGAATGTTCGTCCATGAGTACGACCACGTGTGTCCCGTTATTCAGTGGTCCGAATAAGTCTATTGCCAGCTCTTCCCACACTTTGTTTGGTAGCGGTGAGGATTGTAACGGGTTCGGGTGTGGCGGGGGCGCCACTTGCGCACAGATGTGGCAGTTGCCCACTATATTTTCCACCAGGCGATCAAGTTGAGGGAACCAGACTTTCTGGCGAAGATGGCGCTTTGGGGCGACTACGCCCCTGTGTCCCTCATGGGCTAGGTGTATTGTCCTCTCCCGGAGCGTTCTCGGGACGATGACCTTGCAGCCTTTTAGTATGACGTTATCCTCCACCACAGTCAACTCGTCGCGGACTTGATCCAGCCACTTGATGTCTTCCTTCGTGGTATCCGATTCACCCCTGGCCTGCTGTTTCATGAGGGCCGTCTTGTCCACCTGTAGGCAGTGGCGAGCAATTCGCAGCGCTGGGTCTGCTTCTGATTGGATGGACAGCTCCAGCCACCCTACCGGAAGTGGTTGTAGGTGGTGTATGATGTTATTTATGTACGCGTCCGCTATGGACGGTTGGGATGCCGTCGTGGGCATGGGATGCCGGGAGAGATAGTCCGCTGGGTTTTCCTCCTTTCCTGGCCGGTGCTGTATGGTGAATCTGTAGTCCTGTAGGCGGAGGCCCCATCTGGCAATTCTTGGTGGCATCCTGGCCTTCGGGCTGCCGTATATGGTGAGTAGTGCCTGGTGGTCCGTGATGATGGTGAACTCTTTGCCAAATAGGAATAGATGAAAGTATTTGCAAGCCCAGACGACCACGAGGCTCTCCTTTTCTGCCTGCGAGTATGCCTGTTCCGTGGTCGTCAGGCTCCTGCTGGCGTATGCTACCACGTGCGTGGTCCGTGGCTCCTTGGGGTCTTTTTGTGTCAATATGGCGCCTAGTCCTACCGGGCTGACGTCCACTATCAGCTCGGTGTCACGGCTGGCATCAAAATATGCCATGTCCTCTGCCTGTGTGATGGCCTTTCGTATCGCTTCGAACGCTGCTTAGCACTCCTTCGACCACGTGAACGGCGTGTCCTTCCTGGTGAGTAGTCGTAGGGGATTGCTGACTGTGGCATAGTCTTTTAGGTACCTGGAGCAGTAGCTGGCCAGTCCCAGAAACGATCTGAGGTCGGTAGTGTTTATTGGGGGCGTGGCTGAGTTGAGGGCTTCCACTTTCTCCGGGTCGGGTCTCATGCCTTTATCTGAGAAGATGTGCCCGAAGAACCTCAGAGCGATCCTTTGGAGAACTCGCACCTGGCCTTGTTTAGGGTGAGCCCTGCATCGTCTAGCACTTGACATACTCTGTGCAGAGCTAGGTCATGTTCTTCCTGTGACTTGCCGTATACTAGGACGTCGTCTGAATAATTTAGACAGTTGGGAACGTGCCTGATCACTTTGTGAATCTCCTCCTGAAAGATCTCGGCGGCTGAGGATATGCCAAAACTGAGCCTTTTGTATTGAAACAGGCCGAGATGAGTGACAAACGTGGTGATGTAACGGGATTCCGGTGCTATTTCAATCTGGTGGTAGCCTTTTGTGAGGTCTAACTTGGAGAAGATCCTCGCCCCGTGGAGGAGGTGAATCATGTCCGTTATTCTGGGCGCTTGGTGTCGCTCCCTTTCGATGGCTGTGTTGGCTCTGCGCATGTCGACGCATAGCCGTATGGATCCTTCAGGTGACTTCTTCGGAACGGGGACGATGGGTGATACCCATGGCGTCGGGCCTGATACGGGTTCTATAACGTTCATTTTGATGAGGTTGTCCAACTCCTCTTCTACTTGTCTCTGGATATTGAAGGGGATGCCTCGGTAGTGTTGGGCCACCGGTTTGACCTGAGGGTTGATGTGGAGGTGCACTTTTCGGTTGCGTAGTTTGCCTAGGCCGGTGAAGAGTCTCGGGAATGATTGTTCAATTGAGTCCGGTTTGGTGAAGTACTTGTGGGCCATCAACTGGTATAAGATGTGTACCAGTCCCATGTCCACTGCTGTTCGGAAACTCAGTATGCACCCGCTGTTGGCTTCGGTGTCTAGGATGTACAGTGGGATCTTCGCCGAGTGTCCTTTGTGTGTGCATCTGGCAGTGATCATGCCTTTCCATGGCAGGGGTGTCCTGGATCCATAGGGGTATGTGTCAACTGTGGCTTTTCGGATCTTTGGCGGGGTGGTCAAGGACTGAAATGCACTTTCACTGATGATATTGACCGTCGCTCCGGTGTCCACGAGAAACTTCAGTGGTGTGTCATTTACCTGGAGTGTCAGGATGGGGCTGTGCTGGGTGGCCGCCGTGTTGTCCTGTAGGGCCCACACGTACCCTTTCCTTCTCTGGTCCTCCTCTGACGAGAGGGTGTCTGTGCTGGTGGGGGATCGGGTCTCCACGTACCTTACGAAACGCCGCCTGTGTGATCTTCTAGAGTCCTCAGATGACCGTTTGTCTTCGCGTGTGTATCGATTTCTGCGTTCTCCTTCTTCTTTCCTGGCACGCCGCCTTTCGCTGTCCGCTGCTGGCCTGGGCGGGCTCTGTGGTGTGTGCCTGCGCCTTTCTTGGTAGCGGTGTTTGGGCGTTGAGTGGATCGGGGCGTTCTTACACATGGCCCTGTAATGGTCCATTCCCATGCACGCGGCACACTTTTGTCCCAATGCCGGGCATGTACCAGTGTGTGGATATTCATAGCCACATTTGAAACATGTGGCATTGGGGTGTTTGTTGGTCTGACTTGGGTGGGTATATAGCTTATTAATTGCTTCAGCGTTGTCACTGGGTTGGTGTATGGACACTTTGCCGAGGCTGTCCAGTTGCGAGTCCACCGCTGCTTCCATGCGGGCCAGCGCCAGGATTTCTTCTAGTGACCGTTGTTTCTGTAAAAGTTGTTTTCGGAAAGGCTGTGAGAGGCATCCAGCTAATACTTGTGACCTGAGCGCCTCTTCATTGGAGTACTTGTGGAATTCACAATGTTTCAGTTTGATGCGTAGTCGCATCACGAAACTGTCTATGGATTCCCCTTTATCCTGTCTCGTTGTGTGGAACATGTGGCGCTCATAATCCACGTTTGTATGTGGTGCGAAGTATTCGGACAGCTTGGCATGTAGCTCCCCATATGTGACGGTGTCGACGTTCAGCAACTCCCCGGCAATGTCTCTTACCGCTGGTCCCACTGCCATGAACAGTGTATTTTTCAGCCTCGTGTCGTCCGTCAATCCTATGGCCCCTGTGTAGAACTTGAAGTCTCGTAACCATATGTTCCATCTGGGCCCCAGGTTGGAGGTGTCTCTGATTTCAAATGGGTTGGGCATGTGCAAGACTTGGGCTGCTCCTTCCTGGTGTGCATGCTACACAACGATGTGGGCAACCTGACAGTGCCTTCTTCACAATTGCGACGAGGAATGACCCCCACCATCCATCAGGAGGAATATTGTAAGGCTGGTCTGCCATGGATTGCCGTGAATGACAGACCCTGGACCCCAACCAAGAAGGACTGTGTTTATTTGGAGCCTGTGGAGAAGTGGGAGACAGTAATCTTCCTGCACACACCGGGTGAAAGTGACCACCGCAGCGGCTAACCGTCTGAGTGAGGAGACATTACAGGGCATGGCATAATTTTGTTTGGATTAGGGGTTGCCTAGCAACCGAGCGAGCATTCTGCCAGATCTCTTCGTAGAGACTACCTCTGCAGAAAGCAGCCGATTGTGTCGACACTCACCAGAATGTGAAGGGCATGCACTGAGTGGCCGACAACCTATAGAGTTATGCAAGGTGAGGAAATGGAAAAGGTGCTGTGATCAAAGCAGCAGAATACAGAGAGTGAGAACTATTGGTTGGCCATTACACAACGTGACAAGCACGTGGCCAAGTGACGCTCGCAAGAGAACAAATAAAAAAAAACATCCCTACAACCACGGCGTGTGAAAGGGGCACGAAAGTAAACAGTGCACGAGGAAAGGAAGCAACGCGAGCTGCGCGGAGGAATTGAACAGCGCTCCTACGCTGCTAAGAGATGTCGGCGACGTACGGCGAGCGAACGTGGCAAGGGAGGGAGAGCTGGGCTACGCAAGGATCGCGAGACTGCATATCGGGAAGGAGGCATTCCGGCGTTACCAGGCAACAGAAGACGACGAAAGTAAGGAAGAGAGCGTGCACAGAAGCGGAAAATAAGTATACAATGCACATGTAAAGTAATACATTGCATCTTCATGCGGAAAGTAAGCATATTATGCGCATGTAAAGTAATACATTGCATTTGCACACGTACAGTGGGCAGAAGACGATCTTAAACTGTGACACTGCATTTATACATTGAGAAATATAAGCATTTGGATGCACATTTGATTCTTGGGGCATATTTGAGTAAAAGATACTTGTGTCCAGGGCCCATTGGGAAGGACAAACGTGTCATAACAATATTGTCTTTATTGGAACATCTCTTCTGTAGGAAGAACTGCATGTCCAGGACAATAACAGGTAAGTGCAACACCATAGCTCTCAACCTTTTTCGATGCAAAGGCGGGTGAAATCACCCGATTTTGTGTTTGGCGGGTGAGAGGCCCATTGAAATGAATGGGCGTGCACGAGGCTTGGCGGGTGACTCACCTGTTTACAAGGCGGGTGACACCCGCCAAAAGCGGGTGAGTTGAGAGCTATGGCAACACCAAGGGCAAGGGAGTGCAGATGGCTGTAGCCGGTGTGCCACGGCCTCCAGTATTTTTGGCAAGTCCAGGACATGCAAAAATCAAGTGGGCTGCGTGGAAGAAAGGATTTCTTCATTATATGAAGGCTGCCTGTGGTAATTCAATTTCATCTGAAGAAGAGTATCGTGATAAATACACTTTTTTGGATTTGAGGGGCAACGGATATATTAGACACTACCCAAGATTTCTGAAATAGATTTGGAAACTGGCGCAAATGAATTTGAAGTGGCACTAAAATTAGATCGCCACTTTGAAGTGAGAAGTACAGCATTGGAATGGTACAAGATACCAACGGGAAGGAGAATCAGTTGAAGAATATGTGACAGCATTACGCCAGTTGGCTGTAAATTGTAAATTCGGGGAGAAATTGGAGGAACACATAAGAGATCAGTTTATGATCTATGGGTGCAATGATAAAATAGAGAAGAAATCTGGTTAAAAGATGATCCAGATCGGGATGAGGTATTGTTGATAGGGAAAAGAGTTGAACACACAACGGCGTGTGTTGCTAAGCTGAGTATAAAGGACAACACAATATCACCGACTGAGGTTTTGAGAGTGTATGATGGGAATAAAGATGACAGCAGAGTGAGGTAAAAGAGTGGGAAGGTCCACAATCAAGGGATTCCAGATTATGGAAGGGAAGGGTGAAAAAGCATGGGGCAGGGGAGACGTGGCTTCGCAGCCATGTAGAAAGTCACATCCCGAGTCCTGCCGATCCTACATTGATCCTGCGAACTGTGATGGCTACACAGAGTGCAGATGCTGACAGAAACATCAGAGGAAGTATGAAGATGCAGAGCTCAACATGGTACTAATTCTTAGCTTGTGAAGTGTACCGCTCAGGAGATTGAGCTGGGAGAAGGAGCTGGCCCGAAAAGTGCGTGCTGGCAAGATGGTGGCTTACCAAGAACAAAGGACTAGGCGAGCCAGTCGGTCAGAGGAACTTACCGGCTGCTGGAAGGGAGGATTCTCAGCCATCACTGCCTGCTGCAACACACAGGACTTAATGCGGATAGCAGGAGTCGGAGGACAGAAGACAGCGTACTACACACAACGCCTGCAGTGCCAAGCGTGGTTGCCACCCCCGGCCCGCCCTGACTGGTGGCAGACGTGGTGCGGAGGCTGGGTGAAAAGGACTGGCTGACCCGGCGGGCACCCTGCCTGAAGCACAATTGGGAGAGGAAGAGTCGGGCAGCAGTGTGCCTCGGAGGTGAGCACTGGGAGTGTGAAGCGGGCCAGTAGCAGAATGGACGGCACCGGCCAGTTGTGGGGGGCGCAGCCCCATGGTGGCCGAATCGCAGAACAGCTGCAGGGCCAAAGAGGGGACGGCGGAGCCCAGGAGGTTCCGGCAAGGATGGAGGAAAATAGGACCCAGAATCGTAATATCAAAAGGGCTCACAATAAGTAAGCCGCGGCTGGAAATAAAGTCTAAATGCAAGCTGAACAACGCATTGCTACACAGACAGAGGAGCAGCTTCCAGTGCGGTCCGCCCTGGGAAGCAAGACCCGTGCTCATAAAACACTATAGCCTCCAGTGTGGTCCGCTCCGCCGTGAAGAGTGCGGTCTGCACTTTTGGGAAACTACAAAGTCAGGAGCATTCTGATAGCTACGTGGGAACGGGACAATAAAACATAAGTGAGCAGCTTCCACTGTGGTCCGGCTGTGCAGAGAAGAAACACCAACAAATATGAGAATGCGGGCTCCACTGTGGTCTGTCCCGAACAACTAAGAGCGGCCTGCGCACTGGCAGGAACATAAAGCTGTTCCCACTGTGCAGGAAGAAGAACGAAGGGGCCCCAGACCGGCGAGATTGCGAGTGTGCCACATGCACATGAAACGAACTTGCAATTTCAAAGGAAAATGAAACTGGCACTATCAGCTCCCTTTCGCAGGAAGGACCACGCGGCCCCGCAAGCTCATTTCTCATGATGAGGCGGGTAAAGGTATCCAACACAGCAGAGTGGATACATTTGCAAGCACAAGTGAGGTGAGATCGTATCAGCCTCTAAACTGACACCGAACTCTAGGATGGGACTGTAGGCATACCGTGGTCAGAAGACTGAATAAATGCATCATGAGCTGATCGGCTGGACTCACATACTGGCACTGCAGTAAGGGACACACAGCACAGGGGCTGCTGTGCAAGTACGTTAGAGAGCTGACGCAGTGCGTGTGGAAAAAAGCACCAAGCTAGACGAGGAGGTAGGCGAAGTGGCACAGTATTGAATAAGACTACCCAGCCCCAGTGACAATAGATGCCATGCAAAATAGCTAGCACTAGGATCCGTGGCAAAACAGAAAACACGGAACGCATGCTGTAACTGGGCCATGAAACTGTAGCTGCAGCATAGACTGGTATCCAGCGGGCCTCCTACTAGATCGGAAATCACAGCAGTGCAGTCCACAGAAAGGAGTGAGGCAAGCTGATATTGACCCATTGAGGAGCTGTGCCTGCATGTGCCACCCAAGGCGGGTTGGGACCGCGCCACGAAGGTGGCAAAGACAAAGGTGTGAATGGGGTAAACAGACGGCCAATAGACAGATCTGAGGCACGCAGGGAACCACACTGAGAAGTGAAACGGGGGGCCAAAAAAAGTGGTGCGGCCCTGTCAAGATCACAAGGACCAGCCGCTAACTAAAGTTCTCGAGTGGATTGCGGCGACGGGAAGATTGATGTCAGCACAGAAGTCAGGACACAAAAAGGGGACGTAAAGACAGGACCCTGCACAAGGACATTGCAAAGAATTCACCCCCCACTGAGCACGGCAGAAGTGCATGTGCCGCACCAGATGCCAGAATCCCTAAAGAACCGGAGGGGCAGGACATTAACAATGTCGACTAAAGCGAATAAAGACAAAGCAAAGCAGACGTCACTGGACACGTTCGCCAGACCTACGCAGGCAATGGAGGGGGCAAAGGCGCAACCACAAGAGCCGTCAGACGGAGCCACACCAGACAGAATGGACAAACAAATATTGGCGGCCATAGCAGAATTGAAAACGTCTTAGGAATTTAAAATAGATACTATGCAGATAGACATGAAACTACTGCAGCAAGACGTCAGAGCATTATCAGAACGCACAGGGACACTGGAAAAAGAGGTGCAGGCTAACACCAGCGGCTGTAAGGACAACACCAGAGAGATCTCATACCTGAAGCAACAAGTTCAGAGCCTAGAAAACAGGGCAGAGGAGGCAGAAAGCCGGGCCAGGCAAAACAACATTCGGATCATCGGGCTACCGGAAATAGAGGAGAGACTGGACCTGACCAATTATACAGAGGATATGCTACTACAGGAAATTGGAGTAGGTACGCTCCCCCAAGGATTCACGGTGGAGAGAGCGCACAGGGCACTGAGGTGGCGACCACAACCAAGGGCCCAGCTGAGACCAATAATAGCCAAAATACTGAATTATAAGGACAGGGAGATGATACTAGAATATTTCTGGAAAGGTGGCACTATCAACAGAGCATCGACCTCAGTCACGGCTTATCCAGACTACAACTTTCTAGAACAGAAGCAAAGAATGGAATACAGGGTGGTGAAAAGAAGATTGCCTGCGGCCCAACTTAAGTTCATGCTCTTGTATCCCGCCAAGATGAAGGTGCTGCACAAAGACTGAGTCTGGTTTTTTGAGACCCCGTAAGAGCTAAACAACTGGCTGGATTTCCAGAATATGCCGGAGGAGGATCGAGACTGTGAAGGCATCGAAAGTGATAAGTGATGCGCAGTGGGGACAATTGATGTGCAACAATGAAGGGAGGCAGAGGTGTTGCATAAGCTTGTGACGGAGACAATTGGACTAATAATAAGTTAAGCCACAAAGCCTATGACTTAACGAATATGCAGGAGTTGCACGGGAATCGCTCTTACCCCCAGTAGGTTAGTTAGTATACTGGTAGCACAGTATCCACATGTTGCGCTGTGAGTAGCGGTCTTGGGCTGGGAAAGGCGGGAGAAACAGGGATGCCTGAGATTCCATTTTGGAGCTGAGAAATTGTTGGGGTTGGGCGGGGTGGGGAAGGAAGTGAGGGAAGTTGACAACGTTACAAGGGGGAAAGCCTACAGACTGACATCGGGAAGAGAAGGAAGGGATGTGGGTGGAGAGACGGGGGAGCTGCACAACGGATAATATGGGGGAGCTAAAAATAATGACCTGGAATGTGCACAGGTTGAACAACTATATCAAACGGAACAGGGTTATGATGTACCTTAGAAGGCAGAAAATAGATATAGCATTGCTCCAAGAGACCCACTTGACTAAAGATAAACAAGAGGTAATGATAAAGAAATGGAAAGGGACAACCCTAGGGGCTACTTACTCAGAGTATGCAAGAGGGGGTCATAACATGGATAGCACATCATGTCCCGTTCAGGTTGTTACAGTCCACTGTTGGCAAAGAGGGAAGGATGGTATTGATAAGGGGGATGGTGGAGAACAAAGAAGTGAGCATAATAAATGTTTATGGCCCGAATCAGGACACAGCGACATACTTCAGGGCCCTGTCTACAATGGTTAGCCCATATATTGATGGAACAGTGATCTTGGGAGGGGATTTTAACTGCACCCTAAACCCATTAACAGACAGGTCAGACAAAAAGGTACTGCACCCGACCCCTGCAGCTAAGGCCCTCAATACCCTCTTGCAAGCCTTCCGATTGGTGGATGCATGGAGGGAGTGCCACCCGAATGCCAGGGAATACTTGCACTACTCTGCGCCACAAAACCTTTACACGAGGCTAGACTACAGTAACCAGGGAAGTGTCGACAGTAGAATAAAGCTATGGTCCTGTCTGACCATGCACCGTTGGTGTTGACATGGCGGATCAGGCCACCCAGAGTCAGGATCCCCACATGGACACTCGGGTTTGAATCACTGAAAGATGCAGTGTTTAGAGAAGATCTGAGGGGGAGATAGTGGAGTATTTTACACATATTACAGGGAGCGTGGACGCGGCAGGGACATTATGGGAGGCATTTAAGGTGATGATCAGAAGAGCAGCAATGGGTAAATCCAAAGGGTTACTAAATATAACATGAGAGTTCCCTCCCCTCCCCCGCCTCCCCACTCTCTCCCTTCCCCTTCCCTCCTCCTACCCCTCACCTGTCCCCACCCCACCTAGTCCTACTCCACTCTTCTCCCTATCTCCCTTCAGTTAATTGCTCTTCTTGCTGTTTTATTGACTGATTCATATTGTAACTTCGCTTCTACTGTTATATTGTTTACGTTTATGTTTTATGTATTAAGTTGTTCACTTGTACAGCGCTTTGGTGTAAAGCGCTTTATAAATCAATAAATACAAATACAAATACAAAATGCAGAGCGCAAACTAGAAGAGTTGATGAAGAAGGGCACTAGAGCCCTAGAAGAGGCCAGGATTATGTCTGAATTACAGCAGGAGTGCAAAAAACACTGGGAGAGGCTGGCCAATTTAAGTTACAAGAAATATGTGGAGAAACAACATGCGGAAGGGGATAAACCGGGTAGCTTGTTAGCCTGGCTGTACAAGAGCGAAAACCCTAAGCAAACAATTAGAGCTGTATATGGACCAGATGTACAGTTATGACAGACCCAGGAAGGAGTAAATGAATGTTTTGTTGAATATTACATGCGACTGTATGCAGACTCCAATGTAGAGGAAGAGATAGATATGCAGGAATCGTTGACGGATATCATACTCCCCAAACTAGAAGAGGCAGAGAGAGAAAGCTTAGAAGCCCCAGTAACGGCAAAAGAAGGTAGAACAAGTCATCAAGCTAATGCCCTCTAGTAAAGCCCCCCGGGCAGACGGGCTCCCTAACAAATTTTAGAAAACGTACAAATCGGCATTACCCCCCCCCCCCCCGATGCTAGAAATGTTTAATGAAGCGCTCAGCAAAGGCAAGTTGCCCGAGAAGCGATTATTGTCCCGCACCTGAAACCCAATAAACTAGACACAGGCTGCAGGTCTTATAGACCCCTCTCATTACGAAATCAAGACAGCAAGATCCTGACAGCTGTGATGGCCAATAGGTTAAAACCAGTCATAAGTAAATTGATACACCCAGACCAGGCAGGTTATGTCCCATGCAGGAATATAACGAATAACCTGCGGAGACTCCATCATGTTATAGATCACAACAGAGGGAACACAAATGAAGATGCAATAGTCTCACTTGACGCCGTGAAAGCGTTTAACTCAGTGAAACGGCTTTGGTTGATGGCGGTTCTAGAGGAATACGGGATAGGGCCCATGTATATGAGATGGGTGAGATTACTATACATCGAACCATTAGCATGAGTTAAAACGGGCGTCAATACATCAGAACAATGGCAACTCAGTAAAGTCACTAGGCAGGGATGCCCCTGGTGCTATTCATTCTAGCGCTAGAACCCCCAGCAGCGTACCCGAGACAACAATATGAGGAGGTAGGATTAAGCATAGGGAATGGGCAACATTTAATATCATTATACGCCGATGATATGCTACTTTACCTGCGTTACCCAGAAGAAAACCTACAATACATCTTAGAGGTAATGGAACGATACGCGAGAGTGTCAGGCATAACAGTCAACCCCCAAAATTTACATTGGAAGAAATTTCGTCCTGAAGAAGATGGTCTGATCACCAGCGTACCATCGAAACCGGTCGACCATACTAGTTGTGGCTCCACCACAACATAACTAGATACTCCAGATACTGATAGGGGGTACAGTGAATACTAACAAAACTCACACAAAGTGAGTTCCCTCTATAGCAAGCCCTAGAGTTTTTTGGGCTTTGTGTTTTTAAGAAGACTTGATCGTCTTAATATAGTTTTTTGTTTTGTTTTTTTTTGCTTCCTTGTTTTGACAACCACCAGCATGCAGAGAAAAGGAGCCATCAGGGTGATTAAACGTACCGAAAAAATCCAGATGATCCCAGTCACTACATGCTAGTTGATGCAGCCCAGTTTTAGCCCACGAGATCTAATCACACTCTCGTAGACACCTTTACTTACGGTGGTTGCCCCTTTTTAGGCTGTTTTTTCCCAACACTGAATGTGTTTGATCTACAATTTACTGCACATTTTGTATAGCGTCAGGGACAGCTTCTTGACCTATCCCTCTTAGATAGGCCTTGCACCATCCGCTGTCTAGGACAGGCACCCCCGTTAGGGCCAGGGTGTCCTTCCTGAGGGCCTGAACAGCTCATCATCTTGTGTTTTCCTTTGCGACTACCCCAAAGTTGCCACAATCACTTGTTTTGACTCTTACTCACAGATCTATAATTTCTTTCTCCCAAGGAGCAGTTTTCTTGTGCACCAGTACTGTTTTTTACGGTTAGGGAAGCAGTAGTATTTCCCGCTTTTTTTAGCCCAATAAACTCTGTTGTTTTTTCTTATACGTGGCGAAACTGTGGCCAGGACCCATGGTTTTGAGAGATGGGGTGAGAGAAGAACTTCGCAACTTAAAGGAAGCAAATGTGATTGAAGAGGCGAGAAGCACAGAATGGATGTCCCCCATTGTGGTGGTCAAAACACCCAGTGGGGAGTCGAGGTTGTGCATGGATTTGAGGGCATTGCATGAATGTGTTGTTGCAGAAAGGCACCCTCTGCCAAATATGGCAGAAATGTTGTCCACGGTGGGGAAAGCAAAATGGTTTTCCAAATTGGATATGTCCTCTGCATATCATCAAATCAGATCAGATGAGGACTCCAAGAAGCTTACCGCGTTTGTTACCCATAAAGGGGTGTTTCAGTATTGCAGGATGCCATCTGGGCTGGTGTCGGCCTCTTCAGTTTTTCAAATAGTAATGGACAAGTTGGTGAGAGGTCTCCCTGGCATATATTGTTTTCAGGATGACATTCTTGCGGGTGGTAGTGATCAAGAAAATCATGATGCAAACCTCAGGAGGGTGGTGAAAATTTTGGGTGAGAGGTGAGTGACCTTAAGAGCAGAAAAGTGTTCATTCAGAAAAGAGAGTATAGAATATCTGGGTCATGAAGTTTCGGGTGAAGGCTTAAAGCCAAAGAAAGACATGGTGGATGGCAGGATGGCATTAAGAGAGTGAAGTCTCCAAGAGGAAAAGGGGATTTAAGGTCAGTTCTTGGTATGGTAGAATTCTACCAGAAATGTGTTGGTGGGTTTGCAGATAAGGTGGTGACGATGAGAAATATGTTGGGGAAAGGAGTGAAATTCAACTGGTGTGTGGCATGTGAGAAAGAGTTCCAAATGATAAAGCAAGAGATAGATATGGCGAAACCTCTTGCTATGTTTGACACACGGATAAAGAGTATAAAATCAGTGGATGCTAGCCTAGTGATTTTGGTATTGGGGCAGTCTTGTCACAGATAGGAGAAAATGATGAGGAGTTATTGGTCACCCATGAATCAAGAATGTTGAGAGGGACTGAGAGAAATTATTTGGTAGTGGAGAAAGAGGCGTTGCCATGCCATTGGGCAGTAGAAAAATGTAAACATTTTGTGTGGGGATCCGAGTTTGTGATCAGGACTGATCATAAGCCACTGAAAGATAGATTTGAGAGGAAAGGTTTGGAAAAGGTTTTGAGAAGGGTTGCGAGATTGCAAGGACACAAGTTTTGTATGGAGGTAGTGTCCTCGAGAAATAATGTTTTCGTTGATCATGCTTCCAGATTAGTTGTAAATGAGCATGAAGATGATAAGGGAGATGAGGTCATCACTGATACGGTATTTGTAAATCATGAAGGAATAATTAACAAAGAGGAATGGTTAAATGCCCTAAGAGAAGATTAAGTTTTTGTGAGGACGATGCAATTTATACACGCAGGGTGGCCTGAAAAGAGGTTGTTAATTGGAGAAGAAGGAGCTTGATGGGAGGAAAGAATGGAGCAGAGAATTGAAGGTGATCTTTTGTATAAGTATTATAGGGCAGCAGTACCAAGGATTTTGAGGAGGAGATTGGCGGAGGCGGCCACGAGGGTCACACAGGTATGTTGAAGCCAAGCGTGTGTTAAGTAACGATTATTGGTGGCCGGGTTTTGATCGAGATGTGGAGAGAATGATTGGTGGATGTATTTAATGTGAGATGTCAGGAAAAAATGTAATAGCAAAGGAACAGCCATAGTGAAAGTGAATAGCGCAGAAAGAGTGTGGAGTGAATTGGGTTTGGATATGTTGGTACTGTGGACATGAGACGAGGGCGAGCGCGAGTTCCATGTTGGTGATAGTGGATCTGTTTTCCAGATGGACAGAAATCAAGGTTGCAACGGATATTTCGTCTCAGATTGGGATTGTTTTTCTGCAAGAGATTGTCGAGAGGTAGTTCCTGATTCTACTTTGATGGATAATGGAAAGCAGTTTCTGAGAAGGAGTTTTCAGGAATATTTGCGTTTGAGTGGAATAAAACATAAGAAAAATGCCTTATACCACCCACAAACAAATGGTATGGTTGAGAGAGTGAATAGATCAATAAGGAGGCGGTGAGGATGGCTAAAGCTTGTGGAAGCGACAGGAAAACTGCTGTCAGATATAGACGTATGCGTTAACGTTTAGCTCCCCATGCCAGCCCTGGAATAAGTGCATTTGAACTTATGAGAGGGAGAAAACCTAATAGCAAGGTGGTGCCTCCATGGATGGGACAGGCTTGTGAAGTTGATCACGTGATACAAGATGTGAAAGCTCGTATGGATACCAGGAAAGAAGAGTATGTGAAAATAGTAAATTAAAGATCTGGAAGGAGAGAAGTGGTGGTGAAGGTAGGGGATTGGGTGAGAGTAAAGGAAGGGATGTCAGAAAAATGGTGGAAATAAAAGGAGATGTGTTGTATGGGAACCCAGTTCAAGTAAAACAAGTGTTGAAGGGAGCTGTACGTGTGGATGAGGGTAAAGTGTGGACCTTAAGGAGAGTAGCTGTGATGAAATCTATGCAGAGGCAGGAGGATCAGATAAGATAAATTAGTATGCATCTTCAATTTAACATGCAGTGTTTCTAAATTGGCAATAACATGATTTGCCAGGATGCTAGCTCATGTTTGGTTGCAAGATAGTATTCAATTTTTGCAGAATGTTGCAAAATATGACATGTAAATAGTTAATAATTTTATATAGTTATGTTTCTTTTTGTTAAGTTTGAATTGTTATTAACGGAAGGAGATGTGTTGTGTAGTGATAATAATAGGCTATGGGATGGCAAGTTAGAATGTCATCCCCACTACGTCATATGGAATGGGGATGGTAAGTTAGAATGCTTTCGCCACTGTGCCATATGGAGCAGCTTTAGAGTGTTTTCTTTCAGAAGAGATCAGTTGGCTGCCAGGGTGTTGGAGATGGATGTGCTGGAGGTCTTGGGGATTATACATAAGAGAATAAAGCACTTATTCTATGGAAACTCAACCGTGTGAGTCCCTTCTTCACAACCTATCAAAATCTGAAGCTCCAGCAAAGCATTTGGATTTGAATTGATATCAGCTGAGAAATATGTGCAACCCTTCAGTTATTCACAGATATTTGGCCACACAATTGACAAAGTCAACGTGATCAACAGCACTGCGTTAGTGTGGCATTTCTCCAAAGGTGCTGACCAATCAGATGTCCTGGAATGTGGGCATAAATCGCCATTAAAACTGCCACTGTTCCTCCATGGCCAGCTGCAGCCATGCCCCACTCAATCTATGCGTATATTTTTCTCTGTTGGCCCTGCTTTGCCCAAACACCCTGCCCCCACCCACTCCATCCCTGCCTGCCACATACTCGCTCACCGTGTTCTTGTCGTGGGCACTGTGAGGGGTCAGTAATGAGAGACAGACAAGTGAAGATCTTTCAAAATATGACATTTTATTATTAAAGAAAACATATCAAAATGCCTCTCTGTCTCTACTCTGTTGAGGAATTCCCTGCCTAGTCTAAACGCGAAAGGAAAGGGAATATACTAACACATGATAACTGATCCTCACACTAAACAACAAACACAAAGAAAAGGTATGGCAATCAACATAATGAACAATATGTATGTTTCCTAGATAATCTTCAAATATTCTGGGAGATTTCCCTTGCCCAGGATTTAAAGTCACTTCACCAAAATGTTCAACCTTGGAAAGAACATTTCTTAAATAAGTTCTTTAACTTTAACTTTATAACTTTATCAACAAAGTTCAACTGGTGACAAATCTGTTGAGGAATTCCCTGCCTAGTCTAAACGCGAAAGGAAAGGGAATATACTAACACATGATAACTGATCCTCACACTAAACAACAAACACAAAGAAAAGGTATGGCAATCAACATAATGAACAATATGTATGTTTCCTAGATAATCTTCAAATATTCTGGGAGATTTCCCTTGCCCAGGATTTAAAGTCACTTCACCAAAATGTTCAACCTTGGAAAGAACATTTCTTAAATAAGTTCTTTAACTTTAACTTTATAACTTTATCAACAAAGTTCAACTGGTGACAAATCTTTTGGGGTGAAGTTATCCACTTTCCACTTCAAGCAAAATAGCCCCACTGGTAATCCTGGCCACGATGCTTTATCAATCCCACAAGATTTGCCACAGTTAAAAAATAAAATGTAATATCCACATGGTCAATAATACACAATTCTTGGTTAACCGTTGGGATTCTTGGAATTATAGTTTCAAAATTCAAAATGATATATTTGTCAGGATGATTTCTTACTACTGCTGCATCTACAACTATATTTCTACTTGTTTTACCACGAGAACAGTCACCTTGATACCACAGTATTTTACATTGGCCTCGACAACTGCAATGTAGCATCTAATGACTACCAAATATCCCTCTTGAGTTTCAATACTTTGGACTACTGCCACAGCTTCAATGACTTTAAGACAGACTTCAACAAGGTAGATTGTACAGCACTTCAACATCTTCATGTAGGCTAGGCACTCTTCCGTCAATTAGCTTTCTTCAAAGGGGCAGCATCTTAGCCTCTCTTGTCTTATCCGTCTTAATGATAACCTGGGTTTGCCTTCAAGACTCACTTCTTTCAGCCCAACAATTACCCAGAAGCCTGGGTGGCACTTCCTTAGCCTCAGGTAATTGTATACTTGTTGTTTGAGGCCAATTATTAGCAACTTCACATTATTGCTGGATTGCTTTTAAACTCGGAGAAAAGGTCAGCTTTGCAAATTGTATGGGGTACCTCTTAGCTTTAGGCAATGCGTGTTGGCAATGTGTGTTCCCTTCTCCAATCGTTTACAGCAAGGAATGTCCCTTTTATACATAGGAGAAGGTTCAGTCTGGTAGAAACAAAAATTAGGCACATGCCACCACTCTTTGATGTTATTTTAAGTCTTAAACGGTGGCTATGCAACTGTATTAGAAGAAAAGGATAGAGTTCCAGGCACCTTGGGGAAATTGCAAATAAGGAGACCTTCCTAATGTAGTTTTCCCACTGTAAAGATTGTAACTGCGGTATAGTTAAAGTTAAACGGTTCAGAAATTCCTTTCTGATGTCCCTCTTATTCTCCCACTTCTGCTTTGCCAGCCTCGTCCCTTCCTTCTGCTTCCACTGCTGCAGCCTGCACTCCAGCCAATGTTCCATCGCCTCCTTTTGCCTGCAAATCAGGGGGCCTTTTGTGCCTCCCAGGTTCCTTCAGGTGTGGTCTGTTAGGCCGAATTACCTGACTATTCCAATGACTGTAAGGCTTAACTGCCTTCCTTTTTTTTTTTTTACTAGGAACACGTGACCACTCTTTGAACAGTAATATTCGTTAAATGGTAGAACAAAGGGTTTTACAAGCGTTGGCTTGTTACGCGAGCAAGGAGCTCTTTACTTTATACGCGTGTGTTACATTTCCATTGTTTGCATGCTTTTCAATACAGCGATCAACTTCTACTCACTCAGAAGTCCTACACGAGTGGCAAAGAAACTGTTTACTGTTACCGGCAAGGCTCGCACAATGTTTTAGAATGCTGTGCCTCACTCGCCGGCTTCTGAAACACTTGCTTTGAGTGTCGCATGCTTTCCCGACTTCTACTAGAACGTCTTCTGCTTCTGGCTCACTGGGGACCCACACCCTTCTCCTGAACAGGTGTCTCTGGTCAGGACACTCAGTTTAGGAGTTTCCTTTACTCCCGAGACTCTCGGCTCGACAATTGCTTCTTGCCTCAGTGTCCGACATGCCAGCAGCTTGGCAACCATGGTAATCCAGCTCACATGTGGAAAACAGCTTCACCTACATGTCTTCCGCCGCACAGCCTCTGCACTTCCGAGTTTGGGAGGACAGGACTCTCAGAACACACAGGTGAAATCTCCCCTTTCTGATGTCCCTCTTATTCTCCCACTTCTGCTTTGCCAGCCTCGTCCCTTCCTTCTGCTTCCGCTGCTGCAGCCTGCACTCCAGCCAATGTTCCATCGCCTTCCTTTTGCCTGCAAATCAGGGGGCCATTTGTGCCTCCCAGGTTCCTTCAGGTGTGGTGTGTTAGGCCCAATTACCTGACTATTCCAATGACTGTAAGGCTTAACTGCCTGACTATTACAGCTGCATGACTCTTCAGCACTCTTCCTCGTCTCAGTCCTTCTTGAATTCTGGGACTTTTAGTTCCCTTCAACAAAGGTTTTTCAACATTTTAATTACTTGCAAGGGTAGCTGTAATTTCCATAAAGTTTTTAAGAGATGGGCTATGAGAATTAGCCGTTATAGAGGAAGGTATTTTATTGAAGACATTCCTTTACCTTGCACCCTTGGCATTGAGGAAAGGGTTTAGTTTGGGATATCCAAAAAAGATCTTTTGGTAAAGTTTAATAAGCTCTTACAACATTAAGGTCCACAACTCTAGGTTTAACACGTGTTAGGGACATTAAAATGACAATAAACCATTACCTTTTTAAGTAGCTTGGGAAGATTCTTCCTTCCAGAGGAATACTTTTTCTCAAGGACTAGGGTGGTGAGGAGATACCGTGGGATGTCTCCTCCCAGGTGACCCTCCCTCAGTACACCACCTCCAGGGTTGGGAACAGGAAGCATCTGCCTACCTGGGAGCAGCATTTAGGCAGGGTTTCAGTGAGGGATCAGTGTCCCATAACAAAGAAGAAGAAATAGCACCTCAGAAGGAGCCCCAGTGTGCCAATAACAACTCCCCCTAATTTGGGGGTGGTGGGGGCAATAGTGCTGGTGTAGCTAAAGCGCCTACTCAGCGCTCACTTCTACAAAACAAAAATGATCCCAATCACAGGTTAAACAAGCCCAGTCTCGAGAAACCTACTTTGCTACTTATGGTAATGTGGGCAGACTATATTCTTAAGAGCCATGTGAAACAGGAGGAACCCAAAACAGCATAGCACAGACCTAAATAAAGCACTATCCAATCAAGGATATAGATACATGACAAACATTATATGCATCACATACCTGTAATTGTCTTTCTAATGTGTGCATCTGCTTGAACTCATATGCCCCACATGGGACGACATCCAGTGGTCTGTGCATAACACCACATGACCTGCCCTCCAAACGGCAAAGGGACATCGACAGGACAAGCCTCCAATACCATCCCCATTGTGACACAGGACGCGTACCGCATCCACGGTCCCACAGACGTCAAGGTCCTCAGATTGTTCTATTTCTGACCTAAGGTTGCATGAAGTGTGTAGTAAAAGAAAAAAGGTGTGAAGAGGTGTAGGCTGTCTATTTACCTTCTACTCCCAACGAGGGGAGGAAGGGTGGGCTCATGTGAAACGAAGCAGATCCAAGCATCAGAAAGACGATTATCTACTTAGAACCACATGCTTTGCATAGACTATTGAGTAGTACCAGGAGAAGGAGGTGGGTTGCTCGACGGGACAGAGGCAAACAGATGTCTTAACACTGTTTGTCCTACTTGGGAGTCACTCCTAGCATATGTTCACATATGTCCACATAGTAATGTGGAATGAAGGCTTATGTGGCACCTGTAACATGTGTAGAGGGTGCTCTAGGTGTAAATGGTAGTTCTTGGTTGGATAAATTGTAACATTGCTGCATGCATTTTACAATCCATTTAGAAATGGCTGCTTGAGACAGGTTCCATTTTCCCCCCGGCCACTAAGGAAACAAAGAACTGGTTGGTTTTCTTGATTGGTGTTGTCTTATTGAGGTAGAACTTGACAGCACGCCTAACATCTAGTGTGTGGAGGGCTCCCTTTCCAAAAAAGCACTGGCACTTCAATAGATTGGTTGACATCTGAAAATGAACTTTGGTGCAAACCGTGGGTGTGCTCTTAGGACCACCTTGTTCTTAGAGATTGTGACAAAGGGTTCTGAAATGGACAATACTTGATGCTCACTTGCTCTTCATATAGAGGCGATGGCTATAAGAAAGGCAGCATTGTAAGCAATATCCCCGGGGCTTGCTTTATGCATAGGCTCAAAGGGGGACCAAAGGGGTTTGCTAAGCCATTGTTTAAATCCCATCCTGGGGGTGGATTTGTAATAGGGGCATAAAGTCTTTTCACCCTTACCACAAAGGCTTTCACTGCTGAAGTCTTCCACCAAGAAACCTTGCACTGTGATGTGGTGTATGCTGAAAGTGCAGCTAAATGAACTTTTAAGGAATGGCCGACCAGATCAGAATCCAACAAGCGAAGGAGATTGTTCACCTTTTAACAAAGTGTACGGTCAATAGATTTGCATTATACTTTTGACACTATACTACAACTCCATTTGTTAAAGTAGTAATGTCTAATATTTGGTTTGAGTGCTTTTTTTTTAAATATCTCCATGCATCTGGTACGTAAATTAAGATTTCCAAACTCTAGGCCTTCAAGAACCAAGCAGCTAAGTTGATTGTCTGTGGATGATGGGTTATCCCCTGGTTCTGAAACATGTTGCAAGGGCTGGTTAGCTTTATTGGTAGGCAAACAGTCATCCTGAAAAGGTGGGAGCACCATGTTTGATGTGCCCACATTGGAGCCACTAGGATCATTGTTAAGCTTTCTGGATGCATCTTGTGGTTTATTATGTTCAAGAGTGTGGTAGGAGGAAAAGCATATGCAAATATCCCTGATGTACAGAGAGTGTGTTCCCCTGGATCCCATATGGGGGAACTTGGAGGCATAGGTGTGGTATTTTAGTGTTTTCTTCTGTGGCAAACAGATCTATACTTGGATGACCCCATCTTGAAAGAATTTCACTCACAAGGTCTGAAAGTAGTTCCCACTCGTGTTGCAAGGGTTGATCTGTATTTCCGCTTAGTGTGTCTGCCAGGCAGGCTCCCCTGGAATATTGTGGGACACTAGGAAAAGGTCACTGGAGATGTGACTTCCAGATCTTTTGTGTTAGTTGTGGACATATCTAGAGAATGCATCCTGCCCATTTGGCTGATATAAAACATGGTGGTTGTGCGGTTTGGGAGGAGGAGCACATGTATCCCCACTAGGTGATGCTTGAATGCTTGTAGTGATTTGTCCACTGCCAACAACTCTAGGACATTGATGTGCTTCTTTGCTAGTGTTTTGTGTCCACATGCCGTGCGTGGTCTTATGGAGGGAATGAGCTCTCCAACCTGAGACTTCTGCATCTGTTGGGATTGTGGCTTGTGTTGATAACAGAAAGTTGTCCCTCGTCTAGGTTGGCTTTTGTCCACCATTGAAGTGCAGACACCACAGTCTGCGAAACTACCACTAGATCGTCCCACTTCTCTTACGGCTGAGACCATAGTTTCACTAGCCATTCTTGCATTAGATGCGTGTGGCACAATGAAGATGCCGGATGCCATCATAAAGATCCGAGAGGCTGATGCAATTCCAAAGGGTAGTACCTTGAATTGGTAGTGTGTTGTCCCCTAGAGCAGCAATACATTGTTACAGTCTCCTAGGATAGCAGGGAGGTATTCAAAGATTTAGTTGCTTTAAGGTTCCTGGTGCACAGAGGTCCTCGTTGGTTTAAAAAAAAAAAAAAAAAAAAACACACAACAGGTGCTTGCAGGTTGCTTTCATTTGATACTCCTAGCCTGTTCAATGACAGCGCTGGTTGAGGTTCGAGACAGCCAGACTGTTGGCCCATGCAAAACAGCAACTGGGTGCTCACAAAGGTATCCCGGGACAAAAACAGATGAGCCTCTGTAGACTGCAATATAGAGAGTAGAGAAACAGTTGCAGGTGAAGCAAGTTCGATTAAAGCCCAGTTGTGGGCACTGTTCCACTTGGGCAGTTCAATGCAGACTATATCGCTACTGCGGATTAAAGATAGCAGAGAGATATCCCACCAGATGCTCAGGATAGATGAACGATTTAAGAATGGGCTATCGGTTCTCAGTGAAAGTTCATCTACTCTCACCATCCTGGTTAACAAAGAGTTGACGTGCAAATCACGATGGATTTCACGGACTACTAGTCCTGGCTTTGTACACAATGGTAGATGATAATTAAGAGCCAGTATTTTGACAGGGGTGGGGGGTTCTTTTTAGACAACAATGGGCCATTGCACACCAAGCCACACTCACGGTCTCTGAGAAGACTCAAGAAAAAACTGATTTTTTCAGAGGCTTACTTCTGGGTGAATGACCTGCTTAGATCGAGGGCCCTGGAGTGTCACTTGTTTGACAGTTCCGTCTCCCTGCTCCTTTGTTATGGATACTTGCTGCGAGGTCAAGGAAGGCAGCATAATTTTGAGGGGAAGGGGTGGGATTGTGCCCGAGCTGGTCGCATCTGCCAGCTGCTCATTCTTATGAGACTGCCGTACTTTGGCGTTTTTTCTTTGTTTCCGGCTTTTTAAGCACCTTCCAAGGTAGACTGGCAGTCATTGACTGCTCAGCACGTATAGCCTCAATCGCATCTTCTTCAGAATCCTGAGTAATATGTTGTTTCGTTTGATTATCGCACTTCCAAATCAGCTCAGCTCTTTTGGGTAGTCGAGAAGAGTTATTTTTTGAGGTTTAAACTTGCTGCCCCGGGCCCGGCAGATGTGACCCCAGGAACCTTTGAATCCCCAGAATCTTTTGGAATACAGTTTGAACTGTTATCCAGAATAACATTAACCAGCCTGGCAACAATAAGCTTAAGCGATTGCTGATCAGCTGTCATGTTTGAACAAAGCAGAAACGAGGCCTCCAAATTAATAGAATTAAGTTGATTGATGCTCAGATTGATTCCTCATCCTGGAGGGAAGGATGTCTTCATGAGGATGACAACTTCGGCGAAGTGGTCATCGGTGTAGGATATCTCAGGATCAATCATCAATGCCTACAAATTGGGGCTTGCTGAGATGTTGGTATTGATAAGATTCACCACATAAGGACCCATGGAAATTCGTTTGAGGTTTTTGCATAGAATGAGAAGGGATGGAACAAGTTACTTACCTGTAACTATTGCATTCCAGCATGGGGTCTGGCATGGATTTACATGCTCATGAATATTCCCTGGCTGGGAATCCTCAGCAAAAGAAAAACAGTTTCACTTTCACCTACAAACTGTATTTCTCCCATAAACCAATCATTGCCCCCATTCAATGACAGTCCTCCCCCTAAGCCCCTCCTCTGGCAGCTATCTTCAGATTTTTACTGCACACTTCAGTGTTGGGAGTCCTCGAGTTTGCTCTGCGAGCTACATCTAGGTCTTTTCGTGGAAAAAGGTTCTATTTTTGTTCCAAAAGAGCCCCTGTGCTCCTCCATCTGCCGACAGCAGGGATCCATTGTCGGTGAAGTCCAGCACCCCTCAAGGGCGAAGATCATCCTAGTTTCCAGAAGCACATCAGGCCTACTTCGCGCCCTCCGAACATGACAGAGTAGAAGGAAGGTCCCTCTTCAAGCCCTGCACCAAGTATGGGCTTAGAAATGTGTTTGTGGAGGACAAGCACCTGCAATGCCTCTACTGCCTACATCCGGACCACAAGGAAGGAGATTGTGAGATATGCCGTGGATTCTGCAAGAAGACGATAAAGGACAGGCACAGCAGACTGGTGGCGTGGCTGAATGCCAAGGCCTTGGCCCAGACTCCAAGCAGGGGCATGTCTCAGCCAAGGCCGGTCGTTCCGAGGAGTGGTCTTCTAAATCCTGTGAGGGTGCCTCATCCGGGGGCTCAAGATCAGGCCAAGAACCGCAAGTCCTGGTTGACCGGGGTCGCCACAGGAGCGAGTCCCACGGCAGACAGGGCACAATCAACATCACCTTCTGCCTCCATTGCCAGCCTGCAATCTAGCTCCCCCTCAAAGAGAAAAGGCGCCCAACTTGTCTAAACTGTGGGAGAAGCCTTAGAAGCAACGGACGGAGGAGAAGAAGGCCGAACTGCCCAAGAAGGCCGAAGCAGCACAGGATAAGCCTTCGTCGACAATGGAGCTATTGGCGGCTGAGAATGAGAAGGGATCCATGGCCATCGATCGATGGAAAGCTTTCTTCAGAGCTTTGATCTGAGGTGCTATTAATGTTAGCCCCGGATCGTTAGAAGAAGGTTCCTTGGGAGCTTAGGGTGGTACATGAGAAGTTAGCATATGGACAAAAGGATACGAAATCGCAAAGGCCCCTTCAACATATCCAGTAAACTTTCTTTGGCCCACTGTAAGAGGACCCTCCTTTTTTGCTCTTTAAGAACGAGGAAGGGCACTTTGTCTAATGCTCTATTTAGTGGGATTCATTGAGCGCTTCCTTGCCTTCGGAACGTCGCTTTGGAGATCGCATCTTCTTATGGGCTTCATAGTTGCAGTGGGCCTGAAGCTTATTGGACAATATTAAAAGCTTTTGAACCCACAAAAGGCCATAAACATACAACACTATGCTGCCCAGTACAGGAAGGTTTTAATAGGAGGGACAGACCTTTCCTCACCTCACCCTTTGACAGCATTACTGACCGGCTGTACTGCTCCCACTGCCTCTTGCCACACACTGTGCCTGTAAGCGGGCTGCAGAGTGCACTCACTGCATTGGCACAGTGGGTATTGGTATTGATATTAATATAAAAAGGCAGTGTGACAGAGCTGTAGGAAATAACAGTGAAAGAAAGAGGTCTCGTTGCCGGCTAGTAAACGGGTAATTATCTTTTTGAGCAGATTTAATATGTTGCAGTGTATGGCAGTGCATAACTCTACGGTGCTCACTCTGCATCTGCTCTCCGCTTACCACTCCACTTGCCAAACCACAGTGGGCTGTCGCATACCCGCAGGTCAAAACAGGTCAGAAACCAGTCCGCAAGGCCACGGAACCCAGCCCCACTGCAAACGCTGTCTTTTCAGTCTATTCCAGCTCGATCAGCGCGATCCACTCTGTGCACAGTTTCCTCCAAAAGACCTAGAGGAAGGAACCTAGGTACGTCAGCCACACTGTTGCCTCGTCTGTCCATAGGTCTACAATTCACAGCTGCTTCCGACGTAGAATCCCTATATACTCTATATACTGTAGAACCAATGAGACCCCCGGCCGGCCCATAGATCCGAGGTTTGCTCTGGAGTGCTTTAAGATGAGATACCTGCACCCTTGAGATGGATGGGGGTGCAGATTTATTACCCAAACACCAATCAATAAGGACAACTCAATGGTTTGGCAAAGGGAGTCCGTTTAATGACAAGTACAAAAAACAGGGAGTCATGGATATAAGCAGTGAGGCGATCGTCCTTCTCGCTTCAACTCCAACAAACTTCATACAAGTTGTAACATTCATACTCAAAACTCATAATTGACGTGTAACACTCAAACGTTAACATGCAATTCTATTGGTTAGGAAAAGGTAACTTAGGTACTATATCTGTATATGGTAACGGAGTGAGGGGATTGGGTAAACACTGTCAGGTGGGCGTTTAAGCCCTTGCTTCAAAAATGACTACGGTAGACGTCACTAAAAGTACTACGTCTCTTTGGTTCTACTAACTATAGGACCCTAGATTATTTGGTCCATTGTGATTGGGTTGGCACCAACCCCATGCATACTTTTCCACTTCACTTAGCAGTTGTCCCTTAGTTACCTGGCCTTCCTCCAATTATGGTTACAATCAATCATCACTTTAGTAGCTATGTGTCAATTAGTTCACTGTGGTTGGCCTCGAAACTGCATCTTCTGTCTGGAAAAAGTTCTGATATCTCTGCCTGGTCTGTTGCCAAGCGTAGGTGTGAACCCCCGCTTCTCCTTGCTCTGTTGGTCACGTGATTCAGACACCATGAATTTGCTTATTTTTCCTCAATATGTGTATTTGATTTTCGTTTCACCCGCCACCTGCCTACATCTTCTTATCTCGACCTTTCAGAGGCAGGATATTCTGCTCTTAGTTTCAATTAAATGTAGCTAGTGCTCACCTCTTCTATTGGTATGACCTTGGCTTTCCTGCACGACTTGCTTCTGCCGAGTTTCGATTCAGCCGTCTCTTCTCGTTTTGCTAGATGTGAATCTCTGCTCATTTGGCCTTTAGCAACCTTGGTTGATTCTGCTTCGTTTGCAAATGGAAATATACTTATAACAAACTACTTTGTTTGAGGTACATTTATGTATGATGGCGCTTGCCGCACCACTCTTCTACTTAGCATAGCAAGCCGCACTGTTTCCTTAGCTTTCTTGCGGTTCCAGCATTTTTACAGGTGCAAACTGGTTGAATATCTTCATATTGTTTACAGCTTGAACTTCTTTGCATTTCAACATCGTTCCTCCCTTTTAGGTTCGCAAAATCTTTCTTCAATGTGATTTGTCTCTTTTTGTCATTCTCAGGTCGTCATTACTTCTACCTGTGAGTCTGTCCGGGTCCTTGTGACGTCACCATTGGTCTTCCATTAAGACCTTTTTGGTTTCTTCCGGGACAGTACTTAGGCAATCTTCATTTCGTTTCATTTGCTGGTAGGGTTTCCTTAATGGATACCTTACTGTCCATGGTTTTCGGGGTATCAGTACTTCAATAGTCATTGTTCTTCTGATAGGCACTGGGCAGAGCCCCACTGCAGCTCTCTGCTGGTTTATTTGCTCATCATACGTTACATATTTTGGTGTGAACGTTCCTGGAACTTCAAAATGGACGATTAGAGTGCAGGCTTTATTTGGGACCTCCGCTACACTTACAACACCTACTAGCACTGAAATAAAAAATCAAATACTTTATAAAAAACATGGTAGGGAGGCCACCAGGGGGCGCACAGGTGATGGCTGCCTGAAGACGCTGCACCCGCCAAAACTGGTCCGTGTTGAGGGATTGAGCCCCCCCCACAACCCCCCCATGAAACATCTGCGGTTCTCAGTGGCGGTGAACCCCGGGGGACGGTGAAAGAGCGACGCCGAAAGACCCTTGGATGCCCAAGAACAAGGCCTCGCGGCCCAACGAGAGAATCCACGAGAGGCCCCGCCCACCTCCAGAGCTGCGCGGGGAGTCATGGTACGCAGTAGCCATTGAGGCCTGCAAGGGCGCCTGACCTCTCCACGCTACCCTGGTCACAGAGCACACCGGCGCTCTGGCGGGGACTCCACCGTCGGGGCCCCGCGGCACAGGAGGACGGTACCAGCACGGAGCGGAAGCCCCAGGCGGTGGCGACACGAGCCACCGACCCGGATCCGCCAAAGGAGAGGTAGCCCGCTTAACCCGAGCTCCCGAACACGGAGTCGAGCAACAGGGGCGTCGAGGCCCCATCCAACGGACCCTCGCGAGGGCCATCAGAGCGGTGTACAGCGGACAACAGCTGGACACGGCTGGTTAGGAAGATGAGAGACTTATTCAGTTGGTGGCCCCTGGGCTCCTTCCCAGGGCGAGTGCCCGTCTGGAGACGAACTCTGAAGAAAACATGGCCAATAGTACCTAACCAGCACGCTGTGGGCACTGCGCCCCCTTTCCCTGGGGGCCTAGCCTGGACCCTCATCCGATCACAATTTGATACACATCGTCGCCACCTCCCCACCACAGGGAGACGACCACAAGCAGCGGGAAAAGGGCGTGTAGAGAGTGTGAGGCCCCCGCCGGAGGGACGCATGCCCGCTCAAAGATAGCTCCCCACGGAGCGGTTTTGCCTGAAGGAGAGAGGGCAGTCTCCCAGCAGGGTCATCGCTCTTGGCCCCCGAGGACCACCGGCCAGAGGGAGAGAAAGGGAGATCGAATGAGCTGGCGCCAAACCCTCCAGGAGTACCGCTACCAGGACGCCAGAAGGGAGATTAGCGGCCTGAAACGGACGACTAGAATGTCCCAGCCCGAGACCTCGCACCCACCCACCCTTACAATGGAAAAGGGCTTTGCCTCGGTCCTGCAGGAGATCAGAGACATGCGGGCGGACATTGCCCAGAAAATGGAGAACATGGACCGTAGGGTGGACAAGGTCGAGGACAGACTGTTGCAGCTGGAGACCAACCAGTCCTCAGCAACGACCCAAGAGATGGACATGTCCCTGAGAATAGCTGCTCTAGAAAAAAGAGAGGCGAGGAGAGGGCCAGGCAAATGGACGACTTCGAAAATAGGGAACGGAGGAACAACCTCAGAATCTTTGGGGTACCGGAGTCGGAGGGAGAAACGGAAAGAGAACTGAACCGGGTGGTAAGGGGGGGGGGCTCAAGGAGGAGTGATTTCTGACATTAGCCCAGCCGGAGGCGGTAGGCTGGTGTTCCGGCCAATTACCAGCAATGGTGGAACTATTTGGCTGGACGCCGGGGTGGGGGGTGGGGGTTGAAGGAATAGTTGGGGTTGTTCAGTTCGGAGGGGGGACCAGGGGGCAGGTTTAGGGCCCATCTAGGGGGCGGGGTAGGGGGCAAGGGAGATCAGGTTATAACACAAAAGGTGCTGGAAAGGAAAAGTGCCATGAGTCAGCTATCCAGTAAGATGATCCTAGACAATGGCTGAGGATCTGCCTGCTCTGGGCGTGTGTTCCCTTAATGTGCTGGGGCTGAACACCCCAAGAAAGAGATCCTTGGTCTGCAGGGAATTCAGGAGGGCAAAGCTTGATCTGCTCTTTCTTCAGGAAACACACTGGGCTCGGGGGAAGGAGCCGAAATTGCGAGGAGGCAGGATCGGGGAGGTCCTCAGCGCATCCCACAGAACCAAGAAAAGGGGGGTAGCCATACTGCTAGCAAGGGATGTTGGCTTTGAAGTGGAAGCCACGGTGAAGGACCCAGAGGGCCGATATCTGCTGGCAAAGGGCTCTTTGCGGGGCTCCCCTCTGACTCTGGCAGTTGTGTATGGCCCCAATGAAGGTCAGGCGCAATTCTGGGAGGGAGTGAAGGACAGATTGAAATTGTTTGTTCAGGGGATGTTGGTGGTGGGGGGGGGGGGGGATTTCAATATGGTCCTAGACCCAACCGTGGATAGAAAACCCTTTGGGCCCCAGCCCACTAGGGCTGCAGATGAAACCATGGCCCGTACATTCCGGAGGGTCAACACAGAGCTGGGCCTGGTGGACACCATTCCGACTCCCAGGACAGGGCATCATACTCCCGTATAGACTACATCCTGGTAGACAAACCCCTTCTTCCACATGTCTCTGGCCACAGGGTTGACCCGGTCCCTTGGTCCGACCACGACTTGGTCCGTCCCACCATAATAGGGGGATGGCGGAGTGGCAGTAGAGGGCGATGGAAATGTAATGACTCCCTGCTGAAGGACAAAGTTCTAGCACAGGATGTGCAGGATGCCATCTCAGAGTACTTTGAGTTGAACGACAATGGCGAGGTGGGCACACACGTGCTGTGGGACGCCTTCAAGGCGACCTTACGGTGTGTCCTCATTAGAATGGGAGCCCAGAAAAAGAGGGAGAGGGAGGCCCAGCAAAGGTCCCTGAGGGAAAAGATAGCCCAACTCCAGCCGGGTGACCTCCCGGAGGCTCCCCTGGAAAGGGATCAGATTGCCTCCCTAGAAAACTACAAATTCCAGTTGAAAGACCTCCTGTTACATAAGACTGAGCGGAGCCACCAACTAGTGAAACAGAAATATTATGAGAAAGGGGACAGAGCTGACAAACTCCTGGCCTGGAAACTCAGAGATTCAAAGGAACAGAACGGTGAAGTTAGTGAAGAATGATCGGGATCATAAGATCACGACACCCCAAACATTGGAGCAGCCTTTCGCCGTTATTACGAAAAGTTATACTCGTCAGAATATGACGGGGATGACACTCAGATTGAGGGTTTCCTGGACTCCATCCAGATCCCGTCCTTGACAGGTGAAATGGCGGAGGGTCTAGAGGGCCGGGTGACGGAGGAGGTGGTGGAGCACGTGATCAGTGGGATGAAGGTGGGAACGTCCCCGGGGGAAGACGGCTTCTCCGTGTACTTCTACAAGAGGTTTCGGGCTATCCTAGCCCCGCACCTGGTGAGGGTGTTTAACAGGGTGTTAGAGGGGGGGCTCTCTGCCGGATACCATGATGAGGGCCATAATCGTGGTTCTGCCCAAAGAGGGCAAAGACCCCACTGAATGCTCCTCATATCGCCCGATTTCCCTCCTCAAAATAGATGTTAAGATCCTGGCCAAGGTGATAGACAAACGGATGGAAGGGATAATGCCCAAGCTGGTTCACGGGGATCAAGTGGGGTTCATAGGGGGCAGGCAAGGCAATAGACCTAATACACCATGCCGAAGAATCAGACCTCGAAGCAAGTCTGCTTTCCCTGGACTCCGAGAAAGCTTTTGACAGGGGATAGTGGAGGTACATGCAACTCCTCCTCCGTCGAATGGGCTTCGGGGCTCACATCAGGAACTTGGTTTCCGACCTATACGGGGCCCCAACGGCACGAGTACAGGTGAATGGAGAACTTTCTGACTCCTTCCCTCTCACGCGGGGGACGCGGCAGGGATGCCCACTCTCCCCTTTAATATATGTCCTGACGATGGAGCCCCTGGCCATAGCGGTCCGAGCTCACCCCAACATTAAAGGGATTAAAAGAGGAGAGGTGGAGTTCAAGCTCTCCCTGTTTGCTGACGATATTCTAGCATACCTGGTGGAGCCCAGCTCCTCGCTTCCCCCCCCCTCCTGTCCTTGATGACGACCTTTGGGCAATTCTCGGGGCTAAAAATAAACGCATCAAAATCAGTGTTACTCCCTATGAGGGTTGTGGACCCGGGGCTGGACCACCGGGATAGGTGTGCGGGGATTGTGGTGAGGAGGGACTCCATTAGGTACTTGGGTGTGCTCCTCACGTGAGAACTCTCAAAACTGGCGTCGGCGAATTATGGGCCCATTATGGCGGAGATTAAATCAGATCTGAGGAGGTGGGGAGGTATGATCCTATCCTGGTATGGGCACATGACAACGGTGAAGATGAACATCCTCCCAAGACTGCTGTATCTTTTCACGGCACTCCCAACAGGGGTCCCTGACCAGATGTTTCGAGACCTACAGAGGGCAGTCCGAGAGTTTGTTTGGCAAGGACGGAACCCGAGGATAGGGAAGGCCATTCTAACGTTACCTAGGGAGGAGGGTGGCTTCGGGCTGCCGGACTTCCTTCTCTACCCCCGGGCCGCCCAGCTAAGGGTCCTGTTGGGACATATGAGGGAGGGGATGGGCACCTATTGGTCTTATCTGGAGGACATGGATGCCCACCCTCTGAAGGTACGCGACCTTTTGTGGTTGCCGCGTAAGCACATCCCAAATAGACTGCAGACCCACCCAACCCTGGGAATACTTTGGTCAATCTGGAAAGAAGCACCCACAACTGCACACCTCACTTCATGGTCCTCCCCGATGTCTTCGCTCTGGGGCCACCCGCTCAAACTTGGTAGCAGGGGATTCAGGAATGCCCAGTCCTGGTCGGATGGGGGGCTGGAATGGGCGGGGCAACTGTTCAAGGAGGGCGAGTTCCTTGAATACGAGGATCTGCGAGATGCGCTCGTGCGGGGGTCTCTTTCAGTCTTTGAATATTTGCACCTGAAGGGCATCCTCTGTGACCAGACTTGGGGCCTGAATCTGCAGAGACAGTTGACCCCCTTTGAAAAGTTACTAGACACAGCCACAACAAGGAAGGGGTTAGTATCCAAAATGTACCAAATATTGAAAACTGTTAACTTGGAAGGGAGGAGAGGGTTTTGTGGGTTCTGGAATGACTTGGCAGGAGAGGCTCTCCCGGAGGACGCATGGTCCAGGGTATTTAAAATAGCTTTCCATGGGAACCTGTTTACGTCGGACATGGAGCACAACTTTAAGATCTTACAGGGATGGCATAGAGACCCATTGAAGTTATCCAAGATGTTCTCGGGGGTGTCCCCCAGATGCCCAAGAGGATGTGGCCAAGTGGGGACAAGGGGTCACATGTGGTGGTTCTGCCCTAAGGTACAGGGGTTCTGGGAGAAGGTACGGGATGGATGGCGGAGGTCACCGAGGAACTACTCCCACTCAATCCATTGACGATGTTGTTGGGCCTCCCACCGGAGGAGGCGGAAATATATAGGTTCCCAAGAATGTGGGAGACCATGTTGCGAGCAGGAAGAGTGGCCCTAGCGCAAAGGTGAAAAAGCCCGGAGACCCCCTCTAAGGAAGACTGGCTAAAGAAACTTAAGAACATGTTCCTCATGGACAAACTGACGGCCATGGTAAACAATGAATTTAGCACCTTCCAGGCAAATTGGTATGGGGTTTATCAGGCATGGGGGTGGGATGCTCACTGACATTATGTGGACAACATGGGACGTGAGGGCGATGGAGCTCAGAGAGTACCACTCAAGGACAATGGTGTAACCCACGGCCCGGGAGACAGCGGATCCGTCTAGGCCAGCATTTACAGAAACGCATAGCACAGCTCCAAGGCACCGAACTACGAGTACTGATGACGACTCCTGCGATTGGTTTTTCGATGGGACACTGATCTGAGGGAGTGGAGGAGGGAGGGGAAGGAGACCACGGAGGTTTGATGATGTTAAATGTGATATTCATATTGCTCCCGGTGTTGCCATGGTTTCTTTTTCTGAAAATTTACCAATAAAACCAAAGTTAAAAAAAAAATAAAAAAAATAAATAAAACATGGTAGAAAAACTACAACCCACAACACAAGATTGCATACCAAAGACAGATCCACCAAATTTGTGAAATAGCATATGATATTTTGTTTTCTGCAGTTGCAGAAAATGTACCCAATATGTAAAGAGAACATAGTCAAAATCAATTTGTTGAGCTCCAGTAGTCAGCAACTTCTGGTGTCATAATCATAACTAGTGGGCAACAGCAAGAATATAAAAGAATGTTCTAGTGTTTGCCAACATTTTTAATGGTGGTGTGCCATACGTGTTAAAAAAATATAGTGTGTCTAGAAGGTTGTTGGTACAGACACTATTTGCATTCATTCTAATTTTTGTAATTATATATATGTTTTGAATTACTGAAAATGGTGTGGTTGAGTGGTTCTTTGTTTGTTGTGTTTTTTTATTTATTTTTAAAATCGATCCATATGGTAGACTTTTGTTTTGTTCATGTATATGCCCACATACTACATGGGTTATTGGGCTATCCAATAGTTATTTAATAGAACCACCACTATGGAGGTAGAAATCCTTAAGCATATCCCCTCCCAGGACATTGCAGCATGAAATTGAACTTTGTGTGCATAAAAAGAATTTGCAGCACCAAAGTGTATTTGTTGCGGCACATATTTGTATTTGCAAGTAGGGTCTGGGAAAGCTAGGGTGCGATTATTAGGTACGACGTCCTGTCATCGACTGCTTTTACATCCCCAGGCTTCTAAACGTGCACATTACATTGAATGTGCTCATCGAATTTTTTTATGCGGGGGCGGGAAATGGCAGATAAGGGTTTGGGCTGGTGGGCAATGGCAAAATGTACGTTTGTAGGGTGGTGGGGGGGATCCCCCACCCAAAAAAAAAATGATGAGCACATTTGATGGAATGTGCACGTTTAAAAGCCTGGGGATGAAAAGGCAGGCGATGAAATGACATGGAACCGATTATTAGCACTTTTTGCATTGCTATTTTTTTTAAATGTTATAGTTTGCTTGTTAGGCTCTTATACAATAAGAAAATACTGTTTCAAAGCGCCGACGGAGCAGGGGTGGAAAAAGAACATCAAAAACACATATTTACTGCCATCGTGTAATAGAAAGTGTCCCAAGCTTGACAGAAGTGTTGGTTTTGATCTAGTTTTTTTGTTTACAGTCGGACTACTTTAGATTATTAAACGTTGATGGTTAGTTCTTGTAATGGTGTAGATTTTTTGATTTTCTTCACAGGGTGTCTTAATTGAACATGTACTGAATCCTTAACCCCAATTCTGTAAACGTATCACGATTTGGATTTGGAAACAGCTTAAAGTAGTTAGTTAAAGCATGGGATACATTTTTAAGGTGTCTAAAGGAGAGTTTGGGTACCTTGTTTTGTAGCACAGTGGGTGTTAATATTAGGAAAGCACAGAGACATGCCTGGCAGAATTATAACATACAACAACATTGTGCAGACCCTCTGGAGCGCTACATAGAAGTGTACCAGGCCCCATAGAAGGAGAGAGAAAGTTTTCAGCCGCACAGCAGTAATCTACATGTCTACTTGCAAATAATTGGCTCAATATGGAAATATTAAAGCCCACCAAAGGTAATAAGGCAGGCAAAGCAGTGTTCATTTTACTCTTCTAAAATCACTTCTCCATTAACACTAATGCCAAAAATTAGCTAAATTGAGACCTCCACCAAATGACCCTACAGACTTTGCTAAACCACACCCCATCCAGAGGAGTCTGTATGGTAAACCGAGGTGCGGCACGCAATGATGCGTTAGCGGGTGCATGTGATTTCTATGGGATGCTGCGTGCAAGGTATTGGGCTTGATGCACTTCCAGAGGCCTGAGCGAGGGTAGAGTATATGTTTGTCAGAGTGTGTGCGCAAAGGGTGTAAGGGTGTTGACGTGTGCGTGTGTGAGTAGGGCCAGTGTGGCAGTAGTGTGTGTGTTGAATGTGATGAAAGTGAAACATGGGCGAGTGCCATCACAGGAGCAAGTGGAATGTCTGACTGCGGGGCATCACGAGGAACAGGGGGCTCACTCGGGGTTTCGGACAGCTATTGGCAGATCAAGGATTTGAAAGAATGGACTTCCTGGTACTCTCTCCTGAAACAGTCTAGGAGAAGGCAAATGGGATATAGCGCTGGTAAGCGTTTACATTTTGTGCTCCTGCTCATTATTTCATATTATGCCCCTTTCTCTATGTGCCCAGCCCTCCTGCGTTTCCGTCATGCTATTTTGCCACTCTTTCCCCTTTCATCTTCCTCTTCTCTCATTTTCCTTATCACTTGCTCTCTTCCCTCTATTATGTTCTGCATGGTCTCCTTCTCTCCCTCTATATGTTGTCCCTTCTCACTCTCTTCACCCGCTTTCTCTGCTTGCTTATGAATTTCTTTGACCCCCTCATGTTTCTCTTTCGATTATCTGCATCAATCTTATTCATTTATTTCTCCCTTTTCTCTCCAGTTCACCCTCTCACTAGTTCCCTGTCCACTTAGTGATTTTAATGTTCCCTTTTACTCCCATTGTCTATTATTTTCTTCTTTTTCTCCTCACCCCTCCGACCGGTTCCATGTAATGTCGCCACAAAAATCTCGCCATGCAAAAATATTGCCGAAAAATTGGCGTTTTTTGTGGCGACATTATTGCATTGAACATCCGGGGGACACACCCACAACCCCCAAACTTTTTTTTTCCCCCCTGTCCCCATATATATGGTCACCCATATAATATCGCCACAACCTTTTCCCAGCGATATTATTTACAGTGACCATATATATGGGGATAATATTACCCAATACCCTCCGACACGCTCCTTTCACTTACCATTTTTATCACTTTTATCCTGTGCTTTATTTTGGTCTTTATCTTTTTCTCCATCTCTCCTTTGCCTTTCCATTAGCTCACTTGTACTTTCCACTCTACTTTTCCTGTGATGTTTTTGTGTGCTCCCCCCGCCCCCGTGATCTTTACTCTCTCTCAACACCATTTCTCATTCTTTATAACCCCTTGTTCACTCTTTCTGCTCAAACCTTTTATTGTCATGGACTTGGTCCCCTTTCACTTTTCTCTAGCTGAACTCTGCATTTTACAGCACATTTTTTAGTGACAGTTAAATAAGCAAGCCGACAAATTGAGCACAATCCTTACTTAATTTGTCATTTTGTCCATTAGTTCTTTTAACAGTCACTGGAGATGTAAAATTATGGGGTTTAAACTGTAAAATGCAATGCGTTGGCTGATAAACGGGCAGGGCATTAAAATCAATGTAGGGTTCGAAATTGAGGGGAGCCGTGTAGGTCCTGCTTTTAGCCTAGAAGAGCCTGGTTGATTTGACACCAGGAACTATTTTACGCTCCCCAGACCAACTGGGGTCAAACAACCCTATATGAGTTTAACTGTGTATTTTGGAATTTGTATAAATAAACATTAGGACACATGTATATAATATTTAAAGCATATGGAGTCATAAATAACGGACAAAATGATATGTTTCCATCTTATGTGGAAGTTAGATTTGCAGAATGCTATGTACTAGCTAGCTCCTTATTCCGCAATGGTAGCTCTTGGTCACTGGTTGATGCTGGATACCGAGGAGCTACTATTAGCTCTGGCTTATCCAGTCTTAATTTCGATCCCTGCAATGCAAGAATGCGTTAATCACAGCGGGAACAACAGGATGTCAAATGGGACACGTTGGAGGCTGCTCACACAGCAGCAGGGAGCTGTAACACTCGAGATGCATGGCAAACGGCAGCAAAGAGTGAAATATTGCATGGTCGTGTTTATGGTGACAAACAACTGATTTTGCAGGTTTTTGCAAATTGCAAAAAAATAATTAAAAAAACAAAAAAGATCACTATAGGTTGGATAGTCTGTTTAAAGTAAAGAACCTTTAGTATTCAGAGCAAATCAATAATGCACCCCATTCGGAAAAAGACCATTAATGCGATGAGAAACCCGCTTCCTGCAGCAAAGTACATTCCCCTATCCAAAAATATGATATTATCACCAACTATTTCAAAAGCAAAGTACTAACCTCACAGCAAGCCATCAACGTAGCAATAAGGAATTAACAGAATGCCACATGCAAGCCCCTTTCAATGGCCCTCGCCCTACAACCCCACTGATGATGAACAGCTTTAAACCAATAGCCGAACCAGAAAATTAGATAACCTTTGCTACAAAGCCGTGTCTCTGATTAACCTCTGGCCCCCAAACATCTACAAACAGACCCATAACGAGGAAAGACCAGCTTCCTAAAAGAACGGATGACAGCCAACTACCTAAAACTCAACCCAAGCACAAAAGAAATCATGATAATCTCACCTCATGCTGCACCTGAAAAACTTCTACAGTGGCCTTTGGAAATGGGAAACAGTCCCAAACCATCTCAAGTGTTCAGGAACCCAGGCACATTGATTGACAACCGACTCATACTGGAATCCCAACGCAATAGTCAAAAAGCGCTTCTACCATCTCCGCTCCATCCAATTGATTATGCTCTACATCTTCTTCGCACACAGAGAGCTGGTTATAATTTCCCAGATTCTTTCAAAAATAGACTTTGCAAACAGCATTTACCCAAGTATGCCGGACTACCTTACAAAAAAACTTCAACTGGCCCAAAACATAGCAGCACGGCTCCACACTGGCTCTCACCTCCACTTGCTAGCAATCTAAAAAAGGGCCCACCTTATGGCTGTCTATGGCCACAGAAGGTCAAGAAGCAGAATTCCTCAAAGCAAAATCTCATTCTACAACCTAACCAGAAACCTAAGATTGAGAAACAAAAGTTTAGAAACAATATTTTGCAGAGAAGACACAGAGGCTGAGCCTTTTCCACTATGGTGGCCAAGTAAGATCGTTGTCTCAGTCTTCCCTTTGGTCCCCCTCCCTTGCCTCGTCGCGCCTTGAAACCATTGTGTATAGGCACATTATAAATGCCATATACACAATGTGCTGGAATGTGCTACCAAGAGAAATCTGTGCCCTAAAAGACCACCTGAAATTCAGTAAAAGTCTAAGAATATCGGGCTCTTCAATGCTTAACAGGATGAAAGTTTAACCTACACCCATCAAGCAGAGAAACTGACACGCCTCAATAGTTTCAATTTCACACGCAGGCAAAACCCAAGGGAACAGTATAGTTGCCCTCCAGCCTTCTGCCTAGAACACATCACATGGTATTCCGGAAAATAAAACTACTGGATCAAGGTACTGCAAAAACCTAAGCAAATGCCTTTCCCATCTCCCAGAAAATCTAAACCTCACCACAGGACATCTTTGTGCATCAACCATTAAAGCCAAACACCTCTCATCATAATGCTATCGACAGCACAACCAATACTTTGAAAGCCACACATAAAACGTATGAACACCCCCAACCTTTTGACTAACCCTAATTTTCTCTCCACCTTACACGCAACAAACATCCGCAAACCAACCACTTGCATTCGGCATCCAAATCCAAACATTAAACTCCATTCATACCTAGACTGTTCCTTTCTCATCACTTTGCATAACCTTCCTTGTCATTTCTCTGATGAATCTCAGATCGCCTTTTCTTTTTCTTCTTTCGGCAATATGCTCCACCCTCTTAGTCTTACTGTTATTTAATCCTGGTTACACCCTAAGGGCCTGATTCACAGAGCGTTTCCAATGGGATTGCACCATTATAAAACCTTCTATGAACCAGCCCCTCAATCTTTACATCTTAACCTAACTAAAACTAAAGGCGTACCCACACCATTCTTGTTCCCTCTTTTGTCCCTTTGTGTTTCTACTTCTGTCCAGAATTTAGGTGTCTTTGATTCTTTCCTTTCCTTCTCATATTTCTACTTTAGCTCGTACTGGCCCTCATAATTTATTTATTTAACATTTGTAAAGCGCGGCAAACCCGTGGGTATCTGGGCGCTGGAGAGCAGGTAATACACATTACAGGAGTTACCACAGGCAACAATAGTTAACACAGGTTTGGCATGTATCAGAACATATTTACAGACATAACATTTACAGATACATTGTTCTCATAGGTAAATAATCAGTAATATTTACATGTGCAAACTTATTCACATAAGTAACTAACAAATGAAGTAGAGTAGATGCATTTACAGAAGCATATTGTATAGGGATGATATTGTGGGCACTGAGGTGAAGAGGGCTACACATTGGAGGTTAAGAACCAGGCCTTAAGTTTTCTGCGGAATGAGGTGTGGGAAGGGTCGGCTCTAATGTCTAGAGGTAAGACGTTCCAGCCTTTGGCTGCCACAACTGGGAAGCTGCGTCCCCCAGCCTTGGTTCTTTTGAACTTCGGAACAGAGAGGGGGAATGCTGAAGCGGAACGTGTGGGCTTAGTTGTTTGGAGTGAGCAGGTTGGTAAGATATTTAGGAGCTATGTTGGTGAGGCATGTGTGTGCGTTATTGCCATTGTTTTGAATGTAATTAGCTCCTGAACTGGTAGCCAGCGCACTTTGCTTTCAATATTCAGAAAGCCCGTTCTCTTTTTTCCATGCAGGTAAAACTTCTTAGCTTTTCCCATATATTTTCTTGTGTTGAATACTTTCCTGCCCTCTTAGTCGTTCTTCTCAAACCTCATCTTACTCTCAAACCTCATCTTACTCTATGTTGTCCTGTGTGTAACTCTGCTGTCTGACCTTTCTGCTCTCTTCCACCTCACTCTTCTAGCACTCCTCGCAAACTCTCTTCTTCCCTTGGACTCTCTTCTTCTCCATTATCTGTGCATTGTATATAAATGCATCCATGGTCTTGCGCCCGTTGACCTCTCTACTTTGATCTCCCCTTACCTTGACGCCCGCCATCCCTCATGCTACACATCTTTTTTTCCGTCTCTCCATGTTCCGAGTCCCATTTCCATTCCAAAACACTGGGACTCACTTCTTCTACCAATTCCCTCTTCTACCTCTCTTCACATATTTTATACAAGTCTTAAAAATTATCTTTCCGGGGAGGCGTGGCCTGGAGCGCCAGCGGTGTGGCAGCTCCTCTGATGGTCTCCGTATGAAGCCCGCAGTTCGCACTGAATATAAGATGTTCCCGCCGTCTCAGGAAAGAAAAAGAAAGAAAGGTAGCCGCTGCATGCTGAACTCCAGGACTGCACGGGGTGGCAAACCGAGCCTCTAACACTCCTCAGATCCTAAGAACGGAGCTGCTGAAAATTGTGGCGTCTGCCGCTGAGTCGATCCAAAATGGCGGTCGGACCGAAGAGTCTTCATCACAGCGTCTCATATGCAGCTTATGACCGATGCCAACTGTAGCGATCTGTTGGATGAAGTGCGCTAGCCCTCCGATTGTCCTCTGCCCCACCAGCAACCTGTGGTGGATGGCACTTTAACACCGCGGGGCAACCCATCCGCAACAAGAGGGAGACCCGCCGCCAAGCGTAGGCGCAGACGTGCCTGGACAGCGGTCCCCAGGGGAGAAGATACTTCCAACAATTAAGTGCTGCCAGGGAACATCGCAGGGGCGTCCAGCCCCCAACACTGGGCAGACATGGAATCCATCAACCCAGCATGCCTTGCGAGTCCCGCACTTCCTCCCCTCGGCTTGCTGGATGTCCCATGCGGCTGCAGCCTGCAAGAAGAAGGTACCCACGCCACCCCTCCGCGGGGAGCCAACCGCAGCCCGGCCCGCCATCTAACGCGTCTGCCTGGTCTGCCGTGCCCCGCTAAGGAGGGCCTATATCTTTCAGTGGTCCCCTTGAAGAACTAGTTTTTGCCCCCAGAGCCGGGCCCTGCATTTACTTACCCTCCAGGATTAGTCCAGGCCTCACGAGAGGGGCAGCCATTACTGAGGCACCGCAGAGCCCCACCCCAGTTCTACCGGGGCCACCAGCATATGTTCACTCGCCTGGGTGATAGGTGATGGCGGGGCCACACCGAAAGTGCAGCCGTGCCTGGGGAGCCCGCACCGCTGCCCCATCCAACCCCCCCGTGCCCCCAGCTGAATACCATCAGCCTTGGTCCTGTCCACTTTTGGACCTGCAACCATCACCTGGGGCGCCCCCGGCCCACTGCACTGCACATTTCCTGGACCCAGCTATACTCGTCTGGTGTGACCTGGGCCCCCCATTCAGAAGTAGCAGCTGGCTGGCGTGCCCGGAAACAGATTAGCACCTTCATTTTGAGCTCGCAACTGGGAGCCCGGCACCACAGAATCCGACAGATGGTGCAGAGTTCATGCCTTAACGCTTTTATCATCTTTCAGGCCCTTGCCGCCTCAGTGAGGCCCTGGGGGCCCCAACTCTCATGAACGGAATAGCCCCCTATCCACTTGGAACCCAGCTCAATGGCATTTCACCTGGTGGTCTTGCCTCCCACCCAAGACCTTAACTCACTTACGTGCTCTCCACCCAGATATTAATCCCACGCGGCTGGCGGTACCATCTTACATAAAATGATGTACAAGACCCAGTGGCCCTTTCTCTACTTCCGAGAGCAGCAGACATCCCTGGATCCCTTCCTTCTCTGCTTTTTCACTCCGGAAATCAAACAAGGATCTCTCAACGGAGACCTGATAAAATGGCCAAGCACCTGAAACCCGGCAATAACTCTGATATCAACACCATGCTGCTCTCAGCAGACAGGGGAAAAAATCTGAGCCCCCAAATCTCACGCCTCAAAAAACCACGGAAGATAGAGGAGTGCTGGCAACCAAAGACGACATCCAGGACTTCATGTTAGACATCAAGGCGTAATTTAGATCATGCATGTCGGAGCTCTCCACTAAGCTAGAGCAGACAGACCAGAGGGTTGCAGACGCAAAGCAGAGGCTGGGGGAAATGGAAGACCTGACCCAAGAACACTCTGCAACTCTGGTGGAAGTACAACACTCGATCCAAGCTCTTCTTAATAGAAGCAAAATTCTTGAATTCAAAAAGTAGGATCTCGAAAACAGGCCCGACGCAACAACCTGTGTGTACGAGGGGTTCCTTCCTTGGTTCTGGATAAAGATTTGGATGAACACGTAGGTGACTTTTTCCAAATCGCTGCTGCCACATCTAGACAAGTGACAGCTTATGTTCGACGGCACCCACAGATTGCGCCCTCAGCGAGGAGTGGAGTCGGACTCCCCCCCACCCCCAGATGTGATAACAAGGTTACACTTCTACACCACCAAAAATGGCTATCAGCAATAGGGTAATTCCGAGATGAGCTGACATTCAAAGGCTCGCCTCTCCAAATCTACCAGGATCTCTCCCTCTTGACGATGCAGAAGAGAAGGGCTCTTAGGCCTCTTAGGCTCTTCCTCCAAGACCACCAAGTCCGATACCGATGGCTGTTGCTAACAGCCCTCCAATTCTCATATAAGGGTACTCTTGGCAGGATCAGCCATCGCAACGATGCTGCAACTATCCTGCGCGCTGATTCTCCTGGGGGAACAAATAACCCCTCCACGGATTGCAATGGTGGCGAGGTGAGCACCGCTCACCCCAAACAGAGGTGATCATCCTGGACAAGGGTGCAGAGGAACCGAAATGTAAAAGGACCAATGGCTGCCCTCCCAAAGAATAGACGGCCGGGAACACTGAGCTACAAAAACAACGCTGCAGGCTTCACACGGCCCATGCCCAACTCCAAGGTGTATGCCACCAAAACCTCCTTGGAGTAGAATTCAGATTTTGTTAACTGCCTTAGCCCTGTTGGCTAGACGGACTGGTTTGGCCCAGTTGGCCACAGGACATGCCGGACCAAAAGAACCGGCTTCCCAAACTGTTATAAATTCAACTGCCGGTTGGAAGTCGATGTTAAAACCACAACCACAAGGTGACATTATACTAATGAAACCCCCAGGAGATGACTGACCCACACTCACCCCAGTATCCTCGCCCGGGACCCACAGAGACCTCGGTCTCTCCCCCTCCTCATCTGCTACTGAACTTTGTCTCGCTTAACATTAATGGCTTTTACTCCCCCACCAAGCGCAAATCTGCCGTGCAGACTACATGATAGGGAAAACACAGTGGCCTTTCTACAGGAGAGCTTCAGCCAGCGGATTTCGCACAACTACGCAACAGGCACTTCCCGCTCCAATTCCTGGCCTCCAGCTGCACCAAAAAAGGGGGCACAGCAATCCTCTTCGCAAAAGGGCTGAATTCACAAATTTTGGAGACCCCACAATGCCCTGAGGGCCGCTACACTGCGATTAAATGCCTTATGCTCGGGCAATTGTACTCACTTATCTCAGTGTATGCCCCAATTCCATTTGCAGAAGGCCAAATTATCATTGGAGGAGACTTTATGGGGTCCCTGACCCTACAAATGACAGATCACACCCTCCAACCCCCATAGATTTCAGACTCGCCATGAGCCTCCTTTGTTTCTTTCTGACTCTGCATGTAGTGGACACATGGAGAGTGCTTCATCCCGCCGAGAAGGACTTCTCTTTTTACTCCCATGTGAATAGGACATTCTCCCGGATCAACCTCCTGCTGGCTTCCCCACAGATCTTGGCCTATGTCGAGAAGGTAACCATCGGATCCAGAATACTATCTTACCACGCTCCAATAACTCTGGCCCTCTGGGCTCATGACCCAGACCTGATCCTGCAACGCCGATGGAATCTGTACGATCCACATTCTCAACGAAATGCCACTGAGAGGCGATCTAAAACATTTTCAAGGGAAGCCCAAATGAAGAGACGTCCCCAGCCAACACATGGGACGCCATGAAGGCGGTAGTGTGGGGGGATTTAATTGCGCATGAGGCAGCATACCATAGACGCAAGCATCAGGTCCGACTAATCCTCGAGTAAGAGTTCCAAAGGGCTGAAGCAAACCATAAGCGCAAAGGCTGGACCCCAAAAACCCAACGAGCTATACAAGCTGCCCAGAAAAAACTGGGAGCCCACTACGTGGAGAACACAGCACATCTATTAGCCAAATCCAAGCAAAGTTACTACGCCAGGAACAAGGCAAATAAATTACTGGTGGAGAAGGAAAAACACGATCGTAGGGCTTCGCAACCAACAAGACAAGATCCAATATGCAGAACAGGAAAGACTTCAGCTGGCTGCGGCCCACCTGTCCGAGGTAATGACCGCATCACCGCGAGACCAGGAGGAACAGTTCGAGTACCTGCGAAAAGTGCCACTTCCCCATCTCAAAGACTCTTGTCAGGGAGAGCCTTGATGCCCCGATCTTAGGTGAGGAGGTTGATGCTGCTATTAAATCCCTCAAACATAGAGCCCAAGGCCCTGTCGGAAATTCAACTAGATTCTATATTATGTTCCGTCCCCAACTGGTTCCCCCTCTGGTCACCCTCTTTAACTAGTTTGGCGAGTTAGGATCGGTTACTCCCTCTATGCAGAAATCCATCACCATACTCCTGCTCAAACCAGGCAAAGACCCTAGGGACAATAGCTCTTACAGACCCATCTCCTTCCTAAACACAGACACTAACATTTACTCCAAAATCCTGGCGAACGGCCTGGCAGGCGTCTTGCCCGACATAATTAACCAGGACCAGATGGGCTTCATTAAAAAATAGGTCAACAGGGGATAACATCTGCAGAGCCCTAAACCTAATCGATATCGCGACGCAAGACTCGCGGAAGCTAGCACTCTTGGCCTTGGACGCAACCAAAGTGTTTGATAGTTGACTGGGCCTTCATGCATTTCACCCTGGAAGCATTCCGCTTTGGGCTGACCTTTCAGAAACTGGTTTTGGCCAACTACCAATCACCTAAGACCCTTCTCAGGGTCAATGGCTCCCCATCACACCCAATCCCCTTAACTTGTGGAACCAGCCAAGGATGCCTCATATCCCTGCTCCTGTTTGCCTTGGTTATGGAGCCCTTTGCCCAAAGAATCCGGCTAGACCCAGAGATCAAGGGTCTCCAGATCGCACCTCCCAGCACAAAATAGCTCTTTACGCAGATTACATCCTGCTATCCATCACAAATATTAGCTCCTTGTTGAGACCCGCTCTCACTGAGATCAATAGATTTGGGGATATAGCAGGCTTCACCATCAATTCTGGTAAATCTGTTGTCCTGGGGATAGGCTTAGAGCCAGGGGAACGAGAGTCCCTTGAGATCCTTTGCCCGGTCCAATGGAGCGAAAAAGCCATCCCCTACCTGTGAGTCCAAATCCCTGCTTGCCCGGGAGAGGTATATAGGGCGAATTTCCCCCCACTCTTTGAAGAGCTTGAGGGACCTGGAACGATGGCCATCACAGGAAATCTCTTTTATCGGGTGCATTACCGCCTGTAAATGAACCTCCTTCCGATGTTCCGTACGCCGGCTTCTCCTTACCCACCACGATCCCTTTGCCCCCTCTCCGCCGCTTGCAGAGGAAAATCTGGTTCATCTGGAAGGGCAGAAAGGAAAGGATTCCCCAGAGAACAATGATGGGCAGCGCCAAAACAGGCGGGTTGGCGGTCCCTGACCTGCATAAATACCAGGTGGCAGCTCAGCTGGCTCACATACCGAAATGGCCTGTGTCCTCTGAGCACCCGAGGTGGGTGGAAGCAGAACAATCCCACCTGTCACTTCCCTTGTGCTTCCTCCCGCACGTCTCGCCCCCACTGCGACGGTACTGGAGGAAGATGCTGTCCTCCACTAAACATACTCTCAGCGCATGGGACTGGGCCTTGAGGCGTAGGGGCATTCCGAGAGGCCTGGGACCCTCCTCCCCAATATTTCATAATCCGGCATTCTCCCCAGGGTTCCATCTATTGAACTTTACGAAGCAGACAGGTTCCCCAACATTCAACTGCGGCACTGGTGCGCTCAAGCCCTGACTCGCCAGGCGGCAACACGTGCCCCCAACCCCCTTGAGCTCACCCTAAAGGATCTCCCGTCACACGGGAAAATGTCCACTCTCTATAAACTTTTGCAGGGAGACATTCTTTCCACAAGGGCCCCATATATGGAACAGACTTGGGTGGATATTTGTGCACGGACACACTCTTTATCCTTTTTCATCACCAATAGGGAATGCACCCATAAGGTGCTCCTACGCTGGTACTACCACCCTCTCAGGCTTCACCGCATCAACCGGGCCTTAGACCCCTGCTGCTGGCACCTATGTGGACTGCCGGGATCATACTTCCACATGTGGTCATGCCCAATTGTGAAAGCTTTCTGGACACAATGCATCACCACTGTAAAAGACATCACCCAGGTGGCAATTCCACTACAACCAGAAAACATTCTTTTAGGAGCCCCGGTCCCAGGGGTATACCAGAGATCCGGAAAACGAGCCAAGCTATTGACCCAATTTCTCTTGGCCGGGAAAATCACAGTTGCCCGCACTTGGAAGACCAATGAGGTGCCATTTAGGCCTCTTTGATGGATAAAAACGTGGGACATATTGATTGCAGAAAAGGTGTCCGCAGCCAGGGCACGCCTCCTACATCGCTTCCCGAACATGGGCACCATTCCTAGACTATGACCAAAACTTCCCGGCTCTAACCAACAAACCTCTCCAGGCCAGAGGGTCCTCGATTTGGAAGAAGAATGTCCGGTGGTGATGTTCCCTGGGCCGGGCCAGGGGGAGGGCGGATCTGGGGACTGAGGGAGGGAGTGGGATGGGGACTTGGCAGGTGGGACTTTTTCTTGCTTGCTCATGATGTGTCTTCATTTACCTGTATTGCTGTCACCTGTGCGCTGGTTTAAAATAAACAAAAAAATATATATTATATATATATATATATAATGTTCGTGCTTGAGGGCTAACACTGTTTAATGCTGTAACGGCTTGATGTGCATCTAGACAGCACAGTGCACTTACATTATGGCATCACAACAAGAAAGCGAGAACCGGAGAAAAACTCAAGCGGCTTCACTTTTTTGTGAAAAACAACCCGTTAATAAACCTACACCTTAGGTGCCTACCCTGGACCCACAATCTAATACTGAAATTAGATTGCTTAGAGAATTAGAAAAATTAAGGCGTTGTGAGATCAGCAAGTGGTGGGAGGAACACTCCTTACAAAATTACATAGACGGACATATTCCGAGAGGTCTGCGAATACTTACCACACCCTCCTTCGAAGAACACGATCCAGCTATGCTGCAGGAATGGGGCGAATCCAGTAATACTTGCTCAGTAACATTTCTTAATATTCTGATCAAATATGCCCGCATGGATCGTATTAAGATATTGGCTAAGATTCAGGATATGGAGGAGGAACTGGACAAATTTGACCAAAGTGAAGAAGGGAAGAGCCTTCGCATCAGCATTGAAAATGTTTATAAAACATATGAGGAGGAAATTAAATTACGTAAACAAAGGAAATTCATCAGGGATAAACAAGATTATGAACAGGGAAGAGTAGTGACTTTTGCAAAACGTTTTGACAATTTACGTAAAAACCTTCCCAAACCAACGGCTAGCACTACTGATGATGTTCATACTGATATATCCTCCTCTGATGTTGATACTACTGAGAGTGAGGATGAACAGCCCTCTAGAAAGCTTAATTTTTTAGAGGAGATGAGACTGTTGGGTATGGAGGGCAGGCTAAACAGCGGAAAGAAAGCCAGAGGCCGAGGAAGAGGAAAATACTCGGGCCAAAGAGGCCGAAAAAAAACAAGGAGGGGAAGGCGCAGCATCCACATCAAACGCAGACAAGCCAGAGCGATTAACATGCTCTGGAGTAAAGAAATAATCCACAACAATATGAATACATCGGACATGTCTATTATCAATTTGTCCACCCATCCCCTCACCGCTGAAGAAACCAACGTACTACAAATGGGCCCCTCGTCAAGATACAATTATGCTGAAACCAGGATTGACTTTGATAAATACATGCGCAAAGTTAGATTGAAAACATTCTTCGCCATGTATCCTCCAAAACCTAAATCGAATCTCCAGGGTGGCACTGATGTCTCTATACAAGATACGCTCACCTTAAGGGACTTGGAACATTTAGACACTGAATGTGATCTAGTCACTGATGTTTGGGACCAAGAATCTGCCTCTATGTATGTCGACTCTGGTTGGCCTGGGAAGACTCTACCTAAAGCCAAGTCACGCTTCAACCCAGTTTTTAACCCAGGGGGACATGTTGAGGACTTCCAGGACTTGGGTGTCCGCGATTTAAAGAAAATCAGGAAACAACGAGTGCCTTATATATCTAACCTTACTGTATCACAACAAGGCACCATTGAACGCTTGAGCATGATGACTGATTTCATTATCAAACCCTCAGATAAAGGCATGAACATCGTCTTTATGAACCGTGGGGACTACATTAAAGAGGCTCATAAACAATTGCTGAACAAGGACTGTTATGTTAAATTGACTGAAGATCCATCAAAAATCATGAGCGATAAATTGGGCAATCTTTTGCAGACTTGGAAGGAGAAAGACTTGTTGGATGAGGACATTTGTTCGTATCTACATCCCAACTTCCCTGTGACACCGACTATCTATTTTCTGCCTAAAGTACATAAGAGTCTTATTAGACCTCCGGGCAAACCATTTGTCACACTATGCAGGGCCTTGCTAGAAAACACCTCAAGATTTGTAGATGAAACCTTGGTGTCATTTGTTACCACCTTGCCTTCCTATTTAAGGGACACCAAAGACTTTCTTAGCCGCATAGATGGGATACCATGGGAATCCACTTTTTTACTAACAACACTTGATGTGGTTTCTCTCTACACGTCAATAAGACACATTGATGGCCTTAAAGCTTGTGAACATTTCTTGCATACACAATCCTTGAATTATCTCCAACATCCTCAGATGATTCTTGAGAGGATTTCGTTTTGTCTAACAAACAATTGTTTTCTTTTTGACAAGCAGTTCTACATGCAGCTACAGGGGACTGCTATGGGTTCCACATTTGCCCTCTCTTATGCGAATTTGCTGATGGGTTGGTGGGAGAAATTTGTGGTATGGCATCCTCGAAACAGTCATCATACATCCAGAATATCCCTTTGGCTAAGATACATTGATAACTTGTTCATCATTTGGGAAGGTACTAGTGCAGATTGGTTGGATTTTTTTACTACTCTTAACATCAATGACCTGAATCTACAATTCACTGAGAGCCACAGCAAGACTGCTATCACATACTTGGATATTCGTGTTACTGTGGCTCAAGGAGAATTGACTACCAGTCTATACAGAAAGCCCACTAGCTCTAACATCCCACTCCATGCTAAGAGCAACCACCCCACCGCCCTAAAATGGAGTATCCCATATGGGGAGTTCATTCGCATACGAAGAAATTGCTCTAAGATTGAAACCTTCGATTGCGAATGCGCCCTCATGGCTAACAAATTTAAACAACGGGGTTACCCTAAGCAAGTTTTGGAGAGAGCTTTTTTGAAAGCCAGAAACATGGATCGCTCTCAGCTACTGTTAGCAGACACTTCGGAACATATCACCACTAATACTGGTGAGAAACGGTTAATTTTGACGCATGGCGCTAAAGCCCATAACATTCGGCAAGTCATGCAGCGACATTGGCATATCCTTAAATCTGATGAACATTCAAATACTTTTTTGGGTGTTCGCATTAATATCACTTTTCGGCGGTCTACCTCGTTTAAGGATACACTAGTTCCCAGCTTTATGAGGCCTATTAACAATGCATTGACCAATGGCTGGTTAAACACCAAACCTTGTGGCTTCCAGAAATGCTCCAAATGTAAAGCATGTACATATGCTGTTAACGAGACTTGCTACACACACCCTATTTTGGGTAGCAATATTAAGATCGTTTCCAGAATCATTTGTGACACGGATCATGTGGTTTATGTTCTGAACTGTCCATGCAACATGTGGTATTTGGGTAGTACCAAAGGCAAATTGAAGTTGAGAATACTGCAACACATTCGTGCCATGAGAAACATTGATTCTAACTACCCCATGGCTCTGCACTTCCAGTCCCATCATGATAGCAAATTGGAGGGTTTCTCCTTCTTTGGTATTTGAACTGTGCCTAAGTCACCAAGAGGCGGAAATCGGGAGCAACTGTTGAGGCAATTGGAGAGCAAGTCCATTTTGGACCTCGAGACCAAGAAACCCGGGGGTCATATTCTTGATGAAGAATTATATACGTTTTTAGGAACTTAATAATATATTGTTGTTTTTTATCTTTGATGAATTACTATATTTCAGGTACCTTGTATGTTCTGGTATGACCCTTTTAATATCTACCAATGTCTAACAGTATTTTCTCCTCATTCTTGCCACCATGTATATTCCCTTATGTCTTGACGTATCTTTCAGGTTGTTTTTTCATGATATTGTGTAGCCTAACTTGCACAATTTTGTTTTTAACATGTTTAGTAGTAGGGGGAGCTTTTAACATTGATCACTGTGATGGATATTTTTACACAGTATGTCTGTTGGATTCTTTATCCGTTTTTACTCTGCCCTTCATTTTGTCTCGCCTTTTACCTCTCCTTTTGCATTACAGGAGGTTATTTTATTTCACTTGTGATGTAGACATTTACACTGCAAGGGTTACTTTGGTATGATACATTTTTCATCAGGTCTATTATGACTATAGATTTTAACTGGGACTAATATTGGGTATTTTATGGTTAAAGCACTTTGCACTTTATTGAGGATGTACTTGTTGACTACTCTCCAGCTGTCCATGTATGCACGGTTTTTGTGCCATGTATTTTTTCATAGAGAGCAGGGTTATTTTTTAAACATTTGAGATACTATGTCATTTTAAACATCCATGATTTTTTGATTTATCTCTGTTAACTATGTGTATGGTTTTATGTTTTATATTACCAGTACATAAAAGGTATACATCAGTGCATCCATGGACGTAGAGCACTGTGCACATTATTATTGCTGTAGAGATCTCAACTTTCATCCCTTTTACCATTTCCCCTTCCCCTTCCCTTTCCCTTTCTTTTCTATGCTGCTATGCACTTTGCACTTTTTTGGCTGCTAATGCACTATGCACTTTATATTGCTCACATACTGCAACATTTGCTTGATCTGTCCCATCTCTACCCTTGTATATGCACGATTGATTACCATGGGGCATGCATACACGTCATACAGTTAATGTCGCGTATGAAACCCAGATTGTGGGACTGTTTTGAAGAGATGGCTATATAAAGGTGTGCGTGCAGACTTCTAGCACGGATTTCGCATACTTCTGTATGACGGGCATTTACTGACTACGCCTCTTTTTTTATTTATATTTAATAGTTTATTCTGTTTAGAGGCATGTTGTGGTCTGTCTTGCCCCCGTACAATGCACCCACAGTGGGAGCACTTTAATTGACATACTCTGTCTTTTACATTTAGCTGTGATTTTACTGTCAAGTTTCCTCCCATAGCTATTTCCTCTTGCGTTATATGTCGTCTCTTCAGCAGTTCCCACTTTCATGATTTTCGTGGCACTAGCGGCAGCATTTTCATTCTAAGAAGTTACTTAATGTTCAAATGATCAAGGTGTGTACCTTATTTCATTGTACAGAATAGAATGCGTTGCCTTTGATATGCTACAACATGGCCGCCCAGTGTCTAATATATTGTATTGACTTGTGCAGAGAGACGTTCTATGTACTGCTACCATAGAGTTTGTATATCGTTTTAAGGAGTCCCTTGTCAGTGTTTCCCCTACCTACGTGAACAAGCGGTCAGAGCACCGTGAAACGTGTTGTTCCGTTACTTCAGGTTTTCCCTTTCTTATGCACTTTGGATCAATAAAGAAGATTTTGTGCTGCCTGATCCTGCTGTCAAGCCTTTCATTTTGCTGATATTGGATATCCTTTACTCAGCTGCTCTTGGGAGTGCAGCCCGCTGGTTTTGCCCTGTCCTGGGGCACAAAATATATATCTTTCCCTTCTCTCCAACTCTTAATTTATCCTCTCATTTCCATAAACAGCATTTTTCCTCTCATTTCCATAAACAGCATTTTTCCTCTCATTTCCATAAACAGCAATTATTAATTCACTTTTTGTACCGTTTATTAAAAATGTGTTCATTGCTTTAATGAAAGCGCTATGCAAGTCTCAATAAAATACAACCACACATGATTGGATTTCAAAAATTCACCCATGCATGGATGATGGAGCTTGATTTGGAGAAACCATCAGTTTTGTAGGAAATTGTGCTGCTAATGCAGAAGCCAAACTACCGAATGAACTCTTAAGGTATTTGAACTCTTGATATTGGAATTAGAGCTGATGAGTTTTGAAAGCCAGAAAGTCTGGCGAGATGGCTCACCTTGCGACATCATAAAAATGGCACTTCAAAATAAAGCTCAATATGGTCAAAAACAAACAGAACCAATGTGATTATACAGCATTTCCCAGTTGGACTTGCTGCAAGATATTGCATTTAGATGTAAACATTTTTTTTTTAACATGGTCTGTTTGCAGCTCAAACCTCTATGCAACAGTTGAACCTTCTGTGGGTCTGCAAGCTTTCAAGTTAATGCCACAACTAGATGATAAATGTTCAATGATCAATAATAATAAACTGGAGTAAGAACAAATAAATCACCTTCTTTTAGAACCTGGTGGTTTCCTCAACTTTAAAATTTAACTCTGTACAGTATCTTTAAGGCATTTATTGCTTTTGATAAGGAGCCCTATAAACATATGCGAGGCAAAGCCTTAAAGTCCATGTTACATTTAGAAGTATTGAATTTATTTTCCTTTTTAAAACATTTTTCTAAACAATTCACACTATTTCAAGCACTGCATTCCAATAATTTTGAAAGAATACATGGAACTTCTCCAAGGATTCAATACCCACACATCCCTAGGTATGTTAAGAGGTACAACAACAAATCATAAGTGTTTTCCATTGATATGAGCAAAGACCAACCCTTGGTTGCTTTCCAAGGAAAGTAACACAAAACTGTAGCCATACAACATTCTTTTATTACATAGCTCAATTTGAGGACCATATATTTGAACATGTTGTTCATATTAAGATACACAGTGAAGTTGGGGTCATTGTTTGTTCATAATGATACAGTGAACCCTCCCAGAATTCCACCCTCATTTTATCTTGGGAACATAGCATTTCCATTAACAATAGCTTCTATATAATGTATACCATGCCATGATTCAACACCATGCTTTAATAACAGGAAAGGTCCACTCCTAAGAAGGCGTTTTCAGGGATCATCAAAGGAGGTGGCATTCGGATACCAATTCAAAGGAGCCATTTATTGTATTTATTGTGCAACTCGCAGTCCTAGCATTAAAACAAAGGGGCAGGCGTATGCAGAGATCACTTCGACTTACTCCAACCAGCTTTCAAGAACTGAATCCCAGCAACCAAAATCCATGGACAAACGGGAGCTTCCTTCTGTTCCTCAATGTCCCTGCAGTTTCTCCTAAACATAGAAACGGATGACCTTATGGGGCACTGGCTTATTCTGCTGAAGAGCCATGAGATTAGGTCCCTTGAAGTAGAGCAATCGCTGGCATTTCCACCTCTTGCATGCCAGCACACAAGGAAATGACAAACTCCCAAGGTCCAGCGCAAAATTCCTATGTAAAGAAAAGTTAAAATATAGCGGCTTGAAGAACTGTGTACTTTTGGCAGACAGGAGTCACTTAGTTCTAGCAGCCCACTTGTGTTCATTCATGTGCAATACGTCAGCAAACGCCACAGCTCATTTGTCCACAAGAGCCACTAGTCTTGTTGCAGCCTGTACCATAGGAAGATGGAGAGGCTTTAGCCATTGCTACCATCCGACCTTGAGAAAATGTTTTGCATGTTGTATCAGTGTCGTCAGGAAGAGCTTTCAGGCTTTTCTTTATTAGGCCCCATGAAATCTAGCCCCTCAATTGGAATGTCCTTCTCCTTAATCGCTTTCTGGAGCGGGAAAAAAGGGGAGAAAAAAAGAAAGACGTTTAATGCAGCCTTCGGTTCAACGAAAAACATATTCCCATCAACTAGCAGAAAAACACACAGCTTCAAAATGTGTTTCATATGCAAATTAAGGGTACTGCTATGGGAGCAGCTTTTGCTCTATGGCCAAGTTTGAAGAGCTGTTCATGTTCACTTTGAATAATTCTTTCCTTTCTGCGATAAAGTTACTTTAGAGGTGTAGCAATGACATTTTGACTATTTGGAACACTAAAGTTGAAATATAGAAGACTTTACAAAATGAATTAACACTTTGCAATCTCAATGAATGAGAGGCAAATAGCATTCCTTGATCTTACAATTAAAGTAAATGATGGCCAGTTAACAGAAAACCTGCAAACCGAAATACCATTTTGGAATTAAACAGTGTTATTCCCAAACCTTCAAAGGAGAACCTTCTAATGCTGCCAATTTTTAAGAGCAAGAAGGAACTGAACTTTGTTATATGAGTTTAAAGCACAGGAAGAGATCATCATTGAGCGCTTATGACATTAAAAAAAGACTCATTAAAAAGATTGTAAAATGTGCCAATGTAATGAACCAGATTTAAAACCATCACCGTTTGCATTTAAATAAGGAAACAGTGTATGAAAATCTTTAGTATGTGCCGTTAGGAATTTGAGTAAACCCTCAAGTACAATTGTGACAAATCAAATTCCAAGGTACCAGTGGTCCAGGGGTGAATATTGGTTTCTAAACCATCAATCAGCCCCACACCTCTAATACACCAGAATGGATTTGAACAGATTGGATTAAACAAACAATTATGAACCTGCTTGTCCAATTTTGGTGACGTGGACAGAAACGGCAGGCTGATCGCCTCTAAAGGTTGTGGGTCATTGGTTATTTGAAACACTGCACAAATACTATTATTACCCAGTGATAAAAGGAGTGTCCATTAAAGGATGTATAAAAATATCTACTTTATTATTATCATCACAACAGATAATCTAATAACACCAGTAAGCACACAGATGCTGCTTTGGTTCGGAGCGCTCTACAAATGCCAGATAAATAAAAAATAAATAAAATAAATACAACCCACCCTGAAAAGGAATACAGAGAACGGACAGTTTCTAAGAATGAAAAGGGATGCACTCTGGATACTGACAGGAGGGTAGTTGGTACGGTAAATATCCACAATAGTTTTTCAAAAGGCTTCTTGGCTTCAGCAAAAGGGAGAAAGGGTCTTAAAATGTCTCTAGGGTCATTCTGCGAAGGACAGGAGGGGTGGGGGGGTCCGAACCACAATGTACCTTTTGCTGTAGCTTCAAGGCACTTTTCAGGCTTCTGCGACAGAGTTCAAAACGGGAGTCTGCAGCAAGTATCAGGCGGCAAGATGGTTCGGAGAGCAAAGCTTGGCGAACGGCTGCAAGCTGGCCTTCACAGGGACTCGTGGGTCAGGAATCATCTCAATGCTAATCAGCGGTTCTGAAGCACTGGTTGAAACATCTATGGTTTCTTTCAGTTAGTTAATGAAATCGAATCCGACTGGCTCGAGAATATCATTTAAGACGGACAGCAGTAGATGCTCGTCACTGCACTTCTCCCCGCTTCTTCAATGGGCCTGCATTGTCCTTTAAGGCAGACGGGCCACAGCTAGGGAGCGTGTTCTAGGCCGCTGCCTTGTCCTTGGTTTCAGGTCATAGACCTTCTGGCACTCCCTATCCAGGGAGCTTGCTGCAGAGCCTAGCGGGGCACGCTGGCTGGGTACCAGTTCTGAAGCGGCTGGAGGGTTTTCCGAGTTCTTTTCTCCATCTGCTCCCTGGGAGAAGCTAAGGGTAGCAACCTTGCTCCCCTTTTGGATATTCCGGACGGAATCTGTAAAGCAGGCTGTACCTGCAGCCAGGGTCCAAGGACGAGTTCTTCTAGCAAAGTCTTCAGATCTCCTTAAAGAGTGGCTCCAGTCCCCTTTTAAAGCCAAGTGGGCCACAGTGATTGGTGTAGGCTGTGCCCAAGCCAACTTAAGTGAAGTAATCCTGCGGTCCCTACCAGCAGCCTTCTGTCTGTGTGAGGTCATAACCACATTCTCGTACCTATGAATAGGCCCAGACATGTCAATTCACCGTCATTGATACAGAGGGTGGGAGCTGGCTTCAGGTTGACACAGCTACATATGAAAAGTTGTTGGGTTTTCCGTCTCCTGTGTTATCCTCTGCAGCCAGGCCCCATGGGGGCCTGTCTGAAGTATGCCATGTCATGTTAATCACTGCCACCAGCTGCAGGGCCTAACTAAAGAGCAAGGTGGTTCCATGGAGCCTTTGTTAGTTAATTAAACAGACCATGGCAGGCAGAAGCTTGTCCTCCCCCCTCCTTGGGATGATATTAGGCCCTCCTCTGTTGTCTCATTCCAACTAAATACAACACTAAATACGACAGCGGTTGACTGTGCCTGTAGGCTGTGTCTATGCCAGAGTAGTGCGAGCATAAAAAATAGGTTTGGATTAGCCCCACACATTTTCTTGGTCGGTCTACCATCGTCCATTTATTTATACTTTTTTTTTTAAAAAGCCCGGCAAGGCCACGCCCACCACGCAGATGGTTGAATTCCTCACAACAATGTTAATGTCATGGAATCTACAGCCTACTAAAAAGGCCATAACTGTTGTGGGTAGCTGCAGCAGGGAGATTTACATTTTTTTTTAATTTCTTTTTAAATAGCTGATACTTTCAGGTAAAGAATGGAAGCTGCAAGCACGCATTACTTGCAGAAGCAAGAATTTCACCTACATTATAGAATGGCCATGTAAAAAACAAATGTGAGCAAAGCCTCAAGAACCATCAATAAAAGAATAATTGAATATCGATCTAAGATTTCCACTAGAACACTACAGCCCACATGGTGCAAAATTATATAGAACATGGACCAGATGATTTATGATGGTCAGATATTAAGAAAATTGAAAATATAGGTATCAATACAATGCAAGAAGATAATGTTGGCTATATTATCTAAAGAATTATAGAATGTATGTGATCACTGCACCGCCCGTAATTCCGCGTTCAAAACTGTCGACTACCATTACCGTGCAGTGATCAGTTAGCTCGCTGTGGCATGCATCCCCTTACCCCGTCCCCCCCCTAGCCACTTACCTTAACCACGGCACACACGAAAGTGTGCCGCTGACTTTCCTCGATCCTGCAGCGTCAGTTCCCTCCCACTTACGTGGGTCAGCGCTTGCACCACAGGGTTCCTTTTCCTCTTTCTCCAAATCTTTGACCCCCGCTGTCTGTTTAAACTGGAGCGGGGGACAGGCCTGCCACACCCCCCCATTACCACAAATAAGAGGAGCAGGGGACACCCCCACTTCCATTAGTCGCAGTTATGGGGGGTCAGCATTTTGTACGGTGCAAAGGTGCAGTGTTAGTCCAGGGCGACATTCTAGAGTCGCAGTAAATGTATAGTCCCCAATTATACAGAGGGCCTTAATGATCAAGATGAGTGGCGCCATTTATAGTATGTTTAATTTTGGAAATTAGCTGCCGACCTGTTTAACTGTGTGAAAATCGAAAAATAATGTATTACTTTTTCAAATTCAATCCCAATTGAAGGATTTATCCGGTTTAGTAAATCAGGATTTGCCAACTATAGGTTTAACGCCATAAGTATTATCGTTGGGTTGCCTGCGCTATATTCAAAGATGGCCGTTTAGATTTGCAGTTTGACCAGTGCAGCCATGATAGGCGTTCCTCTTTGGGAGCATACTGACATCGTAAGCATTACCAAAAGGTTGCATATGCTCCACTTTAAGGTGGATGTCTTTCCTTGTAGTCTTATAGTCACATCCGCGCAGTCGCGAGATGCATTAGCACATTTTACATAAGTATGTTTCTAATCGTTTGAGTTGCACTATAATAGGAGCAGAGTCCTGGACAAGCAATGCAGCGGTACAAATTAAGAAAAAGGTAATTGAGTAACCTTTACGTTAAAGGAAAATACGGATTTTGTCATTTGGTGTCATTGAGCGTGAATCCATGGGAATGATATTCGTTATAGTAACAAAACTTGATTCACATATGTCGCAGGCCAACAATGTGATTTCATTTTTTGGAAATTTCTTTTTACAGTTATTCACGACTCAAAATGTGCACTCACAACTAACCGCTGGTTAGTGATAATGGACCCATGTTAAGCATGAAATGGTGTGTTTTGTGCATGCGTAAAATTGAGGTGGTCGAGGCACTTCATGGTTGGTTAGTAGCTTGCGTGTGAGCGTTGGGAAACCGTGGCATGCAGAGAATTCTTTTATGCTTCAGTGCCTTGTTGTCGGGCTCGTCATTCAAGAAAAGTCTCATTGAGCATAGTGCTATTTGACCGTCTTTTCAATGTATGAAAAGAAGTTCTGCAGGAATCCCCTTGACCAGACCATTGAGAGCATGCAGGAGTAATAAAAGTACTGTCTGCAGTGATTGACAGCAGCTTGAATGTGGGAAACGGCTGCAAAGGGGTCGAGATTTTAGAGTCATCCTAGTAGTTTTGTTTTTTTTTTTTTTTTTTTACACGGAGGAACATACCACTACTAATCTGCCTCACCTTGAAGATGGCTTGGCCACATCAGCCAACATGTATGTTTGCGACGATTCTGAAACGAGCCTTTTCACAAGTTTTTTTGTTCTTGTATATTTATAAAACCAGCTAATGTAAATATCCCTACATCCATTCTAATAACCGTTTCCTACAATTGAACAAGCACTTTTTAGACCTTTTTTCCCCCACTTGGTTTTCAGAGGCCTTGAATACAATCACAAGATGTTTTTATTAACAGCTTCGAATGTCCAGTCTATTTTGTATGTGGGAGAGTGAATGCCCTTTTTGTCTAGTCTAGGTGTTATGTTGCTAATATGCGACTGAAATACTCTTTGCATAATGAACTCACTTTCATCAACATAATAGCAAAATGAATGAAATATTGTGACATTTATGAATTGAATATTTTTCAATTCTTTACATTTTTCGTATTTAAATTGATTATGTCAGGACCATTTTTTAAAAATAAATTATGGATTGATGGCTAGTAGCTTGCAACATTAAATTCACCCACACCTGGATATTTGAGAATGTGTTTTTAGACCAGTGATGTAATTCAATTACAATAATAATTTTACGGAGCATCCTATATTTAGAAGAAACATTGGGATATAATACATAGAAATAGCCATCACTAAACAACGCTGGTGAGAAACAAAAAACTGTTGCTGGCTAACTGCCTAAAATGCATTTTTGCAATTGTGAAGATATGGCACCATCAATTCATTTTTTGGTGTCATGCATTTAATTTCAGGCGATTGTTTATCTGGGAGAAATGGAATTCCTTCTTTTGTCTTCGGAGATCTTATGAAGAAACAGGTGCCGTTGGCCAGGCAATTAAGATCACAATATTGCCAACCTTTTCCGATATGTGTTTTCTTTTAAGTAATTGTGGTAGATTATGAATGTATCATTGACCTGAGGAAGAATCGCCCCAAAGGAACGACAGTCCGGCAAAACTAGTGTACAGAGCTGGTAAAGACACAGCCTTTAGTTGAATCAAATAAAACAAAAAAGTTTTGCCTTATCTAGATTTTTGTTTCAGTGTGTGCTTTGTTTTTGACATGAGCTATTTTTGGTAATGTTTATCAGATTATAATTTGGATTATTATTTATCTCCTATAACGTGTCAATGTGAATTTGTTTATTGTAATTTAGAAATTCTGAAATGTTATTTATGTTAAAATGTTTTTGCAGAATTTAAAAATAAAAATAAAAATTTCCTATACTAGGTTTAATGTTTTCACTTTGGGCTAAAGTGTACTTTAGTACAGTCATTGGTTCACTTTTTCAAATGTATAAATGTTAATATAGTTTGATTTATATAAAATTGGACACTTTTTAATAGGTTTTTTTATATTGTGCCGTATGGACACACCAAAACACAATAAAATCTTGTTTGTTGAACATTGTGTTACCCCACACTTTATTTCTGTATGTGGGTGTTTATAAACAGGTAGCAACGACTCAAAGGGGGTGGTACATTTTTTAAAGACACTCACCCCCCCTCAAACAAGCCCAATCCTAAATTGAACATGGGCAACATAAGGTCATCATCATGCTACATAAAACATGAGGCAGAGAGGACAAAACTTAAAGTACTGTATGTTCTAAATATTGCTAACTTATACAATCAGCTGACCATTCCATTTCTGTACCACTTTGAGAGGTTATTGGATAAATGCTTTTTCAGCCCAGCTCCAGAAAGTACTTGCCCATCAGGGGACATAAATTCATGTTGCAGGCTACTGGCCAGTCAAAAAAAAGTCACTTGCCAGCTCAATTCTATGCATACACAGAGCACATCATGCCTTACTTGCCAAGAGTCTTACTATCATTAGAAATTTCAAACTTTTAGTTTTCACCCTATCAGCCCAGACATTCAACTTTTGCAGATGTATTCCCAGGTTTCCTCCAGGTGTGAAAACCAAGTCAGAGAACGTCAGATCTGGTTTTGGCAATTGTTGCCATCACTCTCTCAGGCAAGCAGTAGCCATGACCCTCCACGAAAACATCCAAATCCCAATCAATATTGTATATATTTATTTATATAGCGCACCTGGCCCAAAGGCATCTGGGGACGTATCTTGGGGGTTACAGGCATAGCACCAATATACATTACATATGTTACATTAGCAGCAAAGTACACATTTACAGACATAATATACAGGCGAGTTATATATAGTGAATTTAACAGAATAGCTCTGATGAGAAGGTAGTTAGCGGTCATGAGAGGTTCCTCGAATGGCATTACATGAGAGGATTGATTGGGTCTTGTGTCAGAAGCCAGAATGTAGCTATGTTCTTGAATACCAAGAATGAAGGTTCTAGTCTTAACGAGTCAGAGGTAGAGAGTTCCATATGGAGGCAAGCACTGGGAAACTAATCCCGCCCAATTTTTGCAGTTTATATCTAGGTATGGATAGGCAGTGGGTTTGGGCTGCTCTTTGAGGCCGGATTGAAGTTTGCTGTGAGAATCGAGTGGTCAAGTAACAGGGAGCATTGTCTGTCAAGCATGTGTGTGTGTGAGGGCTAGGGCTTTAAAGGGACACTCATTGAGCAACAGAGAGCCAGTGCAGATTGCGTCGGGTGTCTGAGATGCGTTGGTTCCTGGGGATGTTGAAGGCCGCTCTGATAGCGTTATTTTGAATTACTTGAAGCTTGCTAATGTTTCGTTGGCTAGTCCCTAGGTAGAGGGCGTTGCAATAGTCCAGTTTAGACATATTAACGTACTGGCAAGTGTGATGCAGTTAGATGAGGTGATGAATGGCCGGCAAGCAGTGATGAGTTTGCAAGTAGATGTGGAAGCTGCAGTAACCGCATTAGTTTGTCTCGAGAGAGATAAGGAGGAGTTCAAGTAGATACCTAATGTTTTGGTATCATTAGTCACCTTGATTGTATTACCATCGATTACAAAGGAGTTGAAGGTGGTGCCCAATTTGCTCAAATCGGTTGGGGGAACCCAATATGAGGAGCTCTGTCTCGTCATCATTAAGACAGAGGTCATGTTGGGCCATCCAGGCCTGAATGACCATGTAGACGTTATTTAAGGCTTCAGTGTCCTTTGCGTGGTTGCCCGAGATGGGGATGAGTATCTGGGTGTCATCAGCATAGCTTGTGTAGGTGACACCCAGATAGTCGAGTACGTCAAAGAGTGGTTTTGTGAACACATTGTAGAGTGTAGGTGAAACACAAGAACCTTGGGGGACTCCGCAGAGGACTGGGGCAGGGTCAGCTGAGGCGGTCGTGGAGAAGACCCTGATGGATCTGTAGGCCAGGAAGGATTTGATCCAAGTGGTGGCTTTGTCAGAAAAATGGGCTGCACCTTTGAAATGGCGGCATAGGATTTGATGATTCACCAAGTCAAAAGCGGCCAACAAATCCAACAGTAAGAGAAGGGCAATTTTACCGTTGTCTTTCAAGTCCTCAATTTGGGTTTTTAAGTCAAGCAAGGCCGTTTCCGTACCATGCTTGGGGCGGAAACCGGACTGTCTCGCGACCTAGGAGGTTATTAGGTTCCAAGTAATCCTGGATCTGAAGGTAGGCTGCACGATCCAACATTTTTAATAGGAAAGGTACTGTTGTGATCGGTCTGAAGTTGGTGGGGGTGTTGGGGTCTAGTGAGGGCTTTTTTGAGTAGTGGGATAACCCAGGCATCCTTCAGATTGTCTGTTACAGTGCCTGTGCTGAAAGACTCATTGATAAGCACCGTGATGAAAGGAGCTAGCTCGTGATAGGCCTCGTGAGAACAAGGTCTGACAATTGGGACTCATACTAAATGTACAAATGTTTCCCTGAAGCAACACCCACGTAGTACAGCAGGCTGTATGGAACTACGATAAACACAACCAGCAGCGTAAGAGGATACCGCACATAATCGGTATGTGCGTCCATGGTGAGGCTTTTTCACGGAAAAGTCACGGAAACTCTTGATGTCACAAGAAGCTTCTGTGAAAACGAGGTGGATTTAACCATCCCAAAACACTCTGATGCTGATCAACTAACAATCAAAACCTGTGATTTCTAGCTATAAGACATGCAGTGTCCTTAAAGTGCACAGACTACACAAGTCTAGCAGTATATAGCTCCTACATTTCCAGATCGGTTCTATGCCTTTATGCCTCAATATTGGTTGGGCAATTTTGCCCAAACCATTTTAAAATTTTCTTTATTATGGGGCAGAGGGACTCCCACTATGCCTCTCATACTACCCCACACCACGCCACAACATACACTTATACAAAACAGATAAAATTCTGGCCGAGCAAAAGCGCGCAACCAAAATGAAGACTTAAAAAAAAAAAACAAGACTTAAATGACAGGCTACCATCCAGATCTTTTATATGATGGGCAGATCAAGGAGCCAGTGTTCCAGGGAAGATTTTGAAGTGGGAGTATTTTACTTCCTATTTTTTAAAGTTGGGAGTAAAATTATTTTTAGGGAGTCAAAATATTATTCCAATCCCCAATGGGTTATTTTATAAAGTTGGGTAGTTGTACTAGTGAGTCGCGCTTGTCCCATATCAACAATAAAGTCAATACAAACATTATTTATCCAAATTTAGCGTATCCCAATGTTGTTCTGATCACAGCAAACATGTGTTTCGACACAATGTATTTTTCGGGGCTGTTGTTCACACATTAATGTTGTGATTCTATCAGTACATGTTATCATTTGCATATATAAGCAATCATACATACATACATACATACATACATACATACATACATACATACCAGGATCATGGTTTGGGGAGGGAGGGGGAAAAGGAAACCAACAAAACATGGGAAACCTCGATATCAGAAACCAAAAATGAATAAAGATTAGCACATGACTGGTTTGCCTATTGCACATAGTATTATTGTCCACCTATTCCATTATTGTAGTAAATACTTTACAATTATTGAGTCTGTTGTGGAATCAGTGAAGCACCCCAAATCCTTGACTATTGGTTGAAAAATGGGTGGTCCCATAACTCAATTGATAATACACCCATGCATGGTGTCAAAGATAACCTATATAGATTGGGTCCTGTAATTAGTAGTACGGGATCAGATAGTGTGTTAGGAATCCCATTGTGAATGTAAATTCTGATTACAGTAATGCCAAGAAAGACTCCCAATTGAGTGAGTGGTGAGATAGAAAATAAGATGCACCAATATTTGCTGTTCGCTCTCGCCTGCAGGCCCGATTCAAATGTAGAAGTTAATACCCAATATACTGTTCATTATCCTTCATTGTATACAAGAAGGAACAGTAGAACTTACCCATATTCCTGTGGGTAATTTGTGTCTGAAAATGCCTGGTTGTTTTAATTTTTGTGTAATATTTCTCCATTCAACCTCCAAATGACAAATTGGAATTGCTGATAAAGACCTCATTTAGACACGTCTGGAAGTGTAAATTACGACTGTTAAGTAATTATTTCCAGGGCTTGCCTCTTTAGCCCATTCCCTGAATTAATTTTGAGGCTGCAGCGGGTTATTCTTTCTTATTTCTTAAATGTCCTCCTTCAAAAATCTGAGCACTGTGCTCCCTGCAAATATTGCACAAAACTTTAAGTTGTAATTTTCTCACATGGTTCCTGTTTTATTTATTGTTATACTGTTTGTTCTGTCTTCTATTGTACAATTTCAATAAAGTATGTTTAAAAAAAAGATTATAAAAAGCTGGAGAACATCATGAAATTAATGTAGAGTTCCTGGAGTTTAATATAATAGGCCAATATATTACATTTTAAAATATCCCACGTGAATCAGTAAATTGTGCGGTCCTGGCATAAGATTTGCCATGATGTCTGGTGACCCACAATATAAAAGTTTGACGATGCCCTTACCTTGTTATGCAGGATGTCCTGCAAGGATTCACCCCGGTGACCGGTGCGGGTGAGACACGCGGTCGCCATATTGTTATTATATTTATATTTTAATGTGGCGTGTGACATCATACGCACGTTGCGCAATTACATCATCATTGCAGCAGATCCCCTGAGAGGGCAGGAGTCCTTCCACCCCTGCGACGCCAGTCTTCCTGCCACAAGCTGTAGGAGCAGTGAACATCAAGCGAGCACACAACAGTGCTCTATCTCACATGAGGTGAGGTAAACCACCATCATTACATGCCGGCCGGTCAGCCTACCCTGCCGACATCAATCCACTGAATCGGATCCCTCTACACCCACAGCCCTTTGTGTAATACATTTGCTTGCCTTACCAAAGCAAGGTTCGCGTCCCGTTGCCATTGCCAAGCAACGCATGAATATTTAATTTGAACACTTCCGCCGGCAGGCGGACCCCGGACCGCCTTAGTGAAGGCCCTGTTGGCACCCCTGTTAGCGCCCTTGTGGCGTTGGTGTGCAGTCTGTCCTACCTGAATTCAACATTAGCCGGTAAGACTAACTTATTCGCCTTCCAACCTCCCGGTCCATCGCATATCACAACAACGCTACGGGAGATTAGACACTTGAACCCCGATTGTAAAAGTGTACACGCATAGCCACAACCGACAACCACCATGATTGTGCTTACATGAGGGTCATATAGAAATGCATACGAAGTTGGCCATCCATTATCTTTCTTGACATTACTATTGGCCACCCACCTAGTATCCATCGTTGTAACGCAGAGTCAGAGCCTGACCATGGCAGTATGATACTTGCCACCATGACCACTTTGCAAATTGATCTCAAGAGTCTTATAAAGTAAACAATGTATTTCACGAGTCTATGTAATGGATTCGGCCCTCCGCCCTCCACTGTTGTCCTGTATATTGCAATAACTTATTTTGCTGCTCGCGTTAGTCCAAATCAGTTGTCTTGCATATAGATTTTAAACACTTACTGTTGCCTGCAATAGCTAAATCCGATGTTTCTTACACTGGGGACCTAATCCTACGCAGCCCGCCTATTGCACCTGCCTATGCATTGTTATCTAGCCAGATTTGCTGTTTCCCGCATTTGTTATTTGACTTGCTGTTGCCCCTTTTATACTAAACTAGCCCATTCACTGCTGCCTTTGCATTTTGAAATAGCTAGATCCACTGTTTCCCATATTTGATATTTGACCCGCTGCCCCTGCAAATTAACTATGCAACTGAAATGTACCCTACTGTGCCCGTGAAACTCGAACTCTGATCAATTGCTCCTTGTATCTGGCACCTGAGGGACTGCCACCCTAGAATTTGACTAACTTGCTTCTATACTCCACTTCAAGATGAGAGTGCCTGGGCGACTACTGCTCTCCCTCATAATAAGATTAGCCTTTGCCTGCAATTATATAACCCATTTAGTTGTTGACTTCCCCTCGGCGCCTAACCCAATCTAGCCCGACTCAGACTAAACCATGGATCAACCTAAACGACCATGTGAAATCGCAATATCTTTCCAACCAGGACACCCAATCATGTAACACCACCACCAGAAACGAAAGATTGCGTTTAAGATTAGCTAACATTTTTGAACCTTTAGCTAGAACTGTCGGACCTCAAATCGCAAGAAAGTGAACCTTTCTACTGCCGCTTTTAACATTAGGGTAAAAAGCGTACGCAGCCCATTGTCGGTACATAGGTTTCGCACCCGTACCTCTCCCATAACCCAATCTACAGAAATTTCATATATACCAACAACCAATGGCCCTAATCTCAAATGTGCTTTAATAAACGCCAGATCCCTGGTTGCACATGTCACTGAAATATCTGACCTTATCCAGACTGAAAACAATGACCTCCTGGCCATGACGGAAACCTGGCTACATGCCGCTGCAGGTCCTGCCTTAATGCTAGCCATTCCAGATGGATACACCATCCTTAGAACTGATGCACGTGGAGGAGGCTTAGCACTCATCCTCAAATCCAATCGCTCAATCAGACTACCTCCTACCCTCGAATTCAAATCTTGGAAAAGTCTCACAGCCAAGCTTTCTATCAACAACTCTAAGACACTTACAATCCTTTTGCTATACAGACCTTCAGGCGCTAGGGGTACCTTCGAGGAGGACATCTCGGTTTTGTACATTTTTACCGACTATAAAGGTTTGCATGGGCAAAAAGTCAGAAAAATGCTACCACCAAAGGTTCGAACACCAAAAGTTTGCACCTTAAGTGGTAGCATTTTTTGCCCATGCAACCTTTATGGTAAGTCAAATAAAAAAAAGAATGCGGGGTTTGTAGGGGAAACCCCTGAAGCCCCCGTAAAAGACAAAAAAAAAAAAAATGAAAAGGACCCTGCAGCGCTGGTTCCCGATCACGGAAGTGAAAGGGAACTGGCACCGCAGGGAACCAGAGTGAAGACAAGGTAAGTGGGGTTTGTTTATGTTGGGGGTGTGGGTGGGGGTGTGTTAAGGGTGTGGGTATGTATGTGTTTTTCGCATGAGAAAGGTGCAAACTTTTGGTAGTTCACACCTTTCTCCTGCAAATTTTCCGGCCGCGGCAAATTCAGCCGCGGTTGGATCACGTGCATTTGGACATCTCTACCATCCTGTCCAGTAACCTTAAAAAATTCCTCACAAGTCATCCTTTTAGGAAATATTAACCTGGGATTTAATGATCCTAAAGACTTGCATGCCTCCAACGTGGCCAATACTCTAACCGAACTCGGATTTACCCAGAGTGCTCCACCCAACCCATATCAAAGGGAGAACTTTTGACTGGGTGGCAGATTACAATTGTAACATCTCTATCTCGTCAATCTACCCCACCGCTATGGACAGACCACCACCATGTGGCATTTTCCTTAGCAACCAACAAACCGGCCACTCTTTCCATCCAGAGCGAGGCCCCTCGTCCTTAATCACTGGTCCTCCCAGGGCAGCCCCCAGCGGCTAAGGGCCCCAGGGCCAAGGGCGGCTCCAACAGAGGTGGCTCCAAGACGTGTCTGCAGGTGTCAGCAGGGGAAGCCAATGAAGCCAGCAACTAACAGACACCACCAAAACCGTGAGTGTGGTATGGGTGGGGGAGTAGAGCAATCACTCCACTCCAGAAAGCCCATACCACTCTATCTTACCTCCAAATAACAGACTGCCATAATGTTAGCATGTCCACTCTTAGATGGAATTGTGAAAGTTAGCATGTCCACTCTTAGATGGAATTGTGAACGTTAAGCATGTCCACTCTTAGATGGAATTGTGAACGTTAAGCATGTCCACTCTTAGATGGAATTTGCGAATATTGGCCTGCGTCGCATCTAGATGGAACTGTGAATGTTAGCATGTGAAAGTTGCTTTTAGAAAGTGTGCCCTACAGCCTCTCCATCAAGCTTAGAAATGTGCCCAATAGCCTCTCTGGCAAATGGAACTTAGAAGTACGCCCAAGATCCTCTGTGAAAGTTGCATTTAGAAGTGTGCCCAATAGCCTCTCCGTGAATTTTAGAAATGTGCCCAATAGCCTCCCTGGTAAATTGAATTTAGAAGTGTGCCCAAGATCCTCTGTGAAAGTTGCATTTAGAAGTGTGCCCAATAGCCACTCTGTGAAAATTGCATTTAGAAATGTACCCAATAGACACTCTGGAAAGTTGCATTTAGAAGTGTACCCAATAACCTTGCTGTGAATTTAGTTGTGTTCCCAATAACCACTCTGTGAAAGTTGCATTTAGAAGTGTGCCCTATAACTCCTCTGTGAAATTTAGAGGTGTACCCATTAGCCTCTATGAGAGTTACATTTAGAAGTGTGCCCAATAGCCACTCTGTGAAAATTGCATTTAGAAGTGTGCCCAATAGACATTCCGGAAAGTTGCATTTGAAATGTACCCAATGTACACTCTGGAAAGTTGCATTTAGAAGTGTGCCCAATAACCCCTCTGTGAAAATTGCATTTAGAAGTGTGCCCAATAGACATTCCGGAAAGTTGCATTTGAAATGTACCCAATGTACACTCTGGAAAGTTGCATTTAGAAGTGTGCCCAATAACCCCTCTGTGAAAATTGCATTTAGAAGTGTGCCCAATAGACATTCCGGAAAGTTGCATTTGAAATGTACCCAATGTACACTCTGGAAAGTTGCATTTAGAAGTGTTCCCAATAACCACTCTTTGAAAGTTGCATTTAGAAGTGTGCCCAATAACCCCTCTGAGAAATTCAGAAGTGTTCCCAATAACCACTCTTTGAAAGTTGCATTTAGAAGTGTTCCCAATAACCACTCTTTGAAAGTTGCATTTAGAAGTGTGCCCAATAACCCCTCTGTGAAATTTAGAAGTGTACCCATTAGCCTCTGTAAGAGTTACATTTAGAAGTGTGCCCAATAGCATGGTAAATTGAATTTAGAAGTGTTCCCAATAGCCTCGCTGGAAAATTGAATTTAGAAGTATTCCCAATAGCCTCGCTGGAAAATAGATTTTAATAGTGCGCCCAGTAGCCTCTCTGTGGAAAATTGAATTTAGATATGGGCCCAATATCCTCTGTGAAAGCTGCATTTGAAGTGTGCCCATTAGCCACGCTGTGAAAGCTGCATTTAGAAGTGCTACCAATAGCATCTGTGAAAGTTGATTATAGAAGTGTATCCAATCGACACTCTGGAAATTGCATTTAGAAGTTTGCCCAATAGTCTCTCTGGAAAATTGAATTTGAAATGTGCCCAGTAGACGCTCTGCGAAAATTGCATTTAGAAGTGTACCCAATAACCTCTGCGAGAGTTACAGTTAGAAGTGTGCCCAGTAGCCTCGCTGATAAATTGAATTTAGAAATGTTCCCGATAGCCTCTGAATGGAAAATTGTACTTAAAAGTTCGCCCAGTAGCCTCTCTGTGGAAAATAGAACTTAGAAGTTCGCCCAGTAGCCTATCTGGGAAAGTTGCATTTAGAAGTTTGCACACTGAAAGAACATATAACCATTCATACCACACCCCACGCTTACGCTCTCCTTTACATCACCACTCAACTAGAACACAGAGATACTATGACACCATTCGGTATAATTGTTCTCATACGAACATCCGCCGCTTACTCCACATCATTCTATGTAAACACTGCTGGTCTCACACCCCCAGCCAGGCGTTTTCCCCAGGCCTAACGCAGACACATCCGTTCCGGATAAATCCTGCCAGAACTAACACATTCTCCTGATCTCTCAACCACCACACCTACCGATAAGAATCAGCTATTACACGTGTACCGCACGAGCTGCACACATATCCGGTGCACACACGCACCTTTTGACTCTCCCTACTCTCTCTACTGATCTGAACTTCGGTTCCCAAGGGCGTTCAACCTACCAGCGCCTTCAGACCATACCAATGGTATATAAGGCGCTATATAAGTGCAAAATAACAATAACTATACCTAGCCAGCTGGCCCCATCCGTACAAACTAGGAATAAAAAGAATATTACCCCAGACAATTTAATCCCTCTGATTCTCCCTATGCTCAACTCTCTGCCAGAAAACCTGGGACCTGAGACATTAGTGAATGAATAAATACAATAAAATTATATCCACCTCCCTTGACTTAATCGCGCCTTACAAAATGAGAAAAAGTAAGCCCAAAGCGCATCTCAACTCTTGGTACACACCTCACCTGAAAACACTACGCACCAAAAAGAGACAATGCGAGGTATTCTGGAGACTATCACCTTCAGAGGAAAATAAATCTAACCTTAGTACTATTACTGCACTCTATAAAATGTGAAATACTCTTGGCCAAACGCGAAACCTATAATAGAATAGCATAAGCCAACTCAAGCATGAAGGAACTTTTCGTCATCCTAAAAGAACTAGAAGGCCCCCATCCCAGTGCCAGACAATTGTGTGAAAGATAAACACTGGTGCTCCAATATACAGCAAGCCACAACTAATAAAGTCATAAACCTACAAGACAAAATTGCCCAAAAAAAGTATCATTAACCAAAACGACGCCCTCCAGCGCCTCTGAAAATACCACACCACCTAGAAATACCCTAGGCCCATCCCACTTCATGTTCTCCAAAGTATCCATCTTTGAGACGGAAAAGATCATACTCAAGCCATCTAATTGTAAGGGCGACCAATGCCCAGCCCAACTAATAAAGGATGCAGCTAGAGAGCTAGCCCCCTTCATTTCCAAACTTATTAAAGGAGAGTTCCGGGACTTTTTTTTTATTGTCCCTACGGTTCGGCCATGTGTTTTTAAGCATAACTCGGTAGATCGTGGAAAACTTTCCTATGGACCTTACCCGACTTTTCGTCCATTAACGCACTCGAAATCAGCCGCCATTTTATGATAATCCTATCACTTGCCGCATCGCCCTGGCTCACCTGCTTTTGCGGCACTAAATCAAATCCCCCGCCCCCGAGGCTGACATCAGCAGACGCGTACCGCCCATTTCCCAACGCCAAAGCACGTTTCGTGTCAACAATCGCTGCGCCTCAGCTAATGAAGTGTCGCCATGGAAACGGCAGGACGCCTCTTTCCTCAATAAGTATAAACACACCGTTTCACAACACACAGCAGCAGATTTTCGATTCCATTACTCTCGCTGTGTTACTTTGAGTATTCTGTGACTCGTTTCTGTGCTCTGGTCAGCTACCTTCGTTGATTGTAGCCCGTGTGAACAGATACCAGTACCACCGCTATAAATTATTTTACTTTCTTTACCACACAATGGCTACAATAATGCCGTATATGTACGAGCCCGAGTACACCGAGGAAGAACTACTGGAAAGGCAAGCACGCGAAAACGATGGGGATTCGGACGGCAGTTGGGAGGACCAGTCAACGGATGAAGAGCCTGGACCATGTCGCATGGACGGCGTCTCCACCTGGTGCACGTGCAATCGGTGCGAGCTAATGGCAACTGAGGAGGAGAACTGCTGCTGCCGTGAAAATTCCGGGTGCTTGGCCTACATTTCGGAAGGCGAGCCAAGTCCGCAATGCATCACCGAGCTGCCAGAGTTCAGGGAAGCCTGCCTCTCACGGACAGTGTTGAGGATGATGATGGTGCTTATGCACGAACTTTGCGGCACTGTTCGTCCACGTAATCCGAGTAACGAGTAAGTATACTCTGGTTGTGATGTCAGTGATGCCACTACTATTTCATGGTCGTCTCCCACATATAAAACTACATCTACATATCATTCGAATGCATGTAAATTGGTTCCATGTTGTGCATTTTCTAGATAGAATTTTTTTCAAAGCAGAATGACATTTTTGTACCTGAATCGACAGTGATAAGAAAGTTGTCATTTTAATACAGTTTGCATCTTTCATTTTCACAGGTGGTACAGGCTGGTGGCCTATCGTTGCTTCACTTGGTGGCTTCACGGGAGGCTCGGACACCGCGTTCGGAGAGTAATACCTGCCTGTGCGGTACTTGCCATTAGACAACATTTCCCCAGCGACAGTGGACAATACCGCGGCTTTTCCCGGGATGTGCTGCAACCGCAACTTTACAATGTGTAATGTTTATTATTTATGTTCAATTGAAATTAAGATCTAAAATAAAACCCAACATATATTTTAACAATGGTTGTTTTGATTTTTTAAATGAATCTAGTGTGTCTCCATTGAATAGTCTTCCTGTGCCTTGTCTTGTCACACCACATGTCTCCGGCCAGCATCCTCCCTCATGCTGGCCGCCCACCTTCAATCCACATAACCGTTGAACCCATATGCAGCAGACATACATATGTTATTTTGCGGGTTGGCATCAAGCCTCCCGGCCTTGCCTCCTCCCCCAAAAATACTTACCACACCACTTTGTTCAGGGTCTCCAGGGTGAACTGCACCCATATATTCTCCTGGGAGGCTGAGGTATTTATAAACTCACCCCCCTGCCTTCCATGTACTAGATCCTGCAGCCTGCCTCTTACATGCAGTTAGATGGCCTCTCCTTGGTGAGGCCCTACGGCAAACGAGTCTTGTCTGCACGACCACCGCCCCAATCCACCACCCGCCCTATCAAAGGCAGTTCGCACCGGGGTACTTGCGCTGGCAAGTGGAGCTGTCAGGGAGCGATAAAGGCCAAGAGGTGCCAAAGACCATGTACACTTCAAAGTGGTCTATAGAGCATGGGTTGTTGTTCCCATGTCTACCGCCAGACCCCGTGTCTCCTGCCAAGCATCTCCCCTCACGCTGGACGGCCCCCTGCAATCCACATAAGTGTGTCTCCATTCACGAGTCTTCCTGTGTCTTGTCTGCACGACCACCGCCCCAATCCACCCCCCGCCCTATCAAAGGCAGTTCGCACCGGGGTACTTGTGCTGGCAAGTGGAGCTGTCAGGGAGCGATAAAGGCCAAGAGGTGCCAAAGACCATGTACACTTCAAAGTGGTCTATAGAGCATGGGTTGTTGTTCCCATGTCTACCGCCAGACCCCGTGTCTCCTGCCAAGCATCTCCCCTCACGCTGGACGGCCCCCTGCAATCCACATAAGTGTGTCTCCATTCACGAGTCTTCCTGTGTCTTGTCTGCACGACCACCGCCCCAATCCACCCCCCGCCCTATCAAAGGCAGTTCGCACCGGGGTACTTGTGCTGGCAAGTGGAGCTGTCAGGGAGCGATAAAGGCCAAGAGGTGCCAAAGACCATGTACACTTCAAAGTGGTCTATAGAGCATGGGTTGTTGTTCCCATGTCTACCTCCAGACCCCGTGTCTCCTGCCAAGCATCCCCCCTCACGCGGGACGCCCCCCTGCAAACCGCATAATGCCACGACATATACACGTCATTCATTCACAAACACACCCCTGTTTCGAATTCTTTATAACCCACTTCATATTTCTAATGAGAACTTCTTTGCGCTTTGCTAGTCAACCCGTGAAGGTGCTGGTTGTCTGCTCTTCGTCTCTGTGAACTTCCGTGACCACTTTGAGCAAACTCATCAGTTTGCAACCTGTGAACTGCTCCCTGTTCTACGACAAGAAACTACTCTGATCCCTGCATCTAACTGTTTGCTCGTCAAGGTAAGGCCATGTACCATACTCATTTTGCGTCCAATTTCTTTTCGTTCAAGACAGTACATGCAAGGAACTAGTCACATGTTCTGAGTTTAGTCAAATTATTTTTGTATTTTTTTAAAGTTATTCAAATACTTATCCGCATGTGAATAACGTGTATAGTTCCAAGAACCAAAACATACCTTGCATTGAACCTTTTATGTATTTAATTTTTTAACACATTGGTATTCATAGAGAATTGTTGATCTTTACTTTTCAGAACTTTCCACAATGCCTGCCTGTTCCATTGGCGGTTGTCCTTCGAAGACCCATAATAAATCTGAAAGTACTATAATGCATGTTTTCCCTAAGACAATAGATCAGATAAGAGAATGGGTCCGATATTGCGGATATCCACCCTCTGAGCTTGAAAGTAGAGTCCTAGAAGTCTTTGCGGACAAGAGGGGTGATCGATACCGCATCTGCAGCAGGCACTTTACCTCTGACATGTACTCCACATCATTGCTAATAAAGAAGAACACACCGCGAGCGAGGCGAAAATTGCTCTCAACCGCTATTCCCACTCTATTCGTCCACATCCCTCCACTGGTGAGTCAAGTTTACGTATTTATCTCTCGGCCTTGCGGTAGTGTGTAGCATTAGCTAACAATAATTTCCCCATTTATGTATCCACTCAATATGAAGGCGGAAGATTCTCCATCCGTGTCGTTATTGCAGTCATCAGCCACTTCAAGCGCCTATCGGGTAATCTTACTTGGCTATTCTGCCACTGACTTGTTTTAGGCATGTAAATCAATAGTTTTAATTTATCGTGTAATTATTTTACCTAATGGTACACCCTTGTACTCGTCCTCTAGTCTTTGTTTTCAGTTATAATTATTGTTATCCAGAATAATTCAAGTACTGTCTTTCAGGGAGATGCTGAGGAGTCCAACGTATTGACGACTACCGTTGATGTCACTCAGATGCTCGAGGTACGTTTCAGGACAGTTCCATCGATGGAGATCATCAGATCTTGCATTCTTGTAGCGTGATTGTTACACACAATGTTTCTTTCGTTTTTAGCCATTGATATGTCCTTCTGTCGTCGCCCTCCTATGTGTCTTCTTTTTTCAATATTGTGTTCATTACTAATGAAAGTCCTATGTTTCAGGGAGTCGATGGAGCATTAGTCCAAGAAGAAGGGGGAGCGTGCAGTTACGGGTCGGCGCAACAGCTTGCAGAAGTGTGCACCGCAGTTACATCGTCCCTTGATGTTCTTATGCATTTCGAGGTATGGATACTGACAGTTCGATGAAGCGAAATCATATCACGTGATTACATCCACTATACTTCCTTCTTTATTAACGCAAGTACTATGTTTCAGGGAGATGACGGAGCTTCTTCTACAAGAACATCACCCCTAGTAGTTGATGCAGATTTCTGGGTGGTGACACTTCCAACGATGGAGCAAATCGAATCATATTTAGATATCCATTATTTATTTTAGACAACTGATCATTTGTGCAGGTCTATTTAGATGAGCCGTTCACGCCTGCACAAACTTTCTGTTCTTTTTATCAAAATAGAAAACCATACTAATGCAATTACTGTGTTTCAGGGAGTCACTGAAGCATCATCTTCAATAATATCATCAATGGAAGTCTATGAGGAGCCCGAGGTATGGATCTTGACAGTTCCATCTAACTAGATAAACAATGCGTGAATAATTGTCGTTTGAATGTTCTACACAAAGCGTTCATTCGTGTTTTGCTATTGAGAAGTACGTGGGTATTGGTCCCCAAGTACATTTTGTGTTTTCGATATTATTATACATACTAATGAAAGTTCTATGTTTCAGGGAGTCCATGGAGCGTCAGTGCGTGATGGATGTGCTTATCAGGAAAACATAGTCGTTGCAGCGCAAGAGGAAGTGGAGACATGCACACACGAGTCGGAGCAACAGCGTCCTGATGTTGAAGTTCGAGGCAAGAAAGTTTCAAAGAAAAGAAAGCAAAAGAAGGTTAGTGTCCTGGTCACTATATTATGTTGTTTTTCACTGTTAATAGTTCAATACTGTAAGTTGTGTTAAAACTGAACAACCCTTTTCCAATCTGTCCTCTAGTTGCGAGTGGGTGTACGAACTAGATCTACACAGACAGTGAAGCGAACGAGAGATGTTGCTTGTCAAACCTTTTGGCAGGGACTTGAGACTGGAGAAGCATCGTGCCAATGGGAAGAATATGAAGTGATTGACAACGGAGCTATACCACCACCAGCCATTGATAGTGAATGTCCTCCTGGTAGTTCGGATGCAGTCGGAGATCAATTCACAGAATCCACACCCGCAAAAACTAAGACGGCGAGAAAGTTGAAGAAATTGTTTTATTCACCCATCGCCGGAGAAGGAACAGATGTTGCAATGGAAGAGAATGAAGTAGACGACAATGAAACACCATCAATATCACTGAACATAGCGGAAGACGATATCAGAGATTCTACCTTTCATGTGAGTGACATGTCCTCAACGTTACAGGCCGAACCAGCTGGGATGCAGAGTGACAGTATAAGGAAAGAGGCCAAATTCATTGTATTCGATAGTTGTTTGATTGATATTATTATTCGGATTAAATGTGGGCATTTGGTAGGTGGGGAAGTATGTGGGGAACCATTGATTAATGTGACTCGTGCAATTCGAGGCACTAACCTTAAAATACATGCCACCTGTACAAAATATCATCCTTTCACATGGTCTGCACAACCTATGCTGGGACAACTGCCAGCAGGCAATCTACTTTGTGCAGCGGCTGCACTTTTTAGTGGTTCAAGTTTTAAAAAATTAGAGTCTTTCTTTCAGTTTGTGGGAATCCGTTTCATTGCGAAAACTCAGTTCTACAAATACCAAACCGATTATCTATTTCCAGCCATTAGCGAAGCTTGGAGAATGGAAAAAATGTCTATTGATAGTACATTCGCGGGCAAACGGTTCAGGCTAGCCGGTGATGGACAGTGCGACAGCCCAGGATTTTCAGCCAAGTACTGCACCTACCACTTTCAGGACATGGAAAGTAAGAAAATTGTGAGTTCGGTGGTCGTGCAGGTGTCACAAAGTACATCCTCAGTGGCCATGGAGAAAGTTGGCTTTGTAGCATCATTGCAAGAACTACAATCGCGGGGAATGGTGATCGACCTGATAGCCACGGACAGACACGTTTCAATTGCCAAGACAATGAGAGAACAGTACAAAAATATAAATCACCAATTTGACGTTTGGCATCTTGCAAAATCAATCAATAAAAAATTGTCGGCTGCAGGTAAAAAAAAAGAATTGCAAGGTATTTCACAGTGGTCCAAGTCAATCAGCAACCATCTTTGGTGGAGCTCAAAAACATGTGGAGGGTCGTTGGAAATTCTACTGGAAAAATGGCGGTCAGTAATGCCACACTGTACGAACGTTCACCGATGGAACACGAACCAACATTTCCACAATTGTGAACATGGCCATTTGTCCACAGAGGAGACACGGAAGAAGAAGTGGTTGATTCCTTCATCACCCACTCACAAAGCCATTGAAAAGATTGTATTTGATAAAACTATAACAAAAGCTTTGAGGGGACTCACGGAATTCTGCCACACAGGAGATTTGGAGGTGTTCCACAATATGTGCCTAAAGTACAGGCCAAAACGATTGCATTTTGGCATGGAGGGCATGATAAATCGGACTCTTTTAGCGGTCTTGGCACATAACCATAATGTTGGCCGTCAACAAAGTAGGACGACCGGAACTTTAGGGACGCTTCGCTACAATAAGGCCTTCACTAAAAGAAGTAAACAATGGGTGATCAAACCAGTGTTTGAGGATATGCAATATGAGTTTATTGAGAAACTTATTGTTGACGTCCTAGATAGGCACATAAATGGAGTTGTGAACGAACCTGTGCAGGGGACAACTGCATTGCCACCCAACATTGCATCTGTTCCATGTCCACCTAAAGAAGAACTCATTGAGAAATACACATCCCGGTTTAAATGATTGTAATTTGATTGTCTGTTCTCTCAAGTCTCCTCATGTCGCAGGCCCATTGAATATGTGCATCTAGCCAACCTTGTTCATTTGCGCATTAAATTAAACCAAACAGTAATATAAATCATTTTTCAATAAATATAGAATCTCTCCGTATTTATGGTTCTGTGTGGCTGCAAAGCACGCAGACAAAATGCAAAGATGGAGTGTAAATTTCAAGTCCTGTGAGAATGCCTTACACTGAATGTAGCTAACTTGGAATGTGTGCTCGTTCGAAGTGAAGGTCAGCTGCTTTGATTTTTTCTCGGGTGCCAGAATGGCCCACGACTCAGAATAAGGTTCTATTGTATTTTGACCTTGACAGGCCTGGACCACGTAAGAAACGATAATGAATATAATTTCAGAAACGAAAGCCATTTCATGTTCGTTCATTAGAAGAAATAACGTCGGCATAGAAGGAGTGGTATTTCGGGGCTGCCCTACGCACAGACGCAATGGAAAATGCAAATATAATGTAAGTAACTCTTTAGATGAGTTTATACCGCAATTTAATTACTATACAGTTGCTTTAAAGACGGGTTAAGTTGTACTTGTTCGTTCTATGTGGCATGTTGTTTTGTACCGCGCACTATCTTGGGGAGAATCGTCTACTTGGCCCCCTTCTCGCCCCTACCTGCAAGGCTAAAAACCTCGGGGTCATCTTCGACTCCACACTCTCCTTCTCTCCTCATATATCTGACGTCTCTAAGAAGTCACACTACCAGCTGCACCTCCTCAGAGGTATTCTTCCCTTCCTCTCCTTCCCCCAGAAGCTCACTGTCTCCCGAGCCCTGGTTCTCTCTAGGCTGGACTACTGTAACAGCCTCTATCTTAATCTGCCTGCCTCCACTCTCCGCCCTCTGCAACTTATCCAGAACAGAACTGCAAGACTTGTCCTTGGCCTCAAGCGGGCCCTTTTTATTTATTATTTATTATTTTATTACGCTACTTACCTTGTACTGCACTTCCCCCCCACCTCCTCTCCTTGCACTTTCTCCTTTTCCCCTTACCTCTGCACTTGCGCGATCTGAATGACACCTGGCCTAGTAGGATCGTTTGTCTGTCTTCCCCTTGTTCCCCTCCCTCCCTGCCTCGTCGCGCCTTGAAACACTTGTGTATAGGCGCGTTACAAATACCATATCATATCATATCATACTTTTACGGAAGCACCTCAAAACCTTTGCTTCTGCTTTCTCTCTCCCTCTCCCCTGCTACAACTGGTCCACTGTCTGCGATCTCGGTCCTGGGCCCTTCCACTCTCCACCTGCACTCCCTGTCAACCCCTGCACTGGGGGACTGTCTCAGTATCCTACAGCCCCCCTTGACGTTTAAAACCCAGTTGCACTGTCCTAGCTATGAAATAATTTCCAGACCTAATATATAAAATGAATAATTTTAATAAAGATCTGATGGTGAGACTAATTTCCTTTTTTTATGTTTTTCAAATAGATACATCGTCCATTATTGTCTGTGTCACGAGTACCAGACACCGGCGGATGGCTTCTATAATCGCCAGTTGCTTCTCCGCGTGAACAACGTTAGCACCCTGACCATTTTGTGGGACGATCGCCAAGTACAAGTATGCCCTTACGCGGTACTAACGGCTAGATGCAACATACAGACCGTTGTGGTGCCCTAGTGCCTCGTTGTTGGAATAGCCATGCGATTATCAGTGCGACCGAAGAGCTTATTTTATCGTAAACCAACACCATGTCTACTGCACACGAACATCGCTTGCCTCAAGACGAAATATTTTGGATCGAGAGCAAATAAAAATTCATTTATCTAAGACCCTGTGTACAGCAAAGGAACATCGTGTGCCTCGAAACGAACTTTTCGGAACGTGAACAAATAAAAATGCAAATCGCTGAATATTCTCAAAACATTTGATGTCAAATAAATGTACTTTGCCAAATGTACAATCTTGCCGTTTGCTTTTAAACCACTGTTTCATATTCCGAATTGTGGCGCTGTATTGTGAGATGATCTAAGACCCTGTGTACAGCAAAGGAACATCGTGTGCCTCGAAACGAACTTTTTGGAACATGTGCAAATAAAAATGCTAATCGCTGAATATTCTCAAAACATTTGATGTCAAATAAATGTACTTTACCAAATTTACAATCTTGCGGTTTAATTTAAAAGTACAGTTTCATATTCCCAATTGTGGCGCGCTGTGTTGTTTGAGCTCATCTGTGTTGATTTCCTGGTTCTGTGTGGAGTCGCGTAGAAGACGCCTGGGCGCGTTTGCCTACGCAGCTCAGTCACGTCACGGATAGAGGCGGGGAATATGAATGTTTTGATCAAGTCTGTTTCAGGGGCGGGGGATTTGATTTAGTGCCGCAAAAGCAGGCGAGCCAGGGCGATGCGGCAAGTGATAGGATTATCATAAAATGGCGGCTGATTTCGAGTGCGTTAATGGACGAAAAGTCGGGTAAGGTCCATAGGAAAGTTTTCCACGATCTACCGAGTTATGCTTAAAAACACATGGCCGAACCGTAGGGACAATAAAAAAAAAGTCCCGGAACTCTCCTTTAAGTCTTCATTTTCTTTGGGCACTATACCAAGTAATCTCAAAGAATCTTGGGTGCTTCCTCTACTTAAAAAAAAAAAACAGACGCTGGATCCGGCCATACCCACAAACTACAGACCAATCAAAACAGTACCATTTCTTCAAAAAAATTATAGATACAATGGCCTACCTCCAAATACAGAAAAATCTGGAATCCATCCTCCTGTTAGGAGCTCGCCAATCTGGCCTTCAGCCCCAGCATGGCACTGAAACTGCTTTAATAGATCTTAAGGCCCAGATAGATGAGCTCAGGGACAAGGGGAATTTAGTCTTGCTCCTCCTCTTGGACCTCTCGGCTGCATTTGACCTTATGGACCATGAGGTCCTGCAACCACTTGGACTCGGTGGCTCACTTCTCTGAAGAAGCCATAACTTGGATAGTCCTTTCTCAACAGGACCATGAGGGTCTTTTCCACCACGGGGGCAGACCAGGTTCCCATTTCTTGCGGGGTGCCCCAGGGATCATGCGTCTCACCCACCCTATACAGCATCTTCACAAAGCCCCTCTTCGATGATCTAGATAATCTTGGTATCACCTACACTAATTATGCCGATGATACCCAGATTCTCATATCACTTACTGGGGATTACGAAAAGGATTTGGCCTTGGTGAACAAGGTCTATCTCATCATCCAGGCATGGATGGCTACCCATGGACTATGCCTGAATGACGACAAGCCCGAGATCATCATTCTGGGAACCCCCTCAACCCTTAATAAATTGGGACCCAAATACTCTACTTTTAACATTGATAATAACCTTATCACCGTTGCTAGCGAGGTGAAAACATTGGGCTTCTATCTGGATTCTACTCTTTCTTTCAAGAAGCAGGTCAATGCGAAGGCATCCGCCACTGCATACACTTGCAAATTGATCAGAGCAAGTAAACCCTTCCTGTCTAACCAAAGCTGCTTGACCTTGCACAGACCACTCGTTTTGTCGAAATTGGATTATTGCATTTCTCTTTACATTGGAGGAAATAAGGAGATCATCAAAAAAAATCCAATCCCTCCAGAATAATGCCCTTAGAGTCACTCTCGGAATAGCCAGTAGAGAGCATATCTCCGAAACTAGAATAAATAATTGGTTGACAACACATGATAAAATCCAACTTAAAACTGCTGCTTCACTCACTTACAAATGCTTGCACAATGCTGCTCCTTGCTACCTCACAGAGAGATTCAACATGAAAGTCCCGACCAGACTCACTAGTACTAACTGCCTATTAGTCCCTAGATTTAAACTCTCCAGAGTAGGGGCCGCAGCTTTACGGTCAAGGCTGCCCAACTCTGGAACTCACTACCCCTGCCTCTACGCGAGGATGAACCCTACCTAAAATTCCGTCACAATCTCACAAGATGGCTTAAAGACGCTGGCAAGTAAGGCCAAAGCCATGCTCTTCCGATTAGTCCTACCAACTTCTGGCCCACCTTGACTACCACTATCATTTGTTCATATTTGTGCTCGCACTCTCCTTGTCCTTGGACACTGACAAATGACTTCCTCAATAACGCCTTATATATAAAACCCGACTTATATTTTGAAGCATATTCAACTGCATTATGTAAATGTTACCTGTATATATTTTTGTTGTACATTTAATTGTATTATGTAAATATTATCACGCTATGTGTAACTAAGCTGTGAGTTATCTTATGCAATGCGCCCCGATACCTATGGGTCTGGTGCGCAATACAAGTAATAAAACAAACAAACATCACACCCGCTAACAACATTGCCAACACAATCATGCCTAAATAATATAGTAGCAGTCCCGGTGATAATGAACTAATATTTCCTAAGGTAATTTGATAATCACCCGCTAGCCCAATGGAATTTAATTGCCATTTTCTGGGTGATCCAAGTGAATGGATAGTCCCCGATTTGTATTAACAGGTTTAAATCGGTTGTTTATTTGGTATGGCATAGCACCATTGTCCCAGAAGGTTCCTGATTTAATTTAAATGTGCCATTGCTGCTCTCCTGGCCAGGCCATTGTATGTCCTGGGTTGTCAATGGTGGCATGCAATGCACCCTGGCTCATATGTATCCATAAATACTAAGTGTGCAGCATAGATAATGCTGTCCATTGGTACCATAGGGTGGCATTTGTGGTGCTTCCTCCGTCCACAATGATTTCTCCTTGAGCAACTCCCTAGTATCCCCCCCCCCCGCCCCCGGAGCAGGAATGATAACGGCAACAGCTACTGGGATGAGGATCCTGCCAGGATTAATGTCAATGTCGGAAGTATGGTCAATTCCCTTAATCACTCGACACAAACCCCCCCCCCCCCCGCGCCTTTTCTTCTCGTTACCTTAATCATGTGTTTGGGTTTTGGTGCCAGGGTGTGTTTGCAAATAGGACAAAAGGGCAGAATTGCAGAGAAAGAGAGGAGGGGGGCCGGGGGGAGGCAGGTGCATGCTCCACTGTCTCCACTGAAAATCTTCCAACGATTCCAGCGAATCTCCTCACAGCATGCAAACTCTGAAATAAAGTGTTCCTGCTCACATCTCTTATATGAGCCTGGTGCCAAAGGCGCCAGGACTGAGTCCAGCCAGGGGCCCCGTGTTTATGGGTCGCAAAGGGACATAATTGAGTCAAGTGACCCATTTCCCCCATCACTAGATGGTGTGGTTGTTGTGTTCTGGGGCCTGTGGCCATGACCGCAATCCCCCTCAAGACCCCTCTAATGGGTGGTTTCCCCCTGGCCCTGGTTTAGTGGGGTTATTGCAGTGGAACTGCCCGATTAATCGTGGAGCGTGCATATGCTCACTGGGTTCCCAGGTCCGATCTATAAAGTAGTATAACTGGGACCAGACCATTTTAGAGCCTAGGATCCTTTTAACTTCATATTCTGGTTCTCCTTCAACTACTCGGTATCCGGTGGAGTATCGATCTGCGTACCTGGTCTCAATGGTTTTAGGAGGGAGACATGAAGCACCGGGTGGATCTGCATGTGTGCCGGTAATTCTAATTTCATGGCCACAGGGTTGATCACAGCCTGGATAGTGTAGGGTCCCAGATATCTGGGCCGGAACGCCCGTGGTCCTTTCAGGGGGATGTTTTTGGATGGTAACCAAACCTTGTCTCCGACTTGGTAGTTGGGAGCTTCCCTTCGGTGTCGATCTGCAAACTGCTTCCGTTTCTCTTTGGCTCTGCTGCTTCCTTAAAAACCTGGGTAATGGTTTTGTGGAAGGTCGTTACAGCGGGCATTTCTACCGTTTCGAGTGGGTCGAAAATGCATGTCCGTGAATGTCGACCGTACACAATGTAGAATGGGCTTTGTCCCGTACTGGTGTGAATGGAGTGGTTATATGTGTATTCTGCTAACCAAAGTATGTCCTTCCAGGTATACTTGGTTTGTTGCAGCATACACCTTATGTATTGGTCGAGGGTCTGGTTAGTCTGTTCGGTCTGGCCGTCGGTTTGGGGGTGATGGCTTGTAGATAACCGGAGGTCGATTATGGCAATTTTACACCATCTTTTCCAGAAGGCAGAGACAAACTGAGTTCCTCGGTCTGATATCAATATTGATGGGAACCCGTGTAGCCGGACAATCTGTTCCAAAAACACGGTAGCCAGAGTAGCAGCAGTTGGGAGACCTTTCAGGGGAATAAAATGGTCCATTTGGAAAACAGATCTACGACGACTTAGATGGTATTGTATCTGTTACAGGAGGGAAGGTCTGTAATAAAAATCCATTGATATTGTATGCCAAAGTGCTGGGGGTACTTTTAAAGGGCATAGCAGCCCTGCGGGACTTTGTTTTTGGGACTTGTGTTGTGCACAGGTGCCACAGGTTGCGATGAACTGGACAATGTCCTTTCGCCAAGTTGGCCACCAGTAATTTTTCTTCATTTTAGCTTGGGTTTTGGCTATTCCTGGATGACCTTATATTAATGAATCGTGATAGTTTGCGATGATTTGATTCTGTAATTTCTTATCCGGGATGTACAATCGTCCTTGGTAGTATGGTAGGTTGTCCACGATCGTATACCAGTCTCCCTTCCCTAGCCATTCCTGTTGCGCTGGTGGACTCATCAAGTGTTGCAGGTCAGATTTTAAGTTGTCTAGAGTGGTGGTTGCGGCAATCATGCCTTGGATTCGTCCTTCAGGGATGATGGCCACGGGTTCTGGTGTAGTGAATGCCTCTTCTCCCTCACTCATGGGTGACAGGGGCTCCGTTTTTCCATTGCTTACTCCGGGTCTATAGGTGATGGCGAAGTCGTATTCCGCAAAGAAGAGAGCCCAGAGGAGTTGGCGTGATGATTGCGCTTTAACGGTCTTCAGATATTGTAGATTGCGATGATCTGTGACAACGGTGACTGTATGTCTAGCTCCAAGAAGATAATGTCTCCAGGCTTTGAATGCTGCCTTAATTGCTAGCAGTTCTTTATCAGTGATTGCATAAATCAATTCAGGGGCTGAAAACTTGCGAGACCAGAATGCCACAGGATGCAACTGACCTGTTTCGGGGTCTCGTTGTGACAGGACTGCTCCCATTGCTATGTTGGAAGCATCAGTTTCGACCACGTATGGTAGTTCTGGTCGAGGATGCCGTAGAATTGGTGTTGTGGTAAATGCCGGTTTTAGCTCCTAGAAGGCTTTCTCTGCCTCTGCAGACCAATTAAATTGTTTATTGTTCCATAGTAAAGAGGTGATTGGGAGGACGATCTGGGAGAATCCGGGAATGAACCGGCAAAAAGTTGCCGAACCCACGTACACTCTGTACTCCCTTTATGGATGTTGTGAGGGCCAGTTAAGGATAGCGTCTACCTTGCGTGTGTCCATGCCTATGCCCCGTGGTGTGAGAATAAAGCAGAGGAATTCTACCTCTGTCACATGAAAGAAGCATTTCTCCAATTTGGCATATAGCTGGTGTTGCCGCAGTTTCTCCAAAACTGCCCGGACATGGCTGACGTGGTCCTCCTTGGTGGTCGAATAGATAAGAATGTCATCAGTCCAACAGTTCGTGGAGCACGTCATTCATGAAAAATTGGAACGCAGCCGGGGCATTACATAGTCCAAAGGGCATAACCGGATACTCATAAAGGCCATATTTCGTGCTAAAGGCCGTGTTCCACTCGTCTCCTTTTTGGACTCTTACTAGATGGTAGGCCCCTCACAAGTCTAGTTTTGTATATATCCGAGCGTTTTTGACTTGATCCAAGAGCTCAGGGATAAGCGGTAATGGGTACAGATTTTTTTTTACCGTGATCTGGTTAAGTGCTCTATAGTCAATGCAAGTTCTCAGCTCTCCCTCCTTTTTAGGCACAAAAAAGAGGGGCGAGGATGCAGGGGACTTGATTAAGCCATTTGCCAGATACTGATCGAGGTAGGTTTTTAGATGCTGGTTGTACTGTTCTGTTATGGCATAAATCTGGCTGTAGGGAACTTGAGCTCCAGGTACAAGATCAATCTGCCAGTCAAACGGTCTGTGCGGAGGTAGGGTGTTTGCTTGCTCTTTTTGAAAGGCACCTTGGTAATCCAGGTATTCAGGTAGTAGTGAACTGGTGAGGCCCAGTATGGTTTCTTACTTCGACGAACCTGGCTGGTAAAACCATTTAATGAGAATCCCTTGTTATAACAGGTGTCGGCACAGCCTCGGCGAAAGGTCAGAACTCGTTTACACCAGTCAATCCTGGGATTGTGGGTCTCCAGTTAGGGCATTCCCAATATCATATGGAACTGTGGAGCGCCGAGGAGATTGAAGGTGATGTCCTCTTGGTGACCGTCCCGACACAGAAGCTTGACCTTCTCGGGGTAATGCGTCACTGGGCCGGATGATAGCTGAGATCCATCAAATGCTGTGACGTTTTCCGAAAAACCTGCTTCCGTCGGATAAGAAGGCCTAACAGGGTAGCCAGATCTTGGCCCATGTAATTTCCCAGAGCCCCACTATCAATGTATGCCTCCAAGGCATGTATTTATGAAAGTTGCTCGTGGTTTACCAGGAGCACAGGGATGACTAGATGTGAGGTCTGTATAGGTTCCTTTTCACTGCTCGACAAGTCCTGTTCTTCTTCTTCACCCATCCTGGGTGGTTTCACTGGGCATTCTCGCAGATAGTGACCTACCACTGTACAAACAAAGATGCTGCTGTCTCCTTTTCTCCCGTGGCGAGTGGGCCCCGCAAGCCTCAGATTTGCATTGGCTCGGACTGATAGTGTGATTTGGTTTGATTCTCACAGAGTCGCATGTAGATCGACCGCCCCTCGTCCCTGGCCCGATCCATCTTCCGTTCCTGCCATCTGTGATCGAGCTGCACTGTCAGGTCGATGTATTCAGCACATCTTTCTGGGGGATTTACTACTGGGGCTAATACGTACTTAAGTTCCCCTTGCAAGCCTCGGTAAAAGAGCGTAGTTCTTTTCTCCTCTGGCCAGTAGTTTGTGCTATCAGACGATTGAAGGAAGTGATATATATATGTTAGTAAGTCTTGATTACCCTGCCGTAGTGATAACAGGTCATTGTCCAGAGCCCGCCCTCGAGTATGCCGTGCAAATAGGTTCTCCATTTCACGTTGGAAACCTCCAAAGTCTCGAAGCAAAGGATCATCCTGGTTTCCCAAGGGTATTGACCAGTCCGCTGCACTACCTCCCAAATATGAGAGTACAAATGCCACTCTAGCTTGATCGTTGGGGAATGCCCCAGGTCTGCACAAGAAATGTAGGCGACATTGATTCATAAAGATGGCGTACTTATTTGGATCGCCCGTGAAGCATTCTGGTGGGGCCAGGGGACCCTCCCCTGGAGAACCACCTGTACTGGTGTGGGCTGTGGAGGTGCGGCAGGAGGGGCATACCCCGGCAGTGGGGCCTGGCCTGCCTGTGCCTGGAGCATTTGCCTTGCTAGTTCATCTGTCAGCTCCCGGTTCACAATTAGATCCTTCTTTAGGGCATTTGGTTTCCTGTCTTGAGGCATGAACTTCAGCCCGTAACTCTCCCAGTAATCGGGCCAACTGGTCCGTTTCAGAAGTTTCCATAACAACCAGGCAGAGATTCGAAAAGGCTTCGCGTTCTGTTACGCTCACCTGGTCTCTGCGGAGGCGTTGGTCGCAGCCCTTCCGGGGGTGAGGTCGCTCGGGTCCGACTTCGCGCTCTGTGCTTATGTGGTGACTGGTGGTAACAGGTGATGCTGCTCGGGACTGCTCCTGCGTGCAGAATAGGGGGCGTGAGTATGCCAGCCTGTGCGCCTGATCCCCTTCCAGACCCCTTCTCCCAAAACGTGGTACCCGTGGAATGCGCTGTCCGTGGAAAGCTCACCTGTCGATTAGTTTTGGCGAGCACTCCGTCCTGCTGCTTCTGGCAGGGGCGCTTGTATGATCTGGACCCAGTTCCTTCACTGGTCCCTTGCACTTGGTAGTCCAGTCCTGCTGCAACTAAGCCACGATACTGCAGGTAAGTGTTCCTGTTTGCCTTTCTTTGTTTTTGTTGTATTGCTGTCCGTTCCACTTTTGAGATTTGTTCTTTTGCCTTCTTCCCTTGCAGGTGATGTTGCCGGCCCGGCAGAAGCTACAGAGCTCTAGGCGGCACCCAGAGGGAATGAGGAACGAAGCTGCAGCTGTACAGTAGAATACCTTGCTTTGCAAAACTTCTACGCTTATGGAGTTGGAAACATGATCGAAAAATAAAAGATAAAACATAACCCTGTTACCACCAGAGTTCTAACCACCCTTGTTCATTCTAACCACCCTTGTTCATTCTACATTAAGGCACATCAATTTGTGCGTGTGACTGACCCCTAACTTGTTACAAGACAGGAACATACCTCCAGGAGATACTGGAGGAAAGTTCAGGACTGTGGGAAAATTCTCCAATGCTCACACTGCTAGATCACTTCTGGCAGAGCCTGTCAAAAAGATAGAAAGGTAAGAGAACCGGCAACCCTGACATTCTCTACCCTAATGGGGTACCAATTATAGTCCAACATTTTACATGTGTAAGAGTGCAAGATACTTACTCTACTCATCATTCAGATAGGCGTACTCGGGTAAGGCATAGACCCAGTCACTTTCTTTTTTGCTAATTCAGGACGCCTGAAGTCAAAATTCCCAAAACTACACATCAGACATTGCTTACCAATGACAATCCCTGTTGGATGGTTGTTTTCCAGGCCCGGTGGGTACCGTATGTAAACTTCTTTTGCTTCCCTCTCTTACAGTCTCTGATCTGGAGCCAAACGAAAGTGCGGGATATCATTATTGCTGTCCAAACAAGCTGGCCCTCACTGTGTATAAAGTGCGGGATAGCACATAACACTTTACATAGCGCTATGCAGTCATGGTCTCATAAGAGCTTATCTTCCCCATTTATACCGTAACAAAGTAATGTGTCCTATGAAACCCATATTCCCTGGGAGGCGCGAGCCGAGCATATACCAGAGCGTTTTTGAAACGCAGTGGCGTTTCACTAACCAGCTCATGTATTCCAATATTTCTGGCAATTATTGCAGCTCATGTATTCCAATATTTCTGGCAATTATTGCAAAGTCCAGCTCTGATGAAACCTTACCTGTCCGACTGTGTTCTCCGACAGTCGGACACTACTGGCTCTGGACGTCTTGTCCCACACCGTATTCAAATGATAAACAATCCCCCTCTAGTGGGCATAGAAACAGGACAGGAGTTCTAATAGTGCTGGTGGCCAAATGATTCCGCCAGAATGCTACCACTATAGCTTCCCCCCCCCTGCACCCACATGTAAACATAGGACTGTATCCTCACTTTTAGGCAATCACATTGGTAGGGTAGGAAGCCCAGTCGTACAGTGAAATATAGAAATATTACATGACTCAGCAAAATAGAGCAGTTTAGCTGGAAACAAGATAATACAGCTCCCCCTAGAGGTACCGCTGAGGTCTGTTCCTCACTGGTCTAACGGGGAGACTCAATTTTAGTCTGATGTCCACTTGTTCCCGTACAGGGAAACGGGAGGTGCAGGGACTGCTGGGAAATGTCCCAACTAAAATCCATATCCCAAGGTGTGTATGTCCCGAAACGGGGATGGTCACTATGGGCAGCATCTAGCTGCATCCCCTTTGTTTGGGGTATCATGGAGGTAGATATATCATCCCGACAACCATATGCGACAGCAAAAAAAAAAAAATAGAAAGATATCTGTTGACTCAATCAGTGTGTGAATCGCAAGAGTTTCCCCAACAAGAGTGTGTGGACCTCTTGGAGATTGGTTAGGTAATAGCATAAATGCCACATTGTCCCATAAAGAGTTTGGCGTCTCTACGGATATACCTACTCTCCTCGTGTGCATAGAACATTATTGCACTCAACAGAAATATTTAACCCTTGCTTCACTGTATCAAGATAATAGATCCACTTCCGTTTCCTTTTGTCGAGTAGTGCGGTCAAATTTCCCCTGCTAGATTGCGGTTTAAGGGTTTGCAATACAATATCTTTGTCTGTATGTTCCAATTTGGAATAATGGTCAACCAAAGGTATGTCAGCTACCCTATTCCTGATGCAGGACCTGTGTTCCGATATACGTTGTTTCACTTGTCGGATGGTTTTGCACACAAATCAAATCACACGGGCATTGAATTATGTAAATAGCATTTTTTGTCTGGCAATTAGTGTGCTGCCTCAATTCCCATTTAATGTGTTCGTGGTCAAACCAATGTCTTGTTTCAGTGAATTGACATGCAACGCATTTACTGCATTTGTAATGACCGTAATGGGGAGGGGTGGTGAGGCCCCATTGGTTCAGGACAGTCTGTTCCCTGCTAGTATCCCTATGTGTGTACAAGGTTTTGTCACAAGTTACTATTTCTTTTAAATGCGAACTTTGGCTAATGTCCCTTGTTGTTTCGCAAGATGCCAGTTTTTACTGATTATTTTTTGATGGTGTTACTTATCAGACTGAATGTGGTTCCACAGATAATTCTCTTATTAGCTGTTTTTTCACGGGGTTCAAACATGCATCTTGGTGCATGTCAGATTCCCTCTTGTAGTTTTCTGGATCATTTTCTTTGGGTAACCCGTCAATGAGCCTTACCTTTAATTGGTCTGCATGTTGTTCGAAATCTTGTCTTTCGGAGCAGTTCCTCCGGATGCGTAAAAATTGACCATACGGTAAGTTTAATTTAAGACTTGCGGGATGGAAACTAGTAAAATGTAACAGACTGTAGGCTTTCTATACAAGGTGGCATGTAATCCATTTGTTGATTTAAGAATTTTCAGATCAAGGAAGTCTAATGTATCCATGCTCCAATCAAAGGTAAATTTCATATTGGCATCACATCCATTCAACCATTTGTGAACTCCATTAATGTTACCGTCCCCCTCCAGATTAAAAAAATCATTATCTTTGTACCTCTTCCATACGGTAATGTGGTTCCCAAGTTCATTGGGGTTCACATGTTCTTTGTTTTTGCCTGAGATGAACCAATCCTCAAAGTTAGCCATGTATAAATTTGCTTATCATGGGCAAACATAGCCCCCATGTTTACACCCTTTTGTTGTTTGTACATCTGGTGTTTGAAAAGAAAAAAGATCACGGCTAGCATTGCACACTCAGAATGAGGCCTGTGAAACAGCCCGTAGGTCCAAGTTCTTTGCCAACACCCCCAAACTCCATCTGGGGGATGGACGTATACAGGGCCTCTACGTCCATCGTGACCAAGAAGTCCTGTGGTTCAATGATTATGTCCTGTATTAACTTAATACACGGATTAACTCAATCGAATCTTTGACATATGAGGGCATTTTCACCACAAATGGCTTCAGAAAAAAATTCAATATAGACCGACATCGGTTCCAAGAGGGAATCGATGCCGATACAATAGGCCTCCCAGGCGGTTGAGTCTTGTTCTTATGTACTTTTGGTAATGTATCTTCGGATATGCTTTACAAAGAAACTGCTGTTCCTCTATGCTTCTCTATCCCTCATCATTAGCATGGTTGATGAGACTCACAATCTCCACCTGTAGTCTTTTAGTCGGGTCCACATCTAGTTTCCTGTATGCCTGTTCATCACTCAATAACCGCAAACACCGTCATAATTCTGTGCATCCATTATCACAATGCCTCTGCCTTTATCAGCAGGTTAAACTTACTGTATGGTCAATCTTTATGCATCCGGAGGAACTGCTTCGAATTTCGAACAACATGCAGAACAATTAAAGGTAAGAAGTTAAACTACCAACTGCATCTCCTCAGAGGTATTTCCTTTTGTCGCCTTCCCCCAGAAGCCCACTGTCTCTAGAGCTCTGGTTCTCTCTAGGCTGGACTACTGCAACAGCCTCTTTCTAAATCGGCCTGCTTCTACTCTCCGCCCTCTGCAACTCATCCAGAACAGGACTGCAAAACTTGTCCTTGGCCTCAAGCTCAGGAATCGTATCTTTCCAGCACGGAAATTTCTACATTGGTTCCCAGTGGCTGCAAGGATTAAGTTCAAAACCCTCTGCGTTCCACAAGGCCTTCTGGGGCCTGGGTCCTCAATACCTCCAACTTTCTCTTCGTAAATATTTTCCTACTCAAGCTCTTCGCTACTCCAACTCTAACTCTTGCAGGTTCAGTTGCTTCGCCAAGCAACGAGTCAGTGGTAGATCTCTTTCTTTGGCTGGGGCCTCCCTCTGGAACGGCCTCCCTGCCCCTCTGAAACTCGAGGAGAACCATCTCTGGTTCCGGAAGAACCTCAAGTCCTTCCTCTTTGCTTCTGCCTTCGCTCTTCCTCTCCCCTGATTTCCTGTCTGATACTGCACTGGTCACCTGGCTATCCTCCGATTTCGGGCCCAGGCCCCTACCCGCCCAGTTGCCCACCTGCACAAGTCTTTATCTGTAACCCTACAGTCCCCCTAACTGCACTTTTGGACACCTGCTGTCTGCACTTACCCTTGCACCTGCCACCAGCTGGCCGAACTGCTTGTTATTGTTTTGATTTCATGTACAGCACTGCCCCTCCCCTTTCCCCGGACCCTTTTCCCTTTCCCCTCCACTTGCGCAATCTCAATGTCATTTGGTCTAGTAAGATCACTGTCTGTCCTCCCTCTGTTCCCCCTTCCTCGCCTTGATACACTTGTGTATAGGCGCACTACAAATGCCATATCATATCATAAGGCTCATTGACAGGGGTTACCCAAAGAAAATGATCAAGGACAACTACAAGAGGGCATCTAACACGCATCGAGATGTATGTGCGACACCCCCCGCGAAAATCCAGCTAATAAGAGCTGTGTAACCACATTCAGTCAGATAAGTAACACCATAAAAAAATATATATATCTACATGATTGAAGAAGTGGGAATGCTATCAGGCTATAAGATTAACTGGGAGAAAACTGTGATATTCCCTGTTAGAGACATCCCGGTGCGTAATCAATTGGAACTATTATAGGAATTCTTCGGATATAAAAAAAATGGGGACGAATTAAACTGAGTGTCTGGGCAAAGAACAATGCTATCAAAATGATGCTGTTACCAAAAGTTTTATATATTTTTCAGTCGCTCCCTTTACGGTTTACAAAAAATTATATATATTTGAACCTATAAACAAAGTGTTTCATGAGTTTCTATGGGGTGTGGGGAAAGCGCCTAAAATACCTCGATTTATTATGGTTCGAAGTGTCCAAGAGCGAGGATTTGGATATCCTATATTGGAGAAATACTTCAGAGGATTTTTGATAAAGAAAATGGTTAATTTGTTGTGTAAAGACACTCTATGCCACTAGGGGCACAAATTGAAAGGCAAAAGTTGGGACCATATTGTGTAGAGTCTGTACTCTTTTGGGAAACTATCTAAACAAGCATCTAGCTTACAATCAATCATTGCCACCAATGATGCAGTGACATCATTGATATTGGGAAATGGACAGGGACTATACATGTACAAAAATGCTTCAATTTGGCACAACCCAGGGTTACAGATTAATAATAAATGTTAAATTGGAAGAGTTGGATTAATAGAGTTATATTGTTAATTGGGGACATTTGGGGTGATGAGGGAATAGTACCTTTTGATTATTTGATAGAGAAATTTGGATTATATAGAAGGGAGCTTAAAAGATATAAACGTATGGAGACATTGATATTTGAAAGGCAACAAATGTTGGATAAACCGATGTTACAGAAACCCGAGATACGTAATTTACTTGCAGCAATGCCACAAAAAGTATCAAGCTTTTTAAAACTCTTGCCATTAGAGAGTCATCTGATAAACTCATGGGAAAAGTTAAGGCTGACCTGATCTGATGACTTGGGCAGAGTTATTTCGACCAAGGAGTGGGAGAATCTTTGGAAAGTGTCTGTTATGGCAAAGGCTGACCTGAATCTGCGTTACATACACCAAAGAGTATTGGGGCGCCTTTACTGGACCCCAGTTCGAATTAGTAAATGGAGATTGATCAAAAGTGAAAAATGTTGGGTTGTCAGAAAGAGAAAAGGTACCTTGGGCTGCGCAAGGGAAATGGGTTTTTGGAACGATGTGTTAGATGGTTGTAGGGCGCGGGAGTTTTTTTTAGTTGTGGGGAGGACTAGTCGTTTTCTCTTGTCTTATGTCTTGTGTTTAAATGGATTTTATGTGTAGGTCTGTTATAACATCATAAATTGGAGTTGAATGCTGGGTAGTTATTTCTCTTGTTATATTGCTATTGATTATGTTTGATTGTTTAAGGTATAACACCTAATATGATTTACAATGTATTATTTTTGTAATGCTTTGTTAATTTTTTGAAAATCAAAATAAAGAGTTTAAATTATTTATTTTTTTTAATCAGTAGGAACTGGCATCTTGTGAAACAACAAGCGACATTAGCGCAGAAACCAATGTTCGCATTTAAAAGAAAAAGTAACTTGCGACAAAAACTTGTACACACATACAGGGATACTAGCAGGGAACAGACTGTCTTAAACCAGAGGGACCTTACCCCATCGGGGGACATTGCACATGCGGTAAATGCGTTGCCTTTCAATTCACTGAAACAAGAAATCGGTTTGACCATCGACACATATGGGAATTGAGGAAGAACATTAATTGCCAGACGAAAAATGCTACCTACATTATTCAATGCCCGTGTGATCCGATTTATGTGGGGAAAACCACCCGACAAGTGAAACAACATATATCGGAACACAGGTCCTGCATCAGGAATAGGGTAGCTGACAAACCTTTGGTTGACCATTGTTCCAAATTGGGACATACAGACAAAAATATACGTGGTTTGTTTTGCAAACCCTTAAACTGCAATCTCGCGGAGCAAATTTGGCCGCACTACTCCACAAAATGGAACGGAAGTGGATCTACTATCTTGATACAGTGAAGCAAGGATTAAATATTTCCGTCGAGTGGAATAATCTTATATGCACACGAGGAGAGTGGGTATATCCGTAGAGAAACCAAACTCTTTATGGGACAATGTGGTATTTATGCTATTACCTAACCAAATCTCGGAGAGGTCCACACCCCCTTGTTGGGAAACTCTTGCGATTCACACACTGATGATATCTTTCTATTTTTTGCTGTCGCATGTCGGGAGGATATAATACCTACCTCTATGATACCCCAAACAAGGGGGATGCAGCTAAAGGCTGCTCATAGTGACCATCCCTGTTTCAGCGGTCTGGAAAACAACCATCCAACGGGGATTGTCATTGGTAAGCAATGTTTTTAGGTACACCATCTGTTACTAATGGCAAAAGGAGAGCTTGTGCCCGATCCATAGTTTTTGACTACAGGCGTCCTGAATTAGCAAAAAAGAAAGCGACAGGGTCTACGACTCTACGCCTTACCCAAGTGGTCCTATCTGAAGTAGAGTAAGTATCTTGCACTTTTAAACATGTAAAATTTGGGACTGGAATTGCTACTCCATTAGGATAGACAAGGTCAGGGTTGCCGGTTCTCTTATCTTTCTGTCTTTTTGACAGGCTCTGCCAGAAGTGATCTAGTAGCGCGAGCATTGGAGAACTCACAGTCCTGAACTTTCCTCCAGAATATCCTGGAGGTATGTTCCAGTCTTGCAACAAGTTAGGGGTTACATGCACAAATTGATGTGCCTTAATGTAGAATGAAAGAGGGTGGTTAGAACACCGGTCGTAACAGGCTTATTTCTATTTTTTTTATGTTTAGATCTTGTTTTCAACTCCATATGTGCAGAAGTATTGCACATCAAGGTATTCACTCCGTCCTGAAGAAGGTTGGAGAAAATGAAGGGTGATGGTATCAAGGCCCACCTATTCCGACTGAAACATGTGTCGACAACATCTGTTGCACAATAAAAAGAAATACATGTAACCGTATTCCTATTGGATACCTATGTTCATTTATCTCAGAAGGTAGTATCCTGTTATTTGTATGTTTTCAAATTGTTTTCTTCAAGAGTTCAAATCTCCCATGTTTTACTTCGGTTCTGATCTTTATTACAACTTGTAGAATCCGGTTCAGAAATCTTGATGATTCCCATCTGTTTTTAGGGGAGTCAAGGATCAGGAAGTCCGGCGATTCTTAATTATCTATTTGTCTAGGACTCATCCTGCTATGGAAGCCACAAAAAAGCCTACCGGTTTCAGTGGCAAGAGCGCCACATTCATCAGGGCTGGGCGGACACTTCTGGTTTGGTGTGTCTATGTATCGGTAACTGGTTGGATGGTACCGGGAAATCCCACCTGTAGATGGGAGGGGCAGAAAAAAACGGGGGCGGGGGGAGAGACAAGACAACACTATTATAGTCTTGCATCTACATCACAGTGGTGTGTTTTCCAGTAGCAGAATGTCTCTAGGACTTAGCTAGTTGTAGAAATCCCCACTTGTATCCATGTGGATGAGAAGATTACGTGCTGGACTTCCCAGGGAGGCATGAGAAAATAAGTCATGCTTTTGGGTCTGGAATAAAAGAATAATACTTCGACTTAGACTAGAGGGGGCGATCATCAAAAACATGTGTATTGAATACACGTAATTCCTATTATGTAGAAAAGTGCTCAACTAAAAGGGTCATAATACAATGACCCCCGGCAATATTAAAACAGAGAGTGCCCCAAACAGGTGCTAGAGCCATCGTGCGGCATAGTTGTCTAATACTATGAGGAAGCTGTAAACACTCCTACATTGACCCTCTCAAATGCCCCTAAAGTGTAATGTATCTTTTGTGCATACCTTTCTCCGTCCTACGAGGTGAAAAAAGGGGGAAGCGGTTAATGCTTGTACACCAGTACGAGTCCAAAGCCAACAAACATGTGTGGCGTTCGGCTACAGAGTAAGCTGAGAACCGAGGACTAAGCACCCGATGGTATAAAGTGGTGCATATCAAACGCGCTTACCTTCTCTGTGATTCTACGAAGTCCCAGACGGGGAGTCGGCTTGCGATGTGATGCCGGTCCATGTACATTCGTTTGTAGTTGTACGCGAGAAGGCGTCTGTCCGTTTAAGATAACTTGTTCGTAAAGCGTCCGCGTCACAGGAAGAAAGTGTGTGGGGCGGAGACACAAAAAAGGGACAAAATGTAATCTGGGCCATCTTCTGCGAGTATGTGCACACATCCAGTGGGAAGATCCCATCATTATTGTGCACTCCAATTCATTTCAAATTATTGTATCTGCATAATTTCCCTCTGTAATGGACATGTCGCTGTCATTGTCAATAGGGAATCGATCTCCAGAGGAGCGGCTGCTGTATTTAGAAGCAGTTTCAAGACCTGCTGGGTTTGGAAGCACTTTAAAGACCTGCCCTCAGGGGATGAGTTATATTAAATAGGACCTAGTCAAAGCACATTCCACAAGGTTCATCTCTATAGCTATCCTCAGATATAGGAAGCCAAAACTCAGATCATAACGTAACGTAAAACACTAGGGCACTGCTAAGTACAAACAAGTCACATTTGCTGCAGATGGTTTAGGCCTAAACATATTCAGTGAAAGCATGTGACAAATAAAACATCATGAGACATGCATTTCAAACAGGTGTAAATATCACATCAGTATAACAACTTGAGCCCAGGATGCTTTTCTGCTCCCAAATCAGATGTTTTTTTCATAATGTAGCCAGCGTCTGCCAGCTGGTCGCTTCATTCAAACCTATTTTGTCTGTCTTTAAACAAAAAAAATCCATAATTGTTCTCTTTTGAAAAGTAGATCATGGATATTTCCCCCTCGTTTAGGGACAATAACTTTTTCAATGACTGTCCATTTAAAATCCATCACTCCGTGCTGATGTTCGACAAAGTGTGTGACCATCGGGGCAGTCAGTTTCTTGGTGTGGATACACGACCGATGTTCCGCCAGTCTGGTTTTAATAGACCGGGTGGTCATGCCCACGTATCGTTTGTCACAAGGGCAGGTGATTAGATAAATAACGTTCTTGCTGTTACAGTTGGTGAAATTTCTCTGAAGCCATGGGTAGTGCCAGCCAATGTTGATAGATGTAGTTCTGGTGGTTCCTGCACAGGCACTGCAAGACCCACATGGTGCATGTCCCATGGGTTTTACCTGATTCCATAAAGTGTTGACAATGGGTTCCCTTGGTTCTTTATAAGTGTGGATCAAAGAGTCTCGAAGGTTCTTCCCTCGCTTGATTGCAAATCTTGGTTTCTCCAGATTTGACTCACCCACATTCAAGAGTGGCCACAGCTTGATCACTTCTTTTTTGATTTTATTAGTAAGTGGTGAAAAGCTAAAGATCGCAGTGATTTTCTCTTCCCATTCATTTTCTCTCTGGTGTTGTTCCAAAGTTACGTCTCGTAGAATGTTCTTTGCTCTTTTTCTAGCTCTCTTTATCGTGTGTTTTGAATAACCACTATCCTGTAGTTTAGCACAAAGTTGGCCTGATTGTTGTTCGTATGCCTGCACGGTTGAGCAGTTCCTGCGGTACCTCAGGAATTGTCCGAAAGGTAAGTTATTTCTTAGGCTAGAGGGATGATAGCTTGTATATTTCAACAGAGAATTCCTGTAGCTTTATTGTATACCGTGGTGTTTATTTGGTTATTTGTAATTTCCAGATTCAGGTCTAAAAAATGAACAGACGTCTTGCTGTGTGTTTCCGTGAAAGTGAGAAAAGGGTTTTGTTCATTAAGCCAACTCATAAACGTGATGAGTTCTTGTTCGTTGCCTTGGAAAATCATCAGAACATCATCAATGTATCTCTTCCATAATCTTATATTTGTGCCCCAAGGGTTTGTAATTGGATAGATGGTCTTCTCTTCGAAATCTGCTACATACAAGTTCGCCAGGGTAGGCGCAAAGGTAGCGCCCATCGCTGTGCCAGAGATTTGTTCAAAGAATGAAGTTTCATACATGAAATAGTTCTTAGTTAGGGCGATTTCGGCTAATTGCATGATGAGATAAATGGGTGTTTCAAGTGGTGGAATCGTGTCTCTCAGAATCTATTCGATAACTTGCAAGGTTGCCATTTGCGGAATCTTGGTGTATAATTGCTCAATGTCCAGAGTGACAAGTAATTGGCCGTCTCTGTCAAAGGGGAGATATTTAAGTAACCCAAGTACAGCGGTGATATCCTTCAGATGCGATCTCATTTTACTTACTTTAGGTCTCAGAAAAAAGTCTACAACCTCTGACAGTGGTTCCAGAATGGAACCTATGCCCGACACTATAGGTCTACCGGGGATTGGAGTGGTTCCCTTATGAACTTTAGGTAGGGCGTAAAAAGCTGGTCTCCTAGGTGTTTTGGGGTTCGGGTAATCGTATTCCTTTGTGCTGATATGGCCTTCTGCTAGGGCTTCCTCCAGGATCGGTACTATCAGTTGTTTAATATTTTCCGTCGGGTCCTGTCCCATTTGCCTGTAGCTGGTTCGTTCCTCTAATAGGGTTCGTACCATTTGTTGGTAGTCCTGTATATTTAAGAGTACTGTAGCTCCACCTTTGTCTGCCGGTTTGATCATTATTTGTTCATTGTCAGCCAATGCTCGTAGTGCCAGCCTTTCTTTTTTGGAGATGTTGTTAAATGTTTCTAGTTTTTCTTTCTCCAGTCCCTCAATCTTCTTAAGCAATGCTTTTTCAAAGGTTTTAGATTCCGGAGTAATTCCATGTGGGGGTGGATAAAAGGTGGATTTCCCCCTAATGTTGGTGGGACTCTTTTCTGATTCTGTATAGGTGATATTCTCAAAGTATTGCTTTAATCTGATTTTGCGGACTAATTGTGCTACTTCAATTCGAGTTTGGAACGGATCGTGTATGGTGGTTGGGACGAAAGATAACCCTTTTTCCAGGAGGTCATGTTGATCTTTAGTCAGTCTATGACTGGAGAAGTTCATCACTAAGGATTTCTCCCTAGGCTGTTACGAAGGTCTTAATTCGTTGGCCGGTAGATCAGTGTATATCTGGGATATGTTGATGCTAGGTCTCTGTGGCACTTCTTGTCTGTCATGTATATGATTAATGTCCTCATCACGCCCGGTCACTGTCTTTCTCTAAGGGCACTTCTCAAGGGGCCGTTGGTATCCGTCCTTGTCCCTTGCTCCGAGTTACCTGTGGTGATTGATTCTGCCAGCGTGTTTGCCACTGTCCCCTTCCTCCGTTTCTGGTTTTCCCTTGCCCCCGGTGAAAATATTGGGGTGCTGAGGTGGCATTGTGGTTAGATTGGTTGTTGGCAGCACTGCTGGTACTTGCAATGCTGCTGTTGCTTCCATTAGAACTACCACTCGAAAAGGTCCAGTTTTGTGGTTTAGGACGGTTGTTTTGTATCCTTTTCCTATTGAATTGATTGAAGAGTTGGCCTGGCATCGAGGGAGTTTGGCTCTGATCTTCATAGTGAGCGTCCGTAATATAAGGGTGTATTCTTTCCTGAGTATAGGACGCAAAAGTTTCAACACTTTTTTATTTAGGTTAAGTTCTTTTAATTCCTTCATGGAGGCTTCTAACGTCTCAATACTTTTTTTTTGTAGGATTCTAGGACATGGGTTAGTTTTAAAGCATCCTGTTTCTCTTCAATCTCCTTCATTAATTTCTCGGATACTATCTTGGCTGTGCTGATAATCAACACTAACCAATCTCGTGTGCACATTTTTGAGATATACAACCAATCCTTCCTGAACAGGGTTTATTCCAGGAAAATTCTCGGCTCAATCCTTGCGATCAAGCCCATTGGAGCTGCGTGAGCCCGTAAATACTCTGTCATAATTGCCTCATGAAGCTCAGTTCGAATCAGCTGTTTTCTCAGGACTTCGAGTTCGTTCCAGTCATTGCCATTGGTCCCAATCTCTGGGATCCCATCTGTGCCCAGTATAGAGGGATTACTTAGGAGATTCTCTACTAAGTCTTCTGCATACGCCAAATACAGGTTTTTTGCCATTGTCGATGATTCTATTATACTTGTTTCAAAGTCAGGGATATTCTGCTGTCCAGAAGTTGAAAAGCTCCCGTGAAGAAAAATTGCTGTTGCACTAACTCAAAAGTTTTTGCTATAACGATTTTATAGCTGTGGTCCACAGCAACACACTGTCAGACGAATCACTTGGCACAAAAGGACCAAATGGAGAGGGGGGATCTCATACCTTAGCGTTAGGCGGGGCGTGGCAGGAGGCTTTTTAAACCCCCAATTTGTACTAAACACACGGAAAAAGAATGTTTTTGAGGGGTAACGATTTTTATTTGCATTTCAAACTTACATTTTGTACTACACATTTTCCATTGTTATAATTTATTTCTAGTTATTGTATCTCGCCTGTTTAATTAACTTATATATATTTTATTGACCCTAGATACACTATGCCCCATGGCACCCTCACCCCCAACCAAACACTATGCCCCAGTGCCCCCTTACCCCCAACCAAACACTATGCCCCATATGTCCCTCACCCCCAACCAAACACTATGCCCCATGGCCCCCTCACCCCCAACCAAACACTATGCCCCATGGCCCCCTCACCCCAACCAAACACTATGCCCCATGGCCTCCTCACCCCCAACCAAACATTATGCCCCATATGTCCCTCACCCCCAACCAAACACTATGCCCCATTTGTCCCTCACCCCCAACCAAACACTATGCCCCATGGCCTCCTCACCCCCCAACCAAACCCCCCAACTCAGCACACACACAAACATGCACCAATACAGACCCGAACCCCCACCCCCCAACTCAGCACACACACAAACATGCACCCATAAAGACCTGAACCCCCACCCAACTCCAAACCCCCCACCCCCAACTCAGCACACACACTCTCAAGCATGCACCCATACCGACCCGAAACCCCCACCCCCCAACTCAGCACACACACAAACATGCACCCAAACAGACCCAAACCCCCCACCCCCCAACTCAGCACACACACAAACATGCACCCATACAGACCCAAACCCCCCACCCCCCAACTCAGCACACACACAAACATGCACCCATACAGACCCAAACCCCCCCACCCCCCAACTCAGCACACACACAAACATGCACCCATACAGACCCAAACCCCCCGCCCCCCAACTCAGCACACACACAAACATGCACCCATACAGACCCAAACCCCCCACCCCCAACTCAGCACACAAACATGCACCCATACAGACCCGAACCCCCACCCCCCAACTCAGCACACACACAAACATGCACCCATACAGACCCGAACCCCCCAAATCAGCACACACACAAACATGCACCCATAAAGATCCGAACCCCCCACGCCCCCAACTCCAAACCCCCCACCCCCAACTCAGCGCACACTCAAGCATGCACCCATACAGACCCGAACCCCCACCTCCCAACTCAGCACACACACAAACATGCATCCATACAGACCCGAACCCCCCACCCCCCAAATCAGCACAACACAAACATGCACCCATAAAGATCTGAACCCCCCACCCCACCAACTCCAAACCACCACCCCCAACTCAGCACACACTCAAGCATGCACCCATACAGACCCGAACCCCCACCCCCCAACTCAGCACACACAAACATGCACCCATACAGACCCGAACCCCCCACCCCCCCAACTCAGCACACACACAAACATGCACCCATACAGACCCGAACCCCCCACGCCCCAAATCAGCACACACACAAACATGCACCCATAAAGACCCGAACCCCCCACCCCCAACTCAGCACACACACACTCAAGCATGCACCCATACACACTCAAACCCCCCACCCCCCCAACTCAGCACACACACAAACATGCACCCATACAGACCTGAACCCCCACCCCCCAACTCAGCACACACACACAAACATGCACCCATACAGACCCAAACCCCCCACCCCCAACTCAGCACACAAACATGCACCCATACAGACCCGAACCCCCACCCCCCAACTCAGCACACACACAAACATGCACCCATACAGACCCGAACCCCCACCCCCAAAATCAGCACACACACAAACATGCACCCATAAAGATCCGAACCCCCAACTCCAAACCCCCCACCCCCAACTCAGCACTCAAGCATGCACCCATACAGACCCGAACCCCCACCCCCCAACTCAGCACACACACAAACATGCACCCATACAGACCTGAACCCCCACCCCCCAACTCAGCACACACAAACATGCACCCATACAGACCCGAACCCCCACCCCCCAACTCAGCACACACACACACAAACATGCACCCATACAGACCCGAACCCCCACCCCCCCAACTCAGCACACAAAGAACATTCAAATCAAAACATTCATACACATCCGACACCCCCGCATCTCAACATACATTCAAATACAAACATTCATACACATCCGACACACCCCCCACCCCCGCATCTCAACGTACACACAAAATACATTCAAATACACACATTCATACACATCCGACACCCCCCCACCCCCGCATCTCAACATACACACAAAATACATTCAAATACAAACATTCATACACCTCCGACACACCCCCACCCCCGCATCTCAACATACATACAAAATACATTCAAATACAAACATTCATACACATCTGACACCACCCCACCCCCGCATCTCAACATACACACAAAATACATTCAAATACAAACATTCATACACCTCCGACACACCCCACCCTTGCATCTCAACATACACACAAAATACATTCAAATACAAACATTCATACACATCCGACACACCCCGCATCTCAACATACACACAAAATACATTCAAATACAAACATTCATACACCTCCGACACACCCCCACCCCTGCATCTCAACATACACACAAAATACATTCAAATACAAACATTCATACACATCCGACACACCCCCTGCCCCCGCACCTCAACATACATACAAAATACATTCAAATACAAACATTCATACACCTCCGACACACCCCCCACCCCTGCATCTCAACATACACACAAAGTACATTCAAATACAAACATTCATACACATCCGACACCCCCCCGCAACATACAGCAAAACAAACCCGACACAAAAACACAAACAGACCACTTACCGGAGACGTGCTGGAAGGCAGGTAAGCGGCAGGTAAGCTGGAACGCTGGAATCGTACTACGGCTGGCGTGGTCCAAGGCTGAAATGCCTTCCGGCATCAAGCCTTATGGACCACGCCAGCCGTAGTGCTGGCACTCCATTGGTGCAGCACACACGCATTACGTGGCTCGTAGGAGCGACGTGATGCGTGTGTGTGCTGAGCCAATGAGGGCCAGTGTTTTCACCGGCCCGGAAGACAACAAAGACTTTCCTAATGGAGGGTGGCCGCGGGCCGCCCTCCATTAAGAAAGTCTTTGTGCCTCGCGGGCCGGTCAAAAGGGCATGGCGGGCCGCAACTGGCCCGCGGGCCGTATGTTGTGCACCCATGCTCTAGCCTAAGAAATAACTTACCTTTCGGACAATTCCTGAGGTACCGCAGGAACTGCTCAACCCTGCAGGCATACGAACAACAATCAGGCCAACTTTGTGCTAAACTACAGGATCGTGGTTATCCAAAACACACGATAAAGAGAGCTAGAAAAAGAGCAAAGAACATTCTACGAGACGTAACTTTGGAACAACACCAGAGAGAAAATGAATGGGAAGAGAAAATCACTGCGATCTTTAGCTTTTCACCACTTACTAATAAAATCAAAAAAGAAGTGATCAAGCTGTGGCCACTCTTGAATGTGGGTGAGTCAAATCTGGAGAAACCAAGATTTGCAATCAAGCGAGGGAAGAACCTTCGAGACTCTTTGATCCACACTTATAAAGAGCCAAGGGAACCCATTGTCAACACTTTATGGAATCAGGTAAAACCCATGGGACATGCACCATATGTGGGTCTTGCAGTGCCTGTGCAGGAACCATCAGAACTACATCTATCAACATTGGCTGGCACTACCCATGGCTTCAGAGATATTTCACCAACTGTAACAGCAAGAACGTTATTTATCTAATCACCTGCCCTTGTGACAAACGATACGTGGGCATGACCACCCGGTCTATTAAAACCAGACTGGCGGAACATCGGTCGTGTATCCACACCAAGAAACTGACTGCCCCGATGGTCACGCACTTTGTCGAACATCAGCACGGAGTGATGGATTTTAAATGGACAGTCATTGAAAAAGGGGGAAATATCCATGATCTACTTTTCAAAAGAGAACAATTATGGATTTTTCGTTTAAAAACAGACAAAATAGGTTTGAATGAAGCGACCAGCTGGCAGACCCTGGCTACATTATGAAAAAAACATCCGATTTGGGAGCAGAAAAGCATCCTGGGCTCAAGTTGTTATACTGATGTGATATTTACACCTGTTTGAAATGCATGTCTCATGATGTTTTATTTGTCACGTGCTTTCACTGAATATGTTTAGGCCTAAACCATCTGCAGCAAATGTGACTTGTTTGTACTTAGCACTGCCCTAGTGTTTTACGTTACGATCTGAGTTTTGGCTTCCTATATGTGAGGATAGCTATAGATATGAACCTTGTGGAATGTGCTTTGACTAGGTCCTATTTAATATAACTCATCCCCTGAGGGCAGGTCTTTAAAGTGCTTCCAAACCCAGCAGGTCTTGAAACTGCTTCTAAATACAGCAGCCGCTCCTCTGGAGATCGATTCCCCATTGACAATGACAGCGACATGTCCATTACAGAGGGAAATTATGCAGATACAATAATTTGAAATGAATTGGCGTGCACAATAATGATGGGATCTTCCCACTGGATGTGTGCACATACTCACGGAAGATGGCCCAGATTACATTTTGTCCTTTTTTTGTGTCTCCGCCCCACACACTTTCTTCCTGCGACGCGGACGCTTTACGAACAAGTTATCTTAAACGGACAGACGCGTTCTCGCATACAACTACAAACGAGTGTACACGGACCGGCATCACATCGCGAGCCGACTCCCCGTCTGGGCCTTCATAGATTCACAGAGAAGGTAAGCGCGATTGATATGCACCACTTTATACCATCGGGTGCTTAGTCCTCGGTTCTCAGCTTACTCTGTAGCCGAACGCCACACGTTTGTTGGCTTTGGACTCGTACTGGTGTACGAGCATTAACCGCTTCCATAGCAGGATGAGTCCTAGACAAATAGATAATTAAGAATCGCCGGACTTCCTGATCCTTAACTCCCCTAAAAACAGATGGGAATCATCAAGATTTCTGAACCGGATTCTACAAATTGTAATAAAGAGCAGAACAGAAGTAAAACATGGGAGATTTGAACTCTTGAAGAAAACAATTTGAAAACATACAAATAACAGGATACTACCTTCTGAGATAAAATGAACATAGGTATCCAATAGGAATACGGTTACATGTATTTCTTTTTAACACCCTGTGGACAGAGAAATTTAATAAAAATATTTTTTTTTCATCTTTGAAGCAGCTTTTAAAGGAATCTCAAGTACCTCACAAGAGGGCGAATTGAATCTAAAAAAGAAAAATAATATATTTTTGGAACACTTTTTTTTAGAATTGGCTAATCCGAGATCTTAATGTGTGAACATATAATGGTAGACTCAAGTATGAGATCCCCCCCATCTCCATTTGGTCCTTTTGTGTCAAGTGAAGCACAATAGAAAGACACACGTATACAAATGGGGTGTAGGAAATTAGTGACACATTTTTAAAACAGCCAGGAGAGAGCAAGAGCTTGGGTTCTCTCTAGGCTGGACAATTGCAACAGCCTCTTTCAAAATCTGCCTGCCTCTACTCTCCATCCTGCAACTCATCCAAAACAGGACGTGTCCTTGGCCTCAAGCCCAGGGATCATATCTCTCCAGGACTGCAATCTCTGCACTGGCTCCCAGTGGTGATGAGGATTAAGTTCAAAACCCTCTGCATTGTTCACAAGGCCTTCTGGGGCCTCAACAACCTCAACTTTCTATTCCTAAATATCTTCCTTCTCAGCTCTTTCGCTCATTCACATCCAACTCCCTCAGGGTCAGTTGCTTCTCCAAGCAACAAATTGGTGGTAGATCTCTTTCTTCTGCTGGGGCCTCCCTCTGGGACAGCCTCCCTACCTCTCTGAAACTTGAGAACCATCTCTGGTTCCAGAAGCACCTCAAGTCATTTCTCTTCGCTTCTGCTTTCTCTCCTCCTCTCCCCTGCGGATCTCATGGCTGAAACAGAAACTGCACTGGTTACCCTATGATCTCGGGCCCAGGTCCTCTCCCCACCAGTTGCGCACCTGCTCTGCCCCCTGGCAACCCTTGCACTTGGGGACTGTTTCTGTATCCCTACAGCCCCCTGCACTTACCCATGAACTTGCCACCAGCTGGCCGCACTTTTATATATTGACTTTATTTTATTTATTGGCTTTATTTATTTTACTGTTATCCTATGTTTCTGCACTGCCCCCTCTGCCTTTCCCCCTGCACTTCTCCCTTCCCACCTCCCCTGCACTTGCACAATCTTAATATCACCTGGCCTAGTAAGATTGTTGTTTGTCTTCCCTCTGGTCTCCCCTCCCTTGCCTCGTTGTGCCTTGAAACACTTATGATATGGCATTTATAACATGCCTATACATATCATGTATGTTACAAAGCCGATATATGATGTATATAGTGAATGAGTTTTGTGAATATATGTATGAATGACTACGTCTGATGGAGTAGAATGAATGTAGTATGAACCAGCACGGACAACTATATAATTTTTTGGTCTGTTTACCACTACTGAATATTTACAGCGTATGAAAATATATATTTTTGCGAGTTCTGCTGAAAACAAATGTTTCATACCATCAGTCAATTTTTGCGTTTATACCTAGCCTACATAAAACTACACCCTAAATATATTCCGAGCCCAACACAGAAATCCCAAATATACCAGCTAAAAGTACCTAAATGAGCGCTATAGGTTCTGTTGCTTGGGTCGAATAGTGCATGGGTAATCTCTTTTGCACATCCGCCTCCCCTTCAAATGTTACACAATCATGTGCTGCAAGGTCTTCCTCGGTACACTGTTCTGTCAAAAAGGTGGAAGGATTAACAGTTTTACATTTCACTATATGACGGTTCAGACTGAACAAAATGATTTCATATGCAGACGCCCGCTGCATGGTCCAAGTTGATTTGGAAGGCTCCAAAATGGCGAACACTGCGTGCACCACGTAGTGTTGCAGAGCACCCCATGGCATATGTGGAGCGCTTCTCAATTGCAAATGCAGATACAGCAAATGCTTGTTCGCAAGGGAACTGGCCCTGAGTCACAGAATCGAAGTCTGCTGCAGCAGGCCAGTGGCTTATGACCCATCATGCTTTTTGGTGTCAATGCGGTGGTCATTAGCTATTTGAATGGGAAAAGAGATCAAACTCTTGTGTATGATCAGGGGTAGCCAGCACTGGGACAGTGGAGATCACTGCTTTTAGGGTGTTTTGGTGAGCATGTCCTCCTACCATGGAATCTAGCTTCTTTAAGGCCCTGTATCAGGGGCCTAGTGTACACTGCATAGTCTAGAATCCATGCACTACAGTAATTACAAAACCCCAAAAATGTTTGCATCTCTGACAGTTTTGGGCTGAGGAGTGCTGCACATTGAGGCTGCTCATATTATTTATAGACTGTTCATGAGGAGCAGCGAGCGGCACCTAGGCTGTGTTGGTCATGTTACAGTGTGCTTTACTTGGTTTTTTTTTCTAAGGTTCATTCATGTATATTCCTTGATGCTGGCAGGACAATAAACAGGCTAACTGCAAAGTCTACGCCTCTGTAGTCTTTATTGAAATGATGATTTCCCTACACAGCTTGCTTAGAAAATCAACATTATATGGTGCAACATTTGGTGGGCGGGTAGAGATTCCCTAGGGATGGGTCTCTGAAAGACAACACAGAATGATATGCTGTATCTATCCTGTGTCCAGGTTAAGTTAGTCAAAGGGAGGCCAACCATTTCTACCCAAAGAAAAATATGTGGGTGGGAGGTGTGATAAGACAATTCAAATTTGTATTGTATTGGATATGTGTTTCAAACTGTTGGAGGCGCAAGTGTATAACAGAAAAGCTGCCGTCTCCACATTACCAAAATTGTGTGATCCTGGGCAAATCCACATGGCTCTCTGTTCCTCAGTCCATTTAAGTGTCAAAATTAAGTGCGTACGAAACAGCAACAAGTACTATATAAAAAAATAAACAAGCATTTGCAAAATCACTACTTTTGGCTTTGGGATAGGCACTGTAAATGGAATCTTAGAGGGGGAGAGAAAGGGGGCTAGTGACTAGCTATGGAAGGAGTTGAGATTTCATGTTGTCTGACAATCACTGTTAAAACGGTCTTCAAACCAGTTCAGGAGATGTACAAAAACCCATATGAGAGTACATGGATCCAGTAAATTATTTTCAAATAATAGAGATTCAAATGCACACACTGCCTTCAAGTAAAACATTTGAGACAGCAGCAACTGGTGAAGGTAGGAGTGGAATATCACAAGTGATCCCATGTCAGCTCCTAACAGCTCACATGGCATTTAGGAAATTGTTTCTACTGTACCCAGTTGAACGCATATGTGTTTCAATGATGGAATTCATTTGATAAAAACCAATACACTCATTGACCTTCCATGATAGCAATTCAAGAGATCTTTAGACACCCACCTCTGAGCACCTGGATTAATTAGAAACCATGTGAAAATAGGCAAGTGAAATACATGCATACCAGCACCCGCTGCTTTCACATCACAAACCAAATTCAGGTTACTCCAGCAATAAACACAAATAGTTTTAACTTCTGACGGGAAAGGGCGGGAAGGGGTCTTGCCAAATGTTTGGCACATGGCGCCACCAAACCAAGTGACTGGCGTGTTCTATGTCCTCACCTGCACACACTCACGGTAGCATCTGAAGAGCTCCCCGCAAGGGTCGGCTCCTCCCTCGCCCCGCAGGAACCTCTCAGAGAACCAGCGGTTGAAGCACTGGTCGTACTCCCGCTTCATATCCGTACACCCTTCGCCCACACTGTTCATCGCCACCGTGATTGCAGGGTCACAGCAAGATTATCACCACCCTGTCTTCCGGTCACCCACTGCAAGGCAGCTGCACACTTCCGGGTTTCAGGCTACAAGAGTCTGTGACGCGCAGCCAATCGGAAAACAGCGAGGCAACGCAAGACGCCCGCGCTCAATGGCGTGCGTTATGTGATCCGCCTGGAAGCTGGAAGGCGATGTGGTCGCGTGTCTTCAGTCCCGCCGGGATCCGGGGGTGTCTCAGTCGGACTCGGGGCCTCGTAGACGTGCAGCGCCCCTCTCTGCCACCCAGGAGAGGTCCGAGTGTGTCGCTCCAGTTGCTGCGCTGCTGCACCGGGCGGGCGAGCAAGGTACAGAAGATCATGGGCATGGGAGTACAGCCAAATAGAAATGAAAGACAGACTAGAAAGCCACCAGCGCTCAGGCTGAAATAGAACGAGTGAAATAACGCATAGCTAAGCAAACTGCTGACAGTGGAAATTACACCGAGCAATACGATATACATTGCATGGAGCTGTAGACTTGTCCGTTTCCCCTGCAGACTTAATGATGTTGGTATATTACAGTAATCCTATGGGCGTTAATAAAACGCCAGATCTAATAAAGGATTTCGCTCTGCCATGTGCTGTCGGTGCTTATTTTGCATAATATTTTAAAATCAATAAAAACATTCGAACCAAAAAAATACGTCACGCAGGTGTGTTCTCGCCTTGAAAAACCAATCGACACGTGTCGGCTATAAAAATGCCTGTGTGTGGCGCAGCTTAAGGTTTTCAAAAGGAAAATGGCATTGAGAAACTGGTATACAGTTTTTTTTTTTTTTTAGGGAAGTAGCTTCAGTTTGTGCCGTTATGTATCTTTTGCACTTTTTGTTCAGAGAATCAGTGATGGGGCAAGGGCTTTGGGCGAAGGGAGATACCAAAGTCCTCCCAAAATAATGACAAGTTCGTAAGCAGCACTCAGAGCCATGCTCGCTCATATCGTGTTCAATGTTTGGTAGAGAATGGGAGCTTCTATTGCAGAAGAGAATACAGATTTTCAACGCATTTGTTATAGAAAGTCATGATTCTTTTAAAGATTCGGAGGTGAAAGATTATTCTCTTCAGGAGCAGCCAACAAAATAAACACAATGACCAACAAACAATGAACTACATATCCCAAGAAAATGAGTAAAGCTGTAGTTTGTTTTTCATAAGTTTGTTTCTCCATGTGTTTCTTTTAGTCCAATCACGTTCAACAGTTGCACATAAACACTCCCAACTTTTCTGCAGCTGATCGACCTCTGAATAACTTGATCCCCAACCGGTAGACGTCTTCTATGATTCTAGTACCCTGAACACTGGCCGCTGGTTTATTCTCTGTCCCTGTAAAAACATGTATAACTCAATGAAACGACTCCTGAACGGGTGGGCAATCGCATATAATAACAATACATGTTCCATTATCAACAACAATATATCGATTAAACGTCTTATCATTCATACACTAATAGCGATTGAATGGGTGGAATAATCTTTCACCTCCGGGTCTTTAATCAAATCATGACTTTATGTAACAAATGTGTTGAAAATCTGTATTCTATGTCAAGACTCGGAGGCTCGATTATGCTCGTTTAAACCTTCTTAAAAGTCGTTTTGTTTGACCAGTCTGCCGCCTTCAAAATATCCTTTAGGCGTGCCCCTAATATAAAGGCCGTAGACGCCATGGCACCTCTAGTCAAATGTGCCCCGAACTGACCCATGTCAATGCCTGCTTGTGTCATGCACCATTTCAGCCATCTTGCTAATGTGGCCAACGCTACTGCCTTAAATGGCTTCCTCACCGCTATTAACAGCTGAGACTCTCCTGTGGGTCTGACTTGTTCTGCCATGGCCTCATGTGCCTTAAGACACCTAAATGGGCATACTTTGGGCCTTTCAGGGAAAGCCATATACTCTACTGTCTTAACCCCTGTCTTTGTCCTCCTTTCTATGTAACATAGAACTCCTGTGGGAGAAAAGTTTCCTGTCTACCTCCTAAAGCTCTGACCTCCGACACTCTCTTACAAGATATTAAACACAATAATGTAGTCGGTTTCACCCAGAGTACGTTCCTGGATAGATTTTCATTGTCCGGTCAGGACACAAACATCCTCCACACCACACTCGCGTCCCAGAGGCATGAATATTTCGGAGTTGGTGGTCTCATGCATTTAGCTCCCATCAAGGGGTGTTCCTGGTTTTCTTTCTATATATTCGTGACCAGCAGATATTGCTGATCTGTAAAGTGTTAATTGTTCTATATGCCTTGGCTTATGCTGCCTGAGCTGCTAAACAATTCACCATGTGACTCGCATCTGTTCCTACGGGATGCACTTCCCTCTCTGTGCACCAATTACTCCATTTGAGCCATGCCACACTGCAAGCCTTCCCGGTCCCCCGGGGCCCATGATTCTCTGATAAATTCTTGAGCTGTTCCCAAAAGACCTGGCTTGGCCCAGCGTCTCCTGAAATAGCCCATGCTATCGGGCTCAGGTTCCCTGCTTGAACCAGTGGGTGAAGTTCTCCAGCTGGGCCCAGCACTATGTCCTGTCTGTGTGGCAGTACAACTGGAACGTCGTAAGACATTTCCAGAAGTTCTGGGAACCATGCTTGACCACTCCAGTCGGGTGTCACTAAAGTCTCTCCCTGTCTCCTGATCTGCGCCACAGTTCGTGTTATCATGGCAAATGGCGGGAATGCATATTCCGTAGCGGATCCTCAAACCTGGAGAAAAACAGCAGTTGCTAATGCTTCTTGGTCCGGTCTCTAGCTGAAATATCTGGAGATCTTCTTGTTCAGCCTCGAAGTGAACTGGTCTGTCTAACTCGGACCTCTCTGATGCATGATCTCCTGGAATATTGACTCCTCCAGCTGCCAATCGCTGGAGTCGCTCAAGTGTCCCGAGTTCTAGTCTGCAACCTGGTTCTGTTCCCCCGGCAGGTGTTACGCAGACTCCTCTCTGGAGACATAGGTGCCAGAAATCCTTGGTGCATCTCGTTCCTTCCCGAGTCCAGCAACGGACTGCAAAGGATCCTGCTAACAGTTTGAGACAGTTGATATGGAGGCCCATTTCCTCAGTCGACCATCTCCCTCAGGTCGACTGTTCGCCACACCTGAAACCCCAGCGGCTGGCGTCTGATTCTATTTCCAGGTGCAGGGAGGTTCCAAATATCTCCCTGCCATTCAGTGCCTCCATGTGGTGGTACCACCATTCTAGCTCATTTCTCGCTTCCTGAGAAATGGGAACTTTCTGTTTGTAGGATAGACTTTCCTGATATGACCTATTTTCAACCGATGCAACGCTCAGTAATGCAGCGTGCCTCGAAAAATTGCCTGATTCGAGGATGACTGTCGGCCTACCAGCCTGACTACATCCCTTCAGGGAAATCATTTCCCTTGTCATCATGTTCTTTATCTCTCTCTTGATGGAGTTCTCCTTCCCAGAGGTAAACTGAGGGTGCCCTGCACTGTCTCCAGGATGAACCCCAAAAATTCCATTGACTGGGCTGGATCTAATTCCAACTTCTCCTAATTGATTAGGACTCCTAATCGCTATAATAATTCTGTCATTATTGTTATCGAGAGCTGTTCCACTAAAGTTTCCTTGTCCTGGCACATTATGCATATATCGTCCAGGTATATAATCAATCTGATTCCCTGTTCTCTGAGGTGCCCCACTACCGGTTTTATCAGTTTGATGAAGCACCAAGGTGTGACGCTAGCCCGAATGGCAAGCTCGTGAATTCCCATTTCTTTCCCTTCCAGAGGAACTGTAATATCCTCCTCTGACTATCCTCTCTGTAGGATGTCCCTCAGTAGATGAATTCCTTCCATTTTGAAGTGTCTGTATATCAAAAATGAATTCAGTGATCTGAGGCTTATCACTGGTCTGACTTTGTGTTTGCCTTTCACTAGAAACAAATTGCTTACAAATACTTTCCATTCCTCTCTAGCCGGGCTGATCGCCTTTTTTATTTTTAGCTGTTCTACTTCTCTGTCTAGCAGTGTTTCGTCTTCCCTGCTGAACCTTGTCTGTTTGGGTGGGAAGTCCTGTATTGGTTCTTTCCAGAATTCTAAATGAAAACCCTGAACCGTTTGCAGAACCCATGCATCTGAGGATATTTCTGCCCAACTTTGCGCGTGCAGCCTCTCTCTCCCTCCCACTGGAGGTATCCCTGCTTCAAACTCTTTCGCTAGCGCACTTTCCCTTCTCACTTGTGGTATTTTGATGCTGCTGTCTGCCGCTACCTCTCCAGCCTCTTCCTCTGGAAGGGAAGAATGGGTTGGCCCTTCGGTCCTTCTGCTCTCTCCAGTGATGTCTGTCACTGTAGGACCTGTGATAAGGGTACCGACTGGCCCTTGCCTCTGCCAGCCTTGTCAAAAAACTTTCTTCTGAAAATCTTTTTGAGGGAAGCCTGCGCCTTGTCCATAGACGCATAAGTATTGGCAATCTTGCCATGTCTTTTATGAAATACTCTCTGAATAATTTGCCTTTGTCCGCCGCCGCCTGTTGTGATGGTGCCAGCTCCTCTAGTTTCGAGTCCCTCTTCATCAAGATAGTTCTTCTCTCTCTGGCTATCGTGCTATTTGCATTACCCAGAAGACATATCGTCCTCTGAGCCCAGCCGGCAATTATCTTTGGGTCAATTGCTTCTTTCTTTCTTTTGTTTGGCCTCCTCTGCTAGCTGCCATATCCTTGTGATCGGTCCAACCATATCTAAGAATTTATCTTGGCAGGATCTCCAAGAACAGGCTATGCCCTTCTTTACATCTCTGCCATATCTCCCCAGGAATGTTAGCATCCTTTCATCAATCTCGGGTGTCTCTGCCACTCCATACGGCACGCTGGGTCTGGGGCTTCCGACCTCATTTTGTTTCTGTCCGGTTTACTTAGTGGAGCTCTGAGTCTCTTCCTTAAATATTGTGCAATATTCTCTGGTGGGGTCCCATTCTGATGACTCGGGTGCACTAGAGCATCCAGGTCGAATTCATCTCCCAGAGGTTCCTCATTCTCGGATCTGCCTCTCTTGCTCCTGGGCTGTCGCCCTTCACTCGAGGAGGAGGTCTGATGATTTGTGCTCATCTGACTTTTTGCTGCTCATGCAGTCTTCATCAGATGTGCCATCTGAGCTATAATATGGCTCTCGACCTTGCCTTCCTCTTGCCACTTTTGCTCTTCTGTGGCGAACCCAAGGGGTGTCTGGGCGCTACGAGCCCTGCAGGTTTTCTTTTTTTCTTACACCTTTATCCCTGCATGCTTTTCTCAGTTCTGTCATACCCTGAGATAGTTACCAAGTCCTCCATTATGCCCCTTTCCTCTCTCCTGGGGGGCCTGCCGGCACTCATTACTCTCTGTACCACCCGACTCATTCTCATGCCACTTATGTGGGGACATTCTGAATCTTCCTCAGAGTACCCATGCATAATCACGGTTGTGCCGTGTGTCTTATCTCTGTGCAGTTGTCTTGGGATGCCCCTGTCAAATGTACACTTTTCTTCGTAGCTAGGTGGGTCCACTCACAACTTCCTCAGTATTAGCTTGGGACTGGGCCCATCAAATTATATGTGTATACATATATTATATAATATGCAATGAGCCTCACCTCCTCCGTGTGGCAGTTAAAAGACCTCAAATTAGTTTTTTCATGGGACTGTGCCCGCCAACTTTCCCCCTGCACCTATTGTAATCAGATCTGGGGTGCTGCTTTCTGGCCACTAGATGGCGTCTGGATAAATTGGTTCCACCGAGCTCTGTGGAACGTGTGACTTCTTACGCCGCATGTAGTAGTTTCTGGAGTCTGTTTGCTATATATATTTAAATTTCTGATTAACTGATCGTGCACGTGTAATGAAAACACCTAACTCTGCCCACGGAAGTTAGCAATGGTGCTGCAACATCTGTGGACCCGTCGCAAACCTCTGTATGGCAGTGCCTCCTATCAAGGCTTTGTAACACAGGAGCTTGTACGCCCTGTCGCGTTCCCTAATGCGGATAAGCTGTTAACCTTGCTGCTCGCGTCACGCTAAGTAATTTCTCTCTTTCTCTCTCTCTTTCTCCCCCTACCCCCCTCCCCCCCCCCCCCGGCTCAGCTGCCCGAGCATCAAAGAAAGAGAAGGAATCACGGAAGTTGGGAGTGTTTGTGTGGAACATGATTGGACTAAAAGAAACATGTGGAGATACAAACCTATGAAAAACAAACTACAGATTCACTCACTTTCTTGGGATATGTATTTCATTGTTAGCTTGTTGTTCATTACGTTTATTTTGTTGGCTGCTCGGGAAGTAAAGAGAAGAATTGAGCATAATCAGAGTCTTGACATAGAATACAGATTTTCCTTACTAACGTACAGGAAAGTCATGATTCTGTTAAAGACAAGGAGGCAAAGTATTATGTTTTACTCTTTACAATTCGAGCAACACAAAGTACATTTTCAACAATCAAAACTTAGCAAAGGACTACAATTTCCACAAAAAGGTAGTTGTAGTTTGAAACTTGAATGCTCTGAACTGGAGCATCACGGGACCCATTAACCAATCATGAGGACCGTAGCCCAATAACCCCCCCCAAGTCCATCATAATCTTTCCTTTTTCTTTTGCTGTTCCACTGCAGTACTCGACGATGTATCTGAAGTCTCAGAATGACCACTGAATAGGATAACTCAACCCTGTAACGGTAAACCACTTTCCTCACTCCTCTCAGGATGTTGCTGGCTTTGCATCCACACCGGCAGGGAAGACAGCAAGCACAGAACGTAGGCTTCGTTACTCTGCTGTGTGGGCAATTGCAACATAGCTGCCTGCTTACTAAACAACGCCTCGTGGCTGATGTCTTTGTCAGGGGAAGCCATCGCCGCTTGGGCTAAATGCACACCAAAGCATACAGTGTCTATTCCAGCCAGCTGCATGCACAATTTTACCCATTTGGCCAGTCACTATTGCCACCACTTGGAAAGGCTTGCAAAGTCAAAGAAAATCCGGCTCTCATCTTAGTCTGATACGTTTTGCAGCTCCTGACAGGGCAAAGCTTGGATTGCGCCGGTAAGGCTGGATAGGTTAGTTCTAATCCTTGTCTTTGTCCTTATTACGTCACTCCTGTCCTGCCCTCACTTTCCAGTACACTGACATCTGACACTCTTTTGTAAGATAATAAGCATAAGAGGGGCACCACTTTAGCTGCCAGAGCCTTCCTGGACAGATCAGTGTTGTCTGGCCACTTCTGGAAAAGCTGTAAAACGATGTTCATGTCCCATAAAGGTGTGTACCGGGGGAGAGCCAGAGGCTGAAGGCATATGCCTCCTTTGAGCAGTCTGCCAAAGAGTTGTACCAGGGACCTCCACCAAAAGTAGCTCCAGAAAATAAAAGTAAACCAATAAACAGAGTGTAGACCAAGCAAGAAGTAACACACATTTATTGGACCCAAACAACTGGGAAACATGGTTCAGACAGCACCATGGAACTGAACTGAAGTGAGCCATCAACGCTGCCCACTGCAGCTGAACATTTTATACATATTTAGTGGTACAACATTTTAGCATTTTAGTTACATTTCAAAGCCGATTGGTGGGACTACATCAGTCCCCAATGTCCAAATATATGTTCAGTGATCCTAATTGGGCTATAAACTTTTTGGCCACACTTACATTAATACCCTTCGTGATGTCACAATCCTTCCCACATCGCCTCTCAATCAATTACATGATTGTGCTGATGAAAACACTTTTTTGCCATTGGTTGGCAATGTTCAATGTACAAAATGGCTTGAGATGGCAAGGGGCGAGACATTCACACAAAGTCAGACCAATGGTGTGCCCTGCGGACGTCAGCGAGGACACTGTACAATGTTGCACCCTAGGGACACCGAAACCGCGCTGATTGGCTCCTCGTCCCATAGCCCCTATGTTCTGACCCGCCAGCTCCCTTCTCAAACCCTGCTACCAATTATAGTGTGAAAAAACGAATATACCACACAATAGCTTATTTCAATTTCTCTGCCAATCCTCTTTGTGCACCCAGGTGCCGAGCTCCCTTCCGCCACCTCTTCTCCTTCTCTCATCTCTGACTGTCTGTCCGCCATCCAGGAGTGGTGCGCCACCAATGATCTCTGCCTTAATGCCAGTAAGACAGAGATTCTCCTCATCGGCACACCTGCTCCCTCCTATCCTGTTACACTCTGGCCGGCCTCTCTTGGCCCTCTTCCTGCTCCCACCTGTGAGGCTAAAAACCTCTGGATCATCTTTGACTCCACACTTTCCTTCTCTCCTCACATCTCTGACGTCTCTAAGAAGTCACACTACCAGCTGCACCTCCTCAGAGGTATTCACACTCCCCTCTGCTCCCCCAGAAGCTCACTGTCTCCAGAGGTCTGGTTCTCTCTAGGCTGGACTACTGCAACAGCCTCTTTCTAAATCTGCCTGCCTCTACTCTCCGCCCTCTGCAACTCATCCAAAACAGGACTGCAAGACTTGTCCTTGGCCTCAAGCCCAGGGATCGTATCCCTCCAGGACTGAAATCTCTGCACTGGCTCCCAGTGGCGGCGAGGATTAAGTTCAAAACCCTCTGCCTGGGGCCTCAATACCTTCAACTCTTCCTAAATATCTTCCTTCTCGAGCTCTTCGCTCATCCACTGCCTCAGGGTCAGTTGCTTCTCCAAACAGCGAGTTGGTGGTAGATCTCTTTCTTCTGCTGGGGCCTCCCTCTGAAACAGCCTCTCTGAAACTTGAGGAGAACCATCTCTGGTTCCGGAAGCACCTCAAGACCTTCCTCTTTGCTTCTGCTTTCTCTCCTCCTCTCCCCTGCTGATCTCCTGGCTGAAACTGCACTGGTTACCTGGCTACTCTGATCTCGTGCCCAGGTCTCCTCCCCGCCAGTTGTACACCTGCACTGACCCCTGGCAACCCCAACACTCGGGGACTGTTTCTGTATCCCCTCAGCCCCCTCCTTCTAGCACTTGACACCTGATGTCTGCACTTACCCTTGCACTTGCCACCAGCTGGCCGCACTTTCATTTATTGTCCTTATTTATCTTACTGTTATCCTACGTACTGCACTGTCCCCTCCCTTTTACCCCTGAACTTGCACGATCTCAATGTCACCAGGCCTAGTAGGATTGCTGTCTCTGTCCTCCCTCTGTTTCCCCTCCCTTGCCTCATCGAGCCTTGAAACACATGTATATAGGCGCGCTATAAATGCCATATCATATAATTGGCACAAAAGTGTCTCTTACAGTGACTTTGCTGTGGCTGTGTTCTCCTGGGGAAACTTCAACCGTGCAACATTTCAGCACACTGTTTCTGCTGAATGTTCAAGAAATACACATACTGCTTGTCACAAGAAGACCTCCAGCTCTTTTCTTATGAGCTGGCTGTGAGAACTGATTTCCTAACATTGGCCTACAGACAAAATGGTTTCTCTATTGTTCATATAGTGCTCAAAATCCCCATTACCATATACCACTACAACATCTGCACCCCCACCTGGTGCCCGCTCTATACAGCTACCCCATACTTTGGCCACAGCACCAACTCCTCATTGAGTTACACCCTGTGACTTGCACTGCGCCTGCTTTTGTGTCACTTCATGCACGCACGCTGCATTCAATGACATCCCCACCCCCGATGTCACCCACCACGTCACTCTCGGATTCACCACCATACTTCCACAACTGGTACATGCGCCCCTCTAGGCAGCGTTGAATCTGGACATTTACAACAGTGTTCCCACACGGGGCAGCCTCCAACCTGCTCACGACCAGCTGCTTTTGCTGACCTGAAGGTGTTCACTGTCCTGTACGCCTTACCCCGAGCAGCTAAGGTGGCCAGAAAGTTAACCATATGGGTCAGTTCGCATTAGCGGGATGAACGTTCCTAGTTAGACACCAGCTATGCCATCTGGCCCAAACTGTTCTGTAGAACTTGGCCGTCTTGGGGGCCCAGGACTCCTCGATGACTTGTCCAGCATTACCTGATAATCCTGGCTTTGGCAAACACAGCTGAAATCGCCCAAGGCACTAGCCTTGGCACTTCCTTAAGGTCCAGCGGATGTGGGAGACCCACTGGATCCTCCAAGATATTCTGTCGGTGGGGGGATGGGTGCGCAGGCAACCGATGTTTCTTGAACATCTGCCAATCAAGCTTGTCCCCTCCAGGCTGGAGTAACTGTAGACATGCCTGTGCCAATGTCCTTAAGACCGTGGTAAAGGGGGGGAAATGCGTACTCTGTCTGCGGACCCCTGGCTTTCAGAAACAAGTCTGTTGCTGACTCTTCGGGTCCGTTCTCCAACTGTAGAAGCACAACTGTTGGCTGTTCAATCTGGTCGCAAAATGATCTGTCAGGCAATGTCCCCTCAGTTCCATCAAGACGACGCAGCATTTCACTCTGTCTTGCGTCAAACTATTGATCACGAATGGAACGGCCAGTAGCCTTAAGCAATTTATAGAGTCTGGTTTCCTTCAACCATCTCCCTCCGAACGATAGCGCTCCGCAGCGGACTCCCCAACCTCATCTGCTGGCGTCTGTCTCCATTATCAGATCTGGAGAAGATCCTAAACTGGCCATGCCATTCCAGGCTTTCATGTATTGGAACCACCAGGACAATTCCATCTGTGCCTCGTGAGACATAGGTATTCTTTGATTGTAGGTCATGCCTCTCCTGAGATGTTGGATTTTGAGACACTGCAGCACTCAGTAATGGAGCGGCCCAGGTAAGATTGCCTGAATGGAGGAAGCTAGGTGCCCGACTATTCTCAACAGATCTCAGGCACATGTTGTTGCTTGCTAAGATCTCTTTCTTGATGGCATTGATTTTGATCGAGGGGAGTCTCCATGTTCCCTGGACTGTGTCTATCATGAACCACAGAAATTCTAACCTGTGCAGGGGTTCGTCTCCGATTTCCCCAGGGCATCAGGAATCCTAATCCCGCCAAGAGGTCAGTCGTCTCTTTCACTTGAGCACAAAGTGGTTGCTAGTCCTGTGCCGTAATGCTGATGTCATCCAGGTAGATTCTCAACTTGATGTGAGCCCAAGTGGGAGGCAGGTGAACTGCCACCGGCGTCCCTGCCAGAGGAACGGTAGGCAGCACCGGTGTGGCTGAAAGATGGGTAGTGTGAAGGCATCGTGAAGTAGACACAGACAACTGAAATATGGTTTGGGTTATAAAATTTTATTAAATCAAAAAGGGGGGTTGGAAAAAGGCCTAACTTGCCCTGTGCTAAGGTGGGATTTCCCTACCTAAATAAAACCAAGGATGGGCAGTGTCAGGAAGACTAAAGCAAATGTCTGTGTCCAAAACCTATACTTGCCCTCGCATCTATTTGTATACAACCTGTTGGGATATCGGCATCAAAATGAGAAGTGTTCAAATAAGTTTAGAGCTTCTTTTGGGTCAGGGGAAGAGTTTCTGGTTGTTCTTTCATAACCCTTCTCGGTTAGAGTTTTTGTGGGGTGTCTGGTATTTCCTCTGCCTCTCTGAAGCCTTGCGCCTCAATCTGTTGCTTCTTTCCCAGCTTCTAACTTTATCCTAGAAAACATTGCTCTTTTGAGCACTCCTTGTGTTTTGGGTAATTTTCTAGCAGAGTAAATAATCGTCCCTTAAACCCTTTTCTGAACGAGAATGTAAGGAAAGATCATTTTTATTCCAATTTTTTTTTTTTTTGCATCATTTCCCCCCCCCCCCCCTTTACTTCGGTGGGATCCCAGCATATCTGTTGTCTGACTTTTGATCCTGGCTGATCTACCCTTGCACCTTTTTTTTGTAACCCCCTGGGCACATCCCCTATGTACCCAGCTAGGTTTTCACCTTCTACTTCCCAAACGTGTGTGTGTGTGTATGTATGTATGTATGTATGTGTATATATATATATATGTGTATATATATATATATATATCTCCACAATACTCCGCATCGACTTTCCGGCGCAGTCCTGAGCTGCACTCCCGACCACTGTAGAGTCACGCACAGACGTGTTTCACAAATCTTGCCACAGCCAAACTGGATTTAAAATGTCTTCTTTATTACAAAATAGTTTACATTTTTTTTCGTGTGGACACTTCCAGCCCTCGCCCAGCCAAAAAGGAAAGTCTAACGACAATGAAGCGTTTCGCTACTACTCGTAGCTTGGTCACATGATTTCCTCTCGCAACCAATTCCCCTTTTGAACCTTTTCCCACGGTTGTTTTGCTCAGAATGGTAATGGCAATAGAAATGGGACTGGGACCACTTTTGCAATGCTCATGCTTTCCGTCTGCATGCTGCCATCCATTGCACAGTGGTTTCCTTGTTGACCATAGTTCATGCTATATATAATTTTACAACCTCTAAGGCTCTCAGATTGACATAGGCGTATATGCACTATGCTCCCTTTCGTGTTAATACATAAAGGGATATACGGTATCATGCCTCAATAGCATTACAGTACTGGATTCATTTTAGACATACGCACATTGTACCAGTTAGTTAGTTCTATCTTTCGGCTATGTAAAGCCCCAATAAAGTGCATAGGGCTAGATTGCTGAGTGCCCGCATCGATCCTAGCTGATACTTCTCGCCTCATAAAGTGTAAAATGCTGATCGCTACCATAAAGTGCATAGTGCATTGGTATCTGGATGCCTGTAATGATCCTTATACATTATATCCTCACTTCGTCAATTGCAAAATGACAGACTACCACACATTAGAGTAGACAAACATCTGAACTTACTATGTTGTGACAATAAGGTGCACGGTGCATTATTTCTACAACAGGCTCTCAACTCCATTGTTTGTAAACGCCATAATGTCAATCATATTGTAGGGATCCATACCTTATCAATATTCGGGGGGGGGGGCAGACTATCAAGGATCCCAGATCAGTGTGTAGGTTTAAACAGGGTGCTTGATGGTTACTCAGAAATAATCTCCCATTGTCCATCAATGGGAATAGTTAAAATGTTTACAGAGTGTAAGCAATATTAATATTAAAAATTCAGCGAGAGCAAGGCATACACAAGGTTAAAAAACAATTGATATCCTTAGCTTTCCACATAATTAGTACAGGCATTGAATTAATTCCATGTCTCATTCACCCAGGAATGTATAAAGTTCCTCGTCTATATTGTGTCCTAACGGGAACTTGCTCTCAAAATCTATAATGCATCTGGTCTCCCGTTGTCTCAACAACTTTTCTGTCTCCTCCCCTTGGTCCAATGTTAACTTGTTGTAAACCCATAAATGAGAAATCACATAACTTCCCTTCATGTTTCTCCCAGAAATGTTTCGCTATAGGGTATGCATAATCATGATTCTTGATAGCTCTGATATGTTGTATGCGTATCTTTTGTTTGCACTTGGTACTCCCTATGTACCATTTGTTGCAAGTGCATTTCAGTGCATAAACAATGTACTCTGAATCACAAGTGATTCTGTCCATGATGGTGATAGCTTTTTAAAGTATTGGATGTTGATATATGGTGCACTCCACCGCAAACTCGCATATCTTGCATTTCCTGCATTTTTAGAAACCCTTCTTTCTGGGATTTAGCCAAGTAGGTTGAGGTGAAGTCATTTCCGGTGGCATGAAGCTATTGACTAACTTGTCTTTAATGGAACTGCACTTACGAAATGAGAAATTCGGGTAGTTATGCAATGTTTGTCTCAGATCTGTGTCCACAACCAATGAGTTCCAATGTTTCCGTATAATGCTTTTGATGGTTTTCGCCGATTGTCCATACGTAAGTATCAGGCGAGTTGCAGCCTCTTTCTCTGTGCTCAGTGTCCTATTAGAGCAAACCAATAATAACGTTGACCTCTCACATTGATGTGTTTTTCGATATGTTCTCTGGATAACCTGTTTAGGGTAACATTGTTTTTTGAACCCCCATGCTATAAGTTTACTTTCTTCGTCATAGGAACTGAGTTTGGAACAATTCCGCCGTAGGCGAATAAACTCGCTGTATGGAATGCTCCAAATTAGATTTTGGCAGTGCGCACTATTAGCATGTAACCGAGCATTTACTCCCGTTGGTTTCAGAAACAGTTTGGTTTTAATCTTCCCATCTTCTATAAGGACTGTGGCGTCCAGGAAGACTACTTCGGAGCTATGGGTCTCGGTGAATTTGAGGTTAAATTCATTGATATTTAACTGTTCCACATAGTCCATCCATTCCTCGGAAGTGCCCTTCCAAATGATGAATAAATCATCAATGTAGCTTTGCCACATGACCACTTTGTTTGTGAACCTTTCATTTCCATCTTTCCAAGCCTCCTATTTCTCCCAGTAACCCATTGTAAGGTTTGCATAAGACGGGGCGAAGGTGGTAGCCATCGCAGTACCCTGTTTCTGTCTGTAGTAATTTTGATTGAATAAAAATATATTATTCGTCAAATGCAAATGAATCATTGCCACAATCATTTCAGAATGTCTACTATAATTTAATGACCTGGTATTCAAGTAGTAAGTGCAGGCCTTCATTCCTTGTTCATGTGTAATAGACGTATGCAGGGAAACCACGTCCATTGTTGCCAAAAGAAAATCTGACTCACAAGGCAGTTCATTAATCTTGGACAAAAAGTCCTTTGTATCTGTAACGCTCACCTGGTATACACGGGGACGTCACTCAGCCTTTTCTGACCTCTTACAACCTCGAACCCTTCCCTGGAGGCTATTCGACTGGAGACTGGGCCTGAAACACAGGATTGGTAGAGTTGAACTCCCTATTGTCTCTGTGTACTTGAACCCCTTCTTCCCCAGGGTCCAACCCTTCCCTTTGATCCACAGCTCACTTTGTTTTCTTGGATAGTGTGCTCTCCGTCCTGCCTTCAGCGCAGGGGCGCGTTGATTGATGCAGGCTCGTTGCTGCCTGTTACTTCACTGGCAAGAGTCCAACAGGTAAGTATGAGTCTTTTGAACAGTTCTCTAACTTCGTTCCTTTCCTTCCTTATATGATGACCAGCGTCCAGGGATGGCGGCGTGCTGCTGAGATGAGTAGCGCTGAAGGTGAGTGAGAGCGCGATGCACCCCTTTCGTATTTGCATTGAACTGCGTTCTTTTTCTGTCTTTTAGGTGACGCGAAGTTTTCAGCGTGGATGCCGGTTATGAAGAACAAATGTGGTGGGTAAGCGCGGTATGCGGTGCCTCTAGATGTTTCCACGCTAACCTGGAGTGTCTTTTTCCCTCTTGCAGATGGATGAGAAGTTTCAGAGACAGAGTTCCCCCAGAGCGGCTGGGATTCAGGTAGGCGTTTGAAGCTCGTACCGTATTTAAAAATAAGCGAAGATTTGCAGAATGCTTACTAATACCTTTTTCTGTTCTTTTCCCTTTTCCTTAGGAAGCGGCGTGCCGGGAAGGGAATGACACTGCCGAAGAAGCCTGCAGAACAGAAGGAGCGATGACTGATGGGCAGTAGCGTCGCAAGGTAAGGCTGTTCCTAACGGTGTTCTTGCAGGAGCTGAGCGCAGAAGAAAGATGCAGGCCTAATGGACACCGATCCGAACACGGTGAGTGTCACGCTGCAGGTGCAGAAAACGCAAAGCATGTTTCTCAGCCTGGGTGTGGCTTAAATAGTCTCTGGGTATCCCAGGTGCCTCTGGGCTGAACAATGCCCAAAAAAAACTAGACCGCACATGCAGTTCTGGGAACCGAAATATGTGGGGACAAATATCTTGTTCCCATCAATGCACTACAAGTCCAATCCCCAATGTTATCCTATGGGAGTGAGTGAGTCTGCTGCCACAAGCGCCAAGTCTGACTCCAAGTGGGTCTTTGGAGGGATGGAGAGGCCCTTGAGGGTCATGTAGGTGATTGTAGCCTGGCTCCAGCCTGACATCTTGGAGGGCTGGGGACATGAGGGGCAGGAATCATGACAGTATCCCTTACATACAAGGGTAATGTTGAGACAAAGGGAAACAAAGATTCGTCAATATATTTTGACATATTTTCTAGCAGTGACCCTGTGAGTGTAACAATGGGTCTACCCGGTGGCTTGGAAATACATTTATGTATTTTGGGGAGGAAATATATCTTTGGTGTCATGTAGTGAGATATATATATCTCCTACATGCAATAACCAGCAGCAGTGATAAAAGGACAGTTGCAGAGGACAAAAGCCTGCTCTGCCCATATTCATGTATTTATTCCTTACGTGCTCGAAACCCGACGGGCACCAGGGCACGGAACAAAAACAGGCAACCACAAAGGTACAGAACAGTCAAGGTTTAGACAAAGTGGGGAGTTTATTCAAATAGGGTGGTTTTCAGTTGTTTGCGGAAAGACCGCTAGGCTTCTTGTCGTAATGCTTGCCAAGGAGCGTTCCAGGCTGAGGCTACAAGGAAGGGAAAAGATCTTCCATTTCCTCGGGCACGGTTGAGCTTGCGGCATACCAATAGGCGGCTGTTGCTAGATCTAAGCATTCTCTGAGGGTGGACGTTTATTCATTCCTCTTTCAGGTAGGAGGGGGCTTCTGCCATAAACGCACTTCAGTACCACTGAAGTGTACCTTAGAGTCTACCGGGAGCCAATGGAGGGTTTTCCTATGTCTTGTGTTTCGCCATATCTCACGTTTTCAATCATACGAATTGCGTTGTTCTGGACTTTCTGGAGTTTGGTAATGTTGCCTTTAGTTGCGACCACCAGGAGTGCATTGCAATAATCGAGCCGGGAGCAGATGGTCGCTCTGGCCACGGTTTCACAGTTTTCATCTAAAATGAAGGGTTTGACTTGCCTGAGCAGTTTCAGATTGTAATTAGTGATCTTCACCAGGTAGTTAACCAGGGTGTCGGAGCTCAAAGAGGAATCCAAGTATGTGCCCAGGGTTTTATATGCCACCTGACCGGTATGAGTGATAAAGTTGCAAAGCAGAGCTGTTAGTGGGCTAAAGCAGGAGGCAATGTCTGCCCAACCTCAGGGTACGTACAACCAAAAGTAATAGGCCCCTCACCCCATCATGGGTGTAGGGGTCAGGCTCCAAAACAGGGCAAGAATGCCCTCCAATCATCCATTCCCACGAGTAGGGTACCCCTCGTGCTCCAGGAACCCTGTTGAGCAATCTCTGTGCTTTCCAGGTGATACTAACATTATTTAAAGCCAGAAGTCTAAAAGGTAATCGTTTAATTGCAGCTGGAAATTAGCTCCTGGCGTGATCAAAATGGCTTAACCAAGTGTGACATCATCCCCTTCCTTTATTAGCATTATGTGTGCTCTCGTGTTTCTTCATCCACTGAATTACTGTTAGAAACAAAGGCAAGAGTTGTGTCTCTTGTGTAGGCATTAGGAAGGCAGTTGCCAGTCTCTGGCATAATATGCCCATGTTCTTCCAATATTGGCTAGCTGTTGCCCTCTTATGGCCAGGTGGAACCATCATGGCAGTGACTGGCAAATGCCTTTCCCCTGCAGACAGAAACGTGGAAATAAGAGGCCAATTCAAGACACAGAACAAATGGAAGCTAAGACAGACTGCAGCTGCCTTTGCTGTGTTAGGGAGCATGTTGACTGTTCAAGCAAGGAGGTATTGTTATTTTGCATTTATATAGCGCCTTATATACCATTGGTATGGTCTGAAGGCGCTGGTAGGTTGAACGCCCTTGGGAACCGAAGTTCAGATCAGTAGAGGGAGTAGAGAGAGAGTCAAAGGTGCGTGTGGGAACCATGTATGTGTGCAGCTTGTGCGGTATTCGTGTAATAGCTGCTTCTTAACGGTAGGTGTGGTGGTTGAGGGGTCAGGAGTATGTGTTTGTTCTGGCAGGATTAATCCAGACCGGATGTGGCTGCGTTAGGCCTGAGGAGAACGCCTGGCTGGGGGTGTGTAACCAGCAGTGTTTACATAGAGTGATGTGGAGTATGAGACGGACGTTGGTATGAGAACAGTTATACCGAATGGTGTCATAGTATCTCTGTGTTCTAGTTGAGTGGTGGTGCAAAGGAGAGAGTAAGCATATGGTGGGTTATATGGTCAATTCAAGTGTTTTCTAAAATGTTCTAAAGAGGCTATTGGGAACACTTCTAAATTCAACTTTCACAGAGAGGCTATTGGGCATACTTCGATAGTCAGTTTTCACAAAAGGCTATTGGGGACACTTCTAGGTTCAACTTTTCACAGAGGCTATTGGGCACATTTCTAAATTCTACTTTCACAGAGAGGCTATTGGGGACACTTCTAAATTCTACTTTTCACAGAGAGGCTATTGGGAACACTTCTAGGTTCAACTTTTCATAGAGGCTATTGGGCACATTTCTAAATTTAACTTTAACAGAGAGGCTATTGGGCACACTTCTAAAATCGACTTTTCACAGAGGCTATTGAGGACACTTCTAAATTCAACTTTCACAGAGGCTATTGGGCACACTTCTAAATTCAACTTTTCACAGAGGCTATTGAGGACACTTCTAAATTCAACTTTTCACAGAGGCTATTAGGCACATTTCCAAATTCAACTTTTCACAAAGGCTATTGGGCACACTTCTAAATTCTACTTTTCACAGACGCTATTGGGCACACATCCGCCCTGCCCAGTCGTCCGCCCTACCCAGTCGTCCGCCCTACCCAGTCGTCCGCTCTCCACAGTCCTCTGCCTTCGACAGTCCTCTGCCTTCGACAGTCGTCCGACTTCCACAGTCATTCGCCCTCCACAGTCATTCGCCCTCCACAGTCATTCGCCCTCCACAGTCATTCGCCCTCCACAGTCATTCGCCCTCCACAGTCGTCCGCCCTCCACAGTCGTCCGCCCTCCACAGTCGTCCGCCCTCCACAGTCATCCGCTCTCCACAATCATCTGTCAGCAGCGTTCATCTTCCATGCGCATTCCACACGTTGGTACTCTGCCGATCTCCCACTTCCGGCCTCTCACCCTCCACATTCCTCCGCTTTCCACATTCTTCCGCTCTCCACACCCTGTCGCTCCCCCATTCAGTCGCTGATACTTTTCTCTACTCATTACGCGCATCTGCTCTCCACGTTCTTCTGCACTGTATGCTCTCTTCGCTCAACAAGCTCCTTCGGTCTGCATGCTCTTCCATTCTCCACCTTCCTCCACTCTCTACACATAGCCGTTCTCTATACTCGGACCGCTTTCTACAGTCAATTGGTTTACAGACTCATCCGTCATCCCCATTGATTTTGCTCGTATTATTCATCAGGTCTCCAGACTCAACCGTCTTCCAGACGCACCTGTCAACCGCTTTCATCCTCCACATTCATTTATACTTGTCTAGAATCATCTTTATTCATTCGCCCTTCTCACTCATCCGTTCACCATACTCATCGGCTTTCCAAGCTCGTCTACGCTCTATTTTTCTTTTATCCATTGATCATATTGTATTAATTACTTTACTGTATAGATCTACATTACTCGTTTTAATTTATTTTGTGAATATTTGATAGTTGTTTTTTGTTTTGTTTTGTTTTGTTTTTTTTTTGCTTTTGCTTTAGGTGATTCGCTGGGTTGGTGTTATTTTGATGATGCTAGAACGGAACCGGTTGGTTTTAGGGAAAGAGCCAGGTTTTCAGTAGTTTGCGGAAAGCTGTTAGCTCTTCGGTTAGCCTGATGTGGGGTGGGTGAGAGTTCCACAGGTTGGGTATTAAGCAAGCAAGCAGTGAGACAAGGGAGAGGACCCATGCTCTGCCGTCCTAGTAACATATTAGAGAATCAAATAGATCAGGCTTTGCAGCAAATGTTAAACGAGAAAGGAACAGAGTCCATCTCTGCATTCAGAATAACAAAGGCAAAGGAATGCTAGGCTCTGAAGCCAGCATGAGATGGAATAAGAGGGACCAGACTCGTCATGAGAGGCTGGCCCGGCCCTCGCAGGGGAGCTAGAGGGGCAGCCCACATAGCGGGCTGCCCCTCTGGCCATCCCCTGGGTCCACATATACCCCACCTACTAGGCATCCCCTGGGTCCGACACATCCGGCCGCAGACCTGGGGAGTGCTTATAAGGGGGTAGGCTTGCGATCGCTCATCCTCCTTGTTTGCTGTACCCCCCTCTGTCCCCAGGACAGTCAAAGCAGCAACATCACACACCTGGTCCCTCTACTCCCATAACAGGGTTTACTCAGAGGTGCAATCAAGATTTCCTTTCTTTGAAACCCACATCTTTCCATTCTAAGAGAGACACACACGTCTCCTTGCCCCACACAAAAAAGTAGCAACTTGCAGTTGGTAGAAAAGGCTTCAACACCTTTATTTGGCCGGAGTCTACTTACAGGTGATCCGCCTCTTAACGAGCTGGCGTCCTAGCTGTGGCCCACTGGAAGTAATTGTTATTTCCTCTCTTTTACCATGAGCTCATAGCCGGATGAAAAATCCAGAAATGCAACATACAAAGACATGTTCTTTGCTGCTGCATCCTTTCATTTTCTTCTGTTTTCTTTTCTTTTTTTTATCTTGTTTTATACAGTGACTATTTGTAATTTAATACGTACTGCTATTTTAATTCTAATTTTGTGAAAAGTCGAGTTCTTTCACTAAAACACAATAAATAAAGCAAAGTCCCCAAGATGTCCCCCCCCCAGATTGTATGTGTCTCCTACGCCCCTCATGCTTATGAAAGACTCTGTCACTGATGTGAGAGATTCTTGAGCCTTTCACCTTTGAACTAAAGGTACATTTGATCACATGTATAGTGAGAATTATTTCTTTTTTGCTTGGTGACACCTGCTCATGTATGATACTCACAAATTGGCAGCGTTTGCCAGCAGATGCCAGCAACTCGGTTTTCTTGATATTTTGGTAATTTGCCCCGTAGGACAGCATCATATGACCAGCATTGCCACAATTTGCCAGATGTTGTCATTGTATGCCCACTTACACAATTAGGCAGTTGTTGCTATCAAATGGGTAGGTTCTCGTACCATTTTGCTATTATTGGCATCATATTCTGTTACTTTTCATATCTCTACTACAATATTTTCTGGTCAAACAATGTGATGTTTTGATGTGTGCCCCTGTACTCCCTCTATTTACATATATTATTATAATCTGTCTAAGTTATCGCATGGATAGTGTGTCCATGGGATTTATAGAGTGTAAACCTAGCTGAGAAGCAATAGTGTTGTCCATAGGGAACACATCCAGGGAAATGCATTCGTGCACAGGTTAAAAGTTTTTAAATACATAGTACATATAGCACAGTTATAGCACAGTTTAGTTAATTTCCTTAACAATTGTGTAGTAAAATGCAGCTTCTGGTTGCTGTATGTCTTCACCGGAGGGGGCTGGGAAGGTGGGTTAATTTTGAGAATTTAGGTTCCCATATTGACCGAATGGCTTACTCCCAGCTTTGCCTCTTCATCAAATCCAACCTTCTCCTCGACCCCGCCCAATCCCGCCTCGGACCCCTTCAAGGAACTGAATCATCGCTAGCCTCCATCTGGGATGACCTCAAAAGAACTGCATGGCTGTGCCGCACTTATCCTCATCGACCTCTCGCCGACCTTTGACACTATTGACCACTGCATCCTCAAGGACAGACTCAACTCGCTCGGCATTCGGGACACAGCATTGTTAGGTAAAATTTCATTTACAGCTGTTTTACCTCTCTTTTTTTGGACCACCCCAACGTTTTGCTTTTTGTTTTAACCTCTTGTCCCGACTTTCTGCCAGTGGAGCACCATTTTCAGCTGCACTCCACTTGGCTTTCGCTCATCCTTCTGGGGAAACTGACTTGTCCTTCTGACAATCCGTACTGGAAAACATGGTTTCCCTTAGCCTTATGACTTTGTTGCCACTTTGCACACTGAAATACAGTTGCCAATGTACATTACTGTACTGTGCACTGGGGTGCTTGCGTTTTTAGGCCCTAGGCATGCCATAAGGATTTTTTGGTGACTGGACAATGTGCCTAGGAGTAGACTGGTGGCAGTGGAAGCTTTTTGTGTATTTTCACATACTTTATCCGAGCCATACCGCACTTACCACGTTTGGCTCATGACTGTGGCTAGTGTCAGTCATGGCCTTGCCACAAGGTCTTTTGTCTCCTCCTTTGGCCATTTTGTGCTTTGACCTTCCCCTTGCTCTTTGTGGCCTGGGGAGTCCTTATTTGGGCATGCATTCACCAGCCAAAGGCAGCGCTTTTCTCAGGCTAATGCATGTCATGTGTGAAGGTACCCAGGAAGTGGGCTGTGACTGTCTAGTCAAGACCAATCAATAATCCTGGTGCCAGCAGTCTGGTGTACATGAGAGCCTGAGACCAGCAGTGGTTGCTGATTGGGCCACTGCCAGCGTGCATGAGTGGGGCAGATCTCCTCACTGGCCAGATGGGGTGTGAGGAGGGGCTCTGAGTGCAGACCCGCAGATCAACCTGAGGTCCAAATCGACCTCTACACAGTCGCATATCCAGAGAGGCTAACCAGATACAAGGACTGTCCTGAACCACGCACAGGTTTGGCACCCTGAGCCCACTGTTTCCCTGGTAGAGCCCTGATTTGCGCTCGATCTCAAAAGACCTGCAAAGCTGTTCAACCCTTTTTGAGTGGTGGGACCAACTGCTCTCGAAGCCTCCTTGCTGGCCTGCAAACAAGCCTTCCTGGAAGTGTCCCTGGGACCGCCAGTGGACTGACTAGCTCATCCCATGGCACCCGTGCTGGAGTGTTGTAACATCTAGTTTCAGCTCGAGCTTTGGGAGATCCCAGGTCCCTTTGTAAGTCACCTTCTTGACAAATCTCATTGTCCCTTCTGCTTTGGGCCGTGAAAAAGAAGGGTGTGCCAGTCTGCGAGACTTGGGTGCTCCTGCGTCACTGTGTGGCAGTCGCTACTGGCGACTTTCCCACCTTTCTCCAAGTGCTCAGAGACTGCATCAGTTTCTTCATTGTCCTGTATTCGAGATGTGAAATCCAGTCCCAAATGTTAATCGGATCTGCACCCGCAGCGTCTATATGAACTTAAGAGCCTAAACAAGGAGGGGATTTCATAATTCAGGCAACCTTCGTCAAGCCTGCCAAGTTTGACCCTGGAATGAGCTATGGACGGAGAGTAGTAAACCCACTTACTAGTGGCCCCTAGTTCATCCAATCCCTTTTACGCACAAAGGATCCCCTGTGGTCCTGACTTCGACTTGGGTGGCTCTTCCTTCCTATGGTCGTCCGAAAGTTGGGGACACCTTTGTGCTACGCAGCAGACCTGCCCCTGACTAATGGAACCGAATTCCTCACACTCCAGTGTCTGTTCCTCCCCATTGAAGTTTGTCCCTTGTGTCCTTTACGCATCACCAAGTGCTTTTACGCACAGACATAACATTGAACATAAGGCTCCAATCTTCGTAGGGAGGAACTGCTTACGTTTGGGATATCCATTTCTGGAGTTGGCCAATGTATTAAAAGATTGTGTTTTTCCTCCTCACAGGGTTTGGCGGGAATTCACACATTATTGCATTGTCTGAAAGTGACTGTAGATACATTTTTAGTGTGTGTTAGCGATTATTATCACTGGTTTTCATTATTAACTTGTGTTTTGTTAAAGGCCTAATAAATTGTATATGTTTATATACTACTGTCTAAGGCTACAATGTTAGTTATTTACAAATGATTCTCATGTATGGCTCTGCAGCTTTGGAATAAACTCCCATCAACGTACCTCTTTCAGTAATGTTTGTCACTGCTGCTGATTATATATTTCCTTAAATGCCAACTGCGCCCAGATGCATTTTTTGCTTGGATCTTTGGATATGTGCACTATAAATGCCTTTTCTAATCTGTTCTGTTAGATAGGCCAAGGCAGCAATGAACCCCCTCATAGAATGTACTGAGCGACGGAGAGAATCTCCAGCAGACCACAGGACAGAATCCACGCCATGTCGAAGAAACCAGCCAGGCCACACAGGCACGTATCGCACTCCATGTCGATGGAAGATAGCCGCAGGCACGGCCACCTACCTGCACGCATCTCTCATACACTATTTGAAGACACATCCCACAACACCTCTGCCATTAGAATGCTGCTATGTCCCATGACAAATTCGGTGTAGCTGGACAGATAATCAGTCTCCTGCACTCGTATACTCTCCCGAGAACCTCACTGCACCCATCCACAAGCCAGCTCGACATGCCGCTAGCAGGGACTTGGCCAACTCTACCTACCGTTGTATTGGCTAAAATACACATTTGCATTCTAAACTCCTCTGACGAATCACCCATACCTCCGACTTTGGTTCCCCCAAGGGTATGTACCTACAGCGCTTTGAGGCCATACCAATGGGGGAAAAAACGCTATGCAAATGACAAACATACTTGTTAGTATTAAGGGAGTTCTAAGTCTATTAAAGATGCAGCTGCTAGTACTATGCTTCCCTTTCTTTAAGTTAACTCTAAGCAGCAAAGCACATTTCCAATAATACAGTACATTTCCCATAAACATATGGTCTTTTAATTTGAAACATTGAAGCTCGATAAACAACCATAGCCCAATTCCACAGCTGGGCTCTCTATTACCTGATGTCCTGTTTGCAACTCCTCATTTCTCTGCGACCAATGCTTGGCTTATCCCTTGCAAATTCATCTGTTGACCTTCATAACCTGGTCCAAACAGTTCTCAAGTATAAATGGAAACATGAAACCAGGTAATATAAAGAATGGTCCGACCAGTACCAAGACCCAGACATTGCACAAATCTCTTCATGCAGGCTTAGAATCTGCACAAGTCGCCGACCTATGTCCCACCTTGGTGTGGCGGGAAATGGCAACCCTCCAGAGGAAACTCGCCACAAAGTGCTTGCACATCCAAAAAGCATTTCCAAGAAATAATACACACCAGCTGCTTCAATCCTAGAATTGCATTGTCTTCCCTACTGATTTGTAGCACCACATTGGATTCCCAAAAGGGCCCTGAGAAATGTAACTCCTTTCAGAAGGCAACCGAACAAGTGGTGTTCGCTGACCAGTTTACCGTCCTACTCATGACCAGCTTAGACAGCCAATCTATAAACTACCAGAGTGCATTAACAGGTGGCGACCTTCTGATGATCTTTCAGAATGCCTGGATTCTGGGGAAGGAGTGTTCAGGAGGGGAAGAAGTTAACTGACGGCCCCATAGGTCAGCGCTCACCCTCCAGAACTTGTAAGACAAGATAGCTGCACCATGTGAGGACAGGGGGTGCAGGATTCACTTACTGCAACATGACTCAATAATGAGGACTCAGTAAGTTGGCAAAGGGAAGTCTGTTTAATGACAATTACATCAAACAGAGAAACAAATGGAAATCAGCAGCATTGCGATCACCTGTCTCGTTCCGACTTCCTCGAACTTCAGTCGAACAGCAATTCTTATATGCAAAATTCGTCATCACTGACGTCTAATTTCTATAAAAATCATCATGCAATATAATTGGTTAGGAAAGGTAACTTAAGTATATGTGTTATATCTGTATATGATAATAGGGCATGTGGATTGGATAACTTATCGGGTGGCCGTCTACGCCCATCCCTCTATATTACGTGTGATAGACATCACTACAACTACGTCGTCCTATTGGTTACAATATCTATAGGACTCCAGATAACTTGGTCCATTGTGATTGGGCAGGTTAAACCCCTAGACATAAATTTCCACTTTTATTAGCAGCATGCAGAATGGACACCCCTGTGCCTGGTCCAAGTTTCACCCCGCCTCCCTTCCATCAATCAGTGTTTTAGGACGACGTGTCAATTAGTTGGCTAAGGATGGCCTCGAAACTGTAGTCTCTTATCGGGAAAAGTTATGGCATCCTCGGGTCCTGGATGACATCAGGCGATGGTACTTCTTCACGCCTGGCTGGTCACGTGTTAATTCACCATTAATCTGCTTCAGTTTCCAGCTTTTAGTGCATTTAATTTTGTCAGCCTAGCTACCTGCATGGGCCCCCCTTATCTTGACCTTCGTGAGGCAGGCTGGTATGCTCTGAAGTGGAGTCTTGTGAGCTGACGCTCTCCGCCCCTTCTCTGGTTGACCTCTCTTTCCTAGGCATGAGCCGCTCGATTCCGCTCCGTTTCTTGCCTTTGGCTGGGTGTCGAAACTTGGCCTGTCGGGCCTCTGACTGCCTGGGTACATTTCTGCCTTTACAAAATGGAGTCGCACTTGTCTAATGTGCCTTATTGAGGTAGATATATGGTTGGTGCTTGCCGCTCTATTTCATACTAAGCATTGCAAGCAGTATCGATTTCTTAGCATCTTGCCAATTCAAGCCTATTCATACATGTTTAACAGGACGGTTGCTTCCATCTTGTCTCGTAGCACTGTTTCCTCATGTTGTAACATTGTCTCCTTGTGTCTATTCCATTCATTTTCGTAGTTACTCACCCTGGCATGTTATCTTCGATAGCTACTTTTATTCATTCACGGGTCTGTTCAGTCCCTTGTGTCATTTCCACTGGCCTTCCATTAAGGCTTTTGGGGTCTCTTTGTGGACTGTGTAGGTACTCCTTATTTCGTATCAGCAGCTGGTATGGCTGTCTAATAGGGTACCGTGCTGCCCAGGGTTGTCTGGTTATGGGTGCTTCAACCGGTATGGATCTTCTGATGTATACTGGGCGGAGTCCCAGTGAAGCAATTTGTAGGTTTATTTGCTCTTCATACGTCACATACCTTGGCGAGTACGCTCCTGGTACCTCGAAATAAGAGGAAGGGGTGCAGGCCATGTCTGGGACCTCCCCTACACTCCTCCCCTCCCCCTCCTCTGGTCGGTTCATCGACCACTTCTTCACCCTCCTTTGCATTCATTTATTTTGATTCTTCGGTGTCATGCTCATCGTCCTCTGCGTTGGTACATGATGGTGTAAATGTGTGAGCCTTTGGAGTCCATATTTTTATCACTCCCTTCAAACTCCCTGCTGTTTTCACATGTTCATCTTTGTTCCATGTCCATTTGGGCTGCCGTAGATCCATTTTCCTTCATACCTTCTTCGTTTCTTAGGGTATGTGAACTTTATTCCCTCTGGCGCAAGTTTGCTGGCTTTCACAAAGTCTCTTATTTCTTCATCAGTCAGGTCTCTGGGCTTCCATCCTGACTCGACATCAACCATTATTTTCATCCCTATGGCTTTCTTCACAGTTTTCTGGCACTGTGTAATGATTATCTTGATACCGCAGAATCCTAGCAATACCATTGCTAGTAGAGCTCCCAATAACTTGAATATATCTGCCATCCATTGTGGGACCCACGAGAATAGGTCTCCAAACCAGCTGTCATCGTCCACTTCATCACTTTCATCGATCATCTGGTTTTTCAGGCTTGTCAACATGCTTATGGCCTCTGTAAGGGTTCCATTTTCTTCATCGTGTGATGGTACAAATGTGCAACATGATTCTCCGATTTTTGCACAAACACCTCCATCCATTGCAGTGATCATGTCAAGCACATATCTGTTTTGGAGGGTCATAAGTTTGATTGCTCTCAGCTCTTCTTTGATCACGTTGAATCCTTTTATAGTGTTTATTGATGGTCTGCAAAAACTCCCATCTGGTTATCTGCAACCATTTAGTATTCACTACAACTTGGATGTGGGGCAGGAGTAGTGTTGTGAATACTGTTGAGGTGAGGCTGAACAGCCTGTGTTCGTACGGGATTGCATGGAATGCCTCTTCTGATTTGGGAGAAAAATAGTGTTCCCTCTTCATCCTGGATACCAGTTCTACAGATCTTCTTCTTAGATGAGCATCTGCTTTCGGGAAACTGTCCAACTTCAGATCATTCTTAGGGATCACCAGCACGGGAACGGGAACGTGGACGTTCACTAGTGTGCATATGCCTCCCCAGTTCTCCGGCAATCTTATGTATGCCTTGGATCCACACGCCCAGTAATGGTCCATAATAACTGCGGTTCCTTGTGTCATTCCTGGGGCTTTAAAGATTCTTCCACAGTTTTGATTCTCCCATCTTCCTTGTGCCATTGTTTCTGAAGCATAGTTTTGGGCTCTCCAGTGGCACTATCTACAGGGGTCCCCCTCTATCTTCGACCCATGTTAGTAACTTTACTAGCTTTGGCACAGAGGTTTGCATAACCTCTGCGAATTCTCTATTGCTTCCTTGCAGGCTCCAAGGACCATCCATCCTCGGCAGATTACTACTCTGTCCTCCCATCCATCTGTGGAGACCACTGACCCCCAGATCTGGATTGGAGCCTCTTCTGCAGTCTTCCCTCCAACGTTCAGTGTCGGGGTAACTTCCCATCTTATCCCTGATCCTTTGATGCAAGGGTTCTGGTACCTGATCACATGATTTCTGGTGTGCGCTCGGTTTCTTGTTTTAATGTCCTGGACGTAGCCATCTTCATCCGGGTAATCCTTTTCGTTGGCCCATATCAAGGAGGCGTCTCTTCCCATAAATCGTTGGCCCATATCAACGAGGCGTCTCTTCCCATAAATTGTCCTCTGGTGTTGCACATTGCTACATGTGACATATAGTGTGCTGTAGGGATATCAATTTCTACAGCCACGAAGATCTTGGTTTTCCCATGCTGTATGGTAGGAGGGCACAGACTAAGCTTTCTCCTTCCGACTGCCTTCGTCCTACTTCCTTCATGTGCTTGTACCATATGTTTCCGAGATGGGCTGTACTGTCCAGGTAATCATTAAGTTCATTGTTATCTTCGTGTGGGCTTCTCTTGATTCTCAGCGTTCTTCTGTAGTTTTCTATGACTGTCTCTAAATGAGTCTGTGCTGCTTTTCCTCTCTGGGTGTCTCAGTGGAGCAGGCTGCCTCGACTGCATCGCTGGTTCTCTGGCTGCCATTGGCTCACCATCTCCTCAGCGTGAGGCTGAGTTATAGATCTGGTGTTTGTTTGCAGTGCTCGAGCTGGCGTGTTTGTCGTTATAGTCTCTGCAGTTCTATGTTCCAGCTCCTCGTTCAGTTTCTTTGCTCTGACTATGAATGGGAACAAATAGTTTATCAGCATTTGTGTTTTGTCTGTGAATTCCTTTGTGGCTACTTCTGTTCTCTTGAGGGATTTTGCTATGCCCTCTCCCTCTCTCTCTGTTGGTTCACTTGGCTCCACTTGAGAACTTCCAATGTACTTTGGAACTGCTTGTTCGGCAGGCAGTCTCTCCTTCTCTGCTGCCTTCGTTCGAGGTCTTGTAGCCATTGACACTTGCCCTTGTTTGTGTGCATTCTGCGTGCCGTGGTCAATGCTACATTATTATTCATTCCGTGCTGATCCTGTCTCCAGTGGGCGTGCCTTTTTGTTGGGGGTAAAACCAAGTTACTGTTCTGGGCCCCCATTTCGAGTGAGTTCATAGTCGGTTATTTATTCCTTCTTTTGCTCTGGTCTTGTATTTCGAGAGTTTGTTACTATTAGAGGGACGAGTGCTTCTCCAAATGTCCCCCCTCACGTGAGTGACGACGGTAGTCTCTGGGTATTCAGTACAGTTCCTGTGCTAGACTATGGAAAAGGGTTAGGCTAGCACCTTTGGTATATCACATTAATTATACATATCGATAATAGGTGAGGTCCCAATGCACGCCTCGAATTTGCCTCGGTCCTGAGGACATGCTTGAATTTGCTCAATGTGAAAGAAGGAGAAGATGGAACTTCAAAAAATCACACAAAATAAAATGTTGTAAAAATAAAAACAAAAGTCAAAATAAAAGTAAACATATGAACAAAATGAGAAAAATGCAGAAAAATGAAAATAAGATGGTGAAGTTCTTGTGTCTGCTCCTTTCACTTGGGCTTTCAGCGACAAGTTGAAGAACAGTGTCTCTCTCCCCGATCTGCTCCACGGCGGAAGGATGACGAAAAGGATAATAGGAAAAATATAAGAAAAATAAAAATAACTAGGATCAATGATGTCGTAATCCTTGTTTCTGCTCTTCTCGATCTGTCCTCGGCGGAGAGTTTATTGGAATCTCCTTAGGAATTCTCGCTGGAAGTTGGACAGCTCCACTTGGAGCATTATACCATGGAGGTGTGCCCATGTGTGGGGCGTTGGCCGGATCTCTAAGGAAGGTGATGACGTAAACATCTGCAGACCTTCCCACCATTTCTGGATTGTCTGTGACTAACCTAAACAGAACATTCTGCGCCAGCCGGGTGTCCTCGGGTGATAGGGACATTTGTCCTGTTTGGCTGTGTCCTGATAACAAGCTTTTCTTTTGATTCGCACAGTCTTTCCACCTTCCCGTCGCGTGGGTTACCACCAAATGATTTAATTTAGTCCACAGCTGACTCAGTTGAGCTAGGTTTCGTGTGTCAGTTGTTTTCCAGATGAGCCCTGGGCAATTCTCTACTATTTGGAAGAACAAATTCAACGTGCGTTCATCAATGTCTATTGGCGGTGGACGCATTTGTGTCCTTCTCACCGTACTCGGGCAGTACAATGAGGGCTTCCGTGATGACAGTCAGTAGTTGCCAAATTATTTTCTTGTTGGCCGTATCTTGAATAAAGTCTGCAACACTGGCTCCTCTTCCTCTGAGTGATGGGTATGATAGCACCACGAGTTGGAAATAGGGTTAGCACATCCCACTTGAGACTTCTGCCAGAATTGATCATAAGTTCTGTGAACAAAGTCTCAATACTGATTGCTTCAGGATACTGTGTTACACTCTCGGGCAATGGGCCTCATTACGAGTCCGGCAGGTTAACCGCCTGGTTACCGCCGGACTCATATTACTATTCCGCCTCCGTGACTCCCGGAATTACCAGGGCATTACAGCCCTGGTGTCCCGGGAGTCATGGAGGCGGAATGGTGTTAATCCCCATTCCCATTGAGTCCCGTAGGACTCCATGGGAATGGGGAAGTGGAAACACTGGCACCATCTCGTGATGGTGCTGGTGTTTCCACGTCCGCCTGCAGGCGGGAGGTGTTCAATCCGCCCGTTCAGACCTGGCGGGAAGATCACCTCCCGCCTGCAGGACTCGGGATCAGGCGGTCCGGAATTAACAGTGGCGGCGGGTTTACCGCCACTGTTAATTCCGGACCGCCCGACCTGTAATGAGGCCCAATGTCTTATTTGCAGTCTATCAGAGTCTTGATTCTTTGTACTAATTGAGCATGTCGTGCTTTCAAAAGCTCATTTTATCAATGTTGTTGTGGCTTAGGATGTGCTTCTCTTTACCCTGCAACTGGGATGTACAGAGTGTTCGTTATGTCCTTCTGTCCCCTTGCTTGGGGGAACCTGTCCAGTTCTATGCCACACTTTGCAGCCGGGTTCTTTGTCTTGGTTTTCTGCTCATGCGTCCTTCTTTCTCGCCATGGATCTTGTCTGCATGTGCTGAGGTTCTTCCCCGTTGTCTGTGGTTTCTTTATAGTTGGATGCAGCAGGAGGGCTCTCTCCTATATAGGATTTAATGTCATTTAGAAAGATCCATGCTCTTCTGCCCTGGAGCTTGACGGCGGACGGGGTGCAGTCCTCTACGATAAAGGGGCCATTGAATCTTAGCTCGTCCCACCTTTTCTTGCGTGGTTTCTCACCAATACTGCATCACCAGGGAAGACGAGGGGCGCATAAAGGATTTCAGCTGCGCCTGCTTCAGCACTTCCTGATGTGTTTCGTGCTGCGCCACCCCCTTTTCACCGTCGCTGCAGCTGGCCTGTAATGACAGAGGTGCTGGATGTCATACAGTCTAGGTACTTTTGCATCTCTGTTCCCAGGACCTCTCTAGTCGGCTGGGCATCACAACTAGCTCTGTCTGGGGGAGCGGCGGGGGGGGGGGGGGGGGGTAAGAGTGGTCCTCATCCTTCTGCCTGTAACTATCTCGTGGGGCGTGAGATGGTCGGATCCTGGTTGGTTCCGAAGTGCATACAATGCCAATGGTAGACAGTGCAGCCATCCCTTCTTTAATGTGAGCTTCAACTTGGCTATCCTCTCCTTAAGCAAGCCGTTGATCCGTTCACATATCCCGTTCCCCTCGGTATGATACGCCAACGAGAACTTGTGCTTTATACCAAGCAACAAGCTAATCTGTTCGAAAACTGAATTTACAAAGTGAGCCCTGTTATCTGATCTCATTACTTCGCACACCCTCCATCTAGGGAACACCTCCCTCACTAGGAACTTGGCAGCACAGGTAGCGTCGGGGTGTGTACAGGGACCTGCTTCTATCCATCTAGAGAATGGACACACCACCACAATTAAATACCTGTACCCGTTGCATACTTGAATCATGTCGACGTAGTCGATATGCAAGTGCTGGAATGGTCCATTTGTTCTGGGAATGATTCCTCTCACTACTTTAAATGTGTGCCCAGCGGTGAACTGCTGGCAGATAATGCAGTTCACCATGAAAAATGCAGCATGCTCTGCTAAATTCGGTGTGAACCAGTCTTCTGTGAGCGTTGCAGCAAGATTTTCTTTTGTCATGTGGATGGGGTAGTGTAGTTGTTCTAAACTACCTTTTTAGAAGGGCGACAGGCATTACTGGTTTACCAGTGCTGTCTTGCCTCCACAACCCGTCAGATGGGTTTAAAGAACACCCTCAACGCTTCCACAGATTTTTCTCCTCCTGAGGTGCCTCCCGCTGGAGCTCCATTAGCTGAGTCTGCCCCATATTACTATAGGCTTCTGGTGTGGCTTGCGCTACCATCATCCTCTCATTGGTACGTGCCACCTCCACGTCCATGATTGTTTCTGTTTTGGATGCCATGCGCGTGGCTTCCGTGTCTGCTTCATGATTTCCATGTGACACGAAATCCATCCCCTTGGTATGAGCGGCGCATTTCACGACTGCTATGCCCACTGGGAGCTGTAGTGCTTTTATCAGCCTGTCCAATAAGGCTGCATGTTGCACTGGCGTGCCGTCTGTTCGGAGGTAGCCCCTCCTTTTCCAGCGTGCTAGTCCTGCGTGCACCGTGGACGTCACATAGGCGGAGTCACTATACACCGTTACTTCCTGGTCTGCATGATTCTCAATGGCAAATATCAATGCCAATAGTTCAGCAGCTTGTGCCGAATAATGGGATGGTATTCGTGCACTAACGAAACTCCCCGTTAGCCAGGTATTTCACCACTGCCACGCCTGTATACCTTTGTCCATCGTCTTGGTCGATTCTCAAACCCGTCGATGAAGACGATCTCTCCACTCGCCAGGGCTTTTTCCTTTACCCTGGGGATCTCGTCATAGAATTACTCCTAGTTCGCACAGTCATGTGTAGGTTCTCCCTCTGTGACTGACTCAGCTATGAACATAGCAGGGTTTACAGTTTTACATTGCACTATCTTGATCAATGGATTAGAGATAATCACCTCATAGGCGGATGCTCTTTGAGATGTCAGTGTGCCCTTTGGCTTCTCTAGTATGGCGAACAGTGAGTGCTCAACATACAATGTCATGGAGCACCCCATCACAATGGATGACGCCTTTTCGATAGCGTATGCGGCAGCAGATAGGTTTTGTTTGCATGGGAAGTGGCCCTTCATGACCGGGTCCAGACTCCTACTGTAATATGCTAGGGGCTTGTACCCCAGCGAGGTTTGCAGTGCGAGCACTGCCGTCATAAAATTGCCGTCGGTGTGCGAGAACAGGTAGAATTCCTCTGCGTAATTAGGATTTTCCGAGAACTGGGGCCTTACAAATTGCCCCCTTGAGTTCTGTAAACCCTTTTTCCATTGCCTCAGTCCATTCGATATCGCCTGGGCCTTCTTTAGGGCCTGCAGTAAGGGCTTGGTATATGAGCTGTAAGCTGTAGTCAAAGACCCATGCTCTGACATAATTGCACAGGCCTAAGGAGCTTTGCATTCGTTTTATCTTGCGCGGCTTGGCCGTGTTCACGATAGCTTCAGCCCTTTCTGGGGTTACCTTTCTCCCTTCATGTGAGATCAGTTGCCCTATGTACAACACTTCTTGCTGACAGTACTGTAGCTTTTCCTTATCAACCTTGTATCCCTTCTCAGCCAGTATAGTTAGTAGCTGGACAGAGTCGCGCCTGCATTGCTCTTCAGTGGTGCTGCAGATCAGAATGTCATCTACATACTGCAAAACAACACTGTCCACCGCAATATTGTTTAGGTCCATTTGCAGGACTCTGTTAAAAATAGACAGGGACTCGCAGTACCCCTGTGGCAACCTCGTGCTTTTCAGGCGCATTTGTCTGAAAGTGAATGACGTCCGGTCTTGTGATTCACGGTGCAACGGAATTAAGAAAAAACGCATTTTTCAAATTGATCACCGTGAAATATTTTGACTCAGTGGGTATGTTACACAGTATTGTGGATGGATTAGGGACTAGAGGGAATTCGGCTTCAACTATATCGTTTAGTGCTCGTAAGTCTTGGATTAAACGCCAAGACCCTCCTTTTGATTTCTTGACAGGATAAATCACCATGTTGCTCCATCATGGCAGAAATTGTCTTCGCGATCCCTTCATCTGCCTCTCTGGACATGGGGTATTGTCGTGCTCATGGCAAAATTGCTCCTGGTTTCAATTTAATTTTCACTTCACCTGCCCCCTCCAGGAGACCTACGTCATAGGGCCCTGTAGTCCATACTGCGGCAGGCACTTGGGCCATGTCATCATCAAAGTACTCTGGACGTATCAGTGCCAACATCATTCTCTGCGGCACCTCCCGTTTGATCATTTTGACCCAAAATATGAGATTTTCTTCGTCTCCTCTCGGTCAGGGTGCTCTTGGAACAGATCGTCATACCTTCTTCAATGGCGATAATCGCACACCATTGTCTGCCTTCATCGTCATATCCTTCGACCAATGCCACTTTTCCTCGCACTGCAGCCAATTGTATCGTTAAGGGAAATACTTGTCCCTCCGCTTCGTGCATGGGTATTCTTGGTCTGAATAGAAACTCATCGGGTGTTCTCATAGTTTTGTCTGCGAGGCCTGGCAATCCCGCCATAAGGACCCGCACGCCATATGCAAAGACTTCTGGTTCTAACGGTATAGCTCTCATGGCTATACGTCCTGAGTATGCTCTGATCATTTTGCACACGTTTGAATAATACATTCCTGGAGTGGAGCACACTATACCATTCTCGGTGAACGAGATGGTCATGTTTAATTTAGTCATCAGGTCCCGACCCAGAATATTTACTGGGGTCTGACGCGAGTATAACAGAGGTACATTCATTTTGTGCTCTCCCACTGAGACTGGGAGTGCGTCTGTAAAGCGAACTCTCCTATGAGCTCCAGTGAACTCTAAGTATCTATAGCCTCGCCGGACAAAGAAAACTTGCCTTCTCGAATGCACGAGCGCGTTGCACCCGTGTCAGCTAAGAAGGAATATTCTTTCCCCCCTATGGTGACATTCCCCCTTGGTTCCCTGTTGGGGTCTGGTGTCACTGATAGGCTAGAGCACATCAGAGTCCCCTGTGAGCTGTCCTATTTTATATATAATTTGGCCCACTGTATACTTGCTGATTTCCCCCAGTCCCAGGGTCGACTCCCCCTCCGGAGCTAGTGCCCTGTGACATTCGCGGTGGTGCCTGCTGGGGTTGTCCCTGTGGCAAGATCCCCATGTTCGGTGGTTGAACTACTTGCTGTGCACCTTGCTGTACGCCTGACTCCTGCTGCTGCACTGTGTAATTTTGTGCACCGCCCGGTTACAGGACGGCAGGCTGATTCACTATGCCTACCCCCATCCCTTGGCTGTTTTGCCACATGCCTTGGCTTCTGCACATGCGCGCCACGTGTCCTGTCATTCCACACAGCCAAGACGCTGGCGTGGTCGGGCCATCTGTCCATCTGGCATAGTTTGACACCCATCTGCGCGTTCTGAAAGCCATTTTGATTATTCTGAAAGCCTCCCTGGTTACCTCGAAACCCTCCTTGATTACTCTGCCATCCTCTTCCTCCAAAACCCCTTCCTCTTGGGTAAACTCCTGCGTTACCCTGATTATTCTGCGATTGGTTGGTCGCTTGTTGTGCGCTTGGTTCGGCTGGGCTGGTGAGCATGGCTCCCTCGAGAGCATACTTCGAGCGCTTCTTTTGCACCAACTTCACCTCCTCGCCCTTGCGAGTTGCCTCCTTTTTCCGATTCTTTTCTTGCAACAATCTACAGTAGTGTGCAATTGCCAACTGTATTTCGGCCCATGGTTTTGCTTCTACTCCTACCAATTTTTTGAGCTGCTTCTGCACCGGTTCAGGCAACCCTTGGCATAATATGTGGTAGAATACAGGGATAGATTTCGTCCAAGACTCGTGCGTTTCGAGCACCCACGCGTCCTGAAAATTCTGGATATAAATCAACGGGTCCTCTGACTCTTTCATTTTTCGAGTCATTATAGCCCCCATATCTGAAGTGTCTGGATATAGCGTTTGCAGCGCTTTCCACACTGCTGCCCTACAGTTATTAAATGGCGCTCCGTCATGGGAGGTGTTAGTTAGGGTTACCCTAGGATAGCCTGCCCATTTCCATACATCTGCTCTTTCACCAAGTATGGCAATTAGGAGGCCCTTAATGTCCCCTATAGCTAAGGTGACACCCCCCCCCCCGCCCCCGTCATTTTCTCTAACTCGTGTATCCACTTTCCGGCTCCTGATGTCAGCATTGGAAGCTTATTTTTAAGGTTCTCTCGGTCCATATGTGGCCATGGAATATACTGTGGTCTGGCTTCCCCCCTTTTCTAGCAACGGGAATTGGAATGCACAGTCCTCCTTCTCTTTCCCCATAGCTCTCCGGTCTGTCGCCGGGGTGGCATTCCCGCCTTGCCGTCTACCTGGCAATGCCCTTAATCTGTCTGCATAGGCAGGTGCTGACGCCCCCCTCTGACCGTGGGGGTGTTCCTTCATGACGGCTAGACTGCGCGGCAGACTTCGATGCCCTACTTGTGGACCCGCTAGCGTCTGACCATCGTGCCCCTGGGAGCCGTTTTTCACACCGACTCCCTTCTTCATGTGCCACATCCTCCGTTTCCCCACCAGAGTCAGATTCTGAATACTCCCAGTTTACACAACTCCTAGCATCTTCGTTTTGCCCAATCTCCAGCCTGTCTAGGGACAGTCCCCTGCTCCCACTACTTCGGGTGACATCCTCAGTGTCATATAGCTGAGTGCTCTCTAAGCGCTCATCTTCCCTTCCCCCATCAGATATCTGCTCTAGCCCCATCTCATCCTATATTTTATCGATCGTTTCCCCGATGCTTCTGGTGTCGAAGTCATCATTTGTCCCGCTTGTACCTGGTACCGCATCGCTTGCAGGAAAGAATTCTTCTAGTCTTCCCATTCTACTGTAGGATTGGGTTTAATCACTTCCCGCTCCAAATATTCGAGATCCCGTGCCTTCTGTCTGTGCTTCTGTTCTATTTCCTCGTCTATTTCCTTTCGCTTCTTTGCTTCTTCCCTAGCATTATCTACTTCCTCATCCATTCATTTCTACATTCTTTTGCCCTTCTACTTTCCTCAACTTCCCGCTTTTTTACTTTCCTTTTGTGCACTCTCCTTTCTTCCTCCAACCTTAACATGTTCTGCCTGTACTTTTTATAGGCTGCGTACTACGTGCGACTGAGCGGCATTCCTTGCTCTTCACGATATAGTTGTTCTCGCCTTAGCCTATCTTTCTTTCTAGTCCTATCATCTTTCTTCCATCCCTTTCTCTTTCTCTCTCCTTTGTGTCTCATCAGACTTCTCCCTTGGCCTCAAATAATCACTTCCTTTTCCATCTAACTTCAGTAATATTTGACCTCCCCTCCATTCGTCTTTCGCGATTGCTATCTCATCACCTCCACCTTCATTTCCTTTGTTTATTTCCCTCTTTCTCCTTATCTGGAGGTGCACAACTCCGTGCCCAATCTTTCCCTTCATCTTCGCATCTCTTTGTCCCTTGAGACTGCGGAGGTGATATTGTTTTGCTGTTCTTTTCCCTTATTATCGTCACTACTGTACGTAGGCGACTCATATGCGGGTTTTCTATACCCCGTGGATGCTTTAAGTTCTCTTAGTGGGTAAAGACCCTCTGACTTGCTTCCTTCGATGACTGGCTCAGGCGGGGCTGGTGGCGCGGTAGGCGTCTCACCCCCCTCTGTACATACATTTAGTATCCAGTCTGTGGGTGGTTCTTCAACCTTCGTTTCTTCAAACATTTTCCACAACTCTAGAACAGCAAGACGTTTCTCTAAGTTCTTGCCCGAATATGTGGCGTGTAGGAAGGTAGTCATGTGCTGTAGAACAGCCTTAGAGAATGACCCGTTCTGGGGCCACGGCATAAACAATGTTATTGGCGGTACCCTTGACCCACTCCTGGCTTGTATGCAATCAATGATACAATTATTTCACATTTGACATAAACAGGACACACATAAGAGACATTTAACAGACTAGACCGACACCAGCTGGTCATATGTATACCTGCCTTCTAATCAATACCCCGTCATGGGATGTGAACAAACCCCTTTGATGCCGTCTTTAATCGTCACCGTAGCCTAAATTGTCCCCCCGATGTGAGCTATGGGTTCACGTTCCTTCTGACCACTCTTTAAAGCGCAGGAACAAGGCGAATCCTTACGTTTTTGTTTCAGTTGCCCCCTGGTAATCCTTACGTTTTGTCACAGGTGTCTCCCTGGTAATCCTCTTTATTTGTTATGCTCGAGTCATTACCCCCTATATATATTTAAAGTCTTCTCTACTTCTAACTACTTTATTTTTCTCTGCCGCCCACCGTTACCTTTCCCTTACTGGCTCTAATGCCTACACGACATTTGCCAAAGTAATGAGTTTTATTGCTTCACTCACCGATCGCATCTTTTCCTCCCTGGAACTTCGGGATCACCGCCTCTTCCCGCTTTTAATGTTTTCGTCCGATCCGCTGCCCATGGGAATGAGAAGGGTTATGCTTGGAAAGGCGGGTTCCTTCAGACCCACTGCAGATTTTTGAAGTTTTACTCTACCATTGTCCACGGGGAGCTTCTGTCTACTCAGCCGGAATGGCGAAAGGATTTGTGATCTTACCGAAGGCCTAGAGTTACTTTGTGCCGTCGGTCTAAAGGTGTCTTATAACTATATCAATTGATGATTAATAATCGATGGCTGAAACCATCCTCACGCTACCAACTGTTCAGGAGGGGAAGAAGTTACTGACGGGCCCATAGGTCAGTGCTCACCCTCCAGAACTTGTAAGACAAGATAGCTGCACCATGTGAGGACAGGGGGTGCAGGATTCACTTACTCCAACACGACTCAATAATGAGGACTCAGTAAGTTGGCAAAGGGAAGTCCGTTTAATGACAATTACATCAAACAGAGAAACAAATGAAAATCAGCAACATTGTGATCACCTGTCTCGTTCCGACTTCCTCGAACAGCAATTCTTATAGGAAAAATGTGTCATCACCGACGTCTAATTTCTATAAAAATCATCATGCAATATAATTGGTTAGGAAAGGCAATTTAAGTATAGGTGTTATATCCGTATATGATAATAGGTCATGCGGATTGGATAACTCTTATCGGGTGGGCGTCTACGCCCATCCCTCTATTACGCGTGATAGACATCACTACAACGTCCTATTGGTTACAATATCTATAGGACTCCAGATAACTTGGTCCATTGTGATTGGGCAGGTTAAACCCCTAGACATAAATTTCCACTTTTATTAGCAGCATGCAGAATGGACACCCCTGTGCCTGGTCCAAGTTTCACCCCGCCTCCCTTCCATCAATCAGTGTTTTAGGACGACGTGTCAGTTAGTTGGCTAAGGATGGCCTCGAAACTGTAGTCTCTTATCTGGAAAGGTTATGGCATCCTCGGGTCCTGGATGACAACAGGCGATGGTACTTCTTCACGCCTGGCTGGTCACGTGTTAATTCACCATGAATCTGCTTCAGTTTCCAGCTTTTAGTGCATTTAATTTTGTCAGCCTAGCTACCTGCATGGGCCCCCCTTATCTTGACCTTCGTGAGGCAGGCTGGTATGCTCTGAAGTGGAGTCTTGTGAGCTGACGCTCTCCGCCCCTTCTCTGGTTGACCTCGCTTTCCTAGGCATGAGCCGCTCTTTGAGTTTCGATTCCGCTCCGTCTCTTGCCTTTGACTGGGTTTCGAAACTTGGCCTGTCAGGCCTCTGGCCGCATGGGTACATTTCTGCCTTTACAAAATGGAGTCGCACTTGTATAATTGTGCCTTATTGAGGTAGATATATGGTTGGCGCTTGCCGCTCTATCTTCTACTAAGCATTGCAAGCAGTATCGATTTCTTAGCATTTTGCGTTTCAAGACTATTCACACACGTTTAACAGGACGGTTGCTTCCATCTTGTCTCGTAGCACTGTTTCCTCATGTTGTGACATTGTCTCCTCTCTTTGTCTATTCCGTTCATTTTCGCAGTTCCTCACACTGACGCGTTATCTTCGATAGCTACTTTTATTCATTCACGGGTCTGTTCAGGCCCTCCTGTCATTTCCACTGGCCTTCCATTAAGGCTTTTGGGGTCTCTTGGTGGACCGTGTGTAGGTACTCCTTATTTCGTATCAGCGGCTGGTATGGCTGTCTAATAGGGTACCGTGCTGCCCAGGGTTGTCTGGTTATGGGTGCTTCAACCGGTATGGATCTTCTGATGTATACTGGGCGGAGTCCCAGTGCAGCTCTTTGTAGGTTCATTTGCTCTTCATATGTCACATACCTTGGTGAGTACGCTCCTGGTATCTCGAAATAAGAGGAAGGGGTGCAGGCCATGTCTGGGACCTCCTCTACAGGAGGATCTGAAAATCCAAAGCAAGCTCCAGAAGAATTGTAAACTAGGGGGGGCGGGGGTGGTACACCAGTGTGATCAGCACCAATGATACAATCGCCCTCCTAACTTTCACTAAAACGCTCACAATTGGCATACATGAAGGGAAGGCATACACACTCATGGGGCCTAAGACTGGTGAAGGACAACATTTGTGGCTGCAAACCTGTTTTGTCTCCAGCTGAAGCAGTGCAGAAGTTCTGCTTCTCAGAGCTGCTCCTCTTGAAAATATACTTCGGACCCTCAGATGTCTGGAGTTTCAGGCGGCTATGCCATTGCAGAGTCCAAGCAAGTACTTTGCCACCATGGACCGTTTTCACTGCAGGCAACAGTGCCAGAAGTCTCTTGCCAATTCTGTGAAGAGCCTGGGCCTCTTTCCCCCCGCTGATGTCTTGTCAATGTTGAGCATGAAGAAAGCTTCCACTCGGTCTGTGCTTGGGGCTCTGATCCCGAATGAGCCAGCTGGAAGTTCCAAGCAGCTGATGTGCAATTTCTGCTCTTCTAGGGACGATTTCTTACCACTAGAAAGGTCTGCATCTGGCTGCCCACCAAGACCTGCTCTCATCTGGGTCTGTGTGGCGGTCCGTGGTGGAGCTGGTAACTAAATCACTACTGCTCTGCAGGAGGGATAAATAGTGGAGTAAATGCTTACTCAACCTCACACTACAACTACCACACCAGCAGTGATCCCAATTATAAAGGTGAAAAGGGTACAACCTGGCAGGTTATGCCTCTTTTGCCTCTTGTGTTGACATGGGCCGAGGACAGGCTATACTCTTCAGGAGGGATGTGACCAGCACAGAAGCATCCAAACGGCAATGGGACTGGGGTACTTGAATAAAAGAACACCCAACCAAGGTTCTACAACCATAGTCTTTAAGCTAAAAATACAAACGCACTAATCAAAGACTCTATAACCCACCCATGAGCGAGAAAATCGACTATGTAAAGAAAGGGGACATCTTGGGTCTAAAGACTGGGTTGCGAAGCCATATTTTCAGCAGCGAAGACAAGTTCAAGAAGGAAGGCCTTCAAAAGGTTAGGAGTGGGATCTTAATTTCTCACTAGGACCCTTTAAGACAGGCAAGGGGGACAGAACCATTAAAAATGGCTTTTAGGGGGTGTGGCCAAGATGGCGGCGATGTAGGACACGCGCCCTCATCCAGCTCCGTCCACAGACCTGTATTTGGAGAATTTCTCACCTTATAGATGGCATTGCTGGTTGTCCCAGGGCTCCGTTGATCTCATGGAGCGGGGGGGAGGCTAACAACATCTGTGTGGAGGGGCGTGCTGTGGCCAGTGCCAGGTGGCGCTGAGCCATGGATGGTGGAGCTCCTGCGCAGGCACTGAAGGAGGGCGCAGAGCTAGTGCGGGGAGAGCCCCGGCTGCCTGTGAATCCAGAGGGGCAGCAGTGATCCGATGCTGTGGATGGTGCTGCGGGGCTTGGCTCGCGAAGGGCCGTAACTGGGCAGTAGACAGGAAGAGGAGCGAGAGGTATGCGGTATAGGCCCACTCCTGTAGCGTCCTAGTGCTAGGTCGCCTTCTGATGAGTGGGTGAGCCAGGGAGAGCTTTCCTGGACTCCCTTGTCCTTTGCATATGTGGCAACACCGGCAGCTGTCTTGGGGAGGCTGTGTTAAAATATAATATGCATCTTTCTTAGCCCTAAGCTAATTTTCGCGATTAAAATCCCGTTCCTTTAGTCGTATTCCAAATGGGGTCACATTTGTCAGTCATTTGAGGGGAAACAAAATAGAAATGTGTTCATGGCTTCCTCTGTCGATCATTACAAGAAAAGGCAGTGTTCGTGTAGAGGGCATGTATCGGCCGCCTGCCTAGCCTTCACTGAAAAACCTAGGTTAAATAAATAAGGACAGGTCCTCTGATTCCACGAAGTAAGAAAGGCTATTCCAATGTGGCTCTATTCTCTTAGCTAAATGTTATGTAAAGACTGGCCGCACTAAGCAGAGGTTAGTTCCACAATGAGTCAGTGTTCAGCCCTTTCACTTTGTTAAATGCATGAAGGGTATCTTTTAAAGGTTGTACACATAGGGTGACCATTCTTGGAATTGAGGGCAAGTGGATTCTGTGTTTAGGGCCTCAAACGTAAGTCACCGTCCGTGAACTGGCGGAAAGAGCTTGTAACTAAAGCCATAAGCAAAGTGAAGACTTTTGACATAACCTCTGTTGATTATGCAATTTGTTCTTCCTTCTGGGGCTTAGGGTATTGTGTATGTAGTCTGAACATATTTGTGTTATCTCTTGCAAATGAATAACAAATGACCTATGCTGATGCAGTCTTCATTTTTGTATAAAATAAGATGCTGTGTCTTATTCAGACACTTCACCTCCACTCGCCATGAAGTAGTGGTTGTGGATGAACCTGAAGTCTGCTAGAGTTTATGATATGCGCAAAATAAATCTTACCTTGCAATTTTTAAACTTGTCTCTGGGATACTCTACTTTGTTTGAATTATAGTGCTTAGAAGTCTCAGCTGGAGGCCCTCTGAGGCCATGTAAGAATTTTTAAGTGGGGAGGTTTATGGCTGGGCTGGAGTCTCTGCAGTCACCCTGCTGGAGACAGCTGGTAACTGCATGCTGCCGGCCCGCACTCTCCAAAGAAAGCCCACACATGGCAGCGACACTCTGGAGTGACATGTGGGCTTCCTGGGGCCACCGCCCCCCCCCTAAAGGCAAGGATTTGCCAAGAAAGAGGGAGTGGTGGCTCGACCGGGCCCCTTTCTATTCTCCTGCTGGAGGTGGCCCGCCACAACGCTCCGCTGGCTAGACCATCATTAAAGGAAACCCATTCAGGTCAGAGGCGGCATCCCCCGCACTGAGTGAAGGTGTGAGGACCTACCACTGGGGGTGGTGAGTGGAGAAAGAGGGGTCCCTGTAAAAGCTTGTGGGAAGTCAAGACTATGAACAGGTCCCGCAGGGCGAACAGTGGTCTGATTTCCCCTCCCCTTTGCTTAACAGCGCTGCTGGGGATAAGCGTGGACCTGAGGAGATCTAGTTGCAACTGACCCAGGGGCAACCTTAGGAGGTCAGAAGGAGCTAGGGCCCCACACAAGTCAAAATCGCCTGGCAGTGAGTGACCCCCCCCCCCTCCTAGAAGCCCACTCTCTCAATTGCAAGCTGCGCCCTCCTTCCCCCAGCTGCAGAGGTGGTTGGTCACCTATCGCTGGAGCCGGCATAGGAAGTGGGGGAGATGGCGCAGGTCCGCCAAGAAGAATAAGCTGCAAGATATTCATCAATACTTGGCAAAGAAACCAAACTAGCGGGGAGACCTGCAGGGAGAAGCTAGCGGGTTGGACCTGTCGTGCCTGAGTGCTCAGCAGCTCACGTCGGACCTCCTAACCCACGTGCTGGATGCTCTCAGAAGAGATGTAAGGGACTGTGTGCAGCCCAAGATAGCAGATCTACGTAAAGAGATGGCCGACTCCACTAAGGAACGAGATTTGGGTGCTGTGGCGGGAGTGGATCATGTTGAGCTAAAAGCGGTGCAAGGCTCCCTATCTGCGCTCAGAGGATATTGAGGCATGGTGCTTGAAGTGCAAAGACTTGGAGAACAGAGTGAGGAACCTGTGCATCAAATAACTTAAGGAAGTGTGAAAAACCTGAAGGTGTTTCACGACTCAGTCCCCCGGGATCCCTTTTTCAGGTGGCCAGGGAATGCCCATCGCTATTGGATCCAGACACTAAGGGTGTATAAGCGAGAGAGGATCACCTAGCTGGGGGTGCTTGGGGAGTGGGGAGGAGACACTGGAAGGTGAGACATGGTATCCCCCATTTACTACTGACACTTATTTGGCCCATATTCCCTCTACCTTTATGGGATACTATAACTCCCCTCCTTTCCTTATCACCCCAATTACTGAGATGAGGAAGGCTGAGACTAGGAAGATTACCAGTAGTAAAATGTGCTGTCCTTGTCCCACTTATAGGGTCTGGCAGGGTCAGGCACTCAGTCACAATCCCACACGCCTGAAACTCCTGGAACGTTTTCCAACTATAAAAGGTGGCGCACAGAAAGACACAGAGTGAGACAGGGGCCAAGAAGGAAGGCCAGCTGGATGGCAAGACGGAAGAGCAGCTGAGAGAGAGCTGCCGAGAACCAGGCCAGGGAGAACGGGATGCAGAGACGCTGACAGGCTGTCAGTTGAGGCAGGAGAAAGCATGTCAAGGGAGCCGTATCTCCAAGAAGTCAGGAGAGTTCAGAGAAGGGAGCCAAGGGGTCAGCGAGTCCCTTTCCTCCATGCTCCAGCAAACTGGTTGTTTCCTGCCCTGGGCCATGAGGCCGCCTGAGAGTGCCTGAGTGGCATGTGGGCAAGACCCTGACCTCGACGAGCTGAAAGCAGAAGGGCGCACAAAAGCAATTGCAGCCAGTGAGTTCAAAGAATGGAAGAGCCCAGTTTGTGATACGCGTGATTGTGGAAGGCTACAGTGTTGCATGCAAGGCTACGCATTGAAGGATAAAAACATTGAATTGAAAGCATGAATGTATTTAGCTGGCGAGGGAGCCGATGAGAAACAAAGTAATGGAGCGGTGTCGTGTGAGAAGGCATGTTGTTAAACGCTTCTTGAAAGATAACAGAACAGTGAATAATGAAAGCAAAATGTGTTGAATCCATTGAAGAGAAGGGCACGAGGGAAAGGGCGTGCAGAGATCCCAATAGGCTAATGTGAAAGTGAATGGATATTTATGTGAAACAAGGAACAGTGGCCGTGGGCCCGTCCTAATGAACTATATGCTTTTGTGAAATAAGGAACAGAATGGCCGAGGACCCGTTCTACAAAACCAAGTGCAAGAGGCACAGATATTAAGAAACCAACCTGAGTGGTAACGCATGAGGGTGATAATACTATGCGGTTGTAAAGGTCTCTGACAGGTGAACATTGTGAAAGAGAAGTACAAAAGTTGGGGAAGGGAGTTCTTCCCTAGCTCTATGAAGCGGAGCTGTTTAGCTGGAACGTGGTTCAGCAATGTTTTAAGTGTTTGAAGACGGGCAAGGGCAGCCTGTGAAAGTAACTTGGTGAATATCTGTTTGTTAGAAATGAAACCGGGTGAGGGAAGCCCGAATCCATTGGAGAGAACTGTGATGCATATTGAACTGACGTTGAAATAGGCGCATGAAGCCTAACGGATTCATGGAAAATCTTTGAACTGTGCAAACTACACACCTTGAAGGATCTTTGTAAGAACCCCATTGAACTGAACTTGGGGAAGGGTGCGGTGAGCCACATTCATTGCCATTCCGACATTCTTTTGATACTCCTTTTTATTTTCATACATTTTCCCACACTTGGTTATTGTGAAACGTGTGGGCAAGTATAGGTTTCTGACAGTTTTCCTTTGTTTGACTGACTTGGACAATTTTATTTATTTTGTTGGTCGACACTACTCCATTTATAGGATTAGGGCCAGCTAGGAAGTCTCCAACCCCAGTCAAACTTAATAAAGGTGTTGAAACTTGTATCTTTGTGTCTGTGTCCTTGTGATACCATGTCTGCCTCACATAAGGAATTGAGGGTGACAATATCGAGGGTTGTCCTTCAGCAGCTCCAGCCTGAAAGTGCCCAGGCTGCAACCAAGATTGATGGAGCCCACAGGATCGGCCCAAAGAGAGATTACCGGATCCCTCCTCCCCCAGCCCCACCCATCAGGAACGTAGTGGTAAAGCAAGGCTAACCAAACTATCTTGGGGGAGCGAAGAAGGATTAATAAAATTCAATTCAGAGGATCTTCTAACCAGATAGTCCAGGACGTCTTCCGGAACACACTTCAGAGGCCGAGAAGGCTGAAACCTATAATGGAGGAACTCGCCCAACGAGAAACACGGTACAGGTGGGTGCATACCCTTTTCGGTCTGCAATTTAAATTAGAAGACAGTCCGTGCAGTGTTCTCAGTGGAGGAGGGAGCAAAGCTGTTGAACCTTCAACTAACCGAGGAGCGCCGGCCGGCGGGAGGGGCGCCCGGGCCCATGAGTCCCATCCCGGGCGAATGAAACACGCTCCAGCGGGGAAAGAGGAAACCTGGCCAGGGCCAGCCACCCTGATACTCTACCACTCTACCCAGAGAGACCACAGGATGACTTGGCGAACCTGCAGGGGGTTAACTGGAGAGTCTTTCTGCCTGGGGGACCCTGCACTTATCTATGGTACCTGTTCAAATGTTAAAATATGTTTTGGTACCAGGGGCCCTTGCTATTAAGTTAAGGCCCTTTCCAGGGTGCCTCTGATGTGACGATCAGTTAAACTGTTGTCTACTAGTGTTAAAAGGGTCGGTAGAGGGGAGTGGGGAGGGAACTATACCTTGTACTCTTGAGATTTAGCATGAGTGGAAGCATAGAGAGGGACAAAGGGAGTAAGGGGGCTCATTTGGGGAGTGCTCTTGGGGCAGGTATACGGCCGGCTTGGGAAGCGTTCATCATGCTTGGGGGGATTGTTGGGAAGGGAGAAATTGAGCAGGATACATAGGGAGCAGGCAAAGAGGGGGATGGGCTGATAATGGAGTGTGATGCGAACTGGAGACAGGAGTCATGATGATTAACATTGGCATCTTGAACTTTCCGGGCCTTAATACCCCGACGAGCACAACAGGTAGCTGTGCCTTCAGATGCATATAGTGGCACTTCAGGAAACGCACCTTTTGGCTAGGGACCAATTTAGAGCCGGCAACAGGCTCTATCCGCACCAGTTCCATGCCTCAGCGGAAAATAAGAGACCCGGGGTTACAGTACTGGTATATAAATATCTGGGGTTCGCGAACATCAAGAGTAAGAGCGGGACTGATGGGATGGTGGTCATCTCACCCTGGAGGAGTTTGGCCAGGGTGAGTTGTTAGTGTTGGGTGATATGAACATGGCCATGGATGGGGGGGCTCGATAGATCTACGCAAGCAATGTATCCGTCGACCGACGTGGCCTCGTGCAAACTGAAGGAGCACCTTCAGGACTGAACCTAATGGACGTGCAAGAGATACATAGCACTAAGAGCATACACACACACTTCCCATGTTCACCTATCTGCGGCAAGAATTGACTACATCTTCCTGTCCGCTGAGCTGATCCGGCTGACTCTCTCGGCCGAGATCGAAAGGATGACAATGACCGATCACAGCGCTGTGGTGGTGGGGCTTAGAGACTGGACGGAGAGAGGTCGCAGTGGAGGAAACCCCCGGAATTCATGAGGCACCCAGTGTGCCTTCAGGGGCCGAAGGATACTGACGGGCGCTATCTGAGTACTAAGGCTCCGGCGGACACTTCTTACGGAACACACTAGGACGCTCTTAAAGCAGTGGCCAGGAGAGACAGAATATCTAATACAGCATCACTGAAACGGCTGCGTGGGCAAGAAGACAGGCCGCCCAGCGCATGTGTTGCTGCCTCTCCCTGTGGCATAGCACACCGTCAGCTCTAAGCTCGCAGCATGCTCCTGGGTGACATTCCACTCCACCCGGCCACTGTTATCAAAGCATTCACGGTCACCTTATTGGGACCCCACCAACACCCTTGACCAGGTTAAGTGGCCTCTCTCCCCACTTACAATCCATGATGCCCTGCGCCTGGCTGGCTGGAACCTTGTACTTTTCCTTTACTGCAACCCATGTCTGTTTCTTCTGCAATGATGCTTTGATGGTTGGTTGCTACCTTGGTCTCCTTGCCCTCTTACAGCAATTGGACCCTAGGTGCTTTTTCACCTCTGCACCCTCCGTTTCGTACTGCATATGTTGTACTTTCTGGGATATTTGAATCTAGGTGCTTTTTCATCCCTGCACCCTCCATTTCGTACTGCATATGTTGTACTTTCTGGGATATTTGAATCTAGGTGCTTTTTCATCCCTGCACCCTCCTGTTCGTACTGCATATGTTGTACTTTCTGGGATATTTGAATCTAGGTGCTTTTTCATCCCTGCACCCTCCATTTCGTACTGCATATGTTGTACTTTCTGGGATATTTGAATCTAGGTGCTTTTTCATCTCTGCACCCTCCATATCGTACTGCATATGTTGTACTTTCCGTACTGCATATGTTGTATTTTCTGGGATATTTGAATCTAGGTGCTTTTTCATCCCTGCACCCTCCTGTTCGTACTGCATATGTTGTACTTTCTGGGATATTTGAATCTAGGTGCTTTTTCATCTCTGCACCCTCCATTTCGTACTGCATATGTGCCTCTTTCGACTTTCCGTTACACTTGTCCGTCCCTTTCCCCCTCCCCCATTTATGTTACAGCACTCGCACTCTCTGAAATGCAGTCAGGCCTAGTTCAACAGTTTTTGGTCTGTTTTTGTAAACCGTCTCCTGTTACTCTGTGTCCGTACCATTTAACGCGTAAACCATTCCTAATGACTGAAGGCCCAGTAAGAATGTGTTACTGCATTTACCCCTTGTTCCTTAGCCTGCCTTGAAGCTCGTTGAAACACTGTTCGTGTGTGTAGGCGCTTTACAAATGACCAATAAAATAAATTCAATAAAACATCTGCTGCTTTTAACATGCAACTATTCTACCATCTTAAACCTTCACTTAATCCTTCGGTGCTATGAAATGTCTACCCTGTCTCTCCTTCCTGTTATCTCCACGATTCTGAAGAGAGCAGTCTATGCACAAGTCTCCTCCTTTCTGAACACAATTTGCTTCTTCCTCCTTTTCAGTCTGGCTTTCGCCCCTTTCATTCAACAGAAATGGCCTTTCTTTCTGTCACTGCTTCTCTCTTATCTGCAGCTAATAATAAACATGTGTTGTTTCTTATTCTACTCGATCTATCTGCAGCTATTAACACAGAGGATTGCACAATTCTTTCCTACAGGCTTTCTTCTCTATGTATTACTGGATCTGTTCACAATTGGTTTCTCTCTGATTGCACTTATTCTGTCCCTTGGGCCGCTCACTCTTCTTCCCTATCCTATAGCCACTTCACTTTGGAGTTCCTCAGGTTTCTGTCCTTTGCTCTCTTCTTTTTACTCTTTATACTATACCCGTCTGCTATTAATTCATTTTTTTTTCATTTTTCCTACCACTTTTACGCAGACATTTCCAAATCTTTCTGTCCTTTTTATAGTTCTTAGTCTCTGCATCTGTCTCTCAGCCGATCATGCTACCATCAAATCTTGGTCATAGCTATCTTTCTCCATTTAAATGGTGCAAAAAAGCAGTCGCTGCTGAAAGCAAGCCACTGCTGCTCTATCCCCGAGATCATTGAGTAATCCAGGGCCGCCAACCTGACACAGATTGTCATTCCCAGCGTTTTAACTCGCCTGCCTATGCTGCTGCTGAACAGCACTGCATCGCTGGGAACTGTCACCGCGGATCCTTGATTCCACCGCAGGTTCCACGCTGTTAAACACCAAAGACTAGGCTTAAAGGTACTGTGAGAAGGCCATCTCCCTGGTCAACTTTTGGGACCATTGTCAATTTTAAACCCCTTTCTCCACATTTTTCTTCAGACATATCCTTGAATAGTGACATTGCTGCCAATATATTTCCCAAACCACCCCTCCCTGCTCATCTACCTAAAGTGCAACAGTCTGCATTCTGTTTATTTTACATGGGTGGGTTTTTGTAGTGTTTTCAACGTCTGTGGATCTCATTACAACTACGGCAGTGTCAGGAAAAACTGTGGTAATGCTGTGGTAACTCCATTACTGCGCCGCTGTACTACAACTTTGGCGATGAGGTGGAAAATCTGCCACTTTAACACCCCAAAATTGCTGGAATTAACACAGGTGATTATGGACTCCAACAAATGGGAATTAACATTGCCTACTACCACTTGTAATCCGGCTGTAATTCTGCCGGACCAAGTGGCAGTAACAGTAAATCCGTTTGGTGGTATTTCAGCGTATTTACCACCGAAACACCACCAAACTTGTAATGAGGCCCTATATTTTGTACAGGGCTCAAGATTGGGATTCCGCGAACAGGAGCTAAAACCAGCCCTTGGGTGTCCGGCATCAGCCAGTAGGCAGGAGCTACCACTGGAAAATCAGGAGCAAGGACCCAGCTCACTGCAAATCTAACTTTCACACACTAACCTTTTTACCATTATGTGTGATCCATTATGCCTGTGTGTATTAGATGTGTCCTAATTTGCCTTTATTAACATTCTCAAATACCAAAAGTAGCTGGCCTGGGAAGCTAAAAGTAGTTTGTGGTAGCTGTTGGTTTCAAGCTAACCACGCTCTACTAGGCTTTAAGCAGGAGCTAAATAGCTCCCAGCAATTTCGATCCCTGTTTTTATAGAACCTTGATTGGGCATTCTTTTATTTTGAAACTATTGTAATTTAGTTTCGGTTTCAGATCTCCTCCCTCATGAAGATGTACGGCCTCATTACGAGTTGGGCAGTGATTATGGCAGCAATTCTGCCGACGGAATTACTCTTACCGCTGTGTTGTCCGTCATAATTAAGGTGATGGGCATGCTCACACACCATTGGCGGTAATGGTAATTCGGTCTGGCGGAATTACCCCCGTAAATCAATTTTGACTGATAATTCTGGCCCGAATTGGTTGTATTGCCATTACTGCTGCCCAACTCGGCACTACTTCCGCCGGCATAATTGCCGCCGGCTGGAAATAGCATCTGTTTGCAAATGGGACGCTTACCAGTGGCCATTTTGAAAAACCCAATCCATCCTGAATCTCTCATTTCCTGGTGCATCCAAAGAAACCGTTGTGTGAAACATGGCACAGGGAAAGGGAAAAATGGCAGAGATAAGGCTGCAAAAGCGCATGTTTAGTGAAGGGGAACTGCAGTCCTGGTGGATGAGGTGGTGGCTCAGGCAGATGAGGTGTATGGCTCAAGACAGCGGAGGACCTATGGCCAAACAAAGGCATCCATCTGGAATAGCATCCTGGACACAGTGGTGGCAGTTTGCATTGTCCACAGAACAGCAAGGTCTGCTGCAAAATATGGAATGACCTCGAGGCCAGGGTTCGCAGCCTCATTTCCAATCTGAGACTTACGCCACAGGGGGCAGCACCGTCCAACCACTCATCCTGATCCCATGGGAGGAAAAGGCCCGCAGCAGCCTCCACTTGAAAGTGACGGCAGCAGTGCCAAAGTGGGAAAAAGCAGCCAACGATATGCTGGTGAGTCTTTGAGTTCCCTCTTCCATGAGAATGCACTGAGCAAAAGTATGTGTCACGCAGTGTAGGTGGGCCCACTGGTCAGGGGAATGGGCAACTACATGGCAAGCTGTACAAAGGCACTGACTATATGCCTGTGCAAAGGAAGGTGGGATACTGTTGAAATACACATGCACAGTAAGGGAAATGTACATGTGAAGCCACTTGGCCACGAGAAACACCCATGTGTGCTGTGCAAATCCAAGTAGCAAAGTGACCCCCGATCCACCACATCAACAAGCCATATTGGCATGCCAACGAGCAAAGAGCTCCCATGCATGTGCCAAGTACACCCTCACCAGACACTACTCTTTCTTCGGCTGTGGCCTCCCTCTGGAACAGCCTCCCTGCCTCTCTCAAACTTGAGCAGGACCACCCCTGGTTCCGGAAGCAACTAACGACCTACCTCTTCCGCTTTCTCTCTTCCTCTCCCATGCTGATGACCTCTCTGGCCCCACACTTTTCACCTGGCCATCCTATGAACTTGGGCCCAGGTCCCTGCATGCCTCCTGGCTCCCCCAGCACTTGTGGTCTGTATCTGTAACCCTACAGCCCCCTCTCTCTGCGCTTAAGAGCCACCCGTTGGCTGCACTTTTCATCACCTGCACTTCTCCAACACCCCTTGGCACTGCCCCCATCCACTTCGCGGCACATGCGTGATCTGAATGACACAAGGCCTAGTAAGATCGTTTTTTTTTTTGTTTTGTCCTTCCCTCTGTCCCCCACAGACCCCCCCTTGTCTTGTTGGGCCTAGAAACACTTGTTTACAGGTGCGTTATAAATGCCATATCATGTCAAGAACGGCGACTCCTGCAGGTGGTGAGGGAAAAAGAAATTTAATACAGTAAGGCTCCCACAAGGAAGCCCCTTAGCGAGGGCCCCACAGTAAAAATTGCTTAGAACTCAGAGGGCAGAATATGCCCTGCATTGGCTCTGGCAGTGCTACTTGGAACAGGGGAACGTCACAGGGAGGCTATTGGCCCTGCTTCTTAGGCAACAGAGTGGTTCCTCCTTTATCTCAACCTTGAGGGATGCCCAGAATAGGGGGGGGGGGGGCAAGGAACAAGATCTCTTTCGTGAATTCTACAGCTCGCTCTACTCCTCAGACAATAAAGTCCAGTTGTCGCAGCTGTCCCCCCCCCTCTACAGATGGGGATAACCTGGAGGTCCCCCCCTCCTCCCTCCCGCTCTCTCCTTCCCACCCCCGATGAACTGTTATGTGCCCAAAATCCGAAAAGTGTCCAATGTCCACAGAAGCCGTACCTGAAGTTGGAAGGAGTACGATTTGTGGCCAATAAAGGCAAGAGACTACCATGAGTTGCATGGCAGGAGGACTAGTAGGGTTCGGAGAGGAGGTGATAAACAAAGTGAACAATGTATGCAGGAGTACTGGAATGAGCAAGTAGCAAAACTCACGTGGATGGAAGCAATGGAAAAACCTGTGATGGTGCAAAAGCAGGAAGAATATGAACTATGTTTCTGCAAAGAAGCCAGGGTTTTCGTGGGGACTAACAGTAGGTGCAACAAAACATTATATATCCCAGATCTCAAAAAGGGGACTGTAGCTGTAATGGGCAATTACTGCGTGTGTGGCAAACAAGCTTTTTTGCACCTCCCATCATCATGGAGAGGGACCTGTTTGTTGGCATCACTGCACTTTTCGCTCTTAGTGGTCCCTGAAGAACACTTACTAGTGAGACCAGGAGGCCTGTCGGCCCAAACAGCTACACCAGTGGCCAACAGTACCACCGTAGGGCAACTGCAGAAACCCATTTTTCACTTACTGCCAGAGAAAGGGAAGAAACAAAAGTTTCAGAGAAGCAAGAGATTGAACTACCTATCACAAGACTCTGCACAACTACTAAAAGACATACCAGATCAATACAGACTGTGCATCAAAGAAGAAACCTTTTTTTCCGCTTCCCTATTGCTACCAGGAGTGCAGACTGCCACAAACACAAGTGGCTGCAAATTGTGCGCTGGGAAGTAATACAGCTGGCCAATGACACCGAACAAGGGCTCAACGCAATCAAAATGGAGATCTGTGCCATTCGCATGATGGCCTTACAGAATCATTATGTACTAGATCTCCTCACGGCCATGGAAGGAGGGGGTTTACAAACATATTGGTGACTTGCTGCACCTATGCACCAGGACGGAGAGAATGGGTCCCTCAGCAACATCATGGGGGCCCTGCACACTGTTAGCATGCACATGCAAACAGAGGCAGTATTGCAGGCAAGTGATTGGTTCAACTGTGTTTTTTTTCAAGGGCACCGTCCTGGACAGGAGCGATTGTGAAGATGGTGGTTCCCATGATCGTGTTCATGTTGGTGATCCTCTGCACCTGCAAGCTGGGACTTAGGTGCTGTGCCAAAGCGGTGCCTAGCAGTGCAATGATGGTTTCAATTGGGACTCCCTTGTTCATCCTCGTCAACCGCTTTCGTCCTGCCGGAGAAAGTCAAGGCCGCCGACAACCAAGGAGAATCCGCTGGTGGGTTTCCTGCCACCCGAAGACGCAGAGACGCTGACAAAGCTACTGAAGCCAGCAGTGGTCACGTCCCGTTCGCCGACGCTGACAACTCGACGCCCTTGCTGGGCCAAAGTTCTTCACTGACGCTTTGCAGCAGCGAACCTTCGTCGTCGAGGTGCCCTGCACGCCTCCCCTGTTGCAGGACGTTTTCGACCGTTCGTCAACGAGCACCGCAAGGACCGAAGCTGCTGCCTCAACGACAACTTTCACCTTTTCTTCATCTTGGAAGTTCGACCCGTGGCTCCTGCCTGAAAGGGAGTGCACTCAAGAAGGGCCCGTCGATTCCCCGACGAAGAACTCTACAACACAAGGTACCTTTGGGTTGCAGAACTATGTTATGATGGGTCATTTATAACGTGCTTAATACTCAGAGGTTTCTAAGCGCAGACCCAGGGATCGAACCTGTTTGGCTCCATGTCGTCTTGCTTCTAAGGCGAGCACGTTTCCACTGAGCTATCCTCCTGAAACTATAGACGAAAGACTCTAATAGACAATATATGGACTCGGCTTGTAGTGTATCTTCATTTACAGGTTGCCCAGGTGGGGGGCTCCTCATAGAGAACAGTGTCTAGGTATCGGGGCTAGTATTCTGCCAATTGTCTAACCAACTTGTCTTCCTCCTAAGTCTATGGTTGATATCGTTTTTGCTTTGCTGATTTGTATGCTATTTGAACTGAGTACAGTTGTTGCATTTTAATGGAATCAGAGTAATTGTGACCTAGAACTGTATATATTTAACATTTTAGAATTGTCGGAGCACAAAGTGAATTATCGTGATATATAACCTTGAACCGTATTTATATAAAGACTGTGTTTTAACGAACACTGTGTGGACATTCCTTTGTGGGTGCTTGGACTATACTGTACTTAAGAACCAGCCCGCATCACCACCTCAGAAGCTAGGCCTTGATTGCTCGTCCATTGCTACCAACAATTGAGAATCTTGGCTGGGGTCCTCTGTGCCTCTCCTCTGCCATATAGAGAGCAGAAGTACAGATGCCCCCCTCCGGTCCTTCACAAGGAGTGATAGAGATTGGGAGATAGTTAGCCGGAGAGGAGGGATCGGCTGAGGGCTTCTTGAGGAGGAGGAGGTGCACAATGGAGTGCTTCAGGGTTGAGGTGGGGGGGGGGGGAGTTCTAGTGTCAAAAGAGTGATTGCCGAAATCAGCTTACGTCGGAGCAAGAGTGTCGATGTGGTCCTTGATGGTTTTGGAAAAACGTGGAACAACCTGTTTTGATGAGACTTTCATAGATCAAACTTGTCTAGAAACCTTGTCTGGGGTGAACCAGGGAAAGGAAGAGAAGGTAGGAGGAGAGGAGGCCACAGGCAACCGAGAGGTTGGTCTCTCTGCCTTAAGTAGGTAATCTGATATAGTGGTTTGATCCCATTCTAGCCTTCTATTAGGGTTCCAATCTTGGCTGCTGTGTTCAGAGGGTTTTGCCTGATGTCCCTTGCAGAATGCTTAGTCTGCAGGAAGTAGGGACACAGGATATGTGGAAGTCCTGGGAGATTCCAACATGGTGCTACCCTTCTGTGGACTGTTACTCATCTGCTGGCTACTCTAACTCCGCCTTCTCTGTCTGCTCTGCAACAAAGAGTATTGAGTAATTACCACCGCGGTGGAAGCTCGCCATTGTCCTGGCAGGGCTCGCTTTTGAAGCCGTGGTTTCCAGCTTACGACCTAAGATTTCCTGTCCTCTGATGAAGGTGACGAACATTACCAGATAGATCAAAGGGGGTTTCCTGGGCCAGGCCCAAATGTGTGTTTGGGTGAAAGCAGTCCCAGATGATGCACATAAGATACTGTGAGTGAAGTAGCTAGCAACCTAGCTGAAAATAAAATGACGACCAAAAGGTTTTGGACAGTATAATTGTAGATTTCCAGAGGCCACAATGTCAAAACTAGACCTGGCTTATATTTACATGTTCATCTACCACCAGGCCTGGGATCACACAAATCTAGAATTTAGTCCAGGCTTGTCCATGGTTAAAGGCAGCCACCAGCTGCTGGAAACTTTGGGTTCCATCAGCTGTTTTTTTTAGGAATGCAAACGTCACTATAAAACTGCCATGTGGCCAAAATACAAGGAATCTGCTGAGGGTTGTCCGTATGTAGGCTCAACAGTGTTTGTACTATACACTTTTGGCATGGAGCATTTATGAAAATGGGATCTGCTTAGCAAATTCCACTTCCACAGACAGATTAACCTGCATCATTTTTATATTGAAATTCAAAACCGCTATCGCTATTCCACCATCACAGATCCGTCATGTCAGTGTCAAAGATGGCTCAGCCGTTCCAAGCATTCATGTGCTCAAGCTACCAATGCAGCTCTGTCTTGGCTTCCCTGTCTAGGGCAAAAATCTAACAGTAAGAAAGAGCTGAGCACAGATGACAGATCTTCAGTTTCTGTACGGCCATTTAATGGAGTGGTCTAGGGAAGATGGCTTCAGTGTAGGAGGTAATGAGGCTCACTAACCTGGCTAGTATCTTTTTGTTACATCTTTATTAATATGCAACAACTCTCCTTCTTTATGGCTTGGATTCTGCAAGACGCACTAGAAAACCCAGAGATTCTAGGTCTAGGGATGGTGACAGTCTTGTGACCTCTGAGTTTAGGATGAAGCCCAGGTTTTTCATTTGAAAGACTGCTGTCGCTGCCTACTTTCCTAGCAGAGTGTTGTCCTGGGACATGAGAATCATCTCCAAAACCTTGCTGTACCTAGAGAACTGGAGGAATTTCCTGTGTGTGGCGCAGATTGACACTGTCCAACAATCATCCTTGAGATTGAGACCGTCTCTCATAGAAGGATGTCCCTGAGCACGTGAAAGCCCTCCATTTTCAAATGACTGTACTCCATGTACGTTCTCTTTCCTGTGAGGAATACAGTGCTCAAAAATCCTTAGTGCTGGCCGAATGTCTGCACTACTGTGCCTTTCGAGGCTAGCACTTGCACCTCCATGACCAGCAATACGTTTTCCTTCCTTTAAAAGTGTGTGTGTCTGGGTGGAACAGTTTGGGATGATGACCCAATCAGTTCTAGGTGGAATACTGAAACTGTCTGCAGCACCCAGTCATCTGATCTCAGGCTCCAATAGTGTAAACGCTGAGATGTCCGGGCTGCTTCTGCTGTGTTCAGCTCCCCAAAAAGTCTCCCCTGCGGTAATGGCCAGTAGCCTGCTGTTCTTCACATCTAGGGGACGAGGCAGCTGCTGGATGAAGTGTCCTGCTTGCAGGCGTCCCATTAGGAAGAAGAACCACAACCTCCAAGGGACTTGAAGAAGTTGTAATGAGAGCAGCCCCTGCTGGTCGTTCCAAAGACGTGTGGAAAGAATTCTGCAGAAGGAGGTCTGCGCCTTACCCATGGCTGAGTAAGTGCTCAATTCTTTTGCTAAGGGTCCCACAAACATTTAGTTGGCTGCAGGTCCCCCTTCTGAAGATGCCAGCCCATCAAGCTTGGTGTCGACTTCAACTTGCACACTTCCACAATGTTCTGCTGATATGACACAATTAAAGTTGCCCAAAAGGCAAACCAACGTCTACGCCGAGCCCGCAAGATGAACTCCCTGCCAGCCACAGCTGTTTCTGGGAGAGACATTATTTTTGCTTAAGAGCCTGAATGGTCTAACCTTTAGCCTGCCAGAACTTCCAGGAGCAGTCTAGCCTTTCTTCAGGTCCTTATGAGCCTTAGAGATGAAATAAAGGGATCCGTGTATCGATCTCTGGAGTAGACATTACATTCCCTTCCAGAGATGGTCTGGGGCACTCTTCCTAGAGTTTGGCCCTGACCTGCTCGGATGAAGGAGCGCTTGCAGTGCGTATGTTGTCTAAATGTGTGCATTTGTGTGTTTCTTTATTTAAATATGTGTTTTGAGTGAGTGCATGATGGATGTTCATGTGAATCAAACGGAGTGCTTGTTGTGTGTATGTTGTGTAAGTGTGTTTGTGCTGGTCGGAGATGATTTTGGCGAGTGGGGGTAGGAGGTTTGTACAACAAAGGCATTTTAAAAATGCCTTTGTTGCACAACCCCCATCCCCACCGGCCAAAATCAGCTCTCCATCTGAGGTGCTGTGGGGCCCAGGGGACAGGGATGGTATACTGCCCTCCTGCCCCCCCCCCCACCCGAGCGCCTTGCATACATGCATAACCACTTTAATTGTGTGTTTGCCACTGTGAGGCCCAGTGGACAGACATGGTATTTTTTTTACTGGACATCTAAGAGATGTCCAGTAAAATAAAGACTATCGCAGTACCTGCCATACACACAACCACATTGATTGTGTGCATGTGTGAGGAGCTCAGGACCCAGGGGACAGGCGTGCCATTTCTTTACTGGGCATCTATGATAGATGGCCAGTAAAAAACAAATGCCTTGCCCCAGTGCCCCCCAGCGACCCCCCCCCCCAGTGCCTCGCAATCACACATAATCATATTCATCATTATTGTCATCATGTCTGACTGCAAGGCACTGGCACACCATGGAGTATGTATGGCATTTCTTTACTGCACACGGTTGATAAAGCAAGCATGATAAGTGTTTGTATGTAGCTAGATTTGCATTTTAATGCAGCCAGTCTAGCCAGTTCTTATTGTGGTATGACATTTTATATTGGGCATCTTTTGATAAAGCAAGCAGGATCAGTGGTATTCTTACTGTGGCATGACATTTTGTCTTAGGCCCCTTTGGTAAAACAAGAATACGTGTTATTATGTAGCTAGACTGCTATTGCAATGCAGCCAGTTCAGTCATTTTGTATCGTGGTATGGCATTTTGTATTGGGCATCATTGGTAAAGCAAGCATGGTAAGTGTTACTATGTAGCTCGACTGTTAATTTAGTACAGCCAGTTTGGACATGTTTTCATACTTTGGCATGCATTTTTAATGGTAAAGCCAACTGGAGTATGTTCTTATGTGGGCATACTGCCATATATTGGCAGAACAAACATGGACATGTTTTCTTGTAGTATCATTATGCACAAAGCAAACATGAGTATGTTCTTATATGGGAATAATCGGGTATAATGTTACAGCCAACATGGAAATGTATGGGCACAGCCAGTGTGAAAATGTTTTAAACTGGCACATATTGTGGGAAAAGGCATCATGAAAAAATGCTCCTGTGCACTGTTGGTGACTGTTGGATTTCTTTCATGAGTTACCCTTCAAAACCCAATTGCAAACTGTTTGGCCTTTTACCTGATTTTTCTAAAAAGTGTGCTCTAAAATGCACCATTTTCACCCATTATTTACATGTCTTGAGGGAACAAAGCCCCACCCCTCCCTTCCTTCAGTGGTGTGGGCTCCTGTAGTGATACACAAAATTGCAAATTTGCCAATCGGGGCTTTTGATGACAGCATTAGCTGCTGAAAGCCAATAGTTTATTCAAAGTATGTGCCAAGAATGTTGACAGTAGTCTGTTGTAGCACTTCCATTACGCAGTAGTGAGCTACAAGGAATATGCAGGCCTAGTAGGGGTGGTAGGTCACATTATGCATTGTAGATAGACAGGCAGGGCGAAGGCCCCAGCTCTGTAGCTAATAGACATTATTGGAGTGTTTGGAACATTATGGCACCTATATAGCGCTTAGATAGCCAATCTTAAGCGCTATGAACACTAAGCTATGAGTGCATGCCTTTTAGAGCTTGCTCACATAGGCTTAATTCATCTCGACTTTCTAACTGTAGCCCTGCATGGTTTTGTAAACTAATCTTCCTTTCTCTGGGAAGGCACTGATAAGACATTCCTGAGCTCTCGCGCAGATGGGCTCCAAGTAGGGAGGGGCACAGGAAAGGAGCACAGTGGAAATTCAGAGTTGGGTTTTTCCATGAGCAAGCCTATATTTTGCACAGGGAAGCTTCTAGAACTGTGCGTCATGGACTGACAGCACAAGATTATAAAAATGCATGCCCACATGACTCAGGTGGGAAATCGATCTGTGGACTTGGTTCGAGCAAGATCAAGTGTCCGGAACCTGTTGCTCTGTCGGCACCCTGCAGCTCTGTCCTCTGAGTGGGGCTTGTTACAGCTAGCTTATGAGGGCCAGGGTCTCCCAGTGCTGATTGAAGGGGCGTAAGACTGTGTTTCTCTGTTTCTCTATGTTCTATGTTTCTCTACATTTTGCATTTCTCTAAGTTTTGTGCTTTGTAATCTTCTCTAACTTGAATCCCAAAATGTTGCTGAAATTCACTTTTTAGAATAAATACTAAAACTTTTTGAAGGTGTCATTTGTCACTAGCATGAGTTCACTGCTCGGCACAATAGAACCTGTATTTTGGGCTGAATTGGGTAATTTTTGCTCTAAGGGCTGGTCCCAAGGAAGATTTTCCCAATATCAAGACAGCTCCCTCGCTAGGGTCGGTCTTATCGGAGACAAATATTGACGCCCCTCCAGTTAAAATGTACCAGTTAAAAAAAATGTACCAGCCGCCACTGTCATCTACTCTACTAGGCAGTTACATTGTGTGACAACTATGAAATCCTTTTTATAATTGTATCCTCCACTCCCTCCTTAAGAAATGGCTGGGCGATCCTGCCCTAGAGCATAGATTGGGGAAATGTTTCTCCACATGTTAGATGGCTATTTGCCCCTCCACGGAATTCCTGCTTGGTGTCTTTTCGCCCTGCTGACGCCCACCCATCTAATGTCTCTGCCTCCTGCCTTTTCCCTTAATCGGTTTCTCCGATGGAGCTCTTCCCTTGCCCCCATTTTTCACAGCTTTCCTTGCCCACCAAACCCTGTCGCTTTGGTTCACTCTTACTTGCTGCTTGTCTTCTTGCTAGCCCAGTGTCCCGTGAACTCCTCAACTTTCAGTCGCCCGCCTCCATCCTCGGCCTCGAGTTTCTTTCCAAATTTCTTTGCAAAGTCTGCAGCTGCCCCAGGATCCATTAGGAAATTGGTTTAATCTTTCATGATAGCCTTCTGTTTTTCCAGGAACAGGGTAGAACTCTGTTTCAGCTTTACAACATGAAAGTATGGCCTGCCCTCAGCACTCCTGGGCTGGCATCTGGATATAACCTAAGCTCTGTCCTGGCAATTTAATACCTTGGTAAATTTCGGGTAACATTTCACTTACTGCTATTTTACCTCGATTTGTCGCCCCTTCTGTCCAAATCGACCTATACACTGAGCCAAGTATCCTGAGAAGTGAAGCAGATCCAAGGGCTGTCCGGAACCGCGCAGAGGTTTGGCACCCTGAGCCTGCTGTTGTCCCATTAGAGCCATGTTTTGCGCTTGATCTCCAAAGACTTGATTCAACCCGTTTGAGTGGTGGGACCAATCACTCTCGACGCCTCTGGTGCCCTTCCTACGAGCCTTCTCTGAAGTGTCCCTGGGCCCTCCATTTGACTGGCCAGCTTGTTCCTTGGCACCCGTATTGGAGCGTTGCTGCATCGAGTTTTGGCTCGAACTTTGTGGGAACCCCGTTTCATACTGCAAAGCCTCTTCTTGCGAAATCTCGTCATCCCTACAGCTTTGGGCCGCAAGAGAGAAGCGTGCATCAGTTTGCGAGACTTGAGTGCTCCTGCATCACTGAGCAACAGTGGCGGTCACTGCTGCCGACCCACTTTCTTCAAGTGTCCCGAGACCAGCTGCATCAGTGCTTTCTTTGTCCTGCATTCATGACAAGTGATCCAGCTCCAGATGTAAATCGGCCCTGCATCCGCACCCGCAGCACCTGTCCACTTTGAAGCACAATCAAGCACAGGATTTTGTAGTCCAGGTGATCTTCTTCAAACCTGCCAAGTTTGAACCTGGTGCGAGCTAAGGGCAGTGAATAATCCTAAAACTAACCAGTGGCTGTCATGATGCTTACCCCCGGGCATCCAGACCAAGTCCATCAACCCCGGAAGCAGGCATCATGTTACCTGGAGCAAACCCAGCAACCCCTTTTAGGAGCTATCTGGGTACAGTCCTAGGCTCATATGGGACATCAGTCCTGGCGCCATAGGCGCCAGGCTCATATGTTAAAACTTACCTGATGCAGACCATGCTGCAAGGGATCCAAGCATCCAAGCCCATGTGAGGCTTGAAGGGACTATTTTATCTTAGGGACTATTTTGTTACTCGGGTGTGGCTGTGGAGGAATACTAACCTGGGACTACTTTGAAGGCTATTTAAACCACGCCCGAAGAGCAGTACATGCTTCGCGTTATTCTGCATCCAGCAGCATAACGCTCACCGTGTCTGCAGTCCGCATCCAGCATCCTGCCACGCCCGTCTTGAGTCCAGAGCGCCTAGAAAGAAGAAGGGTTAGAACAAAAACTTTACTGGATTTCTTACTTGATTTCAGATTCAGCGCATCTTTGAACCAGAAACCGACCTAATTTTAAACGCGTCACATCGCCAGCAGCAGCGCCGCGCCTTACTCACCGTTCCTCGCAGCATCTCTACGATCCGGTGCTGTCTCCATCACCTGGTTGCCGCATTCCAGCGCCTAAGGGGGACAAGAAAACAACAAGGTGAGCCAAGGGAACAAACAAGGACAATCTCTTGCCACCATATGCTTACCTGATTTTACCGCAGGAAGTATTATCCACCAGCACGCCAAATCTTCTTAAGCTGCACCTGCAAGAAAAGAGAAGGCAGCGAGTTAAACCGTGGCATCATTTACCAGGCAGTGTTACAAAACACAGACTCTTACCTGAACGCTTTCAGCTGCCACAAGACGATCATCTTTTGGGTCTAAGTTGCAAAAGAAACAAGGAATTGGACAAGAGTGATTAATCGGACATTTTGAGCTCATTAGAACTATATCTTTACGGCCTTTCGCCCAGAGGTTTGGAGCCAAGATTTGTCCAGAACTCTTCCAATATCCTCAAGCCAGTGAAGTAACTGGCCCTCAACGCGCCCCTGCATTCTTCGCAGGATGGAGAGCTCATCATACAAAACTATAAGGTGAGCTTTGTGAAAGGGAATGTCTGAAGTGATAAGTGGGGACGCAGTGAGGTGTTAATACTAAAATCCACGGGTGGCTAATTCCCTTTCCCCGTCTTTAGGAGACTACTTCTACGGGTCAAGCAGACAAAGCTAGGTGGGCCAGTCCAGTCAGTCATCTCTGCACTACACATCAGGTTGGTGGAGACCGTGGCTGTCCAGTTCCGCTCGACACCCCTGTGGGAGCCAGGTGAGCGTAACAGAGGCCCCCAGTTCATCCATACTGTTTGTATGCACAAAGGATCCCTTGTGGTCCTTGTCTTGACTTGGGTGGCTCTTACTTCCCATAGTCATTCGAACGTTGGGGACAGCTTTGGTCTCTGTAGCAGACCCGCCTCTGACTCTTGGAACTGAATTCCTCACACTCCAGTGTCCTTGTCTAACTTTTCCTTCCCATTGAAGTTTGTCCTTTGTGAGCTTTACGCATCAACAAGCGTTTTTATGCACAAACATAACATTGAGCACAAGGCTCCAATCTTCGTAGGGCTTGACTTCTTAAGTAGGGGATATCCATTTCTGGAGATAGCCATTGTGATTTGTTTGCTTTCCCTCCTCTCAGGTTTTGGTGGGAATCCACACTTTACTGCATTGAAATGTGATTGTACATATATTTTACCTACTGTTTAAGTAGTACTAGTACTGTGTTCTTCATTATTCACCTGTTTGTTTTGGGTCTAACACATTGTATATTTTTGATATACTACTGTCAAAGGGTAATTCTTGTTGTCCTGCTGTGTGTGCTCATCCAAGACCTCAGATCACCCCAATACTCCCGAGAGTTGGCCTTGACTGCTCTCCAAACTACCTTGAATTGGCCTGGCTAACTTGCAGAAGTGTTCCTTGTTTCACTAAACTAGGGTGGCCTCCTGAACATCTCTTCACCAGAGCAGAGTTTAGAAATCCATTGTAACATTGATTGATCCCAATTAAGTGATGGAGGTGGAAGGACGAGCTAGGAGCCCCAGACGAAGAGTCAGGAGAGCAGGGCCCCAGCAATAGAATGTGAAATAAGATTGAGACTCTCCTCCATGTGCATCACTCACCGTGCCATCCACAACACCGGACCCAAATTCCTTCAGGATAAAACCTCATACGCTATGAACCTATCAGGAACATCAGATCTGGCTCTGCTTTTCCCCTTGTTATCCCCCATTACAACTCCACCAGAATGGGAGGATCCTCTTTCTCCATTCAAGCCCAATGACTTGTGGAACTCTCTTCCTCTCCACATCTGTTGCCTTGATAACCAGCTCTCATTCAGAAAAGCCGTCAAAACGTGGCTATTCCCTACTACAACTTGAAATCCTCCCCCCGCCCCCCTCATTTCCATCACCATAGCCTCGTTCACAAGCACCAGCCTCGCTCTCATGGAAACACTGTCAACGTTTGCAGCGGATGGTGGCTGTTGTCACTGCGGCCGGCCTTACACACATCAATCACTGACAACCTCTTCTACACCAACCCACAGGCGGATGCTGGCCATTGTCGCGGCGGCCCGCCCTGCTAACTCAACCCCCAGACCATTATTTGCACACAATCGCACACCAGCCCCGGGCCTCCTTCGCTCTGACTGGTGCGCTCAGGCAACCGGTATAAAACATCTAACTGTCTGGTAGCTTGTGTGTTACCAATAAAAGGTTTCAGGAAAGCCGATCAGGACATGAAATATGCACTGGTGTCCCATCCTTACACCAGCCTCGACTGCACACCTAGAAGTCCCATACTGGTAACCCTTCTCATGTGAAATATCTAAGGAGATTGCCAGGGAAGATTGATTGTTTGGGGTTGGAAATGTGGTGCACCTGAATGTATTTTAGGGTTAGGGAATGTGATGCACTCGATGGATTTTAGGGGGCGGGGTAGTAATGGTGTAGTACCCTCTTGCTCGCCTGTCCATTTACACAGAGGATTTATGCTATCACCAGCACTCTTAAGATCATAGGGAGAACCGGCCCAATGCGCCTGAAGTCCTTACAGGACAGACTGCTAATTGCACTTAGAAGATGTATTAGGAGTGCCCCTTCTGTGCTTAAAGATCGGTCAGGATAGCTTGCCACTGCTCCAGAGCCTTGGTACTGGACCTGATAGTTTCTTGACACCAGCACGCTTTTACACTTAAAATACATGCAAGGATAGCCATGGGGCTATACGTAGATATGCGGGTTGCCTCACCTTGTAACTAGGAGAAGGCACATGCAGATTAAGATGTGTGGCACTTAGAACACTTACGCCTTATAATGTTTAGCCCGCCCATTACTCTGGAAGATGTAGGCTGGTAAACCTTCATTACACGTATAACTGCTTAGGTTAGCCATTGTAATGCACAGTGGTTATATGCAGTTATCCTTGATATTGCACTTAGTAGACTCCTTTTGGTTAGCATTTATATAATTTGGAAGATCTGTAGTAAGACTATAAAGGTAACCTGTCTATTGCGCTTAGGGAATTCCCATTATCCCAGTTTCTATGAAAGCCTGTCTGTCTCGCCTAGAACATGTTCTAGGACAGCCAGTCTATTGCACTTAGTAGACTTGAGGGTAGCCTGTCCATAATGCCTAGAAAAGTCTATGAAGGTAGCTATCGGATGACACAGCGACATCAAAGTAAGCTCCATCTGAGCTTTAGATATGTATCACTTCGGTGGACATCTGCCGAAGGCATGGCTATCAATCCATGCACTTTAGAATGCAGCTACGACTATGACATATTCAGTCTAGCTGGTCACATAACCGCTTCGCACTGAAACGCCAGACTTACCTCAACACCTCTGCCATTAGAATACAGCAACAACTTATGACAAATTCCGGTCTGGGTACATATTGAGTCTCCTGCACTAGCGCTCTGTCGCGACTTCCCTCGGCACCCCTCCACATGCCTGACCTCTTGGGTTGCTTACTAGAGCCTAGCCAGCCCACCTAAGTCCTAATCTTGGCCAAATGTACGCACGCATTTTAAGCCTCCCCCCCGACCCTCCCTGAGCCACTCGCCCATCACCCCACTTCCAACTCTAAAATCAGAGGTGTACTCTGGCGTACCAACCACCCCCCTCCGCAGAAGCCTATTCCCCTCCCTTCTCACCCAAACTCATCGTCCCCATCCTCCCTCTGACCACTATTGAGAACTCCCGAATACCCCACGCCATGACACCTCGCCCCCCCTTTCAAACTCCCAAGCCAGAGGAGCCTGCTGGCGCTCCAAACAGCTCAAACTCTCATCTTCTTCCACTCCTTCCTTGCACCCTCCAACGAACACCCCTCCCTCCCTTTCGCCCCCAAATAACCCTGCATCCCTCTCCCCAAACCCACCGCAGGCTTCCATTGGGGCTTTAAAGACCACAAAACGTTATCAGTCTCTACTGGAGCCAGTCCTGGCGCCTTTGGCACCACGCTCATACTATTTGACCACATGGAATGAGGTTCCAGTGAACATGGACGCTAACATAGCCCAGTCATGAAGAACTGAGTTATGCAGTCTAGTTTTTAGGGTGTGGCTGGGCCTGGAACTACTTTACCTGGGCTATATAAACCACACCCAAAGAGCAGAACACGCTTCGCATTATTCTGCACTCCTGCAGCGTAACGCTCACCGTGCCAGCGCTGCTCCTGCTTACCTGGACTTCAGCCACACCCTGTTATCTTCATCGGGAACCACAGACCATCAGCCCCTGTTGAAAAAAGAAAAACGAGAACATTAGTTAAGTTCTTACCTGAGAGAAGTAGTCTTTCCAATTCCATCCGAATGGCTCTCTCCCGCCGCTCCTGAGGACCACCGCACCTGCAGAAAGGAGACCAGAAGGGAGAACGAAAACTTACCTGGAGGTTTAAGTCCTCTCAGGATTCCATTGAAGCGGTCCATGTGGTCGCTGCTCCGGAGCATCACTGCACCTGCACAGCAAGGAAAAAGACACCAGGTTAGCCGCGCAATAGAAAAATACCAGTTTTAAAATATATCTCGACGCCGCGCTCACACCCACCTGCATAAATACTGCGCAGCGCCGCATTTAGGAGTCCATTGCTTAACCTGGCATCAACCAAGACCGCTCCTGCAAAAAAAGAAATGAGGACAATAGAGAAACTTTGGCAACAAGAAGAAACCCATTAAGCAAAAACAGTTACCAAGAACAAATTGGTACCAAGACTTAGAGTCACAGCTGGTCTGGATTCCACTTACAGGCTGTAGGATCAGTGAAGGAACTAGATCCAGTGAAAGGGCCTAAGAACATTAAAGCACCCTGCATTCAGAAGCAGGACGGAGAGTCCATTGTTAAAATACCGAAGGATTGCGCCCAAGCGTGAGTGAAGCAGTGGGACAGGAAGAGCCCCCGTGGAGACCAGGTGAGCGTAACGGAACGCAAAGCCACCATAAAATTCTTCACCTGGGTGTCATGGAAACATCTGAGACTGACCAATTAGCCCAGCTTTTGGGACAACTCAGGGCCGAGGTGCACTCTGCTCAGCAGGAAACAAATGCTCTAAAAAGTGAGCTGATTGTGACTAAAGATTGCACGGATGAAATAACCAGACAATTACTTTAGTCGCAGGCTGGTCAAACACCATTACCTGGAATCGGATCATCAGTTCCAGCTCTGTCAAGCAACCCCGTACAGGTGGTTCTTCCGGGGGCCGTTCCTTTGGCTCCACCTGAACGCTTCACTGGAGACCCAAAAAGATATGCGGTTTTCATGAACCAGTGTCGTCATCATTTCCTATGTAGACCTGGAGCTTTTCCAAATGATCAATCAAGGGTTGCTTTTGCGCTTTCGGTATCACTTGTTAATCAGGATGACCCTCTTCTGCGGGACTTCCAGAGGTTTCAACAAGAAATGGAGACACTGTTTGCTCGGCACACCCAAGGTCAAGTATTAGACGATGAACTTCTATATTTGCGTCAAGGGAACCAAGATCTGTTAACATATATCGCAACCTTCAACAGATTGTTAGTTGAAACCAGTTGGCCCGAAAACAAAAGAAACACAATATTCCATTGTGGATTGAGAGGTGAGCTAAAAGATGTTTTGGCTCAAGTGGTAAATCCTCCAAGAGACTGCGGAATAAATTAACCTGGTGGTGCAATTAGACCACAGACTGCAGGATCGAAAAGCTGATCGAGTTAAAATGGAAAATCGGGTTTAGGTGCGCCCTAGGGAAAATGTTTCAAAACCAACAGACATGTCCGAACCTATGCAGATTGGAGGAGTTCGAGAACCATTATCAAAGACCGAAGGAGACAAAAGGAGACGACAATTGTGTTTATATTGAGGGAATGCCGGCCACTTCCTCCGAGAATGTCCAGTGAAACCACCCAAGAAGGCAGTTGGGGTCGCTGACAAGGTTGAAGCAGAACCGGAGACGGGAAACTTCCACGCCCGACAAGCGTAGAGGTCCGTTTGTCGAGCATAAAGAAGGATTCTCAGGCCTCGCACCTAGCTTTGCCAATAATTCTAATCAGTCTCCAACAACCTTCTCGCATGCATGCGGTCAGAGCATACATTGACAGCAGAGCAATTGGTAACGATATGGATCAAGAATTAGCATCAAGGATGGATATTCCTCTTTGCAAGAAGGCAACAACAGAAATGGTCACCACTGTCGACGGAACTGAGATCCCCAGGCCTTGTAATGCACTTCACGGCAGAGATGACACTTTTGTGCCAAGACGGGCATCGGGAAGCCATTGTGCTCGATCTAATCAAGGTTCCACAATTTCAAATAATTCTAGGAATGCCGTGGTTGGAAACACGTAATCCTCACATTGACTGGCGTGCTAAGAGGTTGACCTTCTCTGATGAATGTGCTCATACATGTTAAAATAGAAGAATCCTCGACTGAAAAGAAAAAACCTACCTCAGAAGTAGCAACGGTCATCATGGGTCTAACAAACACACTACCCCAGGAATACCAAGATTTTCAGGATGTCTTTCAGAAGGATCAAGCCAATACTGTGCCGCCCCATAGACCATATGACTGCCAAATCAACCTTGTATCTGGCACACAGATTCCTTGCAGTTGCATTTATGCACTCACTGAACCTGAAAATCTCCATTAAAAAAACGTATCTGGACCGATATCTGGCAAACGCTTTTATCCGTCCATCCAAATCCCCAGCGGCCTCGCCCTTATTCTTCGTACCTAAGGAGGGAGATTTAAGGACTTGTATAGACTACCGTGCATTGAACCAAGTGACTGTAAAAAATCATTACCCCCTACCTCTTATCCCTGAACTGTTGGATCAGGTGAAAGACGCTCAGATTCATACCAAGCTGGACCTTAGAGGGGCGTATCATCTTGTAAGAGTTAAAAAAGGAGATCAATGGAAAATCGCCTTCCACACACACATATGGGCTATTTGAATACCAGGTAATGCCCTTTGGGCTTTGTAATGCTGTGGCAGCATTTCAGTACTTCATGAATGACGTCTTACGAGAACTGATTGATGTTTGCGTCTTAGTGTACATTGACGACATTTTGGTGTACTCTGCTTCCAAGCAAGACATGTGAAACATGTTCACGCTGTCCTTGAAAAACTCTGGCAGCATAAGTTATACGCTAAACTAGAAAATGCTCCTTCCATGTCACCGAAGTAGAGTTTCTTGGATTTGTTCTAACACCCCGAGGTGTTCGTATGGACTCGCGTAAGGTGGATGCCATCCTCAATTGGCCCTCTCCAACATCAATCAAAGGAGTCCGGAGTATGCTCGGCTTTGCAAACGTTTATCGCCGGTTCATTCCGGGTTTTTCTCAAATTGTGCATCCAATCATATCCTTACTGCGAAAGAATCGGAAAAGGCCTTCCAGGAATTGAAAGGAAGGTTTACCTCCGCCCCGATCCTGAAACGCCCTTGCCCAGATCTCCCGTATGTGGTTGAAACCAATGCTTCCAGTCTCGCAATGGGGAGCAGTTCTCTCCCCAAAAAGATCCTGAGACGGGTCCACTTCATCCAGTAGCCATTTGGTCACGAATATTCTCAGCACCTGAACTAAATTAGGCTGTGACACAAAGAACTCTTGGCCATTAAAGCAGCTCTTAAAGCTTGGCGGCATTACCGCCTAGGAGCAAGACACACCGTCACAGTGATCACTGATCATCGCAATCTGCAGTATCTAAAGACCGCAAAAGCCCAGTCATCTCGCCAGCTCCGATGGGCCCTATTCTTTGCTGAATATGATTTTGTGATTACATATCGACCTGGGTGTCGGAACGGAAAAGCTGACACTCTTTCTAGTATCGGCATAGATGAAAACGCATACTCCACACCGGATCCAGTAGCCCTAATACCAGGGGGAAGAATCTTGGGAATTACTAAATCTCTGACCTTGGATGACATCCAAAAGGAAATTCCACATCTAACCGATGCAAAGACTTTGTAAGATTGGTCTACCCAAAGCTAACACCATACAGTAGCGAATCAACTGCCCTACTTTCGAGGGTGCCTTTTTATTTACCCTGTAAAGAACTACAGGAACAAGTCATCTCAAATGACCATGAATCTCTAGTGGAAGGTCATCCTGGCATTGCAAAAACCTTAGCTAAAATTAAAAGGAACTATTGGTGGACAACTTGGCATAAAGACATCACGCAATTTGTGCTATCCTCTGGTATTTGTTCACAGAACAAAGCTCAAAAGAAAAGACCATCAGGTCTTTTGCAACCTTTAAACATTCCACCTACACCCTGGCATACGCTTTCTCTTGATTTTATCACCAACCTTCCTCCTTGTAATGGGTTCAACACCATTTTAGTGGTAGTGGACCTGTTTTCCGAAATGGCCCACTTCATCCCACTAAAAGACCTACTCACGGCTTGCACCCTGGTGAAAGCATTCCTAGAACAGATTGTTCGAATACATGGATTCCCTTCCATCCTGATATAAGATAGTGACAGTCAATTTATCTCACATTTTTGGAAGAAATGTTGCGAGTTAGCCCAAATTGATGTAAGACTCTCCACTAGCCATCACCCTCAAACCGATGGTCAGGCCGAGACGACCAACAAACTCTGGAACAATACTTAAGATGCATGCTACACCAAACAGAAGGAAATTAGAAAGATGTTCTATGGATAGCCGAGTATGCCTATAACAATTCCTTACACTCTAGCACTGGGCAAAGTCCGTTCTATATAATTTATGGAATACATCCACAAACCTCCAACCTAGACCCTCCTCTACTCTTGGAAATGCCTGCCGTAAGGAATCTACACGCTACCATCACACAAGCCTTTGAAAAGGCGGCGAAGCATCTGAAACAAGGTAAAGGAAAAACAAAAAAGATTTGCAGACCAACATCGGAGTGAAGCTCCGAAATATCAAATTGGGGATGAAGTCTGGTTGGCTTCCAAACATATACCAGTAAGAGGAACTCATACTTTTAATCCCAGATATTTAGGTCCATATACCATTAAGGCCATCATCAATCCTGTGACAGTGAAATTGGAGTTATCACCACATATACGAGTCCATCCAGTGTTTCATGTCTCACTTTTGAAACCAGTGCAACCAGGAACTTGCGTTTAAAAAACCACCAAAGCCAATCTTGGTCAACGGGGAACCGGAATTTGAGGTTAAGGATATTCTGGATTCCACCAAAATTGTCAAGCTATGGACCACAGGAAAGAACATGGGAACCTAGCAACCATATTCATGCACCACGCCTGGTGAAAAGGTTCCATCAAAATCATCCAAACAAGCCTGGACCAGATAGAGAACCCACCCTGAGAGGGGCCTTAGGGGGGAGTGCTGTCATGATACATGTCCCCAGTCTTCAGGGCCAAACCAGCTTTTCCAAGTTGCAGGCTTCCATTGGGGCTTTAAAGACCACAAAACGTTATCAGAGGCTCTCATGGAGCCAGTCCTGGCGCCTTTGGCACCAGGCTCATACTATTTGACCACATGAAATGAGGTTCCAATGAACATGGGAGCACACATAGCCCAGTCCTGAAGAACTGAGCTATGCAGTCTAGTATCTAGGGTGTGGCTGGGCCTGGAACTACTTTACCTGGGACTACTTTACCTGGGCTATATAAAGCACACCCAAAGAGCAGAACACGCTTCACGATATTCTGCACTCCTACAGCGTAACGCCCACCATTCCAGCTCTGCTCCAGCTTACCTGGACTTCAGCCACACCCTGTTATCTTCATCGGAAACCACGGACCAACAGCCTCCTGTCAAAAAAAAAAAAAAAAACAAGAAGGAAGAACATTAGTTTACCGGAGAGAAGTAGTCTTTCCAATTCCATCCGAACGGCTCTTCCCCCCCCCCCGTTCCTGAGGACCACCGCACCTGCAGAAAGGAGACAAGAAGTGAGAACGAAAACTTACCTGGAGGAATCCGTCATCTCAGGATTCCATCGAAGGGGTCCACGCAGTCGCTGCTCTGGATCATCACCGCACCTGCAGAGGAAGGGAAAAGGAGACACCAGGTTAGCCGCGCAATAGAAAAATACCCGTTTTAAAGTACATCTTGACGCTGCGTTAACACCCACCTGCATAAATACTGTGCAGCGCCGCATTTAGGAGTCCATTGTTTAACCTGGCATCTCCAAGACCGCTCATGCAAAAAATGAAATGAGGACAATAGAGAAACTTTGGCAACAAGAAGAAACAAACAGTTACCAAGAACCAATTGGTACCAAGACTTACGGAGTCACAGATGGTCTGGATTCCACTTACAGGCCGTAGGATCAGTGAAGGAACTAGATCTAGTGAAAGAGCCTAAGAACATTAAAGCGCCCCTGCATTCAGACGCAGGACGGAGAGCCCATCGTTAAAATACCTAAGGATAGCGCCCAAGAGTGAGTGAAGCAGTGGGACAGGAAGAGACGCGCGCAGACCTTCACCGCTCAGCTTCGTGCAACGCCCCCGTGGAGACCAGGTGAGCGTAACACCACACCCCTCACATATCCTCCTCCGCCTGCCTACTCTTCCCAGCATCCACCGATGTAACCCCATCCCTGTCACTCTTAATCCGCTGGCACCCTACCACCTCACTACCCCTCCTCGTCTGTCTCGATGACCCGGAATGTCCCACACCACTCCTACCCCTCTCCCCTCCAATCCCCCATGCTCACATTCTGTTGACCTCCTCCATGACCACAACCCACTCCGAAGTCAACAGCATCCTTTTTAATGGCCGCTCTGTAGCAAAAAACCGACACAGCATCTTCGACCCCCTCTCCTCTGACAAACCAGACATAGTCTTTATCACTGAAACCTGGTTCTCCAATGACTTTGCCCATATTGCACGTGAAGCAGTCCTCCCCGGCTACTCCCGCTCAACAGACCTTCCAGAGGAGGCTGCGTGGCAGTCCTCTTCAAATCTCATTTCTCTGTCTCACTCGTCGAATCTCAGACATGCATTCCATCATGTGAATCCTTCTAGTTAAACTCACTACCTCCGACCTTCTCCCACAGCTTCCTACTCCTCTATAGACCTCCTGATTATGACAGACATTTCTCAAACAACCTCTGATTCTGTCGCCGCCATTCAAGTAAATCACCCCTCTGAGTCTCCTAGGAGACTTCAATATCTGGTTGGACATTTCCACCAACCCCATGACCCATCCTCTGGTCGACAGTCTCGATGCACTCAACCTCTCCCTTCACATGACTGGTCCAACCCACTCTAAGGGACACACCCTAGATGCAATCTCCAGCTCCCATGACCTGATTCATCTATTCCCCCCCCCCATACCACTCATCTGGTCTGACCACGTTATCATCCCTTTCTCATCCTCTCCCCTGCCCCTTCCCCTACACCCCTTGTGACCTCCCCACATGACCTCAAATGCTGGAACAAAGTAAAGATCCTTCCTGACCTTGCCGAAGCCCCACTTCTTGGAACCCTTACAATGCCCCCCCAGACAGAGCCTTAACCATCATCTCCTTCGACTCTTGGCTCAATGAATCACTAATGAATGCCCCAAATGGTTCACGCCCAAACTGAGAATGCCAAATAACAAAATAAGTCCCTGGAACGCAAGTGGCGAGCATTAAAAACCGATCTCGGCAGATCCACTTTCGCCTTGCACCATCACTACATATCTGAAATCCGGAAGGCAAAAAAAACCTATTACAACAAACAAATTCTCAACTGTAGAAACCGCAGCAAAGAACTCCTAAAATCATATCTGAATTTGTCAAACCCACTTGCACATCTACCCCATCACAATCGCTCTGCCTACACTTCCACACCACTGCGCTTGACAGGATGAACTCCCTTAATAACAAACTGTCCCTCCCCCAACAACCGACCACTGCAACAACCACCCCTCTGCACCAACCCCAAATTTACCCACCTTTGACTCCTTCAAACCCATCTCCAGAGACGAGTTTCTTGACCTACTATCTGCTAGCAAGCCGTCTGGCTCCCCCCTTGACCCCTGCCCCGCCTTAGTCCTAAAAGAAATATTCTCATCCACCTGCGCAGGAGAACATGCAAGAACCATACTAAATGACTCCCTCAGCTCTGGCATCTTCCCCGATGCCTTCAAAATTGCACATGTCCAGCTGCTTCTTAAAAAGCCATCCCTCGACCCTCTCGACTCCAATAACTACAGACTCATCTCGAACACCAGATTCCTTGCAACACTCGACCGAACAACGTACTCCCAGCTAAACGCCTTTGTTGAATCCAACAACCTCCTCGACCGCCCACAATCAGGCTTCAGACCACGACATGGAACCGAAACCACTCTGACTTCGATCTGGGATGATCTTAAGGTCACTGCAGACTCTGAAGGATGTGCAGCACTAATTCTCCTCGACCTCTCTGTAGCCTTTGACACGATTAACCACTCAATCCTCCTTGACAGTCTCCACTCCCTGGAAATCCGTGGCACAGCTCTCAAGTGGATCACCTCCTTCCTCAGCAGCAGGAAACAAATAACCCTCCTCTCCCCTTTTGTCTCAGCAGCTCGCTCTGTTAATACTGAAGTACCGCAAGGCGCATGTCTATCTGCTCTCCTATTCAACCTCTATAAGTCCCTCCTTCCCGGAATCATCCGCTTGCACAACATCACGTGCTACAACTACGTTGACGATGCCCAAATCATCCTTAAAATCCACAATTCATTCAGACACCAAACCCCAGCCAGACTACGAAGCCTGTCTCCTAGATATTGACCAATGGATGACAATAAACCACCTCCTCTTAAACCCCTCTAAAACCGAAATCATGGTGTGTGGCAACGCTATCATCTACTCCCTTGGCCCCTCCCCCCGACACAATAACAAACCTAGTCTGCACTATGGACTCTGGCCTAACCCTTTCCCAACAGATCAACAATGAGTCTAAATGTTGTTGCTTTCATCTCAAACTTCTCAAACGCATCTTCCCTTAACTCTCCTTCCCGAACAGACTTGCCACTGTTATGTCTATCGTAATGTCGAGCCTGGACTATGCCAACTCCCTATACCTAGGAGTCCCGGCATACCACCTTTAATAAACTCCAAAGAGCGCAAAACAGTGCTGCCAAACTACTCCTCGCCCTAGGTCCAAGAGACCACGCCTCTCCAGCTCTCTGAACCCTCCGCTGGCTCCCAGTCAGACAAAGGGCCACATTCAAGACCCTGTGCATCACTCACCGTGCAGTGCACAAGACCGGCCCATTATACCTGCAAGAAAAGTTAAAACCCTACCTCCCACCCCGCACCCTAAAATCAAGCACTGCCTCCTTTTAGTGATCCCAACCACTAACTCTGTCAGCATAGGAGGATCCGTTTTCTCAACCTTGGCCCCGACTCTGTGGAACTCCCTTCCCCCACATATTCAACACACCCAAGACTATATGACATTCTGCAAAGTACTGAAAACGTGGCTCTTTCCATAATACCAACCTCAACCTTAAGAAGCGACTGAATTTGCAAAACCCAAGGGTTAAATACACAATGGGACCCACAACCATGTCATCCATCTATAGCCCATGATTTGCCCAAGACTATACGACATTCTACAAAGTACTAAAAACGTGGCTCTTTCCATAACACCAACCTCAATCTTAAGAAGCGACTGAATTTCCAAATTCTGACCGTTTGGCCCGTGCTGTCACTGTGTGACCCCACCCAGGCGTCCCCGCGATATTGCTGTGTATCCTCTGGCCCCTGTGCCTTCGCTATAAGCCGCACCCCCTCTCCGGTCCTCTGTGTAACACTGCGTGCCCCCATATCCCTTGGTTCCCCGTGTTTCGATGTGCCCCCACCCCTATAGCTCCCATGTAGTCACTGCGTAGCCTACCCACTGGCTCTGGCGATATCGCCATGTACCACCCTGTTCCCGGGTTATCGCTGATTGCCCAGCCCTCTAGTCCCCATGATGCCCCGATATGCCCCCCGCACCTTTGTCCCCCATGTTCTCATGGTGTTCCCCTGCCCACTTCCCGTGCATTCATTGTTAACCCCCTGAGATCCGTGCTATCGGTGGATGCCCAACCCCTCTGTGCCCCTCTGGCCCCCATGCTGTAAATATATTTCCCGACCCTCTGGCCCCATGTGCTTTCATTGATGTTCCCCTCTGGTCCCCTGTGCTGTCCCTGTTCAACAACACGTCTAGTCCTGTGATGTCGCAGTGTGCCCCGTGTGTCGCTGTGTGCCCACTGCCCTCCTGTTTCCATGATGTCGCAATTTATCTCTCTGTATTGCCCTCCCCTCCATTCCCCGTGATGTCACGGTTTGCCCACTGTGCCTTTGTGTCCCCCGTAAAGTTGCTATGTATCCCTCTAACCCCAGTCCTATCACTGTAAGCCCTGCCCTCTGTCTTTGTGCCCCGTGTGTCGCTTTGTACCCCTGCCCGCCCGTTCCCGTGATGTTGCTATATATCCCTCTGCCCCCGCGTCCGGTCGCTGTAAGCCCAGCCCTCTGTCGCTATGTCCCCCTTTGTGCCCAGTCTGTCGCTGTGTAGCCCTCTGTTCTCATGTCGTCACTATGTATCCCTCTGTCTTGCCCTCCCCTCCCCATGATGTTGCTGTGTGTCCCGCTGTGCCCGTGTGTCGCTTGTACCCTGCCTTGTTCCCCATGAAGTTGCTATGCACCCCTCTGGGTCCCCACCCTGTTGCTGTAAGCCTAGCTGTCTAGTCTCCATACCCCTCCTGCTCCTGTGTTGTCGCTGCTTACGTCTGCCCCTCTAGCCCCCCACCCTGTACCTATGGCCCTATCACTGTATACCCAGCCTGCTAGTCCTTGAGATGTCCCTATTGTGCCCCTACTACTCCAGCCCTGTGCTGTCAATGCATACCACAGCCCATGGCCCCTGTGATGTCGCTGTTTACCCAGACCCTCATTTACCATTATGTCTGTGTACCCACTGCCCCTTAGGTCCTCGTGCTTCACTGCCCAGACCATCTTGTCACTGCACCAGTCCGCCGGTCCAAAAAAGGCCGCTGGGCACAGCCTTTTGCCTCCCAGCGGTGACGATATGCGCCCTCGGCTTCCCACCTGGTTCCCCTATGATATCGCAGTACACCGTCGCTCCTCTCGTGCCCCACATAGTGACTGCGTGCCCAGCCCCCCTGGTCCCCTTGATGTCGCTCTTTACCCCCAGCTGCATGCCCAACCCCTCCGGATGTTGCCCTATACCCCCAGCCCCTCTGATCCCATAATGTCTCTTGCCCCTACCCCGGTCCGTCCGCTGTGAACCCAGCCCTTCCGGACCCATGTACCGCTCCCTGGCATGCCTCCTGTCCGTACCTCACCACCTGCACATTCTGGGTGTCCCTAGACCGAGTGCAGTAGCTATCGCGTGGCCTGTGGGAGCGTCTCTGCGTCCTCCCGCGCTCCCTCACTTGTCACCAAATGCTTTCGAAGCGCAATATGCTTATATCGTATCACTACGCTTACTCTCTACTCTACACCATCACCCAATTAGACTACAGGTATACCCCTCGATAAATTCGGCCTAGCTGCTCACATACAAACACTGCCGCTTGAACACCTCATTCTAATAAAACGCAGCTATAGCCCCCGACAATCCGACCGAGCTGCACACATAACCGTTCCTACAGGCCCGACGCAGCCAGAGCGCAGTCTGAATGTCTCCCCACCAGACTTCACACATTCAACCGATATCTTCACCACCACTCCTAATGCTAGGATGAAGCTACCATCAGGCAATTACATCAGACCGCAGGTTATTACACCGCGATCAGGAACCACTACTCTAAAGAGCTCTTTCTTCAAAATTCAAATGATACCTATTGAGGTTCATAATACTTTCACTGGGAAAACGCCACGCGTATAAAACTTCTAGTCAACTTTTCAAATGAGCAATCGCTGACTGGTTCATGAAGCAGAGATTTCGACTATTGGTTATAAATATGCAAGTATAGATTTCTTTTCTTCCAAAAAAAGGCAAGTCCTTAAACCAATAAGAAACAGATATGCGTTTTCAAGCTAAACCATATGACTGATATAAATGCTATTAGATGAAGAGCTTGACTGAGCTAAATTCGTTTGCTTTTTATTTTAGCTGTTTTGCAAAATCAAATGTAAGGCTTTCTTTTTCTCCTAAAGAACTATCTGCCAATATCAGACAGAGCAACACGTGTCAAGGATGTTATTTTTTTTTGTTAAAAACCTTAATATGAGGATGTTACTTTTCAGTTAAAGACCTTAAAACATAGGTTTTTGAAGTTTTCTCTGAAAATTAAAGCTTCTTCTATCAGGTAAGATAAAAGTTGGAAAAGACTCTTATTTTTGTTAAAACTCTCAATACTTGAAGAAATTTTCTTTTCTTTTACTACAAACATTAAGTGACACGGGCGCAACATAATCAGTCTCCGCTCTTTTTACATATAATGTCAGCTGCACACATAACTGGTGCACCCACGCACCCTATGACACTAACTCTATCTACTGACCTGGACTGGGGACTCCGGGGGCGTTCAACCTACCAGCGCTTTGAGGTCACACCAATGATGTATAGAGCGCTAAATAATTGCAAATAACATAATATACCTGGACGGAGTTGTGCTGCCTCGACCAGGAACCTTTTGAAATGGTGTGCCAACGTGCTAGAGGGGTCAGACTCTTGTAGTTATGGCCCTCTAGATGGTAGACCAAGCCTTCTGCCCCGCGCTCCCCAAATCCCTCTTCCTAATAAATCTCCCCTTCCACATAAGACCACGTGCCTGTTGCCCCCTGCTGTAATGCACGATTGCCCGGGCACACCATTGTATTTTCTCTCCCCTTGGCCTTGCACGGTTAAGGCGAGGAAGCGGGAGGGCCACGTATATGCCACTTAATTTCGTTGCTTTGCGAATGCGTCGTCCTCCCTAAGCCACGACCGTGGGCTTTCATCAAGGGGGGCCTGGCGGCAGGGGAGTATGCAGCATTGCAAGAGTGTGGGGGACGAGCCACAGAAAGTCCTGCTACTTTCCCCCCAAATGCAGTGCACGCAGTTCCATATGGTTTCATTTGCGCCCACAAACGCCCACCCCTGCCCCAATCTACTTTTTTTGCTAGCATTAGTGGTAGATGGCGTTTTAACACATTACAGATGCAGGAAACTCGTCTATCCAGGCCCTCGGAGGCAAAATACCCACAAACCTCCTAATTTGCATATGGATTTCAGCAAAAGAAATTACTTCACAGAAAAGGAACATCGTCGCTTTGATTCTTGGAGGCACCATGGAAGTGACTTTAGAATAAGTTGCCGTAAGTAAGCCAAGTGGCAAATAACTTTGTGGCACAAAATACCTATGGAGCAACTCTATATAGTCGGCCTTTTAAAAAAATAAAAAATAAACAGCATGATATATTAACATAAATCTGAACTGAATCACAGAGCTGCAGATAAGACAGTGTGATGAAATAATCTGCCCAGGATCACACACTTCGGTTAAATGGTGAAACCGGGATGTGGGCAATTTTTAAGCAACTGAGCTCATCTTCACAGGTTTAGTTGATAGATGTTTATTAAGGTTTCCATTTGCATTTCATGTGCTTAAATAATACTTTATAGCAATGCCTTGGGCACATTACATAAGAAACTACTATTTCATAATTAACTTAACACAATATACATCACCATAGAAATATATTGAGCAGTAAGAGGATGGCGTTAGTTGTATTCTCCCCATCATGTATGCAACTTCGCAATAGCATCATGCAGATTAATGTTAGCCTAACAAATCCCACTTGGGTAAAGCCATAGTCATGATTTCATGAAGCCTGCAACATTATGCACCCTTCTCACAGCTGATCACTCTCTCCCATTCCCATTTCTAAAGGGACAAAGGTCCCTGCTTATAGTCCCCACCCCCTCACATCAGTGCCAAATGGCTCACATTGAAATGCTCTGACACAGAGAAACCTGAGAGCCCTTCTGCTGCCTGGAGCTCCTTGGGGTATTGTCCTGGCCTGTTTGGAAAGGGTAAGGTGTCCTGCTGCCAGGACAATGAGCGTGCTGAGCAGGAATTGCTCAGCACACATTGTCCTCCCAGCAGGCCACCTTTCCCTTCAGGCACCCTCATTGAGGTGCTGAACGGGAGGGAGACGTGCCCCACTGACAAAAGTCCTGGTCAGGCTTTCAAATGAGCCTGTGGGGAGGAGGGGGCCGGCAGCTAGACCCTCCCCTGCCCCTCCCCCCCGCCCCCCCGCCACTGCCTGGAGAGCACACCGGATACTGTGGCAGCGGACCCCGCGCCACAATCTCTGGCTGGAGTCGTGCAGAACAAGAGCCAAGTCGGTGGCCTACTGTGCAATACATCTCAGTACAGCGAAGAACCAGCGCTGCTCCGGATTCGTACCACAAAGTTGGACAGCAACGACCCGGAACATGCGCTGTTCATCCACCAATACTTAATGGACAGAGTGGATGGGGGGGCGGGGTGGGAGTTCGTTCCCAATTTCAGCGAGGAACATTTAAGGAAAAAAATAAAGGGAGCAGCAATCTATTTCTCTGCTATCCCCTTACATAATCACATAGCGTACGTGAAATGTTCTGAGCAAGGTCTAGGGATACCCATTTGCTGTAAGAGGAGCAAAGAAAGAGGAGCTGTGAGCAGGGCATGAGGCCAGAGAGCCAAGCGATGGCATTGGACTGTTTAAAAAAAAAAACGAGTTTCAATGTTTTAAATGGAGAAAAAAAAGTACAAAAGAGACCCATGTGTTTTCTAAAAAACGTAGTTTGACTGGATTGTACTTTGCTGCTGAAAGGAAAGTGAAGCATAATACTTACTCTGGGTCCTGCCATGGAATTCTCGCTTCTCCATTACAGAAAACCACGCGTTAAGCCCCACCTAGCTCCCTAATAATTGGTTATAGCGACTCTGCACAACCATAATTCAGTGTTTCACCCCTACAGCGTCTCCACTAGCAAGGATAAGCACTACATTAAACGAGCATTGGCAATGCCAACAGTTTGGGCTTTTGTGTAGTCATGGGAAAGGCACTTGCCAGGCACAGCCATAGGCGTATTAACTGCCCATTGATGGTAGAAGGTGCAACATGGCTCTAGTAACTGGGCATCGAATATGCCTGGAAAATACCTGATGCTTAGACACACGCCGAAACTATTGGCTTTGTAAATGCTTGTTTTTAACAGGACTTCGGTGAAGGACATGCATAGTGCTTATACATCTAGTGGCTAAGGGCAGACCTGGTTAAGACATTTTTATTACACAATTAGCAGGCATATGATAGGTTATTTATAACATGCTTAATACCCAGAGGTTTCTAAGCACGGACTGGGGATCGAACCTGTGTTGCTCGGTGTCGTCTTGCTTCCAAGGCGAGCACGTTGCTGTTGAGCTATTCTCCGAAGGATGGCAGGGTGGTTTACAGCTCCAATGAAGGCATTAACTCTCAGACTACTGCTTTGAAAATCATTGTCAGGCACTGCCAGTGTAAAGTTTGATGCTATGGCTTTAATAAAGCGAGCTCAAAGAGTTCCCATGAGGAGGATTGTGTTTTGGGCGTGTAGGGTGAGGAACTGGGTGGGAATGGCCATAGGGATGAGTTTGAAAAGTTGAAAAGAGGAGAAAAGAAAAATGAAGTAATCAGTTCCAGTTCTTTAACCAGTTGCAATGCAAACCGGTCAGAGAAGAGGGGCACATGATGGGTTAGCCATCTGGAAAATGGGGGCCGGTTTGGTTGGGCGTGGTGAGGGGAAATGATTGTAGATGGAAAGGAAGTGGTGCTGGAGCAGATGGTGTCCAAGGAGGTTAATTTGAAGAGTTTTGGAGGTAAAAAAAGTAGTCTTCAGAGAGAAAGGGGGGGGGAGTGTGGTTGAGGCGGCCAGCATGGCCTGGAGAGGGTGCGGGGGTGCTTGCAGGAATGAGACTAGATTAAGTTGGTGCGATTAAGGTTTAGCAGAAGAGAAGGTGAGAAGATATTCCTTGTAAGAGGGAAGGAAAAGAGAAAAGCATGTTCAGCAACGCATATGTACGTTGTCCTTATCCGTCAGAGGAGAGTGGAGATCCATAGTTTGCATTTGTGATGGAGTGAAGAGGTGATCAAGGAAGTTGTGCACAAAAGGACAAGAAAGTGCTGAGTTGCAGTACAAGATGGTGTGCTCGACAGTTTGCTTTGGGAAGCCATGAGGGGATGGGGTGGAGTGGGAGGTAGATGAGATGAGGAAGATGACTAGATCAGGATATAGGGGGTGATTTGGAGACTTGTCAGAGAGGGTAGAATCGAGGACCAATTGATGGGCATTGGACATGTACAGGAAGTGAAAGTGGCACAGGGAAGCAATTGCAGACTCCGTGGGTAGGGATTCCAAGAAGAGGTTAAGATCATGGAAGTAGTTGGGAGTGCCAAGAACTTGCTACATGATAGTGCGAATGAGAAAGCAGTGTGTGTCTGGGTGCGCGCCTATTGCCCGGGGAGGGGCCTTCGAGCATGGCCATTTTTTGATGGGGCATAACCTGTTTCACTGGCTTTTTTGAGCAGAGCAAAGCCCAATTCAGTGTTATGTAAAATTGGGGTCGGGTGAGGGTACTACAATGAGGGGGCTGGGTACTACTGTGGCATGGAATGTTGTACTCACATTAAGGGAAAAACCAATGAAGAGCATGTTTCCTTACTGTGGCATGGCAATTTTAGTTCTGAGCTATTAGGTGGTGCTTTAGCTTCACCTCTAAGCCGCAACTATTGCATTAGAGTACAAATAAGGAGAAATGGCATACGAGGGACAGAAACCTTGTAGGTGTTTTCCGACCCATTGACTGCACGTGCTAATCCATATGGCCATTCCCACCCAGTTACTGCCCCCCCCCCACCCAAAACACCTCATGGAAACTCTTTGAGCTTGCTTCAATCGAGGCTTACCAACACACTTTGAAAGCTTGCAACAATGGCAGAGCTGCCATTTTTTTTCAAAGAATTTTCTGAGAGTTCATGACTTAATTTCAGCAGTAAATGCTCTACAGGTGTAATAAAAATCAGTATGGACATGTTATTTTACACTTGTAGAATACTGGCATATATTGGGCAAAGGCATTATGAATATGCATTGAAAAATTCCCTGGTGACTTCATCTAATGGACTTTTCTCGTGTCTTGCCTTACAAAACAGATTGTAAACTGTGTGGCTTTTTAACCTAATTCATCATACTAAGTGTACTGTAAAATGCACCATTTTAACCCATTATTTAAAACATTTCAGGGGAGAGGTACCCCTCTTCATTGGTTAGTGTTCCCTCATTAAGCTTGATCGCTCCTGCACATTTGGACGGGGCAGAACAAGGCCTCTTCCCTCTGCAGGCTCCCCTTGGAGTGGATCTGTGAGGAATTTGATCATTCGCGCGGTGGGTGTGCACTCGGCTGGGCTTTTTTGACATTTTTTAAATGTAATTGAATGATGGTTAGATAAACCTACGGAAAATGTGTGGGGCTAATCCATACACATTTTCCTATGCTCACACCACAACATACACATAGACCTGTGTACTCTGGGTGGACACAGCCTACAGAGGCAGTCCCCCTCATATTTATTTGGATATGACAGCCACGAGTACACATGTCATCTGAGAAGGGGGAGGGCCAGTCTAATGAACTAACAAAGTCTCCATGGATCCACCCTGTCCTTTTGTTTAGCTCGGTAAATGGTGGCAGCGATTAACATAATAATAGATTGCACTTCAAACAGGCCCACATGGGGCCTGGCTGCCAAGGTTAACAAAGGAGATGGGGAAACCCCAACAACTTTCAGATGCACTGTGTCAACCTGAAACCCGCTCCCGCCCTCAATATCGCTTTGACAGTGAAATGTCATATCTGTGACTGTTTGTATTACAGTAGTCATCCCCACAGGGGGGACCACATGCAGAAAGTATGAGTATGTGGATTGACGGCACCTGGAAGTCTGGTCTTGCCGCAGCTTCAGGGCAGACTTGCCTCTTTAATCAGGGACCACAGAGTGCTTCTCTAACCAGAGAGATCCTCTGATCCACAACAGACCGGAAGATGTGTGGGACTTAGTATTACATGTGTTCACCCCTTTACCTTTTCTGTTGCAAAGCACTCTGGTTACCTTATGCATACAGAAGATTGTTGGTGGGAACCCAATATTGGTTCATTAAGGTAGGCTTAACCTACACCAATCCCTGTGGTCCATTTGGCTTTAAAAGAGGATCAAGCCCATCATCTGAAGACTTTGCAAGGAGTAACAAGAAGAACTCCGCATTGGACCCTGGCTAAAGGTAGTATAAATAGATTAAAAAAAAGAAAGCCGGGTTCCCCAAAACCTGGAAACGGGGGTGCAAAAAATCAGTATTCTAGGTCACTATTATTAAAGAAACGTTTTATTCAAGATTCATATATTACAAAAATTTGAAAATTAATCGTACAATCATTTTAAACAGTCAATAAAATGAACCACCCACTACTAACAAAAATCAATAATCAAACCACACCTAATGTGTCAATTGTACCAAATATTGCACAAACCTACTCAATCAACCACATCCAAATACATCCATAATTCAAGAAGAAATTGCACAAAAAGATCACATGAATGAAATACAGAACCTCATGAGTACATCTTCAGTCCAGACCCGGGGCTCCCAATAAATTCAAAGACCCTGGTGTAAACAAGGTAGTCTGCCTTATATTTTCCACCAGTAGGAAGGCCAGGACCTCCAAGAGGGCAGCAAGATCCCTCCCCTAAACATCTCCCAAGGAACAGAGGGCGATGCTGAATCCAGAGGACCTTCCTGCAGCTCTGGAACTGGTACACATCAAGCACACAGCGTGCCCTGTTAGGCTCTGCAGCATGCTTCCTGGGTGGGAAGTGCCACAGAGTCTCTGAACCAAACCAAGGACAAGGCAGCTGCCTGCAACACTCTGCTCATCTTTGGGCATCCGCATTATAGGATGATACAAGCACAGTGAAGAAGCTAGGAGTGCATCGACGAGCATCTACCGATGTCTGCCTTAAAGGACACTTTCACCCCAGTCAAGCCCCTCGAGCTGTAACTGACTGCACTGCTGACTGTTGTTAAACCGCAGCCGCTGAAGCTGTCCGAGATGCCTCGACCAGTGCTTCAGAACCGCTGACCAGCACTGAGACAATGATTCTTGACCCAGAGGCGCTGTGTAGGCCAGCCTGCAGCTGTCCATCCAGCTCCGCTCGCTGAACTGCCTGCCGCCTGATACCCGAAGCTGTCTCCCGCCTTGCTCTGTCGCCGAAGCTGCAAATCACCCTGAAACTGGCACCAAGCACTTCTACAGCACAAGATGCATTGTGGTTTTGTTCCCCTGGTCCTTCTCAGAAGGCCCCTAGTGACCTTTTAGGCCCATTGTTCCCTTTGTTTTGAAACCAAGTATCCTTGGACTATTGTGATTAATTACTATACTGACTACCCTCCTGTCAGTATCCGGAGTGCATCCCCTTTCCTCCTTTGACACAGTCTCCTCTGTATTCCTTTAGAGGTTGTATTTTGTAGTGTACTATTACTGTCTGTTGTAATAATATTAAAGTAGATCTTTTTATACAACCTTGACTGGAAGGTCCCTTTTTATCATTAGATTTTCGCTGTGTTGCAACTAACCAACGATCCACGACCTTTCAGAGGTAAGCCTGCTCTTCCGTCCATGTCAACAAAAGTGGACGAGGAGGTCTAGAAATGACTTGCGTTTCCAATCTGTTCGGAACCCTTCTGCTGTACTAGAGGTGTGGGGCTGATTGATGGTCTAGAAACCGATATTCCTCCCTGGACCACTGGTGCCCCGGAAGTTGATTCGCCATAGGGCCCCAGTACGTTAGCTCCAGACCCCACTTGTTGGACAATCCTGGCTACGCCTGCCTCTTCAAAGGAGTGGGGAGCTAGCAACGGGGGAGTGGCAGGGTGAACAATTTGGCAGCAAGGGATCTACAAGCAATCAGGGGAAGAAACTGGTGCAGGGAGCAGAACGGCTAGTCACAGGTTAAGTAGGGAGTGGCGAGTACCCTTTTTTGTTGCCTTTGTAACCTATCCCTTTGCAAGTTTAACCACTTTTTTTTTGTGTGTCGCATCTAGGTTCCCCAGAATCCAACCTGGAAATTGGCAGAGAAGACACAGCCTCGCAAGGTACTTTATTTTTTTTATTTTAACATTTTTGACAACGCCCAGACCCAACGGTATTGCAGCGTTAGTACAGCATAGCGGTAAGAGATCACAGTATATATATTGGGTAAATCAGGAAACACGGTGCATAATGGACACATCAGGAGAATACACTGTTGCTCGTATTTGTCAAACTGCTATGTCTTGGCTAATTTCTTTAAAGTGGGGAACGATTGTTCATTGCGAATGTGAGCAGGTAGTGCATTCCAGAGCGTGGGAGCCATGACTCCACCGGCTCTTTTTCTCTTAAAGCGTGGGGTGACCAGTGAGGTACTGGAACTGAGTGTGCGTGCAGAGGCAGTTTGGGTAATGCAGTTATTGAGGTACTGTTGGGGCATCCTCATGCACACAGTGGTGAGTGATGGAGAGTGTTTTAAATTCGACACAAGTTTTGATGGGGAACCAGTGGGCTTCACGTCTAGTGGCAGCGATGTGGTCCGATCGTTCAAGGGCGGAGTGAAGAGTTTTGCAGTAATTGAAGTCTCAACACAGGCCGCCCTCATAAGTAGAGCAACCCAGGGGTCAAATCAGGAGCATCCACCAGGCAAAGGGGCTGTGATCTAAGTTGGAGCTTCACGTGTCCATGGGGACACCATTTACCACATATTGGCCCAGGCACAGCTCACCAAAGGCAGATCCCCACCGTCTCCAAAGTGGCGTGGATCCAGAGCAGCGAGACCCTGCACCAGGTGCTGCAGCACCCTGTCCATGCAGCAGTCGAGCTCCACTCCTCGCCTCCATCTCCTCCGCGAGGCCCCCTCCAGCTGCACCAAAATGCCTGATCCGGCAGCGTTGGTGGGTGCATTTCGCCACCACTCTAGGATTAGTCCATGCAGCCTGTTGCAGCCATCTTGGACGCCGGCCACAACAAGGCGAGGGGGTCGCCACTTCTGACGAGTCGTTCACGCTCACCTAAGGGTCCAGGCGCTGCACCTCACTTCTCGGTGATGCCCCTGTGGGTTCCAGTTCTGATCCGTATTGCAACCACCAAATCAGTCACCAGTGAAGGATCTCCCTGTAAGATCAATAGGCTTGCGGGGTGGGGAAGAGCGGAGGAGTGGGCTCAAATCCGTATCGGCCTCCAAAGCCATGCCTGCTGGTGTCACATACTTAAGGGGTATGGGGGATCCCACACGTAGCATGTAGTTTGTCAAAATATTTACTTTTGGAACTGGGACTCTTTCCTAGCATGCCGAGTTCAAAGTTCAAAGAAATACATGTTTTTCAGTTTGTTCTGAACTTTAATTCTAGGTTTCTCTGCTTTGTCTTTCAAGAAAAACACATTTTTTAACTTCACTCTAGGCTAAGACTTAGTTTCCCAGAATGTAGTGTTTCAATTGGTTAATCATTTCACCATTCACCAAGGGCTTGAAGACTCACTTTCCCGCCATGTAGCATTTCAGAAAGTATTTTTTCTGTTAGCTCTGTGCTTTAAGAATCAGGTATCCAACATGCAGCATTTCATGAACCGAAGTGAATGGAACGGATGAAGTTGATGGAACGGATGAGAGGATAGAACGTATGGAAAGGATGGAGTGGATGGATCGAGTGGACAGAGTGGGTGGAACGGGTGAAATGGGCGGAACGGATGAAGGGATAGAACAAAGTGAAACGATGGAAATTATGTAGTGGATGGATGGAGTGGACGGAGCAAAAAGGGAAAGGATTGAACGGATGGAATAGATAAAATGAATATAGAACGGATGGAGTGTATGGAAAAGATAGTGGATGGCAGGGGTGGTATGGATGGAGCGGTTAGAGCGGTTAGAGCGGATGGAACGGATGGAAAGGATGGAGCGGATGGAACAGATGGAAAGAACAGTCGATGGAATGGATGGATATATCTCTATATATCGCTGTATCTTCTATTTATGCTATGTACCTGTATCCCCATGTTATCTGTACCACATGTTTACCCTATCCATCCTCTCGCTTTATATACGTATGCCGCTATGTATGGCCCCTGTCCTGCTCTAGTGCTTGGTCGCAGGCGCTTTGCTTATAACCACCATATCACACTACTACGCCTACTCTCTCCTATACACCATTATTCAACTAGAACACAGCTATGCTATGACACATTTGTCCTAGCTGTTCTCATACTAACATGACCCCATGAACACCATATCATCCTAATAAAACACAGCTAGCTGAGCACATACCGGCTAGCTTAGGCGTCTCCTCAGGCCTAACGCAGCCAGAACTCAGTCTGGGTGTCCACCCTACAAACTGAACACATCCAACTGATTTCCTCAGCACCACACCTACCGCTAAGAAGCAGCTATCATGCAATAACCACACCAGCTGCACACCCATCCGGTGCGCCCACGCACCATACAACACTCTCTCTACTGACCTGAACTGCGGTTTCCGAGGGCGTTCAACCTACCAGCACTTTGAGGTCATACCAGTGATACATAAGGCGCTATATAAATGCCAAGTAACATAACATGTGTTATCAATGGAAATGGACTGCATGTGCAGTGCATAATCACGCATTGGCCGAATTGGCTTCATGTCACCCAGTGGTATCCCCAGTATGCATTCTACTTATGCACGTCTCCATTTACATGTTCTTCGACACCCTCCCCCCTATGAATAGCTTAGATTTACATTGCTGGTATGAGCCACGGGTGAAAGGTTACATTCCTGTGATAGGGCTGGGTGGTGTTTGGCATGATGGAACAAAGGTACTTTTTGAGTCCTGCTCCTCTCAAACATATCTTGGTGGTAGTCAATGATAGCAGGTTCTAATCTTCTTCATACTTGGAGGTGTCCCTTAAGGTGACATGACAGGCATATGGATGTGCGGTGTATCTGTGGACTGAGTGCAGTGACTGATATTATTCAGTGTGGCAGATTGATTTCTCTCAGGCAGGGTAGCATGACTTGTGATTTCTCTGCTGAGATCATGTAATTCATGCATTGTCACTACAGGGTGGTGCATTGTGGTACATGTGGGTCAGGTTTTCTGATGTCCCTGATACATGTGCTGGTGTGTACAATGTGTCTGTTCATTGCATGTGCACACAGCTGTGTGGGCCTTGCACATCTACATGCATTGGCTGTGATGCACATTCTGTTTAATTTACTAAGGTCACAGTTGGAGTCACCCATGGTACTGTTTGTTGTCTGCTGCCATTCTATTGTGTGTGGTTCTTGAGCTAGTTGGGTATGTGGAGGTTGCTAGGTCGATTCCTCATCCGACTTTACCTTATATTGCCCGACCCAGTGCCTGGTAATGTTTACGCCTATTTGCAGGTGTGATTATGGATTAATGCATGCTGTGTGCACTTGTGCTACTCATACGTGCAATCCTATGCTATGTTCCAACACCCCGCATGTCCCAGCCAGCCGACATTTTCACTATGCTTGGGATCCCCCCCCCCCCATGAACACCCCACATGTCGCAGACACTTTCACTATGCTTGGGAATCCGCCCCCATGCGCACCCCACATGTCCCAGCCAGCAGACCCGTTCACTATGCTTGGGATTCCCCCAACCCACTCAACACCCCGCATGGCCCTGTGGTTGGACTCACCCAGCAGCCAGGTACGTTCTGCAGCGTGTCGTGTCCTGTAGCGGAGAAGCGTGGAGTTGCGCAGCACCATGGCATCATGTGTGGAACCAGGGAATCTTGCACAGCAATGAGTGATGATTTTGCGTGCATCGCACCCCATCTGTACATTGAGGGAATGGTACAGCTTCCTGTTGCAGTGCACTACCTCCACCGCATGCCGGACTACCAGTTCCACACGTGATCTGTCGAGGACACCAATTACATTTGGCATGCCTGCCAGTGCATAGAATGCTATTTTGGTTGCATTCACCTCCTCCGCAGTCCCTGCTGACTTGATGTGGTGACTTGCGTATTTCAGGAGTGCATCTCACCTGCGTCGGCACACGGGACACACCGGGTTGTGAGATTCCATGCAGCTGCCCCACTGTGTGCTGATATGTGCCTGTGGCTAAGAAGTGTAGCACAGACAATACCTTCAGCAAGGGGGGCGTGGGGTGGCTGTACGGTATTCATCAGGCTCACCGGGTCATCATGAATGAGGTCCACTATTGTGGTGATGGTTTTCCTGTCCAGCCGGTACAGGGTGTGGATCTGAGCAGGGGTTAGGTTGAATGTGTTGGCCCGTAGGCAAGGGATTGGTGGCTGCACAATGGGTATATGCTAGCCCATTCTCACCCTCCTGCGCCTCCGCTGCATTCTCTGCCTCTACAACGAGAGGCATGTCCTCTGCTTCAGTACTGCAAGTGCTAGTGGTAGCATTGTGGATTTGGGAGGGGTGTGGTGTGTGGGAGTGCTCCTTTTGTGCTGTGCCAGACTCCATTGCCTCCACCTGTGCTCATTGTGTGCACCTGTGGCAGGTTTCTATACACCCGATTCCTATTAACTGCATCATGAATCCCTTATTACCGGCATGTCCATGCCAGTAATTGCATGTCCGTGCACCTCTTAATGTGCACTTAACTGTGGCATGCCAGTGTCACTGGCACGGCTGCTGCGTTGTCGCCGCTCATACTGGCAAGGGTGAGGCCGGTATCAGCGGCTCCCTTATGATGCCGCTAACACTTGTATCGTGGCTCATAATACTCCGGTATATAATGCTGGACCGGCAACCTTGTAATGAGGCACTTTGACTTGCTTCTGACCTCTTACCCCAAATTCTGATATGCAGCGTTACTCCTTGGCACTAGATAGCTTTTGCAGTCTCTTGGCATTGTCCAGCCCTCTCACTTCGGCATTGAGGCTTGGTCCCTGGACTATCCTCCTCAGCTTTCACTGGTGTCCGCTTCCTCATCCCTCTCTCTGTAGTTTAGAGCGTACTTCCTTGTAGCAGGTCACTCTGCTACTTCTCTACCACTCTTTCTCTCCCTCTAGTTCTCCAGCATGGGGTCTTGCGTGGATTCACATGCTCATGAATATTCCCTGTGGTTCCCGGCTGGGATTCCTCAGTAAATTTAAAGCAGTTTAGCTTTAAGCTAAAAACTGCTTGTCTCCTCTAAAGCTTGTCATTGTCACTTTGGGTCATACTGCCCCAGCCAATTTATTTATATTTATAAAGCACACTACAGCCCTCGGGCATTGAGGCGCTGTGCAGGACATGGATGAAGGCATGATTCAGGGTTACAAGAGTGCGGCCCCACAAAAGTACTGAGAGCAAAGTCGATTACATAGTGATCAGTTACATTAAACATTACAAGGAATCATACAGTGTGAGCAGTTGTTTAATGCTGTGACAGTGTCATACAAAGAGCCTGGTCTTGATAGCTTTTCTGAAAGCTGTGTGAGAGTCAATCTGATGCAGTTCTGGAGGGAGAGCATTCCAGTAGGTGGCAGCCATGTTGGGAAAGCTCGAGCCACCCGCACGCACTTTGTGTGTGGTGGCCACCGTTATTCTGTTGGTGTAGGCCGTTCTTTATGGTCTGGAGGTGGTGTGGGGGATAATTCTGTGGGCTTGGTAGGGTGGTGCCAGCCGGTGAAGGCATTTGTGTGTCAAGGCCAATGACACACTTTCTCCTAAATTCCACCCCTAGTGCAAATCTTCTGATTTTTACTACACGTTTCTCGTGTTGGGAGTCGTCGTGTTTCACTCCTCAAAATCTGTTTGTTTTTTAAACTATATTTTGCCTATTTTTGCTAAGTCGTCATTGCTTAATCGTCTTCCGTCACGTTGTGACTACTGATGGCAGGGACCCGATGCCAGAGGAGATCCTCGGTCCATCGCCAGATCCCCGGTCTGTGGTGCCACAGGCCCAGCTTGGGCCTTCACCTTGACCATGGCGGATGGCAGAAGAAAAGTCTCTTCAGGTCCTGTGAAAGCTGTGGCCTGAAGAATATCTTTGTGGATCCGCACCTCTAGTGCATTTACTGTCTTCACCCCAACCATGATGCGGACTGATGCCGATTTGCCAATCCTTCTCCTCGACAACACGGAAGGATCGCCATCGGAGGTTGGTGACGTGGATTGAAGAAGGAAAGGCCTCGGACATGGCCTCCGGGCGTAGTCACGCCTCTTCCAGGGCTGGCAGGTTCAAGGAGCATACTCTCTGGTAAAAAGAGGTTGAGGCCCTTTAAGGATGCTTCCTTAGCGAAGATGCAAAAGAAGGCAAAATCACACGCTCCGTCTTCCTCATCAACTGTCGCTGCAGCTGAGGGACAGAGTTCAGAGATCGGCCAGTCACCGGTGTCTAGTCAAATAGTCGACAGACAAATGGTCGACAGGACAAATGATCTAATTTTTTTTTTAGTTATATATATATTTTTTTAGGTTTTCGTTTAGGGAAAAAGGGGGTTTTTAGCAAAAAAAAAGGGGTTAGGGGGACCCCCAAAAAAAAAAAAAAAGTGAAATTTAAAAAAAAAAAAAATTCGACCATTTGACCTGTCGTCCTTTTGGTGTGGACCATTTGTCCTGTCAACCATTTAGATTCGACCAGTTGACCTACAACCCCAGTCACCAGCTCCGTCGACGGTTAGCTTACCGGCTGATGGGCTTACTTCAGCTGCAAAGTCAAGCATAGATGGTCGTTGAAGAGCAAGTCATTGAAGGATCCTTCTCAGATTCCACCGCCGTGATGCAAATCCCTCGACTACTTCATCCACCAAGACCGTCGCCCCGGCACCTACCACGGCTACAATTACCACACCCATTGTTTCTCTGCCACCTAGACCTCCGCCACCGGTTCCGACAACTGTACCATCCACAACTCGATCTCTTCCTGCTCTGCAGACTCCAGTCGCTGCAGTTCCCTAAGCGCTCTGATTTATAGAGACATGCCTCTGGCTCCGAACCTTCTGCCCAGGTCCACCAAGGCTGCACCACTCTTCGTGCTGCCTCCTCAGGGATTACCCAGAAGGTCTCCAGATATCTACACTAGTTCTGAGGAAGACCTTCTTGAGGGGTTTTACTCGGATCAGGAAGGGGGCCAAGCAGAACTCGACCCCATCGTGCCCATGCCTCATCAGGCGTCACCGGCCTACTGGCCGTTTAACCCTCCTGCACCCACTACACCTGCTGCTGCTCCTGAGGGACATGTCATTGGAAATCTAACACCTTACATACACTGGTGGCTGAAATACAGCAGTGACTGCCCACTGCTCCCGCCCCCGTTCCTGCAATGAGCCCTCCAAAGCCACATCTGGCTCAGCCGACACCGCCTAATGAGGCCCTAGTTACCCCTCGGCCAATGGTGGTGGCGTTGCCCACGGTAGTGGAGGAAACTGTTCAGATGGGCAGAGGCACAGACACCATACCACCGGTACTAAAACAGATGAGTTTGACGACTACCTTCCCGCAGACGGGGGATCCCCGAGATGTCAACGAACCCACCAGGGCCTCTCCACCTAACAAGATTAGTTCATTCCACTCTGTGATATTTAAAGCTGCCAAGATTTTCAATCTGGGGTCGGAGGAGAAGGAAAAAGGAAGGCTGACTTTTTTGAACGACCAGAGTCCTCCAAGAAGACATTGTCTGGTTCCCACTGTTGCACGACATATGGGAGGACAGCCTAGCGGTCATGAAGGCTATAAATACCACTCCTGCTAAACGTAACTGGTTGGAGAAGTAAGTTCCAGGTGGGGTTTTGTGACGTCACCTCTGTGCTTACCAATTTTATTGTGTTGATTGGGCTGTCGTCTCACAGGATGTGCTGAGGTGTCCCCACACCTCATTTATTTAGAACATTCTATTGTATGACATCCTTTGTGTGGGACTGCCCTTGTTGGTTATGTCTTACTGACAAAATCTTGAATAATTCAACTGCAGTTCGTATTAGACATGCATCGATGGTCGTACCGGGCGTTATGGGCCCTGAAGACCGAGTTAAAGGGCCGAGCGAAGCGAGGGCCTTTAACCGGGTATGAGGGACTATGACAACCGGTATGGCCCTCGCTGCAGGTCTATAAAGCTATTAGAGCACCCTCAGGGGGGCAGTGTTCTTATTAAGCATATTTCAAGTTTTTCTTCTCCATTATTCACTCCCCTAGAACGGTGCACCGAGGACGTCAGGGCAAGGTTGCACGTTCCTTTATCACAGCGAAATATTCCACATTACTAAAACATTCATCTTCTCCTTCTCGCCAACTTCAAACGCTTTCCCTGTTAACGGACAATGCGGCCACTTCACAGCCTTCAATGGGTGGCGGCTGCAGCTGCAAGACCGCAGGTCAGCACCTGCAATTAAAACTTTGGGCTGTAATCAATCTGCGTGCTATACCAGTTCATATAGCCTGCAGATTGACCAATCACAAACGTCAAACGCCCTCTAGGGTGTTCTAATATATCTTATCAGTAGTCTTTTAATCTTGCCCTTATTTCGACAAGCCTTTCAACCATTTGGTCTTTTTCAAGAAAGGGCTTTAAGTTATAGAAAAATCCCCATAAATTGTGATGAGTTTACATTATCTATTCCACCATTACAACAAGGTAACCCAATGTATGTATCTAAGATACAGTAAAAATGAAAATTATATTAATAGAAAACAGAAAATAAGGGGAGGATTGTGGGGAACAGAAAATAAATACATATGTACACATTAGTATTCATCCACTGTTATATTTCCTGTTAGCAGGTATATAGATGGGTCCTTCATCAATCAATAGCCTATACATGTGTTGCTTGAGTTCTTACATTTGTGCAACTCAGTACCAAGACTCCATTGCATTAGACAATTCTATATTATTGCATACTCCATTAGTGATTCCCATCACTCATTATTATGCGACTTGTGCCTTTCCCATATCCCTTCTCCTTGCTCTAGCTACAAGCCATCTCACCTTAAACCTTTTTCACCAGTAATTCCTCTCTCCACAATTCTTATTTGTTGGGATTATTCCCTTCCTTCACTGTTGTCTGGTGTGTCCTGATTTCCTCCTTAAAATTCGAAATACTTTTGAGCAGTTAGCCCATCTAGTCATTGTGCCCCTGTGTTTTATTCCATGCCGCCTATTGGGCTATTAACTCGACTTCACGTATTCCAACATTGTTAAAACTGTAATCATCAATTGGTCGTGAACCATACAATTGCCTTATGGCCTGTACTCTACTAATGGCTAATGGCCTATCTCAAATTGTCCCCACCTATTTATTTGTCATCCCATCTCCACCCATTTTGGAGTTTCTTTGTTTGGGGTTCTTAATATTTTTTTTTTTTTTGGTGAGCTCTGATAATTGTACTTTGTGTGGATATAACACGCTCAACGTTGCGTGCAGTCATTCACTTTAATTTTTGTGTTCGCTATTTCAGAGTTTGAACAAAGTCCCTTTACTTAACTGCATTTGTGTTAATGTATAATGACTGCAACTACAAATGAAACAATACCCTGTTCGTAAAGAACTAATTCTGCCATACTACTATACAGTCCAACTATTTTAAGGGGGTGTTGAGCACGGAGGAGGAGAGTAACCAAATGTATTACTTGAACCAGGTGGGTTGGGATAACCCGACTGACCACAAAAGTGATGGGTGGAAGGTTTCGAATGAATCTAAACCACTGGCAATTGCTCTGGGCAACCTTCCACACCACCGTTTTTTAGCCCGTCTGCGCCATTGCAAAAGGGGGCCAGCCGTGTGCAAATCAGTCAGCAGCTGCCGCCACCAAAGGTAGCAGCCCAGCCCGAACTGCTAGGCCAGGTCCCCTCTGCCGAGAAAACCAAGCAACCCCAGACATGTTTCGGCCTTGTTGGACCTCCTCAGTGAGGTGCAGCCTAGTTCCCTGTGGCGCAGCGAGCAAGGGACCCACGTCTGGGCATACCCTCTCTCACAAGGAGAAACAAACTGACCACAAAAGTGATGGGTGGAAGGTTTCGAATTAATCTAAACCACTGGCAATTGCTCTGGGCAACCTTCCACACAAATAAAACAATGCCCTGTTCGTAAAGAACTAATTCCGCCATACTACTATACAGTCCAACTATTTTAAGGGGGTGTTGAGCACGGAGGAGGAGAGTAACCAAATGTATTACTTGAACCAGGTGGGTTGGGATAACCCACCTTTTCTACCTGTATCGCAGCCCACACTCACGCAATATACATAGTTCCCATTCCTTATTAATATTCACAGCTTATAATTTATGGGAGGACCTTAGCGCACCGTTACATAGATACCCATAATACACGATCTAAACCCTGTATTGCCCTGGCCACATTGCAGCGCTCTGTGTGGGAGGGGGTTATCGGGCTAGCTAACTTGCGCAACTGGCCCGGCCAATTGGCGGTTGTAAATGATTGGTTGCACGGGGATGCGTCACTGCCACATGTTGGGGTTTAACGTGGATGGATGACGGGCCTCCCTCCTCCTCTCCTCCCTCCTCCCTCCTCCCTCCTCCTATTCTTTATAGGGGTCAAAGGAATCGGCCGCTCCGGCCCATGATGCAGCACACCATGCAGGTGTGGGGAGGCAGGGCTACCATTGCTCAGCCCCTATGGGAGAATGCCCACATCTCGGAATTAGGCAAGATTGATAGACTGGGTGTCTGTATGAGGTGTAAGGTGTGGCGTATAGCAGATGTGGTGAGAGAGGGGGGTGCATTTCATGAGTTGTGCAGCAGGTTTGGCCTGCCAGAGACCGAAATATACCATTATTTGCTCTTGTCACATGCTCTGTCACCCCAGTTTCAGTCCCTCCAGGATGTGCCGACCTACTCCCTGCTAGAGGCGAATCTCCTCCCAGAGCGCATAAACACGTTATTTCCACCCTTTACCAGGTCCTCACTGCCTTTGCCACAAAGGAATTGGTCAGTCTCAAGACACAGTGGGAAAGGGATCTGGGCCTGCTGGAAGTCGAGGAATGGGTGGAGGCTTTGCTGTCCACTAGGGAAATGGGGACCTCTACTCGCATAAGGCTAATACAACTTAAGATACTACACAGGGTTTCCTACTCTCGCACTGCTTTATTTAAATTGGGTCGGGCGGAACATGCTGAGTGCCTTCGATGCAGGGGGGTGGAGGCTACCTTTTTTCATATTCTTTGAGAATGCCAACAGATTTGCAGCTTTTGTCTGGAAATGTCTGGATAAGATCCACTCTGATTCAGGATTGGTGATTCCTGGGGACCCGTGGCTACTGCTCTTGGGAGGGGGGAGGGATTGTGGGGAGAAACTGCCCTCACCAGGTATGAGAAGATGTTTGGGTCTACGGCTGCCGTACTGATGAAACGAACTGTTGCGGCAATGTGGGGGGCAGTGGAACGCCAGCGGCTGGCAAAATGGGTCGCTGAAATGGATTGTTGTATGGCCCTGCATAAGAGAGAAAAGAGTGTATAATGCAAGGGGCTTCCCTGGGAAATGGGACAAGATATGGGGAAGGGGAGAGGCTAGGGAGGAGGAACTCAGCCTTTTCAAAGTGAAATTATTTGCTTTGTTTCTGGATGGCTTTTCTTTTGATCGTAATCCTCCTGGTCTATTGTTTTTGTACCGTAGTGTCTTTCGATCATGTTATGGTATGATGTGTTTATATTGTGTGTGTTTGTTCTTATTTTGTCTCCTATGCAAAACAAAAGGTGTTTTAAACAAAAATAGTGCCCCCCGGACTGTCCATTTGCCATGGCTGTGCAAAAGAGAATGCCAGATTTCTTGATGTCACTTCTTTGCATGTATGCAATTCATGCCATTCAAAGGGCATACATGCATATGGAGATAAAAATTCACCCAACAGCTACATTTTGACACTTTCATCCCACACTTAAGACTGTGCACTATACACCATCCTCTTATCACCTACCTCATTCTTTTATCTATTTCCTCCCCTGTTTGACCTATTCACCCGCTAATCAGCCATTGCAGGCAGACCGAGCAATGCAAAATCAAACCAGCTTCCACCATCCACAGGTAGTATAGCTCAGTGGCAATGCGCTCATCTTGAAAGCAAGATGATGCAAAGATACATGGGTTCGAATCCCGGGTTGTGCTTAGAAACTTCTTCGGTATTAAGCATGTTATTAAACAATTATTATAATAATAATCTTTACGTAAAATAAAATGCACAAATAAGCTTAGTAAAGCAGTCTGTGCTGAGATGTTAGAGGGGGGTTCTGATGGCCACTGAGGCATGCACAGGTTTCAAGATGGTGGAGGCAGGCAGAAACCCACCTGTGAATGTAATTCACAACCTCCTGCGTGAGTGTAGTAATATGCTGGAGCTCCCAGTAATTTTTGCTTTTGCCTCCAGATCTCGCAGGTAACTGTCCAGCTCATCGAACACTTGGAGCGTCTAGCATTGGTTGATTTTCGAAATCGGGAGGGTGTTGAACGTCTGGCAAAGGCCATCCAGTTTGCCGATCTGCTTCATGAAGTCAACACTGAGGGAGTTGAACCAATGGACTCTGTGCTTGAAAACAGGTGAATAACATCACTTCACATATTTGTAGAGCATTCGCCTTGTTCCATATGTGTGAGCCTTGACTGATGATTGGGTTATAGGATGAATTACATATCAATTGCAGCACGTTTTTAGTAACATCCTATGATATAGCATTTATAACGTGCCTATATACACAAGTGTTTCAAGATGTGGCGAGGTAAGGCAGGGGGAACAGAGGGAAGTCCAGGACAACGATTTTAGTAGGCCAGGTGACATTGAGATCGTGCAGGAGTAGGGGAAAGGGGAAAAGTGCTGGGGGGAGGGTCAGTGCAGTACATGAGATCAACAGTGGAATAAATGGAAGCCATAAGTCGAAGGTGCAGCCAGCTGGTGGCAAGTGCAAGGGTGAGTGCAGACATCAGTTGTCAAGTGCAGGTAGTGGGCTGTAGGGATACAGAAACAGTCCACAAGTGCGGGGGTTGCCAGGGAGGCAGTGCGGTGTGCAACTGGCGGGGCAAGGGACCTGGGCTCAAGATCCGAGGGTGGCCATGCAACCAGTGAAGTTTCAATTACAGCCAGGAGTTCAGCAGGGGAGAGGAGGAGAGAAAGCAATATTTGATCTCTCTATCACTCCCTCTTTGTTATATCTTTATTGTACCTAGTAAGTTAGTTCGACCTAGTTTCAGTTCAACATAAAGGAAACGTACATATACAAAACAACCCAAGAATTCATAGAAGAGCACTGCCTACTAGACCAGGCACAAGTTGGTTTCAGACCAATGAGAGGAACGGAATCAGCCCTCCTCTCAATATGGGATGACCTAAAAGCAAATGCAGACTCCGACAACAGTACGCCCTTGATACATCTAGACCTCTCGGCGGCATTCGACACAGTTAACCACAACATCCCCATCGCAAGACTAAAAGGATTGGGAATAACAGACCCTGCCCTACTGTGGATCAAATTCTTTCTAACAAACAGAACAGAAGCCATATGGATGAAACCTTTCAAATCCAACACAAGAGAATAAACATGCGGCGTACCACAAGGATCATCCTTCTCCCCGGTCTTGTTCAACATCCACCTTTCTCTGCTGATCAAAATAATCAAAAGACACGGCCTCACATGCTACAACTTCACTGACGATACACAAATAGTATTCAAAATACAAGACCCTCAAGAAAAAAACACAATACTTGAGAACTGCCTTCTAGATGTATTCAAGTGGATGAACTCTTAACTACCTCAAACTCAACCCAGGCAAAACAGAAATAATGGTCATCACAAAAAACTGAGGAGACGACCACTACATCCCCCTGAACAACAAACTTACCCTAGAGCCACAAGTAAACGCTTCTTTCTACTGCGAGCGGCAAAAAGGATCCTACCGTTCCTATCATTTGCCAACAAAACACTAACCATCATCGATCTCATCATGTCCAGAGTAGATTACGCCAAAAGCCTATACCCGAGTATGCCTGAACGACTTCTAAAAAAACTTCAATGCATACAAAATGCTGCAGCCAGACTGCTCCTTGAACTTTCCTGAAGAGAACACACCACTCCTGTGCTAAAAACACTACATTGACTACCAATAAAACAAATCAAATTCAAATCAATGTGCATCACACGCAGAGATCAATCCAGAATCAAGGTGCAGAATTCCTGAGAGACGAATAACACCTACATCACCCAACAAGAACGCTCAGAACAAGCAACGACATTCGCCTGGAACCAAAACCCTACAACAAGAGAAAATTTGGAGGATCCTCTTTCTCTCGCCTCGTGCCAAAAATGTGGTACGACTTACCGTAGAATATACACAACACAAGAAACCACCTACTATTCAGGAAACTTCTCAAATTGTGGCTGTTCACATAATTAGAAGAACGCCCACAGGGGTACACACATACCTGGCATCAACAATGGGTGAAGACCCCGATCCCGGACCCCAATAATCTATCAACTAGAAACAGAATCTAAGGAAGATATTCTACATGTATCATACTACAGAGTTAGCCATAACAAGACGACATTAATGACCGAAGACCTACCCTGGCCTAAATCCCGCTCAAGCCCAGCAGACCACTGCTAATATAGACAGCGAGGGAACAGGGGGCAGCCAACCCACAGCACAACGCCAGAAGGGGGGGGGAGACTAGACGTAACCGGCCCCACCAGCCTAAGATCCATACAACACAACCAGGAATGCGCTGTCATCTAACCCATCGATTAAATGGCCAAGAAATGTAACCAGCTACTAAACGTACCCACGGGAATGCTACTTAATTAGAATAAGATCTGTTAGAACCAGAACATACAACCCACTAACCCATTTTCAAATCTCTGCATACCTAATTCACCCGAAAACCCACACAACCATTTCTTGCCCAGCCATCCGCACGCACTTCACCACACTAAACCTTTATGATGATCACTGATGCACCCATGACTATGAACATTGAAAATCGGCTTCTAGACTATGACAATCCTGCTAATGTTACACAGATGGGTGATTTTAGGAAACTTTGAGTGCTGTTACTAAACACTACATCAATGGTCAAACAGGCGGTTGAAATAGCTGACTAGATAGCTGATCGGGACCTAGATATTGTGCCATGACTGAGACGTGGATGCATGAGGCTGCTGGCACTTGCTACCCCCAAAGATTATGCCATTCTATGTGTCAATAGGGAAAATCAAGGGGGAGAGGGGAGTAGCAATTATATTTAAGAAAGCCTTAGATTTTTGGGAGGTTGATATTCAAGACCCAAGTGGTTGTGAGATTCTGTTTTAAAGTCAGAACGGATGCCTCCTCCACGATGAACTTTCTACTGATTTATCGCCCCCCCTCTAATATTATGCCAGAGTTTGTTTCACAACTGAATAGCTTAATTGTGGCCCAATTTAAGGGTATAGCCAAATGGCTGATAATGGCCTACCTCATGGGTGCCCAACATGCGGCCCTCCATCCCGTGAAATGCGGCCCGCCAAGACTCTTTACTTTTGGAATGAGATATGGCCCACTTGGCCGCATTTCATTACATACGTAAACAGTTTGCCTGGGACCCTTGCTGGGGTCATGCATTCATGACAGGGCGGCACCTTGATTAGAGTGGCTATTAACACTATCTTTATCTCCATTATAATGTATGCCCCCCTGCCCCCCCCGCCTCCTTTTCTTAGAGCAGAAAGCAGTCGGAGCCACCCCGGGGGGGGGGGGGGGGCATACATTATAAGGGAGCTAAAGATAAGGTTAATAGCCGCCAGTTATCTCAAGCCAAGGAGTCATTTGTCAGCAACCTGATTTCCCAAAAACTTCTTGGATACTCAGCAGGCAGCTGAAACACTGATTGCCCAAAGTAAAAGTTACCTGCATGCATTTATTTTGGTTTACACGTGTCAACACAACCGCCCAGCTCTTATCCAAATGGAGCTTCCCTTTGCAGGGCCTGACTCCCTTGTAAGCGTCCTGTAAAGCCAGCATCCCGCCTACAGCTCAGACACGAATATGAGCAAACTTCTCACCTCCAGTGCGAGCACATACCAGTGCCTGATAAAGTCTTCTCTTCTTCTGTGGACAAATAAAAAGTCCACTCTGGGAGAAGGAGAGAGAGACTGAGAGAGAGAGAGAGAGAGACCGAGAGAGACCGAGACCGACCCCCATTGCTGCTTGCCAGCCTGAGAAACAAGATTAGATTTGTATTCTACATCTCGTCCCAATCCATGTACTTTTCATGCAGACACTGGCCACACCATGAAGGTGCATGGTTTGGCGTGGCAAGGCCGGGCACACAGGTGGGCATGTCACACAAATGGGAATGTCTTTGTGGGACAGGAATGACATAAATCAGTGCCTTTTTGGACACTCAGAGAGAAGCGCTGCCATGGATGGGCCTTCCCCCCCCATGATTTGTCTCTGCCTGAAATCAACAAGCTTGACAAACATTACTGTGGTCACTGCTCTCAAATCTTTACTGCAGGACCAAAATATCTGGGTTGGCATCTGGTCATGGGCCATTTTGAACTGAACTGGCCACCCCGGGCATTAAATCCATCAAAGTGTGGAGGGACTGTGACGAATCTGGAAAATTTGTCCCTCCTCCCCACGAGGCTAGAGAGGTGAGCCCGCTCCGCAAGACCTTCCCTAGGGGTCTGGGCAAGTGGGACATCACTGGGAGGGACACCCCTCTCGGGGAGAAGGGCTCCCAGTTCAATGAGGAACCCCTGAACGGAATACATTGTCTGCCTAAATGGGACTTGAAAGAACGGTGGGCACTCCGGGAGGAGCAGTCATGCTGTGGTCGTCATCGCATCAGTAATGAGGAGGCAATCGACCCCCTGCAGTGTGTGGCTGCTACTCCTTCATCAGCACAGGAGAGGTCTACCAATGTCACATATATTTGTATTGACCGGCCACTGCTCACACCATCCAGTAATCCTCCATATGTGTATTAAGACATGTACCGTATATAACACATCAATACACAATGCATTTAGATAGATGCCTCGTTCTTTAGGTTAAAGTACTTCTCACTCAATAATAAACACTCAATGAATGCTTATTACACTTTCATGTAAAAAATACATCTTTTAATTATGAAAATGTGTAATAAAGAACCATTGCTATATTATTGTCACTATATACAACACACTAAGGTCATTAATGAAAAAGCTGAAATCATTGTCATTGCCTCTACCTCCAATCAAGACTAAGACTGATCAACCTTCTCCAAGAAATCATAGCCACCTTAAAAACCAACTACCTGCTTCACCAAGTCGTTATAGCCAACCTCACAACTCATGCTAGGTAATCTAGCACCTGCCTCACCAAATCATGATGGCCAACCTCATAGAAGCATTTGCCTCAATCAGTACCCCAATACCTTTCTCAATGTGGTATCAAATGAATGGTAAAAGGCCTCCCATAGTCACTGACTGTAGAAGGTAGGGAGTTGAGAGGGCTGGAGAAGAATGGATGCCTGGGAATGTCCATAGTTCAAGGACAAATTCCCAAAATATTAAACAAGCCACCTATTGATGCACCATGATCTTTTCATCAAAAAAGCATCAAACCTAGGATAAAATGCTTCAGAAAAGAATTAAATGTCCATTGAGCTTAATGGTCCCTCTCACTGTCCCCCTCCCCCTATATTCGTTGTTTTGTGAATGAATGATACAATATGAACACAACACTAAAAAAGGACTGCAGGCGAAATATATTTTCGAGAAACCAAGACCACCATCCGAGAAATGTAAAACTAAAACAAGCTCTCATCCTATGCAGTCATAAACGGCTAAACGAAATATCGGCTAGCATGGCTACAAACACCTCCAAACCGTTGGAATCCCATTTGTCCCATAGTTTCCTGAATTTCTGGGGGCAGCCTCGGGAGCTACATATCCGTTCCTCCATCATCATACTGTTGTCCATGTCTTGTTCCCATTTAGACAGTATAGGAGGCAAGAGAAGTTTCTAATAGCGAGCCCCAAATACCCAACAGAGTTTTGGGTCCAATGTCAGCTCCTGGTCCAGCACCATTGATAAGCGATTGAAAATAGCACACCAGAAAGCCTGGATCATCGGGACTGCCATACAAGATGGCAGAACTTGCCTGACAACACAAGCACTCTGGAGACGCAGCATGGCACATTTGAAGAGGATGTTGCGGGCATATCAAACCCGATGAAGGCGTTTCAGTTGAACTAATCTGAGCCGAGCAGGGATTGCTCTCACTTGACGACATCAAAGCCTCCTGCCAGTTTTCCGACTCTAGTGGGCCAATATCATTATCCCATTTCTGCTTGAGTGACAAAAGGGAATGGGACGTAAGATAAGAATAGCTTGATACAACATTAAGGTTGCAGCCTTAGGGATCAGCTCTTTAATGATATTCGCCTCCAGCAGAGACTGTAAAGGGAGGTTGTATCTACCCCGGAACTGTCCAGGCGTAGCATGCTTGAATCGTACACCCAGGAATGGGTCATAGGTTGACAATGAATACCATTGTAGCCGCTCGAACGGCAGCAAATGACCCTCAAAAAGCATGTCCTCCAGCACACAAATAAGTTTACTTGCCCACCTGCCGGCAAAGGTTAGTTTCTGAAGCTCGGGGAGATCCCTACTGCCTATAAGGGGGCTTTCAAAGATTCTATTCCCTACCAGCCCAGAACATCGGTGACTGCTCGATGTGAGCGGACAATCTGTTGCAAAGTCAATAGTTGCTAGGACCAACACTGTATAACGTCTGAGGGGATCACCCTTCATGAACCAAGAACTCTCGAGACCCATGTGCGGGAGGGATCGGTCACCAGGCGATACTCCTTAGCAATTGACATTTGGGAGGCCCAATAATATTAACGGATATTCAGGAGGCCAATGCCACCCTCCCAGACCAATCTAAATTGCAAGCGCCTTGCAATCTTAATGAACTCTGCTTCAGGAATCTTGACTGGGATTTTCTAGAGGAAATAAAAACATTTGGGAAGGCTCAACATCTTAAACAGTGCTACTCGGCCCATCAGCTAGAGTGGGAGAGAACTCAGAGGATTCGGACACATGACCTTTCCTAATACCTAGATAAAGAAGAGTCCTAGGCCACCTGCAGGGATAGAATTGCCCCAGTCAATGCGGTGTCCGCTGTGTTGTTCAAATATCAGTAATATTTTGAAAGACCGTAGGGTAGGAGCTATGCGGCTTCCCTAAAAAAAAAATAATTAAAAAAAATGTTTTTAAAAAGTTTTTTTTTTTTAAAGACGAGCGTAAAGAGACACTAGGTCCTCCTGGCCGGATGGCCATACAGACCCACCCCCCACTCTTTCCCACCCAACACATCAGAACCCTTCTCGTAACGCAGCACACATATAATGGGCTCATCAACACCACAGCTTTTCTGCAACTTGCCTATCCTACTAAGTCACTAACACTTCCTCCCACCACCCCGTTTCATTACAGAGCCACACAGTGAGGCATACATTTTGGCAGAAAGGTGCTATACAATACCACTTGCCTTACCTAAACAAGACTATTCTGGCCACCCTAACACTCTTGTGTTTGACTTACTGGTTTCTGTCCTCTTTCCGCTTGTCACCTCGCCTATCCTACTGCTCCTGCTGACTGTCTGGCACCTCATTCCTCATCACTCTTCCCCTCTCAACTGGGTGAGGGGCAGCTTGATCTGTTCCATCTAGGTGCCCTGTGCACTGACCGCACCACCTCGCCCTGCTTCGTATCCCTCCACACATGAGGAAAGTCCATAATGACTTCTCTGGCAGTCCTCAAAAGCAGGTCTGTACTTAAACGTGTAAGAAGGGCCCTCAGAAGATTGTACATGTTCAGGAACACGGGCACCTTCCGTGTCCTTACTGAAACCTGCATCTCCAGGAACCTTTCCACCTCCGTGGACACCTTGTTCCCAAATGACTTCAAAATCCAGCTCAACGATAGACCCAAAAGGTCTGGCAGTGAGGCCACCATCCTTCATCCAGCCTCCACATCTATGATATGATTGCTGTTAATTGTTGCTCCTCCTTTGAGAGCATGGTGTGTTCGTGCCTACTGGATGCCAACACCTGCCTTACCATCATTGAGATTGACATGTTAATACCGCTGGGAGCAAGAAGGACGTCGCGACCACAGAGTTTGTCGCCTTCTTTATTCTAGATTATTTACAGTGGCATGAACTATAGGTGGAACTGTAAGCTTCCCAAACATAAGAAAGTAACAAAACCAGAAAGCAGATTGGTTTTCTCCAGTCCTTGGTCACCCAAGAGTTTGTCATAAGCCTCTGGTTTGGCAGTGTGTCTTAAATTTAAGTTGTGTTCTGGTTTAATGAGAACTGCTTGGTAACCCCCTGTTTTCATTTTCTTATTTGGTATTACTGTAAATTAGCAAAGTTATAAATGAGTTTGACACAAAATCTACCACAACTCTCCCCCTCGGTCCTCGTAGGGAGCCTCTCCCACTAATTTTCTTCCACTTGTAATTATCCACTTTATAGGGGTTCATTCAGTGAGATTAACTTTCTGAATTGTTCTATTATGAATAGATCAAAGAAAACTTGGTTTTCATGATCAATTGTTCCATAGTGAAGTTTTTGCTAATCACATAGAAAATATTGTTACATGCTTTGTAAAGTGGGTTCTTCTTTTGTTTCAGCTCTAGGTAATTCATTAACAGTTGAGAGTTTGCCATATGTGCCTTTGGGGCTTCCCTTAGCTTTGCTCATATTTTCTTTCATATATGGATATATGTGGTTTATAAAGTGCAAATGTAGCTGGGAAGCAATAGTGTGCTGTACGCAGGGGGGCACCCAGGGGTTACGAGTAAGGGTCTGAGTGTAGCTGTGATGTATAGAGGGAGCAGACAAAGGGAGACCTCTGGAGGAGGAAGAATGGGTTTGTGTGGAGATGTTCTTAGAAGAGTATGGTTGACTGGTAATTCCTGAAGTGTAGGCTGGACAGGACCAGACCCCATCTCACGCTAGTGTGGGGGATTAGGTATTCTATTGCAAGACAGGAGGCTCCTATTATGCAAGTTCAAAGCCCTTGCAGAACATTAACAGCTACGTGAGCAATGCGTTTATGATAAAACGTTTTGAAAGTGTTGGAAAAAGCGTGCATGGCAGTAAAATAAACCTGTGTGCTTTTTTTTATTTTTACCTCTTGCAAATCTTAGTTTCCAACATGGCAATATTGCAGCTTCTGGTGGTTCGTTGGCCACCCCTTGAGGTGGTAAGTTTCTTTGACAGGTAGAGCGGGGAGGGCGGTCTGGTTGTGAATACTTTGCAGGCAATATAGGCTGCTTCAGAAAAAGGTACTAGGGCCCTTATCGTTGTATTGACATCCCCACAGGTGTGGAGGTCTAGGAAGTACTATAATACCTATGGTGAGTAATTTACCCAAGCAACGCAAATAACAAACTGTAACCAGTGCTAACTCTGTCTTCCCTCAGGTGCCTGTATCTTCAGGCAGATAACGTGATGGAAGGCAACTGTGCAGAGGAACTTCTAAGGAACGCGAGACTCACCGTGGAAGAGTATTTTGTTGCACCTCCAGGTATGGTGTCGGTGGACACAAATTACGTGCAAACCATCTTGTTAATGTGAATGTCTGAGGTGTGAATTCACTCTTGGATGTCTACATGGAACCTGCTATGGAGTCACATGTGAAGCATGATGGCAGGGCCATCTAGCAGATGTGTTTTCCACAATCGGACCAATGAATAAATGAATGCATATGCGTGCAAAGCACAAACATTTTCACGGACGATTGCTGGGTATGTAGTGTACATAAAAACCTTTTCTCAGAAATGGAACATGAAGAAGTAGCTAATTGAAGGTTTTAAATAATGTTAAACTTTCACCGCATTTTTTTTTTACAATGTATGGCGAAATCCGTTCAAGGGCAAACAATGTTTCCTTGGCTTTCAAACGTGGAGCCTAGTGTTTTGCCAAGGGACTAGCTGTGCACAACATGCAATGTAATCTGGGCTCAGCAAGCGATGCTGTGGAAGAGGCAACAAAGGCAGAGCGCTCTGAAAAAGAAAGCTTGATGGCATCCAGCAAAGAAAATGTAGAGGAACTGCAATCTTCAGGCTCCTAAAACGAGACTGAATATTTCAAGTGAATAATTCGTGTAAATGTTTCTAAAGAGGTCTCCTGATGGGTCACTATCTTTAACAGTCTCAGAAAACTAGGCTATTCGTAGATTATTTTCAGTAAAAGAAGAATTCGGTGCTTAATGGGACAGAGCTAAAATGTCCACTTTCAACATCCACAGCCGTGAAGAAAAAGTAGGCATCCTTGGCCCTGAAGCGCATACTAATGTGGATATCAAAGCACACGTTGAAATACAACATGGATACTGGACTTTAAGATGGGTTACACAGCACAGTTCTTCAACACTGCACGTTTCAGCATTGAAATAAAACTCACAAAAGGACATGGGCGAAGCTTTTGCTTCAATGAAAGCTGAAACGAGAGCTTTTAGACTATTTTATCAAAATAGGCATTTGTTAAATATATTAGGGCATACTAACTCCACGATGCCAGGGCAAGAAGAGCCTGAGACAACATTTGACAAACAACCAATTCTGCACCCAAATAATGTTTTTTTGTGGTAATTGACATGTTTATAGTGTACACCTGCCACTAGTTGATTTCGTAGTGCTGCTGGTTTTGCAGGAGCATTGCAGGCCCTAGCCTTTGTGTGTGAATGGAAGCATTTGTGGCTAGTGAGTCACACCCTTTGAGGATTTTGGCCGTTGTATATGTTAAAGGTATTTGTACCGCACACCGTCACCAACGGAGACGTTCAACAGGCACTCTGGCGGATCTGCAAAAAAAAAAAGAGGGTTGGGGGTTTAGTAGGAAAGTGAGAACGGTGGTGTCCTGTTGGCAGCTTCAGTTCTTTTTTCACCATGTGCTAAACTTGGCTGCGATTATCGGATCGATGTGGGTCCTCATGTGCTGTTGGTGTGAATTATGTGTTTGTTGTTGCATTGTGCTGAAGTGCGTGCGGTTTGCGGTGCAGAGAAGAGTTTGTGTGGGTTTTTGTGTGAGAGATGTAGTGGGGGGAGTTGAGTTTTGGGGTTTGTGGTTTATTTTTTTTTGCCTCTTGGTTTTTGCATTCCTTTGTTACATGTTTCAGATTGTCCTATGGAATTGGTATTGTAGTTTGTCCATCTAGTTGATAGGTGTAATGTGGTGGCAAGTTTCCATCTGAGCTATTTCGGAGGTTTGTGTACCAGCTTGAGGAACGCATTGTCCCCCGCCCTAGTATTGGTGCTGTATGTGTGTCATGCCTGCGCCATGGGCGCGCACATTGGCAACCATCATGGACTATTTGTTATACTCTTGGAACAACCCCTATTCACACTTTGGTACTTAATTCCCATTTGCGTGACTTTGGTGCCTTCTTATATAACTCAACTAACTATGTGTACCACAATGCACCTTGCTACAGCTATCAATTCCTGGCCATTCCCATTCGTCAGCATTGGAACCACAATCCCCAGACTCCCTAGGGATCAGTGCTGCTTCCACCATCTCAGGACCAGAGAGGGAGGAGGCAGATTGTATTCAGGTGTGCTGCTCCAGGTGCTGCCAATTAGCCTGCCGCAGTACAGGGCAGGGTGGTATTTAAGCAGCTGCCTGCAGGAGCTCAGTCTCTTGCATCAAGAGTCCTCCCATCCCCTTTTTGCCTTTTGTCTCGAATTTGTATGCTGTTCCTGCTGCTGAATTTTCCTGCTTTTGTTCCAGTGCTCTTTCTGGGCTTCCTGCCTTGCAGCCTGCTACCTACAGCCCTAGCCTTTTGGGCACCCTGCCTCACAGCCCTGCTCCTCTGGGCTTCCTGCCTTGCAGCCTGCTACACCCTGCTGCCTACAGCCCTAGCCTTTTGGGCTCCCTGCCTCACAGCCCTGCTCCTCTGGGCTTCCTGCCTTGCAGCCTGCTACACCCTGCTGCCTACAGCCCTAGCCTTTTGGGCTTCCTGCCTCGCTGCTCTGCTCCTCGGAGCTCGCTCCTTGCTGCTCTGCTGGGCTCCCTGCCTTACAGCCTGGTACTCTCTTCTGCTTTCAACCCTGACCCTCGGGTCTCTGTCTTTACGCCCTGTTCCTTTGGGTTTGTTCCTTTGGGTTTGCTCCTTGCTGCCCTACTCCTCTCGGCTCTCCGTCTGCCGCCTACTACAGCTCTCAGTCCTGCTCCTCTGGACTCTCTGCCTAGCAGCCTACTACAGTCCTTTGCAATCCACTACAGTTTTTCTGTACCTTGTACCATTTGGTACTGCAGCCCTGCTTCCTTGTTTGCAGCCCCCCTCTTTCCTGGCTGCTGCTCCCTTGCTCTCTTCCTTGTTTGCAACCCCTTGTTCTTGATCCCGGTCCTTCTCTTCCTTGTCTCCTCTGTCCTCCCCTTTAGTTTACCCATTTCTATTGTACTATTTCTTCCTTCATTCCCTTCAGCTAGATTTCTCTTAGACTTCCTTGTCCCTGGTTATTTCTGTTCTTGTCTCTCTTGTGTCTTATGTTGATCCTTTGTACAGAGCTTGACTGTTGGTTTCCGGCAGGCAACCTCTGCCCCTTCCCTTGTCGCGTTTTTTGTTTAACAGACACCCACAGCTGTTGTTCCCAGCCATGAGCAGACAGAGTGGGCCTCTGTAATAGTAATCCATGCAGAAGGCTGGAGTTTCCAAAGGTCCGTGGAACACTCTTTTTCCATATCTGCATACACCCTAAGAGGGAATCCAGTTTGTTTGTATCTTTGTATTTCTTGCTCCTTTCTGTTCACAACTACAGTTACCTACTTTCTTTATTGATGAGTTTCCTGCTGTGTGTGTACTTATCTGTCACCTTACATCAGCACAGCCACCCAAACCCTACCTGGGGGCCCTGTGCCACTCTTGACAGAGTGCCATCCTTGACAATGTGTTACAGGAATCGGCTCCCTTCCTACCCATTTCTCTGTTGGTGATCCTTAGCTGCTTATGTTTCCTTTGTCGACTAAAGGTGTGTTGACATGTCATTCTTACCCTTCCCTACTGATCCGTCTATTTTCATTCCTTAGTGTGATCCTAACTTGCCTACGTTTCATTTTGGTATAGTGATATGCCGTAAATTGTTCCTCCCCTCCCTCCATTTATGGATGCTAGCTTAGGAAGAATCGGTTCCCTCTCTCAAAATAGAAAGTGATCTCTTATGTTGTGTATGTTATTTTTTGGTAGTTCATTCTAGGTTTTTGGTGAAAGGTGAGAGAATGAGTATCTTCTGAATATTCTTTTGTTTCATGGTTTTGGTTCTAAGTCGATGTTGCTGCTAGATCTGAGTGGTCTTTTTGGATGGTAGACGTTTATTTTCTCCTTTAGGAACTCTGCTCCTTGGCCGTGGATTGCTCACATTGTGATGCTATGTTCTTATGTGGTTGTGGTGGTAGCAGTAGTAGGTAGTCCATTATAGGTGAAAGCTGATTCTATCCTGCTTGGAAGATCTTGCCGTAGTTGGATGGGAGTTGTGTGGGATAGCTATTTTGTCCAATAATAACTGTTGATTGGTCAATGGCATCCTTGAATGCTGGAAACCATGGAATGCTGAGACGATGTGTGAGAAACCAGACGGTGTCTCACCTGCTAGTCCCTGGGGGGGTGTCTCTCTCATGTGGCCAGGGCACGGCCATCTCCATTGGATCCAGACCCTGGGGGTGGACCAGTGCGGGAGTATCACCTGGGTGAGGGGTATATGGGGAGTGGGACACCTGATGGCGAGACACGTCATCCCCCTCCCTGTAACATCTTTACCTCATCCTACCCGATGGGACATTTAGAAACTCTACCCCCCCCCCCCCCTCTTCCCTTAAACACTTTCACACAGACTGCCCGCTCTGGGAGAAAACAGACTTTCACCCGAGCATTGTACCTCACATGTTCCACTACTATGGTAAGGCGATTACTGGTAATCACTCACACCTGACTTACATTAAACTTCCCCACAAGGATAAAAGGCGGAGCACGAGAGCACACTCCGAGCGAGGCCAAGCACACGAAGGAACAGTACTTTCCTGACTGCAGCTGAACGAGGGAAGAAACACGGCAAACCAAGAAGGGTACGCAAGGAGGGAGATGCACTTGAACGGCGAGAAACCGTTACTTTGCAAAACCCTTCAGATTAGAAAGCGGAAGGCCAGGAAACCAGACTGAAGAATCGTGTATTGTATGTCGGAGATACCCAGGGCCCTCCTGCATGGCTGACCGAATCAGGGACGAATAGCAGCCACCGTGGTACCGTCCTTGGTGTCAAGATCAAAGCAGCGCAATAGAGAGCAACGGAGCCGGTGAGTTGGGGAGACCGATGCAAGACCGGTCTGTTAAAGTCAAGGTTGCAAGCAGCAACATTGTATAAAGAGCGCCAGAGCGAAGATTGAAAGGCGTGTGATGAAAGACACAAGGAAAGCTTAATTGCTGATGGATGTTGGAACATTTACAGAGAAAGATACAATAGCAGTGACAGTGGTCCGGCACCACGTGGGTGCTCAATCGAAGGTCTCTATAAGGTATCCAGCCAAGAAGTGGCAGAATCGAAAGTAGAAGATTGGTAAGAACATTGTGTGAAGTGAATCAAAGTGGTCCTGTGCCGGTTTAAGCAAAACCCATCGCACATTCGAAAGTCTTCGGTTTTATTTTTTATTTCAAGAGGAAAACGTGGAAAGTAAAATTACATGGTCTGAGCCAGATCGAGGTAGACCAATTGTGAACATTGTGGTAAAAAGGGGGCCGAACCTGAAGGAGGGAGATCCATGATGAACACTGGAGGTGTGAACTTGTGAATGTGAAAATCATGATAAGAAAGGAACTTTGATGCTTGTCTGTTAAGAAGGGCCCTCTGCATTAAGACACTTTTATTGGGAAAGACGCTTTGGCAGAAGGCCCCGATACCTATGCTTTGAACTGTATCCTCGTGGCAAAGAAGCCAGAGTTTGTGAGAAGCTCGAACATGCCATCTTGTCCCATGCTGAAAACGTAGGGAAGGGAAGCCAACTGCTCAACTATCCTGACCTTATTTCTTGAACACTTTTCTTTTAGCATACTCTACTGTCCCACACCATTTTGTATTTAGAAGTAAGAATTGGCAATAGGTTTATTTGTATAGGCCCTTTTATTTTGACAGAGACTTGCCTAGGACTGCATTATTATTATTTGATGGTCGTAGCTTGTTCCCATCCTTAGATTTAGATGGGCATTCAACCAACCCATTGAAGTTCAATAAACACTCTTGAACGTCCGTCCGTCCGTCCGTCCCCTTCTCCCCTCCCCCAACTGTTGTGAACTGCAGTAAGAAGCCTGAGAGGCCAGGGTAGAGTGTGAAACCAAGTGAAACGAAATCCAGAGGAAGGGCGTCGTTCCCCAAGCGGTGTGTGGAGGAAAACACTAAAGTAATTGCTTCTGGTAGTTGACCTACAAGATACATGGAGCAGGGAGGATTCCTCCAGAATCCCCACAGTGAAGGAGCAACTATGGAAAATAAGGAATGTTGATGTTTGCATTTAAACTCCCTTTGAGTTGAACTGAGAACTTTACTGTTGTTGACATTGGAACATGGAACTTTGTTTTGGACTTAAGAGATTGAGACCTTCGAAGGGAGTCATTCCCTCAGGTAAATATTGCACCTAACAATTGGAACTGTTTTGGAATTTGGACCAAGAACATCGATTTCCTATTTAATTTAGTTGCAAGTGTAAGGGGAAGAAGTAGGCTTTTTGACACAGGACTAATGATTTACACAGACATTTATCATTACTACTAAAAGTTCATGCCAACAAGTATGCCGCCTGTTTGTCAGTCTTTGTAACGCTCCCCTTGTTTCCACAGGGGCACCCCACGATGAGCTGGGATGCTCTTCGGGACCTCTCACCTTTCCTGGAGTTCGGGCTGTTGCGGATTGGCTCTAGAAGACAGGAGGTGAATTTTAATTGCTGTCCCTTCCTTGCGACCCACCTCCCGGGTTCCCCATGCAGTTCCCCAGAGGACGTCTCTCACCTTGATTTCTATAAGGATGCGCTCTCCGTCCTGCCGCACCGGGGCGTGTCGTTAAAGGCACCGTTCCGCCGAGTTTCTGCGCTGGCGAGGGCTGGAGTTCAGACCGGCTGCAACTCCTTCTCAGGTAAGTCTTTAAAGGTGAAAGCAATGTCTTTATCAGGGTTTGCACTAAGTAACCTTTTCCCTTCTTCTTGCAGATGCTGGAAGCTGCGATGGAAGCCGGGGCCAAGTTCAAGAAGGTAAGATGGTACGCCAAGCGGCGCAGAGAGCGTCCTTGCAAATGGCTAACCTGTGCTATTGTTTGTCTTGCAGGTCAAGAAGAACTGAAGATGAATGGTTCTCAGGAATCCAAGGGACGAAAGAGGTCTTGGAGGTGATGGTCTTCCTGTCGAACTGGTAAGTAGTTCCCAAGATGTTCCGTTATTTTCTCGTTACCTTCTAGTGATGAAACAGGAGAGAGTCGACGAGCATTGAAGGACTTCGATTGCAGAAGGATACTGCTGAGCAGGTAAGGATGGCGATGGTTCTAGCCTCTTCTCGCCCCCAGAAGGTCAGGATGCAGAGCAAGACCTGGTGAACGTCATGCTGCAAGAGCAGAATAACGCGAAGCGCGTGCCTCTAATCGGGCGTGGTTTAAATAGCCACGTGGTATCCCAGGTGCCTTCGGGGCGGGCCCCGCCCTGGATGCAAGACCGCTGAATGCAGTTCCCCAGTATTCCTCATGGGGGCGGCCATGCTTATCCATTGCCCATTTAAACCCCGTCCCAGCATGTGTCTCTGATGCCAACAGCACCAGGACTGGCTCCAAGTAATCTGAGGGGAACCGAATAAGGTCTTTAGGGCCCCGTGAACCCTCGGTGGGGATGAGGTAGTGACAGCACCCTCTCCGCCCCCCTAAGGCCCCTCTCCTACCTGGTTCTGGTTTGGAGGGAAACGCGCGATGGAAACACTGGAGTAAGCGCGGGGCATGGATGTACTCACTGGGTACCCACGTTCTATCCTGGGATCCTGATCCTTTCCAATCTACTAGGTAATGGAGTCTAGACCTCACATATTTAGTCCAAAATGTCCTTTACCTCGTATTCCGGTTCTCCCTGAATGGTGATCGGCTCAGGTGGGGTAGTTACACGGGTACCCGGCTTGACTGGTTTCAGGAGAGATACATGGAATACTGGGTGTATTCGCATGTGGGCTGGTAGTGTCAGTTTCACAGCTGCTGGGTTAATTATGGTTTCCACTGGGTATGGTCCCAAGAACCGTGGGCGAAATGTTTGCGTTCTTTTTATTGGTATATGCTTGGAGGCAAGCCACGCCATATCTCCCACCTGATATACGGGGGCTTTGGAGCGAAGCTGGTCCGCGCATCTTTTCTGGCGTGCCTTAGCTTGTTGCAGGTGTTCTTGAGCTTTTAAGAAGGCCCGAGTGATGGTTGTGTGCAGGTTCTCGACAGCTGGCATTTCCAGGGTTGTTGGGATGTCTAATTCAGAAGTGCGTGGGTGTCTTCCATACACCGTAAAAAATGGCGTTTGTCCCATACTGCTATGCAGCGAATTAATATAAGCATACTCCGCGATCCATAAAAGTTCCTTCCAATCTCCTTCACCTTGATGAAGCATGCAGCGCAGGTACTGCTCGAGAGTCTGATTCGTTCTCTGTTTGGCCGTCGGTCTTAGGGTGGTGACTAGTGGACAGACAGATGTCTATATGTGCCAATGAGGAGCATTTCTACCAAAAGGTGGACACAAATTGCGTCCCACGGCCCAATGTTAGAACTGAAGGGAACCCATGCAGGCGCACTTTGTGTTCCAGGAAGACTTTGGCGAGGCCGGATGCAGTCGGTAGGCCTTTGAATTGGAAGAAATTAGCCAGTTTAGAAAATAGATCCACGATCACCGGGATGGTATTGTAGCCTTGACATGGAGGAAGATCGGTGATGAAATCTAGTGACAGGGTGTGCCATGGAGCTGGCGGAATGTCCAGCGGCTGCAGGCGCCCGGCGGGTCTTTGCTTGACAGATTTATTTTGGGCACAGATACCACAAGATGACACATTCGATTACATCCTTACGCCAAGTTGGCCACCAGTAGTTCCTTTTTATCTTGGCCAAGGTTTTGGCGATTCCTGGATGGCCTTCAATGAGGGAGTCCTGGTGGTCGGAGATGACCTGTCCTGCAGGTAGTGTTGCCAGGCCTTGAAGGCAGCTTTAATGGCCAATAACTCTTTATCTGTGATGGCGTAGTTGAGCTCTGCTGGTGTGAATTTTTGTGACCAAAAGGCCACCGGATGCAGTTGGCCTGTTAGTGGGTCTTTTTGGGACAAAACCACCCCCATTGCCAGATAGGACGCATCAGTTTCCACAATGTAAGGAAGGTCTGGACATGGTTGTTGCAAAATGGGGCGGTGGTGAACCTTGTCTTGAGTTCTTGAAATGCTCTTTCAGCTTCTTCAGTCCAGTTAAACTTCTTGTTGCATTTTCTGAGCAAAGAAGTAATTGGGTGTACGATTTGGGAGAATCCAGGGATGAATCGACAGTAGAAAATCGCAAATCCCAACATGCTCTGGACTCCTTTGATTGAAGTGGGGGCTGTCAATTGAGGACTGCATCCACCTTATGAGCGTCCATTCGTATGCCTTTGGGGGACAGGATAAAGCCCAGGAACTCCACTGCCGTGACGTGGAACGAGCACTTTTCCAGCTTGGCGTAAAGATGGTGTTCTCGAAGTTTGGTCAGGACTGCCCGTACGTGCCCAATGTGCTCTTGCTCAGATGTTGAATACACCAGGATATTGTCGATGTATACAAGAGCGCAGACGTCGATGAGTTCTCGAAGGACAACGTTCATAAAATACTAGAACACAGCGGGGGTGTTGCATAGGCCGAATGGCATTACTTGGTACTCGAACAAGCCGTACTTAGTACGGAATGCCGTCTTCCACTCATCGCCTGCTTTGATGCGCACCAGATGATAGGCCCCTCTCAGATCCAGTTTCCTATAGATCCGGGCTTCTTTAACCTGGTCCAGTAACTCCGGGATCAAAGGCAATGGGTAGTGATTTTTGATGGTTACTTGGTTTAATGCACGATAGTCCATGCACGTTCTCAAATCGTCTTCTTTTTTGGGAACGAAGAATGGCGGCGCCACGGCCGATGACTTGGACGGGCGGATGAAACCGTTGGCCAGGTACGGCTTCAGGTACATTTTCAGGTGCTGATTTTCAGGCTCAGTGAGTGCGTAAATGCGCCCACATGGAATCTGGGCTCCTGGTAGCAGGTCGATTTGGCAGTCGTAGGGTCTGGGGGGGGGGGGAGCAACATGTTCGCTTGCTCCTTCTGGAAAACATCTTGGAAATCTTGGTAATGAACTGGCAGGGTCACGACCCCTCCGAGATCATGGGTCATTCCCTCCCGAACCGGAGAACTTGCGTGTTTCACTTTTCGCCCATTCGAGTAACAGCTGTGCGTGCAGCTGTGGGCAAAAACCAATTTGCAAGCTCGCCAGTTGATTCGTGGATTATGAGCAACCAGCCATGGCATTCCCAGGATCAGCTGAAATTGGGGGCTTTGATCAGATCAAAGGCTATGATTTTGCGGTGCCCCTCTTCGCACAGGAGGGTAAGTTTGGTGGTGCACTCCGACACAGGGCCTGAGGCAATTTAAGTACCATCGACGGTTACTGTCTCTGCGGTTGGCTTGGGACAAAGGACTAGCGGTCTTGATCGATGTAATTCCCCACCGCTCTGCTGTAGATGTAGGCTTCCAGCGAATGCATGTCGGACGGCTGTTGATGGGGAATTAGGATCACAGGTAGCGCAAAATTGGAGGTCTGAAACTGGATCTCTTCGCTCGACAATTGGACCCCTACAATTCCCGGGCTTGGTCGTTTCCCAATTCCTCATTAGGGGTTTCTTTATCCGTGGCTCTGACGGTTCTTCTGGGTAGTTTAACCGGGCATTCCCTTAGGAAATGACCTGCTTTTCCACAATACAGGCACATTTGCAATTCCCTCCTTTTATCTCGTTCACCCTTGGTTAGAGGGGGCCTGACTCCTCCTATCTGCATGGGTTCGCTAGTCGCGTCGAGGCCGTGCTGAGTTTGATCTTTGGGTCATACGAATAAGGGGCGCAAATCCGGTTTCCCACGATCGTTCTTCCTATCTTGCAGTCGGCGGTCCAACTGGACCACCAAACTAATGAACTCGGCACAATCCCGGGGTGGATCCACCACTTGGCCCAAAACGTCCTTTAGCTCCCCACGAAGACCCCGGTGAAACAATGTGGTCCGTTTGTCCTCAGGCCAGTCTGCCTCGACCACCAGTCTATTGAAGGTTGCGATGTAAGTCAGCAGATCCTGGCTCCCTTGACGAAGGGACAAAAGTTTGTTGTCTAGAGCCTGCCCATGGTAGCGTTGGGCGAAGAGTTTCTCCAGCTCCCGCTGAAACCCATCAAAGTCTTGTAACAGAGGGTCGTTTCGGCTAATGAACTGTACTGACCAGTCTGCCGCACTCACAGTAAGGTAAGATAGCACGAAGGCCACATGTGATTTGTCCGTGGGAAACGCCCCAGGCCTGCACAGAAAGTAGGTAGCGTATTGGCAGGGGTCTACCGAAAACTGTTCTGGAGGAGCCAGAGGCACTGCCCCAGGGAGGTTGATCTGAACGGGATTGCTTGCGGTGGCTGAGGTGGACTGATTGATTCCGGGCACCGGAGCTTGTCCTGCTTGCGACTGGAGGAGTTGCCTCCCGAGGTCATCCGTCCTCTCCTTGGTCACAATTAACTCCCTTCGCAACGCATTAGTTTCCTGCTGTGCAGAATGGACCTCCGAGCGCAACTGCCCCAACAACTGGGCTAACTGATCTGTTTCCGAAGTTACCATGCTAGGCGCCCAGGTGGATAATAAGTTATGGGCTTGTTTCCACAGGGACGCCTCACGATGAGCCGGGATGCTTTTCGGGACCTCTCACCTTTCCTGGAGTTCGGGCTGTCGAGGATCGGCTCTAGAAGACAGGAGGTGAAGTTTAACTGCTGTCCCTTTCTTGCGACCCACCTCCCAGGTTCCCCATGCAGTTCCCGGATGCGCTCTCCGTCCTGCCGCACCGGGCAGGGGCGCGTCGTTAAAGGCACCGTTCCGCCGAGTTTCTTCACTGGCGAGGGCCGGAGTTCAGACCGGCTGCAACTCCTTCTTCTCAGGTAAGTCTTTAAAGGTGAAAGCAATGTCTCTATCAGAGTTTGCACTGTTACCTTTTCCCTTCTTCTTGCAGATACTGGAAGCCGGGGCCAAGTTCAAGAAGGTAAGATGGTACGCCAAGCGGCGCAGAGAGCGTCCTTGCAAATGGCTAACCTGTGCTATTGTTTGTCTTGCAGGTCGAGAAGAACTGAAGATCAATGGTTCTCAGGAATCCAAGGGACGAAAGAGGTCTTGGAGGTGATGGTCTTCCTTACGAACTGGTAAGTAGTTCCCAAGATGTTCCGTTATTTTCCCGTTACCTTCTAGTGATGAAACAGGAGAGAGTCGACGAGCATTGGAGGACTTCGATTGCAGAAGGATGCTGCTGAGCAGGTAAGGATGGCGATGGTTCTAGCCTCTTCTCGACCCAGAAGGTCAGGATGCAGAGCAAGACCTGGTGAACGTCCCGCTGCAAGAGCAGAATAACGCAAAACGTGTGCCTCTAATCGGGCGAGGTTTAAATAGCCAGGTGGTATCCCAGGTGCCTTCGGGGCGGGCCCCGCCCTGGATGCTAGGCTGCTGAATGCAGTTCCCTAGTATTCCTCATGGGGGCGGCCATGCTTATCCATTGGCCATTGAAACCCCGTCCCAGCATGTGTCTCCGATGCCAACAGCGCCAGGACTGGCTCCAAGGAATCTGAGGGGAACCGAATAAGGTCTTTAGGGCCCCGTGAACCCTCGGTGGGGATGAGGTCGTGACAATGTTCTCCTTTTGCACCCTTGCAATACATACTCCATTTTAAATGCTCATTTTTAAAACTACAAGAATACCAAGTGGAATGTCTAGATGCTACCAACACTAGATGATGTACAGCATGTGAATATGTAAAGGATAACAAGCCGCAGAACTATTGTTACAAGTAAGTAATTGCAGTTCTCTTCATTAAATGTAGTTGACTAACCCGGACATCACAACTGGAAAGTTGATGTTGAAATTGGATATTTTTTGACCTAGCTATTGGTGTTCACCCCCCTTTATGGGGATTATAGGACTGCTTAGAAACATAGGTGACCGCTTACCGCATGTCATTACGGTCATGTTTATCCAGTGTGAGTCCACTATGCTTTGCTTGCTTAGACTACTAGTTTACCGTTTTCGAGGGGATTGGGAGTCCTCCGACGTATTCCATATCTATGACAGTAATCGCCACAGCTGTGCTGCTTCGGAAAAGCCGACGTCACCGGATGTTATAAGTAGGACACACGACACCCGTAGCCTCAGTTTCGTTTTTTCCGCAACCATGTTCACTTCGGAGATCTTGGCACACCTCGATTCTACTGAATCCTGTTCTTTCGGTTCTTTGAACCTGTTCGTTTGTGTATTGAAAATGATGTCTTTGGCTTCTTCCACCCTGCGGTCGGGTTTTAAGAAGTGTCAGGTGTGCGGGTCCAAGATGTCGTTGACTGACACGCACAATGCTTGCCTCTGGTGCCTCGGGGAGGACCATGATACGGATGACTGTCGACTGTCAGTCGCTTACATCGAAGGCCTTGCGGGAGCCTAAGAAGAAGCTGTCGGTGGGTAAGGTGGCCAAGCCCTGGAAGTCGCAATCCACTGGACTTTCAACAAACGAATCGAGGGGCGACTCTCCGCATCGTCGTTGTTGTCGTGAGCCTGGGGGGGTCTCGGTCCGGGAGTCGGTCTCGCCATTCCTCTGCCTCTTCGAGGCACTCATGGAAGCGCCGTCACAGGTCGCCTCCCCGTCCTCATCCGAGGACTCCGCCCATCGGTGGGTTGCTTGTCCCAACAAGCATTCCACTCCTGAGGAATGGATTCCTTCCGAAAGGAAATGATGGCGATTTTTCAATCGCAGGGCTCCGGTCCGTCCATGGAGGAAGACATCGACGCCTGCGACGCCGAGGTCGTCGAGGGACTCTCTCGAGGCTCCGCCTCCGAGGACATTGTCGACACCATCGGCGCCCAGGCCGTCGAAGGACACGCTCGTGGCTCTGCCCTTGAGGCCTGTGTCGACGCCGTCAAAGTTGTCGGGGCCTCGCTCGACGCCGATTCCGTCGACGCCTTTCAAGGCTGCTTTGTCAGAGGTACCCTGTGGCACGGTGGAACCCCCCCAGAAAGGCTCTGGCCAAGGCTAAGCATGTCTTTGTTCCTTTTTCTGTGCCCTCTTTCCGACTTCTGGATTTTATTTGTGTGGATTTTATTTCTGAGGGGGATGAGGGATCTTAGGAAGGTTTGGTGCCTGAGGAGGTGCATGACCAGATTTTGTCTGGTCAAAGCCAGATTGAAGACCTGCGTCAGTCACTGCATGACGCCGGTGGTCTGGACACCTCTCCGGAGGTGGAGTTCTGTCGGCTTGAGCCTGGCAGCCATGCCGAGTCCTCATAACGGCGCCTTATGTCGAGGGTCACAGACTACTTGGGGTGGTCGGCGCCACCTGTGGATTTTCTGCAGGATGACCTGACGGACATCCTTGACCAAGGTCCTCCACTTGACCCAGTACTGCCATTCCATATGGCTTTGCAAAGAAGGGTGGCTGCGGCTTGGACTGCTCCGGAGAGTCTCCCGGCAGTGAGCAAGTCTTCGCCGCGAAAATACCGTCCAGCCAGTAGTGACCCCTGCTACTTGACCACGCACCCCACTCCGGAGAGTTTGGTGGTGCAGGATGCCACGGCCCCAGCAAAGCAGGCATCGTACCCTACCATCCCTCCTGATAGGGACGACAAGCATTTTGATGGCTCACTGTTTTCTTCAGGGGGTATGGCTTTACAGGCAGCCAACTCCGTGTGTGCCTGGTCACGTTTCACACACTCTGTGGAACTGTATTTCATTGGCGGCTGAACATATTCCCGAAGGGGAGGAACGGGATGGTTTTCTTGCTATTGTACAGGATGGCAAGGATGCCATGTGTGAGTCAGTTCGGTCGGGTCTGGACATGGCAGATTGTGTCAGCTGGTCCATGGCGGCGAGCACCGTAATACGCAGGTTTGCGTGGTTGCGGAAGTCGGGGGTTTGCTCCTTATGTACAGGCCCGGCTCCTCAACATGCCTTTTGATGGTGAACATCCTTTTGGCAGCATGGCTGACGAGAGCCTTGAGAGGTTGCAGACCTCCAAAGCTGCAGCGAAGTCGTTGAGCGCTGCAGTTCACCAACCTGTGCCTTTTCGTCCTAGGGGACAGCAATGGAGGGGAGGTTCCTTTCGATATTACTCATCCTTTAGTAAATCGAGAGGAGCTGCAAGTCAAAGGGGCCACCGTAGAAGTGCCAGAGGTGGAAAACAGGGTGCTCGAGGTGCCAAGGCCACTCGGGCAGTTGCCTCTTTGCCCTCAGGCACTGCCGCAGCCGCTTCAGCTCCGTCATGGGGCCATGTCCCATGGTTCACCGGTTGGGGGAAGGCTGGCGCTGCATCTTGTAGAGTGGCGTGCCATTACTTCAGATGTGTGGGTTCTGGAGATCATAGCCCACGGCTACTGTCTTCCTTTCCGGCAGAGGCCTCACGATAATCCACCAGGGAATCTCTCTTTGAAGAGTCTGGATCCGGTCCTGGCGCAGGAAATTCAATCCCTGCTGGATAAGGGTGCCATAGAAATGGTGCCTGTAGCGGAGAGGAACAAGGGATGGTATTCCCCTTATTTTTTGATTTTGAAGAAACACGGGGGGATTGAGACCCATCATGGACTTGCACGGTTTGAACAAGCTCCTCAGGAAGGACAAGTTCAAGATGGTTACTCTTTCTCAAGTCCTCCAGGCCCTTCAACTTCAGGACTGGTTGGTGTCGCTCGACCTCAAGGACGCTTATTTTCATGTGCCGATCCATCCAAAGCACAAGAAGTACCTGAGGTTTGTGATTGGTGACTCGCACTTTCAGTTTCGGGTCCTGCCGTTCGGATTGACCTCCGCCCCGAGGGTCTTCACCAAGCTCATGGTGGTGGTGGCAGCGTATCTCAGGAAAGTGGGATTCATGTCTACCCCTACCTGGATGATTGGTTGATCAGGACGTGCTCTCCCGAGCAAGTCCTGGATCATCTGTCCGTCACCTGCCACTCCCTTCACAGGCTGGGCTTCTCCCTCAACTTAAAGAAGTCCCATTTGACGCCAACCCAGTAGCTCAGTACATCGGAGCAGTGTTCGACACATCCCTGGGGCAGTGTTTCCCTCCCCAGGTGAGGGCTCATCACATTCAGCAGATGGTGCACAAGTTTCAGCTTGCCCAGAGTCGCCCAGCGTTCGAGTTCTTGGGATTGCTCGGCCTCATGGCATCCTGCATTCTTCTGGTGCCAGAGGCCCGACTGCGGATGAGATCTTTACAGTGGGCCCTCACGATGCAGTGGTCGCAGTCCGCCGGCAGGATGTCGGACCACGCCCTCGGTCGACCAGGACCTTCTGTGGTGGGCTGTCGAAGGCAATCTGATGAAGGGGGCTCTGTTTTGGCTACCCTGGCTGGAGGTGACGATCCTGACGGACGCATCCCTCGCAGGATGTGGAGCTCATGCCAACGAGTTGACAGTCAGCGGTCGTTGGTCTCCGTCAGAGTCCAGACTCCATATCTATCTGTTGGAGCTGCGGGCCGTCAGGCTTGCCCTGAATGCCTTTCTGCCGACTGTGTGAGGAGAGAATATCCTGATTCTGACAGACAAAACAGTGGCCATGCACTACCTCAACAAAAAGGGGGGTGGGGCGCGCAGGGTCACTTCCTCTGTGCAGGGAGCTGATGCAGCTCGGGTTCTGGGCCATCCAGCAGGAAGTTTCGATCTCAGCAGTTCATCTGGCCGGAGACGAAAATGAGACGGTGAACCCTCTGAGCAGGCAGAGTGCAATCTCTCACAAGTGGAAGTTGGCTCAGGAGATTTTCCTGGAGATCTTCGCCCTTTGGGGGACCCCTCAGGTGGATTGCTTCACCTCCAGTGTCAACCTGAAGTGCAAAAGGTTTTGCTCGCGGGAATTTCCTCCAAAAGGAGCCCTAGGAGATGTGTTTGTGGTGGAGTGGTCCTTCCCACTGCTGTATGCGTTTCCTCCAGTCCCCGTCATCCCGCAAGTTCTGCAGAGGTTACGGAGGTTCGGTTCCCGAATGATCCTCATTGCTCCGGCTTGGGCTCGGAGGACGTGGTACCCGGACCTTCTCGACTTGTCTATCTGCCCTCCACGTCGTCTTCCCCAACGAGAGGACCTGCTCTCACGGGAGGGGGTGTCAGGTTCTCCGTCCAGAGGTCAGATCCCTCAACCTTCACGCTTGGCTTCTGAAAGGTTGAGTTATAAGGATTGGGACCTCCCTGAAGACGTGATGGAGGTGTTGCTTTCAGCCAGACGGCCAGCAACAAAGTCCCTGTACTGTTGCCGTTGGAGAAAGTTCTGCGACTGGTGCAGGGTTAAGAATGTGGCTCCTTTTTCATGTGACATTCCTGTGGTACTGTCCTTTTTGCTTTTGTTGGCCCACAGGACCCTGCAAGAGGGTACTGTTAAAGGTTACCTGGCGGCGCTGTCTATATTTAAGCGCTCGTCTGAGGAGTGTTAATTTAAAATTCCGTTAATTTCTCAGTTTCTCAAAGGACTTACTAATGTGTTTCCGCCGTCACCTTTCCAGGTGCCTGGTTGGGATTTGAACCTTGTTCTGAAATTCCTTATGGGTGCTCCGTTTGAGCCTTTACATTCTTGTCCTTTGAGGCTGTTAACCCTTAAAACTGTGTTTTTAGTTGCGGTCACTTCCGCTCGCAGAGTGACTGAGTTGCAGGCAAGCCACCCTTCACTGCGTTTCATAAGGACAGGGTTGTCCTTAAAGTTCGTCCTTTCTTTCTTCCAAAGGTGGTGTCGGAATTTCATTTAAGCCACAAGGTTGTTCTTCTGGCATTTTATCCTCCTCCACATCCTGGTAAGGAAGAGGAGACGCTCCATAGGTTGGATCCTAGGAGAGCTTTAAGTTTCTACATTTCTCGCATGTCCCGGGTCAAAGTGGACGATCAGCTCTTTATTGGTTACGCTGGAAGGCGTTTAGACAAAGTCTGCTTAGTAACAGCTTGTCCCAGATGGATTATATTGGCAATTTCCGAATGTTACCGCTTGGCGGGTAAGGACCCTCCGGTAGGCTTACGTCCTATTCTACTAGGGGTATGGCTACCTCTACTGCCCTGCAGAGGGGTGTTCATATTCGTAACATCTGTGAAGCAGCCACTTGGGCTTTGGTCCATACTTTTGTACAACACTACTCCCTAGATTCTATCCATGGGCAGGATCTGGTCTTTGGCAAGGCGGTCCTTTACTCTACAATTTGATTGGGCTTTCTAAATTTCTATATTCTAAAATTCTTTTTCCCTCTTCCATACGTTGGTACTGCTTTGGGAGTCTGTCATAGATATGGAATACATCGGAGGACCCAATCCCCTCGAAGAACAAGTTACTCTCTTACCTAGTAACGTTCTTTCGATGGGAGGGTCTGACGACGTATTCCATATCGCTCGCTCGCTCCCTGCCTGCCCCGCTACAGAATTTCTTATGCGATTGCAGCTTGCGTTTCTGCAAGGCTTTCTGTGGTCATACTGGCAGAAGATTGGTGCCACACGTTCTGGGAAAAAACTACAACTGAGGCTACGGGCGTTGTGCGTCCTACTTATAACATCCAGTGACGTCGGCTCGACGGAGGCCCTCGAGGCCAGACATTATCGACGCAGGACGCAGAAAGTTTTTCTGAAGCAGCACAGCTGTGGTGATTACTGTCATAGATATGGAATACGTCGTCGGACCATCCCATCGAAAGACCGTTATCAGGTAAGAGAGTAACTTGTTCTTCTGTTATAAGTCTGGCCTACAAATTGTTGCTGGAAATTCAAAGCACCCAGTCTTGTCAGGAAGGTATGGCATTGTGCCCCTCTCTGGGCTATTCATACCATCGTCTCTAGAGGAAAGGGAGAGGTGAAGCAAATGGATAACAGAGGTACAAATAAAACAAACATGGCTTGGGATGGTTAAAGGAAGAAGGGTAGTCTGATAGCTGGATGTAGGTCAATCCAGCCAGATCAGATAGTAGACCAGGACTGCAGAAAATGTATTTGAAGAGAAGGGAATAAAAATATATTATGTTAGGGTTATTTCAAAGAGATATTAGTAGTCTACCTGTATGATGAGCTCTAAATGTCCTGCTATACAGTTGATTTTTTTTATGATGTGGGGCCAATTTGGAAGGAAGTAGAATTTCTCTAGATCCTTACCAGAGATTGTCAGGGTACTGTGAGACAGGCATGGTATCAAGAGACACAGACTCGAAAGCAACAGTTTGAAAACCTTGATTATCAAACTTTGTAATTTAAGAGGATTTTTCCCTCAACGGGCGCTTCTAAGGGTCGTCGATGTCCATAGATCCAAACCCAAAGTTCATCTGTGTCGAAACCTATGCGTGCCCTCGCTCTTAGATCCAGTGTGATAGGGGATCTTCTTAAAGGAAAAATGTTGAATCAAAAGGAAATGTAAACCACAGCTGGTTTCAAGTAGCCTTACCCATAGGTGTAGTTCTGCCAATGCAAAGGAGTTCAATTTAGCAGGGTTGCCCATGTAACCTTCCTGGTAGGGCTCTTGCAGAAAGTCAATAGAGTTCACAATGTGTCTGGGTCTCTTGGGGTTTCCTCCCCCCAAGCTTTGATCCTTCCAGCTTCAAACACAAAGACACAGTTCCTGTTAGGCCTCTTGAGGTGCCCTTCCCCAAGTCTAAGCCTCTCTTCACAAAGTTCAAAAAAATCTTGACTGGACATTTTAGGGTTCCCTTCCCCAGGCCTAGGTGCCTCTCTACGCAGTTCAACAAACAAACCGAAAAGTTCCTCTTGTCAGACTGTACCTTTCATTGTACCGTTTTTCCATGGGGTTAGTATCAGAGACTTTTGAGAGTGCTGGGTTCTTTGCTCCTCCCAGGCGCAACCACTAACCCCTCTCCTTTTTCTCTGGCACCTCTTCTTCTGTGCCTCTTCCACTCTGTCCCTTTTCCTCTTTATGGTGCTTCCTGCACACCTTTTTCTATCGTGCACACCTGCACCTACTTTTCATTCATCTTGCACACTTCTTACTTTTCACCTTCCTGTGCCTCTTGTACACTTCTTTACTGTGTTCTCTTGCACCTTCATTTTCTCACTTACGTGCCTCTTGCACTTTCTGCGTTTACTTCAGATCGATTGCACCCTCTTTCTCACTTTTGGGTCGCTTCCACCCTTTCTTTGCTATCCAGCTTCCTCCTCTCTGTTTCTTTACTGTCTGTCTCAGTTTCAGGTCACTTGCACACACTCATTGCGTTTTCTGTGCCGCCAGTGCACTTGCTCTGTCTCTTTATTTCCATGCCTCTACCGCTCTTTTCTGTAACTCTGCTTTGCTTGTCTTGCCACTCTTCAGCTTTCACTTGCTCTACTTTAGCTTACTTCGCTGTTCCCTTTTCCTGCTTTCGCTCTCCGGGCTGTTCACCTTTCTCAACGCTCCTGCTCCAGCCACCTGCATGCTACTGAGTTTCTTTCTGGCTCACGAAACTCACCATTCGTAGCGCTGCGATGTCAAGCAGGTACAGGGGTTCTTGGGTCGAGGCCTTGGTCTCACCACCTGCCCCTCTGACACCACTGGGACAGACGCACGTCCCAGGGGAACAAGCAGTGGCCTGAATAAGGCTGGCTTCCTGGCTCCCTCACCACGCTGCAGCCCCTCTCTCACACCGGGCCAGTGTCTTGGCATCCCGCACTCCACTGGTCCACCTAGGCTCCTCATCCTGCAGCCTGTCTTCTGGGCCTTGGCTCCTCGGATCCAGTCAGCATCCCCAGCTCGCTCTCCAACTCTGGCAGAACTACCCTTTTTATATTGCAAGTGAAAGTCAATTGAAGTCAGGTATGCACAATTGGTGAAATGTGCCCGACTTTAATTAGTGGGACAATTCAAAGGTGTTAGATGCTAGACCCGTTTTAATCTCTGTTATGTCTATGGGTAATCTTCATTGCTCCCGATCATCGCCTCTTCCTTGTCCCAGTACTTCTTGGAATTGGGGAGGGGGCAACGGGACCAGACCAATGAGGGTTCTTCTAGGGTGAAGGGTAAGAAGGTGGTTTAAATTGGGAAGAGGGGGGAACACCCAGCTTGATTTAAAATTGGGGAGAAGGGGAACCCCAGCCAGTATGTGTTTTTTTTTTTTTTGGGTAAATATAACCGGGACATTTCCCTTTTCCCCATATTATCCTTCTTGATTTGCAATTTGGAATGGTTTGACAGATAGGTATAAGAAGTCCCTTGACCTGAGTAGGGGGATGGGTGTTGATCTAGCCAAACACATTTTGTTCCCTCTGGTGCCCGTACTTCCCCCCCCCCCCCCCCCCCCACACCTGTGTCATTCTATGATTGGACTTCTCTTGCTTATTTAAGAGAGATAGACCTGAATATCCTACAAAGGCCTCTGTGTGGTCTTCCTTGCCCCCTGTTGCCCTAATAGGATACCACATCTCGCCTGAGGGTCTCCCAATTTATTTTACCCCTGACTCCCCCGAGCCAGGTGATCCTCCCTCTCTTGTCCACCCCCCGGGTTGGGATCCAATGGTCCTCCCCTGGCCACCTGAATAGAGGAATTTCAGGGCTTACCTCAGAGAATACCCTCGAGTTTCTCACAGTACCCTTAGTTTGTCTAGAATGGATCCACTTACACTTCTGCAATCACGACCAGTTGTGTTATTCAAATGAGTATATAGCTGCTTTTTTTTTTTTTTTTTTTTTTTTGCAGTGGAAGAAACTGCTTCCAGTGGGCTTGGAAATCTATAATTTCGTTTTCAACTATTTCTGTATTGTCTTTTATGTTCTGTAAACAGGAAACATCCCTCTGACAAAACACGTGGAGCATGAGATATCACTGAAGGACTCAAGCTTCCAATGAGGATAGAAAACAGGCTCAGTTGAATTGAAGATGAAATCGCCAGCAGTGGAGAAAGCACTACTTTGTTTTTACATCTGATTGTGAATGTACAGAGAAATAAACTAAACAAGACCAATTCCTTAGTACAGCAATGGACGGAATATAATGTGGCAATGGCTGAGATTTAATTTCTCGATGCCAGTCCACAAACTCACTCATGTTTCAAATTACAGCCAAGAAGAAAATAAGTGACATGAAGAGGAATGCACTGTACTAGAAAGGAACAAGAGTTTGAGATTCATCAGTGAATTTATACATGCTAAGCATTCATCTAAAATTTCTCGGATGTGGCCCTGCTATTTTGATTCCCTCCCACTGTCTAATGTGACTTGTTCTGTGTTTTTTATTTTAGAATTCCCAAAATGATTAAAACCCCTGTATTTCTCCCATGATCTGGAACTGGCGTGCAGAGCTTTGTACTATTGTCTCCTTATGACATCTGTTTAATTTCTGTTCTGTTTGTTGATTTAAAATACTGCTTTTCTGTGTCCAGAATCAGTGATCAGCTGTGGTTGAGCAGTCTTCTGGGTTCCAGCCCACACCATCCCCATGATGACTTGTGATCCTTCAGGAAGGCTAGTGGTTCAACATTGCTTCCGTCTCCCCACTCCTATGGCACTCCAAGAGAATGGGGGAGTTAGCGATTCTGCTGCCCGACTTCCCACTCCACCGGGACTTGAAATGTCAGGCGGCGGAGTTAGTGTTTGCGGGTCGGCGGCAACCTCTGAATGAGGCTCATGGTCTACCTGAGACTACAGGTCAGGAACTCACAATAGCTATGACTAGATCTGGGAGGATGTGTGGTTGGCTATCACAGAATCCTAGCTGGATCCACATAATTTGCGTTTGTCTGGGAAGGAGGCAAAAAAAAGGATTGAATGTGTTGACCCTCCCTGATTGGGTGCCTTCAAATATTTCAATGGTACACCGTACCTGATAGGAAGCTGGATATACAGCCACCATCAAAGAGTGTTATAAAGATAGGGGTTTTTGCACCATACTTTTTATACGTTTCTTAGACTCAGCAGAAACTTTGTTGTGGCATCTCTTCTGAACCTACAACCGAGGAGGGAGTAAAGTTGGGCGCTGTGCAACTCAGACCTCTTCACGTGACCAAAAGGGGCCCATACTGGTTCTCCCCTCCCTTGAATTACCACCCAAATTGCTTACCTCCAGGACTCTCTTTTCCCCGAAAAGACCCTGCCTGAACCCTGCATGTCTCAAGTTATGGCAGGAGCACTGAATATCCAAAATGGAAGGGCTAGGATTTGTGACCAGCAACTGATGTCTACATCATCTTCTGTCACTCTTAAAGCCCTTTAGGTCACAGCTGCAGCACTTTGCCACTGAGATTGCTCTTCGAGATACCCAATAATTTGCATTGTACCCTAGAATCAGATTCGTCCTTCTGCACTCCAACAATGTCCTCCAGGGTTTTTGAGTTGTCCACCTTGGACGGGGTGGCTGCCGATATTTATGCTGCAAGTTTGTGCGGTCCCTTGCCAGTTTGCTTTATCCTGTACCCCAGGAGGCAGTGTGCTCGCCATTGACCCATAGGATAAAATTGGACGCAAGTTGTGATTTACTGTGTAAAGGAAATACAATACAGGACTGAGTCTTGGGTGAGATTAGTTTGGTGAATCTTTTATCGCATCACTACAAGGTAAACACATGTACAGACCGCACACAATTCCCAAGCAATCTTGGCACTGTTGGCCCTTCCCCATACCCAACAGTGTAGGTTTCCTGATGCAGACTAATGCAATGAAGAGAAGATTTTAAGACTTCATTAAGGAGGATTGCATTCCTTCCCATTAGTACAATGGACGTCTAGGAGGAAACGTGCAAGCCTGATTTTCCAAGATCACTCCTGCTGAGATATCAGCAGGGTAGTCGTAATTCAATTAAGACTCACATTTTCATATCATGCGTTTTGAAGCTGTTTCAGTTATTGCATAAATCCACTTGGGGCAGACTAAGCAAGGCCACACATATAGTTCCTGAAACTGCAGGCATTGTCATTTGTAATGGGTTATTTGTAACATGCTTAATACTCAGAGGTATCTAAGTGTGGCCCCTGGGATCGAACCTGTGTTGCTTTGAGTCGTCTTGCTTCCAAGATGAGCACGTTGCCCCCTGAGCTATCCTCCTGAGGAAGCTAGCATGTAAGTAAAATACTGCTTAAATATGCCAACTTTTTTCCTTCATTCCAACCGCAAGCATATAATCAAAAATGGAGGCTCACTAAATTACAGTAAGCCTGTTTACTCAATTAAGACTTTTCTCCCGCATATACTTTTCTTATTTTTCATTGAGATTCACCCACAATCATATTTCCGTCTACATTTTTTTTAGGCAATCATTTATATATAACAGTTTTTCCTCCACAGCAACACCCCCCCATCCCCCGACCCCCCTCTTTAAGGCCAATGGAAACTAGACTCATGCCTCCAAGTACTTTAGATTACCCACCCAAAAACACCACTGCCTTTCTCAAACATCTCTTTGGAACTTTTCATCAGTAGGAGTCAGTCTTTCATGAACTTTCAGGGTATTAACAGTCTTCTTTTCCAGGCATTTAAAAATGCATTTGATTAGTAGATTGATGCAATTAATTGCGAGAAGGATTACAAATATTAACAGAACCATGAATTATGGAGTCTTCTAATGAGCAAATTGAACTTATCAGCCAGGACCAAAGAGGCCACCCATTGTAGGTCAGCTCCTTGTGTAATATAGCTAAAGATGTTCTAATGTGAGAAACAGTATCAGTATGGTTGTCCTCATAATGTGGGATACTTCAAATCCCAAAAATGCCTCCTTTTTGAGGCCATTTGGTACAATTATACCATAGTGCATATAGCTACCTGCTCATGAGTAATCCATGAAGGGGAAATTGAGGTTTCATTTCCCACTCTATCCAGCAGCAGGAATAACTACAGGATCGTATCATGGTTTATCTTTAAGCCTATTCCAGGCATTATGCATCCCATGACATGAATACATGTTACCCAGCCATTTCTTAGAGAAGATGGCTCTTTGTAAGAGTGTCTGATGTAAAGCGCTTTGGATTGAAGCGCTATATATAAACAAATACATCGCATATAACTGCTTCCCAAACCATAGGTAACCAGCTATAGGCTGAAGTCCTGTGGAATGGGTACAGTGTAAGTTGCATAAACGGATTTAGCTAAAGAGAATCCTTTATCAAAAGGGAAAATGGCTTTGTTTATAATGGCAAATAACAAGGGGGGTCCTGGGAGACTCTCTGCCAGACATGAGTCCTGGTTACAAGAGCCTTAGACAGAGTTTTTAGCTCACTATCTTTCACAGAGAAGAAATATCCCAAACATATCAGTCTTTGTCCTGCCCGGGGCAGTCCAGCAACGAAATGATAGGCAATTCTCCTCTGATCAAGAGTACCAACAGCATCCCCAGACACGTGTTTGTCTGGTTGAACCTCATCAGTAGGGTGTAACTGTGCCTCTCTAAGAATAGTGAGCCAGGGGTCCACGTCTGGATTCCCCTAGGAACTTAGGGTGAGACCTAAAGTTACTTTTTTTGTTTATAATGGCACCAATGCTGGTGGATAGAAAATATGTGCACCTAAACAAAGAGCCATAATTTGTGTAACAGAGAAGGCCTACAGTGGGAGAAGACAATACATATTGCAGCAGGAGCAATTGGAGCCATTCTGCATGCAGGCATGTTCTACTTTCTATCTAAGAATGGGCTTTTGGGCCCTGTCTTCATGTACTCCAAATGTTGAATAAATGTCTGTATCCGTAAACATAGCAAATTCATTTTGACAAATCAGTTTGGATTCAGTTCACCTTTTATTAGTCGGGCAGCACCACGGCTGGTTTCATCCCTGGGTAGTGCAGTACCTCGAACCTTCCTCCACGACGAGAGCCTCTCTTCCTCTGCTGGATCCCCCGAACTGCAGGAACTACCAGGAACAATTGCCACCGCAGGAGCCACGTCTTCATTTTAAAGGTACATTGTTCCGCCAGGCCGCCCTTTCTGCGCGGTAGAGCTAAAGGTGTTTTAAATCCTTTAGCTACCTGTTGGGTTAGCCGCCCCTCTCTCTTAACATTCTTTCACCTTCTGCATCCACAGTTTCAAAATCGTTAAGACTTGACTGCAGCTACAAGAACATTTTTCTCCTGGGCCCTTGCCCTGTACCACTGACTCTGGCTAAATTTGTTAGAACTGCCTTCTCTAGATTGCTTCTCAACTAGAACTGTGTTGGTGCACCTACTTCTTATAACCACCCTTTCCTCCCCACTTTTAAACCTTGTGAAACGCCATTTTGCTCAGTTTTCATTGAAGTATTTTCTATACTGATGCACTGCCTTGCTTAAACTGGTGCACAAACTTATGGAAAGTGTTGCTAGGGTGTGTAAGAAGATATTTCTGTATAACTTAGGGTGCCATTTGTGTCTGGCATGACCATGGACAGACCGGTCAATGCCATTGCATCCTCAGCTGCCTACCACTCCAAACTAATCAACGCAGTTAGGCCGTGCCTGTCACGAGACTGCATCACCATTGCGAGGGCCATTATCGGATCTAGGCTTGACTACTGTAACATACTCTATGCCGGTGCATCCCAAAAGAACTTGTCAAAACTTCAAGTGGCTCAGAATAATGCCCTGAGGGCCGCAACTGGTACAGCTCGTAGGGATCACATCTCTGTGGTTAGAAGACAGGTTCACTGGCTGCCCGTCAAAGAAAGGATCCTTTTCAAAACACTGGCCATTGCACACAAATGCATCCATGGACTGGCACCTACCTACTTGGCTCAGAGGATCTTTAAAAAAAAAAAAAAACACCCTCTAGACCTTCCAGGTCTGCATACGCAAATCGCCTCATTGTTCCGCATACACAAAGAGTACGAGCCGGTGGCTCCAGTTTCCCTATCTTGGCTGCAACTCACTGGAACACCCTCCCTGCCCAACTCAGGGTGATCGAATCACACACAACCTTCTGTAAAGCCTTGAAGACTAAGCTTTTTGTTTGACTTGCCTCCCCCTATCGCTATCATCTGAAGACTGTACTGCACCTGACATGTAACCTACTGTAAACTTTGTAACTGTATTACATATTCTTCTCAGCGCCTCTATGCCCTTGGGTTGTAGCGCGCTATACAAATACTAAAATAAATAAAACCCATGCTTCTTGTTTGGATAATTTTGGATGTGCAGGACTATCCATGATAGAGCTTCGGCCAGCTCTTTACATACATTGTGTTATTGGTTCTTGATGTCTGTTATCGAGTTCTACTGTTCCACCAGATTGGGAATGATATGCACAGTGAAAATACTGTGAAATGTGTAAAGCTTTGCAGCAACACCTGCCCAGTGACATGCATACCTCTGTCACTATCGATAACTGCAGGAAGACCAAATGAAGGTATAGAATTGGGAATTGTAAAGCAGCTTTTTACCAACTGTGATAGTCGGCCCTTAAAAATGGGTAGGCCTCCACCCACCCGAAGAGCATGTCCACTACTACTAACCAGTATTAAAAATTAAGACATTTTGGCAGTTGCATGGAATAAATGTGAACGCTACGAAATGGACTTTCGACGCCGATGCTCAGAAAGTAGTTCTTTACAGCTTTACTCAAGTTATGGGACAAACAAATAGGACAGTCGCTGCAATAGCTCTGGTCTGGTCCACTTTAAGGAAATATGGTGTAAAGCAATCCCATTTGACCACAGCAATCGTGGCCCCTTTTACAGAATGTAACGACCTGGCGAGATACAGAGAAGTGCCATATAGTTTCAGGTGACTTGAAATTCCTCCTGGACCAATGTTCCTTCTAGAAGTAAACGTAACAAGTCAATCATAATACAACATATAAACTCATAGGACATTATTTGCCAAGAACAGGCACTTCAATGAGAGGCAGTATGGCTCCCATGTACAATATTGTATGCAGCCATTTGAAAATTATATCAACAAGTACTTAAAATACTGGGGACGTAACAGATGTGTTTGCAGTCTGGCATGGCCCACAAGAAATGCTGGAATGTGTTCTTGACAATCTAAATGCTATTGGCAAACATTCAGTTCACATCAAATATTGTTAAAGGATGTTTGAACCGTGCACTATCACCACCGGAGTGGTCCCCTGGCAGCCCTGAGAAGGGGGGGGGGGGGGTGGCGTGAGTTAGTAGGAACGAGCGGGAAAAGTGCAAGAGAGCACTGATGTTCCGTTGGCAGCCTCAGCCCAGTTAACAGTTCGCTGGGCTTGGGGTGCTTTTTGGTCTGTAGCAGTTGTGTGTGGTTAGTTTTGTTGTTGCGGTGTAGTGACATTTCTTGTGCTATAGAGTTGTGTTTGGTTAGAGTTTGAGAGGTGTATGCAGAGGGGTGAAATTGTTAGTGGGTTGGTTATTGGCATCGCTCTCTAGGAGTGATGTGCTAAATTCCCACGTTCTTTCTAGATATGGCGCGTGAATATCTGCATTTCTATCTAGATCCGGTACTGGCTAATATTCACAATCCATATATATATGACACCCACCAATATTCACAACTGTATCCAAATGTGGCACTAGCCAATCTTTGAAAATCCTGTCTATATGTGAAGCAAGCTAGTATTCACAATTCTATCTAAATCTGGCCTTGATAATATTCCCAATGCAGTCCAGACATGGCACTGGCTAACAATCGCTATTATATCTAGATGTGGCACTGGCCGACATTCACAATCCTATCTAGTTGTGACGCAGGCTATTGTTCACAATCTTATCTAAGTGTGGTACTTGCTATCATTCACAATTCTGGAGTGGCACATGCCATTCACAATTCTGGAGTGGCACATGCCATTCACAATTCTGGAGTGGCACATGCCAACATTCACAAATCATCTAAGTGTGGCACATGTCAACATTCACGACCTACCTAGATGGGACGCAGGCTAATGTTCACGATTCCATCCAAGTGTCGCACATGTTAATATTCAAAATTCTTTCTAAGTGTGGCACATGCTATCATTCACAATTCCATCTTAGTGCGGCATACACTGACATTCATAATCCCATCTAGATGCGACTCATGCTAATGTTCACAATTCCACCCAATGTGGTACTTATAAGTGTGGAACTTGCTAACATGGACAAATATGTCTAGATGCGACGCAAGGCAAAAATTACATTTTCTCGAATAGACGGGCTGATGGTCGCAATTCTAAGTAAGAGTGTTGTACGTGATGTTTGCCTGGCATTCTATGTTTTTGGTAGGTAAATGTAGAGTGGCAGGGCTTTCTGGAGTAGAGTGATTGCTTTACTCCCCACCCATGCCACACTTAATTGCTGTCGGTTGACCACTGGCTTCTCTGGCATCCCATTCTGACACCGGCAGACACTTTCTGGAGCTGCCAACACAGGAGCCGCCCTTTGCCTTGGGGCTCTTGGGCAGAGGGCTGCCCTGGGAGGGTGACATATGGCCAGTGATCTAGCCAAGGCCCAAAAAGGGTCCTTGCACTGTCCCACTCACCTGGGCGAAATTGGCTGTTCGTGGACGGTGTCGGAGACCAGGGCCTGCATGGAGAGTGCAGCTGGCCAATCAGGGGCGGGGGCTTGGGAGGCGGAATGTGGATTGGGAGCAGACATGGGGTTCTGGGGAAAGCTGCACTGCGTGCAGGCCTAGGGGGGCTCAAAGTTATAGAAACAAGGCCCAAGAAGGGTCCTTGCTCTGTCTCACTCACCTGGACTGCCTGGGTGTAATGGAGATCCTTGGGTATGCTTTTTTTGATGTGGATATTAAACCTGAATCATTGGGGCCTTCACGCTAACATTTTCCACAAGCTGACTTTTTACACAGGCTCGCTTTTCACCCACCTGTAAAAAAAAAAATCTAGCAGTCATTTATTTACATTTATACAGATCGTTAACAATGTTGAATGGAATTTGAGAAACAGGGAGAAATTTGTGAAAACTGGTAATACACAGGAAGAGCTAGATAAAGCCCAAACCTTTTAAGCAACCAAAACAAGAGAATGCCTTAATTCATGACTAATCTTCCCAGGTTCACAGAACTACAATATTAAGAGTGTTCACAAACAATGGGATATTTTGCAATGTGATACAGATCTCTCATCAAAACCCCCTGTATTTGCGTACAATGTATAGGTATTTAGTATACTAGTGTGTACTAATCCAAAGAAAGGATTCTAAATCCAACAGTAGAAGAGCAGACCCCAACCCTTGCCTGCATTGCATCAACCCAATCTCATGATCTGGCATGGTTAACTTCCTTCCTCTCCGACCGCCAATCCCAGGTGGAACTCAGAACCTTTTTACTCGACCATCACTTTCTCAGCCTGTGGCGTTCCCCAGGGATCTAACCTATCCCCCTGGTTCTTCAACATCTATATGGCTGCCCTGGCATGTGTGACTGCCACTTTCACCTCTAACTTCCAGTGCTATGCTGACGACAACTATATTTCAGGAAACCATCGGCCTCCTCCTCCCTGCTCATATCTGACACCTGACCTCTATCCAGTCTTGGTGTGCTGCAACTGACCTCTGCCTCAAAGCCACTAAGACAGATCGTTCGCATTGGGGCTCCCGCTTTAACTTTCGTTCTGGCCGGCCTCCCTTGACCCTGCGCCCACACCCACCTGCGAAGCAAGAAACCATGGGGTCATGTTTGACTCCACACTCTACCATCCCCTCTCACATTTCAGACATCTCTAACAGCTTCACCTCCTCAGAGGTAACTTCCCCCCAGAGGCTCACTGTCTCCAGAGCCCTGGTTTTCTCCAGGCTGGACCATTGCAACAGCCTCTTCCTCAACCTCCCTTTTTCTGCCCTGCGCCCTCTGCCAACTCATCCAGAACAGACCTGCAAGGCCTATTCTTGGCCTCAAGCCCTGTGACCGCATATTTACGGCTCTGAAATCCCTTCACTGGCTAGCAGTGACTGCAAGGATCAAATTCAAGACCCATTGCATATTTCACAAGGCTTTCTGTGGACTGGGACCTACCTACCACGCTGTCTATCTACTGTCCCTCACGAGCCCTCCGCTCATCTACCTCCAACCTTCTGATAATGAGCCGGTTCTGCAAGCAGATATTTGAAGGGAGATACTTATACTCAGCAGGTACCCCCCTCTGGGATAAACCTCCCTGCCGCCATCAGTCTTGAGCCAGATCTACCTAATTCTGGAAACTCAAGACTTTCCTCTTCTCCTCTCGCTCTACACTAACCCAGTTCAGTTTCTGCCCCTCCCTCCTTACAGCATGCTGACTGGATGCCAGGTGTACCTCAAGAGTCTCACTGGTTCCCGGCACCCCCACCAGTCCTTTCTCACACTTGCCTCAGGGCCCTAAACCCCACCCACACTCAATGCACTTGAGAAACTAATCTAAGAGAGTGGCTCTCAGTTGACCTGCCCCCCGCACCCTCCCCCCCCCCGTGACCTGTGCACTTGCGCGTTCCGTAGCCTGTCAGTTCTCCCTTGTCTTCACCTCTAAATTGCACTGTAGATCACCGTCAGGCCTATTTGACATCTACCAAACAATTTTTTATGCACTTACACTGCAGACGTGTCTCAGAAATGCATGGGCTCAGACGCTTTTTCTCCCCATGTTCCGACCCTCCTTGGGTGCTTTGAAACACTTGCCTGTGTGTAGGCGCTATATAAATAAACAATACCAAACCTACTAACAATAAGGAATTGTGGCATTACACAGTTCTACGTGTGAAAAGATTGTCTGCACTTCCTTGCACTTGCTGGCTGTTTTATTTGTCTTATTTATCTTAGTTATTCTGCTTTCCCCATGTACTGCACTTTCCCCTATCCCTTCCCCCCACGCACTTATCCTTCCACCCCTTCCCATGCACTTGTGCGATCTGAATGACATCTGGCCTAGTAGGATCGTTGTCTGTCCTCCCTCGGTCCCCCCCCCCCCGCCTTGTCGCGTCTTTAAACACCTAGGCGCCATAACACTTATAAACGCCATATCATTGCATTATAATGCAGCACCACTTGTGATTCCAGGAATGTTATTTATTGTAAAAGATGCCCAGCTGGTCTTCAAAAAATTGACTTTATGTGGTTATTTGTAAACCAGTGTGACAAAGCAAGAGAATGCATCCCTTCTCCCCAAAAGCCAACCCCTTAGGGACTAGGCAGGTTAGCCCGCTACGCAAAAAAACTCCTCAGGGGGAATCGAGCAAGCAGGATCTCACAGGAGGTGAAACCAGGAGTGATTGGAGACTATTAACGGCAGGATGCGAGGGCGCTGGTGCACAGGGAAGCACAGGGAAGCATCAAGGTCAAGTGTGAGAAAATACTAAAGATGAGGCGCAAATGACAGACGTCAATATTCTACAACAGAGGGTAAAACTGCTGGAAGAAAGGTTGCACACGCCGGAATATTAGAATCCAGTGGCCACCCGAGAGCATGGACGGGTCCGGCCTAACTAATTGCATAGAAAACCTGCTGCTACAACTGGGACCAGGGAACCTCACAGGGATTCACATTTGCTTCCTAGGCCCATCATAGCCAACATTTTAAGGATAAGAAGATCATCATGGCATTTTCCAGGACGGGGGGCACTACACAAAAAGCCTCAGCTAAACTGGCAATATATCCAGACTATACCTTTCAGGTACAAAAAAAGAAGACCCAAATTTATAGCCAAGAAGGAGAGAGAGGGAAACAGGGCTGAAATACATGCCAAGGTAAAGCAAAGTAACTAATGGCTGCAAATCGAGGCGAGGCAAATCTCACCTGCCCGCAAATAAAAGGACTAGGGAACATCAGTGAAACCAAACCCGAGATTACACATTACGGTTGCTGTATGGGAAAGTGACAAGAAGCAGGCAGACAAGACACATGTAGCTTGGTAGGAGGGACAGAGGAGAGCTCCTTATACCCCATACATTGTTTGGGTACGATACCAAGTACCGACCCATTGGGCACCGAATGCCTTGTCTGGTGACTAGGTAGGGAGGAAGCGGAGAAGTCTGAGCATGCACCACATGACTGGACAGTTCGTTGGGTAAGGGCTGGTTAAGTAAAGGGGTTGGGGGAGTTTAAGGGAAGGGGGAAAGCCTGATTGAGTATTCTGAAGTCCTAACACACATGAAGCCAATCTTCCGAACAGAAGTAGCATCCTGGAATAATCTGATAAGGCCATGCAAACATTTATACGATGGCCAGGAACTGTAAGGTAATGACCTGGAACACCTGCGGTCTTAACTATGGAAAGAGGCAGCGCAATTACATGCTTGCACAGGCAGAAAATAGGAATCGTCCCATTACAAGAGATGCACCTTAATAAAACCAGACAAGACAAAAAAGCCCAAAAGTGGTGAGGTGAGGTTTAGTGGTGGGATCCACATACTCTTACGCCATGGGGTCCTCATTTGGGTGGCCCCGACAATCCCTCTGAAGATCCTGCACACTAAAGACTGATGACAAAGGTAGAATGCTAATGATACAAAGTATGCTTGAAAACAGGGAAATTTATGGTGAACACATATGCACTGTTATGTTATTTTGCATTTACATAGCGCCTTATGTACCATTGGTATGATCTCAAGGCGCTGGTAGGTTGAATACCCTCGGAAACCGAAGTTCAAGTCAGTAGAGTCATAAGGTGTGTGTGAGCACCGGATATGTGTGCAGCGGTGTTGCATTCCTGTGATAGCTGCTTCTTAGCGGTAGGTGTGGGGGTTGGGAGATCAAGAGTAAGTGTTCATTCTGGCAGGTTGTTATCCAGACCGATTCTGGCTGCGTTAGGTCATGGAGAACACCTAGGCTGGAGAGTGTAACCAGCTGTGTTTTAGATAGGATGATAGGAAGTATGAGGCAGGTGATGGTATGAGAACAGCTATACCGAATGGTGTCATAGTATCGCTGTGTTCTAGTTGAGTGGTGGTGTAAAGGAGAGATTAAGCGTGGAGATGTGATATGGTGGTTTATATCTTGAGATCGAGCACACTCCAGTAGTTCCATGCACTTCAGCAGTTTCAAGCACTCCAGGCCGTTCCATGCACTCCCACCATTCTATGCACTCCTAAATCAATGAATCATGATGCCACAACATTTACAGTCCTATGCATGGTTGGGACCATAAAAGGGTGGGGACTTCAATTTAAGAGAAGGGCTCCACCTGCAATGGTGCTGAATGCCCTCCCACACTACTTCAACCTGGTTGACATATGGAGAAAGTGAGAGACTACTTTCACCACTCCACATAAAATACACACAAGACTAGACTACTTGTACACAGGGGAGGAACATTTGAGGGAATTTCAGGAGGCAGAATATAAAACAAGAGTATGGCCAGATCATGCCCTGCTAATGTTAATGGATATTTGTACCGCGCACTATCACCACCGGAGTGGTCCCCTGGCGCTCTGGCGGCTCTGAAAGAGGGAGGGGGGGGGGGGGGGTGAGTTAGTGGGAATAAGCTGGAAAAGTGCAAGAGAGCAGTGATGTGCTGATGGCAGCCTCAGCCCGGTGGGTCCGTCTGCTGGGCTTGGGGTGTTTTGCGGTCGGTGGTCGTTGTGTGCTGTTGTGCAAGTCTATGTGGGGTTTGTTTTGTTGTTGCAATGTAGTGAAGTTAGTGCGGATTGCTGCGTTTTAGGCTTGTGGTTGTGTTTGGTTAGAGTTTGAGAAGTGTATGCCGAGGGATGAAATGGTTAGTGGATTGGTTACTTGGCATTGCTGTCCTTGCCGTTATGTCTATGTCTGATGTTTGCTATCATTCACTATTCCATCGTTGCTATTCCTATCTAGATGCGACACAAGCTAACGTTAAGAATTCCATCTAAGTGTGGTACATGCTAATATTCATAATCCCGTCTAGATGTGACGCAAGCTAAAGTTAAGAATTCTATAAGAATACTAATAATTCTTAATAATAGTACTAAAGTGGGTGGTGGTAACAGCCCCAAGACCACAAATACCAACCTGGAGTCTCAGAAGTAAGTTAGTCCTACATACAGCGTTTAAAGAACATGTGAGAGCACATGACCAAGTTCTTCAAAATGAATGAAGGTAGTGTTAAGAGTTTGTACGATATGGGAAACAAAGTAGTGACCAGGTGAGAGATGATCGTCAAAGCAGGGGGGTGCGAACAGCCGCCACCTCAGAATTACACAAAACAGAACAAGAACTAGCAGAGGTAGTGCTGGTCGAGATCATTTGAGTGAAGAATTAAAATTGACACGAGTGCCTGGCCCCAATGGGACAGACTGGGCAAATTCAGCTAGGTGCAATATCTAGAAAAAATTAATGCTTAAGGGAATAAACCTAGCAAGCTGCTGGCTTGGTTATACAAGAGTGATAACAGCAAAACACCAATACACTCGATCGAAAATGCAGAGGGTAACATAAGCAATACTCAGGTAGAGGCGAACAAGGCGTTTTAGGACTACAGAGAACTGTACAAGGACTTCCATGCAGAAAGAAATTGGGAACAAGCGTTCAACCTCAACCTTACCACACCTAGATTTGATTTATACTAAACCTATGGCGAGAGTTCGAACAGGAGGCTTTTTTCCTGACAGTTACAACAAGGCACCAGACAAGGCTGCCCATCATCTGATTATCAACAGTATCGCAATGGAACCAATAGCAGCATTCTACAAAGAGGCAGGAATAGAACTAGATGAGGTGAGGCATATAGTGTCAATGTACGCACAGGCGACATGTTACTGTATTCAAAGGACCCCAAAGAGAACCTTTTGTCTGCAATTGCAATAAACAGGAATAAATCCGGTTTATTCCTGCTAGACAAACTAGCCGAGGGCAACAAGGCAGAGTTGCCGACGCCAACACTTCCGTGGAAGAAAAAAAACTCGATACCTAGGACTAAGACATCTACCATGACTCGAAACAAGCACATACAATACCATAAACGATGTAAGGGCTAGTAAAATCAATGCAATTCCGGGTGAAGTTACCTATGTCAGTAATCGGGAGGGCAGCACTATTAAAAATGGTGGCGCTACCACGACGGCTACAATGCTTTGGGAGTGCACCATACAACATACCAAGGCCATTTTTTATAAAACTAGAAGACATAGGGTGGCACAGTCTATGAAGACTGTATGGAAAAGGGGGTTGAGGATTCCGAATTTCAAACTGTATTATCTAGCATGCTAGATGCATTATGTGATGGGGCTGGCTAGCAGACGACCCTACAGTAGACCGCACTCTACAAGCAGCAATACAACATCTACACCTGAAAGACTCAGTATGGGTTGCCCCACCAGAACCACAAGGATATCCACAACTAGTGAAACTGGGCATGCAAATATGACGAACCTGCAAAAAAAACTCCCCTAGCAGTAGTAATGACGGAAACACTTGTGTATGAGCGTGGTAGAAATAAAGCTAGCATGCGTACACATTGGTAGATGTGTGAGATTACTATAGGGGGACCAGAGGAGAAAATTATTGAAATTTCAAGAATTACAGGAAACTACTACAGGTATCCACTGAGGGCAGTTCCTGCTGCACAGGTCTGTAATAAACATGATTAAGCGTAGATGGCCATCCATTGGGGAGCATACAATAGGCAGCGAAGAAAGAAACTAATCTCAGGATGGCATACCATATCAAGATGATGCGCTGATAGAGCATCACTCCAGAAAAAAGCTGAGAAACAGGGTGGGATGGGAGTTAGAACTGGGGAAGCCCTTTAGGATAATAAGTGGCGTGGTTGAAGGTGGCTAACTATCATAAGAGGGTCGCCAGGAATGCAAGATAGAAACTCATACAAGTATATGTAATTCAGAGAGCTAATCCAACTCTAGAAGCAATTGCCAGATTTAAAAAAGGTGCAAGCAGACAGGGTGGTCCGAAATGCCGGAATGGTACACGTTTTGGTAATGTAATACTATACAGAAATTCTGGAGAGGTCGCACATAATGTTTCCCAGGGAGGCATACATTTAGATATCCAATGCCAGGGGGTCTTTTGCAGAGGAGTAAAAAGGATAAAGCACTCGGGAAGATCAAAGACCCCAATATGTGCTTTGGCCAAACATAGCAGAGCTATGAACCGGAAATAGAGAGGGGGCCCAATGTGGAGATTTAGAAAAATGGACAATAGGAGAAACAAGAGCATGGAAACAGGCGATCAGCGAGCAAAAGCAAAACACCCAGGGGGAGACATGCTACAATGGACTGCCATCACGCTAACTATTCAACCCAGGCATAAGAAAGTGAGAACTAAAATGCGCAGTTAAGAAGGTCAATTGCGACAGACCAGTGGATAGGGAAGAAAAGGAACTGTATTATGGCTAGTTAAAAAGGCACGGGGGGATTCCGTTAACGTAATTAACGTGTTATAGTCCGATTATATAATTGCAAGAATCCACCTGTGCCGTATTAAAAAAAAAAATTAAAATAAACCAAAGGGTTTGGTTAAAGGGCAGAAGATTGAAAGATGAGCATATTTTTTCTGCAAGATGGGCTTTAATGAAAAAGTTTGAACCACTGCCCTAAGCAGAGATGCATCCACACCTCCCAGTTATGCCGCCTCGCAAATGTTTGTAGGATATGTTACTGTTAAACCATGCAATAATAGGCAGGACCCTTTTAATGGGATTGGATTCTGACCCTAATCTGTCAACACCCATACCTGAAACCCAGGATCAAGTGTCCACTCTCGCTCCAGGAACGAACTTAAAAAGGCTCAGGGCCCATGTAGAAGGAAAGAGCAACAGGCAGTCGCTTAGGTCCAGCAGCCTACATCAAAGCAGATGACGGAACATATCCCTCACAACAATGCGGAGGCAGGGCTCCATTGGGGGTGTGGTGGGCAAGAGAGCCCGGGGAACACTGCAGAACCCATGAGGAAGGCAACTGACTTCACACAAAGCTGCTTGCAGCAATCCCAATGCCGAAGTCCACTCCACAGCCAACAGGAAAAACAGGAGGAGGAACCAACCGCAAGGAAGCCCGAATCACAATGCAGTTGCACGAAAAGACAACACAGCCACAACACAAGCCCATGGCTAGGGGGAAGTGGGAGAGATACTGAGGAAGTACGGGAGTGGGGGGCTGAGATTGATAACAGCCCAATCCGTGGTTTATTAAATGAATGAATGTGGACACTGCAAGAAAAAAAATAAGACTGCCAGGTATGATGTCAAACCACTAAAGACGACTCATTTGCTTTTATGATTTTTTTTGTATCCTATCCCTATAGGTTTCAAAGAAACTGCCCTTACACATTGTTGCACTCGAAGTCATCGGTTTTTGGAACAATACATACATGCAAACAAATATGTATTTGAACACACCTTTGTGGCGTTTTGACCACTCCATGTGGGAGCAATTTAGTAAAATTGTTGAGTGAGCAAGATGCGCCCAGAGCACTAGAATGGAACCCCTTTTCCCTGAAAAATGTTTTATTCTACAGCCATAGCTACTTGAATGTTGAATGTTTTCAATGAACAGTATTTTTTTACCCCCTTTGAGCAAACCAAACTAAATGTCAACTGGCAAACCAAATATCTAGAAGTACCCCCTCATTAAACAATAATTGGAAAGTTGAAGCATGAAAATGATTCTAAAGAGTTTTGTATAATTTAGGATTCCTGGCTCTGCTTGCAGTCAGGTAAGTCTTATGTATTTTCTCAAATGTTTACCCATTTTGTACATACAGGAGTTAGATTACCATAGATTTTCATATAGTTGATTTCAGAAATCACTGACATGTGTGTCCACATTGCAATGAGCGCTGGACCTGCCCTTAAGCAGTTGCAATAAAATGTATTTCATTACTTTCATTTATAAAGCGCACAAACCAGAAGCATTGAGGCGCTGTTACAGATTCAGGTTATTTACATTAGGTTCACAGATTATACATTTGAGTAGATGGAAATGGTGCATGGAGAGCAAAGGGGCAATGCCCAAAATGAGGTTGTCTAGTCAACATGTTTTCGTGCTTTTCGGAATACCCAATAAGATCGTTCTGCTCTCTGCAGGTGTGAGGGGTGAGGGAATGGAGTTCCACTGATGTTGGGGAAGAGAGCCTCCAGCTTAGTTTGTTTAACTTTAGGTTAGAGTAGGCGGTGAGCGTAGGATGTCCTGGTAGGTCTTGTAGAGTGGGCTTTGGCTAATTTCTGGGAGAGGTTGGTGTAATTAGCAGCGCTAACTGCTGATCCATCTTTTTTTTCGTAATGTTCAGTGCTGCTCAAAGGGCATTTTGCATTTTTTGTTTTTGAATATTTCTGGAAGAAATGCCTGCAAAGAGGACATAGCAGTAATTTAGCGCGAGCCAACAACTGCTCGGGCAATTTAGAAAGGAACGGTCTGACAGCATTTATGGTGGGACAGGCTGCAGGAGGCAATAGCGTGCACTTGGCTGGACATAGGGTGGCGTTTGAGGTACAGCCCTAAGGTTTTACAGACGCAAAGATAGTGACCAAAAAGGTTGATCTGGAAGGTAGTGTTCATTGGAACTGTGGTGGTCCGACAAGCAAGATTATGGTTGCGTCTCCATTTAGACAAGTGGTTTGCTGCCATCCACGACTAGATCATGGAATAGGTGAGGGTATTAGAATTGTCCACATAGTTGCCTGTGAGTGGGAGGGTTGGCTATGCCAAGGGAATCCAGGATGTCGAAGAGGGGCTTAGTGAAGTTGGTGTATGGGGTCAGGGATATGCACAAGCCTTGGGGTAACCCACATGGAATACGGGGAGGCATTTCCGTTCTATGAAGACCCTCCTAACTGAATCCCATTCAGCCTTTCACAAAGCCATCAAAACGAACCTCTGACTGCTGGATTCCATGACAAATTGTGCCTGCATGTATTCTGTGATGCTCTATAAACCCTTTTCTCTGAACTGTAACAAGCACTCCTGGGCGGCTTCCTTGTAAATCAGGCCTTCTAAAGTTCTGATGTAGCGCCTCGATGCCTGCATGCTGTAGTGTGCTCTACAAATTAAAAATAACTACCTTCAGGAAAGGATGCAACAGACAGTGGCCACAAGGGAGAAGTTGGCAGAGGTAGTGACATAAAATGTTCTGTCATTGAACAGGTCAAAAGCAGCAGATTGATCTAGAAGTATTGACTTTCCCCATCACATCCAGCCAGACTTATTCTATACCAGGAGGGCTCCAGGGAGGGAGTACCCAGGCTCCATGGAGGCTAACGGGCACTGTGTGCTTGTCGAGAAGGAAGCGTTTCTGAATTCAGTGGTGTGTTAGGATTTCCACGCAGTCTTGGATTATGGGTGTTGGACATACATCTCCTTGGCAACTACAGGGTTTACTGGTTTATTGCCAGGACTTCCGTCTCAGAGGTGAAACGTGGGGAGCATGATGTTAAGGCAGTCTGGGGAGGTAGTTGCCGCATATGGGTCCATGTGGCAGTTGGGTAGATGTTCTGAATTTTTGTTTAAGGCGTTGATGGTATCGCCATTGGCTGCTGGAGCATCAGACTTCATTCTTGGTGAGGGGCACCAAGTTCCCTAAAGATGGTCAAGATTTCTCTGGTGTCTGACTTGGCATTGAAGATACTAGCATCGAAGGTGGAGGTTGATGATTGCTACTTTATAGTGCTTATATTTAAGAGTATACGCCATGTCGGATGGATTTTTTTGACAGTTCTGCATGGCGTTAGTTACACAATTCTCTGTCGCAAGGGGTGGGGGGGCACATCCACAGTGAGTTAGGGTCAACAGAGAAAGGGGGTCTCAGGCAGGGTGTGTCCTGCCAGGGCAGATTTTCTTTAAGCTTCTGTGAGCCATGTGCGACTGCCGGTGGTAGTGGTGCAGCAGTATGCTTAGGTTTCCTGGGGGGAGGGATGGAGAACATAGTGGCAAGACCACGGGAAGGAAGTGTTGGTGCCAGTTCTTAAAGGTCATTTGTGGGCCAACAAGAGGATGATTCGAGGAGGCTTAGATGTCTCCCAGAACGTGGAGGAGGTTCTCCCTGAAGTCCAGAATGGGGCCCGCAGGGCAGTAAATTAGGTGGATAGAGATTGTGCAGGTACGTGTGGGGACAATTTGAGGGAGAGCAGGCCTGTATTCTCCGATGGTGGCATTAACCTACCTAATAAGGAGGGAGTCTCACCATGGAGAGACACCACGATAGTGCAGCTGGAGGGAATGGCTATGGAGAGTGCAGGACACGATACTTCATGAAGTTAGGTTTCTGAACTAGCTAGGGCATCTAGATTATGGGTGGTAAGGGCGTGCGCAGGTATGGAACATGGAGGACGCAGGTAAAGAGGGGCTGAATAGCTTATGGTGATGGTACGCAGCTGTGAGATCGTCTGTTGGTTGTGGCTGGGCGTACCCAGGTCCCACAAATAAGCTGGTGGTGTGGTGCAATGGGGAGAAGGCTCCCATGACTGGACATTTACTGGGGAAGGGATGTTCCGATGGTCCACGTCGGTGCTAGGGGTAACTGTTAGGGTTGGATACAAGTTGAGCCAGCTTACATTGGTGGGAGAGTTAGCAGGTACCCATATACGTTTTTGCTGAGGAATCGGGGTTGACTGGCTTGCTTCTATTGTCAACATAGGTGAGGTGCATTTGGTAGCTGGGTGTGTAGATTACTTGATTGATAGCAAGTTTCTGTAGCAATGTTTCATAACCTGCAACTGGTGTGGTAGGGAGCAGTGGATGGGTAGGGAGGATTTGGCAGTTGGTGTTACGCCTCCTCCCACTGCATTCTGTTCTGAGTATGACAGAGTACAAAGAGGGCACAAGAGGTGCTGCGTAGCCAGGATTCTGTAGTGGCTAGGAAGTGGAGTCATGGATTTTAATGGCATGTGCTCCCAGTGAGCAAGCATTTATGAGGGGTGTAAGCAATTTCTTCAAATATTTTTCCTACTGGAGATTACTACATTGCACCGGAAAATTGCACTGTGGGGACACCTTGCAGCCCCCTCAATTCCTTAACCCCACATATAAATTGCACACATACCATTTGCCCTACTTTTTTCAGTGGCATAGTCTGAAATCACACGGGGGGAATTGGCATTCGAAGAAATCTACAGTAACAATAGGAGTGCACATTTGAGACATCCCAAGGGGGGGGGGGGGTCGTTGATGGTCACGGGTATAGTGAGGTGCTGGAGGGGGTAGTTTGTGCAGGAGGGTTGTCAACTTCTGGATTTACCTGTATTGGGGCACAAGGGACCTGGCAGAAGTGGGATGCGTGCACTTGATCGGTAGCCTAGTTTGCCCAGTTTAGTGCAACCATTCCAGCAGGGGGCGGGTCCGCTCAGGGTGTTTACCCCCATGTCGTAGGGCATCTGCTTCCTGGGCATCCGAAAGCCTTGTTCGGAAGAGGTTGGTGAGTTTGGGCATTGGTGGAAGGTTTGTGCCAGCTGGCTAGGATCCCCGTGTAGTAAGGGCAGGTTACGCGTTAGTGATGTGGCACAGCGAGTAGCGCTCAGAGCTGAGGGTAGGAAGGGCATAGGACTTCGGAGAGGCACAGGGTAGAATCATGGTCTGTGGTGCTGTCAGTGAAGGTTCCATGGGCAGCAAGTAACCGGCAGGCTAGGTTCACAGATGGTGCATAAAATCTTGTTGGGGAGGCATCCGAGCCTTTGGGGTGCGTGGAGTTGCATTGCTAGGTGCAGTTGTCTTGGTGGTGTTTCGACAAGATGCTGTTGGCAAGAATGGAGCGAGTTATACAAAAGGGTAGGTGAAAGACTTGTGGGCAATTGATGTAGGGTAGGAGTTTGATCCGCCCTTATGAGCGCTTGGGGCAGGAGTATATAGAGCACAGCACTCGGGGGTAATGCAGGGGCAGACGCCTCGGGAAACCAATCCTCTTGGTGAGGGACGGGTGCATCAGGCATGGCAGGGAGGTATTTGGTTGGAGCTTTTGATGTCTCGGGCATGGGGGGCAGACGTGGTGGTGGTGCCGCTTGCATGGTAGGTGGGCGTAGTGGAGTGAGAAAGGGACTTGCAGGAGCGGCGGTACATAACAGTTGAATACGGCAAATAAAGTACGCTTTTTGCAGGATGAGATGGAGTACTTACCTTCACCCGGTGAACAAGGAGGGGAGCCAGTCCAGTAGGCGGCGCTATATTGGCCAAGGAGTCTGCCGCGGCTTAAATCGACACGGAACTTGGTGTGGCGAGGATTTGGAGCCGCACGGCACACCATGGCGGAATAGTGGGCCCTTTCCTCCCGGCCCAGACAGGATATAGCAGACTTCCCCCAGTTGCGTGGCTGATGGTTTCAAACATCTTCCGTTCAACCTGAGAAACTACATCCCATGCTACTCCACGCGTTTAAAACCAATTTGCGGTCTGAAGTTCTCTTCAAAGAAATCACAACAAAAGGGTCAACCCTTGCTCAACAGGTTAGGGAGAGCTTGGCAGCGGCCGTCACAATGGCAACTTAATTAACATGGCCTATGTAAGGCGGGTGTTGCTGGGGAAACGAAAATGCCCACCATACAGGGAGGGGGCATCAAGAGTTGAAACACATGGTAGCTTCGAAGCCCTGTGCAAACCCGTCCGCAGTGCAATCACATGGCTTCAGGAGACTGCAGACAACACTACCAACAGACCCGACCCCCCCAACACGTACTCGGGCGATACAAAAAAAAGGCACCCCGCCATGAAACCTAGGGCGACAGAAAAGGGTAGTCAGAAACACAAAGCAGCAGGCGGCACCACCTGCGTAGAATATTAAGTTACAGGTTCCAGATACAACCAAAGATCAACTGTAGGGATAGTAAATGTATAAAAGCACAGAACAAGCAGGTACTGTAGGAATTTAGCACAATTGACCATGATAGGGGGTCTGTTGAACATATACATTGGAACTGGAACGCAGCAGTGAAGTTAGCATGGGAACAGAAATGGTAGTATCATGAATGTTGGATAACCCCAGAGGCTGGAGAGAAAACCACGTGTCCTGGGGGGGCGCGCAGTCGGGTGATGAGCCCAGGCAGAGAAAAGTCGTGAGCCTGCACCTTCAGACTATTGGGGGTGGGAAACGGTTAAAGCCCATTGCAGTAAGGCGCCGAGCTAAACCACAATGGCATTGAAGGTGGGGGGGAGACAGCACGCTGTGGACTGGCGACTAGCAGTGGGCTTGGAGGGGGTTAGCTGTCCTGATCTGCCCTCAGACTGCAAACACATAAGTGTCAGACGACCTGTCGTCCACCTACCGGCGTTTTGAGGGAATGACTCCTACGTCGTAACTTCCGCCCCCCATTCCCAGTCCTCAACCAATTAAAGCATGGGCGGATGGGTTTTTGAGAGCAGGGCTGCTAAAAACCTCCATACCTAAAGTGTTAAGGCGTTTGGGTGTCGTGCTCACGAGGCCAGCGGATTGGACATGGATTGTCATTTTAGATGGCAATACATTACAAGCAGGATGTGGGTGATTGAGAAATGGCACGGGGCACTACTGGGCGCTGGCTGTATCCATTGACAGGAACCACTAGTTCAGGCTAAAAAAGACCAAGGTTATACAGCCGAAAATTGGGCCTGGGGCAAGAGTAGGCGTTTGCCACACATGCAGTAGGCCTACCTAAAATTTTGTGTTAGTTGCCCAGTAGAAAACCCCAACGGTATCGCATTCCCTTAAAGTGCAGACATCCAATGTTGCCACAAGCAGCGGGCAATGGGCGCGGCACGCTAGTTCCCCAAAACATTCAGTGTAACACATACTGCACTAGGCTACAACAGGATGCATGGATAATGTACAGGCAATTCCTGAAACCTATCGAAGAGCTTCGAAATGAATAATACTACAAGGCAGATGTGATATTGGGTTGGAAGGCAACTGCGCAAGGACTGCCTGCCCTTTATGTGTACGTTAAACTTAATACCTGGGCAGCGGTAGTGCTCTTAAAAGCTAAAGCCACTTTAGAAATGTGGTGTTTATGGCCATGACGATTTGGGCAACCTAAAAAAGAAAGGTACGATTAACCGCTCTGACCTACAGGGATTTTCTTGGGAACCCACTTCAAGCCAGTCTCTGGTAACCCAAAAAAATACCTGTCCCGTTTGAACGGGACAGCAATTACATTTTACCATCTGCCACTTCCCACAACTGCAAACATTCCGATGTGCTATAAGAAACAATTCTTTTATTGCCAGACATCAATTCTGAGACTCCTCCTGCCCGCCCACAGAATGAATGCAATTTCACACAGAACATGCGTTTTAGGATTGGAAAGTGTGCAGAAATAGAAACCAATATATCTAGAACAGAAAGGCCCCATTCAATATTCGTAACCAGGCTCCGTCAGCGGGTGACCAAATATATCTATACACCCACCCACAATACCCATCCCAATACCATGTAATCCAGCCCCCAAAAACTCAAACTTGATGAAAATAGAGGCAATACTGTGCTAAGAAAGGAGTTTAATGTTTTTGAAGGTCAAGAAAAGAAATGTACATTGTTCATGTCACCTCACTTAGCCATTAACAAAGACTCCCGGCACCATTTAACTTGTCACAATTGCCACTCTATAGCTAGGACTTAAAACTCTTAGGTTGTTGTCTCAATACTGGAAAACGTAGTTCAAGTCTCTGGTGGAGAGCGTAAGATTAACACCTGCGTGGCATTAAGGGGGCTGAGGTTGTACACGATGGTAAATTAAATCGTTTCGGACATGGGGGTCCACAACCTCAACAAAAGGTCAATCAATGAAATGTAACACCTGCTGAGCACCAACAATAAATCGACCAGTGCTCTCTCGGGATGCAGGAGCGTTATCTTTTTTTTAAAGTTAAAGTTCTATCCTAAAGCAAAATGGTCAAACCGCGAACAAGAAAACTTGGCCTGGTGTGCCGAATACATATGCTGGAGGTTATGCACATACACGCAGGTACGTGTTCGGCGCGAATAGACACCGCATGCCCAATTGCTCCCACCCTATAAACTCCATAGCAGAAAAAAAACAACAGCCAGCAAAATACATTGTTAAAAATATATTTCCAAACAAAACATTTAGCTGCGCCAACAGTCACTTCCAATTAAGACCTACAAACCCTTCCATACTTTACCAAGTTGAACCAATAAAGAAACAAAACACTATTACCCTCCCTTTCCCAAACATTGCAGGACTTCGTAGATAATCCTTGTAAACCCTCCCACCCCCCAACAAAAACTAATGCATTAAAAAAAAAAGTATTTTTATTTAAAAAGGGAAAGGAAATTTCAGACACTTTTACTCCACCAGGTCTGGAATGTAAATTCCAATCAGGCGCTCATGTCACATGTAAAAGAAAAGTCCGGGCAGCTGGATCAATAGGGCCTGAATGGAGAAGAGTAACGGGGTGAGCCACGGCTTTGGTATGGAGAATCGCGACTCCTCGAGCCAGATCGTGACCGCGAGTAGCCATAGCTGGTGCTTCTCTCCGGGCACACACGAATATAGGCAGTTTCACCCTGAAAATAAACGGAAGAGAAAAATCCTCAGTGGAAGTGTACAATAGACGCATGGTTACGTAGATGGGAAATAAACCAGCAAAACCATCAATAAACCGCAGCTAGCTACATGGAAACAGTACATGTGGCAAACAATGCATCGCCACTATGAAATATATGAAGGTTGCAACGTGCCCAGCTTCCATGGCTGGTAGTTCACCATGTAGTTTACCAAGTGTTCATTCAGGCTGGACAGCCATACATATCGAAACTACCCCCCCCCCGCCCCATGTACACGTAAAAGTCAAAACATGCAGTTACACCACTACCTCCCCGCGCTACACGGTTTGAGAATCGCGCATCCTGTAAGTTAAGGGGATGAGGAACAAACCTAGCAAACGTGCAGGAAGGTTGATGCCGTGTGTATATGGTAACAAAGTTGTTCGCAAATAAAACTCACCTCGTGGGATCGAAATTTCGTGTCGTCCAGTTTACGCAGTGCATACTCCATATCTTCCTTGCGGAGAAACTCGACGACTCCCATCCCATCTTTCTGCACATCCGCATAGCAGACATCGCCGGCTTCACGCATATGATCCTTGAGATCCTGCCAACTCCCAGAAGGGGGAAGTCCTGGGGAAGCGAACACAGATGAAAATTAACTCCACACTAGCGAATTGCAAAAGGGTGAATGAACAGAGGAGCGAGATCCTGCAACTATCTCGAAATAGTCGCACCCGGAGATCTTACCTGAAACAAGCACTCTGTATTCGGATCGTCTCGAAGGGGGGCCATTCCTTCCACGGGGTCCACCCCCGCCGATGCCGCCGCGACCTCGAGCGGCCCGGGGGAATTCCACACGCAGCCTGCAGTGGCCATAGTCGTAGCCGTTCCTTCCGTAGACCGCATCTTCTGCGTCTCTGTGGGGCGAAAACATTCACACAATTTGATAACAGGACCGTCGGGGAAATCAGCATTTGGTGCTTCAACATAACATAGGAAACGGTTATAACTTGGCAGCCGTGGCTTTATTCCTCAGATCTACAGTGCTGGTAAACCGGAACCATTCAAAAGCTGCTGAGTTTGAGTTTTCAGCGTGTTTTTTCCACATTGAGCTAGTTTCCCGCCCGGATGATAAGGCGACCGTGCCATCCGCCCTCCCTGTAAGGCTTCCCCCAAATCCTGGATACAGCATTTCCCGCCTAAATCCGGTCCCGGATTCCATCCTCAGATATTCACAGTATTTCATGCGTTCGTGCCATCGCTGGGAAGCTACTGTTTCCGAGCTTCAGCTGGGGGGAATGGATTTTTTTTATATCAGTCAAGGGGGCGTCCTCTTACCTGGGGTCTTCGAAGCGCACGAAGGCGAATGGCACTAGGCCACGCTGGTTCTTAAGCTCGATGTCACGGATGCGCCCATATTTGTAAAACAGGTCTTCCACGTCCTTTTCGCGCACGTCGGCTGGCAAGTTACCGACGTAAATGCGGCCATCCTTCTCCCGGTCCCGAGAGCCGCCAGGCCCTGCCGAGTCCCTGTCGCCCCATCCACCAAAGCCAGCCATTCTCTTTACTGGGGTTGCGGCCTGTTCGCTACGACTCGCCGACGCCTGGCTGCTGGATGTCACGGGGCTGATGGCTTTCCGGGGGCTGGGTGTAATGCCTGACCGGACTCTCCTCAGCCTTTTTATTCCGGGCTGGGCCTGCTTTGTTCTTTCCACCCGGCCCGCGCTGCCGCTCCCGCTCTCTTCCCTCGCTTGTTGCAGACAGACAGGCCGCAGCTCAAGCGCGGGGCATTGTGGGGAAATATCCCACCATAGAGCCGAAACTGGCTTCCTAGAGCGCCCATTCCCGCGCCCTCTAGTGACGCGAGAAGTCCGCCATTTTAAGAATGCCTTCTCTCGGCACAGAGAGCAAATGGCGTAACCGATATATGTGTAAAACAGACGTTACAGCCGCCCGTTAAATGTAGTGTTCTATAAATACGAGTCCATGTCGCAAAGTTTAGCTCCACCTTGAAAGGAAAATACAACTGGGAGCGTGGTGGTTTATTTGCAATGTGCTATTTAATTTGGTGGTTTTTAAATTATGTCCCTTAATGCTGGGCTTTGTACTATTTTGCAGCCCCTGGAATTTCCTTGGGTGAAGTGAGAGTTAATATGTATGCTTCTGTTATTTACCAAGAAGCAGCAGTGAATGAAAATACGTTTTAAATATAAAATATTATTTCAATGTAAAAACATGGCAAATGATATTACCATTAGAACTAGATGAAATTCTTAAGACTTAGGGCTCAGCAATCTGCCATCTTGGGAAGGGAGTAGTAGTTTCACGCTTTCAAAATGGCGACGCACACACACGATGATAAAGGATCTGGGCGTTCCGTGGAAGATCGGTATACGTGCTTATGTTTGGAAATAGATGTTTCGTTTGTTTGAAGTTCAAATATTTTTATTAAGACTCTGATTATGTTCAACTCTTCTCGAGCAGCCAAAAAAAGAACACATTACAACCATAACGCAAATATTTAAACTACAATTTCCATGAAGTAAGCACATTTTGTAGTTTGTTGTTAATTGGTTCCTGATCCCATCTAATCTATTATGTTCAATCACAATTAGAGTGGCCGATTTTACAAAATGGTTTTGCAGGGCACACTTTAGAAGTGGTAGCGAATACGTGGGGGCTCCGGGGCCCATGTCCCCACTTAGAGAATGCGTTCGGGCTGAGCCCTGTCTGGGGCCGGCTTGGAGAGAAAATGCAAAATGTCTCTCTCTCCAGCCCGGTCTGTGTGTGTGTATCACACAGCTCTCTCCACCTTTCCAAACCTTAACTTCACCATGCAGGTATAAACGCACACACCATGAAACAAACACTTGGTTCCATAGCTCTCAACCATGTGTGTCACAAAGGCGGGTGTAATCACCCGATTTTGTTTTTGGCGGGTGAGACGCCCATTGGAATGAATGGGCTTGCAGGAGGCTTGGCGGGTGAGTCAGCCCTTCACAAGGCGGGTGACACCCGCCAAAACCGTGTGAGTTGAGAGCTATGTGGTTCTTGCCTGGTATATTTAAATCTCGGGGACACATTATTATGACGCCCAGCCCCAGAGAGCTGTAGTTTGCAAGCTGCGGCTATTGGCTTCAGCCAGGGGTGGACTGGGAACCAAAAGAGGCCCTGGAAATAATGTTCAAAGTGGCCCCAAATTACACATTTTCGGCAAGCCAAAACCTTTTCTTATGGGACCATTTGGAAATGCCACACAAAGGCCCAGGGTGCAGGTGGGCCTACCAGGAAATCTCCAGAGTTCCCTATAGACCAGCCCAGCCCTGGCTTCAGCCAGGTCAGGACAGTACTATGAAAAGAAAAAAAACCCAAAAAAGCAAAGCACATTCTTTATTTTGCGTGGCAACGTTAAAGGGTGACTGTGACAATTTGCAAATTGCACGTGCTGTACAGTCATTGTAGTGCACTGACTTTGCAAATGCAGACGGCAGTGGCTTGAAGGCTGTGTCTGGGCTGGCTGCAGTTTGCGAGCCTGGGATAGGAGGAGGTGGAGTTTGCCAGGGCCCAGGCTGCTACTTCTACAATATTCCAGACCCATGTGAAGACATTAGCGCAGCTAGCAGCCTGAACCATTTCGCACCCCGGATTGGAGTCCTGCCCTGCGGGCATAGCTCTCAACCATTTGTGTTGCAAAGGCGGGTGAAAACACCCGATTTTATTTTTGGCGGGTGAGAGGCCCATTGAAACGAATGGGCGTGCAGGAGGCCTGGCGGGTGATACAGCTGTTTACAAGGCGGGTGACACCCGCCAAAAGCGCGTGAGTTGAGAGCTATGCCTGCGGGTGTTGGTTTGCAACTTCGTTCCATTGGCCTTTGCCAGTCCGATTTATTGGTGCCAGTCGGACAGTGCCACTGCCCTGTGCCCTGCCTAGACTGTATTCGGAATCTGGTGGTTGGGAGAGAGACCGCGCCTCACCTACCTAGCCTGCTCTGCCTCTGCGGTGCCATTGTATTACTACGCCATTTCTGCGTAAGAGATCGTGTAAGTAAGTACTCATTTTGAATCCACCACTGCCAGAGTGCCCGGTACTAAATTGGCAAATGCACTGTGAGTTGCTGATTACTTGTTGTCTATAAGTGGGTTTTGTTCAAGAAGATTGGGCGTTGTTTAGTAAAAACCTCTTCATTCGGAAACGCATGGCCTTTTATTGCTGATTAAATTAATGCAGTCTCGAAATTTCAATGGCATGTTTTTATATGCTCTGAGTTCTGCATCCTTATCCACACCCACAGCACTTGAATCCACGTGAGCCTCATTTTAGATTTAAAATGTACTAAAGTCAGAACATGACAGTACGCAATTCTTTCAAATACGTTATCCAGTAGCATTAAGGCTGTTTGCTTTCAGTGTGCAAAGCTTTTCTTTACAATTGTGTGAATTAAAAGACTGTTGAATTGTGAAGGCACTTTGTAAATAGACTGTCACTTGAACCTCTCTCTGTACATGCCTTTATTATTTAATCTTCTCAGCACACTCTACGCTGCTCTGTGAAAAAGAAAACCATGAAAAACGTACCATTTAGCAAGGTTCATTGTTTTGAAAAATACAAAATGTGTACTAGGTCACGTTCATAACCCCTGGAAGATGAGATGCGGCTGTCATCTCTGTTTTTTTTTATCATAGAAATTAATGGGTTTTCTTATTACTTTGAAGTAATAATGATGCATGCTTATTATACATTTATTTACGAATCCCATTTAATATGTTCACATCGGGCTTCATGTTTAAAAAAATAACCTACACTCTTCCCAATAATTTAGAATTATATTTGAATACATTAGGGCACATGTACATTTTATTAGCGCTTAAGGAAATCCAAAAGAAAGCAGGCCTATTCCAAAATAGAAATCCTATACAACATGTAGCCATGGTTACCCACTACGCAAAAAAAGTTATCAGAATGAACTCCTTTACAAGCACATATTCCAAACCATTAATATATATGCATTTGTTTTATTATTGAAAGGGTCTGGACTCCACAAAAAGACCTGGCTGAGGTGTGTGCCCCAGATGCCCCACAACGCTTCCAAACACTGTAAAAGTGTTTCAAATGGAAACGTTTGTGGACTCAGTGCTGCAGCCCCCTTCCTCCTTGCCCCTCTCTTCCCCAGCCCAATCCCGCCTCACAACCCTCCCCCTGCACCATGATTGGTGTCTTGGCCACATATCATGAACCCTCCCAGGGCAGCCCTCTGCCCGGCAGCCTCCGTGGCTACGGGCCCCAAGGCCAAGGGCGGCTCCAACATTGTCGGCTCCAAGATGTGTCTGCAGGTGCCCGCAGGGGACGCCAAGGAAGCCAGCAGTCGACAGACACCAACAAAAACTGTGAGTGTGGCATGGGTGGGGAGTGGAGCAATTACTCTACTCCAGAAAACCATTGCCACTCTATCTTACCTCCCAATGACATAGAGTGCCATAATATTAGCATGCCCATACTTAGATAGAATTGTGGACATTAGCCTGCGTCGCATCTGGATAGGTTTTTGATTGAAGGATAGCATGCCCGCGCCCAGATGAAACTTGAAGGTTAGCATGTGCCACACTTAGAACTGTGAACACCAGCCTGCGCCGCTCTTGGATAGGATTTTGAATGTTAGCACGCCCACACCTAGATAGAACTCTGAACATTGGCCTGCGCCGCTTCTAGATAAGACTGTGAAGGCCAACAAGTGCCACACTTAGAGAAAACTGTGATTGTTAGCATGCTAAAGGTCAGGTAACCCACTAGCCAATATAACCTCAAACTCAGCATACTTATCTCACTCAAAAACTTACACAACCATCTCTCGCACCACAAGCCACACGCACTTCACAACACTGCAACAACACATAAACCGGAGCAACAGCACACGCGGACTGACACAGATCCAATACCTGCACCAAAGCTCAGTATCTGGTGTATACCGAGCTGAAGCTGCCAACAGAACACCGCTCCTCTCACTATCCTACTCCCTCTTCACCTTACTAACCCATTGTCATGATGCCTACCCCCGGGCATCCGGATCAAGCCCATCAGCCCCGGGAGCAGGCATCCAGACATTTACAAAAACCCCAGCCGCCCCAACTAGGGGCTGTCTGGGTTCAGTCCTGGCGCCGTAGGCACCAGGCTCATAATAAAGAATACGCTGTCCCTCTGTTTGTCATGATACCGCGAACACTGGCTCCAATAATGAGACAGAAATCAAAGGTCATAATAGTGACTCCCGAATGGAGAGGTCAGGCTTGGTTCCCTGACCTGTTAGATATATCGTACGATATACCAATCTTATTACCACAGATGGAAGATGTTGTGTGGGGACCAGCAAAAGAGTTACACCCCTTGGTTCTGTGAGAACCCGGAGGGTGTCTCACCCGCTGGTCCCGAGGGATCTCTCTCTCAAGTGGCCAGGGCACAGCCATCGCCTTTAGATCCAGACTCTGGGGGTGGACCAGTGCGGGAGGATCCCCTGGGTGAGGGGTCTTATGGTAGTGGGGGTGAGGCAGCCGATGGTGAGACGCGGTATTCCCCCATTTTATGTTCACCTAACCCTTCCTATTTTTTATGATTCTCCGAGGTCCCAACTCCCCCCACCGTTTTTACACAAACTCGGGGCAGAGGAATAGGGTGACTAAGAGTAACAAGACCATCTCTCATTCACCGTACTGGACATGTCACGCTAATCAGGTCAGGCAAAGTCAGGCACTTCACTTTAAGTGCGTACACCTGATACCAATTAGCTCTTCTCACACGGATAAAAGACAGAACCTAGAGACACACTCTGAGCAAGGCGGAACGCCGAGTACGAGCAGAACTTCCGGGATGAAGGCAAACCTACTGGAGCAGAGCGATGAACCAAGGGACAAGAGCAGTGGGTCAAAAACCCCAAGAATTCCCTACTGGAGCCTCCGACAGGCTGCAAAACACACATGCAAGACAGATCCCACATCGGAAGGGTGCATTGTGTTTCAAGGATGCCAGCGACCCTCCCGGGTGAACAGCAAAGTTGGGGAGGCAAGGCCAAGCCCGTGGTACTAACCTTGACTCGTGAATGGGAAATCGTAAAACCAAGAAAGAAACACACACAACCGGTGAGTTGGCAAGCAACCTGAGAGACCGGAGTGTGTTAAAGAAAGTTTGAAGTGGCAACATCATATCGCAAGTGAAGGCTGCACACATCTCGACGAGACACGAAGAAAGGCAGACCTGTGAATGAAAATTTGAAGTAAGGACAGCTATGAAAGCAGAAATGCTGAGCAACGGAGTGGTCTGGCGAAAGGAAGTAGCCCACTCGAAAGTCTAAGTGAGAGGTACATTGTAACAATGTGAATGAGCCACGCACATTCGAAAGTCTTCGACATCCAAAAGTGGCCTGAGCACGACTGAGGGAGACCTGAAGTGGAACAAGCTTAGGGAAGAGTGGCCCTTTGCAGGTTTTGTTGAACTTTGTTCTGAAGAGATCTGAGCCCAACAGAGGGGGACCCATGTGAACTTTGTTGTGAAAGGTTTGTGCCCGACAGGGGGAACCACGTGAACTGTGTTTTGAAGAAGTATGAGCCCGTCAGAGGTGGACCCATGTGAACTGTGTTTTGAAGAGGTCTGAGCCCGACAGAGGGGGGCCTACGTGAACTTTTTGTTGAAACATTGCATTATGGAAGTGGAAAGAGAGACTTTAATGTGGAAGGCCAGGCGGAACTGTTTATTGTGTTGAAAACTGAGCCAGAGTGTGTCATCCTGCCTACAAGGACCGCCTTACTCTGTGTGACCTAATGTGGGGAGGAGAGCTAATTCAGCTACATTTATTATTTTGAACACTGATTTTTCCTTTGCATACATTTCTCCTTTACACACAATTTTGTATAAGGGATAGAGCAGGGTTATAGGTGAAAGGATCAAATCAAAAGGATCGAAATGCAATAGTTTCGAGTCAAAAGGACCGGGAAAAAAAAGGCTGAATTTTTTTAATTTTATTTTTTAAACGGAAACCAAAAAATATATATATATTTTAAAAAAGGTATTCAACCTTTTTTTTCTCCATCCTTTTGACTCACAACTATTGTATTAGATCCTTTTGTTTTCGATCCTTTGACAGGACACCATAGGGTAGGCATTAGGTTTTTGTTAGCAAAGGCCATTTTGATTTGACAGACTCCACTAGGACTGTTTTGTTTATCATGTGATGGTCGGGACTACTCCCATCTTAGTTATAGGGCAAAGTAGGAGTTTTTCCAACCCCAGAAACGTATTTGTTGAGGAACCTTTAAAATAATAAAAAAAGAATTTGAAAAAAATACATTTGTACCTATTGTTTCAGTGTCATACTTGTGATACATGCCTCCCCTACAGTTCAGATAGGGATTCTGAGCCTATTAGCGTGGACGATTTCAGGAGACCCCAGACTAAACCAGGAGAATCTATGCTCCCAGAAACAAAAAAGCCTATAAAGGTGCATGGTCTAAATGGCATAATTGGTGCATGGAGAGGAACGTGCATCCCGTTCGAACAGATGTAGTTCAGGTAGTGGGGTTTTTTAGCCAACCAGGCAGCTCAAGGTAGAGCATACCGAACAATCAACACATATCGTTCAGTTATTTTGGTTGGACATGAGAGGGTTGGGGTAACCCTTTAGGAGAGCACCCACTTGTGTGTAGGTTGATCAAGGGAATAAAAAGCATGAAACCACCAGCTCCTAAATATTCATGTCTATGGAACGTTAACAAAGTGCTGAGGTTGTTCGAGGAATGGCCTGACAATGAATACTTAGCAAGAAAGGTTCTGTTGGCAAAACTGACTACCCTACTATGCTTAATTTCATGCAAGAGGGCTTCAGATGTCAGAGCTGTAGAGGTGAACAGAAAGTCCTTTTGACCAACAATCGTAGCCTTCCATATAACGAGAAGGCCTAAGACAGGGATCAAGACGGATGATTACGCAGCATTTCCAGATCGACCTAAACTATGTCCGGTCAGATGTCTGAAGGCATATCAAAATATATCAGCCCAATTCAGACCCGCTGGGGAGTCTCAGTTGTTAATAGCTGTGAGGAAGCCTTTCACACCAGTGTCTATGACTACCCTGGCAAGATGGGTAAAATGGTGTATGAATCAGGCTGGCATAGATGTAGAACAATACGTAACACATTCAGTTAGGGCTGCCATGGCGTCCAAAGTATTCAAGATGGGGGCACGCTTGGAAGACATTTTGAAAGCAGCTGACTGGTCGAACATGTCGACTTTTAAGAATTTTTATTTTTCGACCAATCGACCAGGTGTTAACGTTGGTGGTGAGTAAGCTTTAACAAGCATAATCCGAGCCTCCGGGTCGTGACATAGAATACAGATTTTCAATACTATCGTGATAGAACGTCATGATTCTGTTAAAGACATAGGGCCTCATTACGGCCATGGCGCTCCCGTAATGAAGGGTGCCGGTACGGGACCAGCACCCTTCATTACGGGATGCCCTATTACAGGGTTCCCTTGCAGGACCCGGTAAGGACGCCTGGTAAAACCAGGCGTCCTTAGCGGGTCCCGCGAGGGGACCAGGGAGCTAATAACGGGCCCGATATTAACGGGCCCATTATTAGCTCCCTCCCCATTCCCATTGAACCCTATGGGGGCTCTAATGGGTATGGGTTTTTCCAATGAGGACTTACCGGTTCCTCCATGGTTGGAATAGCCCGGTAAATCCTCATTGGAGGAACCCGGTACTGGAACCCGGTATGGAGGTAGCCATGCCCTTATTAAGGGCATGGCTACCTCCATACTCGTAATGAGGCCCATAGATGCAAAGGATTATCCCACCCTAACGATCGCAAAGATAGACTGTCATGGCTTGAATGGGGAAGGCAGATTATGTTGAAGATTATTTTGAAGCATTGATTACATGTCTGATATGTATTTTAATGCAATTGCCCACCCAGTCAATGGCGGGTTTCAATAGTACTGTTTATGTCTTGGCAGGTGCAGAGCCCAAAGCGCCAGGAACATGAAAGCTAGGAGATATTTTGTTTATGTTCAAGCGTTAACCGGTTGGGACGTAAGTTTTAGTTATGGATCAACTAAAGAAAGATGATGAAAGTAGGAAGTCAGTGGAACATATATCAGATTAAGGATTGTGATTGGACATAATAAGTCAGATGGGATCAGGAACCAATTAACAGCAAACTACAACATTCACTTAATTCATGTGAATTGTAGTTATTTTGAATGTTTGTGTTATGGTTGTAATGTGTTTTTTTTAGTAGCTGCTCGAGAAATAAACAGTTGAGTTGAGCATAATCCTTTGCTTCTGTGTCTTTAATAGAATCATGACTTTATATTACAACAGTATTGAAAATCTGTATTTTTCAACAGAGATTTCAGTAGTCATTAAACCTCTATTCTATTACCAAAGCACTCACAGAGGGAAACAGAAGGTCATAAATTAAATGACAAGACAACATAAGTAAGGGACAAGACTACAGTTACGCAGGAGGAGCCACAACATACGATTAAAATGCATGGAATGAACTGAAGAACATTTTTTGTTACAAAAGCATTCACAAAATTATTTATTTGTGCGGTTGCGCTCCTCTGCTTAGCAAAAATGGAGGGTACAAGGGAATGTAATGTTGCTACTGAGAAGCGGCTAAGAGAAAGATGTGAAGAAAGGACAAAAGTTAGAGTGGAAAGGAAGGAGAAAGGATCCCATCTTCAGTGAACTACTGAGTGGTTCACTACTGATTGTGAGAGGATTTTTCTGTGGTGGTGAAGGTGTGTGTGTAATATAGTAGGGTATCTGTAGTGCATTGGATCTGATGAGTGAAGCTCGAAGATCCCTGTGGCAGATGCGCCAAGGGGAGCAGCATTGGAAGGGTTGTGCAGGGGGAGCGGTTAGGGGAATCCAGCCAGGATTGGTAACAGCATAGATTAAGTGCTAGATGGGACTGTCAGGGGGTCTCTGAAAATGACTCTGTGAGAAATCTGAAGGTGTCTCCCTAGATAGTCCGTGAGGATCTGTCATCCAGGTGGCCAGAGCACGGCCATCGCTATTCGATCCAGTTCCTGTGGGTGGACCAGTAAGTGAGGATCACCTGGATGGGGGGTCCTCTGGGAGTGGGAGTGGACACTGACGGGTGAGACGCACTATCCCCCTTCCTTCAACACCTTTTCCCCATCTTTCCTTCATTTGATGGTCGACGCTTGCTCCCATCTTAGATTTAGGTTTAGATTAGGTGTTTTTCCAACCTGGAATCAGTTTAATAAACACCTTTGAATTGTGATCACTTGTATCTGTCTTTACTGTTGCCACTGTGAGTTCCTCACATATGTTGTCAGAGTGGGATGTGACTCAATTGAAACACATTGGGGAACGCTACAATTTCAAAAACTTTGTCAGAGAGCCTCTAACCCTTCCATCGCCACCAAGGAATCAATAGAGTTTGATATCTGCAGCAGTAGGGAAGCTGTTATACCCCCTGGGAAAAGAGTAATGATTCCTACAGACTTGGGGCCTCATCACGAGTTGGGCAGTATCCCGGCAGTATTACCGTCAGGATACCGCCCGCGCTAATAGTGTTACTGCCAGGATCAAATTTTTCTGGTGCATTTTCCCCAGCTTGCAGTTGGGGGTAAATGCTGCTAGACTCCAGATTAGGCGGACCCTTAAATGCAGCAGTAATAGCGTTGCTACCGCATTTAAGGACTACCGCCCAACTCGTGATGAGGCCCCTGTTCTTGATACCCCCTCTGGGGTGCTATATAAGATTAGTGGCAAAATCTGGCTTAGGATGGAAGTTTTGGATAGATGTCTTAGCGGGCATTATTGGCCCCGACATCTGGGGAGATGTGAAGGTTCTCTTACAGAATCATGGCGAAATCCCATTTTGAGGTACGCCGGTGTCTTGATATGGGCAAAATCTTCCTCGGGGCCAGCCCTTTGAGAGCAAAAAATACCCAATTCAGCCCAAAATACAGGTTCTATTGTGCTGAGCAGTGAACTCATGCTAGTGACAAATGACACCTTCAATAAGTTTTAGTATTTATTCTAAACAGTGAATTTCATATACATTTTGGGATTCAAGTTAGAGAAGATTACAAAGCACAAAACTTAGAGAAATGCAAAATATAGAGAAACATAGAACTTAGATAAACATAGAGAAACATAGAGTAACACAGTCTTACGCCCCTTCAATCAGCACTGGGAGACCCTGGCCCTCATAAGCTAGCTGTAACAAGCCCCGCTCAGAGGACAGCGCTGCTGGGTGCCGTCAGAGCTCCAATTCCGGGCACTTGATCTTGCTCGAACCAAGTCCACAGGACGATCTCCCACCTGAGTCATGTGAGCATGCATATTTTATAATCTCGTTCTGTTCGTCCATGACGCACAGTTCCAGAACTTTCCCTGTGCAAAATATAGGCTGGCTCATGGAAAAAACCCAACTCTGTTAATTTCCACTGTGCTCCTTCTTCTGAGCCCCTCCCTAGAGCCCATCTGCGCGAAAGCTCAGGAATGTCTTATCAGTGCCTTCCCAGAGAAAGGGAGATTAGTTTACAGGGCTACCGTTAGAGAGGCAGAATATTCTAAGGGAAGCCGAGATGTATTAACCCTATTAGAGCAAGCTCTAAAAGGCATGCACTCATAGTTTAGTGTTCATAGCGCTTAAGACTGGCTATCTAAGCGCTATATAGGTGCCATAATGTTCCAAACACTCCAATATTGTCTATTAGCTTACAGAGCAGGGGCCTTCGCCCTGCCTGTCTATCAACAATGCATAATGTGACCTATCACTCATACTAGGCCTGCATATTCCTTGTAGCTCACTACTGCATAATGGAAGTGCTACAACAGACTACTGTCAGCATTTTTGGCACATACTTTGAATACACTATTGGCTTTCAGCGGCTAATGCTGTCATCTAAAGCCCTGATTGGCAAAGTTGCAATTTTGTGTATCACTACATTCCACCCCTATTCAACGTGTGTGCGACAATGCTGACTAATACTCATCAATATAGTATTTAGTGCAGTGATAAAGACCTTGGGGCTTTGCAAGAGGTTTAAGCAAACTATCTTCTAGCGGTTAGTCAGCGTGGCATGCAAGGTAAAACACTACCTAAACAAAAAATGTACACAAAGTGAACAGTGACATATACCCTTGCCAAAACCTGGCCTACACAAAAATACCTGCACAAAGTGAACATGGACATTTACTCTAGCCAAAACCTGGCCTACACAACAATACCTAAATAATTATTGTATAGCTGATTGTCAGTTAAAAAGCAGCATGCAGTTAGAATGTCAAGGCAATCAAGTGTAGTCTAATCTACAATGCACTATTGCATTTATGTATGGTTACCAATTCTAAAACCTGGCATCCTTTCACTCTAAGGGCCTACCCTCCCCCTGATCCCAGGGCATTCAAACGTGACTATGGGCTGTGTGATTAGACACTTCCCCCATATATGTGGAACCCAACCAGAAACCATCTAATTTCGTGAACAAGGTGAACCCATGGGCACCAGGTTATCTAAATAAAAACAATTCTATTAATTTGCATCAAAGCATGGCATGTGTTATTCATGCAATCAAAAGCAAGCAATTTGATCCATATGTATGCTGGCAACTGTAGCTTTGTGTGCCAGTGTGTGGAGGATGGTCGCCCCCACCCAGTAAAAAGCCAACACCTGCTGATTAAACAATGTTTGCCATAAAATGCATCGTGTGTATTTAGCAGTCTTGTTGACCTGCCCTATGGCAGAAAAAATGTCTTCAGACCTAAAATTCTGCCATCTCCAGTGGTTGCCAATACTTGTAGCAGTGTTTGGCGTATCAATGGGCCCCACTATGCCAGAAGTTCTATAGCAGAGCTGGCATCAGAACCCATAGTGGCTAGCTTATTGTGCACAGTTTCTATGTCACAAGCATATAAAGCTCCTGTTACTCCCCGCTGCTCCTGCATTTAATGAATCTAGCTCCCTAGCTACGCGCACTCTAGTGATGGGCCATAGAAATGGACTCCATTTGTAGCAGCTTGGTAGTACTAAGGAAACATTGCCTCGTGATAAATCTATGTCTAAGTGTATCACTCTAATAATAGAGGTGTGCATTACCAGCCTACAATTTAAATGTTGCCTTACTACTGGAAAATCTAACATGTTCACAGTGTCTACCTATTGTGACTTGGAGAATACCCTTCTTCAAGTGGGATATCTACCATATACAATATTAGTTTTTGCTACAAACACCATACTACCATCCGGCAGTGGCTGTTTCATCACACCATTGTGTAAAATGCATTTAGTCAAATTATAGTCCATAAAATCTTGGCGAGAACACTCGCTGCAGTTCTTGGTCAGAAAAACATCACATTAAACAAATTAAACAAATCGTTGTATCCATTCACTGAAACATTTGGGCCTAGGACTTCATAGACACCAGTCATATGAGTCAGTGACAAAAGATGTCTGACAATGTGCCAGGCCAGTACGCTAGCAATTCCATGTGGATACTCATTTGTAGCGCTTTTCCAAAGAATTATTCCAAATGTCTACAATCAAAAGGTGACTCTTTGCATTAGTGTGCTGGAGACAGCTGTCCCCACAAAAACATGAAACTGGTTGGTTTAACAAAAACCGTGTCACACACTGTGTCATAAAATCAAATATCAAGTCAGTCATGGTTTCATTTACCTGCCTTAAGGCTGTAAAAGTATCCAGTGTTTCAAAAGTTACCATTTCAAATTGGAGCTCACACACTTGGCAGCATTACTTCAAATTAAGGATCTTAACCTACGCACAGGTGACTTTGATGTGCGCACTCATTTTATCTCAAAATAAATTACACTCCTGCTTGCATAATCCTGCTGCCCCAACAATTCATAAATCATTTTCCTGCCTACGTGCAACGTAGAAGTTTTTTTTTTCAAAAAGCAAAACATCTCTGGTTAAAGCAATTCAGTTGGAAGAGCAAAACCATTTCGTTTTTTCAAATTCATCTCAAAAAGTGCATTTAAAAACCATTTTTCAATGTGTTAGCATTCAAGTGCTGTGTCACACAGCTGTTTGTGGTGCATGATGTCACAGTCCACAACTCATTGTCCACAGTCCTTTAAACAAGAAAGGCAAGACATGTCAATTAAGTTATTTCCAGCAACTGAATCATTTGAATGTGCAGCATCAAATATTTGATAACTAGCCAAGTCTGCACCGTGCCAGTTCAGCAAAAGTTATTACTCTGTTGGACACCTTTCGCAGGTTGCAGAACAAATGTCCTCACACGTCATGCATGTTAGCAGCATTGAGTGCGGTGCAGGACATTTCAATGTTCATATATTTCATCATGCAGTGACTCGCTTTCTCTGAGAATGCGTCTGCTTGACTGATCAGTGTCACCCGCAAATTGCACACATCTACTTCAATAATGGCACGCAACTGTCTTGCTTTTTTGCCTAGGCAAAATACAAACAGAAATGTTAGGATTTCATCAAAAGTACAATGTCAGCGTTATCCACCCCTTCCCTTAACACCACCCCCACCTTCAGAAGTCTCATCAGGTAACTACACACTTTATCATTGCTACTGCAATTATTTGTCACCATTCTGAATGTTTCTGGGGGCTTATTTACACTCAACCATACGGGGTGTAACTGCCTAATCACAAACTCATTTGTGCAATGCGATCATAGTTTGTCAATGGTACCTCAGACTGATCTGTGCTTTTACAAAAGCCATATAATAAGTACCCAGGTCGCACAATGCTTTTCTTTGTCACCAGAGCGATCACGAATGCCAGGCGCCAACTTGCTTCCAGTGTCTCATGATCTTTATTTAGGTTGCCCTGCTGGCATCACTCCATATTTCAAAGGTAAAGTCTTTCAGTCCCATATCGCCTGCAGTTGCATAAGCAGCTTTGTTTATTTTTTCTCCATACAGCTAGTGTCTTCCAAGCCTCTGTTTTTTTCACTTATCATTTTCTCAAAGGGTGTTTGCTGATTTCTTGGCCCACCCCTTTGAGCGCGATAGTCTAAGTCAGTTTCTTTTGTTGCTTCAACAAATCATTCATTCTTGCACTAAGCCATGAGGCTTCTGGATCATGGCTAATGTGCAGTGTTCATGTTATACTCCAAAGCCCCGCTCTGCATGTTTTCTCTTGCAAAACGGCTAAGAGCTTTTGTCAGTTTTGCTTCCATCTGGAATGCCATAATGTCTTTGTCAGTTACTCCAGCCCTGGCAATGTAGCTTGCATTTTTCCAACTGTGTATTCTCACTTTTCAAAGCGCCTAGAGGTTTCTTCTCCAGTGCACAGCGCTTTACTTCAGTTCACATCACATGGAGCACTGGAATGCAGCTTGCACAGCAATGTCGCTTCACTTCACATCACATCACATGGTGCATGGGAATGCAGCTTGCACGGCAATGTCTCTTGAAATGGGCAGCTGTCTTTTCTTAGCCCATTCACAGATGCACAGGTTCCCTAAATGTTCAGATGTGATGTGCCCATCTGCCATTCTCCGTGCAGTGTTTGTTTTCCTTCCAGTGTTGATACTGGGCAAATTCTTTACTTCTGCAAGCTCTGTTATTGCATGCTGTTAGAAAGCATGCGTACATCAGCATGTATACGGTAGATTGTGCTCTTTTTATTTTCTCACTCACAGCAATTATTGCCTTCGGTTCTGTTTCAGCATTTCTGTCTTTGCCCCCCCCTCCTCAGTTTTTTGCTCACACTGACGGTGTCTCTCACAGGGGATGGAATGCAGGAATGTCATTGTTTATCTTTCATGTGCACCTGGCAGCGCCATGAGCACGCAGCAAACTTATCTCTTTGCCTATAACTCTTAAACTGTGGCGGCTTCAATGGAAGGCACTCGTTTCAGACAGTTCATCCAGATTAACTCTTTCCTGCCCTGTTCCAGCAACTCAGAAAAGCTCTCATATCTGCCAGCTTCTATAAACACCATTTCACTAAACAGGAGCGCAGTATTCTGCTTTTGTCTGCCTTCCTCCAACAGTTTTTTTTCTCTTCGCGCACCTCGCCCAAGACAGTGCAAGTTATCTTCAAGGCACAAGCTCTGCACACACAGCAAGACTCTTATTTTCAAAAGAGGCACTTTTTCTTGTCATCAGATTCTACTCCATGTAATTTTGCAAAATGCCAAAGCGTCTTTTAGCCTGTTTTGAACTGATTAATGTCCCATTTAAAAGCATACGTTTTTTTTTTCCCTCTTCTTTTTCCTCGTAACCTTGTAGTTTGGCTTCACGAGCTCACTCCAATGCAATGTGCGATCTTTCAAAAGAACCCGCAACCCAATAAATCTTTGTGCTATCTTATCACACACAGATTTTTCATTCTGTTGTACCATTGCCAGAATATAACCACTTATTTCAGTGCATTTAAAAAATGCCATGTGTAGTGCAGCTCCCTGCACGTTTTTTTTTCTTTCTCTGCAAGAGCAACCCACACTCTATATTGCTTGTGGGCTGTTAAATGTGTCAACAACATTTTTCACCATGTACCACAGTTAACAGGTCACTATTTCCAAAACATGCATCACTTATAAGGAAACAGTATAAATCCATGGCATAGCGTGGGAACAGTCAAAAATACTCCAGGGGCAATTCAGAGGCAATTTAGAAAAATATAAATAGTTTTTCCCCCCAAACCATTGCAAACTGATTCTGCAATTTCAAATCAATACACAAAAATCGAAAATCCAAATAACATTCACTCACTTTCTTTTTTAAGTGAGTCTCTCACCCATTATAAACATGGCACAACTAAAATGCAATATAACCATTTTAGTGTGTTTCCTTTAAACAGAATTCGCCACCAGCACATGGAATTTACAGTTGCCAAACGAAAAACAAACCCTTTAGGCTCTCAGCACAGATGTTACTCTTTCTCCTAAACGCGGCTCATTCCCCACGTTATCTTCAGGAATGTCAACAATTCAAAAGCATACATTAAAAAAAAAAAAGCGAACCTTCGCCTCCGTACATTACAGCCCCCCACTTGCTAGCACACTGGGGTTGAGTCAATGGTTAGATTACTATTCACAATTTGCATGTCAAATCCTTGCAACTATTTTTCCCTGCCCTCATGACAGAATAGAGATGAGAACTCTGTCTCACTTTGCATTTCAAATTACAACTTTAAACTGGGGAAACCGCATGATAAGATTCTTTCCTAATTGAACATACATCTTTCTTAACCATTCATCGGAGCGCTTTAAACATAGCCATTTCCCGCTTGTTTATCGCCTTGTACTCCCTGGCTCCATTGCCAAGCAATAAGTCAGTCACGACTGATTTACTGAAGGATGTCTTAACCACACAAGCTATCGGCCACGGCAAGCCGACACAACATTGCTGTCTTTTGAAGTCTCAGAGCTGCAGTGAGACCACCAAGGAAATGCGACAGCCTGCTCCTCACTCTGAACTGTGTTCTCTCACACAATTTGTCATTTCACAGCAAGGCACTGCTCTTCACAAATCCCCAAGCTGCCACCAAATGTCTTGATATGGGCAAAATCTTCCTCGGGGCCAACGCTTTGAGAGCAAAAAATACACAATTCAGCCCAAAATACAGGTTCTATTGTGCTGAGCAGTGAACTCATGCTAGTGACAAATGACACCTTCAATAAGTTTTAGTATTTATTCTAAACAGTGAATTTCATATACATTTTGGGATTCAAGTAAGAGAAGATTACAAAGCACAAAACTTAGAGAAATGCAAAATATAGGGAAACATAGAACTTAGATAAACATAGAGAAACATAGAGAAACACAGTCTTACGCCCCTTCAATCAGCAATGGGAGACCCTGGCCCTCATAAGCTAGCTGTAACAAGCCCCGCTCAGAGGACAGCGCTGCTGGGTGCCGTCAGAGCTCCAATTCCGGGCACTTGATCTTGCTCGAACCAAGTCCACAGGACGATCTCCCACCTGAGTCATGTGAGCATGCATATTTTATAATCTCGTGCTGTTCGTCCATGACGCACAGTTCCAGAACTTTCCCTGTGCAAAATATAGGCTGGCTCATGGAAAAAACCCAACTCTGTTAATTTCCACTGTGCTCCTTCTTCTGAGCCCCTCCCTGCAGCCCATCTGCGCGAAAGCTCAGGAATGTCTTATCAGTGCCTTCCCAGAGAAAGGGAGATTAGTTTACAGGGCTACCGTTAGAGAGGCAGAATATTCTAAGGGAAGCCGAGATGTATTAACCCTATTAGAGCAAGCTCTAAAAGGCATGCACTCATAGTTTAGTGTTCATAGCGCTTAAGACTGGCTATCTAAGCGCTATATACAGACCACCCAGTTTATGGCGATTTTGCGATTTGCAAAAAAAACGCAAAATTTGCCTTTTCCCGCTATGGCCGCTATAAATCATTAAATGAGCGCAAAAAAAGACACATTCGCTTTATGTATCTTTTTCACGCTCATGTAATGATTTATAGCATCCACAGAGGGGTTGCCAATTGCAGCAGCTCAAAGGTTAACAACTCCACTGAGCAAAAAGCAAATAAACCGAGGGGCTTCAGTTCAAAGGTGTGAACCAGGGTTGACACCTTTGAATTCAAGCCCCTCCATGGAGCTGATCGAGCTGTAGCCCTCTCCCCCCTCCACACCCCAAAATGTTAGGCTGTGGTGACTGTCCTAAAGAGCGTGGCCAGACAGAACGGGACACAAATGACAAAGGCCTTGCAATTAATTACCATAGCAGCAGCTGGCAATTCCTATACACAGTTATGTTAAAATCAAGTCAATACTGTTGGATTTGCAAATGCTTGTTTTTAGCAGGACTTCAGTGAAGGACACTAATAGAAACTATCTTGGGGAAGGAACCCACGTTTTGTGTTTGGCAGAGGTACTGGACCTGATTAAGTGTAACAGAGTTATTCTAGGGAGGGTCTGCACTGACACCAAGCTTGCCGAGACCAAGCTTCGGCAACAGCAGTATCCCATATCCTCTTCACATGGCAGCAAGCTCCTGTAAAGCGCATTGCTGCCACAGTTGTGCTGTGACCCTCACCAGTGATGTGGCCTGTCCACCGCACTAAATGACTTAAAGGATTTAAGGTGCCAGGAAACCTGGCAGGATTACTGGCAAGAGCGCTTACTGGATCCTTTGAGCTTAAGAAGCATCTTAAGGGACCCCTTCCCCAAATAACAGTGTTGCTGTGGAGGATTAAGGCTTTGGGAGCAACTCACAGAACACTAGTAGTAGCGATGGACCGACTGTGGGAGCACCTCAGAGTGTTATGCGGTTTCGAGAGTGCTTCCAGAGGAGCAGGCAGTGAATCTGGTAGAAAGCTGGAATAGGAACTGGGAAGGAGGTGATTTTCAGACGCAGGTGACCCACAGTGAAGACTAAGAGCTAAAGGAATTACATAAATGCCCTGATTTATGCAAAACAATTCTAGCAGTGCGCAGCAACGAATTGGGAGTATAGATCTGGGGGACGAATGCTGGCGAGGGAAGTGCCTTCAGCCTTGGAGGCAAGCCAGATGGCCTGCAGAGGATGCTCCTGTCCTCCGCTGAAGGGAGGATTCTCATGGCTCATTTGGATGGGAGACTGAGTCTTTTTGAGATTATTGTATCGACGTTGTCATCTTTAATTAAGATACACCTTCCATTTACTTTTAAAGGGATCCCACCACCCCCATGCCATCTTTGGATTTCCTCTTTCTTCACTGCACTCACCCACTATCTATACCCAACGCTTCACTCCCCAGTCTTTTAAAATTTTCGATTTTGGTACTTATCTGCCAATTTAGGCTTTGAGGGTGTTTAGCTCCACTTCAATGTCATTGTTTTGAAATGTGTGGACCTAACCCCGGAGGACTGCCCGTACACATTGGGTTCACATGCCATGACTAAAGAGTGGTAGTGAAGCAGTGATCGGATTCCAGAAATGGACCATAAGGGTTACCTTAACTAGGGACAGGTGTGCCTGGACGCACCTGTGTGAGAGGATCTCAGTTGGGGGATAGCAGAAGGGGCGCATTTTAGAATTTAGGTAGATCAGCAGAGCTGTGTGCGTGTGTGCCTGTATGTGTCTACATCCCAGTACTGAAAATGCAGGGGTTATAGCTGGGCAGCATTATGAAGGTACCAAAGCAGGAGTTGCGTAGAGTGCTGAAAGTCAGGACAGAGGTCGACTGGTAGAGCTATATTTAGGAACCCACAGAATAAAAGAGGAGCTGCAAGTCAGGACTGATGTGATTAGGGGAGATGGGATTGAGACCAAGTACTGAAACTGATGTAGCTCAGGAATGGACGGGAGTGCTCAGAAAGCTATGCAATCAGTGCCATTATAGTGCTTATAAATCAAGTGGCAGAAGGCATTAACTCAGAAGACTCCTTGAAAAAACAATGACGGGCATTTCAGGCTCACAGTTTGATGCTATTGCTGGATAAAGTTAGCTCAAAGGTTTGTTAAAAGTTCTCCACATCACCTCAAACATTCCTGTTTCAATGTGCAACACTCTGTACTGTTCAAGTTCTCTGTTTTTGGATAAAAAAGATGTTAAATGATGTATTTTTCGACATTAAATAATGCCGCAAAAAATGCAGTTGTGTGCCGCAATTTTTTCTTTTTTGTGCCGCAAAATTTTCCATTTCATGCCGCAATATCCTGGAGGGTCTGTATATAGGTGCCATAATGTTCCAAACACTCCAATATTGTCTATTAGCTTACAGAGCAGGGGCCTTCGCCCTGCCTGTCTATCAACAATGCATAATGTGACCTATCACTCATACTAGGCCTGCATATTCCTTGTAGCTCACTACTGCATAATGGAAGTGCTACAACAGACTACTGTCAGCATTTTTGGCACATACTTTGAATACACTATTGGCTTTCAGCGGCTAATGCTGTCATCTAAAGCCCTGATTGGCAAAGTTGCAATTTTGTGTATCACTACAGCCGGGGAGACCAAATTGCGCAGGGAATTCTGGAAAGGGCTCTGTTCCCTCAATTCAAAGAAAGCAAAGCAGATAAAACAGAAAGAAGTAACTTAGGCTTTGGGGAAGCTGATACATTTCTTAACATTGAAGATAAGAAAGAAGAACCCCCATCTATACCGACCTAGAATTTGCCCAGCAAAATGATCCAGCCCACGCTGAGGCTTTCTTATAAGCAATTCCAGAAGAGGTAGGCATAGAGAAGGGAAGTACCTTTTTCTTCTTAAAACTTGGGTTACTTTACCGAAGAGAAACCTCCCCAGAAGGTTTTATAAAAACCCAACTGGTAATACCAAAAATCCACTGAAAGGTTGTGCTAGAGATCGCACATTCCCATCTCACAGGAGGGCATTTGGGACACATTAAAACTCAGGCGCATATAAGTGGAAAGTTTTACTGGCCAGGTATCCATGCCGATATAAAAACTTTCATAAAAACCTGCGAGATATGTCAAAAGACTAGCTCCCACATCCCAGTGGCTTCCCCTCTGGTCCCGTTACCGATCATAGAAGTCACCTTTTCTAGAATTGGTATTGACATAATAGGACCTCTAGAAACATCTAAATTGGGCAACAAGTATGTCCTGTTGATCGTAGATTATGCAATCCGATATCCAGAGGCATTCCCAATGCGAAATAATACCACTCAGCAGATCCTAAAACATCTTCTTCCGTGTTTCTCTAGGGTAGGTTTTCCCAAAGAAATACGCCTGTCCAACACCGCCCCCCCCCCAGTGATCTGGAAACGCCCCGCAGTGGGAGGGGGAACGAGGGACCCAAAGGCGGTCCCGCTCCACAGGCAACGAACACTGAAAGACCCGGCCCAAATGATGCTGCAGCGTGCTGAGGGGACCACCCCCTGAGCCACGAAGAAAGGCTCATAGGCCCAACCCGCCAGACAGCTGAGGCGAATACACACCGACCGCCATCCAACTGCCACACTTCCTCCACCCCGACCGGCATGAACCTCCGGAGCATTGAAGCTGGAGCGAGTCCCGCAGAGCCAGTTGAGCAACCCGCAAGCTCCCAGCAAACTTTCCCTGCACACCCCCCCCAGACCCACGCAAGACGGACCTGACCCCCACCGGGGTGTCATACCTCCACGTCCCAGCTCGAAGGTAACTCTCCAGAACACCATCTGCATCCAAGCAATGGCCCCAGGGATTAAAATACACAGCCCCCCAGCACCCTCTTGAACAGAACTGAAAGCACAGACAAGGGAGGCCGGTCCTCAGCCTCACAAAGGCAACCCAGCTACGACGCAACCCACAGCCACATCCTCACCCCCAGAAGGGCGGGATCCCCGTGCCTCCCCAACACACACCGCGGACCGCACTCTAACGCGGTCAAGCAGCTCATAGACAGGGAGGGGGCTCCGAGATAGTGGAGGAGACTGGACACTGCTCCCTCCAAAGCCAAACTATTGAGGCCCCCAAAAGACACCAGGAGGCCTCTGCGCACCCCAGCTAACAGGCTGCATACCCGCTGGACAGCCGGGTGGGGACGACTAGGGGCCTCACATCACCACCCCAGCCTACACCAACAGTTTCAATAGCACACAGCGGCCTGATCAGCCACACAAACCTCCTCCTCATCATTTTGATACCATAGGTGACCTACACCTGAGTTTCGGCGAGAGAGGGAGCCTACACCCCACCTGACTAACCCAACACCACAACAAGGCAGAGAACACGTGGAAACACAATGAAACAACTCTAATACCAATAAAGTGTGACACCTCAAACCCAGCAGTCAGGCAGCACCCATCTCCTGCCCTTAGACGTCACCTAGCCGCACAAAATGACTCCCAAAACGACCACTAACAGCAGAAACATCCTACGTTAACTGCCCAGGGACCTGGACTCCAGACAGACTCCGTGCATCGGAGCTCCCCTCCTCCTCGGGGATGCCTACCGGCAGCCTGCAGAACACTCAGAAGTTGAGGCTACCGCTCTGACACAGGACGCCAATAGACCTCATCGCCCGCTTCCGGCTTTAACTAGACCAACGGACCAAGCACCTACCTGACCCAGGCCCAACAGGTCGCCCCCGTCTTCCCAGAAGACTTCCAACGCACCCTGGGTAGGGGCTAAGGGAAACGCGATGGGAAAAACAGACAAATCACAGAGGAAACTAAACTTCGAACCCAGAGCCGTGCGTAAAACCACCAAATCAAGTAACCAAATGGAGGCCATCTCTACGAAGGCGGAGCTGGAAGACGAGTCATCACAAACAATCGATATCCGAGAGATCCTACTCGACATGAAGGCCGGAATAGGTAACCTAGATAGCAAATTGGACACACTGTCGTCAAAGGTTGAGCTTTTGCAGCACCGACTCGACAAGCATGGGGATAGGCTGGATACCGTGGAACAATGGGTCTCCGACCTGGAGGATGGATCCACCTTGCTCGCCACCAGAGTGTCCTCATTATAGAGCTAAATATAAGCTGTAACCGCCAAAAATGAGGACCTTGAGGGTCGCCCACGAAGTAATAACATCAGGCTGGTCGGGGTGAGGGAGAGGCAGATCCCAGGGAAGATGGAAGACTTAGTTGAGAGAATATGTATAGACCTCTTCGGGCCACAGCCCTATCTCCACTGTTCGTGATCGAGAGAGCACACAGAGTCCCTTCCACCCGACCCATCCCAGGTGCTACCCCACGCCCGATTATTGCCAGAATCCTAAATTATAAAGATCGGGACACAATCCTCAGACTCGCAAGAGAAAAGGAAGGCCTTCAATTTGACATCGATAACATCCAACTTTATCCCGACTTCTCACCAGCCATCCAAACCTTAAGGAGATCCTTCTCAGGGGTCAAAAGACGTTTGATAGACAACCAAATGTCATATTCCATGACGTTTCCAGCAAATTTACGAATCCAACATGAAGGCAAGACCCAATACTTCACCTCGCCGGAAGAAGCAAACTCCTTCTTAGACGGAATCAGTTGCAGGCCTCCTGAAAACGCACCATGTCCACCAAGAAGAGACCGCTCCAGAAGAAACCCACCTTGACTTGAAAACCCTCTCACCCACTTTGAATCCATCACGATAAGTAATACACTCCAGAACACAGCACCAGAAAGTTTTATACGGAAGCTATTGTCCTTGCTGAGTCCTAGCCCCCCGGGCACAGCACTTAGTTTGACTCAAGTTAATAGGGTGGGAACAATGTTGGGCGAGTTGGGGGTTGCCCGCGAGAGGGAGGGAAGAAAAACACAGTTTTGGGAATGCACCGGGGAAAAAGCTACCGCCCGCCGCCCAACCATACCAGAGTTCAGAAATGTCATTTTACAATCATGTATCTAAACGTCAACAACCTGCAGATAAAGAAAAGTCACGGCTCAACAATTACATTCACAAATGAAAATGGGGAACATCGACTTAAAGATAAGAACTACACGCCACATTCAATCTAGCTATGTGAAACATTAGAGGAAGCAATTAACCTACCAAAACACGGAAAATCTTCCAATACCTTCGGAGGCATAAGACTGATGTAGCCCTGATACAAGAGACACATCTTCTTCCCAACACAGAAAGTAGCTGGGTCCGAGAATTGGGTTGCCATAGATATTTTTCATCGTATTCTTCATTTGCCAGAGGTGTCGCTATCCTGATCGATAAAAAACAAAGTTCAAGTTCATTTCGGCTGACAAAGACCCAGACTGCAGAGCCCTCATGGTACGGGGGATCCTGGAGGGAAAATAAATCGTCCTAGTGAACTCCTATGGCCCAAACACCGACGGCCCACACAATTTTGATTTGGTGATGCACACCTCATGAGCGCAAGATCAGCCACGATCATTTGGGGAGGGGATCTAAATACACCACTATCTCATGGCGTAACAGGCCCCCTCTCTAAAGCAAGCATACAAGTCACTGAGATCTGCAATGCATACAATCTCATCGACATCTGGAGACACAAGCACTGGGAGAACTGCAAATATTCCTTTCATTCCTGGGTCTACAACACGAGCTCACGGCTTGACTATCTGTTGGTGTCCTCTCAAAGTCATTTTCACTGGGGACAGACTCATCCTACCGAGGACCCTCTCCGACCACTCGGCAGTCACCGTGGAATGCACAGTGTTGGACAACAAGAGGGCAGGTCACATTGGAGATTTAAACTAAGCGCCCTTTAAGACCAGGGCTTTGCAGAAGAACTGCGATCAGAAATAAGCACCTTCATTGACATAAACCAAGGCTCGGTCGCGTCGGCCGGTATCCTCTGGGAGACCCTGAAATGTTATGTGAGGGGAGTGTGCTTGGCAAAAGAGAATGGGATTCTGAAGCTGATCAGGAGGGAACAAAGCATGAGCAAAACCAAGCTGAAAGAACTCGAACAGGAACACACAACGTCCAACAATCACCACTCCCAAGCAGCTCTCAAAGAAGAGCTAGAAAATTTTAAAACCACGGCTGAAAGAGAAGTGAACTTCTTAGCCAAAGGCCATAAAGTGCATCAATATGGCGAGGGTCAGAGGCCTGGGGCCCTCTTGGCGAGACTAGTGGCTGCCGAAAGGAAACCAACCCTAGTGGAAAGGATCCAAAATCAACATGGCACTCTGGCACACACAGAAGAAGAGATCACTGAGACTTTTTGCATATACTACCAAAAGCTCTATGACACTAGCTACTCCGCCGATCCGACGGCCCTATCTCAAATATATTGAACTGTACTGGGTACCCGCCGAACTACAAGAACCACTCAACAAGCCCATCACACTAAAAGAAATTCTAGAAGCAATTAAAGAGCTCCCTAACACCAAAGCCCCAGCGCCTGACAGCTTAACTTGTGAATTTTATAAACACTTTACTCACATGCTGGCCCTGCTTCTTCTGCAAACGTACGAGGAGGCACTTGCCAGGGGAATACTGCCACCATCCCTACGTAAAGCAAACGTCATCCTGCTACACAAACCCGGAAAACCCCAAGAAGCCTGTGCCTCGTACAGACCAATTTCACTAATTAATCTGGACAACAAAATTTTGGCAAAAATTCTCACCTTTAGGCTGCTCCCCTTGATGCACGGCCTGGTGCTAGCCGACCAAGCAGGCTTTGTACCTGGCCACAACACAACATTCGGAATAAGAAGAATGTTCGGGGTCATGGAAGCGATCGACCCTGAGTGCCAGGCAGCAGTGGTTCTACTCGATGCCGAAAAGGCTTTTGACTCCATCGAATGGCTTTTCCTGTTCGCCATACTGAAACACATGGGCCTAGGCAGCTACTTCCTAAAATTTATCGTGCTCCTATGCAAGCTCCCAACATCCAATATCATCCGGGGAAACACTAAGTCAGCTGACATAGAATCGAAGTGGGGCACAAGACAAGGATGCCCATTGTCAGCCGTACTATTCGCACTAGTGATGGAACCCCTGGTTTCAGAGCTACGAACGGACCACCTAGATAAAGGTGTATCTCTCGGACCCCACAAACTAATAATATCCCTCTACGCTGATGACGTGGCCCTCTTCATCACTAACCCGGCAGAGAACTTGAACCAAATAATGAGAGTCGTAATCTGATTAGGCAATTTTTCAGGATTGAAGATTAACCACTCGAAATCCGTCATTTTTCCCCTAACTGCAAATACCAAAAAATTTGGCGACGACTTTGGGTTTCACTGGCAACGCACAAAAAGCAAGAAACCTGGGAATCTTCCTGTCCAGTTCCCATCAGGACATTATGCGAGACAACTACGGAAAAACTGTGGAAACACTACGGAACAAAATGCTGTGGGGACGTGTCTCCCTCGTCAAGATGGTGATGATACCCAAAATCCTGTATTTGTTTGCCCACATCCCAATCCTATTACCGCAGCAATTCCTACAGCGCATCTGAAGATGGTTCTTGAACTACTATGGGCAAGCAAGAGTGGCATATACTACGCTCATCCAACCAGTGGCAAAGGGAGGCCTTGCACTCCCGGACATCAAACGCTATTACTGGGCTGCACAAGCCCCTTTTTTTCGGCATTGGTACGCTATGCACTCTATCAGACCCCATGTCCAGGTCGAGAGGGCTCTGGCAACTCCCTATCTCCTTAAGGCAATTATCATTGGCCAGCTACAAATTCCACACAATACACCAAACATCGTACAGGTCACCTATGCGATCTGGAAGAAAATTGCGCTAAAATATAACATTCAACCCAGATTTTCCCCTCTCCTCCCAGCAATATTTATACCTGGAATACCCCTAACCACCGAACAGATTTATTTACAATGGACAGATAAAATGCAAATCAGATCACTGGGTGACCTGTTTCCAGAAGGCACATTTATAACCCCACAGCAGGCCAACAACAAGGAGTAACAACGCCCTAGACCTGTATATCTACTTCCGGCTGCGCCACGCACTCCAAGCCGACTTCACCACATTTCCAAGTCAACCACCTACATACATGGCAACTACTCCATGGAGTGATACAATCAGAGGGCGAAGGCAGGATAGTCTCGGAGATGTGCAGAGAACTCCTAGCTGACACGACCCCCACTCTCGTTAAGCCTAGAAAAAGATGGGAGAAAGCCCCGAGAATCCCAATAACAGACGACGACTGGACCTATATTCTGCAACAAACCCAGAAAGTATCTCTCAACACTACCTACAAACAAATTCACTTCAATTTCTTACACCAGGTGTATCACACACCAATGAAACTCCACCCACAACGGTCAACAATCTCGGCAACGTGCGACGTTGCAGGGGCCCAGAAGCGGACTTTGTATACCTGGTCTGGTCTTGCCCACGGATCTTTCAATTCTGGAGTCAAGTACTTGAGAAAACCTCTGCAATTATCAGAGAACAATTGGATCCTAGCCCCATCCTGACGCTCCTTGGCTTGACCAGACACCTGCCACCATCCGTCCGTAAACTGACAGGTCTTTTGTTGGTCCTGGCAAGAAGGAGGATTGCATGCTCATGGGGCCTTGGTCCCCCTGCCAACTCTACAAAGATGGCAAAAAGATGTGACTTACTGCCAAGATGTGGAAATGGACTTCATAAAGACACTGTCTGGGGCCCTTACATTTCATACTTGCTGTCTCTGCAGACACTCCCTCTTCTCAATCCTCAACCCTGAGTACAGACTCCAGAGGTCCTCCACGATAAAGGAATCTCATCTGCAAGGTACAAACTGTTGACATTTAACCGCAGCAGAAACTGATGACGCTGAGCGGGGTGGGGAGGGAATGGGCGGGGATTTCGGGGATATGTTCTTAACCAGTGCACAATTGGGTTTGTTAACTTGTTTTAAAAAACCAAAACAAAAGTAAGATCTTTTTCTATTGGACAGAAAGTACTAGTCCTTTTACCCACCTGAGAGAACAAACTTGTTTCCAAGTGGCACCGACCTTACGAGGTAATAGAACGAATGGGAACGTGCACATATAAAATAGCCCAACCAGACCAAAAACAGAAAGTCAATTTATATCACATCAACCTCTTAAAAGAGTGGAAGGAGAACCATCAGCCACCCAAGCCAAAATACTAGCCTGCCTGGTTCCTGAAGATATAGATAATTTTGAATTAATTCCTTCAAAATTATCTATCCAACAACGAGAAGATGTAAATGATATAGTGGTTTCATTCCCTGATGTATTCTCGGAAAAACCAGGAAGAGTAAAAAGTACATACCATTATATACGAACACCTAAAGGCAAAATAGTCCATTTAAAACCCTACCGTCTACTCGAGGCACGAAAACAGTAAGTGATCCAGGAAGTCAACAAGATGTTGAAGGCTAATATCATTGAGCCCTCCTCAAGTCCATGGTCCTCTCCTATCGTGTTGGTCACTAAACCTGACCGTTCCTGGAGATTCTGCATAGACTTCCGTCAAGTTAATGCCATATCAGACCTCAATGCCTATCCCATGCCACACATTGATGATCTAATTGATAAACTCGGAACAGCCACCTTTCTATCCACCCTAGATTTATCAAAGGGGTACTGGTAAGTCCCTGTATATGTGCCAGACAAGGAAAAAAATGTTTTCAACGCCCCTTGGATTATTCCAGTTTAAAGTCCTCCCTTTTGGCCTACACGGTGCACCAGATACCTTCTGACGCCTTATGGATAACATTCTACAGCCCTATTCTGATTTCGGCGGAGCTTACACTGCAATACTGTCATTTATAGTAAAACCTGGGAGGACCATCTCTTCCATCTTTATACCATCATGAAAGTCCTCAGGAATTCTGGCCTAACTGCTAATCCAGCTAAATGCAGATTGGCCCAATCAACCGTGAAATATCTTGGCTTTTTCGTAGGGAATGGAAATGTACAACACCGACATGAAAAGGTAAAGGCCGTCTTGGATACTCCAACTCCCAAGACCAAAAGAGATCTTAGGGCTTTCCTTGGTCGAATAAGATATTACCGTAGGTTTATCCCTAACTATTTGGATAAAACAGCCCAGCTAACAGATAAACTTAAAAATGCTGAACCCCAGAAACTCCATTGTAATGTTGATGACGAGATACGATATAACATCATAAAGCAGACATTATGCCAAAACCCAACCATAAAGGTAGTCGCCTTCTCGAAAGAGTTTGTGTTTCAGATGGACGCCTCTCTTACAGGGTTAGGAGCCATCCTGTCCCATACTATACACCATTTGCAAGTTATTGCTACGTGTAAAAACCAACCACTCACCCTTAGTTTGGATAAGCCAACGTAAAGAGTCCAACCCTCGGGTCATGCAATGGTTTCTAGACCTACAACCCTATTGTTTCACAGTGGAACACCGGAAGGGAAAAGTACCATTTCCTTCTACAACCGCCTTGTCCTGAATCAATCTGGGGTCTGGGACTTTTTCCCCTGATTCCCAAACACTCTTATAGTAGCAGCCATTCAAAGTATCACCACTACGTGGAAAAATAAAGACTCGCCAACCCATGGAGTCTGGTGGAACTCCATCTGCTTATCTCACTGCTTGGAAAAATCAATATGTAGAGAAACATTCAAAACTGTGAAGGTCTTAGAAATCTAGAACCCTTTGGAGAATTACTTATGCAAATTCCTCCCTGACTCCTCATCCAATCACACATTCCTGGAAGTCCACAAATCTCTATAACGAAAATCTAGTAAGAGTTGTGAGGAACTCATGGTAGCAACAGTAAAGACAGACACAAGTGATCACAGTTCAAGGGTGTTTATTAAACTGTATGCAGGTTGGAAAAATGCCTAATCTGAACCTAAATCTAAGATGGGAGAAAGCGTTGACCATTAAATGAAAATAAGCAGTCCTAGTGGCGTTGTGTCAAATAAAAAGGGCTTATACTAAGAAACCTACTGCCAAACCTTACTACTAATACTAAAAGGGTGTGGGATGGTTTGCAAGAAAAGAACGAAGTGTCCACAAATAATATTTCAGGATGCAATAGCTTGGATCTCCCTTCCCCACGCATTTTGAACACAGGGTAAGATGGGATCTTGCAGCACAGCACACACTCGAGCTTTCCCCAGCACAAGTCGACAGTTCCACTTGCAGCTATCAGGACCGTTGATGGCTACGTCTCGTTTCTCTTGTAAGTTTCTTGTCTTCGAAGGCCTGATGTATTCAACAACAAAACAAAAGTTCATTCAACAAAATGAAAGTTTGTTTGATGGGTTCACTTTGGGTGAGGAATTATCACCCCTGGGTCACCCTCTTCCGGGCGCTGACCCTTCTTTACTTTCACCCTCCCTTCTCTGGGTTCACTACGGCTTTTCCTTTGTTTACAAATCTTAATGACTTTTTAAACAGTTCCAGTGGATATCCCTCGGGGAAGCTTAATGGAAGTGAAGTGTGTGTGATGGTCAGTAATTGTCTGACCTCGCCTGAGCAATGTATTGGGACGCATTAGGTATATTGCGGGCGGTCTGTGAGAAAGTGTTTGTGCTGTAAAGGGGGGGGGGGTAGAGTTCCTAAATATCCTACCTGGTAGGAGGAGGTAAAGGTGTTACAGGGAAGGGGATACTGCATCTCACCATCCGGTGTCCCACTCCCCTAAAACCCCTCACCCAGGTGATGCACTGGTCCACCCTCAGGAACTGGATCCAAAAGCGATGGCCGGCCGTGTCCTGGCCACCTGGATGGCAGATCCCCTGGGACCATTGGGTGTGACACCTTCTGGTTTCTCACAATGCCTGATCCTATTTTACAGGATTCTCCAATGTCCCAACTCCCCCCCTACCTAGACCAAGAGACACTGGGGCAATAACAGAAGAGGGTGATCTGAAGAGAAAATTGAAGTGGTCCTGCAGAGGTTTATAGTAAAAACCTTGCATGAGGGGCGTGGCCTGTGCCCATGGTGTGAGGATTTGAATTAATGGAGCTCCTGTCGTGATCCTTAATAGATCCTGAGGTTACGTCGGTAATAGAGAAAGTTAACTGCACGCACTGACATCTACTTGCAGGGGAAGTTGGCGCCCTGGTGGGAAGCATTGTCTGGTGCTGAATCGGAGTGATTTCACTGGAGAACGAGCGCTCGAAACTCCGACCCTACGTGGGAAAAGATGGCAGGCGGAACCACGTTGCAATGAGGAGGTGGAAGAGGGGAGGAGACGTGTCCGCGCTGCACAGCACACCATGTGCGTTCTGTGCGCTGAGACAGACTCTGGTGTACCTGCTGCCGGGGGCCGCCTAAATTGCTGACCAGCTGGCACCTGAAGTTTGTGTGCCTGATTGAACATCTGCAGAGCTGGTGCCTGTGAGCTGCCTTGCCTCTGGGGCTGGCGAGCAGGTGCCCGAAGATCCCTGACTGGAACGGCAGCTAACAGATTTGAGGGGCACGACCGTCTGCTTGCTCGCCCATTGACGTGGGGCGGATCGAGCCCAGGAGCGGGCAGAGGTATGCCAGTTGGCGCCTGGTGCCTGGGGGCAGCCCGGGAGTGAATGAGGACGGGACTGCCCGCAGCATCTAAATGACCCGACGTGCCGGAACAGGCACGGCTGAGGTCTGAGCAGGTCCATCACGCTGCAGACATGTCGGCTAAGGGACTGGAGCTCTCCCTCCTACGAAGGCACCCACACTGCCTGAATTGTCCAACTGGGACAGCCGGCGGTTACCTAGGGCCCTCACAGTAATCCAAGCCAGGCAGACATTGAACTTGCCCTATGCTGAGGCTGTCGGAGTTATAAATGCGACCCTGATCTTGGCGTGACATCTGCTGCACAGTTCGCAGGAGTCGCTGGGCCTGGAGACTGTTCTGTGAGGAGGAGCAGCACGGTAAGAGTATGACAAAGGGGAGCTGCTTCCCATAGATTACACAACTGGATTTCTGGGGGGTATGTGTACACTGTGAGCCTGGTGTTGGGCAAGGACTGCTCCATTGTTCTGTGGGCCCTGATGTGCATGCATCTGGGAGCTTAGACTGATCAAGGGGCGAAGGCTCCTGCTGATACTGAGGGAGTGAGTGATCGGACCAGCAGAACATCTCTGTACTATGCTGCTGCCTGTCTCTGGTGACCGGGACACTGTGCTCTGGTGCACATAGCTATTAGCACCCCTGGTGCTGTGAGGAGAGGATCCACTGTTGCTGGGACTGAGTAGCGGGTTGGACGACTGCTAGTGATCGCCTGACCACTGCCCCACTGACATATACAAAACAGCTCCTCTGGCTGGGGAACAGAGGTGCAGTACTGAGGAAGAGCACACATTTAATTGTCAAGCTGTCTGATTAAGATTGGACACTTCTGAGCGGTTGGTTGCCTCCTGCAGCTGCACTAAAAGTGCTGGTTCAGCGGGAGTTATATCGCAGCCCTCACGGGGGTCGGAGCCTGCGCTGGGTACCCCCCTGTTTGGTTACCCATCTGGCTCCTGCTGCTGCCGTCTGCATGCCTGGATCATCACTGTAGCCTGAGTCTGTAAGTGGTTGCCTCGTTTGGAATTATGTCCCCGACCAAGGGCAAAGGCAAAACCACAATCATGGACTTGTTTGCTAACATCGGTAAGACCTGAGAACCCTCACAAAGTGCATCACCGATGCAGGTGGAGGCATGTGTTTCTGGCACAGGTTCTCAGGAAGATTTGGTACTAGCTGCAATAGATGCGTTGAGATCCTCACTAGAGACGAAAATTGATGAAGTAAAGGTGGATGTTCAGCTATTGCGAAAAGATGTGCGACAACTGGCTGAAAGGGTCACGACGGCTGAGAGGGAGCTCAAGGACACGAGCGACACTACAAAAGACCTGGAAACCAGAGTTCGGGACCTGGAGAGAAGGAACAATGCTCTGGGACTACGGGCTGAGGATGCTCAAGGGAGGGCCCGAAGAAACAATGTACGGCTGATTGGGCTCCCGGAGGGCTTGGAGGGCACGGGCTCCACCCAGTATGTTGAGAACGTAATACTGCAGGAAATAGGAGCTGGGAACTTGTTGCAGGGTTTCGCGGTTGACTGTGCCCACCGCTTGCTACAGAAACGCCCCGTTTCTAGCTAGCTCCTGTGTTGCTCAAGGTTTTTGAGGAAGCCTTTACTAGTGGGGTACTCCCGGGAAGCATGCAGGAAACCATAGTGGTCATGATACCTAAACTTGGGAAACCTATGGACAAATGCGAATCGTTTCGGCCACTGGCAATGCTAAATTATTATTTGAAAATATTGACAATGATATTGGCAGGGCAGCTCCGAAAGGTGATTGCAGACTTGATACATAGTGACAAGACAGGTTTTATCCCAGGCTGAAGCACCGCCCTGAATCTGTGTCGACTGCAACACATTATTGCACAGACTAATGAAGGCCCCGAACAGTGCGATTAACGCTTTTGATTCACTCTATTGGGAATGGTTACTTGCAACATTGCAGGGGTTTGGGTTCAGAGAACAGTTTATTGGATGGGTGAGGATTCTCTACACCTCGCCAACTGCCAGTGTCAAATCTGGGAGGCAGATGTCAGCGGCATGGGACATTCAGAGAGGGACGCAACAGGGATGCCCGTTATCACCCATGTTGTATGTACTGGAGTTGGAGCCGCTCACAGTCTACCTGCGCCAGGAGTTTTTTGAGGCGGGAATTCGGGTTGGGAGTGCCAGACACTTGATCTCGCTATCCGCTGACGACGTTCTGCTGTATATTAGGGAGCCGCAACACAACCTACCAATAGTCATGGAAGTATTGGACTATTTTGCTAAGGTGTCCGGGATTTCCTTTAGTAGTGAGAAATTGTGTATTTTGGCGAGGCTCCGAGGGTCGAGTTTGAAGCCATGCCAGAAATGGGGCTCCCATGGGAAGTTGGAACCTTCCGATACTTGAAGGTATGCATGCACGCAACACAGTAGGGGTGATAGCAGGGCTGAGAAGGTCTATGTCTTTTTGGTCCAGGCTCCCACTTTCAATAATGGGGAGAGTAGCGATTGTAAAGATGATAGTTCTGCCAAGATTCCTGTATTTTCTTACCAATATCCATTACTACATCAACACCTCTTTCTTCCGCTTGCTAGACTCCCTGGTGCTGGGGTTCCTGTGCGGCTCCTACCGTCACAGGATTGCTCTGGCGACAATGTGTCTACCATATAGCGAAGGCGGTGTGCAGCTTCCGGATTTGGAATGCTACTACCTAGCGGCACAACTTAGTTATGTGTCAAAATGGCTATCGGACAAGATTACATCTGAGACGCTGCTGTTACAGCAGCTGGTGGCACCTGATCACCTCAGAGAAGTGGTATGGCTACTACTGAACTGCCTGGACAATACAACATTGTTAATTAGCTTGGGCAGGCAGGTGTGGCTTAGAACACTGAAATTATTGAAGTTGGACTGCCCTTATTCGCCTGATCTCCCGATAGTGGCCAATGTTTGCAGGAATAGGGAGGTATTGCCAATGGCACGACGCTGGGAGGGCTGGGGGTTCTCCACCTGGGGCGATATGTTCGAGAATGGCAAGTTCAGAGAGCTTAATGATATCATTGAGCAAACTGGTCTTCCTCGTGGGCAGTTCCTGCGCTATGTGAGAGTGCTCGGGGTGGCTAAATGTAAATGGGCTGGGTGGACGGAGGAACCAGAGGCAACTGCGCTGTTGGTTTTGATGTTTTCTCTGGAGGATGGATGGCATCCGGTGTCTCAATTATATAGTACCCTAATGGGTAGACCTAACCCCCAAAGCATCGCATTAAAAGCATGTTGGGAATTAGACCTAGATGTGGAGATTGGGGTGAAGGAGTGGGAGCGTATTCTCAGGTTTCCCAAGGATGTGTCCAGGAATTCCTGCTTCAAACTGATCCAATTAAATGTGCTGTACCATACCTATATAACGCCTAGTAGGGTGGCCAAATTCAATAAAGGTAAACAGTCTACATGCCCTTGGTGTCAAAATGATGGGGCTGATCTGGTTCACATGTTCTGGCATTGTACTACAGGGTCTCTGGTCCCGGGTTGAACAAGCATGTAGGAGGGCCGGGGTCACTACATACTCCTGGAATTCGGTGGAGTGTTTGCTGGGTGCACACCCGAGAAATAGTAAACACAAGCATATCATCAAGTTAATGGATCTGGCTTGTATCCTTACTAAGCGTTGCATTGCCATGGCCTAGAAGTCGGCTGGTGGTCCACATTATTCACGCTGGCTAAGAAACTTTGAGACCTGGCCCAAGGCGGAGACCAGAGTGTGGGCCAGATCGGCACAGAGCATAGGTGCGGCTTCTGGGGAGCCTTTGAGTCATGGAAGCAGTTGGTTTGGGACATGTTGTGGGGTTGTACGAATTATGAGCTCCGCTATCGTGATGGCCCTCCCACCAGCGCTAACATTCCCAAACTCTGTGGGACACTGAACTGCATAGCCCAACTCTGTAAGAATGGTATGTCTTTTTAAACCTGGGACCTGACCACTGGAAGGATGTTATTAAGACCTAGTTAACCTGCGTGGAAATGTTGGTATGTTGTTTATTTGTTTGTTTGCTTCTTTTGACAGAGTGTGCTCAGCTACCGTGATGCATGTTTGCATCTATTGCATTATGGAAACTGTACCACTGTTTACTTATAAATGCCAATAAACAAATTTGAAAATAAATAGTAAAAGCCTCGCACATTTGAAAGTCTTAGACATCAGTGAAAGGTCTGAGCCAGACTGCGGGAGACCGAAAGTGGGATAATTTAGGGGAAGGGAACCCCTAACGAATGTGAGTTAAGCTTGGGGAAGGGAGCCCCTGCAAGTGCTGTGATTGAGAGGTCCGAGCACAACGGAGGGAGACCTATGTGAACTTTTTGTTGAACTATGAACTTTTTGTTGAACTGTGAAAGAACTTTTGGAACGCTGGAATAAGTGATTTTAACGTGGTATGCCAGGCGGGTCTCGATCCACGTTTTGAATTGCCTTTGTTTTGAGAACCTGAGCCAGAGTGTGTCATCCTGTCCCGAGGCCGCCTTAGTCTGGGCTGTTCAACATGGGGAGGAGAGCTGACTCAGCCATCTTGATCTTTTATATTGTAACACTGACTTTCCTTTGCATACATTTTCCCCTTTACGCACTTTTTGTGTAAGAGGTAGGGCAGGCATTGGGTTTTGTTAGTATAGGCCATTTTGATTTGACAAAGACTGACTAGGACTGTATTTTCTTTATTATTTGATGGTAGAGACTACTACCATCATAGCTATCGTGCAAAGCGGGAGTTGTTCCAAACCCCGGAGATTGAATAGAGGTTTTGAAATTGGACCTCTTGTGTCAATGCCATACTTGTGATACCATGCCTCCCTTACACCAGTAAAAATTGAAGTGACGGCAGGAATGTAAAACGGGCGATGGGCACGCAGTTGCCATTATTGCATAAAAACCCTGGTAGGGCAAAGTATGACCCTTAGGCCTAGATAAAGAAAACAATTTGATTAAAGCGCTCCCACTCCTCACGCTGGAGGCTGGGAAATGGATATATGCTTTTGAAAAGCAAACAGCTGGAATCCCTTTAGCAGTGGGGGCCATAAAATGTTTACTTGTAGTGAAAGCAAGCCCCATTTTACAGGGGCGCACCCCTAAAATACAGGGGACCCATAATCACCATAAACCAGAGTAAATGCACCGCTCTAGGGAATCAAAAGTCATGAGGCTGTCTTGCAGGTGATGACAAGACTTTAATCTTTACAGATCATGAGGATTGGGGACATGGCAGACGGCTCTGCCATTTCAGGCCAGCATTCTGTCGTCGTCGCTGGCTCCCAATTCCTGGAGACTGATGCCAAACAGCGTTCTTATATACAGTTCAGTTTGGTTACTGGAACCTGGTATAGCTCATCCAAAAATGTCCTTCCTCCTTAAAAGGGATGCTGCAGTCTTCCTTCTGGCTCCATTTAGGACAGCCTACTTAACATAATGCTAGTCTGTGCAAAAATACATTCACATTAATTTTTCATCATTTTGCTATATCATGAACATTTATGTATAAACACACATTCCCGCCATAATCTTCACAATTCACCCATTATTCTTATACTTTTGTCTGATCCAGAAATCCCCCTTAAAACCTTGTTTTAACATAATACTGCATTGTGTGCATTAACCCCAGACCAACTGGGTTTTCTGATGTACAGGAAACAGGTGCTAAGTTACATGTTGGCCAGTGCTAACAGAGCGCCACGGTGGTGCCTGTAGTCTATTTTTGGGCACAAGCCGAGTTCTTTCCGGGAAGTGAGGGGGGGAGTATTTTTGAGTCCGTCAAGAACTGCATAAGCTTTAACATTTACAAATTCATTCAGCTAATACACCTTATATTTAAATAACTGTGTTCTATTAATGCACCCCTCCCCCCTGGTCTTTTGTGGTGCCTAGAAATAGTAACAGAAGTCTTGGCCAAAAACAATTTACAGAAGTCTTGTCTAATTCTAAAGCGCTTGGAAATGAAGAAAGGCGGTAGCTCCTTTCCAACAGTAGCAATCGTGGGAGATCAGGCAGGAGATGTTTGGGTGGAGGCTGGATACCCGGGAGTGAAAATAGATAATGATATGCATGATGGGGCACCTTTTAAAAATATCAGAGCGCAGGTGTGAGACGGACTGCAGCGGGCATTTCCCGATACACCAGACTTGCAGGGAAGAAGGATAGCCCAGGGGCAACACGTTTGTCTTGGAAGCAAGACAACGCAGCACAACACAGGTGTGAATCCCAATCCCAAGCTTAGAAACCACTCACTGGTATGAAGGGCGTTATAAAAGAACAGTTATAATTAATTATAATGCAATATACGATGGGGGATGATGAAGACCCCGCTCAGTACATTTTGAAAGTGCAGGAGATGTGGAGGGCGGTGATGGGGAAATAGTGGGACCGATCAGTTCCTCTTTTCTGTTTCGTTATTAAAGGGGATTGTCCAAGGAAGTATAAAAAGCCCTCTAGAAGGTAGTGGGCATAGAAGCAAAAGGATGGGCTGAAATACAGACTATAATCATACACCACTGTAAGTGGATCAAAGAAAGAGAAAAGGAAATTGCACAAAGGTTGCAGGCTGAAGAAGTGAAACTGTACAGAAGAAATTGATGAAAATAGCAGTTGAAGGGGCATTAATGACAGTTACTCAAACTGAGCCATTAGAGCAGGCAGCAGTGCGACAGATGTAAGAATAGCCACGCTCTGGCCAGGAGGAAGGCAGTGGAGCGGTGGGCATCAGCCAGTACCCTGAGTGGTACCAAAGAGGTCAGCAGCTTGGATTGGGAGGGTTTCAAGGAGGAGGTGGGGCAGTGGTGGATTTTGCAGGATGAGGCAGAGAGGGGGAGCAGCACCAGCTCTGTGTTGGGAATGCAGAAAGTGGGGTGATTTTGCAAGGGAATGTAGAAGTAGGATGGGAGTAACACTTCCCCGCACCTCCGATGCCCACGTCCATACCATACAAAATACATCAAGCATACACACGGCTACCACCACAGCCCTGTAAGGAAGGCATGATATCAAAGCAAGACAGACACAAGTGATCACAGTGCAAGGGTGTTTATTACTGTAAAAAGGGGTGAGATAAACTCCTAATCTAAACCTAAATCTAAGATTGGAGCAAGCTACGACCATCAAATAACAATAATACTGTCCTAGTGGAGTCTAGTCAAATAAAAAGGGCCCATACTAAACAACCTATTGCCAGTCCTTACCTCTAAATACAAAATAGTGTGGGATAATGTTCACAAAGAAAGAAAGAAGTGTTCTCAAAAGAGTAAGTCAGGATGTTGTGTTACGCTCACCTGGTATCCACGGGTATGTACAGAGTTGTTATATGCGTACTCGGCTATCCACAGTAAGTCCTTCCAATCTCTCAATTCATGGTGCAGCATGCACCGTAAATACTGTTCGAGGGTCTGGTTGGTCTCGGTGTCGATGGGATCCCGCCTGGAAATGAAGACTATATTGGGGCTGGGCGACCAAGGTAAGTTTTCCTCCACCTCCCTTGTGTTTCCAGCCCCTCCAGGTTCTCTTCTCACCTGGTTGTCGGAATCGGTGGGCTCTCCGTCCTGCTCTCTGGGCAGGGGCGCATTCTCTTTTGTGGGCGCGGGTGGTCCAGTTACTTCACTGATTGCTGACCTTGTAGTGTATTTCAGGTAGGTCTTATTGCGATTGATGGCGTCATAATTCTTGAATGCCTTTTCTCTGTTCTAAATGTCTCTTTTTTTATCTCCCTAGGAGCGCGGAGTGCCCGCTTGGAGAACTGGATATGCTCGTTCACGCTGGGAGATGATGGCGCGCTATAGCGCTATGATGCGGTAAGGAGGCGCTTTGTGTAGCGCAGCGATGTCTTGTCCTCACTGACCTGTGCTTTTCTCTTTTCATAGGGCGCGGTGAGTCCCAGCGCAGATGGAGTTCCGGAGCTATGCTGGCCGAAAAAGCAACCAACCAGGTATGTCTTAAGCGCTTTGTGGTTGTAATGTCTCCACTACCTCCTTTAATGATATCTTCCTCCTTTTCTCAGGTCCTTCGATCCGGGCGGTGAACTCCACCAACAGAGCTGCTCAGGAGCTGCGAGCAGTGAAGGATGATGAATGCAGGTAAGATTCTGCTGCTAACGATGTTCTTGGTTTTTCTGCAGGTCCGGAATTCACCAGGCTCGTAAGAAAGCTGGACACGGTGAGCGTCACGTTGCTAGAAGCAAAATTACGCAAAGCGTGTTGTCTTGTTCGGGTGTGGTTTAAATAGCCACTGTAAAGTAGTCCAGGTAAAGTAGTCCCTAGGCCACCACACCCAAAACACTAGACCGCATAGCTTGGTTCTAGGAATCAAGCTATGTGGATGCCTCCATGTTGGCTGAAAGCCTAAATAAAGTAGTTCCTCAAACAGATGTCTTTCCTTACTGATGAGCCTGGCGCCAAAGGTGCCAGGACTGGACCCAAGAGGGCCTGAGAAGTGGATGCCAGGCCTTATTAGTGATCCGAGCCCTGATTCCACCTGGCCAATGGGCTTGCCAGTGGGGATCAGGGATGAGGGTCGTGACAGCACTCCCTCCCAAGGCCCCTCCCAAGGTGTGTCTCCTGCCTGGTCCAGGTTTAGTTGGGAAGTTCTGATGAAACTTCTTGATCAGACGTGGTGCATGGATGTTCTCACTGGGTTCCCAGGATCTATCTTGAGGCCCAAACCCCTTCCAATCGACGAGATAGCACAACTTGGCTCTAGAGCACTTAGAGTCCAGGATGCCCTTGACTTCGAATTCTGGTTCTCCATCTATTAGTATAGGTTGAGGTGGTGTCTTGATTTGTGTACCGGGTTGCATTGGTTTTAAGAGGGACACATGGAATACCGGATGGATTTGTAGATTAGGTGGTAAGTCCAATTTGATGGCTGCTGGGTTGATAATTGCCTTGATGGTATAGGGTCCCAAATATCGAGGATGGAAGTTCCGGGTCCCTTTGATGGTGTAGTGATACACAAAATTGCAACCTTGCCAATCAGGGCTTTAGATGACAGCATTAGCCGCTGAAAGCCAATAGTGTATTCAAAGTATGTGCCAAAAATGCTGACAGTAGTCTGTTGTAGCACTTCCATTATGCAGTAGTGAGCTACAAGGAATATGCAGGCCTAGTATGAGTGATAGGTCACATTATGCATTGTTGATAGACAGGCAGGGAGAGGGCCCTAGCTCTGTAGCTAATAGACATTTTTTGAGTGTTTGGAACATTATGGCACCTATATAGCGCTTAGATAGCCAGTCTTAAGCGCTATGAACACTAAGCTATGAGTGCATGCCTTTTAGAGCTTGCAGATGGGGTTAATACATCCCTGCTTCCCTTAGAATATTCTGCCTCACTAACGGTAGCCCTGCATGGCCCCAAGCTTATCTTCCTTTTCTCTGGGAAGGCACTGATAAGACATTCCTGAGCTTTCGCGCAGATGGGCCAGGGAGGGGCTCAGAAGAAGCACAGCGGAAATGAACAGAGTTGGGTTTTTTCCATGAGCCAGCCTATATTTTGCACAGGGAAAGTTCTGGAACTGTGCGTCATGGATGGGCAGCACGAGATTATAAAATATGCATGCTCACATGACTCATGTGGGAGATCGTCCTGTGGACTTGGTTCGAGCAAGATCAAGTGCCCGGAATTGGAGCTCTGACGGCACCCAGCAGCGCTGTCCTCTGAGCGGGGCTTGTTACAGCTAGCTTATGAGGGCCAGGGTCTCCCAGTGCTGATTGAAGGGGCGTAAGACTGTGTTTCTCTATGTTTCTCTATGTTTATCTAAGTTCTATGTTTCTCTATATTTTGCATTTCTCTAAGTTTTGTGCTTTGTAATCTTCTCTAACTTGAATCCCAAATGTATATGAAATTCACTGTTTAGAATAAATACTAAAACTTATTGAAGGTGTCATTTGTCACTAGCATGAGATCACTGCTCAGCACAATAGAACCTGTATTTTGGGCTGAATTGGGTATTTTTTGCTCTCAAAGGGCTGGCCCCGAGGAGGATTTTGCCCATATCAAGACATTTGGTGGCAGCTTGGGGATTTGTGAAGAGCAGTGCCTTGCTGTGAAATGACAAATTGTGTGAGAGAACACAGTGCAGAGTGAGGAGCAGGCTGTCGCATTTCCTTGGTGGTCTCACTGCAGCTCTGAGACTTCAAAAGACAGCAGCGTTGTGTCAGCTTGCCGTGGCCGATAGCTTGTGTGGTTAAGACTCCCTTCAGTAAATCAGTTGTGACTGACTTATTGCTTGGGAATGGAGCCAGGGAGTACAAGGCGATAAACAAGCGGGAAATGGCTTTGTTTAAAGCGCTCCGATGAATGGTCAAGAAAGATGTATGTTCAATTAGAAAAGAATCTTATCATGCGGTTTCCCCAGTTTAAAGTTGTAATTTGAAATGCAAAGTGAGACGGAGTTCTCAACTCTATTCTGTCATGAGGGCAGGGAAAAATAGTTGCAAGGATTTGACATGCAAATTGTGAACAGTAATCTAACCATTGACTCAGCCCCAGTGTGCTAGCGAGTGGGGGGCTGTAATGTACGGAGGCGAAGGTTCGCTTTTTTAATGTATGCTTTTGAAGTGTTGACATTCCTGAAGATAACGTGGGGAATGAGCCGTGCTTAGGAGAAAGAATAACATCTGTGCTGAGAGCCTAAAGGGTTTGTTTTTCTTTTGGCAACTGTAAATTCCATGTGCTGGTGGCGAATTCTGTTTAAAGGAAACACACTAAAATGGTTATATTGCATTTTAAGCTGTGCCATGCTTATAATGGGTGAGAGACTCACTTAAAAAAGAAAGTGAGTGATGTTATTTGGATTTTCGATTTTTGTGTATTGATTTGAAATTGCAGAATCAGTTTGCAATGGTTTGGGGGGAAAAAACAATTTATATTTTTCTAAATTGCCTCTAAATTGCCCCTGGAGTATTTTTGACTGTTCCCACGCTATGCCATGGATTTGTACTGTTGCCTTATAAGTGATGCATGTTTGGAAATAGTGACCTGTTGACTGTGATAAATGGTGAAAAATGTTGTTGACACATTTAACAGCCCACAAGCAATATAGAGTGTGGGTTGCTCTTGCAGAAAAAAAACGTGTAGGGAGCTGCACTAAACATGGCATTTTTTAAATGCACTGAAATAAGTGGTTATATTCTGGCAATGGTACAACAGGATGAAAGAATCTGTGTGTGATAAGATAGCACAAAGATTTAGTGGGTTGCGGGTTCTTTTGAAAGATCGCACATTGCATTGGAGTGAGCTCGTGAAGCCAAACTACAAGGTTACGAAGAAGAGAAAAAAAAAACGTATGCCTTTTAAATGGGACATTAATCAGTTCAAAACAGTCTAAAAGACGCTTTGACATTTTTCTAAATTACATGGAGTAGAATCTGATGAAAAGAAAAGTGCCTCTTTTGAAAATAAGAGTCTTGCTGTGTGTGCAGAGCTTGTGCCTTGAAGATAACTTGCACTGTCTTGGGCGAGGTGCGCGAAGAAAAAAAAACTGTTGGAGGAAGGCAGACAAAAAGCAGAATACTGCTCTCCTGTTTAGTGAAATGGTGTTTCAGATATGGGAGCTTTTCTGAGTTGCTGGAGAAAAGCAGTGCAAGAAAGAGTTAATCTGGATGAACTGTCTGAAACGAGTGCCTTCCATTGAAGCCGCCACAGTTTAAGAGTTAGAGAGCAAAGAGATAAGCTTGCTGCGCGAAAGATAAACATTGACATTCCTGCATTCCATCCCCTGTGAGAGACACCGTCAGTGTGAGCAAAAAACTGAGGAGAGGGGGTGCAAAGACAGAAATGCTGATCAGAAGTAAAGAATTTGCCCAGTATCAACACTGGAAGGAAAACAAACGCTGCATGCAGGATGGCAGATGGGCACATCACATCTGAACATTTGGGGAACCTGTGCATCTGTGAATGGGCTAAGAAAAGACAGCTGCCCATTTCAAGAGACATTGCTGTGCAAGCTGCATTCCAGTGCTCCATGTGATGTGAACTGAAGTAAAGCGTTGTGCACTGGAGAAGAAACCTCTAGGCGCTTTGAGAAGTGAAAATACACAGCTGTTTAAAAATGCAAGCTACATTGCCAGGGCTGGAGTAACTGACAAAGACATTATGGCATTCCAGATGGAAGCAAAACTGACAAAAGCGCGTAGCCGTTTTGCAAGAGACAACATGCAGAGCGGGGCTATGGAGTACAACATGAACACTGCACATTAGCCATGATCCAGAAGCCTCACGGCTTAGTGCAAGAATGAATGATTTGTTGAAGCAACAAAAGAAACTGACTTAGACTATCGCTCTCAAAGGGGTGAGCCAAGAAATCAGCAAACACCCTTTGAGAAAATGATAAGTGAAAAAACCAGAGGCTTGAAAGACACTAGCTGTATGGAGAAAAATAAACAAAGCTGCTTGTGCAACTGCAGGCGATATTGGACTGAAAGACTTTACCTTTGAAAAATGGAGTGATGCCAGCAGGGCAAACTAAATCAAGATCATGAGACACTGGAAGCAAGTTGGCGCTTGGCATTCGTGATCGCTTTGGTGAAAAAGAAAAGCATTGTGCGACCTGGGTACTTATTATATGGCTTTTGTAAAAGCACAGATCAGTCTGAGGTACCATTGACCAACTATGATTGCATTGCACAAATGAGTTTGTGATTAGGCAGTTACACCCCGTATGGTTGAGTGTAAATAAGCCCCCAATAACATACAGAAGGGTGACAGATAATTGTGGTAGCAATGATAAAGTGTGTAGTTACCTGAAGAGACTTCTGAAGATGGGGGTGGTGTTATGGGAAGGGGTGGATAACGCTGATATTGAAGTTTTGATGAAATCCTAACATTTCTGTTTGTATTTTGCCTAGGCAAAAAAGCAAGACAGTTGCGTGCCATAACAGAAGTAGATGTGTTCAATTTGCGGGTGACACTGATCAGTCAAGCAGACGCATTCTCAGAGAAAGCGAGTCACTGCATGATGAAATATGCGAACATTGAATGTGTCCTGCACTGCACTCAATGCTGCTAACATGCATGACGTATGAGGACATTTGTTCTGCAACCTGCGAAAGGTGTCCAACAGAGTAATAACTTTTGCTGAACTGGCACGGTGCAGACTTGGCTAGTTATCAAATATTTGATGCTGCACATTCAAATGATTCAGTTGCTGGAAATAACTTAATTGACATGTCTTGCCTTTCTTGTTTAAAGGACTGTGGACAATGAGTTGTGGACTGTAACATCATGCACCACAAACAGCTGTGAGACACAGCACTTGTATGCTAACACATTGACAAATGGTTTTTAAATGCACTTTTTGAGATGAATCTGAAAAAACGAAATGGTTTTGCTCTTCCAACTGAATTGCTTTAACCAGAGATGCTTTGCTTTTTTGAAAAAAAAAAAAACTTCTACGTTGCACGTAGGCAGGAAAATGATTTATGAATTGTTGGGGCAGCAGAAATATGCAAGCAGGAGTGTAATTTATTTTGAGATAAAATGAGTGCGCACATCAAAGTCACCTGTGCGTAGGTTAAGATCCTTAATTAAAGTAATGCTGCCAAGTGTGTGAGCCCTAATTTGAGATGGTAATCTTTGAAACACTGGATACTTTTACAGCCCGCTTTAAGGCGGGTAAATGAAACCATGACTGACTAGTTATTTGATTTTATGACACAGAGTGTGACACGGTTTTTGTTAAACCAACCAGTTTCATGTTTTTGTGGGGACAGCTGTCTCCAGCACACTAATGCAAAGAGTCATCTTTTTGATTGTAGACATTTGGAATAATTCTTTGGAAAAGCGCTACAAATGAGTATCCACATGGAATTGCTAGCGTACTGGCCTGGCACATTGTCAGACATCTTTTGTCACTGAATGGATACAACGATTGGTTTAATTTGTTTAATGTGATTTTTCTGACCAAGAACTGCAGCGAGTGTTATCGCCAAGATTTTATGGACTATAATTTGACTAAATGCATTTTACACAATGGTGTGATGAAACAGCCACTGCCGGATGGTAGTATGGTGTTTGTAGCTAAAACTAATATTGTATATGGTAGATATCCCACTTGAAGAAGGGTATTCTCCAAGTCACAATAGGTAGACACTGTGAACATGTTAGATTTTCCAGTAGTAAGGCAACATTTAAATTGTAGGCTGGTAATGCACACTTCTATTATTACAGTGATACACTTAGACATAGATTTATCATGAGGCAATGTTTCCTTAGTACTACCAAGCTGCTACAAATGGAGTCCATTTCTATGGCCCATCACTAGAGTGCGCGTAGCTAGGGAGCTAGATTCATTAATTGCAGGAGCTTTATATGCTTGTGACATAGAAACTGTGCACAATAAGTTAGCCACTATGGGTTCTGATGCCAGCTCTGCTATAGAACTTCTAGCCTAGTGGGGTTCATCGATACGCCCAACACTGCTACAAGTATTGGCAACCACTGAAGATGGCAGAATTTTAGGTATGAAGACATTTTTTCTGCCATAGGGCAGGTCAACAAGACTGCTAAATACACACGATGCATTGTATGGCAAACATTGTTTAATCAGCAGGTGTTGGCTTTTTACTGGGTGGGGGCGACCATCCTCAACACACTGGCACGCAGAGCTACAGTTACCAGCATACATATGGATCAAATTGCTTGCTTTTGATTGCATGAATAACACATGCCATGCTCTGATGCAAATTAATAGAATTGTTTTTATTTAGATAACCTGGTGCCCATGGGTTCACCTTGTTCACAAAATTAGATGGTTTCTGGTTGGGTTCCACATACATGGGGGAAGTGTCTAGTCACACAGCCCATAGTCACGTTTGAATGCCCTGGGATCAGGGGGAGGGTAGGCCCTTAGAGTGAAAGGATGCCAGGTTTTAGAATTGATAACCATACATAAATGCAATAGTGCATTGTAGATTAGACTACACTGGATTGCCTTGACATTCTAACTGCATGCTGCTTTTTAACTGACAATCAGTTATACAATAATTATTTAGGTATTGTTGTGTAGGCCAGGTTTTGGCTAGAGTAAATGTCCATGTTCACTTTGTGTAGGTATTTTTGTGTAGGCCAGGTTTTGGCAAGGGTATATGTCACTGTTCACTTTGTGTACATTTTTGTTTAGGCAGTGTTTTACCTTGCATGCCACGCTGACTAACCGCTAGAAGATAGTTTGCTTAAACCTCTTGCAAAGCCCCAAGGTCTTTATCACTGCACTAAATACTATTTTGATGTGTATTAGTCAGCATTTGTCGCACACACTTTGAATAGGGGTGGAATGTAGTGATACACAAAATTGCAACCTTGCCAATCAGGGCTTTAGATGACAGCATTAGCCGCTGAAAGCCAATAGTGTATTCAAAGTATGTGCCAAAAATGCTGACAGTAGTCTGTTGTAGCACTTCCATTATGCAGTAGTGAGCTACAAGGAATATGCAGGCCTAGTATGAGTGATAGGTCACATTGTGCATTGTTGATAGACAGGCAGGGAGAGGGCCCTAGCTCTGTAGCTAATAGACATTTTTGGAGTGTTTGGAACATTATGGCACCTATATAGCGCTTAGATAGCCAGTCTTAAGCGCTATGAACACTAAGCTATGAGTGCATGCCTTTTAGAGCTTGCAGATGGGGTTAATACATCCCTGCTTCCCTTAGAATATTCTGCCTCACTAACGGTAGCCCTGCATGGCCCCAAGCTAATCTTCCTTTTCTCTGGGAAGGCACTGATAAGACATTCCTGAGCTTTCGCGCAGATGGGCCAGGGAGGGGCTCAGAAGAAGCACAGTGGAAATTAACAGAGTTGGGTTTTTTCCATGAGCCAGCCTATATTTTGCACAGGGAAAGTTCTGGAACTGTGCGTCATGGATGGGCAGCACGAGATTATAAAATATGCATGCTCACATGACTCAGGTGGGAGATCGTCCTGTGGACTTGGTTCGAGCAAGATCAAGTGCCCGGAATTGGAGCTCTGACGGCACCCAGCAGCGCTGTCCTCTGAGCGGGGCTTGTTACAGCTAGCTTATGAGGGCCAGGGTCTCCCAGTGCTGATTGAAGGGGCGTAAGACTGTGTTTCTCTATGTTTCTCCATGTTTCTCTATGTTTCTCTATGTTTATCTAAGTTCTATGTTTCTCTATATTTTGCATTTCTCTAAGTTTTGTGCTTTGTAATCTTCTCTAACTTGAATCCCAAATGTATATGAAATTCACTGTTTAGAATAAATACTAAAACTTATTGAAGGTGTCATTTGTCACTAGCATGAGATCACTGCTCAGCACAATAGAACCTGTATTTTGGGCTGAATTGGGTATTTTTTGCTCTCAAAGGGCTGGCCCGAGGAAGATTTTGCCCATATCAAGACAGATGGGTACGTATTTGGCAGCTAACCAAACCTGGTCTCCTACTTGATAGTCTGGGGCCTTTTTCCGATGCTGATCGGCAAAGTGCTTTTGTTTTTCTTTAGCATGAATAAGATGTTCCTTCGCCTTTCTGAACGCCTGAGTGATGATTGTATGAAGAGTCTTTACTGCAGGCATTTCCAAGCTGGCAGGAAGGTCAAGTTCTGATGTACGTGGATGTCTGCCATACAAGGTGTAAAAAGGTGTTTGGCCCGTGCTAGAATGTACAGAGTTGTTATATGCGTACTCGGCTATCCACAGTAAGTCCTTCCAATCTCTCAATTCATGGTGCAGCATGCACCGTAAATACTGCTTGAGGGTCTGATTGGTCCTCTCGGTTTGGCCGCCTGTCTGGGGGTGGTGACTGGTGGATAGCCGGATGTCAATCTGTGCCATTGCGCAACATTTTCTCTGCGCAAAATTGGATACAAATTGGCTGCCTCGATCGGAGACCAGAACTGATGGAAAGCCATGCAGCTTGACAATGTTTTCCAGAAATACTTCTGCTAAGGTGGATGCGTCCGGGAGACCCTTGAGAGGAATAAAATGTGCCATCTTTGAAAACAAATCCACGATTACAAGAATGGTGTTAAAGCCTTGACTCAGTGGCAGATCAGTGATAAAGTCGAGGGAAAGAGTGTGCCATGGAGCGGGAGGGATGTCCAGTGGTTGTAGGAGACCCGATGGTTTGTGTTTCTGTGATTTATTTTGTGCACAGACGCCGCAGGACTGAACATACTGGACAATGTCCTTAAGCCAGGTAGGCCCCCAAAAGTTATTTTTTACCTTGGCTAAAGTTTTAGCGATTCCAGGGTGTCCTTCGATCAGAGAGTCATGATAACCTGAAATTATATGCTGTTGTAACTCCTTCTCGGGTACATATAGCCGGTCCCTCAAATAAGGTAACTGATCCTTGATGCAATATTGTTCTCCTTGAGTTTGCCATGCGAGGAAAGCATCCGGGTTCATTGACTGTCAAATTTCTTTTGTAATTCGGCTTGTGATAACGCTGTTGTGATACCCAAGAGTTTGTCTTCAGGTATGATGGGTACCGGGTCTGGAGTTGTATACACTGTTTCATCGATGCCCATTCGAGATAAGGCGTCAGCTTTCCCATTCTTGACCCTGGTCGAAAGGTGATCATGTAGTCATATTCGGCGAAGAAGAGGGCCCACCGTAACTGGCGTGAAGACTGGGCTTTGACTGTTTTGAGATATTGCAGGTTCCGGTGGTCTGTGATCACTGTAATGGTGTGTCTAGCTCCGAGAAGATAGTGTGGCCACGCCTTGAAAGCGGACTTGATAGCTAGGAGTTCTTTGTCCGTGATAGCATAATTAATTTCTGGGGGTGAGAATTATTTTGACCAGAAGGCCACAGGATGCAGCTGGCCAGTTTCTGGGTCCCTTTGTGAAAGGACCCCTCCAATTGCCATACTGGAAGCATCCGTTTGTACGACATAAGGGAGGTCTGGACACGGGTGCCGCAGGATTGGAGCGGAGGTGAACCTTTTTTTCAGTTCCTGAAAGGCTCTTTCTGCTGCCTCAGTCCAAGCAAACTTTTTATTGCTTTTTCGTAGCAGTACTGTGATCGGGTGGACAACCTGAGAGAAGTCTGGGATAAACCGGCGGTAAAAGTTTGCAAAGCCTAGCATACTCTGTATCCCCTTCAGAGATGTTGGTGATGGCCATTTTAGAATAGCGGCAACCTTATGTACGTCCATTCTGATGCCTTTCGGCGAAAGGATGAAACCAAGGAATTCTACTTCGGTGACGTAAAAAAATAATTTCTCCAGCTTTGCATACAAACGATGTTGCCAGAGCTTGGTGAGGACTGAACGAACATGCCTGATATGATTTTGTTTTGAGGCTGGGTAGACCAAGATGTCATCAAAGTATACTAAGGCGCAAACGTCAATCAGTTCTCTCACGACATCATTCATAAAATATTGAAACGCTATGGGAGCATTACATAAGCCAAAAGGCATGACCTGATATTCAAACAAGCCATATTTGGTACAGAAAGCGGTTTTCCACTCATCTCCGCTTCTGACCCGTACCAGGTGGTATGCTCCCCGAAGGTCTAATTTGGTATAGATCTGGGCATCTTTGACTTGGTCTACCATTTCCGGGATAAGAGGCAAGGGGTAGTGGTTCTTCACGGTTATCTGGTTTATTGTGCGGTAATCAATACAGGTCCTCAAGTCCCCTTCCTTTTTCGGTACGAACAAAGGACTGGCTGCTGGGGACTTAGATGGGCAGATAGATCCATTTGCAAGGTACTGGTCCAAATAGGATTTCAGGTGAAGGTTTTCTGGTTCCGTAAGAGCGTAGATCCTGCCGCAAGGGATTTGTGCCCCAGGAATAAAGTCAATTTGACAATCATAAGGCCTATGCGGCGGCAATGTGTTAGCCTGGTCTTTTTGGAATGCTTCCGGAAAGTCACGATATTCATCTGGCAAAGTATTAGTTACTCCCAGAGTAGAGGCTCTAGTATTGGAAGTCTTGGAGACACAGGAGTCGGGTTCCGGGTCAGGAGAGTAGTAAATTAGGGAGCAGTTGCTGGAGAAGGTTAATTTTCGTGCCCGCCAGTCTATCAAAGGGTTGTGAGCAACCAACCATGGCATCCCTAGTATCAACCGGAGCTGAGGTGCCTTATAAGATCAAACGAAATACACTCCTGATGTCCAAGCTTACTACTGCTGTGCACTGGGTTACTGGTCCGGAGGGGATTTCTGTCCCATCCACGGTAGCCACCTTCTCCATATGAGCCTGGCGCCATAGGCGCCAGGACCGCACCCAAACAGCCCCTAGCAGGGGTATTTGGGCTTGCTCAAAGTAACTTGATGCCTGCTTCCGGGGTTGCTGGACCTGGTCTGGTTCCCCGGGGGTAGGCATCATGACAGCACTCCCCCCCAATACCCCTCCTAAAGTCGTTCTTCCCCGTGGTTTTGGTTTGTCTGGGAAATTTTGGTGGAATCTTTTCACCAATCGAGGTGCATGCACGTGGTCACTAGGTTCCCAAGACCTTTCCTGTGGTCCGTAACCCTTCCTGTTGATTAAATAAAAATGTTTTGATTTCACCATCTTGGAGTCCAGGATGTTCTTAACTCCAAATTCGGGTTCCCCGTCTAGAAGGATGGGGTCTGGTGGCTTGGTTAGTCTTGTCCCAGGTTGCACTGGCTTCAAAAGTGACACATGAAAGACGGGGTGAATTCGCATATTAGCAGGTAAGTCCAACTTGACGGCCACCGGGTTGATAATGGCCTTAATAGAGTAAGGTCCCAAATATCTATGGTTAAAGGTCTGCGTTCCCTTGAGAGGTGTGTGTTTAGTGGCCAACCATACTTGGTCCCCTATCTGGTACTGTGGAGTATCACTTCTATGCAGATCAGCATCGTTCTTGTATTTCTCCTTCGCCTGTTTTAAATGCGCAGTTGCCTCCTTAAAGGCTTGTGTAATCGTAGCGTGTAGATGGTCCACTGCGGGCATTTCTAAGTGTTGGGGTGAGTCAAGGTCTGAGGTTCGAGGGTGGTGCCCATATAGGGTATAAAAGGGGCTTTGTCCAGTTCCAGAATGTACTGAATTATTGTATGCATATTCAGCGATCCAAAGAATGTCCTTCCAATTACTCTCAGTCTGATGTAACATACAACGCAGGTATTGTTCAAGAGTCTGGTTGGTCCTCTCCGTTTGACCATCGGTCTGGGAGTGGTGACTGGTCGATAATCTCACGTCGATTTGCGCCAATCGACAACATTTCTTCCAAAAATGTGAAATGAATTGACTGCCCCGGTCAGAGACCAACACGGACGGAAATCCATGTATGCAAACAATGTTTTCAAGGAATTCTTTGGCCAGGATTGAGGCTGAAGGTAGTCCTTTTAAAGGAACAAAGTGGGCCATCTTGGAAAAAAGAACCACAATAACTAGAATGGTGTTAAACCCATTACAAGGAGGTAGATCGGTAATAAAGTCTAACAATAAGGTGTGCCATGGTGTAGGCGGAATGTCTAAAGGTTGTAAGAGTCCGGCTGTTTTTTTCTTTTGACTTTTGTTTTGGGCGCAAATGCCACAAGACATCACAAATGATTTAATATCCTTTCGCTAGGTGGGTCACCAGAATTGTCTTTTAATTTTAGCTTCAGTTTTTGCAATACCTGGGTGCCCCTCCATTAGGGTATCATGATAACGGGAAATGACTAGCTCTTGTAGTTCTTTCTGTGGCAGAAATAGCTGCCCTTGGTAATAATACCCAGTCCAGCAGGGCTGTAGGATCAAAGAGTTGCTAGATCTTTACCTGAATGTCCTCTAGTGTCTGTAGAGTAGTCATGCCAAGAATCCTTTGTTCAGAAATTATGGGTACTGGTTCTGGGTTCACTTCTGCCTCTCCCATCCCTATTCGGGATAAGGCGTCTGCTTTACCATTCTTACAACCTGGTCGATAGGTTATCACGAAATCGAACTCGGCAAAGAACAATGCCCATTGGAGTTGACGTGACGATTGGGCTTTGGCTGTTTTTAAATACCGTAAGTTCCAGTGATCAGTGATCACAGTAATGGTATGCCTGGCACCGAGAAGATAGTGCCGCCAAGCCTTGAAGGCAGATTTAATGGCTAATAACTCCTTGTCGGTAACCGCATAGTTTAACTCGGGTGCCGAGAATATTCTGGACCAAAATGCTACTGGGTGAAGCTGGCCAGTTTCAGGGTCCTTTTGAGACAGGACAGCTCCCATGGCTATACTGGATGCATCAGTTTCCACTATGTATGGGAGTTCAGGGCGCGGGTGCTTTAACACAGGTGCAGACGTGAATTTCGCTTTCAGCTCTTGGAAGGCTTTTTCAGCTTCTTCAGTCCACATAAAGCGTTTATTTTTTCGCAAGAGTGCTGTGATGGGATGTACGACATGTGAAAAATCTGGGATGAATCTGCGGTAGAAATTGGCAAAGCCGAGCATGCTTTGTACTCCTTTAACTGAACTTGGTGATGGCCACTTAAGGATTGCGTCCACCTTTTGTGAGTCCATTCGGACTCCCTTTGGGGTCAGGATAAACCCAAGGAATTCAACTTCTGTGGCATGAAAAACACATTTTTCTAGTTTTGCATATAGTTTGTGCTGGCGCAATTTCTCAAGGACTGCTCGGACGTGCTTCACATGGTCAGATTCTGAAGAGGAGTATATTAGAATATCATCGATATACACGACAACACAAATGTCAATGAGTTCACGAAGGACATTGTTCATGAAGTATTGGAAGGCTGCTGGTGCATTGCACAACCTGAAAGGCATCACCTGGTATTCGAATAACCCATACTTAGTGCGGAAAACAGTCTTCCATTCGTCGCCCTCTTTTACACGTACCAGATGGTATGTCCCCCGGAGATCTAATTTAGTATATATACAAGCGTCCTTCACTTGGTCTAGTAGTTCAGGGATCAGAGGCAATGGGTATCGGTTCTTAACAGTTATCTGGTTCAATGCGCGGTAGTCTATGCACGTTCTGAGGTCACCTTCCTTTTTGGGCACGAAGAACAAAGCTGAAGATGCAGGGGACTTGGATGGGCAAATAAAGCCATTGGCAAGGTACTGGTCTAAGTATTGTCGTAGATGAAGGTTCTCAGGTTCCGTAAGGGCATAGATCCTGCTACAAGGGGGTTGTGCACCGGGTATGAGATCGATTTGACAGTCGTACGATCTGTGAGGAGGTAAGGTGTTTGCCTGTTCCTTCTGGAAGACATCCTGGAATTCTTGGTATTCTGGAGGTAGTTGCATGATTGCTGTGGTTACTGTGGCCAGGCCTGCATTCTGATTTTTCTTTGGGTAACAGGTTTGTGCACAATCCGGGAAGGTTATTCTCTTCTCTCGCCAATCAATACAAGGATTATGTGTTTCCAACCAAGGTATCCCCAGTATTATTTGGAACTGTGGGGCTTTGATTAGATCAAACACAATAGTCTCTCAATGGCCATCCTGACCCAATAGTGTCATCTCTGCGGTGGAATGAGTTACAGGCCCAGAGGCAATTTCAGTTCCATCGACTGTGGTGATGACATCTGTGGTGGTTTTTCGGCAGAGAGGTAGATTCATCCTGGAAGCCAGTTCATAGTCCACATAGTTTCCTATGGCCCCGCTATCAATGTATGCTCTTACTGTGTGCATACGCGATGGCTGCCCTTGATCTACGAGGACCATTGGTATGATGAAATGCGAGGTCTGAGTATCCTTCTTCAAGCTCGGCAAGCGGACCTCTACGCTTGTCGGGCGTGGTCGTTTCCTGAGTCTGACTCCATATGGCTTTTATCAGCAGCTCCTACCACCTTCTTGGGTGGTTTTACAGGGCAATCCCATAGAAAATGCCCAGAAGTTCCACAGTATAGACACAATTGCATTTGCCGTCTCCTTTCTCTTTCCTTCTGGGTTAAGGGTCCTTTAACCCCCCCGATTTGCATGGGTTCTTAAGCATCTGCTCCTTTGGGGTTAGCGTGGGTTTTGACCTACACCCGATTCTCAAACTTGGCTCGATCAGCCTTTCTGTTCTTAAGTCTGTGATCTAACTGGACCACTAAGTCTATATATTCAGCGCAGTCTTGAGGTGGGTTCACAACTTGAGCCAAGGCATCCTTGAGTTCTCCTCGAAGCCCTCGATGAAATAACGTGATTCGTTTTACCTCAGGCCATCCAGTTTCCACTATCAACCTATTAAAGGTCGCGATGTAAGATAGAAGGCCTGGTTACCCTGTCGTAGGGACAAAAGTTTGTTATCCAGGGCCTGTCCTTGGGAGTGCCGGGCAAATAGTCTTTCCATGCTAGTTTGAAAGCCCTGAAAATCCTGAAGAATTGGGTCATCCTGAGTAACTAGTGGAATTGACCAATCAGCTGCACTGCCGCTTAGATATGACAATACAAAGGCTACCTTGGCTTGATCGTTTGGGAAGGCTTCAGGTCTGCATAAAAAGTGCAAGCGGCATTGGTTCATAAACACGGCGAACCTTTTGGGATCTCCGGCAAAGCGTTCGGGTGGAGCTAATGGAATATTTCCTGGTAGGTTTAATTGCACAGGGTTACTCGATAACACAGGAGCTGGATTTCCCCCGGAACCAGGTAGGGGTGCTTGTCCAGCCTGGCTTTGCAATAGTTGCCTAGCAAGGTCATCAGTTCGCTCCTTTGACAAAATCAGTTCTCTCCTAAGAGCATTGGCTTCTTGACGGGCGGATGCACTTCAGCCCTCAGTTCCCCTAGTAATTGGGCCAATTGGTCAGTCTCTGAGGTATCCATAACGCCCGGGTGGGAATTTGTGGGTAGGCTTTGCATTCTGTTATGCTCACCTGGCTCCCACAGAGGCGTCGATCTGAATTGGACAGCTGCGGTCTCCACCAATGTGACGCGTAGGGCCGAGATGACGGACTGGACTGGCCCACCTAGCTTCGTTTGCTTGGCCCGTAGGAACATTGTTCTGTAAATGGAGAAAGGGAATTAACCACCTGTGGGGTTGAGCGTAAATCCCCCCACCCCCGCTGTTCTCCCCACAGATCACCTTTGATGTCCCCTCTTATATTCTCACCTGATGGTTTGAAAAGATGAGCTCTCCATCCTGCATTGAGGGCAGGGGCGCGTTGATAACCAGTTGCTTCACTGGCTCGAAGGAATTGGTGAGTTCCAGAACAATATTGACTCTGAAAAGTATGTAGTTCGTAAGAGTTCACATGTCTGACTTTCACTCTTGTCCGATTCCTTGCAGTTTGCAGCTTGACCCCAACAAAGAGTTCCTCGTGGTAGCTGACGAAGTTCAGGTAAGGATTTGGCTTATCCTACACAGTTCAATAAAATAAGGCCAGAATGTAACCTGTGGCTTGCTCCCTTATTCAGGTGTGGAAAGAAAATACGAAGTTCGGGAATAATGCCTCTGGCGGTAAAATTAGGTAAGTCTATTGTGGTGAGAAGAGTTCCCCTTGTTTGTCCCTTTGTCTCACCTTGTTGTCCTTTTGTTCCCCTTAGGGGCCGGGGTACGGCGAAGATGCAATGGAGACTGCGCCGACCCGTGAAGAGGAATAGTACCCCAGGCAGTAATCAGGTAAGCCTAGGGGGGTAGTTACTATTGCCTCTGTTTATTCCCTTGGCTCACCTTTGCTGTTCTTCTGTTCCCCTTAGGTGCCAGAGTGCGGCGGGAATGTGCAGAAGGATGCGGTGGATCGTGAGGAGGCTGCGAAGGCCGGTGATTTTTACGCGGCGCTGCAGCAGGCGAGGCGGCGCGCGTAAAATGTTTCTTTCTTCCAGCTCGAAGGCGCGGTGGATCCGGAATTCAGGTAATGATCGAAGGTTTTGCTCTTATTCTAACCTCTTCTCCTTCTGTTCCTCCCTTTTCTAGGAGCTGCAGACTCGAGGCGGGCGTGGCAGAAGACTGGATGCAGGCTCGCAAACATGGTGAGCGTTACGCTGCTGGATGCAGAATAACGCGAAGCGTGTGCTGCTTTTCGGGCGTGGTTTAAATAGCCTCCAAAGTAGTCCCAGGTAAGTATTCCTCCCCAGCCCCACCCGAGTAAAAATAGTCTGTAGGTAAAATAGTCCCTTCCAAGCCTCATTTGGCTTGGAGCTCTGCAGCATGGTCTGCATCAGGTAAGCTTGCAGCATGGTCTGCATCAGGTAAGCTTGCAGCATGGTCTGCATCAGGTAAGTTCTATTCTATGAGCCTGGCGCCATAGGCGCCAGGACCGCACCCAAACAGCCCCTAGCAGGGGTTTTTGGGCTTGCTCAAAGTAACTTGATGCCTGCTTCCGGGGTTGCTGGACCTGGTCTGGTTCCCCAGGGTAGGCATCATGACAGGTTGCACCTGTATACGGACGAATTGCGTCCTGAGTGACGAATTGATTGATCAGGTGAGTCATGCCCCGATTCTTAAACATCCTGATATTGGTTGAGTGTTGCAGTTGCAAGTACCAGCGCCCAGCTGAAAGAGGTAAGAGTAAACCATGCCTGGGAAATTGTCTTCCTGCCTAGTGAGATTTTTTCACTGTGATAGACAGTCTTTGCAAACTGGCCAGGCCGTGCCACTCGAGGGGTCACTGGCATATGGAATGTACATAAAGTATGGTACTGGGGCAATTGTGTTTAATGTGATTTGCAATAGACAGACCAGACGTGTATCAGACCTTCAGTGGCCGAATAATGGGAGCTTCGAGCTAGCGCACATAGAACATTTGGAATCAGTATTGCTATGGAAAAAGGCCATGCCCACAGCGTTTGACGCTGTAAGAGACTGGAGGAAGGAAACAAATCAACGCTTGAAAAGTAGAGAGAAACACGCACGTAGACACATGTCAAATTCAGAGAAAGCGTTAGTGCATGATCAACAGAAGCAGACAGAACACATTAGGAACATGGATAGTGTCGTGATAAGCTTCTAGGCGCTTGCAGTAACCTGCACTTGCACTAACCCACTGAGCTATCTTGTGTATATTAGAGCTTATTCGAAGCGTGGAGGAAAATGCTGACATCAGCCAGGCCTCTCGAACTGGGTGAGCCTGCATGTTTGTAAGGGGTTAGCTGCGAAGGCCTTTCCTGAAGACATAAACATCTAGCATTTGCAAGAGGCTCTAAGCAGCCCTTGGGAGCAAGGCACAGCTTTGCACAGCTTTGCTCGTCTTCGCTCTGCGAGTCAGGTGCACTGATAAGGCAAAAATGTCAGATCTTCCCAAAACACTGTGCACGAAGCCTGGGAGCCAAGACTGGCTGTTTCCAGTCTTGTAACTTTCCAAGCAAAAACATGTTTACTGCCCGGAAGGGTGAGTCTAGAAGCTTCTCGAAGAGCTGATACATCATGATGATTGACATGCAGCCCCTAATAAGAGAACTATGCTTGGACCAGTGAGGTAGGGACTCATCCTGGGCTGTTGGTGAAACGCGCGTACGAAGAGGAACAGCGCCTGGACGACCAGCCGTGCACTATCTGGGCCGAGACTCCTAGCATCACACCCCCGCTGCGGTGTAGGACTGTGGGGGCTTGGCCAGTCCTCCCCTCCTCTCTCGAGGAGTGCCGGGCACCTGTAGCGGCGAGGGTCTGGGGTGTGAACTGATCGTACCTTCATCTACATTTTATAGGAGCGTAATACAAAATAATTGAATATTCATCTGTGATTGACAATTGGCATTATACAGCTTGTACTTTTCATTTCCATATTATTGTAAATTGCTGCTTAGTTTTCATTAGATACTGTAGATAATGAATGCAAGCATCATATATTCTGTGTGATTGGCTTTCTTCCAGACTGAGTTCATCGTGCTCCGTATAACCTTACTTCTGTGGGAAGGTGATTAAGAGTGATTACTTTGCACTAAGGGCTGGTTCCCAGGGGGTGCAGGTTCTCCTTTATCACTACATTTGGCGTAGCCAGCAGGATGTACGAGCACGATGCCTTTCTGGAAAAAACAAGCAAAAGATGAATGCAATTTGGAAGATAGTGCACTCTTTCACATTCCAGGATGGCCGGCATCAAATGCTTGGTTGGGTGTGGCAGATATTTTGCATCGGTACTCTGCACCGAGGGCATGGGACATGCTTGAAAATGATGTTTCCCCGGTGGTAATTAGTGAGTGCTTGGAGAGTTTGCCGCTTGGGAAATGCAGAAGGGAGCTAAAGGCAGCAGGAAACATAGGCTGGTTGTTCCTGAAGGCGCTCAGGAAGCTGCATGAGAATTAATTGCTTAAAGACGCGCAGATTCGCAAATTAACAGATGAGATTTCCCTGCTCCAGGAGCAACAAATCATTATGAGAGAGACCCTTGAATCGTCCGTTAAGCGGGCTGATCAAATGGAGGACAGATGTGCCTCTTTAGCTATGCGTGTAGCCACGCATAAGCGCAGACAGCGGCGTGGCAATCCGTCAAAGATAAGGATTTGCGCACTAATTAGGAAAGATAACTCGGTCCCAAATTTATGGTCGGGTGAAGTTAGTGACAGCGAAACTGAGCAAGCATTTGATTGGAATGAATCTGTTGAAGTCAGGCCTGCAGAGTTAGATTGCTCTGACGAAGAGGAGCTGGAATGTGCTCCAAAGAAATGTGTTTATCCAGCGTTGCCGTTAATCACTAACAAGTCAAAAGGCCAAGCTGGTGGTGCAAACATTCAGAATACTAGGATTGTCCATGATTATACACAGACAGAGCTTTTAAAGATTGCTAAATTATTTAGACAGAGGGCAGGTGAAGCACTTCTGAAGTGGTACCTATGCCTCTGGGATACGGGTGCCAATAGCATCTTCTTAACCCCAGAAGAACTGTTAAAGATGGGTTCACTCACTACTAATCTAATGTTGGGGCAGATAGTGCGCGTTGCGCTCGGGCAGCAAGGCTCTCATTCCTTGTTTAATTGGCTTCAGCCTGCCCTATTAAATTTGAATGGGAGTCCAATGGATATAGAAGAGAATTGGGGCGGTTGGGGGTCAATAACAGAAGCGACAGATCAGCTTGGAGAGATGGGTTTACAGTGCGCACTGTACAGTGCAAATTTTGCAGGGCCTGACATGGAGTTGTTTACAGCTGGCATGCGCGCACGCTTGTTAAGGAATGCACCGAGTCACATGAAGGGCGCATTGATTTCATTGCTGGGTCCAGCGCAAGGCAAAGCCATTGGTGAAGTGGCTCTTCTGCTAGGATCATTAGAAGGGCTGGATGTGCGCAACGCAGGGCGCCTAGTGGCTGCAAGAAATGATTCAGAGAAAAATTGTGGCAAAAATGTAAAGTCTAAAGAGAAAACTGACACTATTGAGGTCACGCGCAAACAAATGTGGGTGGACCTGCTAAAAGCGGGAATTCCAAGGGAAGAGATAGATGGTAAACCCACACCTGGGCTGCTTGAGAAATGGAAGAAATTGAGAAAACAGGGATCGGAAAAAACAAAGCCCTCTGCACCTTCTGAAGAAGAGGTGTTTAAGCCCAAAGTGCGAGCAAAAGGTTACCCTGATTTGGCAAAGAACAAGTAGGAGGTCCCAAACCCCATTTTTGATTGAAGGGCTGGCTCTGTCTTTGAGGTACGGTTAATAAAGAGAACCAGTCCCAGAGACAGACGCCCTTATGTGCCACTCACATTGTATCTGGATGAGAAAGTAAAACACGTCTTGGCTCTATTAGACACGGGAGCTGAGGTAACCATTTTGAATGGCAATCCCAGTAAATTATCTGGTCCCAGAGTTTTGGTCAATGGTTATGGGGGAGCAGAAACTGTTGCAAAACCCTTTAATGTAAAAATGTCAATTGGCGAGGGATTGCCCTTCAGAGCAAATGTCTTGATTGCAGATATACCGGAGTACATCCTTGGCATGGATGTGTTGGGAAAAAGTGTGACTACAGATTTAGGTGAATTTGTTTTTGGCAATCGGAAAATCCATGTGTGAGTTGTTAACCCCATGGTGGTTGGGCATGCCAAATGGTCCCCCTTGCCTCCTCCTGCTGAGCCAGTGTGCGTGAAACAGCACAGGCTGCCAGGTAGACATAAAGAGATCGGTGAAACTATTGAATCATTGGTAAACGCTGGCATAATGAGGCTGGCAGTCAGTCCATTCAATTCGCCGATCTGGCCTGTTCGACGCCCATATGGGGCGGGGCGTCTGACAATTGATTACCGTATTTTGAATAAGAAGGTGCCGCCCTTAGCTGCGGCGGTGCCAGACATCATTACTCTGATTGAAAACCTTACAAAAGAAGTGGGTGAATGGCATGTGGTCCTTGACCTGGCCAATGCATTTTTCTCCATTGATATTGACACTGAATCACAAGACCAATTTGCTATCACTTGGGGAGACAGACAATTTACCTTTACTAAATTGCCCCAGCGGTATTTGCATAGTCCCACTCTGTGTAATGGATTGATTGCCAGAGACTTAAAGATGGTGCAGTTGGATGATGTGTATGTTGCTCATTACATTGATGACATCATGCTGACCAGTGCTGAGAAAGAACATGGAGAAAAAGCTGCTGAAAAGTTGATCACACATGCAAGACCGGGGGTGGGCCATAAATCCCAAAAAGGTACAGGGGCCTGCTCAAGAGGTGACATTTTTAGGTGCAATCTGGTCTGGGTCGGTAAAGAAAATTCCCGACCCTGTAATTGACATGGTTCAGCAGATGGCTCCACCAGCAGATAAAAAAGAGGCACAAAGGTTCATCGGGTTAATGGGTTTTTGGAGAAATCACATACCTCATTTAAGCCTGATACTGAAACCCATCTACAAAGTCACCAGAAAGAAACATGATTTTACATGGGGCCTACAGCAACAGTCTGACTTCCAGCAGGCTAAGGACGCTTTGCAGAATTATATCACGCTGGGCCCCATGACAAAAACTGATCCTTTTGAACTGGAAATTCTTGTCTACAATGACGTGGCTGTGTGGAGCTTGTGGCAAAAGCAAGGACAGAAAAGAGTGCTGCAAGGTTTCTGGTCAAGAAAGCTCACAGATCCTATGACAACATACACTCCGTTTGAGAAACAAGTTGCTGCAGTGTACTGGGCTCTAGTTTAGACTGAAAGAATCACAGGCGAGCAACCAGTGACAATTTGCACAGAAATTCCGATCATGGGCTGGGTGCGCGACACTGCTGCAAGCGGGAAAAGTGGCAGAGCACAAGACGCCACTCATGTCAAATGGAAATGATATTTACAGCAATGTGCGAAACCTGGCCGCACAGGGGTTTCCAGACTGCAAGAACAAATGCTGGAGGCAGTAGATCTGGAAGCGATGCCTGAACCTAACACCCCTGTAACACTGCCAGAATCTCCCTTCAAAGTCGCACCCGCCTATGATACATTGACAGAGGAAGAACAAAAGTCTGCATGGTTCATGGACGGCACCGCAAAGTATGATTAAGGGCAAAGACACTGCAAGCTGTTGCATTCCAGCCCCACCAGAGAAACACTGCTAATGAGAGAAGGTGTGGGAGGATCTAGCCAATATGCTGAACTGCAGGCGGTGGCTCCGTGATTGAACAGGTGAAAGAAACAGAGACTGCATACATCTACAAGGACAGTTGGGCCACATATCAAGGCCTGACACATTGGGCACCGGCATGGAGAAGAGACGGCTGGCAGATCAAGAACACTCCTTTCTGGGGAGGGCCGGACATCTGGGAAGAGATGTGGTGCAAAGGTGAGAGGTGCAAAATCTGCATTGGACATGTCGATGCACACATGCCCCCTACACCTCACTGGCTGCCCTGTTCAACAATGAAGTGGACCAAATGGCAAAGATTCGCCCAGTAACAACACCTGAATAAGCTGAGGTATTGCGAGGGATGGCGGACTGGGCACACTAAACCTCAGGGCATCTAGGGCAAACAGGAACTTATCAATGGGCAAAAAGGAGACAATTGCCCATTACTATGGATCAAGCCAGGCAAGCTGCCTCCCAATGTTCCGTGTGCTGCGAAGTGAAGCACTACCCTCTGGAGAGGAAGCCTCAAGGCCCTTTAAGAAGAGGTGAAAGAGCTGCTAGCGTATGGCAAGTTGACTATATTGGCCCTTTACTGCCCGAGAATGGAAAACATTATGTGTTGACCATGATAGACACATACTCTGGACTGCTGTTAGCTTATCCAGTCGCCCATGCAGATCAACGGGCTTCCTTGCAAGGAATGGAATACCTCATTAGGCACTATGGCATCCCGGATGAAATCCAATCAGACCAAGGCAGCCATTTTGCTGGACACAATGTGCAGGACTGGGCACTAGAGCAAGGCATAAAATGGACACTGCACATCAGCCGGTACCCAGAATCCTCTGCTCTGGTGGAACGTAGCATGGGCTGCTCAAGCAACAAATAAAGAAGCTGACTAAGACTCACACTCTCAAGGGGTGGTCCAAATACCTGGCACAAGCGCTGTTTGAACTGAACAATCGTCCGTTGGGAAACTGCCAGACACCCTTTGTGAGACTGACAAGTGAGAAAGTGGAATCCACAAAGACTCTCGTTGTGTGGAAAACCGATAAAGAAGCAAAGCTGCCTGTGCAAGCCACTGCAGGCAGCATTGGGCTTGATCTATCTACCTGTGAAGATGATGTTATACCAGCAGGGCAAACCAAATCCATCTCGCTGGGTATGGGCATCAAATTGCCGGCTGGCACTTATGGACGCATTGCTGCACGATCCAGCCTGGCGAAAAAAGGCATTGACATATTGGGAGGTGTGATTGATCCTGATTATAGAGGGACTGTTTCGTTACTTTTACATAATGCTGGTGCATCTGCAGTACCATTAACCAAATATGACCGAATTGCACAATTGATTTGTGAGCAAGCAGTTGTTCCCGTAGTGGTAGAAAGCAAGCAATCCCCAGACACTACATTGAGGGGGGAAGGAGGCTTCGGTAGCACGGGGAAAAAGGTGTGGGTGCACCATCCAAACAAAAAGCATGAGGCTGGGGAAGTGTTAAGTCAAGGTTTTGGAAGTACTTATGCTGTACTTTTGCATAATTCTGATGTGCCTGTTTATATTCCCGCTACTAGACTCACACCACAAACGTAGAGCAGTATGAAGGGGATGGGACTTACCTTGCTGTGGGTGCTCCTGGCCTGCCAAGCCAACGCTTTCTCTGTAAAGAATGGGTTGATGCAAGACGCTACATGGAGTCTGAGAATCGCATGCACTACACCTGATGCTCCAGTCCTGCGTGATAACTACAACCGCACCATAACCTGTGAGAAAAGCGTTACAAATAAGTATCCACATGGAACTGCAAGAGTTCTAGATTGGCACATTGTCAGACACCTTTTGTCACTAACTCATATGACTGGTGCTTATGAAATCTTAGGCCCAAACGTTTCAGTGAATGGATCAAATAATTTGTTTGATGTTTCATGTCTCTTCTGCCCGAAGAACTGCAGCGAGTGTACTCGCCAAGATTTTCTGGACTATAACTTGACCAAATGCCTTTCATACAATTGTATGTTGAAACAGCCTCTACCAGATGGGAGTATGGTGTTTGTATCAAAAACCAATATTGTATATGGTAGGCATCCCACTTGGAGGATGGTGTTTTTAAAATCCACAAAGTAGAAACTGTGAACATGCTAGATTTTCCAGTAGTAAGACAACATTTAAATTGCAGGCACGTGATGCACGTGTCTATCATTACAGAGGTACACTTAGACATAGATTTGGCATGAGGCAATGTTTCCTTAGTACTACCAAGCTGCTACAAATAGAGTCAATTTCGATGGCCCATCGCCAAATTGCGCGTAGCTAGGGGGTTAGATTCATTGATTGCGGGTGCAGCGGGGGTGGGAACGGGGGCTTTAAATGTTTTGACATAGAAACTGTGCGCAATAAGTTAGCCACTATGGGTTCTGATGCCAGCGCCGCTATAAAGCTTCTGGCCCAGTGGGACCCATTGATAAAGCCCTACCCTGCACAACACTGCTATAAGTATTGGCAACCACTGGAGGTGGCAGAACGTCAGCTATGAAGACATTTTCTCTGCCATAGGGCAGGTCAACAAGACTGCTAAAGACACACGATGCATTCTATGGCAAACTTTGCTAAATCAGCAGGGTTTGGCTTTCCGCTCCGAATGGGGGCGACTATCTTCAACCCACTGGCACACAGAGTTACAGTTACCAGCAAACATATGGATTAAACCGCTTGCTTTTGATTGCATGAATAACACATGCCATGCGTTAATGCAAGTCAGTAGAACCGCTTATGCTTTAGAAATATGGTGTCCTTTTATAGTATTGCCTATGAAAATCCATGGTTCCTGGTGGGTTCCGCAAATACGAGGGGAATGGTTAGACAGCCAAAACTACACCATCCACAGTCACACCTGCATGCCCTGGGATCAGGGGTGGGTGTGTCCCCTAACTGGGAGGGTTCCGGACCCATGCATGCATCCTATAGCGGGGGAGTGCACCTGGATGCAATATCACATTAATGGGACTGACATTTTCCAGATAGATCAGCATAAAGCTTGCATGGTTACTAATCATTCCTTGCTTATTAACAATTATAGGCTATTAGGGAATCCTCAAGTATTTTGCGTAGATCAGGTTGTGACTATCTTAGACATTGTTACTCACACCTTATATTCATTAACCCAGTTGTCTCACACTACTTTGCATGCCGAGCTCACGCATTTGCTTAATTGGACTCTACCCTATGGGGTGATTACTGCCTGGCTTCAAGCTATTAGACAATATGCCCAAACTGCTTGGAAAGATTTCCAGATGCTAGCTACCTCAGTTATTTCTGCAGAGTGCAAGCTGATGATAGACAGGAACCAATTAATCAAAACGGCCGACCATCTACAATCGGTTACTACTCACCACTGGTGGGATGTATTCACTGGATGGTCTCCCTCCTCCACTAAGCTGCTTAATATTCTGCTGCATCAATTGCTGTGGCTGTTGATTTCCCTAATATTCATTCTTATCGTTTTCATTGGGCTCTTGCGCAGAATGTCTTTCCTTTACACTAGAATGACTGTGCTAGAAAACCGCTTAATCGGCCTACAGCACACCGTACACGCTTCTAAATCGTGGAACTGAGTCAGCATTTTCAAGCCTCACTTCGAAAGGGGTGGAATGTCATGATAAGCTTCTAGGCGCTTGCAGTAACCTGCACTTGCACTAACCCACTGAGCTATCTTGTGTGTAGTAGAGCTTATTCGAAGCGTGGACGAAAATGAACTGGGTGAGCCTGCATGCTTGTAAGGGGTTAACTGCGAAGGCCTTTCCTGAAGACATAAACATCTAGCATTTGCAAGAGGCTCTACGCAGCCCTTGGGAGCCAGGCACAGCTTTGCACAGCTTTGCTCGTCTTCGCTTTGCGAGTCAGGTGCACTGATAAGGCAAACATGTCAGATCTTCCCAAAACACTGTGCACAAAGCCTGGGAGCCAAGACTGGCTGTTTCCAGTCTTGTAACTTTCCAAGCGACAACATGTTTACTGCCCGGAAGGGTGAGTCGAGAAGAGCTGATACGTCTTGATGATTGACGTGCAGCCCCTAATAAGAGAACTATACTTGGACCAGTGAGGTAGGTACTCATCCTGGGCTGTTGGTGAGACGCGCGTACTGAGAGGAACAGTGCCTGGATGACCAGCTGTGCACTATCTGGGCCGAGACTCCTAGCATCACACCCCCGCTCCGGTGTAGGACTGTGGGGGGCTTGGCCAGTCCTCCCCTCCTCTCTCGAGGAGTGCCGGGCACCTGTAGCGGCGAGGGTCCCGGGTGTGAACTGATCGTACCTTCATCTACATTTTAAAGGAGCGTAAGACAAAATAATTGCATATTCATCTGTGATTGACAATTGGCATTATACAGCTTGCACTTTTCATTTCCATATTATTGTAAATTGCTGCTTAGTTTTCATTAGACACTGTAGATAATAAATGCAAGCATCATATATTCTGTGTGATTGGCTTTCTTCCAGACTAAGTTCATTGTACTTCGTATAACCTTACTTGTGTGGGAAGGTGATTAAGAGTGATTACCTTGCACTAAGGCCTGGTTCCCAGGGGGTGCAGGTTCTCCTTTATCACTACAGATAGGACCTTCCAATTAGACATACAGAAAATATATCCTTCACAGGGTTTGCATACATCAGATGAATTGATAAATAAGATACTGAATGATCGAAGAAATGATCATCCAAGCACTGACCCAGTTGCACCGCCTCCCTATTTATCTCCTCCTGCTGCTATTCCCACGCTTGCATCTGCACCTGCAGTAACCATCCCATCTGCACCAATGACATCATTTCCTCCACCTCCTACAGCGCATGAGTTATACGCTTTAGCTGGCAGTTCCGCATCAGTGGGGCCTGAAAGAGGAAGTATTAGAGAGAGTCGTAGTACGATTAGGAAGGAACGGAAAGACGTACTGAAGCGGTGGGCTGAGACGTATATAGATGATGACGATGAAGTGGCTGTGCAAAGTTCCATATCTGATCATAGAGGCTTTGGTGAACAACAGGTATTGTTAGAATATATCGGAGATTATCTTGGTAATGTATGTAGTGACTTAACTGATACCGTAATACCGCAAGAGTTGCGCGATTTGATTGTCCTTTCCTATTCACGAGATAGTGCGTCGAAAATACGAGAACATGTAGGGCGAATATTTGTGTTTAAGCGAGAACTTGATCGGTTGCATAAAGATATAATGAGTAAGCGTGAACCGCATATGTCATATGTCCAGAAACGATTTCTTCCGCAGAGATGCAACTATGTACGCGAGATGCGCTTAGATGGATAACGGATGTTGCCATTTCTCTGATTGAAGTGCATGATACGTTCAGTCAATATACACCGGAAATGCAGAGAAAGGTGTTACAGGTTATGGTGGAATATTTACAGGATGAATGCATGAAGAAGAAGGTTTGTTGTCCTGCTCATTTGATGACTGTTAAGACGGATTTCTGAACTCTGTCCTGGAGGCGCAGAGGTTCAGAAGGCCAACCTAATTACTTGGAATAGGGTAACCTCTGGACAAGCCAGACCAATCAGGGTAGCGATCGCGGCGGTCAAGACTAGGTCTCAAGAGGGGTGAGGGTGACTGAAAGCCCGCAATGAGCACACAAAGCAAGGACACTTACAAATTACTCCAAACAGGTGTTATATTAAAAATATATACACATTTATTCCAAGGCCTTTGCGACAATGACCGTAGCGAGAAATCACAATAAAACTCTAGTAAACCAACACATACCAAACCAATACAATATATATATACAAATACAAACAAGTCTAAAGAGTTAGACGCACGAAATGTGTAGTCCACCTAGAAGGGGAGGAAAACAGGCAGAGCGAAATAATAATTAGACCCAGTCCGCCTTCAGAGGCACCTAACTAAAAGGAAGTCCAAGCCCAACGAAGAGTGGAGCCTTGTGCTCAAAAGTACCTGCACACGCTGGTGCCAACGGGCAAAAAGGGGAGTCTCTTCGAGGAAATCAGGCAGTTCAGTTCGGTGAGCAAATGAAGATGAACAGAGCTCCGCGACTCAAGCGCAGCCTCCACCGTGGGCAGAAGCAGAGCGCGAGTACGGAAAGGCGTGCTGTTTGACACAGCGGGGAAAAGCTATGGGCTCCTACAGTAGGGCAACCAGTTCCGAGCTATGCTACTCACCGGTCCCCGATGCAGGCAGACCCGGGCTTCTCTGCGTCAGTTTCAGTGCTGGCAGGTTCAGGGGAGCAGGGGACGTCTCGTCATCATGTAGATTCTGCAGCAGCAGAGTTGAGTTGAGGGCGTCCCAAACGCAGTGAACCCGCACAGTTTGTTACCACAGCAGGGCAACGGAGCGGCCGTGTGTATCTCAGCCAAATGTACACTACTCACTTCAGACCTGGGAATGCCAAGTGTACGAATCGTGTGAGAGCGACAAGGACTCGAAATACAACACAACCTGGCGGCGGTTACAGAGCATGACTCTTGGGTAGGCTGGTCAGTCTGCTGGATGGCCCAGAGACACTTCCGAAGGCTTACGTGCAGGAGATGGTGAAGATGCCGAGAATAGCTGTCCCCGCTATTCCAAGGGTCGAAGTACCAGTACAGGCCTTCTGGTTCGATCAGAGGTAGAAAGGGTTTCACAAGGCGACAGCAGTGCAGAGGAGCAGTCCTTCAGCGGGTCACCAGGGAATCCTCGGTTCAGCCTCGTGGTTGCAGGATACTTGGCTCCTGTATTCCTTTGTTTGTGAGAACTCAGGAGATCGACATGGTAGTGGCGTTTCCAGCCCCCTCTTATCCACAGTTCCCTTCGCACCAAAACGAAGGGGACCCAATGGGAGATCCGCTCATCAAACACTCACACCATACGTGGACCAATCACGGACCACGGTGGTCCCAGGCATTCATACCACACTAGACTCTCTGGCACCCAGGATGTGTATTGGGACCAGACATCCCAGCCCACATCCTTGAGGCACACACAAGGCCTGTAGAAGCCCGCAAAAGCATCTGTGTTTCGCGGGAAAGTACATGCCCAAAAAAGGAAGGCCCCGGGTCGACTCAACCTGGGGAAGGTGAAGGGGGGCAAGACGGTCAGCGGACAGGACAAAGAGCCTCGTGGCCTGGCCATTTTGGGAGCCAGGCCACCATTTTGGGCTAAGCGCAAGAAACGCGCTTAAAACGCCAAAAGGAGCTCAAAAACACAAGAAACGATCGCTGCCACGATTCCCGTCCGTGATTCACTTGCACCGATCATTTACAATCCAAGCAGAGTATCTAGGGCCTGTAGAAGACTAGAGACCCAAGAGAGCAGTAACTTAGCTTACAGTGCCCTCTTGTGTCATATTGCACGAAAGCTGCAACATGATAAAGAAACTACGGAAAACAGCGTTTCCCGGTACTGACTGTTTTAAGGGCATGTCAGTTTCCCCGTAAGAATGGAGCGAAAGCCCAGAGGAGTGCGACAGAAGGCTGCACTTCTCTGGCAAAGTCTAGATCATGGTGAAAACAACAGCAAAAGGTTTAGGGGTTGCCACATAGAAGGAAAATTACCCACAATTAGGAAATCTTTCCTAACACTTGCCTCTCCTAGACTATGGACAGGGGGAACTAATCCACCCCTGAATGAGTCTCTTGTTCAGGTCGGTTAAACATTCTGGACAACCCATCAGCATTGCTATGTTGGACACCTGGCCTATGCTCAATAGTGAAGTCGAAGCCTTGTAGACTTATGGACCACCTAAGCAACTTTGGATTCTCTCCCTTCATGTTCATTAGCCACTTTAAGGGCTTATGGTCAGTTTGCACAGTGAAGTGGGTCCCATAGAGGTAGGGCCTCAGCTTCCGTAGGGCCCACACAACAGAGAAACATTCTTTCTCCACTGTGGACCATCTGAGCTCTCTGTCCTTAAGCTGGCGACTAATAAAACCAATAGGGTGTTCCTTACCCTTCTCATCTACTTGCGATAGTACAGCTCCTTTCCCAGTGTCAGAGGCGTCCATCTGCACAATAAAAGGTCTTTGATAATCAGGGGCCCTGAGGACAGGGGCCTGGCACAAGGAGTCTTTTAAGCCATTCAAGGCCTTCTCACACTCGTCGATCCAAGTTACCTTCTTGGGTTTCTTCGGAGTGGTGAGGGCAGTCAGAGGGGCAGCTATGGTGCCATAGTCTGCCCCGAAGTTGCGGTAATACCCTGTGAGTCCTAAGAAGGCTCTCACTTGGGTCTGTGTAGTGGAGGTAGGCCAGTCTTGTACTGCTTGTACTTTACTGGGAAGAGGCTGTATCCTCCCTCCACCTACTTCATGTCCAAGGTAAACCACTGAGCCTTGTCCAATCTGGCATTTACTAGCCTTTATGGTCAAGTGTGCTTTCTGAAGAGCCTGGAGCACAATCCCGAGGTGTTTCACATGGTCTTCCCAGGTGGCACTGAAAACTGCTATATCGTCCAGGTATGCAAGACAGAATTCGTCCAACCCATTCAACACATGATTCACAAGCCTCTGGAAAGTGGCAGGTGCATTTTTCAACCCGAACGGCATTACCCTGAATTGGTAAAGGCCGTCTGGAGTAGAAAACGCTGTCTTCTCCTTGGCATGTTCTGCTAAAGCTATTTGCCAATAGCCAGCAGTGAGGTCAAACGTGCTGAGATACTTGGAGGCACCCAAAGAATCCACCAGCTCATCTGTTCGAGGCAAGGGGTGTGCATCTGTCTTGATGACAGCATTCAGAGCCCCGTAATCCACGCAGAACCTCAATTCAGAAGTGCCTGCCTTTGGAACCAAAACCACAGGGCTGGACCAAGGACTACTAGAGGGTTCAATCACCCCAAGGTCTAACATCTTGTTGACCTCGGTCTTAATATAAGACCGTACTTTGTCTGACATCCTGTATCCCCTACTTTTGGTAGGTACACTGTCTCCTGTGTCTATGTTATGTTTGCACCAAGGTGTCAAACCAGGCGACTGTGAAAACAGGGGGGAAAACTGCCTAAGCAAACTTTTCACCTCAGCCTGCTGATTAGAAGTCAGGTGAGGGGCCATTCGGACACCCTCAAAGGAGCTATCTGAAGGACCGCTTTGGAACAGGTCGGGGAGAGGTTCAGGCTCCTCTTCCTCAACATCTGAAGCCAGTAGCAGTGCTGCGATTTCGACTCTTGGGACGAAAGCCTTCAGCCTATTTACGTGAAACACTTTTGGAGCCTGTCCAGGCCTTCCAAGGTCCACTAAATAGTTAACTTCACCCAGGGGCTCCACCACTGTGTAAGGGCCTGACCATTTGTCCTGTAAAGCTCGAGGCCTTATGGGATTCATGATCAGGACTTGCTGACCAGGTGTAAAGTTGATGAGGGAAGCTTTCTGGTCGTACCAATGTTTCACCAGCGCTTGTCCTGCCTTCAATTTATCACTAGCCAAGCCCATCAGAAGTACCATCCGTTTTCTGAGCCCAAGCACATAATCTACTACGTTGGTATTAACAGGGGGAGTGGGCATCTCCCATCCCTCTTTGACTATGGCTAAGGGTCCCCGTACAGGATGACCGAACAGAAGTTCGAAGGGGCTGAATCCAACACCCTCCTGTGGTACCTCTCGGTAGGCAAACAGTAAGCATGGTAAAAGAAGATCCCATTTTCTTCTCTGAGGTTCTTCCAGAGCCCCAATCATGCTCTTTAACGTCCTGTTGAAACGTTCCACCAGACCATTGGTCTGGGGGTGGTATGCAGAAGAGAACTTGTAGGTGACCCCACATTCTTTCCACATAGCCTGCATATCCTTCGACATAAAGTTGCTGCCACGATCCGACACAACTTCTTTAGGGAAGCCAACCCTAGTAAATATGCCAAGTAACGCTTTTGCAACTGACTTGGCAGTTACAGTTTACAATGGGATGGCCTCAGGATATCTGGTTGCATGGTCGACCAGCACCAGGATAAACCTATTGCCTGAGGATGTTTGCGGGTCAAGGGGACCAACAATGTCGATCCCTACCCTTTCAAATGGTATTCCCACAACTGGGAGTGGTACCAATGGAGCTTGGATTGTCGAACCAACCTTACCAGATAACTGGCAGGAGGCACAACTCCTGCAGTGACTTTCTACTTGCATCCCCATCTTGGGCCAGTAGAAGTGCATGGATAACCTTTGCTTGGTCCTCTTAATACCAAGGTGACCAGCAAGGGGCACTTCATGCGCCAACTGCAGGAGGAAGGGTCTAACAGCAAGGGGAACCACCAACCTCCTATGGTCTCCTTCTGTAGACTCTGTGGGCTCACTATACAGGAGTCCACCTTCCCAATAAATCCGATGCGTCCCAGGAGGTTCACCCTCAAGCTGGGAGCAGGCCTGTCTCCTTAGGCCTTCCAGAGATGGGCACTCACGTTGGCCTTTACTGAATTCTTCCCTGTCAGGACCACCTTCTACTAACAAGTCTTTTAGTTCCGGATGGTCGTTGGGGTCAAATACTTCAGGCATCGCCACCTCCTTGTCAGGCCCGGGCGATTGACCAACTTCCTCCACCGCAGTGGTAGGCGAGCTCGGGGGAATGTTCTCTTTCCCTCGTCTTGACTTTTTTACTCCTTTCGCCTTGGGTTTCCCCTTCGGCTGGGGCGGCGTATTGGTCTTGGCCAATGCTGCCTGTGTTTGAGACCGTGTGCAGGGTCTGTCGGCAGTGTCTCCTACGAGCCCTAAAGCTCTGAGATCATTGCCTAACAAGACCTTTCCTGGGACGTTTCTCTGAATGCTCACTGGAATCCTGACTGCTGTACCATTCAAAGTAAGATTTACAGGTATTACTGGAAACATGCGAGGTGGGCCGTCAGCCAACTTAGTGGGCATCAGAGTAGCTCTGGCAACTTCCTCTGAGTCTACCAAGGTAGAATCCACTACAGTTCGACTGCACCCACTATCCCTAAGAGCTGGAGTATCTACTCCATTGATCAGCACACTGTCTTTAAAGTAGTGCTTGGTATTATCTGGAATCCTAGCATAAGCCTCTGCGACTTTAGGCTCCCAGGAACCCAGGGAAACAAAAACTACCTCAGCTTCTATCCCGCTGGGGAAGGAGTCGGAGGAGAAGGATGCTCCTGTAATCTCTTCTTCCTCATAGGAGGAGAAGGCCAGATTAGCAGAGTGGACCCCCAAAGGTTTAACCTTACACCGGGGATCCCCCTTCACGTGGTCAGTTGCTCAACAAGCAAAACAAGATCCATTGGGTCTGTTTACATAGTGAGGCTTATTGTAACCAGAGTTCTGTTTCGGAGGCTGACCTCCACTACCCTGTGAGTTCTCTTGTGTCTTACCCTTATTTTTCTTTTTGTGGCCCTTTTGAGAAGAAGATTTATCAGATTCTCCACCCTCCTTATCTTTGGACTTTTTCCCTTCCTCCTGCTTACCAGGATGAGTTTTGTCCTTATGGGGCACTCGATGTGACACCCATAAGTCTGCTGCAATGGCCAGCTTCTTAGGATCTATCTCCTTCGAATCGGCCAAATGCTGCTTAAGCTCCGGGGAAGAAGATGCAAAAATGTGTTCCAGCATGACAAGATTTATCATGCCTTCAAAGGTAGAAACCTACCTTCGACCCAGCCAGTCAAGTTTTTTAAGGATTCGGTTACATAAGATACCCAAGTACCACCTTCTTTTTTCTTGTACTCTCGGAATCGTTTTAAATATTGGGCAGGAGTCTTTCCAAACTTTAAAATGAGAGTTTGCTTTAACATTGCGAAATCAGCTCGCTCAGCCTTCGACATTTCCATAATGGCACTACAGCCAGAATGGGGCAGTCTTCTGAGTAACCAGGCAATCTTATCAGCATTGTCAACTTGTTGAACTTCACATGCATACTCAAACGTATTCAGCCAGTCCATAATGTCATTCCTTTCCTCATACACACTGAGCAGATCTTTCGGAAACCGTGGATGAGAGGAGGCCCCAGACCTATGTCCGGGACCCTTGGATCCATTTGCAACCTGAAGCTTGGCCAGTTCCAACTGGTGATCCCTGTCTTTCTGTTTTTCTGCCTGTTCGATTTTTAGCTTGACCCTATTGAACTCAAGCTCTTCCTGTAGTTTGGCCATATTGAACTCAAGCTCCTTCTGCCTAAACAGCAGCTCTTGCTTCTTGAATTCAAGCATGGCCTCCCCATCGACACTGGCAGAGGAAACATCAGACATCACATCCTCCCTGTCCTCGTGGTCGTGGTGGACCAGTGCAGCGGCAGAACCGTCGGTTCTACCAGTGAGAGCAGCCCCACCTCCTTCCGCACTGTCCTCAGAAGTTATAGCGTCAAGCTGCACTTCTTGCCACGCCACGATTCTTTGGATCATATCCAATTTGGTGCCTTGAGAGGAGACACCTCTCTCTGCACACATCTTTTTCAATGTTTCGGATTTGGAAGCATTTAAAATTAACAAGGTATTTGTTTCCATACTGTGAGATAGGACTATGGCCTTTTTAAAGTTATACTACGACAATTCACTACGTGTCCTGGTAGGAATAACTTGAAATGCCTTCGCACGTGCACAACATTGGATACCTTCAGTCGTATCCCACCGCTGTACACCAATTTGTTAAGACGGATTTCTGAACTCTGTCCTGGAGGCACAGAGGTTCAGAAGGCCAACCTAATTACTTGGAACAGGGTAACTTCTGGACAGGCCAAACCAATCAGGGTAGCGATCGCGGCGGTCAAGACTAGGTCTCAAGAGGGGTGAGGGTGACTGAAAGCCCGCAATGAGCACACAAAGCAAGGACACTTACAAATTACTCCAAACAGGTGTTATATTAAAAATATATACACATTTATTCCAAGGCCTTTGCAACAATGACCGTAGCGAGAAATCACAATAAAACTCTAGTAAACCAACACATACCAAACCAATACAATATATATACAAATACAAACAAGTCTAAAGAGTTAGACGCACGAAATGTGTAGTCCACCTAGAAGGGGAGGAAAACAGGCAGTGCGAAATAATAATTAGACCCAGTCCACCTTCAGAGGCACCTAACTAAAAGGAAGTCCAAGCCCTACGAAGAGTTGAGCCTTGTGCTCAAAAGTACCTGCACACGCTGGTGCCAACGGGCAAAAAGGGGAGTCTCTTCGAGGGAATCAGGCAGTTCAGTTCGGTGAGCAAATGAAGATGAACAGAGCTCCGCAACTCAAGCGCAGCCTCCACCGTGGGCAGAAGCAGAGCGCGAGTACGGAAAGGCGTGCTGTTTGACACAGCGGGGAAAAGCTATGGGCTCCTGCAGGAGGGCAACCAGTTCCGAGCTATGCTACTCATCGGTCCCCGATGCAGGCAGACCCAGGCTTCTCTGCGTCAGTTTCAGTGCTGGCAGGTTCAGGGGAGCAGGGGAAGTCTCGTCGTCATGTAGATTCTGCAGCAGCAGAGTTGAGTTGAGGGCGTCCCAAACGCAGTGAACCCACACAGTTTGTTACCACAGCAGGGCAACGGAGCGGCCGTGTGTATCTCAGCCAAATGTACACTACTCACTTCAGACCTGGGAATGCCAAGTGTACGAATCGTGTGAAACCGACAAGGACTCGAAATACAACACAACCTGGCGGCGGTTACAGAGCAATACTCCTGGGTAGGCTGGTCAGTCTGCTGGTAGCCCAGAGACACTTCCGAAGGCTTACGTGCAGGAGATGGTGAAGAGGCCCAGAATAGCTGTCCCCGCTATTCCAAGGGTCGAAGTACCAGTACAGGCCTTCTGGTTCGATCAGAGGTAGAAAGGGTTTCACAAGGCGACAGCAGTGCAGAGGAGCAGTCCTTCAGCGGGTCACCAGCGATTCCTCGGTTCAGCCTCGTGGTTGCAGGATACTTGGCTCCTGTATTCCTTTGTTCGTGAGAACTCAGGAGATCAACATGGTAGTGGCGTTTCCAGCCCCCTCTTATCCACAGTTCCCTTCGCGCCAAAACGGAGGGGACCCAATGGGAGATCCGCTCATCAAACACTCACACCATACGTGGACCTATCACGGACCACGGTGGTCCCAGGCATTCATACCACACTAGACTCTCTGGCACCCAGGATGTGTATTGGGACCAGACATCCCGCCCACCTCCTGGAGGCACACACAAGGCCTGTAGAAGCCCGCGAAAGCATCTGTGTTTTGCGGGAAAGTACATGCCCAAATAAGGAAGGCCCCGGGTCGGCTCGACCTGGGGAAGGTGAAGGGGGCAAGACGGTCAGTGGACAGGACAAAGAGCCTCGTGGCCTGGCCATTTTGGGAGCCAGGCCACCATTTTGGGCTAAGCGCGAGAAATGCGCTTAAAACGCCAAAAGGAGCACAAAAACACAACAAACCATCGCTGCCACCATTCCCGTCCGTGATTCACTTGCACCGATCATTTACAATCCAAGCAGAGTATCTAGGGCCTGTAGAAGACTAGAGACCCAAGAGAGCAGTAACTTAGCTTACAGTGCCCTCTTGTGTCATGTTGCACGAAAGCTGCAACATGATAAAGAAACTACAGAAAACAGCATTTCCCGGTACTAACTGTCTTAAGGGCATGTCAGTTTCCCCGTAAGAATGGAGCGAAAGCCCAGAGGAGTGCGGCAGAAGGCTGCGCTTCTCTGACAAAGTCTAGATCATGGTGAAAACAACAGCAAAAAGTTTAGGGGTTGCCACATGGAAGGAAAATTACCCACAATTAGGAAATCTTTCCTAACAATGACGATTTATAAAAGAGCATTTTTGTATGACACCAGAACTGCTGCTTTTTCCCTTGATTTGGCTTTGTTGCTTAATAGACGCTCAGATCCAGAATCCCCTACTTTGCAATTACCCATGAGGCAGGTGCCTCCCACGTTTATCCCAAAAGTAGAAGTTCTTGCTGTAGGACAAACTCCAGCGCGTATGATAGAAGCCCATTATATCGCATAGTTTGTACATGTCCCCTTTTCTAGGCAAGAGGTGAACACTATAAAACAGTCAGTCCCGGATATAAGGAAAAATCCTGCCGGTTTTTATAAGGAAATTTAATCCGTTGTGAATTAATCTGTTTTTAAACTGAGTGACATTGATCTATTGTTCCCTGTGATTCTTCCGGCTGACATATGGAAACAAATTAGAAGTATAAATGATGCACCGATGCTAGGCAATACATAGGAAACTTTGATTAGAGTCGATAGTGAGAGAAAGGCTGGAGAGAAACCTCCGCAAGTAATTTTAACTTTGCCCTCACGGATAGTATCGAAATTGAAAACTTTAGTCCTTGAAAAGAGAATAGTTTGGGATAAACTGACTGCTTGTCTACAAGGTCAATCGGAAGAAGCGACAGAATTTTTTAACCGATTTGAAGAAGTATTTGCAGATTTTAGTGGTCAAAATCTAAGTACAGAACCTGGAAAGAGATTATTTGTTGAGAAATTTGTGCGAGGATTGTTACCGGAAATTTAGACATTGATAATGACATCTGAAAGCGCATGGCAAGCAAAATCACAAAGTGAAGTATTACACATGGCTAAATATTATGAAAACTGAGTAAATTCAGAAAAGGATAAGGTAGAAAGGAAGAAAGGAGATCTGAAAACAAGAGTGTTACTACAGCAGGTAGCCAAAGGTAATAGAGGTGGCAGAAACGCACCATCTAGAGTCCAATTTGCGTTATCGTCCAGCATACTTGGGGGTTCGATAGGTATAAATCAATGTGCCTATTGCAGATAGGAAGGCCATTGGCGAGCACAGTGCCCACAATTACAGAGGTTAAATGGGACTATTTCCAGAAGACCGTTTAGAGGCCGTCCAGGAATAGGGGGCCAAAACAGAAGTCAGTTACAGTCACAATTTCAGGATAATCAAGTTAATCAGAATCAGCAACAGAACACCATGAACGGTGCAATTCATCCCTCCAATTCATATTACTCCGGAGACTTTACATCTGATGATGTACTGTTCCCCTAGAACAGCCCAAAGCAGGGTTTGCAACCAGTGCCTATTCCCGTTAATCAGAAAGGGCCCTATGTAGAAATGAAGGTTGGGAATAGGGAGCATATTTTTCTAGTGGACACAGGTGCACAGAAATATTCGATCGGCCATCAGCGGGTTCCAAATATACCACTGTCAGGGTATAGCAATGTTTCAGTAGGGTTCTCAGGTACACCAGTAATTAGTCCAGTTTCACAGCCAGTGCCAATCACATTAGGTCCATTCACTGAATCTTGTCCATTTCTTTTGACAACAAATTGCAGTGAGAATTTGTTGGGGTTGAACCTATTGAAGAAATTGAATGCAGTCATTTATTATTCTGATGGAGTGTACTTGACGATTTCGCCACAACAAACTCCCGTATCGCAATTCATGTCTTTAATAATAATAATAATAATAATTAGGCATTTATATAGCGCTACGAACCCTCAGGTATCTGAGCGCTGCTTATTATTACCCACGGTGTGTGGTGCTCATTTATCGACCTCGGAAGGATGAAAGGCTGAGTTTGGCCCTGCCGGGATTCGAACCTGCGTTAACAGGCTCTGCACGGATGTCAAAGCGAGCGCTCTACTCACTGTGCCACTTGACCGGCACTATTACCGACTGAATTAAGTAAAGTACCGACTAGTATATGGGCAGTAAATGATAACGATGTAGGAATTTTAAAAGTGGAACCAGTAAAAATTGTTTTGAAACAAGGAATTACACTACCACGCATTTCGCAACACAAAATTTCGATTGAAGGTTAGCAAGCTCTGAAATGTATTGTATCCGATTTTGATATCCAGAAATGTAATTGAAGAGATTTCTGGAAGTATATGTAATAGTCAGGTTCTTCCAGTTTACAAGAAAGGAGGTAATGAAATCCCTTACCGTTTTATAATTGACTTACGCGCAGTGAACAAAATTGTTACTCCGCAATTGCCGCTAGTCCCTGATGTCACCACAATTATGACTATGATTCCAGCCTCTGCATCACATTTTAGCGTTATTGACTTGAAGAATGCATTTTTTAGTATTCCCGTTCATTCAGACAGATATCTGTTTGTGTTTACAATAGGAGGACGCTCATTCACATTCACATGTATTCTTCAAGGTTACCCTGAAAGTCCAAGTATTTACAGTAGTGCATTGAAGGAACAGCTAGATATGCTTGAGTTACCAGCAGGCTGTATATTATTGCAATACATTGACGATCTGCTGATAGCAGCAGGTTCAGAGGATATTTGCAAATAAGGTACTGTTTTATTATTGAAACATTTAGCGGCACACTGTAATAACTAGTGCATAAATTAGAATTTTCCAGGAATAATACTCTCCCTCTAAACATGCACCCACTGACCTGTTCCAGTAGATGTGTGTGTTGAATATAAGTGGCCACCTGGAGAACCTCTTCCTCTCCCTAGATAAATGAATCAGGCGGGAATGAGCTCTCCAGGGAAACCCTCTGGGGTAAAAAACCCTGATCGCCTCAGTGGATGTAATCTTCTATGTTGCACTGGATGGGGTGAGTTTCCGTTGCGGTTCCAGGTGACTGAATGCAAATACAACAAGGAAATAAGAAAGGTAAAGATTATAGAACAATAGCTTCAGGAGTAGAAATAGAGGTGAAATGATCTGGATATATGATATAGGATAAGGAAATAATTACCCTATGGAGATAGGAAATGTGCAATGAGGTATTCAGAACAGCGAGAATGCGAATTCCTTCTGAATGATTGAAATATAGAAGAAAGAAGGTTGAAGGTATTGAGTTTCCTAAATGTCGTAGTATGTTAAATTGATTGGTAAAAGGAATCCAAAATACCTGCGAAGCAGAATTCAGTCGTAAAGAAATTACATGTGAACCTTGTTGTAGGAGTGCTGGAATCGGCTGTGAGCCGGAAGAGAAAAGAAGAGACGTGATGAGAAAAAAGGCAGCGCTAACTAAAGCGTCGGAGCTAAACTAAGCGTTCAAAAGATACCTGATAAGCAGTTTGAAATGAGTCCGGAGTGAATTGCCGGGAAATGTCCGGAGAGACTGGACCGATAATGCCGGCTCAATACGTCCAGACTGGAATGAAGGTAAGCGATCCCGGGTGGCTAGAAAGGGATCAGGTCTGAGTCGACCGCTGGCTCGATAGGAACGAATGTGACGAGGCGGAGCCTCAATTCCAGAGGAGCGGGTGGGAAGCTTTGAAAACACAGAGACAGAGAAGTATTATAATCGTACAATAGGAGATGTAGCAATTAGTAAAGCCTAAGGGCGAATTTACGGAGCGCTGTCTGTAAGGAGTAGCAACGCACTCGAGCGTTGTGCATGTCGGCAGATAACCTGAACTTTGCTGAGGGGGCGGAGCCTTGGTTGCAGGCATCCACTGCAAGGCTGGAATGCCGCAACCTGCCGGAGCCGCCATCTTGGGAGAAACAATGGCTGCCATCCGTGCCTGTGACCATCGGTGCCACAAAGACCATCTCCTTCTGTGAGATATGACACACACAGACACAAGGCTTCATTGAAGAAACTCCAGTATTGTTGAGAGGAGGTGGAGATTGACACCAGAGCGCAGAAAAAATATCTCTGATATGCCTATACCAAATATGCAAAAGGAAGTCAGGGCTTTAATTGGCATGGCTTCATATTGTAGGCAGTGGATTCCAAACTTTTCTATGATTGTAAAACCCATAGTGGCACTGACAAGGAAGGATGTTACCTTACCTTTTCCATGGAACATGGAGTGTCAAAATACTTTTGACCTGCTCAGAGCTGCGCTATGTTCAGTTCCGGTTTTGGGCACGCCAAATTATGAGAAGTGTTTTATGTTGTTTGTGCATGAGAGCGATGGATGTGCTTTGGCTGTTTTGACTCAGGAACACGGGGCAAAAATAGACCATGCAGTGATTTTTCTTCCACGTTGGATCCTGTTGCATGTGCTTTACCACGTTGCTTGCGAGCTGTTGCTGCTGCTGCCGCGTCAGTGAAACAAACCGAGGGGATGGTTTTAGGTCACTCTTTAACCGTGATGGTACCCCATTAAGTAGACGTTCTTTTATATAGAACACAGAAGCAACATTTCACATCCGCCCGACTAACAAGGTATGAACTGATCCTATTTGCACCACATATCCAAATTAAGAGATGTTGCTCTTTGAATTCGGCCGAGTTATTGCCTCCTCCAAGTAAAGGAGGGAGTGAGGAGAAATTATCACATGATTGCTTAATTATAACTGAGCAAGAGACGAAAGGAAGAATTGATTTAACCGAGATACCCCTGAAAGCGCCAGATGGAGAACTGTTTTGTGATGGCTCTTGTTTTAAATTACCGAATGGCATATCAACTGCTGCTTATGCCATTACTACACTGAAAACTATTGTAGAGAGCAAACGAATCCCATATAACTCAGCACAAGCTGCGGAAATAATAGCTTTAACTAGAGCATGTGAAATTTCTGAAAACCTTAGTGTGCACATATACACTGACAGTCAATACGCCTTTGGGGTGGTCCACAACTTTGGCCGATTATGGGCTGAAAGGGGTTTTCTGACGTCACATGGAACCAAGATTCAACATGGCACTTTAATAGTGAAACTGTTCTCAGCACTTGCACTTCCTAAGCGATTAGCAACAATGATATGTAACGCACATAAAAAGGTAATGTGTAACGTAGGAAAAGGAAATGCATTCGCGGACAGAATCGCAAAACAAACTGCCACTGATTTGCACACCAAAATATAGGTCGAAACAACAGAGAGGGTGTCCTGCATGATACAGGATGGAATTGGGAATGTAAAAGAAACACAAGCAGAAGCTACTCCTGAGGAAATAAGACAATAGTCTGAGGGTCCAGCAGAATTAGATTCCGAGGGTTGTTGGGTAGACAAAGAGAACCGTAGATAGATGTTGCTGAATGCATATGTTATGTCAATGGCTACTATGGCCCATGGTCCTACACATATTTGTGCGAAAAAGATTTGTCAGCACCTTGGTTCTGTATGGTAGAATGACAATATCACAAAAACTGCCGAGAGGTTGGTTCAAAACTGCATAACTTGTTTACAACACAGCATTGGAAAGGGAACAGTGACACCATTAGGAGGTTTTGGTCCTCCCTCAATGCCCTTTGAAGTGATCCATTTCGACTTTATAGGAATGGAGAGATGCCACAACTTCAAGTATGTCCTTGTAGTGGTCTGTACATTTAGCAAATGGGTAGAGGTCTATCCCCTGAAAGATTTTTCAGCCATGTCAACAGCGAAATCCATGTTAAAGGAATACTTTCCGAGGTTTGGGCTACCACGTGTCATATGGTCAGATAACGGCCCACATTTTATAGCTGCCGTGATACTACACATCTGTGCAGGCCTCCAAATTCATAAACAATTCCATTCAGCCAGACATCCGATGAGTGCCGGTCTTGTGGAACGGCAAAACGGTATTTTGAAAAATAAACTGGTGAAAATATGCGCCGAAAGTAATTTGAAATGGCCCGATGCTTTACCGCTTGCCTTGTTATCTATGTGTACGTCTGTGCAATCAAAGACTGGTCTCTCCCCCTATAATGGGGATACCAGCCAATGTATGGAATGTGCCACGTCTGAGAAGGTTAAGGATATAGAGTACCCATTACTTAATGAATACTGTAAACAGTTGACTCAAAACTTGCATTGAATCCTTCAGCAGGTGCAGGAGGCTCTTCCTGTCAGATACACGGGCCCAGGACATCGTCTGCAACCGGGGAACTGGGTACTGATCAAGAATTATGAGAGAAAGGGCCTCATTAGGAGTTTTGCAGTAAGGCAACAGCGGCGCTGTTAGTGCTACCAGCACTGTTGTTACCTTGCCGCAACATTCCGAGTATGTTCGCGGATGCCGCTCTGGAACGCCTGGTCAGACCAGGCGTGCAGAGCGTCACCCGTGAGTAGTACCGGATGGCAGCAACGGCCCCGTTATTAACGGGACCGTTGTTGCCATCGTCCCCATTCCCATTGAGCCCTATCGGGGCTCAATGGGAATGGGGACGTACCGGGTCCGGGTCCTGCGAAATGGAATTACCAGGCCCTTCAAGGTCGGAATGGCCCGATAAGTTCCCTTTTGCAGGACCCCGACCCGAGTCTGGGGGTAGCTATGCCATTATTAAGGGCATGGCTACCCCCAAACTCGTAATGAGGCCCAAAGTCTTCGCTTGCACCGCTGTGGTAGGGACCATACCAGGTACTCCAGGGCACGCAGACTGCGGTTCAAGTAAACAGTCGGAAGCATTGGATACATGCAACGCACACAAAAAGAATCCCGTTTCTTTTGCCACATGAGAAAGAGACCGATGATTCTGATTTCCAGAGTGAACCAGCTTTAATTGATCACAAGGACATTGCCGAAATTCAGCCGAAACCACTTCCTGAGCCCAAGAAGGGGCCTGGGGAGATTGCAATGAAATCTGAAACATAAGTGTTACCTCAACCTTGTTTGCCTGCTGCCTCATCATCACCAATTGCATCACCAATTGGCACTGTTTCTGCATCTGCTGCAAACAACGATAGTGCATTGTTCATCGACCACACCGTACCTGGTGCTTTATGGTACAATCTGTGTCCACAAATTCGGAAGTAATTGCAACAGCCTTTGTTCCTGGCCCACGGATGGGGCTGGAAATGGAGGCCCAGGGAGAGGGAGCGTATGAGCTGTATCGGATGAAAGCTCTGACAGGCGATTTCCCAGTGCTATTATTGAAAGTGAATGGCTTTGCAACCTAGCACGGACAAGCGGGGGATAAGCTACCAACACTATGGAAAACTGATGTTGATACTTGCTCCTATATTTTGGAGCCTCTGAGGTAAACACCAGCTTGCTGCCATTTTAAGCAGGCCGAATTGAACTTGCTTACACTCTACTGACTAAACGTGTGTTGCCGTGTGAGACTTCTCTCGATGGACGCTGGGAAACCTTTGAAATAATCCTTTATAGATCATGCCTGTATTCGCTCCTGCTGCCTCTTGCGCTGATGAAGACATTAATAGAACTATAGACACTAACATTGAATCTGCTCCGAGAAAGACTTGGTCTATTAAGACTAAACTGCTCCTGGCCATCATACTTATCTGAATTATATTTACACTAATTCCAATATCCTGGTATTTAGAAGATATACATCCAATGAATACCCTATTGCCCACTGTCAATGCTCCCACCATGACCCCGGCTCATGTGCTTTCTTACACTCTTCCTCCACGAGATGTTAAACACAGAAAAGGTTACGATAACAATACTCTGTTATATATTATGAATATGACACATGCAATCTTGAACCGATCCAATTTCTGGGTGTGCTCGCATTTACCCCCTGCAGAGGGTTGGTATATACATCCTCTACCCCTGAGCGCTGCCTGTTATGTATCAATAAGAGCTCTGTTTTTTGGGAGATGGAATGATGGTGTCATTGGGAACTTTGATGGAACTATCATAAATGAAACTGGGAAGGTATCTGTTATTTGGGGATACTTTTACCTGGTGTATTTCTCGCACAACCTCTGAAATAGCAAAAGTATCCAGATCTCGGTCCCGGGGAGATGATGCTGCTTTTTCAAATTTTTGGTGACATAGCTAAATCCTTTATACATTTTTGGGGACAAGCAATACGTTCATGGAATATTAGAAGACTGTCCAGCAATCAGAATAGTTGCACTTCAAAATAGAATGGTTCTTGACATTATTTTGGCTGACCATGGAGGTGTATGCACATTAGTGGGATCAGCATGCTGTGTTTTTGTAAGCGACTCCTCCCCTACAATATTTGAAGCAATAAAACAATTACACCTTCTAAGTTCTGAAATCCACGTTCCCACAGGTGGCTGGAATCTACATTTGAGTAAATTGAGTACGTAATTTTGATCATGATATTCAGTATCCTCATACTCTGCTGTTGTTGCATACAATGTTTTCCAGCCATTTGCTCCATAATTACAAATGAATGTGTACAGATAATTAGTAAAAAGAACCTGAAGCCCGAGCCCAATATGATAAATGGTGGTCTCAAACATGAAAATTAAATAATGAAGGAGTTTGTGGCAATCAATATTTCTGATAATGATTATGATAGCGACTTCGGTAGTTCGGAAAGTGATACTTGGTCCAATGATGACGCAATGTTTGGATGATGCTATTGGCTTAAGGCTAAAAGGAGGGTTTGTAAAACTGTAATGCAATCGTATAGCCCGAATGGTATGAATAGTATGTTGGCCGTAAGCAAATTGCATCATGTGACAAACATTGCAAACCATGAAACCTGAATGTGACCATTGGGAGTGCATTTTGTAATTGCCTGCCATTTTCTTTTCTAAAAGCTTTTGCAAATATATTCTGTGCTTCAGATCTACACACGGTGCGAGCCCGCAGCTTGAACTTTGAATGCTAACGTAGGCAGGAATGTGAAACCCTGCAGAAATACATTGTTTTTCTTATTCTGTGAAGCCTTGAAGCTGTGCATAAGCATCGACTCATCAGCAACCCAGGTGCCAGCCTGTCTTGCAAACGCTGTTGTAGAAGGCAGTTACATAAGAATGATATGCGACTAAAGGTGCTCCTCCATGAAAGATGCTATTTTCTCTGCTTCAGAAATGTCTGACCCTTAGCCCATGAGCACAGCGAATAGATAACATTAGTTGGAATGTCTCCCTGCTAGAAAATGATATCCTTCCCCGTGCCAGTGCCCCGTGTTCCCCAAAACAGTAAGCTGTCTCCGCATCCTCGGCTAGAATTACCAAATATTTAGACTGAATGAAGTTACGTGCATAACTGTCAATTACTGAACCCTAGCTTGTATGTCATGTATATGGGCGGACCGAATAATGCTGTTCAATGATGATGTGTTATGTATATATATTACTGCTTTACTGATGCTTGCTCTCTCTCCTTTCACGGTGTCTGTGAACACACGTCGTGAGGTGTTGAGACCCGGTCGGCCGACTGAGATACTCTGAAAATAAACCAGACTTGTTTAGGAAACGAACCTCACGACTGGCGTGTCATTAGTATATGGTTATTGTGCCTTTATTCCATATATGGTCTTACAAACTCACTGTGGACATCCCTCAGTCGGGTTCACATTTGTCACCACAATGCAATTCACTTCATTTTTCAATTCACCATCGTCTTGCAATATTCAGGAATCTCAATGGGCCATATTACGAGATCTGCGGTAAAAACCAAACCTTACCGGCATGGAGGCAAGACAGCGTCCGGGTAGCACTGACCCGCTAACAGCGGCCGATTACGAGAATGCGTGCTTGCGCGTAGCGGCATGCCGGTATCGTGTGTACCGGCATGACCCTAACATCCCCGGTAGCGGCATCATGGAAAGCGCTGACACCTCCTCCGCCTTCGGCCACCCCTAAATAACAGGCTCCGGCAATACCGGAACCGGAAGTAACGTCATTGCGCCGGAATGGGAAATGCTACGGTGGCCATCTTGAAAAACACAATCCATTGCAATCCTCGAGATACAGGACCTGGGGCCACACACCACCAGCTACATCTGCAGCAACACCTCCAGCACAATGCCAAAGGCCATTAAAAAAGGAGCATACTGCCAGCGAAAGGAGCGCTTCTCTGAGGACGAGTTAAACATACTGGCAGACACTCTGGCCCAGAATGGAGATGTGGTGTTTGCATCAGACCTCGGGAGAGTTGCCCAGCTGAAAAAGAAAGAAATATGGGAGCAAGTTGCCCAGAAGGTCAGTGCAGTTGGCACCCCCACACCGTCAAGTATGTCAAAAAAAGGTGGGCTGACCTGCGCCTCCGTGTGCGCAATATCCTCTCTGCAAATCGGAGCCAGGATCTGGTTACAGGCGGCGGGTTCAACTCCCTGATAAAACTCACCCGATGGGAAGAAACCTGTGGCAGCACCATTGGCATGGAGGCCATAGAGGGAGTGGGAGACATGGAGCGTAGAGTGCCGTCATCGGCTGATGGAGGTGAGTGTCCACACAAACCACTGGAATGCAAAGTAGGATGATGGGCCACGAATGTGACAGTGACATGAGCCAATGCATGGGCCATCACACACACATGGATACATCCCTGCCTAGATGCTGTCCCCAGCACCGTCACATCTACATGCATGCAGCATGCCAATGCCATACCTGAGACACACCCCACAAACAGCGAAACAGCATTTATCACACTGCACGCAGTCCACAACACAAATGCATGTCACAAAGCATATACCACCTTACACATGTGTGAACCAGACGTATGCTTGAATAACCCCCCCATGTAGCAAGCAACCTGTATGTCACAACTCCAAGACAGCACATCATCAAATGTGTACAACTGCACTAATACCAATGTATGCATGATGCATGTACAACCATCACTGATGATGTCCCTCTCTCGGTCCCCCTCAGGCTCAGATTCCGACAGCAATGCTCAAGACATAGCTGCACAGGCCACAACTCCATCTAAGAAAGCCAGGGGCAGGGAAGACAGCAACAGACCTTACACGTCTAAGGGCCCAGCCAAGCAACATCAGCCACCGAAGGCAAAGACGACACAGGATGGCAAGGCACAGGGGCGGCAAAGGACAGCCGCAATACCAACAGTGGCTATACCTGTGGAATCCACTGAACTGGAGCCAGTGGCAGATGGGACCCTGTCTGCTTCAAACAGCTCCGTAGGGGAGGCAGCTGCCACAGCGCCCCAGAGTGGTGATGAAGGACAGTGCCTAAACGAGGTATGTGTCCTTGAGGATGACAACCTGTCAACAGGAGTTGTAGGCACACCCAGCCTCGCCCAAACACCCCAGCACACCCCAATGAACACCCACAATAGCACCAGGCTCAACCAGTCTGGAGCAGAGGCAATACCAGAGGCCTGGAGCCCCACAGAGGACCCACATGTATTGGGCTCCTTGCCAGATGTCCCATTCACCTCCACAGGGGTCCGGGACGGGGAGTGACAAATGGCGCAGATGGAGGGGGCTGACAGGGCTTGTGAAACAGTACGTTTCAGATGGTGACCTGACAAGGAAGGAGGCCTGTGAGAACACTGCGGCCATGAAAGGGGCCTTTGAGTCTAGCAACTTACGCATATGTGAGGAGCTGTCGGCAGTGAGGCAGGTCCTGGCCAGGATTGCCGATGCCTTGGACGCACAGCGTCCTGCCCCGACAGTGGAGCATGCGGGCACGGGGTCATCGGCCAGCTCCACCCAGACGAGCCCCCTGCGCAGGTCATCGCACGCCACGCGGCGCTCTGACATGCCACCTCCGGAGGCCGACAGAGGACACAAGTAGCTGGGGCAGCCTGCAAGTGCAGACTAAAGTAGACTCATGTAGCATACCATTGCACACCATGTGTGTGGAGGTTGTGGGGGGGAGGGGCAGGTAGGAGGGGGTCTGTGGGGGAGTTGTGGGGGGGCAGGACGGTGTGTGTGGGGGAGTTGTAGGGGGAGGGGGTGTGTGGGAGTGTTGTAGGGGAAGGGGGGAGGGGGTGTGTGGGGGAGTTGTGGGGAGAGGGGGGAGCGGGTGTGTGAGGTGGAGGGTCAAAATACTTTGTTCATATTACCTGTTCAATACACCCGCTGTGTACCAAAAAATCACATGACTGGACATTGCTTATTGCGTATGTATGCTTTATTGGTGTACAGTGCACAGTGTCCATGGACCCCCACACCCAGTGCCCTGAGTCCCACATCCATTGCAACCTCTGCATCCATGTGTCTTAGAAATATTGGCCTATCACAGACTGGCGCACAGCACGTCCCTCCTGTGCATCGCCACCTGGATGATGTGCAACCCCTTCTTCTTCATCCTCCTCATCCTCACCTGGTGGTTGCTGTTCAATGTCAGGGGGCAGAAGCACGTTCCGTCGGATGCACATGTTGTGCAGCATGGCACATGCCATGATGATCTTGGCCACCTTCTCATGCCCGTACAGGAGGGCCCCACCCGACCTGCTGAGGCAGCGAAACCGTGCCTTCAACAGGCCAAAGGTCTGCTCGATCACCACACAGGTACGGGTATGGGCCCGATTGTAGTCCTCTTTGTGCCTGTTCTGCAGGTTCCGGACAGGGGTGAGGAACCACGGCTTCAAGAGATAGCCAGCATCACCTGCATGGGTGCAAAATAAGGTATGTGTGAGTCAATTCCTAACATGACACCTGTACTTATCACTCTGCCTGCAGATATTTGTTGTTCACATGCACATGTCCCTGGATGTATGCACACATTTCAACTTGCCACAATGTGTGCTGTTCCATGGTCTACAGGTGTGGGTTGCATCATCCAGATGATGCAGGGTGTCAACTTCCTTGCTGGTGTTCATGCACTGTTGATGCCTATCGCTCTATTTGCTATAATATATGTGATGTGGAGTGATTTGTATGTTTTTTTACTAGCAGCATTGGCACAAGTCTCATCATGATTTGTCATTCAGTGCTTATTATTCCCATGGTGACATGCAGCGCTACTGTGGTGGTGGGCCAGTGACAAGCAGTGTATTCCCTTGGTGGGATTGGTTTGTGCGCACTCATGGATGCATGTCCTGTGTTGTGTTTTGCTGCGGTCATTTACATTGTGCATACTCACAGCATGTTGCTGCATTGTGTTACAGAGGGTAAGGTCTGATGATGTGCAGTGGACGTGTTGTAGGATGTGGGCTGGTTGCAAGTCAGGCATATTGTCATTGGTGTGCAGCTTCCATCATTTCTATGAGGTTTAGGTGTCATGTTCAGTTTGGGATGCTTTGGAGCACAGTGTTTTGCAGTATGGGCATTGTCCAGTCACCACCCCAATCACAACCGGGTGGTGTGTGCATCTCCCCCCCCCCATTACACTGCCATGTGCCTGTCATGCAACTTCCCAAGCAGCCAGGCACGACATCCAGCATGTCGCTCCATGTAGCGTGGTAGCGTGGAGTTCCGCAGGACCATTGAATCATGAGTTGATCCGGGATATCGGGCACAACAATGTGTGATGAGCTTGCTGGAGTCACATACCATCTGCACAATGACAGAGTGGTATAGCTTACGATTGCGATACGCCACCTCCATGGCATGTGCACCACCAATTCCATATGGGTGCAGTCAAGGGCACCAATCCAATTTGGCATGCCTGCCAGTGCATGGAAGCCAATGTTTGTGTCAAAGATCTCCTGGGAAGTCTGTGGTAGGGATATGTAGTCGCTTGAGTGCTTCAGGAGGGCATCCAGCACTTGGTTCAGCATGCGTGAAAAAAAAGGTTGTGATATGCCATGCATCTGCCCCACTGTGTGCTGGTAGGTGTCTGTGGCCAGGAAGTGGAGCACAGACGCTACCTTCAGTAGAGGGGGGATGACGGTGCATATTTCAATCTCATGCTCATGGTGTAGCAATGCAAGCATGTCCTCCAGCCCCAATATCGCAACTGTAAGTGGGATTATTTTGGTGTGGGAAGGGGTGTGGTGTGTGGGTGTGCTCCTTTTGTGCTGGGCCACACTCAATTGCCTCCACCTGTGCTGATTGTGTGCACCTGTGGCAGTTGGGAACACTGCACGTTGCTGTTAGCGGGTGATTCGCGATGCCGGCATCACCCTTATTACCACCTTTGTGATGCCGGTAGTTGCATGTCCGCGTGACTTGTGATGACCTCCTCTTAGCAGCATCCCGGTATTGCCAGCCCGATACCATGCCAGTACGGGGGAGCACGGTCTCAGCGATGGTGCTGATACCGGGTTGTCGACTCGTAATAGGCCGGAGCGGTATGCGGTGCCGGTATTCCCTTACCAATTTTTTTTTTAACAATTCACCGGGTTACTGGTGTCCCCTTGTCTGGGCTCAGACCTCCTTCATCTGCTTTCCAAACACTTGTCACTTTACACAGAGACTTCCGAAGGGCAGCACGTCTCGCCGGGTCACCCCGTGTTTCTATGTTAAGTGTAGGTTTTGCTTTATCATAATCTATGCAGTGTTCCCCTCAGTAACATAGTTAATTTCACAATGTGTCAAAGACTTTCGACTGTACAAGGGGTTTTGACTTGACCCTTGTATGACCACTTTGACATTTCACACCTTTGACATTTCACACCGGCCTCCCCTATGGCCTCTTGGTTCTTATAGTACTCTCAATTCACCATATTCTCCTTGTTCAGGAGTGGGGCCTCTGTCAGAGTCTTGCGAATGAGCGCTCACGTGACGCCGGACCACTCTTAACATTGATACCTCATTAGTTTGCAAAAGACCTTTGTCTATTATCTTCTTTTCTTCACGCCAAATGTTGCCACTGCAACCTTGAGCTTTAACACAGTCTGGTCCTGTATCAGTTTCTTCCGACTCACCGGCTGTGCTGTACTTGTTGGCTTTTCTTCCGCTGGAGTCAAGGACGATACCACGGCAGCAAGCTCTTTTCCCCGACCAGGCTATCAGTGCGGGAGGGCCCTGTGTGCCGTTGACATCTGTCACACCAATCGCCAACTGCGTTTCCCGGTCTTATGGTCCTTTTATCGAAGGCTTTGCAGGTCTGGGTTGAAAAGGGCAAGGGCAATTGCCTTTTTGCTGTCCTTTTGGTTTCCACCGCCTTTCTCCTCCGTTTGAACTGCCATCCCGGAATCACTGCTTCCTCATGAGTTTGACCTTGCTCAAAGTATGCTCTCATGTTCTGCCTTTTATCCCTGTGGGGAAGCGAAAGGGCCATCAGGTGTGCGTAGTTATCGGCAATTGCCTGACTCTTGCATTCGGACATGTCAGGTAAACGGCTCTGGTGTTAGTCCATTGTCTTTAGCAGTGCAAGAAAGTGTTCATGTAGGAAAAGGGGGTGGGGGTAGAGCTTTTGAATATCCTACGGAGTAGGATGGGGAAAAGGTGTTATAAGGAATATAAGGAAGGGGATACTGCATCTCGCCCATCGGTGTCCCACTTCCACTCCGGAAGACCCCCCATCCAGGTTATCCTCCCGTCCACCCCCTGGAACAGGATCCAATATTGATGGCCGTGTCCTGGCCTCCTGGGTGACAGATCCCCGGGGACTAGTAAGTGGGACACCATCAGGCTTCTCACAGCCCCCAGAGATGCAGTTGCCGGCCCCATCCAGTGCCCCAACTTAAGCTATACCGCCGAACCAATCATACGGTTCTCCCATGCCCGGAAGCAACGCTGTCTCAAATAAGACAGTGGCACCTTATCAGGGAGTGAGTGTACTGGGAGGTAACCCATTTACGTTCCCGGGAACCAACACATATCCTGACTAGGACAGCCCACATAGAGCTCTTGCATGCCCTGTCCTGTCCATGACTACCCACCCTTATGAGGAACCCTTGGTGGGCGCTCAAATAGGAAATAAACAATTCATCTTTATGATTGACACATGTGCCACTAAATGATGTATTAGTGAAGGAAGTTTCCCATTATCAGGTGAACTCTCGACATACAGGGCTTCTCTGAGGCTGTGGCAATGGTTCAGTTTACAGAGGATGAGGGAAAGTGGTGCGTGCACCTCCTTTGTATTCAGAAACCTCCCCTGTGAATTTGATAGGGCGCGACCGCTTGAGCATATGGAACAAGACCATTTCCTTTACAGATCATGGAATAAAATGTGCTACCACAGGGATGTGTGCTATGAGGGCGATGGTGATAATACAAGCAAGTTGAGGGGAGGTGGTGGTTCACAGCATTCCTGTCGACCCTCATATGTTTGTGTACGGGATCACAATTTTACTTGATGCAGTGCCCCGAATTGGGAAGGCATGTTGGCGGATACCATCTGATTTTATCTTCAGGCCCATTGCGACCCCAAAGCTTGTGACAAGGACGATATTCACACTGGATAAGCAAGGGTTGGTGGTGTCAGCAAAAAGGATTGCGCCACTCACACCTGATGCAGATGGGCATGCAATACCATAGGGCGCAATGTTCTTTGATGACCCTTGTCACTCCACCCTTCTTCACTGAGAAGGATCTAGAGCAGGTCCCTGAGAGGTTGCGGACGACTAGTGGCCACAATGTAGGCCTTCTGCATTCCGTACGAATCACACCCAAACCAGGTGCAGTGTTACCTCATGTGAAACACTGTCCACTGTCCAAAGAAGCAGAGAAGTATTAGGAAGGAGAGAGGGTCTTCCCACCCCCTAGGCGATACAGAATGCGAAATAAACGCTAAGAGAGCACATCCAGGGAGCAGTGGGGTGTACGTGAAGGAGGGTGCGTGGTCACCTTAGTGAATGCGTTAGAACTATATTATAGATGCGGTTGTGAACAACATCTTGGCGAATGGCAGCCATCTTAGAATTTAGGCCCAGGCGCGGCGTACAGCATTATGTGTGTTAGTATTAGATCCCTTGTATGCGCACACACCACCACCACCCTGGCCACGTTACAGAGATCCATAAAATCCTCCATTGTCCAAGAAGTTACAGGCCCTCGTGCCGTGGGACGAATGTGCCCTGCAAGGTCATGAGAAGGGAGCAGAGCGCCTCTTGGCAGTACCATCCCACAGGACAGATAGCAAGACCCTCCTGCCCCCAACAATCCCCACATAATAAATACAGCTTTACAATGCTTTCATCCTGAGACCCCCACATGCCACAGCACCATCCAAACCCAGACCACCGACCATACAACTTTTACACCCCTCTATCGATCACTAAGATCAGAAGGCAAGGCTATTGCGCCTTTGGTGATGGGTCACGTGATTTGTGCAGCGAGATGCAGGGTGGCATCAAATTATAGCCTAAAACGAAGGGGGAGAACCTTGGAAGTTGCTGATCTGTCTGGGAGTGAGAGGAGCACGTGAGTTAGTGTGACCTTGGCTCTCCCTCCGGGCTCATCCCTGTATTGTTACAACGATAAAATACCATTGTTTTTACAAGTAGCTAATTAATTGTTAGGCCAGCTTCACCATGGATGACGAGCTCAGTAAAGCCCACGTGGACAAAGATGGGCAGATATAGACGGACCAATGGCCCGGCATCCCATATGGAGCAGGCCCTATGTGCATAGGGCTCCTGCAATTAGTATTGTAGAATTGTACTATATGTGATTACGTCATCAGTGACGTAGTTTGGGCTTATAATGTGCCGCACATGCCTATGGAGCTTGGAATGTGCTTTGCTGATGCACTTCTATTTTGTAGAAATAAATACTTGTTATCCTTGCAAGTCGTGTCTTGGGCCTTTTACCTAGCGGGTGGTATTTTTTCTGGTATGAGCATGCAGAGGCGTGCTTTCATTTGGTGACCCCGATGTGATCCCAGCGACCCCCGCACTGACGGAGGCTGCAGGCCACTTCTTCGAAGGGGCTGCGCCCACCTGCAGCGACCAGTCCCCAGACTCGTCATTCCCAGATGTGTACAGGAGCCATGTTCACAGAAGTCCTGTCTGCTCTTTGAAGTGGAGCGCGGCTCTGGGGATAGAGCAGGCCATTGTTGGAACCCCCCGTGGCAGAGGAGTTCAGGTGAACATGCATATGTGAGTATACCCTTGCAAGTGATAACAAGTTGAGGAGTGGTATATGGGGAAGAGGGTGGTGTGCGAGCGAGTGGAGGTCAAGGTTGTTTGTCTGTATGGTGTAGGTGTGATTAATTGCTTTTATTATTATTGGTTTTTATGGAGGACATTACGGAAAGGAAAACAGGGTGTAGGGAGCCTCCCCGAGTGAGGGGAGAAGGTGGTACCACTTACGTTGTGTAACGGAGGAAAAGGAGATAAATAGGAGCCCTACATAATTAGTGGGTTTGGATACAGTAGTGGTTGTTGGTTTAGCTTGTTATCTTAGCTTATTTCTTTTGTGTTTTGCAAATTCTTTTTGTATAAGGCCCGAGGAGGGGCGTTGCTAAAATAGCAGCTTGTCTTGAGTGCGTGGAGTGTGTTCAGAGGAGAAAGACTGATATGCAGGGATATTTCTTCGCTCTGAAAGGGACAGTGAGCTAAAGACTTGGTTGAGACTCTCCCAGGGGCCATCCACCCAAGAACAGGTCAATGGGCTGTGTTTGTGCTGGTAGAAAGACTCCCAGAACCCCCTTTGTTTTGCTCCCACATAGGATCTGTTAAAATCAGCCCGCTTGAAAAAGTTAAAACATTGGGGGTTACCCTGGATCAACGCCTCAGCATGAAGTCACATGTGGGGAGTGTTGTTGCATCCTGTGCGTATTATATTAAACTTTTGGCTCATCTCAGACGCCTCATCTCTCAGACTAATGCTGAGACTATAGCTAGGGCGATTGTCGGAGCAAAAATCGATTACTGCTCGAGCCTTCTGGTTGGCATCAACAAATCTCTCTGCAAGAGACTGCAGGCTATTCCAAATGGAGCTGTTAGGGTTGTAATGTGTCTTTCTCGTAGAGATCATGGGCCTCATTACGTGAAGCGTGGTAAAAACGGGGTAATTACCGGCATGGAGGAACTAATGGGTCCGTGCTCGTATGACGCCGCTAATAGCGGGTGATTACGAGGGCGCGAGCACGCGCAAACCCCCATGCCGGTAATGGCCATACCGCCATAGCGCTAAAGGCCCTCCAACCCCCTGATAGCGCCATGACGGAACCCACCGATACCGCCTCGGCTTAGGAGGCACTCCTTGATACCGACCCCGTAATAACATCATGCTAATACCGGGCTCGTAATACCGGACCCGAAAGTAACATCATCGCGTCGGAACAGGAAATGTGCCGGCGGCCATCTTTAAAAACACAATCCACTGCAATCCTCCCAAACCACCACTGCTACAGAGGAGAGACCAGGGCCCATCTATTGAAAATGTCCAAGACTACCAGAAAATCAAACGTCCGCCTGCGTAAAAAGCATTTTTCGGACGACAAACTCAACATGCTGCGGACACCCTTGCCGCCTATGCAGAGGTGATCAACCAGGAGAACCTGAAAAGGTTCTCCGCAGCAGCGAAAAAAGGAGATCTGGGAGGAGGTAGCCCGCAAGGTCTCGGCAGTCGGCACCACCCCACGGACAGTCAAAGATTGTAAAAAAAGGTGGGATGACCTCTGCCTCAGGGTACGGAACATCCTGGCCAGCAATAGGAGGGAGGTCATGGCCACAGGCGGGGTCCCACCTCACCCGCAAAACTTTCACGCTGGGAGGAGACGTGCAGTACCTTCATACAGATGGAGTCCATCGAGGGCTTTGGGGAGATGGAGACGGGTGCCGCAACATCTGGAGATGGAGGTGAGTGACCCTGCAGATCCCAGTAGGGGAAACCATGACATAGCACAAGTGATGTGGAAGAGAGTCTAGGCAAGGCAATGCATGTCCCAACACACACATAAACATATCCTTGTCCAGATGGAGGCCCAAACCCTGCCACACTGAAATGCATGCTGAGTGCCAATCCCATTACCAACACACAGCCAACACACACGGACCGCGCCCATGTAATACATCACACAAACCCCAATACAACGGTTTGCCACCTGCCATGCAGCATCCCTGCATTGAGACGTCACGGCAAATGCCAAAATGCCCCCTTCATACTACCCTGTGTGACACACCTGTAAGATATGAATGCATGATAAATGAAATTCTCCACAGCACCATATAATGCATCTTGCATGTAACACCATCACTGATGCCCTGCATCTCTTCTGCCCCCCAGGAACCGATGGAGAGGATGCCAGTGAGGAAACAGCCACAAGGGCATCCACGTCCCGGCACAAGAGAAGTCCCACAGGCAGGACCACCTCCAGGGCATCCTCGCAGGCCACACCGAAACCCAGGGCGAGTGCCCAGGCCATGGCCGCACATGCGGGCCCCACATCAATGCCTGACACAGGGCCCACAGAGCTGGCAACACCAGTGGAAGGCGAGGCCAGTGGCACACTTTCGGCAGGAACAAGTTTGGTGGACGAGGCAGCAGCCACTTCCCCACTGAGCGACATAGAAACTGCAGTGGAGGAGTATGTGGACGAGGATGGACTAACCCATGTGGCATGTCCATACTCCCCAAACTCCGTGTCCACCCCCAACCCCACACTCAGGACACACCCATCAGCAGCATTGGGGATCCTTTACTCCATGATTTGGACCTCAGCACCTCCCCCCCCCGAGGACAGCACTGCCACTGCACGCCCGGTCGCAGCACCCTCAACCACTGCTGCTCCCACCACCAACCTTGAGGCACGGCTTGCAAGGGTGGAGGCTAGACAGGACTCAATGTTGGACTTTGTCCGTCAATATGTTGCGGAGGGGGAGGTCACAAGGCGTGAGATTGCACAGGCCATAGCGGCAAACACAGCCGCCGTTAATGCATCTGCGTTGTTGATGCAAGACAGTCTGGGGGCCGTCACGCAGGTCATCACCTCTATTGTGCGGCACATGCAGCAGCCACAACCCGCACCAACCGTGCAAATCACCACAGCTTCCATCCCATCCACCACACCCCCATCCTCCAAACCCGCTTCCTCTGCACCCTCCAGCCCTGTGCGTCCAACAAGACGGAGTGCGAGGCACTCAGAGATGCTGCCCCCGGACAACAAGAAATCAAGGAAATAGTGTGGGACAACAATTGGAGTGGGTCAGGTGGTGTCAGTGGTGTATGGGTGTATTAGGGGGATTTCATTGGGGGGTGTTGGGAGTTCCTTGGGTGGTATGGGGAGTTCATTGGGGGGTTTTGGGAGTTCATTGGGGGGTATGGGGTGGTCATTGGGTGGTATGGGGAGTTTTGGTGTTGTGGGGAGGGTAGCACATTTCTGTAGTTGATATTAATAAACCCGTTGTGTGAAAAATCATTAAATGCCTGGACATTGTTAATTTCGTGTGTATACATTTAATTCATGACAGTGCACAGTGCCCAACTCCCCACATTCCCTGTCCCTGTGTGCATGTCCACATGGACCCAGTGTACAATGTGTTACTGACACATATCTATCAACGTCCATGTGGGTCAGAAGTATTCGTACTGCACGGCCATCTTGTGCATCACGTACTGGCAGGGGTGCTGCTTCTCCTCCGTCTTCATCCTCATCATCCTCACCCGGTGCATGCATGTCAATGTCAGGTGGCAGTGGTACATTTCTCTGGACGCACATGTTGTGCAGCAGGACACAGGCCATGGTGATCTTTGCCACCTTCTCAGGCCTATAAAGGAGTAAAGGAGTGCACCACCAGACCTGCTTAGGCAGCGGAACCGTGCCTTCAACAGGCCAAAGGTCTGCTCAATCACAACACGGGTACGGGTATGAACCCGATTGTACTCCTCTTCATGGCTCTTCTGTGGGTTCCGCATAGGGGTAAGTAGCCACGGCTTCAAGGGATATCCTCCATCACCTGCAAGCGAATACAAATAGGTCTATGTGAGTCACTCTGAGCTGCCACCTTCGGGATTCACAGCCATGGCCGCGGCTATTTGCTTTTGACATGCACATGTCCCTGTACATATGCACAAATATTATTTAGATGCATTGTATAATGCTATATGGTGTGGTAGTCTGGATGGCGTTGTACAGATGATGCAGGGTGAATTCTTGCATGCTGATGCAGATGTACTGTGGATGCAGGACAATGTTTTGCCTCCCATTTTTCCTGTGTATACTACACTGTACATGGTCACACTAGCCACATTGGCACAGTTGCAATCATGTTTAGTCATGCATTGCTTGACATACCCATGGTGGCCAGGTTGTGCGTCTTACATGTTGTCATTGATATACGGCATTGGTCCCATGTGTGCCAGTGATGTCTCATGTTGAGTTGGGAGGTTCAGATCAGGAGTGTTTAGCTCTGCGTGCATTCTCCACACACCGCCCGTTCCCACCCTGGTGGAGTATGCATCCCCCCACCTCACAACCCTGAAGCATTGCCCTGGGCCAGTCAGGCAACTCCCCAAGCAGCCAGGCACGTCATCCAGCATGTTGCTCCATGCGACGGGGTAGTGTGGAGTTACGTAGCACTATGGCATCATGTGTCAATCCGGGATATCGGGCGCAACAATGTGTGATGATCTTGCTGGAGTCACATACCATCTGCACATTGATGGAGTGGTATTGCTTGGGATTGCGGTACACTGCCTCTACGGCATGGGGGACTACCAATTCTACATGGGTGCAGTCGAGGGCACCAACACAATTGGGCATGCCTGTCAGTACATGGAAGCCTACTTTGGTGTCGGCTATCTCCTGGGCAGTCCGTGGTAGTGATATTTGGGTGCAAGCGTACTTCAAGAGGGCATCCAGCACTTGGGTCAGCATGCGTGAAAATAGTGGTTGTGAAATGCCATGCAGTTGGCCCACTGCGTGCTTGTAGGTGCCTGTGGCCAGGAAGTGGAGCACAGACACCACCTTTAGTAGCGGGGGAATGGCAGTGCGTATTTCTATGAGGCTGACGATGTCGTTGTGTATCATGTCCACTATGGTGGTGATGGTGTCCCGGTCCAACCGGTACAGGGTGTGGATCTGCTCAGGTGTTAGATTGAATGGACTGGGTCTGATGCGAGGGATTGGTGGCTGCCTACGAGGTACTACTGGCTGCAGTGGTGGTAATTGCTGGCCCTTTCTCAACCTCCTTCTCCTCCTGCATCTCCTCTGTGCTGCCTGTTGCTGTGGCTGTAGTTGTTGTAGTTGCTGTTGTTGCTGTAGTTGTAGCAGAATAGGTATGTCCTCCAGCCCCATGATTGCAACAGCTAGTGGTATCATTTTGGTGTAGGAAGGGGTGTGGTGTGTGGGTGTACTCCTTTTATACTGGGACAGGCTCCATTGACTCCACCTGTGATGATTGTGTGCACCTGTGGCAGTTGCCTTGACTGCAGATTTCTGTTTACGGGTGGCCCACGATGCCTGTATGGCCGCCATCGTGCAGGCCATAATAACCGCCTTCGGGATGCCGGTAATTGCATGCCCGAATGAGTTGTGATGTCCTCCTATTACCGGCATCCCAGTATTTACGTCGCGAAGGGGCGCGCGAAGGGGCGCGTGTACGCGCGCATGCTGGTATGAAGGGGCACGGTATGGCCGGTGGCAGTATTGGTGGGTTGTCAGGTCGTAATGCCCCGGACCCGTTAACGATGCCGTTACTACCATTCCGCCTTCCTTTTTTCATTACCTCCATTCTCGCAATGAGGCCCCATGTCTCTATAGCAAGGCGTACACTGCATTGGCTGCCAGTAGAATCCAGAATTCTGTTCCGAGTTTTAGTCATTACACAAAAGAGTAGACAGGGTAAGATGCCCATGTATTTACGATCTCTTCTTGCAAACAAAATACAGGGAAGAACACTCACGTCCAATACACAGGACTTTCTGATGATCCCAAGGTGTAGAACTGAGAAAGCCTTGAAGGGAGCATTTTATGCTATTGCTCCTAAGGTGTGGAATGACTTGCCGTTAGACCTAAGAAGCATTGAGTCCACAGAGGTCTTCAAAACGAAGTTGACGACTTTGCTGTTTACAGAGGCCTTGGCTTTTCTGGCTCTCCAACTCTCCCTCTTCTCTTATATGATGGTTAGTTCTTATCTGCTATTTTTATGCTCTTTGTTGTAAGTCAGTCTGAGCCCTAAATCCTAAGGGTCCATGCGCGCGCATTATACATTTTTAAAGTAAAGTAAAGTAATGAGCTATGTGTTTGCCTCTTTAATCTCAGTCGCCCACTTCCTCTGCACAGTTTTTGTGTAGAAAGGGGGGGGTTGGAGCGTTTGGAAATCCTATAAAATAGGATGGGGTATGGGAACGGGAAAGTAGGGGATACCACGTCTCACCATCGGTTTCCTCACCCGCACCTCCTGAAGATCCCTCACACAGGTGATCCTCCCACACTGGTCCACTCCCTGGGTCTGGATCCAAAGACGATGGGCGTGCCCTGGCCACCTGAGAGGGAGAAACCTGGGGACTAGCAGCCAGTCCATTAGCTGAACGGGTCCTTGGCGTGAGTACTTTCAAAGGAATGTAAGACTGTGCTCTGTGTGTTTGATATTGATATTGATATTTTATTTCTATCGCGCTTGTACACAAGTGTTTCAGAGCGCGACAAGGCAAGGGAGGGGAACAGGGGAGAACAAAACAGCGATCCTACTAGGCTCAGTGACATTAAGAACGCGCAAGTGCATGGGAGAGGGGCAGGGAAAAAGTGCATGGAAGGGAGAGAAGTGGAAAGTGCGAAGCAGAGGAGAAACAAATAAATAACAATACATAAATAATAAAGGCAACAAACAGGGGTAGTGCAGCCAGCAATTTTCAAGTGCTAGGTTTAATGCAGCAGACAGGGTAGGTCTGATAGGTGCAGGAAGAAAAAGGGGGCATCTGTATGGGTACCAGTGAAAGGGGTGGTCCGGAGGCAGTGCAGGAGGGTGGCAGGGTGAGCAGGTACCTGGGCCCGGAAGACAGAGGGTGGCCAGGTGCACAGTGCTAAGAGAGAACAGATCAGCAGGGGAGAGGGGGAGCAAAGGCAGAAGAAATGAGGAAGGTCTTGAGGTGCTTCCGGAACCGGAGATGGTTCTCCTCAAGTTTTAGAGTGGCAGGGAGGCTGTTCCAGAGGGAGGCCCCAGCCGAAGACAGTGATCTACCCCCAGCTCATTTCGTTGAAAAACAACTGACCCTGAGGGAGTTGGGGGTAGAGGAGCGAAGAGCTCGAGAGGGGAGGTATTTGCGGAGGGATAGCTGAAGGTATTGTGGACCCAGGCCCCAGAAAGCGTTGTGGACAATGCAGAGGGTTTTGAATTTTATCCTTGCATCCAATGGGTGCCAATGGAGAGATTTCAGAGCTGGAGAGATACGATCCCAGGGATTGAGGCAAAGGACAAGTCTCGCAGTCCTGTTCTGGATTAGTTGCAGATGGCGGAGAGTAGAGGCAGGTGGATTTAGAAAGAAGCTGTTACAATAGTCCAAGCTAGAGAGAACCAGAGCTTGGGATACCATGAGCTTCTGGGGGAAGGAGAGGAAAGGCAGAGTACCTCTGAGGAGGTGCAGTAGGACATTTGACTTTTTAGAGACCTCCGAGATGTGGGCGGAGAAGGAAAGTATGGAATCAAAGATGACCCCGAGGTTCTTAGCCTCGCAGGTGGGTGTAAGAGGAGGGCCAAGGGAGGCTGGCCAGAGAGTGAGGGGAAAGGATGGTGAAGATGTGCCAATGAGGAGGATCTCCGTCTTGCTGGCATTCAGACAAAGATCATTGGCGGCACACCAATCTTGAATGGCCGTTAGGCAATCAGAGATGAGAAAGGGAGAGGAGGTGGCAGAGGGCAGCCTGAAAATGAGTTGAGTGTCGTCAGCGTAGCACTGGAAATTTGAGCAGAAAGTGGCAATGCAGTGGGCTAGAGTTGCCAGGTATTGGTTGAAAAGCCAGGGCGAGAGGTTAGACCCCTGGGGAACACCACAGGTAGAGAGGAAGATAGATGAAAGGAAGGACTCAATGTTACGCTCACCTGGTTCCATGGGGGCGCCACCCAGCAGTTGGGTTCAGATGTCCCTCCTTGCGATGCCCAGAAGCGACCAGCGGAAGAGTTCTGCCTGGAATACAGGTAAGCTATATTCAGGACTGGGCAACCGGGTAAACAGCCTCCCACCTCCCTGTAGATCTGCAACCCTTCTGGACTTCTCCTCACCTTTTTTTAGATGTTGGCGGGGCCTCCGTTCTGCTGTCTTGGCAGGGGCTCGTTGAGCTTGGTGGGCAATGGCGATCGAGTTGCTTCACTGATGCCAGCCCGTCTTGAGTCTTTTAGGTAGGTCTTATTGCTGTGAATATTGCTGTTCTTGCATGCCTTTTAAACAATGTCTTTTTCTTCCTAGGTACGCGGAAGTCCAATATGTGGCAAGGCGGAATCTGTGTTTTTCCAGTAAGTATGGGCATTTTTGGAGCGCCTTGATGCGGTGAGTAGGCGCTATGCGCTGTGCTTAAGATGCCCTGCCTTTGCTAACCTGTTATCTTTTCCTCTCCACAGGTCGCGGTACACCGTTGTGATGCTGATTGAGGAGTGGCCAACGAGGTAAGCCTTTCGGCACAGTTCGTTAATTGTACAATGTCTAATGCCTTGTTTCTTCTCTTTTTCAAGTCCGTCGATCCGGAGGAGTGCTGGTTCCAGGATGATGGTCGGAAGAGCTGCGGACCGCTGGTGAAGAAGTTCAGGTAAGCTGCTGCCTTTTTCTCACGATGTCTTCTCCTTTCCTTTGCAGGTTCTGTCCTTACGAGGTCCGTGGCTGAAGCTGAACACGGTGAGCGTTGCGTTGCAGTAATGCAAACTAACGCGAAGCGTGTCAGTCTATTCGGGTGTGGTTTAAATAGCTTCAAGAAAGAAGTCCAGGTAAAATAGTCCCCATGGTACCACACCTAAAAACACTACACTGCAAGCCTGGTTTCAAGGAGCCAGGTTATGAGGGTGCCTCCACATGATTGGCATTAATGAAAAGTAGTTTCCAAGCACAAGTCCATATTCAAACATGAGCCTGGCGCCAAAGGCGCCAGGACTGGCCCCAAGAAGGCCTATGCTGCAATTTCTTGGGTTTAGTGGGGGCTGGAATCAAGACTCTCCATGGCCCATAGGTTGGCCAGGGGGTCTTCAGAGTGTGGGTCGTGACACCCAAGTTGGACCAGGGAGGGTGGATCTGAGAGGAAAGAGGTCAGCCGGGCCAGAGCCTGATCAGTGATACCCAGGTTTTCACGGAGACGGTTGAGCAGGATGGTATGGTTGACCGTGTCGAAAGGCAGAAGAGAGATCGAGGAGGATGAGGACAGAGAGAATGTTAGAGTCAAGGTTGTAAAGCAGATCTTCACAGATGTTCAGGAGAGCAGTTTCCGTGCTTCTGGCAGCTCTGAAGCCAGACTGGTGGTCATGGAGACAGCTAACAGAATTGGAATGAAGGTTAAGCTGAGAGATGGCCAACCTTTCCAGGAGTTTGCCCAGAAAGGGAGTAATGGAAATTGGGCGATAGTTAGCTGGACAAGAAGGATCAGCTGTGGGTTTCTTGAGAAGAGGATGCACGAAGGAGTGCTTCAGAGGGGAGGGGAAGGATCCTGAGGCAAAAGAGTGGTTGCAAAAATCAGCAAGGGCCGGATCTGTAACCTATGTAAGGAAGGTGTGGTATAAAACAGTGAAGACACACACAAGTGATCACAGTTCAAGGGTGTTTATTGAACTTCAAAGGGTTGGATGAACGCCCTTCTAACCCTAAATCTAAGGATGGGAGCAAGCTACAACCATCAAAGTAAAAATAACGCAGTCCTAGTCGAGTCTTGTCAAAATAAAAAGGGCCTATACTAATAAAAGTATTGCCTTTTCTTACTTCTAAATACAAATGGTGTGGGAAAATGATGTATGCAAAAGAAAGTGTTCAGAAAATAATAGGTCAGAATGAATGAGTAAATGTGTTCCCTTCCCCACATTTTCAGCACAGGACAAGGTGGCACACTTGAGCTTCGAACACACTCTGGCTTCTGGGGCTCAAAGATGCAGTTCAGGACATAAGTCGGGGCTTTCCACGACAAAGTCCTTTCCCCAAAATAAAGTCGCCTGGACACATACAAAACAAAGTTCCTTCTCTTAAGGTTTTTTTTAAAGTTCACATATTTGAAGTTTCAAGGTTTCCAATAGGTCTCGCTCAGCCGCGCTTGGATCCCGGGTCTCCCTCAGCCGGCTCGGACCCTCGAAAAGACAAGTTCCCAATAGGTCTCCCTTAGCCGGGCTCGGACCTGTCGTTCACACTCCTCCTCCCTCGATCGGCTCGAGCCTTTTATTCACATGTTTACAGATCTCATTCAACCGGGCTCAGGCCTGTTCTTCACAATTCCTTTTCTTTAGTTAATCAAAGACTTTCGACTGTGTGGTACCTTTGCTTAACCTCCACATGACCACTTCAATGTATTTCACATTCATTCCTTTGACACTTACATTCACTGGGTTTCTTTTGTTCTCAGAAACTCACTGGTTGCCATGTTCACAGTTCTCCTGTATTTCGCCTTCATTCAGGGCATCGCCAGCAGCTTGCAGCCTGCCTTCTCCCGGTTTCCTGGAGATAAGTCTCCCTAGCCATGCCAAAGCCTCTCTCCAGCACTGAGTCAGTGTCTCGGCTCCACGCACCCCTCCGGTCTCTTAAGGCTTCTTTCTGCATTCTGGCTTTCCTGGTCCTCTCTGTGCTCTCGGCTTCTCCCCAAAAGCTCTTTGGGTTCACAAACCCCTCCTTAATGTTCACACACAAGGCTCTCCCTCAGCTGGGCTTGGACCCCTCCTTAATGTTCACACAAGGGTCTCCCTCAGCCGGGCTTGGGCCCCTCTCAATTTTAAAAAAGAAATGATTTTGGACAGTCCTAGAATGCACTTCCTTGTATTTTGCTCCCACTTCACCATCTACCCGTAAACAGTATTCTCACGGTTTGGGAGCAACAGGAGCACAACGGGGTGTTTGACTGAGGTCAGGGTCCTACGACCTGCCCCTTAAAGGCCTGGGCTCTCCAGGTTTGCCCAGGGGAGGAGCTCTGATGTGGGTGCCGCCAGGCAACCCCAGCTACCCCGGGTTCAGCTCCCTAGAGGCACAGCTCCCACTCCACAATGCAGCCTCCCCTGCACTCACAGGTCCAGTGTTTGGGCAGGTCTTCCTCCTTCAGGCCTTCAATGTTCTCTCCAGCTCGATTGGTCTCCCACTGGCTTCTCTGAACCCTCCAGCATCCCCAGCTCGCTCAGAGTGTGTTCCTGTGGGTTAGGGGTGAAAGGATCGAATACAAAGGATCGAAATGCAATACATTCGAATCAAAAGGACAGAGAAAAAAAAGTCTGCATTTTTGGGGGTGAAGGGGTCCAAACACCCGTTTTTGGCCAAAAACCATACATTTTACCTATACCAAAACCCACAAAAAAATACATTAAAAAAAAAGACATTCGGTCTTTTTTTTCGGTCCTTTTGACTCAAATGTATTGCATTCAATCCTTTTGTTTTCGAATGAATGACTGGACAACTTCCTGTGCTCTGACTTTTATACTGGTAGGGAGGTTTAACCAGTTTCAGGTGTGGGTGGTTGAAAAGGGAGTCCTGACTCTGCCTGTCCTTGTTAATGGGATAAGATGGAGACTGTCCATAGGGATCCATGGTACATTGGTTCCTATGGGCAATCTTTATAGCTCTGTTCCTCTTCTTCTTCGTCCCAGTGATTTTCGAAATTGGTGCGGGGGAGACAGGGTAAGATTCTGTCTGTTTCCATTTCCTTCCCACTCTCCCCCTCCCTTCCTTGTCTATGTCTTAGCTCTTGAACTATCTGCAATGTCATCAGGCCGAATATGATAGTTAATTTCACATCCTTACTGTTCATGGCCTGTAAGAATGTCATTGTATTTTCCCTTGTTCCCTCCCTTGCCTTGAAGCGCTTTGAAACACATTGTGTATAGGTGCTATGTAAATAAACTATCAAATCATATCATATCAATATCTCGCTACGGTTGGGAAAGAATATGATGTTTGTTAATTAGGCAAAGGGGAATATCGCGTCTCACCCATAGGCATCCCACTCCCAATTCCCAAGGTGATCCTCCCGCACTGGTCCACCCCAGCGTCTGGATCCAAAGGCGATGGTTGTGCCTGGCTACCTGAGCAGGGGATCCAGGGGGAAAAGAAGTGAGAATACCCTTGGGTTTCGCATACCTATAACTTGCATTTTTCACATTTATGCCAAATTGTTGTGTTGTCATCTAATTGTTAAAAAAATACAGAGTTTAAATACGTGAATTATTGTTTTTCCACGAGAGTCGAAATTGTAACGGGATGTGTGCGCATGTCTTGGGCAGGTTCCAAAGACCCAGCGCACACCATTATAGTACACCTGAGTTTATGGCCTCCTTACTCTTCTTGCAAGCTGTTTTCATCGTCTGCATCATCCAAGGTAGACTCTTAAGCCTTGCCTTGCAATCAGACTCCCATAGGGAGCAAACTACATCCGTAGTTCTATCCCCGAGGCTGAGGGGGATGAGGCTAGGTAACGTTCTATCGAAGTGAAAAAAGAACACAACTAAGAAGCCTCGTAAAGCATGGACAAATCGGGTCCCATTTATTGGAATTGAAAGTCAACAGATAGGGTTACATGCAATTTTACTGAATGAAAAAATAACGAAACCTTTTTTAACTAAACGTTTTTACCCTAAAAAATACCGATTGTATTATTCTTTTTATTTGTTGAGGGGCGTCGAGCCACCACCTTCCTACACACATCCACTGGGGAATAAGGCTCCATTGTGTCAACTATTATGGACAGGCTTGATCTTAAGATGGCAGTTGGGTGGCCTTCCTCCAATTCACTCAAGAGCCTTCTAAAGCACTGTCTCAGCAGTCCTACAGCACATGCTCATCAGAGAGCCCTTGAGTACAAGCATGGCCCACAGTCCATAAATGGGTATTACCCTATGTGAAGGCATCATGAAGCAAGACACAGACAACAGAGTCAAAGTTAAAAAAAACAAAATGGTTTATTAAATCAAATGTCAGGATGCTTGAAGCCCTAACTTGTCCTATGCTAATGTGGGATTTGCCTATCTGAATGAAACAAAGGAAAGTCTGAGTCAGAAAGTTCAACTTAAAAGTCTGTCTGTGTCCATAACCTACCCTTGCCCTCACAACTAAAGCTAACCAATGTGTAGGGATGTCAACAATACAAGAAATGGTGATCAACACAAAGTTATGACCTTCTTCCAGCTCTTTCCTTCCTTTTCAGCTCCCCTTCCCCAAGTTCAAGAAAGTTCCACAAACGTCTTGAGATTACCTTTCCCAAGTTCAAACAATTCCACAAATCCTTGGGGTTCCCTTCCCCACGTTCAAGACAATATAGTTCAACACAGATGGGGCTTGTGGACTCCATCCTCAAGACAGCATTGCATTTAATTAAACCCTTGTGTTCCCTTCCCCAAGACTCCAACGTATCAACTTAAACTTGGTTTCAAGCTTCCAATGTTCAACACAACTCCAGGTCACTGTCGTGATAAGCTTCTAGGTGCTTGCACTAACCTGGACTTGCACTAACCTACTGAGCTATCTTGTGTGTATTAGAGCTTATTCGAAGTGTGGAGGAAAATGCTGAAATCAGCCAGGCCTCTCGAACTGGGTGAGCCCGCACGCCTGTAAGGGGTTAACTGCGAAGGCCCTTTTTGAAGACATAAACATCTAGCTTTTGCAAGAGGCTCTACGCAGCCCTTGGGAGACAGGCACCGCTTTGCACAGCCTTGCTCGTCTTCGCTCTGCGAGTATGTGCATTGATAACATAGGAATGTCAAGCCTTCCCTAAACAGTGTGCACGAAGCCTAGGAGCCCAGACTGGCCGTTTCCAGTCTTGTAACTTTCCAGGCGAAAACATGTTTACTCCCTGGAAGGGTGAGCCTAGAAGCTTCTCGAAGAGCTGGTGCGTCATAGTGATTGACGTGCAGCCTCTAATAAGAGAACTATACCTGGGCCAGTGAGGGAGGGACTCATCCTGGGCTGTTGGTGAAACGCGCGTACGAAGAGGAACAGCGCCTGGACGACCATCCGTGCACTATCTGGGCCGAGACTCCTAGCATCACATCCTCGCTCTGGTGTGGGACTGTGGGGGGCTTGGCCAGCCCTCCCCTCCTCTCTTGAGGAGTGCCGGGCACCTGTAGCGGCGAGGGTCCGGGTGTGATCCGATCGTACCTTCATCTACATTATCTAGGAGCTTAAGACAAAATAATTGCATATTCATCTGTGACTGACAATTGGCATTATACAGCTTGCACTTTCATTCCCATTTTATTGTAAAATGCTGCTTGATTCTCATTAGACACTGTAGAAAATAAATGCAAGCATCACATACTCTGTGTGATTGGCTTTCTTCCAGACTGAGTTCATTGTGCTTTTGCATTAACTTACTTGTGTGGGAAGGTGATTAGGAGTGATTTTATTGCACTAAGGGCTGGTCCAAGGGAGGTGCGGGTTCTCCTTTTTCACTACATTTGGCGCTATGAGCAGGGTTTTGCAAGCCCGATACCCTTCTGGAAGAAACAGGCAAAGGATGAATGCAATGTGGGAGATAGTGCACTCTGTCACATTCCAGGATGGCCGGCAACAAATGCATGGTCGGGTGTGGCAGACATTTTGCATCGGTACTCGGCACCGAGGGCATGGGACATGCTTGAAAATGATGTTTCCCCGGCGGTAATTAGTGAGTGCTTGGAGAGTTTACCGCTTGGGAAATGCAGACGGGAGCTAAAAGCAGCAGGAAACATAGGCTGGTTATTCCTGCAGGCGCTCAGGAGGTTGCATGAGAATGAATTGCTTAAAGATGCGCAGATTCGCAAATTAACTGATGAGATTTCCCTGCTCCAGGAGCAACAAATCATTATGACAGAGGCCCTTGAATCATCCGTTAAGCGGGCCAATCAGATGGAGGACAGGTGTGCCTCCTTAGCTGTGCGTGTAGCCACGCACAAGCGCAGACAGCGGCGGGGCAATCCATCAAAGATAAGGATTCGTGCACTAATTAGGAAAGATAACTGGGACCCAAATTTATGGTCGGGTGAAGTTAGTGACAGCGAAACTGAACAAATATTTGACTGGGACGAATCTGTTGAAGTCAGGCTTGCAGAGTTAGAATGCTGTGACGAAGAGGAGCTGGAATGTGCTCCAAAGAAATGTGTTTATCGAGCGCGGCCGTTATTCACTAACAAGTCAAAAGAAAGGCCAAGCTGGTGGTGGAAACATTCAGAATACTAGAATTGTCCACGATTATACACAGACAGAGTTTTAGAGATTGCTAAGCTATTTTGACAGAGGGCAGGCAAACCGATTATGAAGTGGCTTTTAAGGGGCTGGGATACAGATGCCGATGGGATCTTCTTAACCCCAGAAGAACTGTTAAAAATGGGTTCAATCACCACTAATGTAATGCTGGGACAGATGTTGAGTGGCGCGCTCGGGCAGCAAGGCTCGCATTCCTTGTTTAATTGGCTTCAGACTGCCCTAATAAATCTATATGCGAGTCCGATGGACATGGAAGAGAACTGGGGCAGTTGGGGGTCACTAACGGAAGCAACAGATCAGCTTAGAGAGATGGGTTTACAGTGTGCACTGGACAGTGCAAATTTTGCAGGGTCTGAGATGGAGTTGTTTACAGCTGGGATGTGCTTGCTGAGAAACGCTCCGAGCCATATGAAGGGAGCATTGCTTTCATTGCTGGGTCCAGCGCAAGGCAAAGCCATTGGTGAAGTGGCACTTCTGTTAGGGCAATTAGAAGGGCTGGATATGCGCAAAGCGGCGCATCTAGTGGCTGCGAGTAATGACTCAGAGAAAAAGCGTGGCAAAAATGTAAAGTCTAAAGAAAAAACTGACACCATTGAGGTCATGCACAGACAAATGTGGGTGGACCTGCTAAAAGCAGGAATTCCAAGGCAAGAGATAGATGGTAAGCCCACACCTGTGCTGCTTGAGAAATGGAAGAAACTGAGAAAACAGGGATCAGGAAAAACTAAGCCCTCTGCACCCTCTGAAGAAGAGGTGTTGAAGGCCAAAGTGTGAGCAAAAGGTTACCCTGATTTGGCAAAGGACAAGTGGGAGGTCCCAGACCCCATTTCTGATTGAAGAGCTGGCTCTGTCTTTGAGGTACGGTTAATAAAGAGAACCAGTCTCAGAGACAGACGCCCTTTTGTTCCACTTACATTGTATTTGGATGAGAAAGTAAAACATGTCTTGGCTCTATTAGACACGGAAGCTGAGGTAACCATTTTGAATGGCAATCCCAGTAAATTATCCGGTCCCAGAGTTCTAGTCAATGGTTATGGGGGAGCAGAAACTGTTGCAAAAGCCTTTAATGTAAAAATGTCAATTAGCGAGGTATTGCCTTTCACAGCAAATGTTTTGATTGCAGACATACCGGAGTATATTCTAGGCATGGATGTGTTGTTGGGCAAAAGTGTGACTACAGATTTAGGTGAATTTGATTTTGGCAATTGGAAGGTCCATGTGAGAGTTGTTAACCCCGTTGTGGTTGGGCATGCCAAATGGTCCCCCTTGCATTTACCTCCTCCTGCTGAGCCAGTGTGCGTGAAACAGTACTGGTTGCCAGGAGGACATAAAGAGATTGGTGAAACTATTGAGTCATTGGTAAAAGCTGGCATAATGAGGCCGGCAGTCAGTCCATTCAACTCGCCTATCTGGCCTGTCCGCCGCCCAGATGGGGCGGGGCGTCTAAAAATTGATTACCGCATTTTGAATAAGAAGGTGCCGCCCTTAGCTGTGGCAGTGCCAGACATCATTACTCTGACTGAGAACCTTACGAAAGAAGTGGGTGAATGGCATGTGGTCCTTGACCTGGCCAATGCATTTTTCTCTATTGATATTGACACTGAATCACAAGACCAATTTGCTATCACTTGGGGAGACAGACAATTTACCTTTACTAAATTGCCCCAGGGGTATTTGCATAGTCCCACTCTGTGTCATGGATTGATTGCCAGAGACTTAAAGATGGTGCAGTTAGATGATGTGTATGTTGCTCATTACATTGATGACATCATGCTGACCAGTGCTGAGAAAGAACATGTAGAAAAAGCTGCTGAAAAGTTGATCACACACATGCAAAACCGGGGGTGGGCCATAAATCCCAAAAATGTACAGGGGCCTGCTCAAGAGGTGAAATTCTTAGGTGCAATCTGGTCTGGGTCAGTTAAGAAAATTCCCGACCCTGTAATTGACATGGTTCAGCAGATGGCTCCACCAGCAGATAAAAAAGAGGCACAAATATTCATTGGGTTAATGGGTTTTTGGAGAAATCACATACCTCATTTAAGCCTGATACTGAAACCCATCTACAAAGTCACCAGAAAGAAACATGATTTTACATGGGGCCTAGAGCAACAGTCTGACTTTCAGCAGGCTAAGGACGCTTTGCAGAATTACATCACGCTGGGCCCCATGACAAAACTGATCCTTTTGAACTGGAAATTCTTGTCTACAATGATGTTGCTATGTGGAGCTTGTGGCAAAAGCAAGGACAGAAAAGAGTGCCGCAAGGACTTTGGTCAAGAAAGCTCACAGATCCTATGTCAAGATACACTCTGATTGAGAAACAAGTTGCTGCAGTGTACTGGGCTCTAGTCGAGACTGAAAGAATCACAGGCGAGCAACCAGGGACAATTTGCACAGAAATTCCAATCATGGGCTGGGTGCGCGACACTGCTGCAAGCGGAAAAAGTGGCAGAGCGCAAGACGCCACTCATGTCAAATGGAAATGGTATTTACAGCAATGTGCAAAAGCTGGCCGCACAGGGGTTTCCAAACTGCAAAAACAAATGCTGGAGGCAGTGAACTTGGAAGCAATGCCTGAACCGAGCACCCCTATGGCGCTGCCAGAATCTCACTTCAAAGTCGCACCCGCCTATGATATATTGACAGAGGAAGAACAAAAGTCTGCATGGTTCACGGACGGCACCACAAAGTATGATTAAGGGCAAAGAACTGGCAAGCTGTTGCATTCCAACCCCACCGAGAAACACTGCTAATGAGAGAAGGTGTGGGAGGATCCAGTCAATATTCTGAACTGCATGCGGTGGCCTCCGTGATTGAACAGGCGAAAGAGACAGAGAATGCATACATATACACGGACAGTTGGGCCACGTATCAAGGCCTGACGCATTGGGCATCGGCATGTAGAAGAGACGGCTGGCAGTTCAAGAACATGCCGATCTGGGGAGGGCCGGACCTCTGGGAAGAGATGTGGTGCAAAGGTGAGAGGTGCAAAATCTGCATTGGGCATGTCGATGCACACATGCCCCCTGACACCTCACTGGCTGCCCTGTTCAACAACGAAGTGGATCAAATGGCAAAGATTCACCCAGTGACAACACCTGAAGAAGCTGAGGTATTGCAAGGAATGGCAGACTGGGCACACCAAACCTCAGGGCATCTAGGGCAAACAGGAACATATCAATGGGGTAAAAGGAGACAATTGCCCATTACCATGGATCAAGCCAGACAAGCTGCCTCCCAATGTTCTGTGTGCTGTGAAGTGAAGCACTACCCTCTGGAGAGGAAGCCTCAAGGCCCTTTGAGAAGAGGTGAAAGATCTGCTAGCGTATGGCAAGTTGACTACATTGGCCCTTTACCGCCCGAGAATGGAAAGCATTATGTGTTGACCATGGTAGACACATACTCTGGACTGCTGTTAGCTTATCCAGTCGCCCATGCTGATCAACAGGCTACCTTGCAAGGAATGGAATACCTCATCAGGCACTATGGCATCCCGGATGAAATCCAATCAGACCAAGGCAGCCATTTTGCTGGACATAATGTGCAAGACTGGGGGTTAGAACAAGGCATCAAATGGACACTGCACATCAGTTGATACCCAGAATCCTCTGCTTTGGTGGAGCGCAGCAATGGGCTGGTCAAGCAACAAATAAAGAAACTGACTAAGACTCACACTCTCAAGGGGTGGTCCAAACACCTGGCTCAAGTGCTGTTTGAACTGAACAATCGTCTGTTGGGAAACCGCCAGACACCCTTTGTGAGACTGACAAGTGAGAAGGTGGAACCCACAAAGACTGTGTGGAAAACCGACAAAGAAGCAAAGCTGCCTGTGCAAGCCACTGGAGGCAGCATTGGGCTTGATCTATCTATCTGAAGATGATGTTATACCAGCAGGGCAAACCAAATCCATCTCGCTGGGTATTGGCATCAAATTGCCGGCTGGCACTTGTGGACGCATTGCTGCACGAACCAGCCTGGCGAAAAAAGGCATTGACATTTTGGGAGGTGTGATTGATCCTGATTATAGAGGGACTGTTTCGGTACTCTTACATAACACTGGTGCATCTGCAGTACCATTAACCAAATATGACCGAATTGCACAATTGATTTGTGAGCAAGCAGTTGTTCCCCTAGTGGTAGAAAGTAAGAAATCCCCAGACACTACACTGAGGGGGGAAGGAGGCTTCGATAGCACGGGGAAAAACGTGTGGGTTCACCATCCTAACAAAAAGCCTGAGGCTGGGGAAGTGTTAAGTCAAGGTGTTGGAAGTACTTATGTTGTACTTTTGCAAAACTCTGACATGCCTGTTTATATTCCCGCTACTAGGCTCACACCACGAACGTAGAGCAGTATGAAGGGGATGGGACTTACCTTGCTGCGGGTGCTCCTGGCCTGCCAAGCAAACGCTTTCTCTGTAAAGAATGGATTGATGCAAGACGCTACATGGACTCTGAGAATCGCATGCACTACACCTGATGCTCCAGTCCTGTGTGAAAACTACAACCGCACCGTAACCTGTGAGAAAAGCGCTACAAATGAGTATCCACATGGAACTGCAAAAATGATAACTTGGCATATTGTCGGACACCTTTTGTCACTGCCTCTTATAACTGGTGCTTATGAAATCTTAGGCCCAAACGTTTCAGTGAATGGATCCAATAATTTGTTTGATGTTTCATGTTTCTTCTGTCCCAAGAACGGCAGCGAGTGTACTCGCCAAGATTTTTTGGACTATAACTTGACTAAATGCATTTCATACAATTGTACGTTGAAACAGCCACTGCCGGATGGTAGTATGGTGTTTGTATCTAAAACTGATATTGTATATGGCAGGCATCCCACTTGGAGAATGGTATTCTTCAAGTCACACAAAGTAGAAACTGTAAACATGCTAGATTTCCAGTAGTTAGACAACATTTAAATTGCAAACACGTAATGCACGCCTCTATCATTACAGAGGTACACTTAGACATAGATTTATCACAAGGCAATGTTTCCTTACTACCAGGCTGCTACAAATGGAGTCAATTTCTATGGCCCATTGCCAAATTGCGCATAGCAAGGGGGTTAGATTCATTGATTGTGGGAGCAGCGGGGATGGGAACGGGAGCTTTAAAGGCTTTTGACATAGAAACTGTGCGCAATAAGTTATCCACTATGGGTACTGATGCCAGCGCTGCTATAAAACTCCTGGCCCAGTGGGGCCCATTGATAAGCCCTACCCTGCGCAACACTGCTACAAGCATTGGCAACCACTGGAGATGGCAGAATTTTAGCTATGAAGAAATTTTGTCTGCTATAGGGCAGGTCAATAAGACTGCTAAAGACACACAATGCATTTTGTGGCAAACTTTGTTAAATCAGCAGGTGTTGGCTTTCCGCTCCGAATGGGGGCGACTATCCTCAACCCACTGGCACACAGAGCTACAGTTACCAGCAAACATATGGATTAAGCCACTTGCTTTTGATTGCATTAATAACACATGCCATGCTTTAATGCAAGTTAGTAGAACCACTTATGCTTTAGAAATATGGTGTCCTTTTATAGTATTGCCTATGAAAATCCATGGTTCCTGGTGGGTTCCGCAAATACGAGGGGAATGCTTAGACAGCCAAAACTACACCATCCACAGTCACACCTGCATGCCCTGGGATCAGGGGTGGGTGTGTCCCCTACCTGGGAGGGTTCCAGACCCATGCATGCATCCCGTAGCCGGGGAGTGCACCTGGATGCAATATCACATTAATGGGACTGACATTTTCCAGATAGATCAGCATAAAGCTTGCGTGGTTACTAATCATTCCTTGCTTATTAACAATTATAGGCTATTAGGGAATCCTCAAGTTCTCGCTGGGCTGTCACCACTGTGGTTCCAGGCCATTGCTTACATCAGTGGATGAGTTTGGAAATCATCCTGTTCTTCCTCCTGGTAAAGAGGGCAGAGTAACAATAATAAATCAATCAGAAATATGGGAAGGCACAGGATATTTAACAGTTATCTTTCAGTGGTAGTTGGTATGTTAGTGGTAGGAGTAGACAAAACCCTATCTCCAAGGTTAGGTTGGGGTGTTAATAAGGGTTCTTCCAATTCAGTACTGAAAGCTTTGAGGTAATACTCATCACTCATCCAATTTGGAAGAGTCTCACTGGGATAGGAAACAACCTCAAATGGACATTCGGCTGGCCGTAGTATAAACCCCAACCAAGATCCTGCCCACATTCCCAAGCCCCATACAAATGGCAGGTCCCTCCTTGCCAGTGCACTAACCAGCATTTCCTATACCATGACCAGGCCCTGACATCAGAAGATGTTACCATATTACATTTTTCATAGCTGAGACAATAGAATCATGCACACCCATGTCGGTTGCCGCTGAACTTTTACAGCCGAATAAGAGGTGAGCAACACCAGGTATGGCTCCTTCCACCTAGGGGCAAGAGTTGTCTTTCTTTGATGACCCTTTATCAGGATGCTGTCACCAGGCTTCAGCGAATGACCTGCAGTGACTGGTTCCTGTGGCAGAATGGCTTGGACCTGATTATGAAAGAGACTGACAGATGACATTAATGCCTTCACATACTCCAAAAATCGGGCAGCCAACCGCTACAAATTATCAGGTACAGTTTTCAATTGTAGAGATAAAGGTAATCTCATAGGCTGTCCATAAATAATCTCATAAGGGCTGAGCACACTCTTATGGTTCAGGGTACTCATACTGAACAAAACCAGGGGGGGTGATCCTCAGCCACTTCATCCCTGTCTCCTGATATAGGCCCTCATTACGACCCTGGCGGTAAGTAATCTACATTACCGCCATGGCGTAATCATCGTTTACGCCATGGACCGATGGCGTAAAGAGCGCCATATTCCGACCCATCGCGCACGAGCATTACGCCATGGCGGTAATGTAAACTACGCCATGGCGTAAACAGCCCTTACCGGCATCGAATGCCGCGCTGGGTGACCTACCGCCACCCATCATTGCGCCGACCGTAATCAGCGGGCCCGGTAATCAGCGGGCCCCGTAATCAGCGTGCACCGTAATTAGCGGTCACCGCAAATAAGCGGAACCGGAAGTAGCGTCATTGCGGCGGAACGGGAAAGAGCACAGCGGCCATCTTTGAAAACACAATCCATTGCCATCCTACCCACCCACACTACATTCGACCCTGAAACCCTGTGAATCCCAATACCCACCCATTTCCTCACCCAACCATGCCAAAGGTTGTCAAAAAAGCCTGCGACAGGCAGTGGCAGGACCGCTTCAGTCGCGAAGAGTTAACCATGCTTGCAGAAATGCTGCAGGAGAAGGCAGACGTCGTCTTCTCATCAGAGATGACGAGACCAGCCATAGCCCGGAAAAAAGCAGCATGGGAACTCGTGGCACAACGCGTCAGTGCCGTAGGTACCACCCCACGCACCGCCAGACAGTGCCGCAAAAGGTGGGATGACCTCCGGCTCCGATTAAGGGGCATACTGTCAGCAAACCGCAACCTGGGACTGGCAACTGGCGGTGGAGCAGACTCCCCACTGAAGATGCAGCCATGGGAGGAGACATGTGCCTCATTGATCGGCATAGAGTGCATTGAGGGCGTCGGCGGAATCGAGAGAGGAGCCCCGACATCAGGAGACACAGGTATGTGCCTCCAATGCAGCCTTGCAAAACACCCTGAATCACACTTACATGGGAATCACAATGTCGCCCCATATGGCAAACGCAACACATCAGCAGAAGACCCACACCTGCACACATGCAGCATGTACACTCTACAGCAGGCACACACATTCCTGCATGCTCAACCCACCCAAAAGTGAGACAACCTGTATGTCACGGCCTACCATCTATCCATCTAAACCATGGCACTCATCACAATGCCTGCTCAATGTCCGCTGAACCATCAATAACACTTTCCCTCCTCTGCTCCACCACAGGCTCACACTCGGACACCGGCAGGGACGTGAGTGGCACCACCCCAGCCAAGAAGACCAGGGCAGAGGGAAGAGGCCACCAACCATCCACCTCTGCTGGACCCATGGCCAACCCACAGCAGGCCAAAATTCCTGTTGCCGAACAGCCCAGGGCAGCAATTCCCCCCGAGGAAAGGGACATGATGGCCCCCACGGCAGACCCACAACCACTGCCGCCCACTGAGGGGATCGTGTCTGCGGGGAGCAGTACAGTCGGGGAGACTGCAGCCATCGCAGCCTGTTCTGACAGCGATGTGGCGAATGAGGATGATGACATGGAAGGTCCCCCCAACACCCAACTTACCTCCCCACACCTGTCCCCATGTAGCCTGCATGGACAGGTCACACAGGGGCAATCCCCTGGAGGTTCATGGCCAGCCACTCCAAGCCCAGTGGGAGTAGGGGAAGAGGGGAGTAGTCCCATTGGGCCTGCAATTGCAACCTCCATTGTGCCTGATTTCAGCCAGGTGCTGGACCAAATATCAGCGAGGCAAGAACAACTGGCGTCAATCCTAACGCAGCATGTTGCTGATTGTGGAGGTGCCAGTTCAGGCATGGAGAGGTGTGCTGACAGCATCAAGGCAGCCATCCAATCAGCAAGCACGAACATATGCACAGAACTAGCCGCAGTGCGGAATATGATTGCTGAACTGATACAGACAATCATGGACACAAGGCGTACCGAGCAGGCCGGTACCTCCTCAGCTGCAAGTTCGGCCCCATCCAGCCCCGTCCGCAGGTCATCCAGGACCCGGAGGAGTACAGGCAGGGGGGCCCCAGGTTCCGGGACAGGGGGCTGCCAATAGTGCCCGCCCAGTGGACCACTAAAACATTACCCACTTCACCACAGGCACTGGCACTCCTTTGCAGGGATTTCTGGGGGGAGGTGGAGGGGGGATTGGGTGTGTTGGGGTGTTCAGGGGGAGGGGGGATTGGGTGTTTTGGGGTGTTCAGGGGGAGGGGGATTGGATGTGTTGGGGTGTTCAGGGGGGAGGGGGGATTGGGTGTGTTGGGGTGTTCAGGGGGAGGGGGATTGGGTGTGTTGGGGTGTTCAGGGGGGAGGGGGGATTGGGTGTGTCATAACTTTTCAGAAGCACAATACACTTTTTCGTTTATCACAAACCAAATGTGTGGACATTGCTCATTGTGTATGTGTGCTTTATTGTTGTACAGTCTACAGTGTGCATATACCAGACACACACAGTGCCCCAAGTGCCGTCCACATGTTACACGCACACGCTGTGTGTGCTAGAAGTATTGGTCAATGAGATTCTGACGCATTTCAGGCCCCTCCTGTGCATCGCTGCCTCCTTGAGGTGCTGCCCCATCCCCACCCTCATCATCCTCATCATCAGGTGGTTGCAGTTCTGCGTCAGGGGGCATAGGCACGTTACCTCTGACGCACATATTGTGTAGCATGACACATGCCATGATGATCTTCGCAACCTTCTCATGGCGGTACAGGAGTGCCCCGCCAGACCTGCTGAGGTAGCGGAAACGTGCCTTCAGTAGGCCAAAGGCCTGCTCTATCACCACACAGGTACGTGCATGGGCACGGTTGAAGTCCTCCTCATGCTGGTTCTGTGGGTTCGGGACTGGTGTAAGGAGCCACCTCTTCAGGGGATAGCCTGCATCACCTGTAAATGGGCAACAATGTATGTGTCAGGAATGAGATAGCTTTCTGAACATGACGCGCCACCATGCCTTGCATTCAACTGTTACTTTGCACCAAATTTAGTTGTGCTAATGGATTCACACTATGCAACCGGTATATGTTCATGGCTCTCATGTACTGTTTTGCATGCCAAGACACAATGCAGGGGGGACAATTGCCTTGTGAGTGCCCATCCACGTGTCCTGTGATGTCAAAGCTCACATGATTGCAACATTGCTGTCTGGCTCATTATGACCCCAGGGAACAATACTGGTGTCAATGGGGGGAGTTTGTGGGTCTTGCTGTCTGTGTAGTGGTGCATTGATGTTCCTGTCCGACATGTGCCTCCTTTGTGCGCAGTTATGGGGGACAGGCCTTTCAGTTGATGGTGTTTGGTGACGTGCATGTACGTGCGTTCCTTTGGAGTCAATGTGGTCACATTTGGTACGATGCACTTGCAGATGGTTGTGTCATGGTTGGGGTACACTTTCATTCACATGTTAGGGCTGATTAGATCAGGCATCATGTATACAGTTGTCAGATGACGTGAGTGCTGCCTCAGGGTATGATCTGGCTACTGCTAGTCGCAGCCATGTGACGTATGCATCATCCCCCCCCCTTTCTGCCAGGTGAAATATGCATTGGTACGTCGATCACCTACACACTTCGCATTTCCATGCTCATGACATTAGACTCACCGAGTAGGCAGGATCTTGGGCCTGCATGTCGCTCCATGTAGCGTGGTATTGTGGAGTTCCGAAGGACCATTGAATCATGGGTGGATCCGGGGAATCGGGCACAACAATGTGTGAAGATCCTGTTGGAGTCGCAGACCATTTGCACGTTGATTGAGTGAAATAGTTTACGGTTGCGGTATGGTACCTCCATGGCATGTGGGTCCACCAATTCAACATGGGTGCAGTCGATGGCACCAATGCAACCAGGTATGCCAGCTAGTGCATGGAAACCCACTTTGGTGTTGGCAATCTCCTGGGCAGACCGTGGCAATGAGATGTGGTCGTCTGTGTGCTTAAGGAGGGCATCGAGCACTTGGATCAGTGTACGTGAGAATAATGGTTGGGATATGCCATGCAAGTGGCCCACTGTGTGCTGGTAGGTGCCTGTGGCCAGGAAGTGGAGCACGGACACGACCTTCAGTAGGGGCAGGATGGCGGTGGGTGTTTCTATCATGCTGACAATGTCGTTGTGTATCATGTGCACAATGTTGGTGATGGTGTCCCGGTCCAGTCGGTACAGGGTGTGGATCTGCTCTGCGGTGAGGTTGAATGGACTGGCTCTGATGCGTGGGATTGGGGGCTGCCTGCGTGGTGCCACTGGCTGTGCTGGTGGGGCTTGCTGGCCCTGCCTTGCCCTCCTTCTCCTCCTGCGTCTCCTCTGTGCAGCTTGTTGTTGTTGTTGTTGTTGTTGTTGCAGTTGTAGCACTCGCATTGCTATCAGGTCCTCCAGCCCCAACATTGCTAGTCCTATTGGTATCATTGTGGAGTGTGACTGGGGCTGGTAGTGGTGGGGTGTGCTCTTTTTGCACTGGGAGAGTCTGTATTGCCTCCACCTGTGCTGATTCTGTGCACCTGTGGCAGCTGGGTACACTGCACATGGTCATTTACGGTTGGTTCGCGATGGCGGAATTAGCGCCATGGCGGTAAGGTACTTTACGGTCTTGGCGATGGCGTTAGGGGCATGTCCGCTTGGTTTGTGATCTGCGTAGCTTTGCGCCATGCCGGTATTTACGGCATGGTGGGTCGCACGCGCGCAACCTTGGTGCTGTTAGCGGCACCGTAAACTACGATGTCGCTAATTGCACTTTCGCGGGTCATAATCGGACCTAGCGGAAAACGATGCCGGTATTCATTTACCGGCATCGTTTTCCGCTTACCGCCTGGGTCGTAATGAGGGCCATAGTTTTGCTAACTTGTTCTTTAAGAACTTGTTCTTGTTCCTATTCAACATCTACCTATATCTGTTAATCAAAATCATCAAAGGACATGGCCTCACCTGCTACAACTACGCCAACGACACACACAAATAATCTTCAAAATACAAGACACCAGAGAAGAAAACACAAGACTAGAGCTTTGCCTTCGGGATATATTCAACTGGATGAACCTGAACGACCTCAAAATCAACCCAGGAAAAACTGAGATAATGATCATCACAAAAACCGGAGGAGACCACAACTACATCCCCTGGCCAAAAGAACTCGGCTCGACACCAGCGCCATCGTTGATTGTAAAAAACGTAGGGGTCCTGATGGACGGCAACCTCAACCTAGAGCCACAGGTAAACGCTCTACTCAAGAAATGCTTATTTCTCCTTCGAGCAGCAAAAAGGATCCTACCGTTCCTGTAATTCGCCAACAAAACCCTTACCATCATTGCTCTGGTCATGTCCAGAGTAGACTATGCCAACAGCCTATACCTTGGCATGCCTGAAAGACTTCTAAAAAATATTACAAGGCATACAAAATGTGGCGGCCAGACTCCTTCTCAAACTACCGCGGCGAGAACACATCACAACTGCGCTAAAAATACTGCACTGGTTACCAATAAAACAGCAAATAAAATTCAAATCCATGTGCATCACGCACAGAGCAATACACAGCCAAGGCGCAGAATTCCTGAGAGACAAGCTACGCCTACACCAGCCAACAAGAACGCTCAGATCAAGCAACGACATACGCCTAGTACCGAAAGCCTATAACAAATAAAAACTTGGAATTACCTACCGAAGAATATACGGAACACAAGAAACCACCTAGCATTCAGGAAACTGCTCAAATCCTGGCTCTTCATTGCGTAACTAGAAGACCACCCATAAAGAACACCCACACAGCTTATCGATGATGAATAAAGAGACTGACCTCGGCCCCCACAAAACAACGAAACTCGATCAGAATGCACCCCACGACAGCCGATAAGACATCTCAAGAGATAGGGCCTCATTACACGGATGGCAGTAAGGGATTACCGGCACTGGTAAGGGCACCGGTGCCGGTAATCCCTTACCGCCCTATTACGAGGTCTCTTTGCTGGTCCCTACATTAACGGCTAGTAAAACCAGCCGTTAAGGACGGGACCCGCAAAGGGACCTTGAAGGCAATTACGGTACCGCAATTTGCGGTACCATAATTGTCGCCTTCCCCATTCCCATTGTACCCTATGGGGGCTCAAATGGGAATGGGGAAAGGCCAATGGTGAATGGGGAATTACTGCCCCGCCAACCTTGGAATGGGGCGGTATTTCCGCCATTCACCATGGCGGGATCGGTAAATTATCGTCGGGAACCATGGCGCTAATAGCGCCATGGTTACCGCCTTCCATGTAATGAGGCCCATAGTCACTAGAGGAACCAGAACACAACATTCCCTATTGTGTTCTGGTGAGCTGAGTCTACTGTAGCATTTTAGTGAACTATGTATAGTGAGGTCGGGGTGTCCATTCTCCCCTTGGGTGTCGATGCAGGCTGCTATGCTCAGCTGCTCAGCTGGGTGTGGGCCTCTCCCCCCACTGTGTGGATCTCTCGAATCTAGCCTTTTCCGCACCAGGTAGGAATCCAGGGCCCAGGCATTCAGCCATGCTGCGATTGGCCGAAAGCTTTAACCCACTAACCGAAAAAGCTCTAAACTTTCTACATACTTATCTCACTCAAACTAACACAACCACCTCTCGCACTGCAATCCGCATGCACTTCACCACACCGCCACACCACATAAACCGCACCAACAGCACACGAGGACTGACATCCCCGATACTCGCACCAAAAGCTCAGCACCCGGTGTATACCGAGTTGAAGCTGCCAACAGGACACCACTCCTATCACTATCCTACTCCCTCTTAACCCTACTAACCCATCCCACCTTCTCATTTGCAGATCCACCAGAGCGCCTGGGGACCAACGCCGTTGGTGACGGTGCGCGGTACAAATATCTTTAACATTTAACATTTAACAAGACCCCATTACATCTTTCTACTGCTCCTGCTGACTGGGGGTGATGAGGACAGTGTAAAGTATGCTGAATCTTCAAGGTTGATAACAATGTCTCATTATAAGATTGCCAGTAAGTAATCCCAATTTCCGTGATGAAGGTGCCACAGTGTCTGGCAACCCATGATGCGGGAATCACCAGATGATTACGTGCTGTCGAGCACGCGCATTCCGGCATGCTGGAAACGGCGGCCCTGGCATCACGGAAACACCACCAAAATACCCAAAAACTGACAACAACGTCATCCTTGGTGCAGGTGCATACGAATCCGGCAACACAGGCCCGGACCCACAGGCACCGGTAACAGCGGACGTGCAATTACTGCGACCGAAAATAAAGTGATCAGATAATCGGCCAGCAGCCATTAAAAAACACAATCCATTGCAATCCTCAAAGCTCAAGTGACATCCACCCCTCCTGAGCAGACATATTCCACTGTCAGCATGACATCTAGAGTCTGTGAGACCCACAAGCAGAAGCCATGCTTCGCTGAGCCCGAGCTGAACATGCTATCGGACACCATTGTCCACCATGCTGCAGAGCTCTTCAGCAACGATCAGCGCAGGCAGACCCAGTTGCGCAAGAAGAGCATCTGGGAAGAGGTGGCCCAGAAGGTGTCAGCAGTTGGCACAACGCCCCACACAGTGAGAGACTGCCACAAGCAATGGGACGACCTGCACCTGAGAGTACACAACCTCCTCTCGGCCCCGCTGAGACAGGGCATGGCCACAGGTGGCGGGAGCGCATGCCCAATACGCCTGCTGCCCTGGGAGGAGACGTACAGCAGTGTGCTGCATTTAGAGTCCATTGAAGGGGCGGTGCTGTGGAGGCCGGAGCCGGGACACCTGAAGAGGCCGGTGAGTACACGTAACCCCAATGTAATGTCAACCTCCCTGTCCAGTCTGCACCCACCACTGTACCAATATATCACATAAATGGCAATTACATCGTCCACAACACCAAAAAGACCTTGCCCCCCCACCCCCCCAATAAACCAACAACCTAGGTGCATAAACAGACATACACCCTGGCCACCAAAATATGACCCATCCCAGCAATACACGTAGAACCCAGCACAGGCACCCTGTACTGCCAACTGAACATGCATCTGCTCCCACACAGACACACATCACCCTGCCACAGCGTACTGCATGTGTGCCCGGCGTGCTTCCCCTGGCACAAAGTCACAGCAGCGCTAAGCCCCATCTCTATCCACAAATGACCACCCTTACACAGAAAAATGTGACCCCCTCGTCCAAGCCAGCTGGAGCCCTGAGCATAAATGCACAACTGTCCCCATAACTGGCACAGGCAGCAAGCCCATGCTGACCCCATCTAGACCACACCCCTCCCCACCCCAACATACCACAGCGTGAACGTCCCCCCTAACACTGTAACCAGCAATTGGCAGTACACCACGACAGTATCCCCAGCACAGTACTCTACCATGTACAAACATCACACATCCTCCCGCTCAGTCGCGGTTGCACTTACCATCACAGTCAGCTGCGCCGCGCCCATCCCAGCTGCACTTACCATCACATCTGCGCCCATCCCGGCAGCCCCAGATGCTGTAGTGCCATCACTACCACCAGCAGAGCAGCCACATGCACATTTATCAAGTGCTGAGAACATAGTTGACTATGGTGGAGTGGACACAGGGGAGGCAAGGAACCACAGCACCTATGAGCCATTGGAATTCAGCCCCATGGACCCAATGAGCCCACAACACCCACTCTTCTCCAATGTCAGGGAAATGGATGGCAGACTCCGGCGCATCGAGGAACGTCAGGATGCCTTGACTGCCCTAGTGCAGAAGCACCTCCAGGAGGCGCAGTTGATGCAAGAGAGTTTCCAGGCCAGTGGACATCGAAATGCATGTGCCCTTGGACGTTGCACTACTGCCATTGTGCAGATGGCCAAGAGGGTGCGCAAGGGCAATAATGTCATGTCCTCCATTGCCGAGACAATGGCAATGGGCCTTCAAGCATTCCTCGACAGATGACCCACTGAACATGCCCACACACCATCGACAAGTTCCACGCCTGCTAGTTCTGTGCCCAGCAGCCCAAGGCAATGTTTAATGCGCCTGTCCACCTCAGCACTCAGTCACACGACAGAAACCAAAAGGGGATGCAAACAGGCTGTGATTCGTGTGCGAAAATGAGCTAAAAAACATGGCGCTGGTGCGCGGCCATTTTGGACATTAACTTTCATAACCGCAATGGAAGTATATGTTCTGTGAACTCAATTAAGCAGGCATGAGCTCTGCCACAGTTGCACGGTGTCAATGTTTATATTTGGAAGCAGATGAGTTAAATTAGAGGGATAGGTGGCACATTGTTCGATCAAGGACGCACCAAGAAGGGAGTTGGAGCTGTGCAGGTGCAGTGATAAGGGGTGCTGGGAGCAAGCTTGCTGGAGACAAACTGGGTTTTTCCACTATTAGCTGGATTTCTCCGCTCTGTTTCCCCATGCTTGTTGGCTGTGCTTCGGCTGGGGACGGTTTGGCAACCAACGGTGGGCGGGGATCTTTTCCCCATAAGAGGGGTATCCAGGTAGTGGTGTTTAGAATTGAAACCCTCGGTGATGAAGTCTTGCTGAGAGGGAGGACGCTCTGCTCCAGACCCCGTTAGAACATGTGATCTCTCTCTGCCCACCTGCCGTGGGACTGGGTAATGTCGTAGTGGCCGAGATGTAGTTCTCTTCTTCAACTACTCTAACAGTGAACTATTTTCTTTAGTCATATTGATGTATGTGTTTATGTATAGCCAACCTCATTCATTTATAGTGTTTGGTGTGTGTTTATATGGTGTGTGAATTAAGGGCCTGTAAAGATCCAATAATATTCTAACTATTGGTCTAAGTGTGGATTATTTCCTCCCTGAGTCCAAGAATTTTTGGTCTGTGTGGTCTGGTAAGTGATCTCTAGGGTAACTACACATGACGCAGAGGCAAAACATGTTGGCGCTGTGAGCAGGGTCTTGTGCTGTTATTGATGCCAAACAGCCTGACGAACTTGGAGCTTGGACTCAGACATTAAATTCTCTTTTTGTGATCAGAAGGAACGTGAGTTCCCTATTTAGGAAAAAAGGAATCTCTGCAGGCGGAGACTGTCCTGAGGTGACAAATCCAGGGTGGACGAAGACCCCATATGATAGGTTGGCACAGCCTTGGGCATGTGGGGCCGGTTTGAGTGAGACCTGGGATATGAGTCTAGGAGAGGCGAGTCCAGCCAAGTGGCGGGGTGCATGCAACAGGTGCCCGTAGAAAAGGGGAAGGAATGTTCCGTCCTATGTAGACAGGAGTGGATTTTGTTGCATGCTTTTAGAAGGGTACACCAACAGAATGTAGAACTGCAGGCGCATGTTTTAAGATTGAAAAAGGAGCTGCTGCTGAGAAACATATTGCGTTAATGCAGCAGCTTCAAATGAAATTGTATCATGACAAGGCTGATAAATATCAAGCAGTAGCCGAGGGAGCTGCTGTGAGAGTTGCTCAATATAAATATCGAAAGAGAAGAGGGAGGTTAAACACCAGAAAGGTAGCAACAGTAGTTGCCTCCGCAGGGGTTGACTGGAACACTCACCAATGGGATTGAGATGTTTTCGATAGTACCAGCTCTGAGAGTGGGTCGGAAAGGGAGGTGCCGTCCAAACTAGAGCCTGGTCGGAAAGAAGTGACTGCTAAACCAGTCATGTGCATGCGAGCTGGGCCGAATCTGAATAATCTGGGAGGTGCTTTGGTGGATATGACAACATTAGAGGATTACTCTCAGCAGGAGGTTGGGGAGATAATGAATCGATTGAAACAGAAGACTGGTGAGTCTCTGTTGACCTGGATGGTTCGGTTATTTGATGAGGGTGTGGCAGGTATTCTAGTGGATATGACCGACGCTGCAAGGTTTCTACCATTGTCACAAGAAACATATATTCAGGAAACCTTGCATGCGGGACCACCTCATGATCAGAATGTGAGAGAACCACAAGTGTCCCTATTTTTTTTTTCTTCTTTTTTAATTTTTAATTTGGTTTGTTACAAACCTTTAAAGTGTCCCTATTACAATTATCTGTACACGTGTGCAATCGCAGAATCCAATGGCAGTGAGGTGAAAAAATGGTACACATTGAGAGAGGCGATTCAGAGGCTGAGAGAACATGCCATGAAAGTAGCTATTCATGTTGAGACGCCCGAACATATGGGGGTAGTAGCATTATCGGTCTCAGCCCTAAATACCATTGTTCGAACTGCCCCTCCGGCGTACAAAAATGTCATTATGACTTTGCTGGTGGGGATGACTGGTAAAGTAACGGATGGAGTAGTGGATGCTATCAGACAGTTGGCTGACCTGGGGGAATGGGATAAGGCAGAGGAAAGACCCAGAGGGAGGGAGAGAGAGAGAGAGAGAGAGAGAGAGAGAGAGAGAGAGAGAGAGAGAGAGAGAGAGAGAGAGAGGGGCGTAGTGAGAGATGAACACCTAGAAGGAGTTTCGATAGCCGAGATTCCCAGGTATCTAGGAAGGATATGTTTTTGGCCTACTAAAAGATGGAGGGCCGTGGGAAGACATTGATGGGATCGAAACCCAAGAAATGTATCAGCTTTTTAAAAAGAGAGGGCTAGAAGGAAAGGAGTGGTACAGGCAAGTGAAAAGGCAAGATATCAATAAGTCCAATGGGAGAAAGGATCCTTCTGCACCGTTGGAGGAGAGGGCGAACGAAGAGTGCCTGGGGATGCCTTTACCATACTAGCCGACTTATGCTGAGTTATGGAAGGTTGTGAGCGCAGTGTTGGAGACAGAGTCTAGATACACGCATTCAAATTACGAATAAGTTTGTGGTCAAACTCCGGTAACGGCTGCCCGACTTAAGATGGATAGACGGCCTCATGTGAATGTAACATTGTTTTGGCAATCGGGAAAAAAATGGGAGACCCACACCTTAATTGATACCGGGGCAGAGGCCTCATTGATTCACAGGAATCCTTCAAGGTTTAATGGTAAGCATGTCTTCATTATGTGGTTGGGAGTTAAAGAGACTCCCGCATTACAAACCAGAGTTGACATGAAGATTGGTAATTTGAAAAGGAATAAATATCAAGTGCTGATTGTTCCCATACCAGAATACATCATTGGCTTTGATATCCTGGAGGGGTTGACATTTGGGTTAGAAGTTAAAACCTATCAGTTTCGGGTGAGTGCATTAACATGTATTCCCGTACTTGTAGGAAAATTGAAAATTCCCCCGTGCAGGTTCCCGTAGCCACAAAACAAATATCTGTGAAACAATATTGTATCCCTGGAAGGCAGAAGGAGATTTCGGACACCATTAAAGGGTATGTTGACACAGGTGTGCTACGGCCTGTGACTACAGCTTGGAACAACCAGTCTGGCCGATTAAAAAAACAGACGGAAGCTATAGGACGACTGTGGATTATCGTGAATTGAATAAGTACACTCCTCCGTTAGTCCCAGCAGTTCCATATGCAGTTACCTTGATCGAGAATGTGCAGACCAGAAGTTTGAAGGAACCTGATATGCAGTAATCGATCTGGCAAATGCATTTTTCACAGTACTGATTGCGGAAGAATGCCAAGAGCAATTTGCATTCTCCTGGACTGGGAGGCAGCGTACGTTTTAATGTTTGCCCATGGGGTACATGCATAGTCCGAATATCAGTCACTGGCTTGTGGCAGAATATATGGATAAAATTCCATGCAAATTCTGCACTATGTCGATGATATTTTGATACAGGGAAAAGATTAGCAAAGCGTGCGGATGCACCTAGACCTCATTACTGAGGGACTGAGAAGGGAAGGCTGGGAGATTAACGAGATGAAAAAACCCAAGGCCCTGCAGAGACTGTGATCTTTCTGTGGATTTAGTGGCATAATGGGCATCGGGAGATGGTACCGAAGGCTAAACAAAAGATCTTTGAGTTCTCCACACCTGTGAATAGGAAACAAGCTCAACAGTTCATAGGTCTGTTTGGATTCTGGAGACAGCATATACCACAGACAGATTTGTGCAACCCTTTACAGGGTGACACAAAAGAAATGTCATTTCGAATAGGTAGAGGAACAAGAAAAGGCATTTCAATTGGTGAAAGATACCATACAGAGAGTGCTTGATTTATGGCCATTGAGGGCAGGGGAAGTGGAGTTGAGTGTATTGGTACAAGAAAACTATGCAAACTGCAGTTTGCAGCAAAAACAGGACCGACTGGCATTCTGGAGCCGTAAGTTGCCCGACACTGGTGACCGATATACTCCCTTCGAAAAGCAGCTATTGGCATGTTATTGGGCTCTTGTGGATGTAGAGCAGATGACGAAGGGTCATGATGTATTGATCCCACTGGAAATTCCAATTATGCAATGGGTACTGAGCTCTCCTACAACACATTGGATAGGGCAGGCCCAAGAGGCAAGCATCATTAAGTGGAAATGGCACATTCAAGATCGTGCCAAAATGGGCAAAGGGGGAATTGTGAAATTGCATGAGCGAGTGGCTGGTGTTCCATTGGTTGAGTTGGAATCTTCGGAGGAAGTTGAGGTGAGGGAGTCTCCCATGAAATAGGGAGTCCCGTATGGACAGTTGACGAGTGAACAAACTGAGCATGCATGGCTAACTGATGGTTCCACCAAATATGTGGGGACTGAGTGACACTGGAAAGCTGTGGCATAAGTCCCCAAAATGAAGAAAATATTGACCACGTCAGGAAAAGGGAAGAGTAGTCAATTCACCGAATTGTATGCAGTATATACGGCCTTAAAGCAGGAAACACCTGATTGTTGTTATGTGTACACTGACTCCTGGTCAGTGGCGAATGGGCTAGCTGTTTGGCTGCAAACATGGCAAAAGAATGGATGGCAGATTCATGCTAAAGAGTTGTGACCCAGCCCTTTAAGACGAGGTACCAATACTTAGAGACAGATGGAGATTCAGAATAGTACTCAAACATCAATAATCAAAACGGACTCAGGAAGTTGGCAAAGTGCGACTGTTTTAATGTCAATTATCTAAAACAGGGAGTTAGAACGAACATCACCGCGATCTCTCGATCTTCACACTCAATGCAACACATAAAAAAAGCAGGTTATGTACTACAAATGTCATTATTGACGTCTACCTATGTTGCAAAGTACAAAAACCTATTTGGAATGGTGATAGGCTTACAAGGAACATTGAAGTATATGTTCCATACTAGTCAGGGAAGGTGATTGGGTCTCTAACATCAGGTGGGGCAACTAAGCCCTCCTCTAGTGCAAGTCACTGCGAAAGTCATCAAAGACACGATGCCCCATTGGTTATACAAACAATAGGGCTCTCTATTACGTGTCCCTCTATAATTGGTTGTCACCCTTGAACCCCTCTGTAATATTCCACCTATGCAAGCAGCACATAGGCTGGCACACAGGTGCTGGTGGGCTGGTCATAACCATAGCTTCCCACCAATTAGCCCTGCCATCCATCATCACACTTGCAGCCTACTAGTCAATTAAGGCTTTGAACTTGGCCTTGGAAATGTTATCAGTGCTGGAGAATATAAGGGAGTATAGCATACTCTGTCTTCTTGGTTTTGATACAGTTCATCACAGTGTCTATTTTCATCTGGCCACGTGACTGTAGACCATGGTTTCGAGTTTACTGCATTTAAAATACTAGTATTTGAGGAACCTCTGACGTCTTCAATGTTCTCGCCCCTCACTTAAGACAGAAAGTTTGTTCTTTTCACACGTTCTATAATTGTTTGTATGCACATCCAGGCCCAAGGTGGCCTTGACTTCTTGGTGTTGATCCAACCAAGCCTTTCTTTGATCCCCCTCCATGGTTCAGTTTTCGATGTATCAACTGCGACACACTGAAAATGTCTTTCTGCTTTCGGATTCCAGCTCTGCTAAAGTGCGTTGTGAAATCATCCAATGTCCTTACGGTATCTAGTCTTTCGATCAAATTAATTTCTTTCGAATTATTACCCATTGAAATTCATTCATTAAAATGCTTTTCCATCGAAAAGAATATTCATTGAATGAATTTCGATAGATTGAGGAAAGGGTTAATTTTTGAAAATTGGATTTGGGGTGGGAGATTAGGCAAAGGGGACCACTGGGAGTTGGCAGGGTTTAGAGGGAGCTAGAGGGAGCATTCCAGTGCTGAAATACATTATAGATTTCAGCACTGGACAGCTCCCTCTGACTGGTGTGGTGTGTAGTCATATAACGTTATATGGAGCTGTCCAGTGTTTAAATCTGAACAGCTCAGTATAAGATGTCTAGTGTGCATTTTCATTTTATTTTCCTGGACTGGGGACCCCCCCGCCCAATAAAATAAAAGTGCACACTACACATCTTATACAGAGAAGGTCAGATTTAAGCACTGGACAGCTCCATATAACGTTAAAGTGTTTGACATGTTTCATCGACTTTCCAGGCAAGAAATGCAAAGTGCTTATATAATTAAACCCTTTTCGATGAAAGGGTTTCGGTGTATAAACACTTTACACTTTACGTATGGTAATTCATTGGAAACGTTTTCGTTGCATACGTTTCGATGCATTCCATTTTCGATGGAATGCCTTTAATGAAAAGACTGTAAACCTGTCCTTACATTTCCTATGTATACCTTGTAAAATGACTTGATAACTTTTTCATCTTCCTCTTAAGAGCTTATAGAATGCTTATATTCACTCGTCTCTGCATCTCTTCTGGGTGCGTCAATTCTGCTTTGTATGCCGTCACCAGTCTGCTTTCTCGTTTGCTTTTCCCACTTCCACCGGGATTTAATTCAAATGGCCATCATATTGTCCTGTATGCATGTATGGCTTTCTCAATGGGAATCTAACTACCAGGATTCTCTTCGGTATAGGTATTCTTACTGGCAATGAACATGTGCCACATTCTGGCTCCCAACATATAGGCATCATGGGGGAGGAGCTTTGGGTGGGGGTACTTGGCTCCACCTCTACAGGTGTGGTGGAGAGAGTTGTGGCAGGACATTGCTGAGATGTCGGTGCATAGCACAGTGACTGTGTATCATGTAGACACCCATTGTGCAAACCGACTCATTAGAGAGTTGGTTCAATTCTGTTGCAGATGACCATGCCAAATTGTCAGTCATGGACACAAGGTCTGAGGATGATAATCTGGAAGGGCTTGCTAAGTGGGCACAACAGAAAAGTGAGCATCTTGGAGAAAAGGCTACTATCAGGTGGGCACAATATCGAGGAATTAGCCTTCTGTTAGGGATTGTCAAAACTGTCATTTTACAATACCCAGTGTGCCAGCATCACAATCAAAGGTCTATCCCGCATATCATTCAAGGTACGCTGACAAGGAGCAAATTGCCTGGACAAATCTGGCAGATCGACTATATCGGTCCCATGCCAATTAGCTAAGGATGTCAATATGCATGCACTATTGTGGACACATTTCCGGATATTTGATGGTGAAGCCATGTAAGAGAGCTACCCAATTGAATTCGATCAAATTGTTAGATCAAGTGGCATTATACTATGGAATCCCTTTACAGGTTCAAAGTGAGTATGGGTCACATTTTAAAGGAAAATGAATTCAAGACTATTGTCAAGAAAATGGGGTTGAATGGATTTTTCACATCCCCTATCATCCCGAAGCTTTGGGATTAATTGAGAGAATTAATGATTTGTTGAAAGAACAATTGCTGAAAACCGGTGAAGGCAGTTTGAAAGGGTGGCATGAACGAGTTTTGGATGCAGTCCAGGTGCTTAACAATAGTCCAATTGCTAATGGTGAGACCCCCTTGATGCGCATGTTAATGCCAGCTTTACAAATGAAACTGAATAGGGTCGTTGAAACATTGGTGTATTGGGAAATGTCACCTGGAGCACTTGCTCCTTATCGAGCAACACCAGAATCTGCAGGAGTGGATTTGCATGCAAGGGAGGAAATGAGACTGCAACCAAGGGGAATTGGTGTGATTGACACGGGAATCAGAGTACAAATTCCATCTGAACATATGGGACTAATCGCCCCTAGATCTGGATTAGCCTTAAGAGGAATGCAGATATTGGGAGGGATCATTGATGCCGACTACCAAGGGGAAATCAAAGTCATTGGGCCTCATTACAACCCTGGCGTTGGACCATGGTGCTACTAGCACCATGGTCCATGCCGGATTCCGCCATGGTGGATGGCGGATTTACCGCCCCATTCCAAGGTTGGCGGGGCGGTAAATCCCTCACCATGGCCCCTTCCCCATTCCCATTTTTGGCCCATAGGGCTCAATGGGAATGGGGAAGGCGCTAATTACGGCACCGTAAATTACGGTGCCGTAATTAGCACCAAGGTCCCTTAGCGGGTTGGACTTTAACGCCTGCAAAAAGCAGGCGTTAAAGTGTGAATCTGGCGTTAAGGGTTTAACGGCGCCGCAGCCTTTTACGGCACCGTTAAACCCTTAACGCCAGGGTTGTAATGAGGCCCAATCTGTTTAATAGTGGAGAAAACATGCTAGCTACCCATAAGGCGAATAGGATGGCGCAGCTGATCATTGTACCTGTAAAAATGTCCATGGTGAAGAAGAGTGAGACAACTACTGTGATATCTACACACGGGGATAGTGTTATAACGGTTATTGTTACTCTTTGTTTTACCTCTGGAGGAACTCCACAAATCAATCCGGCAGACAATAACAAGGAAACGCTTTCCTACCTGGTCTTCGGATAGGAGTGAGGAGTGGAGCAGTCCACCTGAATCAATCTTCCCACACCTTGATAAACAGGAGCAGAGAGAAAGCTCCAGGGAAACCCTTGTGGGGAAGAAAACCCGGTTGTACTTAGAGAGCGCTGATGGATTGGTTGGATCAGCTTCTTGATCGCTGTGCGTTGTGACCCTCTTGTAGGTAAGGAACTAGTTGGATATGCACTGGATACTTAATCGTGTGACCAGCTGTAGACAGAAAGAACGAGTTAGCGAAGGGAGTGAGATGGTCCTTCCTGCTTGAACTCAAGAGGTAAATTTACCTGATTTGCAATCACGAATGGATTGTAGGCAGATTTATCTTTTGGTCGTGAAGAATGCCCAATCTTAATCAAAGAAAGTAAAAGGGAATTGATTGGGAATGGAAGGGGAGAGTCTGGAGATGGAAGTTAGAAATGAGTGAGCACCTACCAATACTGGTGGGAGAATGGAAACCTAGGCTCGAAGTTCTGGAGAGGTCACGGTTGGTGTCAGAGAGTGAGGTCTGGAGGTTACCGGCAAGGACCTTCTTCTGAGGATAAGAATGTGAGATTTTAAGGAGAAAATGAATGGAGGAAGTGGAGACCCCAGAAAGACCCGTGGCCAGGTATGGAACAGCCGCTTACATTGTCTGACGAGAATCCGACCCACGTCTGTAAGATAATGGATGACTGCAGAGCGGAAGAAGACGGATTGTGAAATGGGACTTCCCTAAGTGAAAATGCAGACAAGAGAATGAGGGTTACAAGTAAGAAAGAAAGTCGGACAGGGTTCACAACTCTAAGTACGGTAACTCACAGAGCGTAGCCTCTGGAGACAGTAGCAACGCACAGTTGCACGGGAACCACAGAAACAAGTACTGTTTCCTGGTGGAGAGGAGGGGCTTCGCTCCCGTCACTCGTCCGAGGAACTGTACCGTTACTCCTCACCACAGGCACCATGTTGGAGGAATAAATCCTCATCCTAGGTTGAAGCCGCCAACGGTGCCACAATGACCCATCCCTAAGGCCGGTCGTAACAGTATGCCCCCTCTGAAGGGAGGCAAAACCCGGTTTCCCCGGGTGACACCTATGAAAGGAACGGACTGTCATGATTCCTGCCCCTCATGTCCCCAGCCCTCCAAGACGTCAGGCTGGAGCCAGGTCATGATCACCTACATGGCCCTCAAGGGCCTCTCCATCCCTCCAAAGACCCACTTGGAGTCAGACTTGGCACTTGTGGCACCAGACTCACTCACTCCCATAGGATACCATTGGGGATTGGACTTGTAGTGCATTGATGGGGACAAGATGGATGCCCCCACATATTTTGGTTCCCAGAACTGCATGTGCGGTCTAGTCTTTTGGGTGTGGTTCAGCCTAGAGGCACCTGGGATATCCAGAGACTATTTAAGCCACACCCAGGCTGAGAAACATGCTTTACGTTTTCTGCAACTGCAGCGTGACACTCACCGTGTTCGGATCGGTCTCCAGTAGGCCTGCATCTTTCTTCTGCGCTCAGCTCCTGCAAGAACAAGAACACCGTTAGGAACAGCCTTACCTTGTGGCGCTTCTGCCCATCAGTCACTGCTCCTTCTGTTCTGCAGGCATCTTCGGCAGTGTCATTCCCATCCCGGCACTACGCTTCCTAAGGAAAAGGGAAAAGAACAGAAAAAAGGCATTAGTAAGCATTCTGCAAATCTTTGCTTATTTTTAAATACTGTACGAGCTTCAAACGCTTACCTGAATCCCAGCCGCTCTTAGGGAACTCTGTCTCCGGAACTTCTCATCCATCTGCAAGAGGGAAAAGACACTCCAGGTTAGCGTGGAAACATCTAGAGGGGCCGCATACCGCGCTTACCCACTGCATTTGTTCTACATAACCGGCATCCACGCTGAAAACGTCGCGGCACCTAAAAGAAACAGAAAAAGAACTCAGTTCAATGCAAATACGAAACGGGTGCATCGCGCATCGCACTCTCACTCAACTTCAGCGCTACTCATCTCAGCAGCACACCGCCATCCCCGCACGCCGGCCATCATCTAAGGAAGGAAAGGAACGAAGTTAGAGAACTGTTCAAAAGACTCATTATACTTACCTGTCGGACTCTTGCCAGTGAAGTAACTAGGCAGCAACAAGCCCGCATCAATCAACGAGCTCCTGCGCTGAAGGCAGGACGGAGAGCACACTATCCAAGAAAACAAGGTGAGCTGTGGATCAAAGGGAAGGGTTCGACCCCGGGGAAGAAGGGGTTGAAGCACACAGAGACAATAGGGAGTTAAAATCTACCAATCCTGTGTTTCAGGCCCAGTCTCCAGTCGAATAGCTTCCAGGGAAGGGTTCAAGGTCGTAAGAGGTCAGAACAGGCTGAGTGACGTCCCCGTGGATACCAGGTGAGCGTTACAGAACGCAAAGCCTCACATCAAAATCCACCTGGGCATCATGGAAATGTCAGAAACCAACCAGTTAGCCCACATGTTGGGGCAGCTACGTTCCGAAGTACATGCAGCCAGGCAGGAGACCAACACCCTGAGGAGAGAGCTGATAGTAGCCAAAGAACGCACTGATGATTTAAGCCAGCAACTTCTCCAGTCACAAGCAGGGCATGCACCATTGCCGGGAAGCATGCCCTCGATGCCAGTGCCATCAGCCAATCCCGTTCAGATAACCCTTCCTGGGGCAGTTCCCTTGGCCCCGCCCGAACAATTTACGGGGGATCCCAAGAGGTTTGCAACATTCATGAACCAGTGCCGCCTGCACTTCCTTTGTAGGCCAGGGGCCTTTCCGAATGACCAATCACGGGGTCACTTTTGTGCTATCCTACCTGAGTGGTAGCGCCGCGGACTGGTCTGTACCCTTTGCGGCCCAAGACGATCCTTTGCTGCATGACTTCAGGCGCTTTCAGCAGGAGATGGAAAAGCTGTTCGCCCGTCGTACTCATGGGCAGGCATTAGACAACGAACTTCTGTCTCTATGCCAAGGGAATCAAGACCTATTAACATATATAGCCACATTCAATAGACTCGTAGTTGAAGCAGAATGGCCAGTGGAGAAGAGAACCACGTTATTTCATCAGGGGTTGCGGGGGGAGCTCAAGGATGTTCTCGCACAAGTAGTGAACCCCCCAAAAGACTGCTCAGAATTCATTGACCTTGTTGTTCAACTGGATCATAGGTTGCAGGACCGAAGAGTAGATTGAACCAGACCGGACCCTCGCCCTATGTATGTGCCTTCAAAGATCAATACTGCCCGAACAACGGAAGGTTCAGGCGAACCAATGCAAATCGGGGGGTCAGATCCCCCTTGACTAAAGCGGAAAGGGATAAAAGGAGACAGCAGCAGTTATGTCTGTACTGCGGAAGGTCAGGTCATTTCCTTAAAGAATGCCCTGTGAAGCCACCGAGGAGGACGATAGGGGCCACGGACAAGGAAGATACCATCAAGGAATCGGAAAACTCCCCAGCCCGGCAAGTGTAGGGGTCCACTTGTCGAGCGAAGAAAGTGAACTACAGACCTCCCATTTTACACTATCTGTGGTCTTGATCAATCACCAACAACCATCTCGGATGCATGCAGCAAGAGCGTACATACACAGTGAGCCGTTGGGAATTACATCAACCAGGATCTTGCGGCAAAGATGGGGCTTCCGTTACGCCCTAAATCAACCACCGACACTGTTACCACTGTCGACAGCACGGAAATAGCTTCTGGTCCAGTAACCCAATGCACTGCAGCTTTAAACCTTCTGTGCCAGGATGGACACCATGAATCTATCGTTTTCGACCTCATTAAGGCACCACAGTTCCGGTTGATTTTGGGAATGCCATGGTTGGTAGCTCAGAATCCTCGAATCGATTGGTGAGCAAAAGAATTGGCCTCTCCCGAGACTTGCGCCCACACATGTTATCGCCAAGAGAAACAACCAATAGACACCAGAACCTCCACGCTTGCGACTGTGGCAATCGGCACCCTACCAAGTGAATACCAGGACTTTCAAGATGTCTGTCAGAAAGAACAGGCTAATACCCTGCCACCGCATAGACCATACGATTGCCAAATCGACCTGATACCCGGCGCACAAATCCCTTGTGGGCAAATTTACGCACTCACGGGACCAGAAAACCAGCACCTGAAGGCCTATTTTGACCAATACCTGACCAACGGATTCATCCTTCCCTCAAAGTCTCCAGCAGCCAGTCCTCTATTCTTCGTACCGAAAAAGGAGGGGGACTGAGAACGTGCATCGACTATCACGCACTGAACCAGATTAATGTAAATAACCGCTACCCCCTACCACTGATCCCTTAATTGCTTGATCAAGTCAAAGATGCCCAAACCTACACAAAACTAGACCTGCAGGGGGCATATCACCTTGTTCGCGTAAAACAGGGGGACGAATGGAAAACCGCTTTTCACACCAAATACGGCTTGTACGAAGATCAAGTAATGCCCTTTGGCCTTTGCAACACGCCTGCTACATTTCAATACTTCATGAACGATGTCCTACGGGAATTGATTGATGTCTGTGCTCTAGTGTACATCGACGATATCCTATTTTATTATGCATCAAAGCAGGACCACGTTAAACACGTCCGATCCGTATTGGAGAAACTCTGTCAACACCAGCTCTACGCCAACCTCAAAAAGTGCTTATTCCACGTCTCTGAGGTGGAATTCCTGGGCTTTATTCTCAGCCCGAATGGAATCCGAATGGATGTACACAAGGTAGATGCTATCCTGAACTGGCTATCCCCAAATTCATTCAAGGGGGTTCAAAGTATGCTGGGTTTTGCAAACTTCTACCGCCGGTTCATCCCAGGATTTTCACAAATCGTGCATCCCATCACGGCATTACTAAGGAAAAGCAACAAAAAGTTCCAGTAGACAAAAGAAGCTGAGGAGGCTTTCCATGAACTCAAAGCAAGATTCACATCTGCCCCAATCTTACGCCACCCTCGCCCTGATCTCCCATACCTGGTAGAAACGAATGTGCTCAAGCATGGCTACGGGAGCCGTCCTCTCACAAAAGGACCCAGAAACGGGCCAGTTACACCCTGTTGCCTTCTGGTTGCATAAATTCACACCCCCTGAACTCAATTACGCTATCACAGACAAAGAACTCCTGGCCATTAAGTCAGCCTTTAAGGCATGGCGGCACTACCTCTTGGGCGCCAGACACACAATCACCGTAATAACTGACCACCGGAACCTCCAGTACCTAAAAACGGCAAAGGCCCAATCCTCACGACAACTACGTTGGGCTCTTTTTTTTGCTGAATATGACTACGTGATTACATTTCAACCAGGGGTGAAAAACGGGAAGGCTGATGCCCTTTTCCGTATGGGGGTGGAAGAGCAAGGGTATCAGACCCCTGACCCAATAGCAATCATCCCGAGTGACAAGCTCCTAGGAATCACAGCAACCATAACTCAGAAAGAATTACATGAAGAAATCCAAAACCTGATGAGTCCGGAGCAATTACAAGCGTGGAGTGCACAAGGAGAACATTGCATGATAAAAGATCAGTTGCCCTACTCCAGGAATCATTTATTCTTACCAAACCAAGAACTACGAGAACAAGTCATGTCCGGTTATCATGATTCCTTGATCGAGGGCCACCCCCAAATCGCTAAAACCCTAGCCAAGGTAAAACGAAATTATTGGTGGCCCACGTGGCGTAAAGACATTATCCAATTCATCCTATCTTGTGGAGTGTGTGCTCAAATCAAGTCATCCAAGCAGAAACCGGCTGGGCTATTACAACCATTGGAAATCCCACCAGCACCCTGGCACATGTTGTGTGAAAACATAAAAATTGATATGAGGCTGGGAAGCCCAAAAGAAACACACCAACACAGGTTACAAAGAACATACAAGTGCTTTATTTAAAAGCTACAACAGTTACCAAAAGTCAATTGACAAACGGATACCTATTCGGCTCTCAGAGTAACGTAACAAACTTCAACGAAGGTTCGATGCATTAGTAGAGAGACCGTACATTGGAATACTTGGGCTTTTATATTCCTTATCCAGCCCTGGCCAACCCCCCTCGCGGGTTAACCATTCTCAGGACCAGGCCTAGGGTTCCTTGCCAGGTCAATCCCATAATGTATGCATTTTGATCAGTTCCGCTGATACAGTTGTTCATTTACACATAGGTCAGGGATAGGACAAGGTCTTAGTTCGCGACCCCGACAAGTGGCCTGCAGGCATATTAATTATTCATGTGTGCGGAGGTCACAACGGCCAGAATCTCACTCAGAATGTCATTCGGCCTCCATTTTGATGTTCAGGGTGACTTCCACATTACAAGAGAACCTAAAATGGCGGCTAAATCCAAGATGGCGACTTACACAATTTTTCGTTAAGGTCAAGACCTTGCCGCGGAGTCTATTTACATGATATTTTAGACAACTTGGCGTAGGCCAATACACATTCAAATACTGCGATAGGAGGCATAATATCATTTCAATTCCAACAGACCCTCCTTTTGGCCTATGCCAAGTGCTAATATCATTTCTAATACTTTTGCAAATAACTCCATGGCCCTCATTACGACCCTGGCGGAAAGTAACTGACCTGACCGCCATAGCGTAAATAGCGTTTCCGCCATTGCACGATGGAGTAAAGTGCGGCTAATTCTGACCCATCGGGCACGAGCATTACGCCATGGCGGAAGTGCAAAGTCCGCGATGGCGGAAATGTCCCCAAAACGCCCCTCACCGCCGTCGTACGGCGCCCTAGGTGCAATTCCGCCACCCATCATAGCGGTCACCGTAATGAGCGGTAATCGCTAAATACGGTGACCGTAAATATACGGAAACGGAAGCAAAAACATGGGGCCGGAACGGGAAACAGCACGCCGTACACCTATAAAATGAGAATCCCAACACAACCATTAAAAATCCGACCCTGAGACACATCCCAACCCGTTAGCCACCCTAGTTAAAACAATCAAAATGGGAAAAGTTGCTAAAAAAGCGTGCGACCGCAAGCGGCAGGTCCACTTCTCCCATGAGGAACTCACCGTGCTCACAGAGACCCTCCAGGAGAATGCTGCCGTCGTCTTCTCGACGCAAATGACCAGGACGGCACTTGCGAACAAGAAGGCCATATGGGCCCTGGTGGCACAGCGGGTAAGTGCGGTGGGGACCGCACCCCGCAACCCACAGCAATGCAGAAAGCGATGGGACGACTTGCGGATACGCGTACGGAGCATACTATCAGCCAACCGTAACATTGCCACAGCTACCGGGGGAGGATCGGAATCACCCATCAAGTTGACCCCCTGGGAAGAAATCTGTGCCTCCACCATTGGAATGGAGAGTATAGAGGGAGTCGGAGGGATGGAGAAAGGAGTGCAGACATCCGAAGAATCAGGTAGGTGGGCCAAATAAAACAATGCTAAATCCACAATGTCCAATCATGTGAAGTACCATGTGTCCACATAGTGCAACAGAAACACATGTCCAGGAGAACGTCCACATACATTGGCCTGATAGCGCACTTTAAAAGTCACATTAAATACATAAAAAATTAAAAATCCTAAAAACACCCTCTACACGTGCAGCATGCACACCCTAACTGCAGGCTGCAAATCAACTGCATCCTCAATCCACACAAAAATGAAACCACCTCCAAGGCCCTGACCCAAATCACCCTCAGGTACCACCCCAATGCATGTGATACATTGCCATTCCAATTTCCACAAACCCATAAATAACGCTCGCCCTCCTTTACTCCACCACAGGGTCCGATTCAAACGACGAGCTTCAGGACACCCCTACCAGCACACCTGCAAAGAGGGCCAAGACCAACGGCCAAAGACCCTCCACCTCAGCTGCACGGATCAAGACACGGCAGCAGCACAAATCAAGTGGCAGCACACAGGAGGGGACTTCAACAGGCACCCCAGCAGCCAGCATGCCCACAACAGCAGCACCACAGGTCCCCCCAATGGATGCCACAGAAGGCACTGCTTCTGGTGGCAGCAGCACCATAGGTGACACTGCATTAATGGCAGCATGCTCCGACACAGAAAACGGTGCTGTCGATGTAGGACCCATCCTTGACCTGTCTCAATCCCCCTGTTTGTTTCATCCCGTACACCATGAGGATACCACGCAGGGGCACCCACAAGACGACGACTGGCCATCCCCCACAAGCCCTGTGGCAAGGCAACATGAGGTGATCAGCCCCTCTGTGACACCACCGCAAATGGGCATGGCCCAGCAGAGGCAACAGTCCCTCGACCAGGTGATCGTGCAACAGCAGCAACTGGCCACGCTCCTCAAGGAGCATGCTGATGAATGTGGGGGTTCTAAGGCAGCCATAGAAACATCTACTGAGACACTCAGGCCACAAATGGAGCGAAGTACAGAGACACTAAGGGTACAAATGGAGAGAAGTACAGAGACACTAAGGGTACAAATGGAGAGAAGCACCAAGAGCCTGAGGGGGGAACTGCATGTGACGTCCAAAGACGTATGTGTTGAACTTGCCGCTGTGCGCCGTGTGCTCACTGAGCTCTCACAAACCCTTAGGGACATGCATGGACGTGAGCAGGCAGAGACATCATCCGTTGCAAGTTCCGTCCAGGGCAGCCCCCAACGTAGATCTGGGAGGAACCTGCGCTCCACAGGCAGGGGTGCCCCTGATAGCCGGAGAGGGGGCTTGCAATAGCGTCTGCCCACTGACAATGAGCATCTTTGGACACTGGTGTTCGGGGGGGAGGTAGGAGGGTGGAGGGGGGGTGTTGGGCCTTCTTGGGTGGCGGGTCGATGGGGTGTGTAATATAATTTCACATATGCTATAAAAATTTCATGATCATCCAATGAGATATGTGGACATTGATCTTTGTGTACGAGGCCTTTATAGGCGTACAGTCCACATTGTGCATGTTCAAGACACACACAGTGCCACAAGTCCCGTGTCCATGTATCAGCCACCAGGCGTGAGTGCTAGAAGCATGAATCTATGATATTCTGACGAATTTCATGGGCCTCCTGTGCCTCGCGGACTCCTTGAGGTGCTGCCACATCCCCACCCTCATCATGACCATCTTCAGGTGCTTGCATTTCTGCGTCAGGGGGCATGGGCACATTTCTACGTACGCACATGTTGTGTCCCGGTCCAAACGGTAGAGGGTGTGGATCTGCTCAGCAGTGAGGTTGAACGGATGAGCTCGGAGGCGTGGGATTGCGGGCTGCCTGCGTGGTGGTAGTGGCTGTGCTGGTGGGCCTTGCTGGCCCTGCCTTGCCCTCCTCCTCCTCCTGCGTCTCCTCTGTGCGGCCGGTTGTTGTAGTAGTTGGTGTTCGTCTTCTTCTTGAGGTTGGAGTACTTGCAGTGCTATCAGGTCCCCCAGGGCCAACATCGCTAGTCCTGCCGGTAGCATTTTGGAGTGGGTGTGGTTGTGGGAGGGGGTTGGGTGTGCAATTTATGTGTTTTCAGGCTGTATAGCCTCCACCTGTGGTGATTCATTCCACCTGTGCCAGCTGCAATCCCCTTTGGGCGAGCACGTCCCACACACAACGCTGCAATTTGACGCATGGCATCTTGCTATTACAATCATGTATTTAATCCCGATGGCAGTGAAATATTGGTTTATATGTTCATTCTGCTATGGTCCCATTGTTTCACATACTATCTTTGCAGTCGCGAACAAACTTGTGAAGGGTCAGTGGAATGTAGTACTCGATTAACGGTGGACCCTCATGCAGCACTGTACCGAGGTTCACCGACGGGCGGGGCGTCCCATTTGTGAGTGAAGCCAGTTGCCATTTTCACACACTGCCGCACTACATGGATGAATTTGTGATTTCTAGCGGTGACAGATGCCTTTTCGACGTGATGTTGCAAATGAGGAATTCGAAGGACAGCGCTTTCGTTTTTCAGCTAGCGGGGAGGAGACGCCCACAGGTCTGACTGCAAATATAACGTTCTATTGTTTAATGTCCTTGGGACAGGGGCCATGGCGAGAATGCAATGATTGATATGAATAGTATGGGATGCGCAATAGCGTAGTGGACGATAAGGCAGGACGTTCCCAAATACATGTTACTTCACAACACTAGAATTCCGGGCTGGAGCACAGTGGATTTTGCAGACTGCATTACGCACAGACTCAATGGAAATTTCAAATGTTATGTGAGTAAATAATCAGGCGTTTTTATACCGGGATGAGGGAATGATGTATGGATGCATGGACAGATGATTTAATTGAGAGTTTGCCATGTACATGGCTTTTTGGAATCTATCCCCTTCCCCTGCGCTATGTGATGCAGAGCTGCCATAGTGGGACCATCGTCTATCTGCCCTTGTTGAACCCTCCCTGTCTCGACGCGCCTTCAAACACTTGTGTCTATGCACGTTACTAATCCCATCTAATGGATTCTGTTTTAACAGACGCATGCACACAAACACTCGTTTGTAATAGTGTTTTCACCTCGATTTATATAGTTATGATTCACAAGTGATTTTTGGGTGGAATTAATCCTTTTGAGTGGGCTAGCATGCATATGGCTGTAGATTTAGTGTGATCATTGAAGTGAGTAATACAAATGAAGTTCTGATGCCCATACTATTCTTTTTCATTTCATTTGGGTGACAGGTATCTCCTCCCCTTTTGCCGCTGCCATCTGTATGCCACTCCTGCAGATGGCCTTTACTCCCGACACCTGCTGCTTCGAGTTAATCAGTGGAGCACCATTACGATCTTATGGGACGATCGCCGATTGGCCACATGCCCTTACGCAGTTCTAGTGGCTAGGAGCAACATATCAAACTTTCAGCTGGACTAGTGCCTACCTAATGGGACGGCCATGCGGTTCTAGGCGCTTCCATGTTGCCTTTTTGAACGTGAATGTAGCCCCTGTGTACCATGAAGGAAGAGGGCGTCACACAAGAAGAAGCTGGTCATTTATTGCAGATGCAGCCCACAGTAATGAAAAATATTTTGGAGTTTATGACCTAATAGCTGTATGGGCTTGGTGAATTTGATGTGCATTAAATTTTTATTCTGATATTAACCGTGTAGCGTTATTCTTTGCAAGTAATGTAGCATATTCCTATTTGTGGAGCGATGTATTGTGAGAAGATCTGCATTGGGTTCTGGCTTCTGAGTATAGTTGCGTGGTACTGTACTGGCCGCGTTTGCCTACGAAGCCCAGTAAGGTCAGGGATAGGGGCTGCCATTATGACTGTTTTAATGATGTCATGCTCAGGGGCGGGGGATTAGCTTTTGTGTAACAGATGCCGGTCAGCCAGGTGGATTGGTGGAATGATGTGATTATCAGAAAATGGCTGGTCACGTTTGCGTGCGTTTCTTGGAGGGAGACTGAGGTCATGTCCATTGGAATAGCTTCTGTATTCGTGCCATCTGTGCCCTGCAGCTCCCATTGGCCCCTCTTGAGATGAGCCTGGCTGCTCAGTCACTCTGCCAACTTGTGTGGTACATGCTTATGCTGATGGTTGGTTTGTTTACTGGCAAGAGTACAGGGCTGGTGCAGTCTCCCTCAGGATACTGCTTTGAATGTTGCCTTACACTGGTGTCAAGCGATGGGGGCCTGTTGTTGTTTTGTCTCATATTTCAGTTCATGTTGCTGTACTTGAACCTTCACATGCCTGTGCTGCATCAGTACGGCAATGGTGACATGCCAAATATGGATGGCCACTCACAAGGCACTTGGAGCCCCTACATTCATTTGTTCGTTGGCATGCATGGGTGACTTGTACATTTCACTGGTTGCATTGTGTAACTTCATTGCACCTACGAGGAGTTGTGCAATGTGGGCAGGGAGTGGTGTACAGGCACTCAGTAGGGCCATTTACGGTTGGTTCACGATGCCGTAATTCTCACCATGGCGGAATGGTACTTTCCGCCATGCTTGATGGCGTTAAGTAAATGTCCGCTAGGGTCAGAATTCGCGTACCGTTGCGCCATGGTGGTAATTACGGTTTTGCATGGCGCGCGTGCGCGTACTTGGTGCAGTTAGCGTTGGCGTTCACTACGGTGTCGCTAATGGCATCGTACTTTACGGTGACGGGTCATAATCGCACCGAGCGGTATTCCATGGCGGTATTACATTTCCGCCATCGTTTTTCGATTTCCGCCAGGGTCATAATGAGGGCCCATGTGTTGTCATCCATACATCCCGAATCATTGTCTGTAATATCTATAGCCATTAGGTCGTTCATCAGAACCTCTTGTAACACGAACTCTTTAGATGCTGTATCTGGGGCATATATTCTATGCCCTATTGTGCTCACTGCTTGGGCACAACATCCCCCTAGCATTCCACATATACTCGGAAGACATTGGAATCAGCAACAAAGGAATAGCAGGATCCCCAAAATAACTAGAATAACAGAAGGCACCTTCCAACCCCAAGATCGTAAAGAATCCCAGAACCAGGTGCTAAGATTCCAATCTCCTACAGGGATATGCACTTCAGAACTAAGGATATGCAAGTCCTGTATTGCTTTAAAAATTGTCGGCGAGGAATCTGGTACGAAAACACAGCAAGCGGACCCCACTAATTTGCATACTCCACCTCGTTCTGCCAGAATGACATCTAATGCCATCCGATTTTGGAGTGCTACCAATCTTATTGCTTTTTGTTCTAAGGTCATATTGTAGAGGGTTGCCAGTCATTTGGTCGAAATCAATTGGTCGACTGGACAACTGGTCGAATCAATTTGGTCGAAAACCAAATGGTCGAATTTTTTTTTTTTTTTTTTTTTACCCCTTTTTTTTTTTTTTTGGGGGGGGTCCCCCCCCCAACCCCCTTTTTTTTCTTTCTTTTTTTTTTTTTAACACGAAAACCCACAAAACACATATATAAATAAAAAAAAAAAAATTCGACCATTTGGTTTTCGACCAAATGACGTCGACCAAATTGCAGTCGACCAGTTTGTAGTCGACCAAATGACTGGACACCATTGTAGAGTATGTCCGTGGTCCGGTTGATCGTTCTCTCCAGTACCCTTGCTAATCCCCTAATGTTCTCAGAGTTTGTTATTTGTCCCCAAAAGGGCACAACTGATTTCGCTATATCTCCCAATACTTGCCCAGGGGTATCTCCATTCTTGTCCCGCCGTGGGCGAGCCTTAGAAACCTCCAATGTACTAGCTATAAATACCCCGGGTAACAGTATTCCTAAATAACAGGTTCCCTGCCAATCCTTGGGCAACCAGGGAAATGCTAAACTACCACAAACAAAATAAACAGCCCCCCCCTACATACAGAGGCCTGTTTTCTCCAGTCAAATTTACAATGTTCTTACAACCTTCAAAATCTCCCATTGGCCAAGTGCCATTTCTTTGTACACAAAAGGGGACCGAATCAGGGCTATGATTTATAGAATAAGAAGGAGGTATGGCGTCCTTATTGCCTATCAGAGCCATTTTAAAGGAAATTAGAGTTTGAAAAGGAAGAGATAGTTTATCAGACGGCCTAATAGAAGCGACATTGGGTTTACTTCTATTTGCAAAAAGCAAGCATCCCAGGGGAGTTAATTCACGTTTCTCAAAATCATTCAGATTAGTTCCATCAAAGTTCCCTGAGATGCTATCATTCCAACGGCCAAAGAATAGTGCTCTCAGAGAAGCATAGCAAGCAGTCGTTAAAGGTAAAGGATGAATATACCATCCCAGTCCCTTGTTCCCATGTTGCGGTAAATGAGTACAAATCCAACAATTACTCTTATTAAAAATGGCATGAGTTGCATTCATTACTATCATTAGAGTGTTATTATGATACTTTTGTCTATGTTGGGAGTCTCTAGGGGACAGAGTGTGAAGGTGTACAAAGGGAGTCAAAGCAGTTGGTACAATCTCGGTCGGTAGTAAAGGTTTTAGAGGATAGATTTCTTCAAAGTACCAAAGTCCTACAGCAGTAGTTGCAAAAATAACAATTATCATTATCAAAACACAGCAGTACGTTTTCGGGGCCCAGGCACATTGTTCATTGTCCAAGTTGGTCACCCCCTTATTCACAGGTCCAGTGCGGGGAGCAGCAGTGGAGGTGGCAGGCATTGTAGTTCCTCAATCGACGACCCCAATGTTTGTTGCTGGCAACGCTACGGTCGTGCAATTTCTTAGTCCTTCCCAACCCTAGCAGCAGAATCCCTTTTGTTCAACAGAACTTTCTTATACAAAAGAAAACTTCCAATCACTTCCCTTTTCCAGATGCACGAAAAACCCGTGCCGTAGTTCTATTGTCTTCGTCGAAGGTTGTACCTGTTGGTACCCAAGATCGTATGGTCCGAAAATAAAGTGTCGTCACTTCCTGAGGGAAGCGACGTATCGGAGGCGACGGAAGTCGCATAGCTTGAAACACTATTTTCTGGAAGCGATTTTTCAAGAGAGTGCGGAGACGAAATGGACTGTTCCCCAAGCTCCTCGGGCTCAGAGAAATTCTCCGACGCACTCACAGCGCTGTTTGCTACTCCAGGATCAGAGACTGTAGCATCAGCGAGGGGTTCTGCTTCTTCTGTAACGTGTGGCGTCGGGTGAGGAAGTTTCTTGACATGCGTCGCGTGGATCCTGTGCTTCTTTCCAGCCAACCGCACTGCTGTCCGGGTGACCAACAGCACCTGGTAGGGTCCCCGCCAGCGAGGCGCGAGACAGGAAGACCTTTCGTAGGCCTTCACTAGGACCCAACTTCCAGGCTGTATATCGTGCCCTGGGCCCGTGAACCGTACAGGTAAAGCTGAGTGCACCTGGTGATAAATGAAATACAGGTTTTTAGTTAACTGGTTACAGTAGTATACAAGTAATACATTTTCCACCTCTCTCAGGGCTTTAGGTTTTGGGAGACCCCAAATGTTAGCAGGTCTCCCCATCACTACCTCAAATGGAGAAAGCCCAGTCTTAGTTTGAGGTGTAGTACGCATAGCCAATAATACAATAGGTAAGGCATCTGGCCATTTCAGTTTGGTATCGGCACATGTTTTCGCAAGATTATTCTTTAAGATAGCATTGTGTCTTTCCACCAACCCAGCACTTTGAGGATGTCTAGCTGAGTGAAATCGTTTCTCAATACGTAAGGCTGTGCATATCTGCAAAATTACTGCTGCAACAAAATGAGGACCATTATCTGACCAAATTACCCTCGGGAGCCCAAATCGAGGAAAAAATTCTTTTACCATAATCTTTGCAGTGGTCATGGCGGTAGCATCTTTAACGGGGAAAGCCTCGACCCATTTACTGAAGGCACAAATAATGACAAGAACATATTTCAAAGTGTTACACCCTCACAAAACACAGTGTTTATCCATCTCAATAAAATCAAAGTGAATGACATCGAAGGGAACAGAAGGGGGCCCAAAGCTTCCCCTTGGAGTTACTGTCCCCTTACCCACATTGTGCTGTAAGCAGATCATACAATTTCGGACATGATGTCTGGCAGTCTCCGGAATCTTGTTATTCACCCAAACTTGTTGCAACATTTTCGTGATCTGCTGAGCACACACATGTGTAGGACCATGTGCCATCGTAACCATTGCCAGTACGTATGAATCAGGGAGCAGCCATTTTCCTTCAGATGTATCGACCCAACACCCATCATCATCTAGTTTCCCCATTCCTTCAGCCCACCTTTTAGATTCTTCTACTGTGGCATCAGTTTGAATATCTCGCACAGACCCAATACCTTCATCCATTATATAAGCATCTCTCATTTCCCTCAAAGCATACATGTCTGTGCTAAGGGCTGTGGCCGTTTGTCTGGCTATCAGGTCCGCAAAAGCGTTCCCTTTCCCCACATTATCTATGACCTTACGATGTGCTGCACATTTCATGATCGCTAACTGTCTAGGGAGTGAGAGTGCCGAGAGTAATTGCACTATCAAGGGGCCATGCTGGATCTTGGTCCCATGTGAGGTCAGGAACCCTCTTTCCGACCAGAGCCTCCCAAAGTTGTGAGCCACTCCAAAGGTGTACTGGCTATCAGTATATATATTTACTATACGCCCTTGGGAGAGTTCACAAGCTCGGGTCAATGCTATAATCTCTGCAGCCTGCGCGGAGTTATGCGAAATTCTCTTGGTTTCAACAACTTTACTCAATGTAGTAACTGTATAAGCAGCTGTAGATGTACCATCTGAAAGTTTGAAGCAGGAGCCATCACAAAACAGCTCCCCTTCTGCATTGTCCAAAGGAGTATCTATGAGATCTATCCTGCCATTCGTTTCTTGTTCAGTGGTATACAGGCAATCATGTAATTCTTCGTCACCGCAAACAGTGTTTTGCGGGAAAGGTAAGAGTTCAGCCGGATTAAGAACACAACACCTCTTAATTTGAATGTGAGGGGCAAACAGAATTAATTCATACCTTGTTAACCGCGCAGAGGTGAGGTGTTGCGTTTGGGTTTTATTCAATAGGATATCTACAGAGTGAGGTACCACCAAAATCAAATCATGGCCTAGGACCATTCCCTCACTCTGTTTTACAGACGCGGCAGCAGCAGCGACAGCTCGCAAACATCTTGGCAAAGCGCATGCGACAGAATCAAGGGCGGAGGAGTAGTAGCCGCACGGCCTATTCTTCCCTCCGTGTTCCTGTGTTAACACAGCCAAAGCACATCCATCACATTCATGCACAAACAACACAAAGGCCTTGTCATAATTTGGAGTACCCAGAACCGGTGCAGAGCATAACGCGGGTTTGAGAAGCTCAAATGATCATTGATGTTCCGATTTCCATGGCAGTGGCAGAGAAATGCCCTTCTTCGTCAAAGCCAACATCGGTTTTATCACTAGCGAAAAGTTCGGGATCCACAACCTACAGTAAGAAGCCATACCTATTAAGGCTCTGACTTCCTTCTGTGTATTTGGAACAGACATGCCAGAAATGTGTTTTATTCTTTCAGGTGTCGATCTTCTCCCCTCCTTTGACAGGAGGTACCCTAAATAGGCGACCTCCTGACAACAATATTGAAATTTTTTGAGCGAAGCTTTATGACCATTTTTGGCTAGATGAACAAGCAACAGTATAGTGCCTTCTTTACAAGCACTTCCAGAATCTGCAGCCAAAAGCAAATCATCGACATATTGAAGCAGTGTACAAGTAGGTGGCAATTCAAGGGTGTCGAGCTGCTCTTTCAAAGCTCTACTATAAATGCTTGGACTTTCAGTATACCCTTGAGGTGCCCTAGTAAATGTAAATGAGCGTCCCCCCAAGGTGAATGCAAACAAATATCTACTTTCCTTATGTATAGGGATGCTAAAGAAAGCGTTTTTTAAATCCACAACGCTGAAGTGCGTAGCCGTAGCAGGGATCATTGTCAATGTCGTCGTCACATCAGGCACAATTGGAAATTGTGGGGCGACAACTCTGTTAATAGCACGAAGATCAATTATGAACCGGTATGGGATTGCATTGTCGCCTTTCTTATATACAGGCAAGATCGGACTGTTACACAAACTACCTGTAATCTCCTCGATCACCCCACGATGCACAAAATCAGAGACAATGCATTTTAGAGCATGCTCGCCCTCAACTGATATTTTATACTGCGGAATGCGTGGTAGTTTAACTCCATGTTTCAAAACTATCTTAACGGGCTCAATCTGTAGTACCCCGACATCATTGTCGTCAACCGCCCATAAACATTCCGGAACAATGTTAAACTCAGGAGGTAAAGGTCGAATCAGAAACTGAGAATTAGGAAGTTGCTGTGGTGAAACCGTCAGCCGTACTCCATCAGAGGAACAATGAATTACTGCATTCAATTTCTTTAACAAATTCAACCCCAGCAAATTATCTCCACAGTTCGAAGTCAGAAGAAAAGGGCAATGGTCCGTGAAAGGACCCAAAGAAACAGACACCGGTGAAGAAACCGGACAAACAATTGGTATACCAGAAAACCCTACGGAAACATTGGTTTGCCCTGACAGTGGAATGTTTGGAACCCAAGAATGATCAATGGAGCACTTCTGTGCTCCAGTGTCTATCAAAAACTGGTGTTTCCTATTCCCTACTAATAATTCAACGTAGGGGCCTTTCTGATTAACGGGAATAGGTGAAGGTTCCAAACCCTGCTTCGGGCAGTCCTAATGAAATAGAGCCTCGTCAGAAGGAAGCTCTTCAGAAAGGTAGGCAGCAGAAGGGTGATCAAATATGTTCCTCGAGTCCACACTCGAGGTCTGATTTTCCCGTGAAAAAGGTTGCTGAGGATCTTGTAAAAACTGACCTCTATCAGGGCCCCCTGCTCCAGGGCGGCCCCTAGGTCATCTACCCATACTCCCAAATGCACTGTTTGACCTTTGTCGAAGGACGGGGCACTGTGCTCGCCAATGACTTTCCTGGAGGCAATAAGCACATTGATTAATATTCACAGGACCCAAAGGAGCATTTCCTTTTGGGACATACTGACCTCTGGTCTGAGTCGTGCCACCTCTGGGGTTTCTAACAATTTGTTGTAATAATACTTTGGTTTTCAAATCTCCTTTCCTCTTTTCAATTGTGTCCTTCTCATTATTAACACGGTTCTCATAATACTGAGCCATGTGTAAAACCTCAGATTGAGATTTTGCCTGCCAAGCGCTCTCAGAGGACATAATCTGTGACTGGATGTCGGGCAACAATCCGCGTACAAATTTGTCCACAAACAACCTTTTCCCAGACTCTGTACCGAAATCCTGTCCACTGAAGTCAGAAAATACCTGCTCGAATCTGTTAAAGAATTCGGTGGCGCCTTCAGTTTTTCCTTGAACACAGGCCGTAAGCTTGTCCCAAATAATTATTTTCTCTGGAATTATAGTGTTTAATTTTGCGACAATTCTATCAGACAAAGTTAGTATTACCTGTGGTGGTTTCTCACCTGCTGGTCTTTCACCATCAATCCTAATCATATTAGCCCACGTATCTCCCAACCCTGGCACATCGTCTATTGTCCGAACCTGTTTCCATACATCTACGGGTAGGAGTACAGGAAATAGCAAGTCAATATCACTTAAGGTGAACACAGAGGACTGCAAGACGGACTCAATTTCTTTGTAAAACCCCGTTGAGTTTTTCCTGATATCGGGAACTGTTTGTCTAATAGTGTTCACTTCCTGTCGTGAAAACGGGACGTGACAAATTGTGATACGTAATGTGCAGGGATATCCACAGCGGGGGCACCAGTCCCAGCGTTGGCGGGAATCTCAACTTTTGGGACAAAGGTCGGAGGAACCTCTCTCATAGGCAACTAAGATATAGGTGCCTCCAGCTGCTTACTAAGCAACAGAGCCAGGTCGAGCGCTAAGGCAGCTGAAGAAGTGTCGGGCGAAAAAGCCCTTTTACAAATCCCCAATAATTCTATGGGGCAACTAACCTTCTTTCTTACACATTCTTCTTGCAGGTACTGTACCATTACCTGAATTACCTTTCTTTGCATTTCTACTGTATACTGACTATACGTGTCATATACTTCATCTGGCGGAATCGATGAATCCGAGATCCATCGAATCGCATCTTTGGTACAAATTCGTATTTCCTCAGGTGCCGATCTACGACACGGAAGGAACCGTTTCTGTACATATATTCTATCGTCTTCGTCATCCTCATCTCGTGACTTTTAAAAGTCCCTCCTATACTCAAACAATCTTTCAACATGACCATGTACTTTCTGCTCTGTGTCCCTCGAAAGTGCCAAAGCATTTAGATCTCTCGCCCCTTGTGGAAGATCCGAATTCTGTAATCTACCCCACATCACACATAAATGAGTCCCCAAGCCTTCGATAAAAACATTTTTCTCAGAAAAACTGTTCAAATTAGATAAGGTGGAAAAAACATTAATTTGATCACCTTTCTCCATACAGTGCTTAGCCCATGCAAACAATTCCTGTTTCTTATCTGCAGAAACAGTATTACGAGTGACTATCTTTGATCCTGCACCTGGATCAACTTCAGTCAATACGGGACCACTCGGGAGCGGAGGTGCAGGTAAATTTAATAAAGGTGCAACTATCGGTGCAGAAGGAAGGGGCGGTGCGATAGGTGGAGGAACAACAACTAGAGGACTAGGAACAATAGGTTGTACAGGGGGAACAGGAATAACAGCAGGAACAACAGCAGGAATGGGCAGAGCGCCCAAAATAGGGTCATACGGAGGTGGCGCAGAGGCACCAGGCCTGCGTTCGTTTAACAATTTTTCAATAAATTCTTCGGAAACATGGAAATCTTTAGAGGGGTACATTTTCTGGATTCCAAGTGAAAAAGCCCTATCCATATTTTTAACTGATTCTGAATGTTTTTCTTTATCATATAACAACGCTTTTTCGGCGTTTGTTTTATGACGGCGTGCATGTTTGTCCCTACTTTTAAGCTGCTGTAACGCTTCTTTTTTCCAATTCTGTAAAACATCAAAGGCTGCAGGTCTAGCCTTATTTTTTAGCAACACTGATTCTAGGTATTCAATACGGGGATCTCAAAACTGCCGTTCATTGGCCACTGAAATTCGGAGGCATGTCTGGTCTGTCTGTGCCAAATATCATTAAATACTATACTAGCAATGCCATACTTACAGTACATAGTACATCCCGGCGACCCCTCCTGTGGTGCCGGGCGGCTAAATTCCAAAGATTGTCAATCGCTGCGGAACAGAGCCCTAAAGCAGCTAGACAATTTCCCAGGCATTTCACAAAAAATTGGTGTTACCTGGTCAATAATTGTGTCTGCAGATACAATACGCCAAATTCAAATTGTCAGGGTTAAATTAAGAGCCGGGTCACGACTGCACCTGACCAAACCTAAGGAGGACCGTACGGTTTATCAAAGAACTTACCTAACAAATTTTACCTTGTGTTTGGTGGTTTCGACAAATCTGCCCGCCTCAAAAATGGACCCTCGTCAAGATGCCGTGTCAGACCACACGACTATCGTCCAAGGATCGGATCGTGCAGCGCTGCCGAGGTATCGCGTCTCGTTCGGTCGGGCCCGCCGAATCACACCGTCCGATCCCGGTTCGATAGTCTGCGTCAACCTTCAATGATCCGGCATCAATCTTGAGGGTCCCTATTCGGGCGCCAACTGTGAAAACATAAAAATTGATATGAGGCTGGGAAGCCCAAAAGAAACACACCAACACAGGTTACAAAGGACATACAAGTGCTTTATTTAAAAGCTACAACAGTTACCAAAAGTCAATTGACAAACGGATAGCTATTCGGCTCTCAGAGTAACGTAACGAACTTCAACGAAGGTTCGATGCATTAGTAGAGAGATCGTACATTGGAATACTTGGGCTTTTATATTCTTTATCCAGCCCTGGCCCACCCCCCTCGCGGGTTAACCATTCTCGGGACCAGGCCTAGGGTTCCTTGCCAGGTCAATCCCATAATGTATGCATTTTGATCAGTTCCGCTGATACAGTTGTTCATTTACACATAGGTCAGGGATAGGACAAGGTCTTAGTTCGCGACCCCGACAAGTGGCCTGCAGGCATATTAATTATTCCTGTGTGGGGAGGTCACAATGGCCAGAATCTCACTCAGAATGTCATTCGGCCTCCATTTTGATGTTCAGGGTGACTTCCACATTACAAGAGAACCTAAAATGGCGGCTAAATCCAAGATGGCGACTTACACAATTTTTCGTTAAGGTCAAGACCTTGCAGCGGAGTCTATTTACATGATATTTTAGACAACTTGGTGTAGGCCAATACACATTCAAATACTGCGATAGGAGGCATTATATCATTTCAATTCCAACAGTTGTCCTTCGATTTTATTACTGATTTACCACCCAGTCAAGGGTTTAACACTATTCTTGTGGTCGTGGACCTATTTTCAAAAATGGCACATTTCATTCCTCTTAAGGGGCACCCAAATGCTTCCACTCTGGCAAAGGTATTTCTTGAAGGCATCATACGGCTCCATGGGTTTCCTTCAGTTTTGGTCTCAGACCGAGATACTCAATTTGTATCTAACTTCTGGAGAAAATGCTGCTCTATGGCCCAGATCGACATCCGGCTATCCACCAGTCACCACACCCAAACGGATGGTCAAACTGAGAGGACAAATCAGACGCTCGAGCAGTATCTGCTTTGCATGTTACACCAAGCTGAAGGAAGCTGGTAAGCTGAATATGCTTATAATAATTCCCTACACACCAGCACTGGGCAGACACCCTTTCATACCATGTATGGCAGGCACCCACGCACTTCTGAGTTGGACGTTCCTACAACACTGGAAATGCCAGCAGTCAAAACCTTGCACACGACCATTTCTCAAACCTTTAAAAGGGCAGCTGAACACCTACTTCAAGCTAAGAATCGCCAAAAGAAGTTTGCTGATGAACACCGAGCAAAGGCCCCCAACTACCAAGTGGGAGACAAGGTCTGGCTGGTGCCTAAACACATGTCTATTAAAGGAGCCTGAACTTTCCATCTAAGATACCTGGGTCCATTCACCATCACCTCCGTGATAAATCCTGTGGCGGTCAGACTAGCTTTGCCGTCAAACATGCAAATTCATCATGTGTTCCACGTGTCTCTCCTTAAACCTGTTCAACCTGGGACCCGGGTAGCAACGCCACCACAGCCAGTAGTAGTCGCCGGGGAGCCAGAATTCGAAGTCAAGGACATCCGAGATTCAAAGTACGTCAGATCCAAATTATACTACTTAGTAGACTCGAAGGTGTATGGTCCACAAGACAGGACATGGGAGCATTGTGAGTACATCCATGCACCTCGCTTGCTTAGACAATTTCATCAAAACCATCCAACCAAACCAGGACCAGACAGAAGAGCCACCTTGAGAGGGGCTTTGGGGGAGTGCTGTCATGATTCCTGCCCCTCATGTCCCCAGCCCTCCAAGATGTCAGGCTGGAGCCAGGCCACGATCACCTACATGGCCCTCAAGGGCCTCTCCATCCCTCCAAAGACCCACTTGGAGTCAGACTTGGCGCTTGTGGCACTAGACTCACTCACTAGGATAACATTGGGGATTGGACTTGATGGGTACAAGATGGCTGCCCCCGCATATTTCGGTTCCCAGAACTGCATGTGCAGTCTAGTCTTTTGGGTGTGGTTCAGCCCAGAGACATCTGGGATACCCAGAGACTATTTAAGCCACGCCCAGGCTGAGAAACATGCTTTGTGTTTTCTGCACCTGCAGCGTGACACTCACCGTGTTCGGCTTGGTCTCCAGTAGGCCTGCTTCTTTCTTCTGCGCTCAGCTCCTGCAAGAACAAGAACACCGTTAGGAACAGCCTTACCTTGCTGCACTTCTGCCCATCATTCATCGCTCCTTCTGTTCTGCGGGCATCTTCGGCGGTGTCATTCCCATCCCGGCACGCCGCTTCCTAAGGAAGAGGGAAAAGAACAGTAAAAAGGCATTAGTAAGCATTCTGCAAATCTTCGCTTATTTTTAAATACTGTACGAGCTTCAAACGCTTATCTGAATCCCAGCCGCTCAGGGGGAACTCTGTCTCCAGAACTTCTCATCCATCTGCAAGAGGGAAAAGACACTCCAGGTTAGCGTGGAAACAACTAGAGGCGCTGCATACCGCGCTTACTCACCACATTTGTTCTTCATAACCGGCATCCACGCTGAAAATGTTGCGGCACCAAAAAGACACAGGAAAAGAACTCAGTTCAATACAAATACGAAAGTGGTGCATCGCGCATCGCGCTCTCACTCACCTACAGCGCTACTCATCTCAGCAGCACGCCGCCATACCCAGACGCCGGCCATCATCTAAGGAAGGAAAGGAACGAAGTTAGAGAACTGTTCAAAAAACTCATTATACTTACCTGTCAGACTCTTACCAGTGAAGTAACTAGGCAGCAACGAGCCTGCATCAATCAACGCGCCCCTGCGCTGAAAGCAGGACGTAGAGCACTCTATCCAAGAAAACAAGGTGAGCTGTGGATCAAAGGGAAGGGTTGGACCCCGGGGAAGAAGGGGTTCAAGCACACAGAGACAATAGGGAGTTAAACTCTACCAATCCTGTGTTTCAGGCCCAGTCTCCAGTCGAATAGCCTCCAGGGAAGGGTTCGAGGTCGTAAGAGGTCAGAACAGGCTGAGTGACATCCCCGTGGATACCAGGTGAGCGTTACACCACTTGGTGCAGTGTGTGCATACTGGCAGTATGGCACATGGGCCCTCATTCCAACCCAGGCGTTAAGGGTTTAACTTTTAGCAGGCATTAAGTACCAAGGCGCTAAGCGTCCTTGGCGCTAATTACGGCACCGTAATTTACGGTGCCGTAAATAGCGCCTTCCCCACTCCCATTATGCCCTATAGGGCAAAAATGGGAATGGGGAAGGGTAAATGGGGATTGGGGATTTACCGCCCCACTCACCTTGGAATGGGGCGGTAAATCTGCCATCCACCATGGTGTAAACAGAGTTTACACCATGGTGGTAAAGTAGGGAACTTACCACCTGGGTTGGAATGAGGGCCATGGTGTGGTTGAAGTGAAGCTTATTTGGGTTATTTACTATGATGTGTGCAGAATTGTTGAGGTAGGGGCAATGTTGTCACAATGTTGTGGTTAGGTTGCTAGTGAAACACTACTTTGTGAATGGTAGTGGGTAGTGTGGTGGATGGTAGAATATGGTAACGTTTTGGATGTGTGATTGGAGATGGTGCAATGTAAAGTCACACAGTGTGCCCACTTGGTGCAGCGTGTGCATACTGGCAGTATGGCACAGGGTGTGGTTGAAGTGCAGCTTATTTGGGTTCTTTACTATGATGTGTGCAGAACTGTTGAGGTAGGGCCAATGTTGTCACAATTGTGTGGTTAGGTTGCTAGTGAAACACTACTTTGTGAATGGTAGTGGGTAGCAGTGAGTGAGTCTATGGTATGTTTGTGGGGCGTGGTAATTGCAACTATTTTTCGTCCATGGGTGCTTTATGGAGTGAGGGAATTGGGTTGACGTGCCGCTATATATGTTACGTTTGTGTACTATGTTTTCTGCCTGCATGGTTGTATCCATGCACTAATAGTGTTGTTGTGGGTGTGTGCAAGCGTGTAGCGTTGTGTCCATGGTGAATAGTGTGCTGGGTGTGCTGGCAGATTGTTGTGGCTAGTGAAATAGTAGGAAATGTTTATGGTGGAGGGGCTTTGAAAGCAAAGGGAACATGTTCTCAGGGAGTTAAAGGGGATATATGGAGTTGTGTACAGAAATAGTAGTGTGCTCTGCAGAGCTTCAGTATGTGTTTGTTGTACGCGTTTTTGAAAATTGGATAGTGGCGAATAGGCGCCAGTAAGGGACTGTTGGAAAAATCGAGTGCAAAGGGAAGAAGTATTGTGTGTGCTTTACTGGGGCGTAGCCTGAGCTCTAGCTGGGAAAGCACACGTGTCACATCATGGCTTTTTTGGAAATTCGCATGCAAAGGCAAGAAGTATTGTGTGTGCTTTACTGGGGCGTGGCCCTAGCTGTACCTGGGAAAGTGCACGAGCATGGAGCCTTAGAAAATGGAATTGTGGGGAGTATCCAATGAGGATTGCAGGGTGTGGTTTAACTGAAGGGGCAATGACTTATTTACCGAAAGGTAGATTTACGGAGGTCAGCGGACATGAAGAGACGGCGAGTGATTATAGTTGGTGATAGCTTTGTGCAAGATGTGCACATTTATGCGGTAGAAATAGACTACGATACTGATTTTCAGTTGGAAGGAGTGTAGGCTTTTTAGGCCACAGTTTATGAGTGGGTTTCGGCTGCATGGATTCTTCGTTGCAAATAAGTGGGCTCTGTTGGTACTGTGGATGTGGTGGTCGTGCATTTTGGAGGACTACATTTGGGGCAAATGTCGTGTTTATTTTTGCTCATTTATTTAAAGAGATTGATGACAGCTGTGATGCAGATTTTTCCTACAGCAAGGGTGATTGTTTCAGCGATCACACCGAGACGAAAATGGGAGTATGCCGGTGTCAGTTGTCCACAGCTGAAGGTTGAGCGACGTTGGGTAAATAGAAGCATGTGCGACTTTATGTCCAGTGTTGGGATGTTCTGCACAGACTATGACAGCATTAATAACCAGCAAGAGTTCCAGTGGTTCTAGGGAAATGGCATTTGGTTTACTTCCATTGGCAATGCAGTTGTGTTTGCAGCTGTGCATGAAGCTTTGCAGAGAATCCTGTAGAAATATTACATAACGGTTCATCTTCAGTGGGAAAAAATGTCAGGAGGAGAAGCAAACAGAAACTGAGCAAAAGACAGAAAAAGAAGAGAGAAAAATGTATGCATGCACGTACATAATGAAAACACGACAAAAAGGCAAAAAATAATACGTGTTTTACACACAATCCTACACACACCATACCCAGCCCTTTATTTTAACCCCCCCACCATCCCTAACACCTTCTCACCCCCCACACCCCTAGTGTCTAGCACAGTAGTGCCGCCCAATGCACGCTACTTTGAGGATTCGACGTGGCACATCTGGTTGTTTTTAGGATGGCAGTTATAGCAATGGCACTGAGGAGGCAAAGCAATTGGGCAATGTGCTTACTGGTTGTGGAGTGTACACAAACAGTGTGATGGAAGGTTTGGTTGTACAGATAAATTTAGGAGGCTATGGTGAACGTGTGCAAAGTAAGGGTCATGCATCATGTTTGTATGCATGTACTGCACGCATTTGCGTAACCTAGCTACTATACATTCCCTGCTGCTTTTGTGGGATCACTTTTCCAACATTTGTAGTACATGCATTACAATGGGAAGACCATATTGTTAAGTGTATAACCTACGTGGCTGCAATGAAGTTGTTATGTACGCAGTGTGTGCATCATATCATGTGATGTCCTATGGTACTTCCTGATGTTTGTATTGCGCCTACATACAAGTGGGTGAAGGAGCGCTGACGAAAGGGACGCAGGTAAGGGCGTGGTGGGAAGAGGATAGTGGAAAGGGAAGAAGGACTGTTTATTAAATGTTCGGGTGCGGCTCTAACGGTACTTTGCGAGGCGCACATGCTATATTCTGTGCTTTTGAACTTTCTGGCCAATGTAATTGCGATTGTTGGAATTCTCCCAAAGTGGTGGTTAGAGTGTGCGTCACAGGAAAAGGCGGCCATATATTCTTTCATTTCTATGTGTAGTGAGGCGGGCAGAGATGGTGAAACGCAAACCTTTACAGTGGGTGATCGCTTTGTTCTCGATCTGATCCAGTATGCCGTGGAAAGAGGCCTTAACGGCAATTTCAATTTGGACGAAGTGGAGACTTTGTGGTGCGGTGTCACTGTCCATAGTTTTCACCATTTGGTTGAAGAATGTCGACGAGTGGCCACTTTAGGTACTGTGGACGTAGTGATAGTGCATTATGGAGAATTGGTTTTGGGTTCAATAGCTTGTGCAAGTGTATCCCTTCAACTGAAAAAGATGATGAAAGAAGTGATGTGCATTTTTCCCATTGCGAAGGTGGTTTTCTCCTGTATACCACCAAGGCCAGTATATAACTATTCCAGTGAATGTTGTCGGTGGCCAGAGGTGGGAAGGCGTCTTCTCAACAGAGGTATGTGCAGCTATTTGCATGCTGCTGGGATGTACTCCTGTACGAATGAGAACATTGGTAATCAATATGTCCACTTTCTCAATGGAAGTGGCATTTCATTGTCGCAAAGTGGCAATGACATTTGGTTTTCGAATCTACAAACTGCACTGAAGACGCTATTGTAAGAATGTGAGGCACAGAGCAACAAACAAAAACCATTATGAAAGGCTGCAAAAGGAGCTGTTACTGTGGAAGTGTTTTTTTTTAAAACAAGACTGCTTTCTTTAAAAGCCACCAGTATAAAGGACATCCCTACCTTGGTTGACATTTATTCCCCTACTCTCGCGTGTGCACACCTGCAAACAATCGCAGACATTGCCACTGTTGCAGGGTTGTAAGTGTAATATGCTCCGATTTTGTAAATGTACATGTTCTGTTTGAGATTGTGGAGGACACAGGATTGCACAATAAGCTTTCTGCATATGCAATGCACGCCGACAATGTGCTATACCATAGGTTTGTTAACCTTATTGCAGAGGGGCTTGGATGGCCACGTAGGAGGTCGTGTCTTCACGGAGCTCCGCAGATCCTGCATCGATCCTGGGAAGAAGGGGTGCACGCGGTGACCAGCCGGCGCTGCAAACTCACACATCCATGTATGAATGTTGTGGCGACATTCGCTGAAAGTTTGGTGCGTGGGGAGCGCCCCGGGCTCGAGTTATCCTCGCCGCAGTGCAGCGGGTCCAGGACCGAAGACGTAGACAAAATGGCGGCCAGCACAAAGAAGACGACGCGAGCGGTGGCCTTGGGCCTGAAACTATTGAGATCCCAATAACGAACTTTTCGCTTGTCGCCTGAAGCGTGTTCGAAGAGCGGAGCGGGAGCGGACACTGTGGGGGCTGTGGACAGGACAGACTCCAGTGAGGGACAGCACGGTGGGACCGCGCCCAACTGTCGCGACAAGATGTCTGCCAAGGCAGTGAGACCCCGGGCCAAGCAGCCCACGATGGAAGCCTACACCAAGTCTCCCCGAGCGCCCCAGCGGTCGCGGGGGACCCACCGGGCACAATCCAGGAGGTGCTGGCAGCAATTGCTGATTTGAAGGTGGCCTGGGAAACGAAGCTGGGCCTGGCCATGAAGGAGTTGCAGGTGGGCCTGGACCTCAAGATCGGAGCGGTCCAGGAAGAGGTGAACCTGCTGCGACAAGATGTGCGTACGATCGCAGAGCGCACGGGGGCACTGGAAAAGGAGTTGATCCCGAATGTGGAGGCGTGCGCTTCACATGCTAAGGAGCTGCATGCCCTGGTTCAGCGAGTTGGCAACTTGGAGGATAGAGCAGAGCAGGCGGAAGGGCGCGCCAGACGCAGCAACATCCGTATAGTGGGTGTCCCAGAAGGAATTGAGGGCCCGAATCCCACGGAATACGTCGAAACAATGCTCTTGCAGGAGATAACTGGCGGGGTGCTGACCCAGGGGTTTGCGGTAGAAAGGGCGCACAGGGCCCTGACCAGGAGGCCGGCCCCGGGGGCCCCCCCACGGCCGCTGATCGCGAAGATCTTGAATTATCGTGACCGCGAAAGGATTCTTGAATTTTTTCGGAAAGGAGGTACGATTGAAAGGGGGTCGGCGAATATAACGGCGTACCCGGATTATACGCTCCTGGTGCAGCGGAATCGAATGAACTTCGGAGCGGTAAAGAGGAGGCTCAGGGAAGTAGGCCTCCGCTACATGCTGCTTTACCCCGCCAAGCTGAAGGTATTTTACAAGAACAAATCCTTGTTCTTCGAGACTCCTACTGAGGCGATGGACTGGCTGGACTTGCAGGGCCAACCTCAAGAACCGGAGGCCCAGACGGAAGAGGCTGAGGATAAGTAATATGTGACGAGAGCACCCTAAGTGCCATAGTTATGACATTGGGACTGGAATATAGGATGTTGTTGAGCTGGTGGGACGGAAGCCAAGGTATTTGCCGGCGGGTCCCGTCGGGCGCGCCTCTCCTGACACAGATGGTAGAGCTCCTGTGGAGCGCTCTCTGACCCCAATAGTAGTTTGTTTAGTTAGGTCACCGTTAGATCGGTGACGCCCTACAGGGTCCGGGTCCTCAGATACGGGACAGGTCCAGAAGTGGGTAGGCCTGAGATCCAGGGATGGAGCTGGGCAACTGTTGGGGGTTGGTAGGAAGGGGGGAGGGTGGGAGTTGTGTGCTGTGGGGTGGATGGGGAGGATGGGATAAGGGGATTCTGTTTGTAACTTATTGGGAAAGAGCCAGAAAACTAATCAGTAACGGGAGCATCGGGAGTAGGGTTGGGATGGGAACGGCCAGAACGGATGGCGTCGGGTAATCTCAAAGTTGTGACCTGGAACGTACGGGGCCTCAACAGCTACCTGAAACGGAATAAAGTAATGCTGTATTTAAAGAGAATGCGCATAGATATAGCCCTGCTGCAGGAGACACACCTCACTAGCGAGAAGCAGGAGATGGTTAAGAAGAAATGGAAGGGTACGGTGGTGGGGGCTGCGTACTCTGCATATGCTAGAGGGGTCATCACGTGGGTGGCGCCGCACGTGCCGTTCCGAGTGCTTAGCCACACGGCAGACTCTGAGGGCAGGATGGTGGTGGTGACGGGCCTCTTGGAGAACAGGGAAGTGCACATTGTGAACGTGTATGCCCCCAACAACGATACGGCAGCTTACTTTAGGACTCTTTATGGTACACTGGGGTCCCTGGCAGGGAGTACGGTAGTGTGGGGGGGGGGACTTCAATTGCACCCTGAATCCTAGGATGGACAGATCAATGGACAGGGCGGGAAAAATGTCGCCGGCGGCCAGAGCGCTAGGAACATTATTGAGGGACCTAAACCTAGTGGATGTATGGAGGAGAATGCACCCGGAGGATAGGCAATACTCACACTACGCAGCGCCACATAACTTGCACACCAGGCTTGACTACATATTTGCGACGGCCGAGATATTGGGGGACATAGTGGGGGCGGAATATAGGGCTCGAGTATTATCTGATCACTCGCCCTTGATAGTGGAATGGAAACACCAGCCCCCAAGACCGCAGATTCCGACATGGAGGCTTAGGACCGAGGCGCTACAGGATGAGGGGTTCCGGGAAAGCCTACGGGATTCCATTGAGGAATACTTTGATATAAATACGGGCAGTGTACGCTCAATGGGCACTCTGTGGGAAGCGTTTAAGGTGGTGGTGCGCGGGGTGGCCATTTCTAAGACTAAAGGGCTCCAGGGGGGTGTAGAAAAGGAACTCCAAGCAGCGGAAAGGGAGCTAGAAGACCTTACGCGGTGTGAAAACACCGCTCATGGCAACAGAACTAGGATAAAAGACTTGCAGACTACCTGCAGTGAACTCTGGGACAGGCTGTGCAGACTTAATCACAGGAGATACACGGAGAGGATACATGCAGGTGGCGACAATCCAGGCAGACTGCTGGCCTGGCTATATAAGTGTGAGACTCCCCGCTCGGTGATCAATGAGGTCAAGGGCGAGGGAGATTGTATGTGTAACACCCAAGTGGAGGTAAACAGGCGGTTCCATAAGTTCTATAGGCACCTGTACGAGGACACTGGGGAGGACATGGGACAAGTTATACGGGATACATTGGAGGACATAGAGTTGCCCACCCTGGATGACCTAGAGCGTGCAGAGTTGGACGCACCTATCACCTCTGATGAGCTGGAGGTAGTGATCCAGAATCTGCCCACATGTAGGGCACCTGGCACAGACGGATTGCCTGGCGAGTTCTACAAAACATATTAGCAGGAGCTAATCCAACCACTGTTAGCTACTTTTAATGAGGCCTACGAGCAGGGCAAACTCCCGTCGTCCCTCCACGAGGCCGTGATCATCCCACTCCTGAAACCAGGGAAGCCAGCCGACGAGTGCGGGTCTTATAGACCACTGTCCATGCTCAACCAGGACAGCAAAATACTCACGGCGGTGCTGGCCAACAGGTTGAAGAGGGTGATTGGGAAGCTGATACACCCAGACCAGACAGGTTACGTCCCGGGTAGAAACATTACAGATAACCACAGAAGGCTACACCATGTTATTGATCAGACTGAAAGGGAATCGGGTGAGCTAACCATAGTGTCACTAGACGCAGTCAAGGCCTTTGACTCGGTGAGATGGCCCTGGCTGAAAGCGGTCTTGAAGGGATTCGGAATGGGACCGGGATACCTCAGGTGGGTTCAGCTGCTCTATAGCGCCCCGCTGGCGAGAGTTAGAACTGGGGCCATAATCTCTGACGCCTGGCAACTTAGTAGAGGAACCAGACAGGGGTGCCCTTGGTCGCCTATGCTATACATACTAGCATTAGAACCGTTGGCGGTGTGTCTGCGTCACCAATATGGGGAGGTGGGCATAGGTACGAATAGGGGCACGCACCTGATATCACTATATGCGGATGACATGTTGCTCTACCTGCGTTATCCAGAGGAAAACCTGCAGTATGTGTTAGAGGTAATGGAGCGATATGCCACCCTTTCTGGCATATCGGTGAATCTCGGAAAGTCCAGCATCTTTCCTCTGGGCAGATACAGGAACGTCCCGTCGCAGAGGTTGCCTGTCCTACCGATTCCATGGCAGACAGAAACGTTCAGGTACCTGGGATTAAACATCTACCATAAAATAGAGGCAGAACACAAACACAATACGGAAAGAGCGCTGGAAGGGATTAAAAACAGCATGGTTTTTTGGGCCAAATTGCCCCTGACCATGATGGGGAGAGCGGCCTTGCTCAAGATGGTGGTCCTGCCTAGACTTTTGCACTTTTTTGTGAACATCCCGTTTCTGATACCAAGAAGCCTATTTGTTAAACTACATAGCATGTGCAGGGGTTTTCTATGGGGAAGCTCCAGGAATAGGGTGGCCCTGTGGAAGCTCCAGAACCCGTACGACAAAGGTGGCATAGGCCTGCCAAATTTTGAGCTCTACTACCTTGCGGGGCAGCTGTTGTATGTGGCTAGGTGGCTTTCAGTGGAAGACTCGGCAAAGGTGCGACTTCTGCATGGAGATTCGGCCCCGTACTTCCTGCAGGAGGTGGTGTGGTTGCGCAGGGATCAAATGGTGGGCAGGGGACGGCTGTTGAGACTGGGCTGGGAGATCTGGCAAAGGACTTGGAAGACGATGGGTGATCGAGAGCCATACTCCCGGCAGGCCCCGCTGGTGGCCCTGTGTGGGGACGACCCTCAGCTATTCGAATCAATCCGAAGATACTTGGAGCAGGTAGGCCTGGTCACCCTCGGGGATATATGGCAGGGTGATGAGGCGCTGGGCTTCCAGAGATTGCAGGAGGAGGCGGGGGTGCATGAAGGCCAATATATTACTTATGCCAGGCTTATTAATAAGACTAGAGAAAGATGGCCCGAGACAGAGCTTGCGAAGGACCCTGAGACCTCCCTAGAAACCATGTATGATGTGTCAGAGGGCGGGCACGAAATCTCGAGAATATATGAACTCTTACGAGAGAGGGCGGGGAAGGAGTAGCCCCGACTAAGACAGGAATGGGAGGAGGAGGTGGGAGGACCTATGCTCGATGGGCAATGGGAATGGGCACAGAGATACCATAAAAAGGTGTCACGCAATGCTAGATTTCAACAGCTTCAGCTGTATGTTACCCACAGGGCCTACCTGACCCCGGGGAAGATTGCAAGGTTCGGAGGCCCAGCCACGCAGCAATGCCCCAGGTGTGGGGAGGTGGACGCGGGGTTGCTGCATATGTTCTGGGCCTGCCCGGAAGTGCTCAAGTTCTGGAACGAGGTCAAAACGAGGCTGGCTGGCGGGGGAGTGGCGCTGGATGTAGAATCGGCTTGGTCATGCATGCTAGGGCTCTTTCCCAGACCCAGGCACTCCAAACACATAAGTAAAATGAAGGACTTGGCCTATGTTTTGGCCAAGCGCAGGATCGCAATGGGCTGGAAGGCGGCCCGTCAACCCAGGGTGGAACTGTGGTGGGCAGACCTCTTAAAATGGGCGGAAGCCGAATCTGTTGTCTGGTTTGAGGCGATCACCAGGGGGGGCGAAGAGGAAGTGGGGCCCCTGCTGGCCTGGCGGCAACTGGTGTCCTCCATAGCTAATTCCTGCCGGAGTAACGACGAAACAGAAGATTTGGGCAATGTCCCTTTAAACACTGCTCTGCCCGATAATGCTCCAGCAATTGACATGGAAGATTTGGCTCTAGTTGAAGGGGGGGGGGGGTGAGTTGGGGAGTTCTAATGGACACGAAATGACACATGATGCTTTTTGTATATTGCAACAGTTGAAATGTATGTTTGGTTTTAAAAAAAAAAAACTTTGAATAAAAATATTTAAAAAAGAAAAAATGAAGAAGCCTTCTGCAGACAGTGGCAGCATAAATCAGCCCTGGGGTTGAACAATTCAAGGCCACAGTGCCCTGCAGAAACCAGATAAGCATTCTGAAACCAGACAGTTAATGAGCCTATGTCTGAGTTTCTCGCCTAGGAACACAGCTGCGTGACCATATTTGGGTAATGTGGCCGGGAAAATCCTAGGATAGGTGCCAGAATGTATTTCAATTTGAAGGTTTAAACAGATAAGAATTAATTGCCAGGTGCGCAAGTATAGTCAGCCAAGAGTTTTGCCTGGACATGTTTAGAAAAGGGAGAGGGTTCGAGTCTTTTGCTCTGAAAAGTATAAAAGGAATCTCTGTTTTCAGAAGGGCACAGCGGTTTGTGTACTTGACAATGATGCTGTTTGTGTCAGTCTGGCGTGAAATAAAACCTGATGAACCTGAAAAAAAAAAAAAAAAAAAAAACCTTAGTGCAGAGGATGAGCTTATGGCTGTGTGTTGTACGAGGGACAGCATATGTTCTGTGGGTGAATGGCACATGCATTACTTGACAGTCAATTAAAAATTGCATCCAATGGGAGTTGTGTGCAGTGTATCATGTGGGTTTGTATATGTATGGAGCACTTACACTGAAGTGATTGCTTTTGGTTTCTTTGTGGGAGACTTTGGTGACGCTCGATGTAGACAACATTATTGTTGTTGATTGCGTAGGGAAAAATGCACACCATGTAACACGACATATAGTGGCGTTTGTGCTGAGGGAGGTAGTAGGGCAAGCAATGATTCTTTTTCCGATCTCCTGCATAATTTTGTTTCCCAATATGCAGCCACCCATTTAGGGATGTTATTTTTAATTTGGTGCCGAAATGGACACAGCGCAGTATATTGTGCAAAAGTGTATTTGTGTTTTTTACAGCTTGTGCCATTATCCTACCATACAAATGGGATTCTATCTTTTCACAGCACGAGCATTTTTCCCCCACAAATAGCATTCTTTTTCCTGACACTGCATGTACCTTTTGTGCCCGCTGTACACTCATTGCTTTGGTGCCCTTTTTGGAAGTGCAGGGACAATGTTTGTGTTTGCTGCTGCGCACTTGCGCCCTTCAAAACGCACTACAACATACACAATCATTTCTTTCATTAGGTACCTATTTCTACCTATTTCAACTGCAGTGGTTTCCACACTACGACCAGTCCTTCCATTTTGCAAACAACTGTGTGGAGGGTCTACAATGCGCGTCGCACTTACTCCCTTAAATGCCACTTGTTTTGTCACAATCTAAAAGGAGCATTTTCTGATAATCACATACAAAAACCATTCTTAAAGGAACGTTACAATACAGGTGCGTTATTACAAACATAGCATAATTTCTAAATACAGTATGCTAAAGGAAACTTATGTTTACAGTGCCCTACTAAAAACCTATGAAATTCACTAACAAAAAACGTTGTTAAAGGGACGTTATGGTTAAGTTGCACCACTACAAAACCTATGAAATTCAATCGAAAAACGTTCCTACAGAGACGTTATGGTCACACAAAACCGAAAAAACCCAGAAATTCGCAAGTTATGGTACGCTATGCAACCGAAACTCGCGCTACCACTGTGCACTGCAAGGACTCACACCCATGACATCAAAGATGACATCACAAATGATTGCAGTGCCTGGCTTCCCCTCCCCTTGGGCTTCCCTCGATCCCTCCCTCTGCCCGCCCCCTAAACTGCGATTGGCGTTTCTAGTGGGCCAGCTGACACAGGCACACATCTACTCTCTACATGCCAGGGGAATCCTTCTTTCCTGTGCACTTTTTCTCCAGCATGGAAGCACTTCCAAGCTATGTGAAGACACTGGTGAGTACCAGGACCCTGAACCTCTTGCCCGCATTCAGTGGCTCCTGAATGCTTTGCGTTTATTGCCATGCCTGGCTTCCTTGAACCTTTGGGCCTCCCAACCTCTGCCCGCCACCTTGCTCCGTGATTGGTGTTTCTAGGGATTCCGCTGATAAAGGCACACTGCCTCTTAAGCAGATCCCCAGGGCAGCCTTGCCAGTGCAGCCGGAAAAGGGCACAGGCAAAGGGCGCCTTCCTTTGGGCGCCTACCATACATGTTTTCCTGTTTGCGCTGGTGCCTCAGCCCCGCCGGACGACAAGATCACCTTCTGCAGCTACTTCTAGCTAAGAGATGACGTCATTAATTCTTACCACTGCTGTACTTCGCCACACTGGTGTCGTTCCTCACAGAATGCTCCTAATTTAGGTTTATTACACTTTATCTAGTCATCTATCACACTTGCATTTTCTCTTTCCACAGTGGTGCCAGAGGTGGGTTGTATTGTTTTGAATCTCGCCACAGCTGTGTCTTGCCACACTTGCATTTTCTTTTGGCACAGTGGTCCAACGGGTGGAGGGTGCTGTTTTGAATATTGTGACTAGTGTGTCTTGCAACACTCTCATTTTCTCTCCACAGTGGCCCCAGGGGTGGGTTGTACTGTTCTGAATCTCGCCATTGCTGTGTCTTGCTACACCTGCATCGGGCCCACATGAGTGACAGGTCTAAAAGAAACCTCAGATCGGGCACAGCACTTCTTCTCACCATTCCAGTGGCAGGATCAATCCATGTGGGGGGGTCCTCCTTCCTAGTCTAGGCACCTGTCATCTGGAACTCCCTCCCATTACCCTCCTCCACATGGACTACAATCTCGCCTTCAGGAGTGCTTCCCAGCGGCATCCTCACTGACTTAGCCTGGATCGCAGTCATGGGGGAACTAGCACCCACCCCTTGCCGGGGAGATCGGGCCCACATGAATGAGTATATTTAGGTGGGACATAGCACACCCTAAGCAGGCCAATATGATACGCTCTGCATGACTAATGCCAACTACGTTTCAGTCCATTTTCAGCAGACCCTCATGCACTGCATCCCAGGGAATAGAGCTGTGCACCACCAGCGGTTCAATCCACACAACCTCATACTTCTGCAATATACACTGCTTGACGACAGGCCCTAAACACTCATCACCCAACACCATCAGTGCCACATCCAATAGAATACAGCTGAGTCATACGCAAAATTCTGTCCAGCCTTTCACACAGTATTACTCTTATCTCTTATGACTTCTCTTACTCCTCTGACAATTTGTCACAGTACCCGCCCCCTCACCTGATAATATCGTGCTGCTATTAGGGACCTAGCAACTCTATACTGAGCACCCTATGGCTAAAAATGCACACACGTATTTCACAACCCCTCATCACTTCTCAATCTTTTGACTTTGGTCTTCCAAAGGGTGTTCAACCTCACAGCACATAGCAAGTTGGTAAACATCCTCTATTAGAGCAAGCCAAGTATCAAGTACCCAACTGGTCGTTAATACCCCTGAGACCGGTCGGACGAGTAGATGCCTAACCAACTCTTATTCAGAGATGGACCCACTAGTCGGGATGACTCCTGGGCAAACACGAGCATGGCATGCCCCTCAATGTGCAAATGGTAACTGCAATGCATGTTATGTACTTATTGTCAATGCTCAATATGATAAAATATGTCCGACTATCTTTCTCCCAACAGGTTCCCCACTGTAGGGGGACGGAATAAGACTGCCAACATTATTATACACCTGGACCTATTGTCTCGTGAATTGTGTGGTAAACGAAAAATATGATGCTGCATAGACTTATGTGCTATAACTCACTGACCCTTGTTGAGAACTAGGTTATGTGTGTTACACTCTGCTGGGGCTGTATTTGTTGAAGTTTTTATGTATCTATAAAAATGAATAAGCAAAAAAATACTTAGCAAAATGCAGAGGTTAAATTCCTTCCAGCTGGGGAGGGTCAAGGCGGCTTTAGATCTGAACCTGATATTACATAGTCCCGTATGGATCAACCAGACAGAAAAGGTAACAATGTTGAGGTATCTGGGTGGGTGTATGGGACAAGGAACAACATGTTTTTGAAGAAGAAACCCTGCATAGGTAAGAATAGCTAAAGAAACTAAGACACATGTTGATGATTTCTGTTGTCAATTTTTTCAACTAAGGTACCTGTGGTCCTGCTCTTCAGATCATGTAGACCCACAGAACTGGATTAAGGGTTATATCCTGATTGCCCCATCTATAAGGAAGAACAAGTAAATAATACAGTATACATTCAGGGGTACAAAAAGCTCAAGTGAATGAGGATTGGCTACCTCTATGCATTGAAGGGCAACACATTGATTTACAGCACCCCATGCCTCTCCAAGTAGGCACTTACCAGATAACAGCTATTGACCAGCTCCAGGAGTGTTATACTGCAGAAGATATTCCTGCTAGAAAGGTTCACTTCAAGGATTTTCTTTGAACTTTGTAAAGCGGCCTTAAAAGTGAAGAAAGGGCCTATCAGGTGAACGAAGAAATGATTTTAGGGGTCCAGGAGATACTGTAGGATAGTTCTGGATTATATGCAATTACAGAGGACGGTGCTTGCCTATGTAAATGAGTGAAGTTGGCTTTTTAGCCAGCTCATGTGAATGCTTGTAGAAAACCAAGTTCCATAATGTTATCTGTGCTACATGTAATAACCATTTATTTATTTATTTATTTATTAACCCTAGTGCCTTGTGCACATGATCTGGTTATTTAAAGAGTTTGCAAAGGCCAATACAGGAACGAAAGCAAGACAATGGCCCTTAGAGGCTTACAATGGCACAACAGAGGGTGTAAAGGAGAGAGGGTACCTTCTCCGCCCTTTCCTCGGGGATGGGCCTCATCGGTAGGGATGAGGACAGAGGGAGCTAACAATATGTTTTCAGGTTCCCCACTGTCTGATGGTTGACCTTTCACCAATAGTAACGCTAATTGTGTCAGGCCAGAAGTCTCACTGTTGGAATGGAAATACGGATGTGACGAGGAATGATACAAAAACACATACCAAATGTTCATGGTGGCTCCTGGATGCCACCATGAATTAGTTGGGTAATATTGTGGTGGTGTGCATTATATATATGAATATATGAAAGGGGACATAGGGAGGCGGAAAAGAACGAGTAAACGCATCTTTCGTGCTCTCCTTTCGGGTTAGGGGACGAGTGGTTATAGGGAACCCGAAAGGCTTTCGAATTAAGAGGAACAGGGTTGAGAGGCTGGTAGCATATAGCATCAACGTTCGTCGAATCCCACGGGTGGGGGCCAGGCCCAGGCGGGAGGAGCGCAGTTAGAAAAGAAGTCGCAAAGAAGTTGCTGACACTGCAGAAAGGCACTGAACACGACTGAATGTTTTAACGCGTTTGTGTCTGTGTTTCTCCTGCTATTTGAGAAATGGTCGTCGCACGAGCACCGGCGGAAGCGGCTTCCTGTGCTTTGCGCGTAACTAACTGCTGGCGCCTTGGGCAGAATGCACTATCCCTGCCTCGTCTCTGAGCATTGCCTCCTAGGCCCTCAGAGCTGGGTGCAGTTCAGTCATAATAGCTGAACGTGAACACGGCGCAGGGGCCTCTGCGAATGTGGGGGTTAGCCCGCTGGCGAGAGCCCTCCTCGATGTTTTATTTCTGATAAAAAAAAACTTTGACGCCACCTAACGCTGTTGGGGCTCTTATCTGGAAGGCTGTGGTGGCCCATGGGGTTGTGGTGGACCAGAGCGCTTTGGGGTGCTAACGTGGAGGGTGTGGGCTAATATATAGTTCTCTCTGAAGGTGGTGCATGGAATGCGATGATGTAGAAAAGGGGACAATTGTCAGACTCTTGTCCCTTCCGCAAACACAAGGTGATTAACATAGTTAAAAAAAAAATAACTATTTTGTGACAGGTTTAACTCCTTATCTCACTTCTGATTAGACAGGATCAGGAGTCTCGAAGTTCCCAAAAGTCCACAAATAAAGGTGATAGCTAAACACATCTTTTGTGCATCTTATCCCTCCAAAACAATGCAGTCTCTGCAGACAGGCAGCTACATGTATTATGTATTCTGTTTGTGGGCTCCTCCAGACCCTGGGCTGCCTAGGCCGAACGGAGACCACAATGAGACCTAAATATTCTGTGTGCTCAACAAACAAAAGAAGACTTAAGTGCATTCATAGGTTAAGGCCTCCAAACAGTTCATGCAGTGGGACTGGGACACATGCAATTTGTGTATTGATCCGAAAAAATGGGTTTAGTATATTTAACACGGAAATGCCTGAAGACATGTCATTGGACCAAATACATTCTCTGGGTTGATCAGATGAACATATAAGAAAGTAAAGCCTTAAAAGCAATACATACCGTTGAAAAACACTTTCACAGCCTTTCATTTACATAAACCATAAGCTAATACATAGTTGCCAACATGACACGTTCCAATCTGTAGGTGTTTATCCAGTCCTGTTTTATTCTTTGCATTCTGGGACTTGTGGTCCGGGTTTTATAACGGGAAAAGTGGAACTACAAGACCCAGAATGCAAAGAAAAAAAACAGGACTGAATGAGCAACTACAGATTGCAATGGCTTATGTTGGCAAGTATGCAAATACATGTCTACACTTCAAGACAACAACCATATATGGCAGGTGTTTGCATCCTGCGTGGTAAATCACCCAATTTCCCCATTTTGACATGTGTGGCAAGTAAGCCACTAGGGACTGAGTGGTCCAGCCGTGTCTTGATGTACCACCGAGAGGCGGATAAGGAAGTATGCCATCAGATCAAAGTCCCCACAGAGAAGCAGTGACTTGCCCTCTTGAGCAACCATGTGCAATTGTAAGGCAGATCTCCTGACAACCAGGCACAGAATAAATGCAACCCTCTAGGGGAAAAAGCTTGGAACACCTTTTGCAAGGATAACAACATTTTTACTTCCAAAAAGAAAGATACATGTCAACAGGGGCACTGTTTGCATATGATTCCCAGTCTGAACCCCTTCGGGGGGACAGACAAGCTGGGCATGCATCCCAATATTCCCCCTTTAGCTAATCCTACATTAACTCTGCTGCCATTCTCTGTGCTTCCTCATACCTCCATGCCCCTTTCTTCGGCACGCAAACTCTACATATATCACGCAAGCTTTCTCCTGCCTGGGCATACAGTTCCGGGGTGCATGTAAGGTAAATACATCCTCCATCACCTGCCAAATCTACCCAATGCGCAGTGTAATTCTCTGGGTCTGGTGGGGCCATGGTCACTGTTCCCGGGGGTCAATAATTGGGAAAACACCCTCATCCGAATACCTTACTGAAAATGTGTCTTGGGGGAAGGATCCCTGAGATTAGAGTTGTTTCTTTGTCTTGAAGACATAGCCTCAGGATTTTGTGTTTGAACTGTGTTTTGAAACTTGGGGAAGGTAACCCTGAGTAGTGCTCAACTTTATATCACTTTGAAACTCAAGACAATCTTCAGTCTTTTTATATAAGAACTGCGTTATACTTGGGGGAAAAGAGCTGAAAGAACACGACAAGCTGAACCACATTCTGAACTTTATATTACACACTATTAGTCTGGTCATTGACATCCCTACACATTGTATAAGGTTAGTTGTGAGGGCAAGAATAGGTTTTGGACACAGACAGACTCCTAAATTGAATTTATTGACTTTGACTTTCCTTAGTTTTGGTTTGCTAAGGAAATCCCACCAAAGAATAGGGCCAGATAGGCGTTTTTCCATCCTGACATTTAAGTTGATAAACGTGCATGTTTTAAACTTTGAATCTGTTGTCTGTGTCTTACACCAAGATGCCCTCACATCACCCACTGCTTATTGTATTTCAAGATCTTGTCCTTACTCGGCTTCATCTTTGGTGCCGCCCCTCTTGACCCTGTTAGTGCTAAAAAAAAAGTACCTGTCTGTCAGAGAGTTGCCCTAGCAACTCCCTCGTACCTGCATGTCGCCCTACTCCCCTTCAGTCGCCCTCAATATGATTATTACCTGTGCCCCACCCTTCTTCCCCCCACTCTCACTCCTCCAAATCAGCACTTGCCTCACCATCCGCCACACGCCCTGCTCACACTTCCATCTCACGTATCTTATGCCACACCATCAACACCATGGATCCCCACCCTCGGTCCCGCCTAAACCAACAACAAAATCAATAAAACACAAAAACTACAACAAATTGTTTCAACACCCCCTTTACATCAGGTGAGGAAATCCCAGGCCCTCTAAATATACAGAGCTGCTACCTTTTTTTCTTTTTTTTATCTCCTTAAAATGCAGCACTGTCTTCTTCCCCAAATCGGAAAGGCTTCCGTACTCCTTCAGCCTCTTATTCCATAATAATAATAGTAAAAAGCAAACCGCCACGTGGTCTTTCCACACCCTTAAATGCACTGCTCACCTCACTCTTCCGCTCTCTTCAACAGCCACAACCACACGCTTCCCATTCCCTCTTTCTCCCACCCCACGTTGTTTTCTTCTGCAAAAGGTGCACTTATGTCTGCTCGTTCTCCCGAGTTCCTCCGTCACAGGGTTCCATCAATATCAATGGCCTGCAACTTCCAAGAGCTGCGCCCCGGTCCAAAGAACAGACAGGAATTCTGGCAACACCGCTCCTGTAAACCACTCCAGGTTGTGCACAAGGAACTGATCACTGCAGATGTGCACGGCCCCTCTAGATGTGCGGCCAGGAAGTCTCTGTGGAATATCTGGGATCATGTCAGGGTCATCAAATTTGTAATGCAGACCTCTTGACAACCAGATACGGAATAAATATCCCACATGGCCCTTGGCCTCAGTAAGTTCACACCCTAACAACACAATTGGTTCATTAGATGAAAAGACCTGTCTTTTCGTATGTTCGACCACGTGATGTCAATCTGGTAATTAGACATGAGCTAAGTGGATACTCTCCAGGTCAAGATTGCTTGTTCGATCCCAGACACTGTGGCGCACCCACCATGCCTCCCCATCATTGGCCTAAATGTGTTATTCTCACCCTGTGCACCTCGTAGTACAAATCACAGGGCATTCTGTTTGTGCTGCCCCTTTAGGGTTGGTCTTTCCCCTGGACTGCCCTTTACAAACACACTAACCAATCGACCATTGAGGGATTCAGGAGTTTGGATAGTGGGCCTCTGGTAGTTCAAATAGACTGGCTGGGGGTTTGGGGACATGGGTGCTCTACATCTGGGATACTTGTTTTGGCAGTTCCAGACCTCTGCCTCTCGGGAGATCGTACTTCAGAACCAGGTGCAACTCTACCCGTGCTTCGCTGTGCACATTCATTTCAGATTACATGGACCTGCAGTGTGAAACAGGAAAGGGCTCTGTCTTAATAGAAAGAATTACCTTCTCGTCTATCGCCTGGGATGGGAACAAGGGTGGAGGTGGGTATTCTTGCTGAGGCGTACATCTATTATTCCCCAGTGCTGGGTCCTGGCCGTGATGGGCCTAACTTCCAAAATGGTGGCTGTTCGGTATACCTTCGCCGCATGGGATGTCTACTGTCTACAACACGACACTTCCTATGAGGTCCAGACACTTCCTTTTAAGGCCCAGGACCTGTCTGAACCTGTCTACGCTGGTCGGAGCCATCGGCCAGCCACTCTGTCCCACTCATAGTGATCTGCAAGTAAGGTCTTCACACTGACAATTTTGAACTTTAGTGCCTATTTCTAGTCTTTTCTTTTTCGCTCATGACACTTCGGATGCTCATACTGAGCTCGCCTCATTACCTTAGTGCACTTCGCTTTCGCAATCAGCAAAGTTCACCTCTTCTCGCTGTGAGGCCCGCAACACCCTAGTCAAATCACAGGACCTCTGCACATTATGCATACATGCCCGAAAGAGCGTATATTGAGTTATCTGTATACCTGTACTATTTGCACTGTACTCTACGCGTTATAATCACAACTCTATCACCACTCTACATCGCCGTAATGTTCATCATTTCTGCATTATAACATTGTACCGCAACAGTATTGTCAAGCCATTATATCTCTGTGCAAGCATTGTACTTACTAATCATACTGCATTACTATACCTGTACTGCCAATACTCGCTATACTGTAGCAAATGACTATGCCATACCTACTGTATTTCACTATTGCATAACCCCTGCGATTGCAACTACCTGAACACCTTCAGGGCTTGCGACTCCTCTCCACCTCCTCATCAACTATCGCTACTTATCTGTGCCCACTTGAGCAAACTACGTTGCACCATAATCACGTCCGCCCGTTTGCTAGACCAACCGGCTCCACACCTCCCATAGCCACATCCTAGCCCTTCCACATGGCCTTATTGCCTGACTCTGAGCCCCGCGCAAACCACTATCCCACTTTACCTCAAGGACGGTTGTTCTCCAGAGCTTGCGCCGCCTCTGACCTATTCACTTTAACCTCTGCCTCCCACCCAAAACCCTCTTCGTCCCAATACTGTTATGCTCACCTGGTATCCACAGGGACGCCACCCAGCCGGGTTACTCGGTGGTATGCTTCTCAGCTTTGCCCTGATGTGGTCTGCAGGGAAGGTTCTGCCTTGTGGTAGAATTAGGCGTGCTCTCCGTCTTGCCTTCTTTGCAGGGGCGCGTTGTCTTTCATGGGTGAGTGTGGTCCAGTTACTTCACTGACGCCGGCCCGTTTGATATTGTTCAGGAAGGTCTTATTGCTGTTCTTTAGTTTTGTTGCTATCCTGCATGCCTTTCTTTGTTTAAAATGTCTCTTTTTTCTCCCTTAGGTATGCGGAGCTTCATCGCAGCGAACTGGCTTGGTTGAGCCCCGCTGGTAAATGATGGCGCATTAAGAGCGCTATGATGCGGTAAGTAAGCGCTATGCGCAGCGCTGTGAAGTCTTGCCTTTGCTAACATGTGTTTTCCTTCCTTGTAGGTCGCAGTGTTCTTCAGCGCGAGTGGAATGTCCGGAGTGGTGCCAGCGAGAGGCGACCAGCCAGGTAAGCCTTTTGAGCAGTTCGTAATTTGTAAATGTCTCTACTGCTTTCTTTAATGTTGCCTCTATCTTCCTCTTTCAGGTTGTTCTGTCCGGGAGGCGTACAGATTCGAGGAAGCTGTCTCAGTAGCTGCGAGTGTTTAAAGATGAAGACTGCAGGTAAGATGCTTCTGCTAATGATGTTCCTTTTGTCTCCTTGCAGGTTCTGCTTCTCCGAGGTTCGAGGGAATAGCTGGACACGGTGAGCATCACGTTGCAAGCTGCAAAGTAACGCGAAGCGTGTTGTCTTGCTCGGGTGTGGTTTAAATAGCCCCAACAAAATAGTCCAGGTAAAGTAGTCCCTAGGCTACCTCACCCAAAACACTAGACTGCATAGCTTGGTTCTTAGGAACCAAGCAATGTGGATGCCTCCATGTTGGCTGACAATACAATAAAGTAGTTCCCAAGTACATTGTTTTTCATGGTGTATGAGCCTGGCGCCATAGGCACCAGGACTGGCCCCATGAGGGCTTTTGAAGAGGATGCCAGGCTCTAGAGACCCGAGTCCTGACTCCACCTGGCCAATGGGTTTGCCAGAGGAGGTTTTGGGCGAGGGTTGTGACAAATACTGGCTCTAGTTTATTGTGTAACCCCAGCCATGATCCACACCCTGGCTAAGACTATTACCTACACCGTGCTCATCTCTATCTTAACTTCTTTGCATTTCCCAACCTCCAAGATATTTACCTGCGTAATTCCATCCTCCGCGTTGGAAGCCAACACTATCATTGCTCACATGGCCCCTAACTCCTCCTCAATAATTAAACCATTACCACCATCCAACCTAATCAGACCAACCTACTTCCTGCTGTCTCTCTTCCTGAGACATAAGCAAACATGCTCCTTTAGTGACGACACGCAACAGACATCAGAGCTAATAACACCTACCCAATGGATCTTGCGATTTGCTAGTAAGCCTGAGCCTAACCAGCCTTGTACTACCAGATGGAGAACTACAGACTAGGGTCCAGACTCACCAATCCCTCACTAACCCCCCTAAGAGGGTACACCTAGACAGTGCAGAAGCCTTGTGCAATCAACCTCAAATCCAAAGTGACTCAAGAGTGCAGCCCCTCCTGCCTCAACCTCACAGGCCCAACTAAGGGCATAATCAAGGAAGATCACAAAATTAAGGGAGCCCTTATATACGCCAGATCCCTTGTAGTCCACGCCACAGAAATCGCTAACATCATTACAACCAACCAGCTAGATTTCCTAGCTGTCACAGAGACGTGGCTCCACAAAGCAGCCGGCCCTGCCATCTCCTTAGCTGTCCCAGCAAACTTCACCATCATCAGACGAGACAGAGAAACCTCCAAATGGGGCGGCCTAGCATTCATCTGCAAAGCTAATTTAGCCATAAGAGAGACTGAACTCATGCCACGTCCTTCTGCTGAACTACTCTCAGTTAAGTTGGGTCTATCTGCCTCACGTACATCACCGTGCACCTGGTCTACAGACCACCTGGCCCTCTTGGAACATTTGAAGAGGACATAACAACCCTCCTGAATACCAACACCAAACCTGGTTCACAAGTTATCACACTTGGTGACTTTAACCTGGATCTCAACCACCCCAATGATGCCAATGTTACTATCCTAGCTAATACTATCACCGAGGCAGGCCTCACTCTTAGGAACAATGGTCCCACCCACACTAAAGGTCGGACTCTGGATTGGATCAGAGATATCAATTGCTTGTCCTGCATAAGTACCACTGAACCCTGTCTATGGACAGGTCACTACTTGATCTCCTTCACCATTCAAGACAGCCCACAAACGAACTCAGCAAAGCCTATGTCCCCTCTGGCCCTAACCAGATGTAAAAAGAACATAACAGTCGCTAACCTCTTAACTCTAATCCAACCCATAATGAATCCTATGTACCTACCTTCCGACCCAACTAACCTGGTTGATGTATTTAACAACACAATCAACTCAGCTATTAACGCCATTGCACCGCTGAAACTCAGTAAAGAAAAACCTCTAGCTCACCTGAACTCTTGGTTCACCGTCAGCCTGAAAGCTCTTCGTAACGAGAAAAGACATGCTGCAAACAGCTGGAAAAATAACCCCTCCGAGCAGAACAAGAACTTTCTCACCTCCCTTGCCGATAGGTACAAAAAATAAATTATTCAAACCAAAAAAGAGACGTTCAATGACAGAATCAAAAAAGCCAATTCAAGTACCAGGGAAATCTTCTCCATACTAAGAGAACTTGAAACCCTGGTCGCTCCCAATGACTCGTGCATCAAAAACCAAACAGATGTATCGATATCCAAGATGCCCTCTGTAACAAAATATCCATGCTCCAAGATAAAATTATAATCAAACATTCCACTCTACACAGGATTGCATTAGCAACACAAGAAGCCATCCTGCAAGAAATCACAAGCAAACCAGTCAAACCATGTAACCACTTCAAATTCAACTCAATTTCAACAAGTGAGTTTGAAAATATTATCTCATCCCTCAAACCCTCCCGGTGCCTTGAGGACTCTTGCCCAACTCCAATCATTAAAGAAGCTGCGAAGGACCTATCTCCTTTCATCACCACCTTAATCAACGCCTCCTTCAAATCCTGCTCAGTTCCCACTAACCTTAAAGACGCATGGGTACTACCCTTATTAAAAAAACAAACTTGGACCCCAGCATCCCCAACAACTATAGGCCAATCACTACAGTACTGTTTCTCCTCAAAATCCTTGACAGAGCTGCTTATCTCCAGATTCAATCTTACCTGGAGCTAAACAACTTATTCGGCACCCGCCAATCAGGCTTCAGACACAGGACCGAGACGGCCTTTCTTGACCTGAAGAACCAACTGGACGATCGGAAAGACAAAGGAGAAGCTTCCATTCTTCTCCTCTTGGACTTATCCACTGTATTCGACTTGGTTGACCATAAAGTTCTGTGCAACCACCTAAAATCAGCCGGCCACTTCTCTAAGGACGCTACCACATGCATAAAGTCCTTTCTAGATAACAGATCCATAAGAGTCTTTTCACCCTCCTCAGCAGCAGACCCAGTCCCTATCACATGCGGAGTACCTCAGGGATCATAATATATTTACCAAGCCCCTTTTCGATATACTTGACAATCTGGGTGTCTCATACACCAACCATGCTGACGACACCCAGATTCTCATCCCTATCCAAGGAGACTATGACAAAGATGTAGAATTGATCAATAAAATGTACTTAATTATACAGACCTGGATGGCCACCCATGGATTATGTCTCAATGACGAAAAGACTGAGCTCTTAATCGTTGGGTCTACCAATAAACTGAATAAACTCTCCCCTCATTATAACTCTCTGTCACTGTTGATGGTATCAAGATCAAAGTCACTAAGGAAGTAAAAACCTTAGGTTTCTACTTGGACTCTGCACTCATCCTCAATAAACAAGTACATGCCACATCCTCTGCCACCAGCTACACCTGTAAATTGATCCACGCGTGCAAACCATTCCTGACCACTGAAAGCTGCACTATGATAGCACGTGCATTAATATTATCCAAGCTGGATTACTGCAATGCACTATATCTGGGTACCAGCAAACATAACACCAACAAACTCCAGACACTCCAAAATAATGCCTTAAGATCTGCCTTAGGCATCCCAGAATCGTAGCAAATCTCCCACGAGAGACGCTCCATCAACTGGCTCGCCATAAATTACAGAAAGAAGCTCAAATCACTAAAAATTACCTACAAATGCCTTATCAATAAGGCACCCTTATACCTGACGGATAGATCTACCAAACACACGTCAGAAAAACCCATCAGAAAGGCGCAATCTAATAGCCTTAGAATACCCAGCTTCAAACTTAATAAAACAGGTGGCTCTAGCTTTCCAGTCATGGCGGCGCAACTCTGGAACTCTATCCTTGACACCTTAAGAGCTCTACCTTCTTTCCACTCCTTTAAGATTAATGTTAAGTGAGGGCTGCACTCTCGTGACCAGTGATTGTATATCTGACTTACGAATCCAAGATGATCTAGAACTCTATCACAGGACTCTGTATAATGTACTCTATATATGTATAATACTGTATATACTCTGCAACATGCTTTATAAGTATATAAATGTCTTTGTAAATATGTTTTGCTGTCCCTATCACCTGTAACCCTGTAACTTGTTAAGTGCCCAGATGCCTGAGGGCCCGTTGCGCTCCTTAAATAAATAAACAATACATGTGTCTACATCCTATTGTCCCTATTATACACATGTCTCCTGCCCCCTGCCACCTTGTGCCATTAGGAGCGTGCACTCTCAGCGTACTGCTCTCAGTCTGAACTGCTTGGGGGGACAGGGTAGCTGGGCATGCATCCCAACACAATCTTGAACTCGGGAACTACACCTAGTACCAGAATGTACCAAAGTAAGCAGATCAATCTGTGAACCGGAGACAGAGCATGCAACAGTCATCTGAAGTCAGTCCGAGGATCCACAGAATTTGTGAACAACTTAAGGTGGACTTAAATGGCAGACACTCCACCCAGACGCAGGAGATCGTGGAACACTGCACAAGTGCTAAATGGAACGCGTGTGATTCCAAGCTGGCGCCATGGGCTGTTATGAAACCGTTCAGTACATAATTAAGCCTACTAGGAGCCACTACCCAATAAACCAATCCCCGAACTTGACTAATAATACTTATATATCAAGGGGAATTAAGGCTCCTGCGAGGAATAACCAATTCCGGGAGGGAGTACAAGAACAAATGGTGAGTAATTTAGAGAAACCAACACAGCATCATTGGTATAAAAGGGGCTGGGAAAGTTAATTCAGTGTCTTGGACTCAGAAGAAGCTGAGGTACATGCTGAAGTTCTCTCAATACAGAGGAGATTGCTGCACAGAGGATTATTAGAAGGACTGCTACCAGAGAAGGAAGGCAGGAAGGCAGTGCAAGCCTGGAGAGACCGGAAGGAGAGGGGAAGAGCTACTAAACCCTGGAAGTTTTGGAGGAGGGCAGCTGACCAGAAGGACACAACAGCCCCTCCTGGGTTGAAAATGGATAAATTGTAAATCCATTGCCAAAATCTTTCCACCAGCAACCCCTGTGGAAGGAGAGCAGAGGACCCAGGCCATTTCCTGGAGGGCAAGAGAATATCAGCAGCCTGAAAAGGACCCGGAATGAGAGGTGTGGGTCGGAGAATTAGCCATTAAGCCCTCTGAAATCCAGAAGGGACCTGTTGTGCATCCTGGGAAGCCAAAGTCCACAAAGGATTTGTTGTGAATCCTGAGAAAGACAAAGGTTCAGGAGAGAACTGTTGTGAATCGTAAGACACTGAAGGTCTATGGGAGAGCTGCTGTACAACTCTACAAAGGCCAAGGACTGCGAAAGCCTAAAAGTGATTGCTTTCATGCTGAGATAAAGCCTGATGGCTAGAAAACTGTGAAGCCTGAAACCTGGCAGAGGCCTTCTAATGCAAGGCGAAAGCAGAAAGGCTTAAAGAAGAATCCCGATTGTGAGTAACTGTTGAAAGAACCTCGCCAGAGGAATACTTTTTTGTTGTGTTACAGTAGGTTTGAACTCTTGAAGATTATGTTTGTGAACTGTTGCTTTGGGCCAGCTCCTTGGAGCATTTGCTTTATTGGTTCATGGTAGCTAGGAGCCTAAAATAATTGTTGCGGGTGGGTGTTAGAAGTTTACATTAGCCATCCATTCTGATACTTTACTTTGTAGACTAGGGTGCCTCACAGAGAGATAAGGACGTGTTAGAGTAGGCTTCGAGCATATTGTTTAGTAATCAGAACCAACTAAGGAGTTTGAGAAACCCCACTTTGGCTTCTTGCACCCGGTGCACCGTTTACTTCACAACTATCATGACTTATTGTTCTTCCCCTAGAACGTAGAGGTGTTTATCCAACCCTGCACATCTTAAAGCTACTAATGGGCCAATAAGGTAGTTCTAGGGACCACAAGTGACATGGGGCCACATTGAATCAACAGGTCAGTTGCAAATCAGAGTGACGTGGTGCACATCTGGGGTCAATGAGTAACAGAGGGCATTGGACAGTTCTGGGGTAACCTGTCCGTAGTGTTGGAGGCAAACGAGTGACACAGAGTACAGCTGAGAGCAATGGTGCATATAGGGCACAATTGGAGCAATGGGGAAGTTGTAAGGGTAAAACATGTGTGACATGGGCACAACTGAGGTCAAGAGTAACGTGACAAAATTGGGAACTAGAGGCAGGTTAAGGGGGTTGAAGAGAGTGGCAATGCGCACAACTTGGACTGGGCAATAGAGCGCTGAGAGCATCATTGGGGCATTGAAAGGGGCGTGAGCAAGTCAGAGCGCAATGGCAAAGTCCTAGTGAAACAAGAGTGGCATTGGTAAAAGCTCGGCCAACGAGTGTGACACTGGAAAAAGCAGGGGCTAATAGGCAGATCTTGTGGCAATGAAAGTGAAATGGGGCAAAACTGGAGACAATTGGGGTATTTGGTGGAAGTTAGAGAGTAGTGGGGCTTGGCGTCTGAAGTATTGGAATATTTCATCACGAGTTTCCCTAAAGAAATGCTGGAAAATCCTATGGCTTTTAAAATCTAATTTGACCAACAAATTCAGCTGTAAAAGGCAACATTTTAACAAGTCTTTGCAAGAAACCCCTCCTCTAAATGGGCTTGAGCTCGCTAGCTACTCTCGTCTGCACGTGTCAAGTAGGGGAGAACATTGACATCTGATCCCTTTCAAAATCTATCCGTCGCCACTACCCTAAATATTCTCCCACACCTTCTTTATACTAGTGCTATCCATGTCTCTCGGGAGGATAGCTCACGGGCAACGTGCTCGCCTTGGAAGCAAGACGACAGGGGTCCCCACAGGTTCGATCCCGTCCGCGCTTAGAAATCTCTGGATATTAAGCGCGTTATAAATATCATATCATGGTCATGTCAAGGGTCCTCATATCATGGTCATGTCAAGGGTCCTGTGATGTCAGTTTCTGTCATGTCAGGTGAAAGGTCTGGATGTCACTTGTAATAATCCTGGAATGTTGCTTCGTTGGGATCACTGGAATTAAACGTACTGTTTAGCTCATCCACACCATCACAGAAAGAGCACACATCTATCCAACTGCGCCTCCAAAGGCACGTTCTTTCCCAGACCCCAAAACAACCAGCAGCCACCCCAGCCAGGCTCCCAGTGTATAAGCAGCGCTAGCGGGTTCATGTCTAGCACATTGTTTTCTCAACATTGTTTAAATATGCAGCAGGGAACAAAATAGAGAAACAATGATTTTAGCTCTAGGGATACATTGTTTAATGGATACCCCTTGCTTGCCTTAGATTTCAGTGCAGCGTCCCAATATTACCGGGACGGGTCCCATGCCAAATTCGGTCCATGCCAGCAATCACACATTCACTGGCAATGCAAATGACACTGCATCCAATACATACATCTGCTGAATATAATGGGACAGGACTAGCCATCTCCAGCAAACAATGGTCATTTGCATGCGCCAAACCTAATGCCCTGTTCATCATGTATGTTCAGACCATGCTCTATGGAACTCCCAGACAGACGACCTAAAGTGCTTTGAGGCCACAATAGTGATGACCTTTTAGGGGTCCAAATGTGGTCTGTCCACATCAACAAAAGTGTACTGATAAGGAATTCTACTTTAAAGTGCAATTAGACAATGCTTGACATGTTCATTAAAGCACAGTAAGATTACATAGCATACATAGTGCATACAACTCCAGACGATAAGATTTTAGTGCTCCAAATGTGGTCTCACTATCATCAAAGTATATTGGTGATGAATGATACCTTGAAGATTTGATACAGGGAAGTTTGAAATTTACATTAAAAGGTGATGATATAACATTACATAAACAGTGCATCAAACTGTTTGAAATTACATTTCAGGGATCATAAAGTAGTCCATTGCTAACAGCAAAGTAGTCCGAAGAGGGGTGATTCCTCGAAGTTCGACATTTTCATAATTAACAATTAGGTGAAGTTATGCAAAATGATCAACTTCCTCTAATCAGCTCAAACCAAATTCTTTATAGAGAATTTGATGCTGAGTCCGAAAACACAAACCAGTATACCCTCAACGTGTCAGGGGCAGAGGGACATTGCACAAATGGTGTTCAGTTAACATGCAGTTGGATCCAAAATGCCAACCCAAAGTCCATACCTCAACGGCTGGCACATTTTCTGCATGGCACACGTCTCTACAATCTTCCTAGAAATAGTCACGATTTAAAGGTATTTTAGTATCATTTGAAAAGGATCAGGCGACTAAAAGGAGTTCACGTGACCAACACATATGTCATTTCATAGCTTATGGAACTCACTTAGAAGATATGCAAACATAGCTTACGAGTCTCATCTGTCTTGTGCTATCTGTATCACTGGATATTGTGACCTCAACTGGTGATTGTTGCTCTGTATAATCTCCCACCCACCTTGTACATGGATTGTGTGTTTATGTATGCTGCTCGTTTTCTCTGTTGCAACGTCAAGCTTAATAAACAAAGTTTTTTAAAAAAAGCTATGCAAACACAATTTTTACAATGTGGATTTTTTTGGCCTCTATGAGCTAAAACTTTATCCCTCAGTAAATTTAATCCACCTCAATTACACCCAGACCCCAGCACATGACCGTGCAGGAATGGCACTCTGAGGGACAGTCCACAATAACTGACCCTCTTTCCCTCTTGTATCTATCCTGTTCACCCTGCCCACAGTGCACTCCCAGCTCCATCATGTTTGCCAGCTGGCTGGGCAATCTCAGATCTTTTTTCTCTGGTGGTCTGACAGTTTACAGTAACACCTAACAGACAAACAAGCCTCCCTACGTAAAGGGTGTCCAGGAGAACAACTGCAGTGCATCATGCAGCCATTCAGTACTCTTTCAAAGTAGTGGCAACTGACATCACGGGTAGCTGACATCACAGGTTTTACCCTCGTTTCTAGGAACATTATACTTTAGCCCTTTTCCTGATCACGATCCTATTGCTCTTCACTGACACACTACATCCATGCAAACTATCCCAATCTCCATCCCTATGTTTCATACACTGCTCCCGCCTCATCTTCCCTCTTTTCAAATGCTCGTTTCCATTCCCACATGGACAAAGGTCTCAATGGCCTTGGTGGGGGCACAATACACCACATTCTGGACAAGCCTCAGCACTCTTAGGAGCTCATGTTCTTTTGTGGCCTTCTATTCACGCCATGCCACATTTTCAATCATTTGTGTGGTGGAGAGGAGGAGCGGACGAAACTTGTATTTCCACCACTTTCCTTTCTCACCGCCATACAAATGCTCCAGCATTTGCGCCGGCATAGATTTTAATGCCTGCGCAAATGCTGGAGATCCCTATGGCGACCTCATAGGGATCCATTGTATTCACTTCATGCCATGCGAGCATGTCAGGCAGTGTTTAATTTTAATTGTGAGCGCCATAGATTTTAATGCAGGCGCAAATGCTGGAGATGTCAATGGGGACCTCATAGGGATAAATAATAATAATTAGCATTTTTATATAGCACTATGAATCCTCAGGCATCTGAGCACTGCTTATTATTGTGGTGCGTGGTGCTCATTTATCGACCTCGAAAGGCTGATGGCCGTGCTGGGTGTGTGGTGCTCATTTATCGACCTCGAAAGACTGACAGGGTAATTCATAGAATTTCGCAGAAAAGTGTCGCAAGCGGCTGGCGCAGAGTGTCCGTGTGCGATTGACTGCGCCAGGCACGTGCGCTAAAACCGATTTCCGCGCACAGCGTATTCATGGATTTCATGCTCCCAAACCAGCCGTGGCGCAGAGTATCGCAGCGACCCTGCAGCAGCGCCAGTAACGCCCCCAAGAACGCCCTCGCGCAAGGAAAAGCCAGCAAAATCGCTAAATCATCGCAAAGGGCTGCGCTAACCCTGGACCAGTTTACAGGGCAGCCAAACAAGGAACGCAAAGCGGGTAACGTGCATATCAGGGGTACACGTGAAGTCATACACGCGATGAGCCAGGGTAAGTGTATTACAGGGGTACACGTGAAGTCATACACGCGATTAGCCAGGGTACGTGTATTACAGGGGTACGCGGGAAGTTTAACACGCGATTGGCCAGGGTATGTGTATTACAGGGGTACGCGGGAAGTTTAACACGCGATTGGCCAGGGTACGTGTATTACAGGGGTACGCGGGAAGTTTAACACGCGAGTAGCCAGGGTAAGTGTATTACAGGGGTACACGTGAAGTCATACACGCGATTAGCCAGGGTACGTGTATTACAGGGGTACGCGGGAAGTTTAACACGCGATTGGCCAGGGTACGTGTATTACAGGGGTACGCGGGAAGTTTAACACGCGATTGGCCAGGGTACGTGTATCACAGGGGTACGCGGGAAGTTTAACACGCGATTAGCCAGTGTAAGTGTATTACAGGGGTACACGTGAAGTCATACACGCGATTAGCCAGGGTACGTGTATTACAGGGGTACGCGGGAAGTTTAACACGCGATTGGCCAGGGTACGTGTATTACAGGGGTACGCGGGAAGTTTAACACGCGATTAGCCAGGGTAAGTGTATTACAGGGGTACGCGGGAAGTTTAACACGCGATTAGCCAGGGTACGTGTATTACAGGGGTACGCGGGAAGTTTAACACGCGATTGGCCAGGGTACATGTATTACAGGGGTACGCGGGAAGTTTAACACGCGATTGGCCAGGGTACGTGTATTACAGGGGTACGCGTGAAGTTATACACGCGATTAGCCAGGGTACGTGTATTACAGGGGTACGCGGGAAGTTTAACACGCGATTGGCCAGGGTACGTGTATTACAGGGGTACGCGGGAAGTACAACACGCGATTGGCCAGGGTACGTGTATTACAGGGGTACGCGGGAAGTTTCACATGCGATTTGGCCAGGTACGTGTATTACAGGGGTGCGTGGGAATTATCACACGCGATTTGGCTTGGTACGTGTATTACAGGGGTGTGCGGGAATTATCACACGCAATTAGGCTGGGTGGGTCCTCACAGGTGTTCCCTGTACACCCTCCACAGCCCCTGCAGGCAGCCCACAAAACAGGGGACTACCCTGCACACCTGCTCATGTCCCCCTGCACCCCCACCCCCCAGCAGTGCAGGGGCACCCTCCACCAGGCCCCCACTCATGTCTCCCACCACCCCCACCCCCCAGCCACCAGGGTCACCCTCCACCAGGCCCCCACTCATGTCTCCCACCACCCCCACCCCCCAGCAGTGCAGGGGCAGCCTCCACCAGGCCCCCACTCATGTCCCCTATCCCCCCCACCCCCCCGCCACCAGGGTCACCCTCCACCAGGCCCCCACTCATGTCTCCCACCACCCCCACCCCCCAGCAGTGCAGGGGCAGCCTCCACCAGACCCCCACTCATGTCTCCCACCACCCCCACCCCCCAGCAGTGCAGGGTCACCCTCCACCAGGCCCCCACTCATGTCTCCCACCACCCCCACCCCCCAGCAGTGCAGGGGCAGCCTCCACCAGACCCCCACTCATGTCTCCCACCACCCCCACCCCCCAGCAGTGCAGGGGCAGCCTCCACCAGGCCCCCACTCATGTCTCCCACCACCCCCACCCCCCAGCAGTGCAGGGGCAGCCTCCACCAGGCCCCCACTCATGTCTCCCATCCCCCCAGCCCCCAGCAGTGCAGGGGCAGCCTCCACCAGGCCCCCACTCATGTCTCCCACCACCCCCACCCCCCAGCAGTGCAGGGGCAGCCTCCACCAGGCCCCCACTCATGTCTCCCACCACCCCCACCCCCCAGCAGTGCAGGGGCAGCCTCCACCAGGCCCCCACTCATGTCTCCCACCACCCCCACCCCCCAGCAGTGCAGGGGCAGCCTCCACCAGGCCCCCACTCATGTCCCCTATCACCCCCACCCCCCGCCACCAGGGGCACCCTCCACCAGGCCCCCACTCATGTCTCCCACCACCCCCACCCCCCAGCAGTGCAGGGGCACCCTCCACCAGGCCCCCACTCATGTCTCCCACCACCCCCACCCCCCAGCCACCAGGGGCACCCTCCACCAGGCCCCCACTCATGTCTCCCACCACCCCCACCCCCCAGCAGTGCAGGGGCAGCCTCCACCAGGCCCCCACTCATGTCTCCCACCACCCCCACCCCCCAGCCACCAGGGTCACCCTCCACCAGGCCCCCACTCATGTCTCCCACCACCCCCACCCCCCTGCCACCATGTGCAGCCCCCACCAGGTCCTCACAATGTGCGTAATGGTCAGCCTCCACAGCTAAAAAGCCCTACCAAGTAACCCATTCACCCACATGGAAATGGAAATCACATGTTACACCCCCAATGTTCATGAAGCAAATGAACCCATGTCCGTCACACACATATTTTCCAATTGAATGGGAAAACACACAACATGACATGCATGAAACCAATGAGATGAAACCACACAGTGAACAATGTTAAAAAAAATGTATTAGAAAAAAATACGAATGCTAAAGAAAGAAAACTAACTACAATGTAAATGTGAAAAAAGAAGCTGCATGTCCGCATAAAAACACAAAACTAGAAAATCAAATCCAAAAAATTTTGTCCAAAGTGAAATGTCAAAACTCTCCGTGCAACAAAGAACTATGTACAAAAATAACAAGGGTCCATCATCACAACAGAACTAAGGAAACCTCCTAAAAAACCTACCTAAATATCAACTATATACAAAAAGTGGAGCAGTGTCCGTCGACTCCAAATCATAAGAAAAAACAAAGGAAACCTAAAACTAAAGAACTATATACAAAGGCGGCGGGCAAGTCCAGCGGCTCACTCTGTGGTGTTCCGGGCCAGGGCATCATCGAACTCCTGTTCGATGTCCCGGAGGCGGTCCAGTTCCATGGCCCCGAGGGTCCGCAGGGACGACGCCGTGTCCTCCTCCAACCCCCTGCGGATTGCCTCGAGGCACTCGGCCCGCCTCAGGGCCCTCCGCATGGAGTTCTCCGCCCTGACCATTGTGAGCCGCGCCTCTTCCGCCCGCCGCCGCTCCGCACCTATGGCGTGGCCCAACCGCTGCCACACGGAAGACACTCTCTGTCCTGGGTCCTCCTGCCCTCCGGCCGATGCCTGCCCCTCTGATGTCGAAGGCCCCGAGCCTTCATGGCTCCCACCATCTTGCTGCTGCTGCTGCTCTGCCTCTGCCCGTGCACTGCCTCCTGCTGCCTGCACATCCTCCGCCGGCTGGGGTGCAGTTGTTGATGTGGCCACCCCTGCTGGACGTCCGACTCCCGACTGTGGCAGGGATGCCTCCTCCACCAGCCTGGCCGCACTGTCAGAGGCAGCTCCACAGGGCACCCAGGTGACTGATGGGTGGGAAGATGGCACAGAGGACGACTGGCGCGTAGGGGGTCCAGTTGAGGAGGGGGTCGGAACAAGCCCCATCAGACGGAGGAATCCGGTCTGGGTGACCTGTCCCAGCAGGCTGACGTGGTCAACGAGCCATTCGAGATGACGTGCAGTCTCTCCATGAAAAGACTGCAGGTCACCTCGCATGGCCCGTTGACGCAACGCCACACCAGCCAGGACAGGCTCAACCCGGACCTGGATAGCCACGTCCGCAGGCAGAGGAAGGCCAGTTGACGTCAGCTCATCCCCTGCCTGAAAACGGGTCTGGACGTAGGCATCCCTGCTGGTGCAAGATGATGCAGGGACAGGATCGGGGACAGGATTGCACACAGGCACCTCCGCGGCCGCCTGTGCTGCCTCCTGTCCCTGGTCCTGGACTGCACCACTAGCACCAGTGGGATCCCCACCTCCAGACCCCGTCTCTGGTGCTTGCGCGGCCCCCTCCTCCACCAAACCCCCCACCAACCTGGATGACTCTGTGCCATCTTCCCCTGTTGGGCCCTGTGGGGTCCCAGCTGCCCCTTCTGCTGCCGAGGAGTCCAACTGCAACCTCCGCCTCTTGGACCTCCCCCCGGCAGCTGCGGCCTGGGACGCGGCACCGGACTCCTCACTCCCCGACGAGATGACAACACGGGAGGGGAGCCGGGCCTTGCGTCTCCGGCTGGCGGTCGGATCCCCGCCGCTGTGCTCCACAGCACCTTCTCCGCCCTCTTCATCAGTTGACGCTGCAGACAGGGAGAAACAAAACACAGGCATCAGGGCACTGTACAATGGACACATACACGCATGACAGTTGCACATGAGTGGCATTGGCAAACCTCAGACATGTCATCACAATCCCCAACACACATGTCATTGCAACTGGCACACATGAGCCATACCACAGCCATATCGCAACTGCCACCACCATCCCTACACATACAACAGCATCAGCAGCCAAAGGGGAGCCATACATCACATGCAACACAGGAAGTGCACCACACATGTACACACACCACCACACTTGCATGCATGTCTACACCTCTGCCAAGTGTCGCACTGTTCAGACGGGCATCCATGTCACATCTGCCAATCAGGCTTCCACATACCGCTGTCACATGCATCCATGTAGCATCACTGTTGCACCTTTGACAAATACACACACATGCACATGTACACAGTGCTCATACATGCAGCCGAAAACAACATACATGCCTGACATCACGGACATGTCTACTTACATACACATTCATCCAAACATGTGTGCACGCACAACTGCATTTGCCATGCAAGCCCACACACACAAGCACCATCCATGTCTCACACATTACAGCCCTCGCATGTGTCAGCCCCACGGCCCTGTACACCCCCACCCTTACTCCACCCCATACAAACAGATGTGCAACCGGCACAATGGGGAATGATCACCACACGCCCTGCTCACAACCAGGATGCATGTACACTCACCGCTCGACTCCAGACGGCTCTGCTTCTCTAGGACCTGGACGTGGAGCGCTGGGGATATGCGTTCCAGGACCCCCATCTGTTCTTCCGACAAGTGGCCCCGGCGCCCCTTGGCATCCGCTGCCTTCAAGAGGCGCCGGGCCTTGTTCAGGGTCCTGGACCTGAAGTCCTCCCAGCGCTTCCTGACATGTTGTAAGTCCCGGACTGCCACCCCCTCCGCGTTGATGGCAGTCACGATGTCTGTCCAGATCCGAGTCCGTCCTTCCTTGTCGGCGCGGGAACTTCCAAAGAGGGCATCATACTGCCCCAGGACTTGCTCCACCAGGACACCAACTTCGGTGGCACTGAAGCTGGTGCCCCTCTGCCTCTCTGGCCGGGGGTTGTCAGTGGTCACAGATGGTGTTAGCCCCGACATGACAACCCCAGAGGCAGGAGTGGGTGGGCAACTGGGTCCTGGGGCTGGGCTGTGGAGCGATGGAATTCCAGTCGGGAGTCTTCTGTTCCAGCAGGGGTGGTCACAGCAACAGCACCCCTGGCTGATGTGCAGGCAGCAAATGGCAGTGCACGTGGGCAGCAGGCAGTCAGGCAGCAGCAGATAGCAGGTGGGAGCGTGCTCGGGGCTCTGGGGGGCAGTAAATCGGCCTTCTGGGCAGGAGCGTGGTCTCCCGTGTGCTCACGCGTGGCCAGCTTGGTACGGAGTGAATTGGCACGTGAAAATCCTGCACGTCAGCGTGAAAACCGAGGAAAGGCCCTTAGCGCGTAAGCGCGTCAGCACGCATACGCGATTCCATTGGACCAAAGGCCCTCAGCGCGTAAGCGCGTCTGTGACGTAACCCGCACGGGTGTTTCCCACACAGCACGTGATGACAGAGCACACGTGGAAAGACTGCACGTCAGAGTCTCATTGCGTGTGATTGGTGGAAATGGCCGTACACCGGGATACAGGTGCGCTGACGTACTTGCGTGTGTAAGTGTCCGCGCACACCTCATATACACGTACATAGGCCAATCGCGTGTACACGCACTTTTGTCCAATTACACGCGATGAGACTCTGACGTGCAGTCTTTCCACGTGTGCTCTGTCATCACGTGCTGTGTGGGAAACACCCGTGCGGGTCACGTCACAGACGCGCTTACGCGCTGAGGGCCTTTGGTCCAATGGAATCGCGTATGCGTGCTGACGCGCTTACGCGCTAAGGGCCTTTCCTCGGTTTTCACGCTGACGTGCAGGATTTTCACGTGCCAATTCACTCCGTACCAAGCTGGCCACGCGTGAGCACACGGGAGACAACGCTCCTGCCCAGAAGGCCGAATTACTGCCCCCCAGAGCCCCGAGCACGCTCCCACCTGCTATCTGCTGCTGCCTGACTGCCTGCTGCCCACGTGCACTGCCATTTGCTGCCTGCACATCAGCCAGGGGTGCTGTTGCTGTGACCACCCCTGCTGGAACAGAAGACTCCCGACTGGAATTCCATCGCTCCACAGCCCAGCCCCAGGACCCAGTTGCCCACCCACTCCTGCCTCTGGGGTTGTCATGTCGGGGCTAACACCATCTGTGACCACTGACAACCCCCGGCCAGAGAGGCAGAGGGGCACCAGCTTCAGTGCCACCGAAGTTGGTGTCCTGGTGGAGCAAGTCCTGGGGCAGTATGATGCCCTCTTTGGAAGTTCCCGCGCCGACAAGGAAGGACGGACTCGGATCTGGACAGACATCGTGACTGCCATCAACGCGGAGGGGGTGGCAGTCCGGGACTTACAACATGTCAGGAAGCGCTGGGAGGACTTCAGGTCCAGGACCCTGAACAAGGCCCGGCGCCTCTTGAAGGCAGCGGATGCCAAGGGGCGCCGGGGCCACTTGTCGGAAGAACAGATGGGGGTCCTGGAACGCATATCCCCAGCGCTCCACGTCCAGGTCCTAGAGAAGCAGAGCCGTCTGGAGTCGAGCGGTGAGTGTACATGCATCCTGGTTGTGAGCAGGGCGTGTGGTGATCATTCCCCATTGTGCCGGTTGCACATCTGTTTGTATGGGGTGGAGTATGGGTGGGGGTGTACAGGGCCGTGGGGCTGACACATGCGAGGGCTGTAATGTGTGAGACATGGATGGTGCTTGTGTGTGTGGGCTTGCATGGCAAATGCAGTTGTGCGTGCACACATGTTTGGATGAATGTGTATGTAAGTAGACATGTCCGTGATGTCAGGCATGTATGTTGTTTTCGGCTGCATGTATGAGCACTGTGTACATGTGCATGTGTGTGTATTTGTCAAAGGTGCAACAGTGATGCTACATGGATGCATGTGACAGCGGTATGTGGAAGCCTGATTGGCAGATGTGACATGGATGCCCGTCTGAACAGTGCGACACTTGGCAGAGGTGTAGACATGCATGCAAGTGTGGTGGTGTGTGTACATGTGTGGTGCACTTCCTGTGTTGCATGTGATGTATGGCTCCCCTTTGGCTGCTGATGCTGTTGTATGTGTAGGGATGGTGGTGGCAGTTGCGATATGGCTGTGGTATGGCTCATGTGTGCCAGTTGCAATGACATGTGTGTTGGGGATTGTGATGACATGTCTGAGGTTTGCCAATGCCACTCATGTGCAACTGTCATGCGTGTATGTGTCCATTGTACAGTGCCCTGATGCCTGTGTTTTGTTTCTCCCTGTCTGCAGCGTCAACTGATGAAGAGGGCGGAGAAGGTGCTGTGGAGCACAGCGGCGGGGATCCGACCGCCAGCCGGAGACGCAAGGCTCGGCTCCCCTCCCGTGTTGTCATCTCGTCGGGGAGTGAGGAGTCCGGTGCCGCGTCCCAGGCCGCAGCTGCCGGGGGGAGGTCCAAGAGGCGGAGGTTGCAGTTGGACTCCTCGGCAGCAGAAGGGGCAGCTGGGACCCCACAGGGCCCAACAGGGGAAGATGGCACAGAGTCATCCAGGTTGGTGGGGGGTTTGGTGGAGGAGGGGGCCGCGCAAGCACCAGAGACGGGGTCTGGAGGTGGGGATCCCACTGGTGCTAGTGGTGCAGTCCAGGACCAGGGACAGGAGGCAGCACAGGCGGCCGCGGAGGTGCCTGTGTGCAATCCTGTCCCCGATCCTGTCCCTGCATCATCTTGCACCAGCAGGGATGCCTACGTCCAGACCCGTTTTCAGGCAGGGGATGAGCTGACGTCAACTGGCCTTCCTCTGCCTGCGGACGTGGCCATCCAGGACCGGGTTGAGCCTGTCCTGGCTGGCGTGGCGTTGCGTCAACGGGCCATGCGAGGTGACCTGCAGTCTTTTCATGGAGAGACTGCACGTCATCTCGAATGGCTCGTTGACCACGTCAGCCTGCTGGGACAGGTCACCCAGGCCGGATTCCGCTGTCTGATGGGGCTTGCTCCGACCCCCTCCTCAACTGGACCCCCTACGCGCCAGTCGTCCTCTGTGCCATCTTCCCACCCATCAGTCACCTGGGTGCCCTGTGGAGCTGCCTCTGACAGTGCGGCCAGGCTGGTGGAGGAGGCATCCCTGCCACAGTCGGGAGTCGGACGTCCAGCAGGGGTGGCCACATCAACAGGTGCACCCCAGCCGGCGGAGGATGTGCAGGCAGCAGGAGGCAGTGCACGGGCAGAGGCAGAGCAGCAGCAGCAGCAAGATGGTGGGAGCCATGAAGGCTCGGGGCCTTCGACATCGGAGGGGCAGGCATCGGCCGGAGGGCAGGAGGACCCAGGACAGAGAGTGTCTTCCGTGTGGCAGCGGTTGGGCCACGCCATAGGTGCGGAGCGGCGGCGGGCGGAAGAGGCGCGGCTCACAATGGTCAGGGCGGAGAACTCCATGCGGAGGGCCCTGAGGCGGGCCGAGTGCCTCGAGGCAATCCGCAGGGGGTTGGAGGAGGACACGGCGTCGTCCCTGCGGACCCTCGGGGCCATGGAACTGGACCGCCTCCGGGACATCGAACAGGAGTTCGATGATGCCCTGGCCCGGAACACCACAGAGTGAGCCGCTGGACTTGCCCGCCGCCTTTGTATATAGTTCTTTAGTTTTAGGTTTCCTTTCGTTCTTATTATTATTTGGAGTCGACGGACACTGCTCCACTTTTTGTATATAGTTGATATTTAGGTAGGTTTTTTAGGAGGTTTCCTTAGTTCAGTTGTGATGATGGACCCTTGTTATTTTTGTACATAGTTCTTTGTTGCATGGAGAGTTTTTACATTTCACTTTGGACATAATTTTTTTGATTTGATTTTCTAGTTTTGTGTTTTTATGCGGACATGCAGCTTATTTTTTCACATTTACATTGTAGTTAGTTTTCTTTCTTTGGCATTTGTATTTTCTTCAATACATTTTTTTTTCCATTGTTCACTGTGTGGTTTCATCTCATTGGTTTCATGCATGTCATGTTGTGTGTTTTCCCATTCAATTTGAAAATATGTGTGTGACGGACATGGGTTCATTTGCTTCATGTACATTGGGGGTGTAACATGTGATTTCCATTTCCATGTGGGTGAATGGGTTACTTGGTAGGTCTTTTTGGCTGTGGAGGATGACCATTACGCACATGATTGGGGATTGTGAGGACCTGGTGGGGGCTGCACATGGTGGCAGGGGGGTGGGGGTGCAGGGGGACATGAGTGGGGGCCTGGTGGAGGTTGAGCCTGCACTGCTGGGGGGTGGGGGTGGTGGGAGACATGAGTGGGGGCCTGGTGGAGGGTGACCCTGCACTGCTGGGGTGTGGGGGTGATGGGAGACATGAGTGGGGGCCTGGTGGAGGGTGACCCTGGTGGCTGGGGGGTGGGGGTGGTGGTAGACATGAGTGGGGCCCTGGTGGAGGGTGACCCTGGTGGCTGGGGGGTGGGGGTGGTGGGAGACATGAGTTGGACATGGGTGGGGGCCTGCTGGCAGGTGCCCCACAGTGCTGGGGGGTGGGGGTGGTGGGAGACATGAGTTGGACATGGGTGGGGGCCTACTGGCAGGTGCCCCACAGTGCTGGGGGGTGGGGGTGGTGGGAGACATGAGTTGGACATGGGTGTGGGCCTACTGGCAGGTGCCCCACAGTGCTGGGGGGTGGGGGTGGTGGGGGACATGAGTTGGACATGGGTGGGGGACTGCTGGCAGGTGCCCCACAGTGCTGGGGGGTGGGGGTGGTGGGAGACATGAGTTGGACATGGGTGGGGGCCTGCTGGCAGGTGCCCCACAGTGCTGGGGGGTGGGGGTGGTGGGAGACATGAGTGGGGCCCTGGTGGAGGGTGACCCTGGTGGCTGGGGGGTGGGGGTGGTGGGAGACATGAGTTGGACATGGGTGGGGGCCTGCTGGCAGGTGCCCCACAGTGCTGGGGGGTGGGGGTGGTGGGAGACATGAGTTGGACATGGGTGGGGGCCTACTGGCAGGTGCCCCACAGTGCTGGGGGGTGGGGGTGGTGGGGGACATGAGTTGGACATGGGTGGGGGACTGCTGGCAGGTGCCCCACAGTACTGGGGGGTGGGGGTGGTGGGAGACATGAGTTGGACATGGGTGGGGGCCTGCTGGCAGGTGCCCCACAGTGCTGGGGGGTGGGGGTGGTGGGAGACATGAGTGGGGCCCTGGTGGAGGGTGACCCTGGTGGCTGGGGGGTGGGGGTGGTGGGAGACATGAGTTGGACATGGGTGGGGGCCTGCTGGCAGGTGCCCCACAGTGCTGCGGGGTGGGGGTGGTGGGAGACATGAGTGGGGCCCTGGTGGAGGGTGACCCTGCACTGCTGGGGGGTGGGGGTGGTGGGAGACATGAGTGGGGCCCTGGTGGAGGGTGACCCTGGTGGCTGGGGGGTGGGGGTGGTGGGAGACATGAGTTGGACATGGGTGGGGGCCTGCTGGCAGGTGCCCCACAGTGCTGGGGTGTGGGGGTGGTGGGAGACATGAGTTGGACATGGGTGGGGGCCTGCTGGCAGGTGCCCCACAGTGCTGGGGGGTGGGGGTGGTGGGAGACATGAGTTGGACATGGGTGGGGGCCTGCTGGCAGGTGCCCCACAGTGCTGGGGGGTGGGGGTGGTGGGAGACATGAGTTGGACATGGGTGGGGGCCTACTGGCAGGTGCCCCACAGTGCTGGGGGGTGGGGGTGGTGGGGGACATGAGTTGGACATGGGTGGGGGACTGCTGGCAGGTGCCCCACAGTGCTGGGGGGTGGGGGTGGTGGGAGACATGAGTTGGACATGGGTGGGGGCCTGCTGGCAGGTGCCCCACAGTGCTGGGGGGTGGGGGTGGTGGGAGACATGAGTGGGGCCCTGGTGGAGGGTGACCCTGGTGGCTGGGGGGTGGGGGTGGTGGGAGACATGAGTTGGACATGGGTGGGGGCCTGCTGGCAGGTGCCCCACAGTGCTGGGGGGTGGGGGTGGTGGGAGACATGAGTTGGACATGGGTGGGGGCCTACTGGCAGGTGCCCCACAGTGCTGGGGGGTGGGGGTGGTGGGGGACATGAGCTGGACATGGGTGGGGGACTGCTGGCAGGTGCCCCACAGTGCTGGGGGGTGGGGGTGGTGGGAGACATGAGTTGGACATGGGTGGGGGCCTGCTGGCAGGTGCCCCACAGTGCTGGGGGGTGGGGGTGGTGGGAGACATGAGTGGGGCCCTGGTGGAGGGTGACCCTGGTGGCTGGGGGGTGGGGGTGGTGGGAGACATGAGTTGGACATGGGTGGGGGCCTGCTGGCAGGTGCCCCACAGTGCTGCGGGGTGGGGGTGGTGGGAGACATGAGTGGGGCCCTGGTGGAGGGTGACCCTGCACTGCTGGGGGGTGGGGGTGGTTGGAGACATGAGTGGGGCCCTGGTGGAGGGTGACCCTGGTGGCTGGGGGGTGGGGGTGGTGGGAGACATGAGTTGGACATGGGTGGGGGCCTGCTGGCAGGTGCCCCACAGTGCTGGGGTGTGGGGGTGGTGGGAGACATGAGTTGGACATGGGTGGGGGCCTGCTGGCAGGTGCCCCACAGTGCTGGGGGGTGGGGGTGGTGGGAGACATGAGTTGGACATGGGTGGGGGCCTGCTGGCAGGTGCCCCACAGTGCTGGGGGGTGGGGGTGGTGGGAGACATGAGTTGGACATGGGTGGGGGCCTACTGGCAGGTGCCCCACAGTGCTGGGGGGTGGGGGTGGTGGGAGACATGAGTTGGACATGGGTGGGGGCCTGCTGGCAGGTGCCCCACAGTGCTGGGGGGTGGGGGTGGTGGGAGACATGAGTGGGGCCCTGGTGGAGGGTGACCCTGGTGGCTGGGGGGTGGGGGTGGTGGGAGACATGAGTTGGACATGGGTGGGGGCCTACTGGCAGGTGCCCCACAGTGCTGGGGGGTGGGGGTGGTGGGGGACATGAGTTGGACATGGGTGGGGGACTGCTGGCATGTGCCCCACAGTGCTGGGGGGTGGGGGTGCAAGGGGACATGTGTTGGTGTTCAAGGAGACATGTGCCTTTGCTGGGGGGCATGCCCATGTTGGGTGGGCTGCCTGCGGGACATGACCAGGGATGCAGGGTAGTCCCCTGTGGTGTGGGCTGCCTGCAGGGGCCGTGGAGGGTGTACAGGGTACACCTGGGAGGACCCACACTGTCAAATCACATGTGGGACTCCCCGGCACCCCTGAAATACACGTACCGTGCAGAAATCGCGTGTAAAACTTCCCGCGCACCCCTGAAATACACGCGCCCAGGCTATTCGCGTGTAAAACTTCCCGCGCACCCCTGAAATACACGCGCCCAGGCTATTCGCGTGTAAAACTTCCCGCGCACCCCTGAAATACACGCGCCCAGGCTATTCGCGTGTAAAACTTCCCGCGCACCCCTGAAATACACGCGCCCAGGCTATTCGCGTGTGGAACTTCCCGCGCACCCCTGAAATACACGCGCCCAGGCTATTCGCGTGTGGAACTTCCCGCGCACCCCTGAAATACACGCGCCCAGGCTATTCGCGTGTGGAACTCCCCGCGCACCCCTGAAATACACGCGCCCAGGCTATTCGCGTGTGGAACTTCCCGCGCACCCCTCAAATTCACGCGCCCAGGCTATTCGCGTGTGGAACTTCCCGCGAACCCCTGAAATACACGCGCCCAGCCTATTCGCGTGTGGAACTTCCCGCGCACCCCTGAAATACACGGGCCCAGGCTATTCGCGTGTGGAACTCCCCGCGCACCCCTGAAATACACGCGCCCAGGCTATTCGCGTGTGGAACTTCCCGCGCACCCCTCAAATTCACGCGCCCAGGCTATTCGCGTGTGGAACTTCCCGCGAACCCCTGAAATACACGCGCCCAGCCTATTCGCGTGTGGAACTTCCCGCGCACCCCTGAAATACACGCGCCCAGGCTATTCGCGTGTGGAACTTCCCGCGAACCCCTGAAATACACGCGCCCAGGCTATTCGCGTGTGGAACTTCCCGCGAACCCCTGTAATACACGTAGCCCGCTCCCCCAGGCCCGATCGCGTGAGGAACTTCCCGCGCACCCCTCAAATTCACGCGCCCAGGCTATTCGCGTGTGAAACTTCACGCGAACCCCTGAAATACACGTAGCCCGCTCCCCCAGGCCCGATCGCGTGAGGAACTTCACGCGAACCCCTGTAATACACGTAGCCCGCTCCCCAAGGCCCGATCGCGTGTGGAACTTCCCGCGCACCCCTCAAATTCACGCGCCCAGGCTATTCGCGTGTGAAACTTCACGCGAACCCCTGAAATACACGTAGCACGCTCCCCCAGGCCCGATCGCGTGAGGAACTTCACGCGAACCCCTGTAATACACGTAGCCCACTCCCCCAGCCCGATCGCGTGTGGAACTTCACGCGAACCCCTGTAATACACGTAGCCCGCTCCCCCAGGCCCGATCGCGTGTGGAACTTCACGCGAACCCCTGAAATACACGTAGCCCGCTCCCCCAGGCCCGATCGCGTGAGGAACTTCACGCGAACCCCTGTAATACACGTAGCCCGCTCCCCCAGGCCCGATCGCGTGAGGAACTTCACGCGAACCCCTGTAATACACGTAGCCCGCTCCCCCAGGCCCGATCGCGTGAGGAACTTCACGCGAACCCCTGTAATACACGTAGCCCGCTCCCCCAGGCCCGATCGCGTGAGGAACTTCACGCGAACCCCTGTAATACACGTAGCCCGCTCCCCCAGGCCCGATCGTGTGAATAACTTCACGCGAACCCCTGTGATGCACGTACCCTGCAAATCGCGTGTGACACTTCCCGCGCACCCCGGTATACATGCACACGTATTTTTTGTCAGCGGGTGTCCGTGTTTGTGGGTACCCCTTTGCACGTCATTTTTCCTGGAGGGCCACAGTATGGGACATTCATCATGGCAGTATATAGGTGCTATTTGTTGGCGCACCTTTTGGCGCACATTTCTTACAGCCGCAGAGACGCTACCGCCTCCTTTCTTGTGGCGGTCGTGTTTGTGCCTGTGCGCTGGTTTGAGCGTGCGCTTTTTTCCCCTATTCTATTCCATGAATACGTGTTGTAGGCGAGCGTGTGGGCGTTCCGCGCACTTGTGCCCTGTACTTCCCCCGTGACGCCCACGTTTTGGCAAGTTGTTCCCCATTCCGAGTGTTACGCCCGTGTTCCGCCTACTTTTATTGCGTGCGCCGCGCTATGTGCGAATTTCGCTGTGGCCTGTGCGATTTTCGCTGTGACCTGGCGCACGCTGTTAGATGGCCTGTGCGCCAACGTGCGCCAACGTGCGCCGCGCACTTTTTTTTCGCACATCCGCTGGTTTTCTCGCGCACGGCCTTCCATGAATCGACGTGCGCTGCTTTTCGTGCGATTTTCGCACGTTCACTGCGATTTTCGCTATTCCACTGCGATTCGCACGTTTTTGCCCACTTGCGCCGCGCTAATTATTCCATGAATCGGCCTCTGAGTTTGGCTGTGCTGGGCTTCGAACCTGCATCGGCAGGCTCTGCACAGATGTCAAAGCAATCGCTCTACTGCTGTGTCATCTGACTAGCTGAGCATGTTAGGCAGTGTTTAATTGTAATTGTAAGCGCCGCCTTTTGCCCTACACATTTACACTCTGTCGTGCAAATGACAAACATTTGGCAACGGGAAGCTATTTACGTTGCAGTGCTAACATAGCGTCTCCCTGCCGTCAAATTGCGATTAGGAGCTAAATTAGCTCCTTAGACCACTATGGAAGTGATTGGCTCAATGTAAAAAAAATGTAAGATAACATTATTTGTTCTGGATATTCTATGGAGTGCCATTCGTCTCCCTAGGCTGCAATCGGCATAGTTAAGTACACGTTTAGATAAGTGTTTGTGAACAGAGTGGGCAGTAGATTCCACCTGCGCCACACATTGGAGCTGGCCCCTGGTTTGACTGCTATAGCAAAGATTCTTTAATATTCATTACATTCGTACGTGGCGGTGAAGCTGTACAATGCACCTCAACTGGCGACCCATTTGCAACATTTGCAACACAAACTGAAATCTTTTCTTGTGTTGTTTTTAACTGAACCTGCTATCATCCGGCCGGCAGGGGAAGGATTTCCCTGTGCAGAATCACTAGACAAGCTTCAGAAGTCTGACGCAGAGCCAACAAAGACAGAGTCTGCGTGGGAGGAAGCTGCTCTCTCCCACCCACTCTCCCACCTAAAACTGCTTTCAGCCAACGCTCCCAAGGCTGTGACAAGCGCTCATTACCGCACCTGTGGCTGTGCGTAAGAGTGACACTGGTGCTTCACCCACCAAGTGACTCAGAGGAGAGGCGATCGCTAACAAGTGAGTGAGTGTGTGTGTATGTATGTATGTCTGCACGGAGGTGCTACACAGTATGATGGCGGGCCGAGGCAGGGCTTTAAGTGGACCGGGGCAGAAATATGGTTCTGAGGTCGGGCCCTGCCGGGGCCCCCTAATGTTTCCTGGCAGCGCCAGCCGCTAGTGGACAAGGCTTTTTCTCTAAAGCCGAGCTCTCACTCATGTTTGAGAGCTTCATGCTTCAGAAACATATCGCCTTTCTCTGTAATGGCGGCGCCCGCACCTGCGAGGCATCCCTTTAATTGAGAGATGCCCGTAGGCCGGTGCCACCATTGTAGAAGAAAACGTGCGGCTGCTGGAAGCCGAGGCCTTTTTGTTTCTAAAGCCGAAGCTCCTGCTCGTTCGCAGGAGCTTCAGGCTTTAGGAAAAAAGGCCTCAGCTTCTTGCAGCCTCCCTTTTCAGTCTTAATGGTACTACTGCCTCTCGCCAGGCATTCCTTTAGCTAAGAGATGATCGCTGCATCTCTTAGTTAAACGGATGCATGGCGAGGGGCAGCAGTACCATTAAGGCTGAAATCAATTGGCACTGTCCGTAGCCAGGCATCCCTTTAGATAATACATGCAGAAATCATCACCCTCGCTCCCAGGGGGAGAGGGTGCTGATCTCTACAAAGGGCTGCCTGGCAGGGATTGTCTGTAGCCCATTCTCAAGTCTAATTGCAAACCTCTGGAATCATGCACAAAGGTTAGAACCACAGAAGACCACATCACCTTGGGGAAATGACTCAAACCCTGGTTATTCAACAGACAATGGCAACCGCAAAGGGTCACCGGCAGCAATAATATCTCAGACAAACAAATAGCGAGGAGGCGAGATGGGCCGACGAACCACAACCGGGAACCTGGCTGAATACCATCAAGCGACAAAAACCAAAGAGTCACACCAGAGGCTCCAACAGACTTACTAACCCACTTCCCCTTCCTGCTCCTCCAACGTAACCAACGCCACTACACCAGACCTCGGGCTAAGCCACACTACACATAAACAAACCAAGAATCAATTATATGTTCACACCCATCATCTCTGAGATGCTGGAAGCACACCTAGAGTGAACCACTCCACATAGTTCATAAAACAACGCAAGTGCACACCAAGACACCAGATATGGCCACCCGCGGCTCTGGGTCCCTTATGGACACTAACCAGTGCGCACAACACCACACTAACACCAACACAAACACTATCACACACCCCATGCACTGAAACTCATCCACATGGTTACAACACACAGAGCATCTCGCACCAACTCCCACATGCAAAACAACACTCACAGATGCCAGTTTGTCCTGGTACTGAATCTATCCTCTCATCCTATCCTCACTAACCTCCCCACTTCCCACTCCCCTCTCTTGCAGAGCCATGCGAGCGCCTGGAGACTGCCACAGGTGGTAGCAGTGCACAGTATAAATCAACATAACATAAAGCTGGGGCTTGTCAAGGGGGCATGGCCTAACAAGCGGGCAGGTGACCCCCCCACCATTAGTTTACGCCCCCCTTAATGAGTCCCAGCTCATTTTCCCAAGCCACCTAAGGCACTGAGCCAAGGCAATAGATGCTGAGGGGTACCAGGTGTTCCCACCACCCTAGATGTGCACATATAATTTAGGAGGGGGCTTGGAGTAGTGTGTGTGTGTGTGTGTGTATGTGTGTGTATTTATGTTTCTGTATGCTTATATGTGTATGCACATATGTATGTTAAAATGTATGTACGTGTGTGTGTGTGGGCATATATATGTATTTTAGCTGGGTGTGTAAGATTATAAGTGTGCAACTGTATGTATTGAAAGGGTGCAGAAGTAAGGCTCGGACATGGAGGTGACATGGTTTTGGTTAAAGACTTTTATTTAAAGAAATTGATAGTTTGTAAAACGGCCTCTATATCCCTAAAGCTAAGAGGAGTTTCCGTACCTCAAAGGAAAGTAATGAGAATGTGAACATGTCAAAGGAAATGCTGGTCAACTGTCGTGTCCAAAAGGCCTATTCCTTACACTAACACTAATAACTGAAACTAAAGAGCAAGGGCGTTGTCTAGTTCCAGTTGGTGGTAAACAAGTTCTTCACAAACATAAAGTTGGCAATTTCTTTGATTGTTAATAAAGAAAACAAATGCACTCTTCAGGTGCCACGATGTTCCAGTCCCAGGGAGATGGCTGCCTTCCCCTGGGGTTCCTCGGGCTCTCCAAGTGATGCAGAACAATGTTCTCTGCGCCAGGGGAAATGTCTCCCTTTCCCTGGCCTTCTCAGGCTTTCACAGGGATGCAAAACAATGTTCTCTGCTCCAGGGGAAATGTCTCCCTTCCCATGGCCTTCTCAGGCTTTCACAATGATGCAAAACAATGTTCTCTGCTCTATGGGAAATGTCTCCCTTTTCCAGGCCTCCTCGGGCTTTCACAATGATGCAAAACAATGTTCTCTGCACAGGGGGAAATGTCTCACTTCCGAGACATTACCAATGGAATCATGAAACTCTATATTTGAGGATCCCCTCCTTTTATTCTTCTGGGTCCCAGACCCCGGGTTCTCTTAAAATTTCTTTGTTCCACAGTTAACCTGGGTTCCTTCTCTACCCGGTATTGTTTCTATGAAGATCTTTAAATGACGAAGTCTTTCCTAATTCTCAGGCTTTCATCTGCGTGCGGGTCCCAGCCTTGTAGTTCCATCCTCTGATTGCTTGGTTTACTTGCCTGCCAAGTATACATTGTTTCTTTTCTCTATCTTTGTATCTTAGGGTCCCAGACCCTCGTATCCCATTCTCGGCATTCGTTCCCTGGCTTTCCCAAAGCTCCAGCACCTCTCGGTTACCTGCATAACCACTTGCCTGGTTTGCATCAATGCCAGCGTCTCCCAAGCAGCTGTGTTCATCGAGGCTCCGGTAGCATTTGGGTAATTCACTTCGGCTGTGGCAGTGCTGCAGATTGCTGTTTCTTCCCTGGAGTGTGGTTTTCTTCTTCGACACTTCCCAAGACTTTGGAAGGCCCAGAGGCTGTGTTCGTCCCTTTGTCTTAAAATACCCTTGAGCTCTCTTCCTCCTCTATACACGGCGTCCTGTTCTGCTGTCTCGCGGTTCCACCGGGGAGGATGGATCTCATTGATTCCGATTCCATCTTCTATTTCGTATCAGACCTGCCAAATCATATCCTGAGAAAGACTAGAACGTTCACTCCGGTTCTCTGGAGTGATCTTTGAGCTTATGGCCCTTAAATAAGTAGCATATCGTGCAGTAGACGGGATGCAGAGTAACTCATACACCAAATAATCAAACCAACTCAGGAAGAAGGCAAAGTCGTTTTACTGTTTTAATATCAATTGTCTACAGCAGGGAGTTACAACGGACATCAACAAACGTCGCACAGCCAAATCTCACTCGAAGCATTTCATAAAAAATTACACTTATATAGTAAAAACCTGTCATATGTGACGTCATACTACATGACAAATAAAAAAAACCTATGGGGGGTTGTGGTTGGCTCAAGGGGAACATCTAAATATACTTTCTGTAGGGGATCGGGTTGCGATTGGGTTTCTACAGTCTAGTGGACAATTTATGCCAACCCTAGTGCAAGTCATCTTCACCAGTTATTAGATACACAGTATATTATTGGTTCTCAAACTATTAGGCCCTTCGTTATATGGCCTTCTGCAATTGGTTGGCACGCTCGTGCCCTTCTGGAACATTTGGCTACCTAGCAGCACATAAGCTAGTAACCTAGGTGTCAGTGGGTGGACTTGACCATGTCTCCCCACCCAATTAGCCCAACATCTCTCATCACCCATGCCTTTGCCGTGCAAATAGTCTTTGAACTTGGCCTTACAAAGTATCCTTGCTTTTGAGAATACATGGGAGTGTGAGCACACGCTATCTCATGCCCAACTTCTATTTCCATTCATAGCCCACGTGACAGGAGACCGCAATTCAGCTCATTCTCTAACATTTAATTGTATTAAATGAATAGAACTTGGCACTCATGGTGTTCTTTCTTTGCACCTTAACAAGGGATGACGCAGCCTCTCACCTTCACTGTTCTTCGAGGATAACTCGTTCCTGGCTTCTACAGCCTTTGACACCAGGCCAGACAGCCTTTCTCAGTCTTTCCATGATTCCAGCTGCTTTCTTGCTGCGACACAGTTTCGAGCCATCTTCTGCATGGGCTTGAGCTTATTAAAGTTGTTACACCGAAGTCCAGATTCTATACGATGGCAGCATCATCTGCAGTCAATTCACTACATATAGCTAGCTTCATTTTCTGCATTGCTCTTCACACATGTAATCTTCACTTTGCATATGAAAGTTTACTCTATTCTTTACTTCGTAATCAGATTCTATAAGGTCCATACATTCTCTTCTTCAGCCAGTCTTCTCAGCGCATCACGCTCATCTTTTGTGACTTCACCAACTTTTCCTGCTCTCATCTTTATATTCCTTCGGGGATTTCCTCCAAGAAATTCTCATCTCCTCGTGGATACATCAGATAGGGTTTTCTTAGTGGATACCTTTGCTCGAAGGCTCTTCGCGGAACAGTCACAGTCACTGGTGTTAAGCATGGCACGACTTCTGTCTTACAACATAGATGCAGTAAGGGACGGCACTTCCTGCAGGGGCACTTGGCTGCTCCTCTACACTCCCCCCTCTGGTTGATTCCTTGACCACTCCTTCACCAATCTCCACATTTGAGTTTCTCCTCTTGAAGAAGTGCTTCTTCGGGATCCATATCTTCATTACTCCCTTCAGGGATCCTGCTGATTTTATATGTTCATCTACACTCCAGGTCATGTAGCTGTACTGTATTTATTTTATTTTTATTTATTTATTTATAATACGCTGGTCGCCCATGGGCATCAGGGCGCAACAAGGAGACTCCACAGACAAAAGAAGACTAACAGGAATGAGACAGTATAAGTAGCAGGAACATAGCATTTGACGACTAAATGAGCATTGTGGCTTTAAGTTACTTAAAGAGGTGTGTTTTCAGCTTCTTCCTGAAACTCAGGAGGTTTGATTCTAGTCTCAGATCTACTGGAAGGCTATTCCATTTAACAGCTGCCGATATGGGGAAAGCTTTACCCATTCCATTTGCTCTCTTGTGTCCATTTGGATTACAGTAGACCCACCGTCCCACATACTTCTTGTGATTCTTTGGATGCAGTAACTTGGTTCCCTCAGGTGCTAAGATGCTGGCCTCTACATCTTTTCTGATATCTTCATCTGACAACTCCTTGCGTCTAAACCCTGATTCGACATCAATCATGACTTTCATTCCAACTGCCTCCTTTGCGGTCTTCTTGCACTGTGTAATAATTATTTTGATCACATAGAATCCAAACATCACCATCACTAATACTGCTCCAAGAAACCTTACGATGTTTGCCATCCATTGTGGAATCCATGAAAAGATAGACACAAACCAACTGTCATCTGCAATGGCCTCTGTCTCATCTTCTATCTGATTGTGCAGTTTCTTCAGTAGCGATATAGCCTCTGTCAAGGTCCCATTCTCGCTATTGTGAGAAGGTGTGAACGTGCAACATGATGGCCCGATTTTGGCACAAACTCCTCCATTCATTGCTGTGATCATATCAAGTACATATCTATTCCGTAGGGTCATCAGTCATATGGTCCCCAATTCTTCCTTGATAGCATTGAATCCCTTTATGGTGGTGTTGATCGTCTTCAAGAGCTCCCATCTGGTTATTTGTAGTTATTTAGCATTTGCCTTAGTCTGGATCCCCGGCATAAAGATAGTCGTGAATACTGCAGTAGTCTGGCTAAACAACTTGTGCTCATATGGAATAGCATCAAAGGCTTCTATTGATTTCACTGATAGATCTACTTTAGGAAATTCTCCAATGTTCAGGTCACTCTGTGGAATCACTAATGCACGAACATGGATGAGCACCAAGGAACACGTGCCTCCCCAGTCCTCGGGCAACTTCATGTTGGCTCTGGACCCACAAGCCCAATATCGATTCATCAGGACGGCTGTCCCTGCTCCCATTCTAGTAACGTCAACTGTCGTCTTGCAGCCTCTATTAATTCCCACATAATTCTTGCCTTTTATTTGAAAGCATAATGTTGCATACGTCAATGGGATCACAACCATAGGACCTGATTGATCTTCTACCCATGTTAATAGTTTGGCCCATGACTTTAAAAAGGGATCGTTCACTCTCTGCACCTATGGGAAATATTCTGACATCAATAGATGAGCTATGCAGGACATCAGTCCTTCTTCCCATCCCTTCTTGGATTTCACTCCTGCATAGACCAAGACCTGTGTTAATTCCCAGCCTTCAGGCCATCCAGCCACTTATTTTTTATCAGGGCAGTTCAGTCTCTTCATCTCTGCAGCTACTACCTCTTCCTGTCCTGTCACCGGATAGGTAAGCATCTTGCTTTTCCACGCAGGTTCCTTTTCCATCTGTGTATTCTTGATATAGTCATCCTGAAATGGAAACAACTATTTCGATCTCCATCGCAAAGTGGACCAACTACCTTGAAATTGGGCTCTTGTCATGCATGCTGCAAGATGAATGGGGCATCTGTCATCGTGTTCTGGGATTTCTCTGGAAAGGAAAGTTTGTGTTGTACTCATGACATAAGGTATGAGAGCACAGACATAAAAATCCTCCTCGGATGTTTTTTCTCCCACCTTTCTCAAGTGCTGATACCACATGTTATTACCCAAGTGTGCTGTTTTATCTAGATATGTGTTTATCCCTTCATTATCTACTTCTGCATTCTTCTTACTTCACACCACTACTAAGTCAGTACTTGCATAGTAATCATGGAGTATATCAAAAAGAGTTCTCCTTGAGGGAAGGACCATAGGAGCCTCTAACTTAGTGGAAGTAAACAAATCAAGAGCAATTCCTGTGATAAGGGGAACCATATTAGTCTCTATCTGAACAGGAACATCAACATAATAGGGAATGGTAAACAGGAGAAAGAGAAAGACACAAAGTACAGATGCACATATGTATATCAGGAACCAACATATTAACCCCAACCATTTGCGGCATTCTGAAATTGGTTGGGATTGTTCATTCCCTAAAATCATACCAGATTCAACATTCCTCATTTTCACTACAATTTGTTAAGGAAAAACATTTTTTAATCTGGCAAATTCAATAGATCTGGCAACTGCAGTATTTCTTCTACTATTGCTACAAGCAGCTTTCTGATTACAGGACCATTTTTAGGATCCTGTAAAATGTGTGAATATCAACGTCTCTTCTGACAAGAGTAGGATAAGCTTGAAGGATCAATACGAAAACAGCAAGTATAAGTCTGTGGACATCTCCGTCTGTTAAAAACATAGATTCAACCAAATAGAAACTTAGTAAGAAACGAGTCTGGAAATTGCTCACATTTCCAATTGTCAAATTCAAATTCAAGATCAGGCATATTTGGGATACATCAATATCATTCTAAAGTACATTTTTCAAAGTATTCCTGTGACTCTCAGCAAGGGTTTCCAATCCCGGTATAATATCTATAATGAAAGTCTGAACGAACCACAGTACATATACAAAATCTGCATTTATCAGCTGGTCGCCTTATCGTCCTTCTTCTTTGTCATCGATCGAGTCTGCATATGCTGAAATTCTTCTTCTTGTCTTGCTTCTGAATCGACAGCGGGGGGTGGTGAGGTCTCGCCGGTGTATAACTTTACGTCGTTCAAATTAATCGAAGCTTGTCTGTCTTGGACTTTTACTGCTGAGGGAGTACCATTTTCAATGCAAAAGGGGACATTAAATCTCGGCTCATGTCACTTCCTAGTGATGTTTTTGATTAGCACGGTATTGCCAACAAATAATCTAGGTGCTGATAGTAATTCAAGAGATCTGGTTGCAGAATGGTCTTCATCTGTATTCTGAGACCGACCCCCCTGATGCTTCAGTTGATCTGAAATGAGAGAGATGCTAGAGGTCATACATGTCAAATAGTTGTGCAGCACGTTCCCTAACAATTTCGCAGTACTCTGACCATCACTTCTACTCCTCTATGGAGGTGTAAGTGGTATTCCCATTTGCCTCCCTGTTACTAGTTCGTGGGGTGTGAGGTGGTGGCCTGACCCAGGCTGATTCCTTAGGGCATATAAAGCTAAGGGTAAGCAATATAGCCATCCCGTTTTCAAAGTTAGCTTGGGTTTGGCAATCCTTTCTTTAAGGAGGACGTTCAGTCTCTCACATATTCTGTTTGCTTGTGATAAGCAGAAGAAAACTTGTGCTTAATGCTCAACAATAGTCCTATCTGTTCAAATACTTAATTGACGAAATGTGGCCCATTATCGGATCTTAGCACTTCACACACACCTCATCTTGGAAATACTTCACATACTAAAAATGTTGCTGCACAAGTGGTGTCAGGGTGTGTACATTGACCTGCTTTGATCCACCTAGAGAAGGGACACACCACCACTATCAGATACCTGTATCCATTACACACCTGCAGCATATCAACATAATTGATATGTAAATGCTGAAAAGGACCATTCAGTCGAGTAATAACTCCCCTAATCGTTCTTAGTGTATGCCCAGCTGTACATTTCTGACACATGATGCAATTCACTACATAGAATGTAACATGCTCTAACACGTTTATTGCAGCAAGACTCTCCCTAGTCACATGCGCAGGATAATGCAGCTGTTCTAATGTGATCTTTATTAACGATACTGGTATTACTGGCTTTCCAGTGCTGTCCTGTCTCCATAATGCTTCTGTGGAGGATAGAGAACACCCCCTTCGTTTCCATAATTCCTGCTCTTCCTGCGGTGCACTTCCTTGAATTTACATGAATTGGTTCTTTGGCAAATGATTAAACCCTTCCCGCATTTACTCCCTTTTTTATACTCGATATATCTGAAGAACATGCAACCCTTTTGACTTCTATGGCTGTGGCTTTGTTCCTGCAAGAAATAAAATCAGTTTGTTTAGTATGCGCTGTGTATTTAACTATCGCTATGGCTGCTGGGAGCTGTAGTGCCCTTATAAGCCTGTCCAATAAGGATGGGTGTTGCACTGGAGTGCCGTCCGCTCGGAGGTAGCCCCTCCTTTTACAATGTGCTAGCCCTGCATGTACAGTTGACATCACATAGGCAGAGTCACTCTACACCATCTGTTCCTGTCCTTCGTGTTTCTCGAGTTTGACAATAAGAGCCACTAATTCTGCTGCTTGTGCTGAAAAGTGAGATGGTAGCCGTATGCTCACTACAATCTCAAATTCTCCATTCGCTTTATGCCTTACTACAGATGCGCCAGAATGTATTTTTCCACTCGTCTGATACATTTTTGAAGAAGCGTCAATAAAGAGAATTTCCCACCTGACAGAGCATTTTCTTTGACGCGTGGTATATCATAATAAAATTCAACATAATTTGCACAGTCATGCACATGATCACTCTCTGCTACTGGCTCAGCTACAAATGTGGCAGGATTCACTTTTTACATCTGACAATTTTGATTGTTGGATGCGAAATCATTACTTCGTAAGCAGAAGCTCTCTGGGATGTCAATGTACCTTTGGGTTTCTCGAAAATGGCAAACAAAGCATGTTCCACAAAAAGCATCATAGAGCAGCCCATTATAATACTTGTAGACTTCTCAATTGAGAACGCGGCGGCGGCTGCCAATGACTGTTCACAAGGAAAGTGTCCTTTCATAACTTGATATAAAATCCCACTATAATACGCTTTAGGTGTGTACCCTAATGTAGTTCTCTATGTAAGCACTGCTGTCATGATTGTCCCATTCGTGTGTGAGAATAAGACATACTCCTGAGCATAATTGCGGATTCCCAAAAACATAAGTCGTGCAAATTGCTTTTTTCAACACCTCAAATCCTTCCTCCATTTGCTCAGTCCATTCTATTTTCTCCTTGTTTAACTGTGCTTTCTTTAAAGCCTGCAAAAGGGTCTTGTGTACGAGCTGTAGTCAAACACCCAGGCTCTAACATAATAACATAGCTCCAAAAATAGTTGCATCTGTTTCACCGTTTTCCTAATCGCCTCAGCCCTCTTACGTGATACCTTCTTTCCCTCATGTGAAATCAACTGTCCCATGTATAACACCTCTTCTTGACAATACGGTAGCTTCTCTTTGTCTACCTTGTATCCCTTGTCTGCTAGAATAGTCATCAACTGAATCAATCCTCTGTAGTGCTACAAATTAAAATGGCATCTACGAACTGTATCACTGCACTTTTCAAATCAATATTGCCTATGTCCATCTGTAGGACCCTGTTAAAGATTGATGGAGACTCAAAACCAGCATGCCCTTTGTCCGCCACCAAACTGCATGGCCCTAGTCTGCCAAATGCCCTCCCACCCTACACCGATGGCACAGCACTGGTCCCTCATATCCTGCCAACCCACATCAAACAGCATGGCCCTTGTCTCCCCTATTCTCTCCTACCCACCACCAATTACATGCCCCTGGTCCCCCATATACCCCAAACCCCACCAATGGCATGCCCTGGTCTCTACCCTATTCCCCCCACCAATGCCATGCACCTGACCCCCCAAGACCACCATCCCCCCACCAATCCAATAGCATAGCCCTGGTTCCCCCCACCCCACAAATGGCATGGCTTTGGACCCCCATGAACCCCTCCCCAACCAAACACCATGCCACATGACCCCGACCCCAACCAAACACTATGCCCCATGACTCCCACCCCCAACCAAACACTATGCCCCATGACCCCATCCCCTAACAAAAGGCCCTCCTCATGACCCCCACCCCAACCAAACACTATGCCCTGTGTCTCCCACCCCCAACCAAACACTATGCTGCAACCCCCCCCCAACCAAACACTAGGCTCCATTACCTTCACCCCCAACCAAACATTATGCCCCATGACCCCCATCCCAACCAAACACTGTGCCCCATGACCCCATCCCCTAACAAAAGTCCCCCCTCATGACCCTCACCCCAACCAAACACTATGCCCTGTGTCTCCCACCCCCAACCAACACTATGCTGCAACCCCCCAACCAAGCACTAGGCTCCATTACCCCCACCCCCAACCAAACATTATGCCCCATGACCCCCATCCCAACCAAACACTATGCCCCATGACTCCCACCCCCAACTAAACATTATGCCCCATGACTGCCACACCCAACCAAACACTATGCCCAATGACCCCCACCCTCAACCAAACAATATGCCCCATGACCCCATCCCCTCAACAAAAGGCCATCCCCCTGACCCCCAACCCCCAACCAAACACTATGCCCCATGACCTCCATCCCCAACCAAACACTATGCCCCATGACCCGTGCCCCGAACCAATCACCATGCCCAATGACCCCCAGCCCCCAACCAACACTCTGCCCCATGACCCCCAACCAAACACTATGCACCATGACCCCTACCCCAACCAAACAATATGCCCCATGACCCTCACCCCCCCAACCAAACACTATTCCCCATGGTCCCCACCCCCAACCAAAGACTATGCCCCATGGCCCCCACCCCCAACCAAACACTATGCCCCATGACCCCCACTCCTCAACCAAACACTATGCCCCAGGATCCCCACCTCCCAACCAAACACTATGCCCCATGACCCCCACCCCAACCAAACACTATGCCCCATGGCCCCCACCCCCAACCAAACACTATGCCCCATGGCCCCCACCCCTCAACCAAACACTATGTCCCATTACCCCCGCGCCCCAGCCAAACACTGTGCCCAATGACCCCCACCCCCAACCAACACTATCCCCCTTACTCACACCCCAATCAAACACTATGCCCCATGACCCCCACCCCAACCAAGCACTATGTCCCATGACCCCCATCGCCAACCAAATTCTATATCAATGACCCTCAACCCCCAACCAAACACCATGCCCAATGACCCCCAGCCCCCAACCAAACACTATGCCCCATGACCCCCACCCCAACCAAACACTATGCCCCATGACCCTCACCTCCAACCAAACATTATTCCACCTGACTCCCATCCCCCAACAAAAGGCTATCATCATGACCCCCACTTCCCAACAAAAAGCCATCCCCATGACCACCCAACTAAAAGCCCATCTCCATAACCCCCCAACAAAAGGCCATCCTCATGACCTCCCCCCAAACAATACGTCATTCCCATGAACCCCATAACAAACATAATGTCATGACACCCACCCCCCCAACTAGAATGCACTTACCTGGGGAGCACCGGCGAGCAGACAGACAGACTACAGACATGCCAACATTCTGGAGCCCCTGAGATGGAGATTTCACCACAGAAATCAGGAGAATCTAATTTCCCCATAGGATTGCATTGGAGTTATAATTACATTAGGTGGGAGACAGTAAAAAATAGCACTATTTTTAATTGAAAAATCGGGAGTCTCCCGCCTAAATCGGGAGGGTTGTCATGTATGGGACTAGCGAGCTTGAGGGCAGGCTGGGTGGCATGCAGGCAGGCCTCTTCTGAACTTGTACTGCGGCTGACATGGCAAGGTTGAAATGCCTTCCGGCAACAAGCCATTAGCCACGCCAGCCGCAGTGCTGGCCCTCCATTGGCGCAGCACACACACTACGTGACTTGTACGTAGTGCATGCACTGAACCAATGGAGAGTCTGTATTTTTCCTGACCCTCCATTAGTAAAGTCTTTCACCCTGGCGGGCCAGGAAAACCAACATGGCGGGTCGCACTTGGTCCACAGGCCGCATGGTGTGCACCCGTGGTGTAAACGTTCAAGCTATCTCCACCAGCTCGTTTTGAGTGTAGTATCTAATCACACAAGTGTTTTGTACATTTCCTCCCTGAAAATTCCCTTTGAAATTGTTTCTAATCAAAGGACATACCTGTACTGCAATATCATCTGTGTCATTTTCCTCATTTCTCTCCCAATCAGCAACGCGTACTTCCTCTTCCTCCTCCCAATGACATTCTTCATCACTGTCTGCTACTGTCCCATCCCATGAGGATATGGTTCTATGTCATTTCATTGACACCTCTTTTTACGACGGGTGTTTTTACGTGGAGTTTCTGCTGAAAAAAACTCATCGACATTTTTAAAAAAATATTTTTTGGAGGGTTACCCCAACAAGCTCCCCATCCTCTACCTATTTTTTTTATTACCGTCACCCCGACTCTTAATATGCCTTTTGCCTCATCCGGCACCAACGAACAACACAAAAAATGTTTTCTTTATTTTTTCCCAGCCTGAGCCAGGCAGGGCCAGCTCATTTCCCATCCTGCCTGCTGCGGCCACCAACACCAGCCCATCGTGGTGCCGTGTTGTTGCCCGTGACTACTCTCCTCACTGGGCAGCAGCACCTGCAGTACATGGTGACAGTGTGTGCACTCAGTCCTTTCCATTTATTTCTGGAATAATATATTAACAGTTAAATGAGAACTTGTAGCTCAGGGCTGGAGTAATTAAGACTATTCACTTTGTTTTCTGGTTGCATATGCTAATGCCACTTTTGAATTCCATAAATAAAGTGAGCAAGGAACTGCAGATGGCAGACAGAAGTCTGAAGGCTGTCATCCAGGCAGGGACATCATTTGATGGACACCAGGGGTCGCCCGTGCGACTCCTGAGGTCTCCCTTGCTACTCCTAAAAAAAAAAGAAACATGTTTCTTTTTTTTTTTTTTTTAAATATGTTTTTATTTGCATTTTCTACTTCAAGACAATTGCAAAAATGGTTGCTTCAACATTGTTCCCTTATATTATTTTCGTGTAACATTTATATAAAAACATAGAAAGGGGTGAAGTGCAAAGCAATGATAAACTCTAGTCTTGTGTTTCTAATTCCCCTCCCTCCCCCTCCCCAGCCTCCCCCACCCCCCCCTCCACTCAACACGTTCGCTTGGTACACAACTCAGAATAAAAATTCAAAAACAACTTTAGGCATTTCAGTATTGCGTGTGCTCTGCAAATTGCAACTGAAAGAAAGGAAAGAGCCCATACAGAGCTTGGGGTAAGCAATCAACCGGTGGCATGGGGCGCTGCCCTAATTCCTTTGGTTGGCTGAGGTGGTAAACAAGTGTCCTTAGTCTGTGGGCTCCCAGTATGCCGTATAATATTCTAGAAAGGGCAACCAAATCATTTCGATATTTCTGCGTGATTCATTTACCGCTGCCGTTAGACTTTCCATCTCGTATATTGCGTGGGCCTTTATTAACCATTCTCTCTTTGAGGGTAAGACCATCGATTTCCATTTTATGGTTAGACACACTCGGGCTGCTAATAGGAGATTGCGTGGTAAGTACATTAGTGATTCATATGTTTCATCATCCTCCGACTCTACTCCAAACAAAACTAGTGTGGGCGTTGGGTTTCTGAGGACATGTTTCTTTTTTTTAACTTGAAGCTCCTGGGCTGTGGCCAGTGCCATGTGACTATTTGTTTCTGGAGTGGCTGGCTTTCTTTCTCAGCACCTCTTAAAAAACAAGGGGTTCCACAATTGTAACACCATGAGCAGTGGCCCAAAATAAGAAAGAATAGGAATAATAAATAATGTGTCTTTCTGGAATTGTATACAATAATTGCTAGACTAATTAAAGGTTTAATTCAGGCACACTTCAGGGGGTGAGTCACTGATTTAGTCTGTTCTTAAATACCTCAAATTCACAATTCAGACAGCTTCCAAAAAGAATTTAGAGTCGAAGCATCCATTTCGGACTATGTATTGTGCTTTTAGCAAGTTGCAGTTATAGCATGTTTTTTTCTGCAAGTGTCTGTCACGATCAACACAAGAAATTCCATCTCGGTGTCCTCTGTCACTTGACAACATCCTTGTGCCTAAAAGCTTGTGTACAGTGTAGAAATGTTTGACCATAGCACATAAAGTTTGATTTTATTGTGCCACAATTAATGCTTTGTTGTCATGTGTCTATCTTTCCTATCTCCCTGGCATGCTGTTCAGAATGTTTCTTTGCATGTATGAGGTAACGAGTGTCCAGGGTACGGGATGTTGTGAGAGTGCGCTGCTTTCCCTGTGCTACTCTAAATTCTTTAATACACAGTTATGAACCCTGCCAATGGTATGTCTTTTGCCAACCTCTAAAGCCTGAAAGGTAGATCCACGCAGGCGTGACATGTGGCCAACTTTTCATCAGACCTGCAGATGAACTGGCCTGCTGTTAAATCTCACTTACCAGTTTAATGGTACCCACTACAGGGTGTAATTTGCTTTCTGACTTTGAGAACAATCAGATATGTCATTGCTCATTTTACTATAGCAGGTAAGATAGCTATAGCTGGTAAGATAGCTTAGTGGTTTGAACACTAGCTGCTAACCGTGTGTGTAATCTATAGGTTGCACGTTCGAATCCTGGCAAGATCAACTCAGCCTTTCATCCTTCTGAGGTTTATAAATGAGTGCCAACACGGGTTGGATGATATTGGATGTATATTTGTTCTGTATAAAATGCTTACCCGTAAGTATTTTATAATAACACATCATTATCATTTGGCCTTGAACATCAGCTTGCATTCCCAGTAATTTGGTTAATAGGGGCCTATACACAAACTAATATTAATGATACATATGGTGATCCATTCTTGTAGGAAATGTATATAACATTACAGTGATATCGTAACCATATTTTTCGTAGTGTACTTAGGAACAATGCTATGTGATGCCACGCCCTGTTTTGTCAATGGGTGAAAGGTCGTGTTACATCGCTTCCGTGATGTCTCTTAGCAGTGTGGTCAAGGGTCATGCAGTGTCACTTGCACTGTCCCTGGCGTTTTGGTGAAATGACGTCCCTGCATCCATGCAGGATGGCTCTGATGACTTGTTCACCCCTGGGAAAAGCAGTGCAATGCAGCTGACATACAAGTGCCGGAAATCAGAAACCGAAAAGTGTGTGTCAGGAATGATGGCAACACAGGCAACAAACACTCCTTTTGAACTGTAAAGGAGCACCTGAGGAAGGACTACAATGAGGTGCTTGACAACACACGGTCCGGATTAAGTGCCCGTTTCTCGCAGGATTTTGTTGTTTCTTTGGTCAATGGATTTGCAAATGTTCTGCTAAAGCTGTGTGCTTCCCGTTGACCCCTGGAAAGGTGCATACTTCTGTGGGGTTCCCCACGTGGAACCAGGCACTGAGATGACGGGGAGGATGGGACATGCTGGCATACTTCAGGAGACTCTCTGTTGTGTTGAAGAATTTACTGCATGCCTAAATCAGCCACTTCTGCCACTTACAGTGTCATCAAGAAGGTGATGATTGTGTTCCTTACAAGTACAAGTGGGGAAAGGTCATGTTCCAAACTTGCACTTGTGGAAACAAAATTCTGTTCTGTAATGCAGCAGGAAAGACTCAAGGCCCTGGTAATGACATGGTGGAGCAGAACCTCTTCAAAGCAGTGGATCTAAATGAACGTATTGATGCGTTCAAGGAAGAACGTGACTGTGCATGGACATTTAGCCAGTCTGAGAGTTTAGCTCAAACGTTTGGGGTATTTATTATCATGAATTATAACTGTACAAGTTAACATGGAGACGAGAGAATTCCAACAAATCCACTTGAGCACTTTATATTTGCTGATAGGTTGTGGTCGGCTAGCCGGCTATTGGGAGGGATTCCTTTTAGTGCTTTTTTTATTTTTGTCATTTTCTTACATCCAACTCAATTATTCTTTTATGGCCATATGGTTGGAGGTTGTATAATTGTATAGATTTTTGCAGGACTTACTTTCAAACTTCCCACTCTTGGAAACTTCTTTGACTATTGAAAGAAGTAGTTAACAACCAAAAGTAAATCCACTAAATATAAATAAAGACAGATTTAGGAACTGCTACTGTGTTCATACTTTTCTATTCTGGTCTAAATGTTTTTTTGAAATTGCATTGGTTGTAAGCCCTTAAAATCATGTGTGTGGCAGACATGGGACCCCTCCCCCAAAGGCAAATTGGCCACACCCACTAGCTAATGGCCCTGCCTTGGAGTAGCACCTTTTTTTAAATTGGTGAGAGCCGCCAGGGACTCTCATTACTAAATTCATCTCCTTCAACTCACTGTATCCATCTGTAAACGCACTCTGGGCCCGATTCATGAAATCGACTTTTCTGGACCTTGCAGGGTCTCTGCGCATGTACGGCATGTCTCTGCGAGCAGTCAAACACCTTGCATGAGACTCCACGCACAGTGTGGGCTGGGTCTGTGCAGAGATTTAAATAGGGGGCAGAACATACATATTCCCCTTTCTCCACACAGAATGAGGAAGAACCAGGCATTACGTGGGCGTGTCGAGGGATGTCCTGTGTGGGGTAATCGCTCTCCCAGCACCACGCAAAAACAAACGTATTCCAGGATCTGACTGCACAAAATCACGTTGAGAGAATCAGCATGCAAAGCTCCCGATCACACTGCCACGTGAGAGCAGGCGCAAGGCCCCAATCAAATAGCAATCACAGCGCAAAGGTAAAGTCCAATCAGGAACTTAGGGATGCGTGCACACAGTTGGGGTGTCGATCGTAGGTAGGGATGCGCGTATGCAGAGGAGTGGCGGGGTGCAGCCACGGTTTACGGGGATTCACACACAGATTTCCCGGGGTCTGACTACAGTTACAATAAATAGTATGAATATTGACAGAGTTCTATGAATATTTATGGATGACCCCACGCAGTGTTGCAGGGCTGCTGCCTTGGTTGGGGGGGGTTTGCACGCAGTATTGCCTGGTTCATTACTTCAGTGACAAGGAGGGCGCATAGGTTGCTAATACGTGGCTTCTTGTGGAAGATTATAGATCTTGATTTCGATGACACTACTGATATTCTGTTCACTATGGACATTGCCAGTTTATACACTAACATCACACATGACGCAGGGATTGAAGCAATGGAATGGTTACTACTTTCATCACAAGAATGTAAGGCTAATAGTTTGTGTATATTGAGCTTGTTGAAATTGGTCATGAATAACAATTGTTTTCGTTTTGAAAATAGGTATTTTGTTCAAATTGCAGGCACACCTATGGGGGCGGTCATGGCACCGGGATATGCCAACACTTACATGGCTTATCTTGAACAGACAATGGTACTCAATAAACCAGAATATCAAATACATCTGAGAAGTTTCTTGAGATATATAGATGACATTTTCGGCATTTGGAGATGTTCCCATCGGTGTGCAGTCATAATGTCGAAAATAAAAAGTCGAATGACAAAAATGTTGAAAAAAAAATGTTGAAAAAAAAAGTTGAATCTATTATTTTTTATTTATATGTATTTTTTGGGTTTGGTAAGTATAAAAAATGGGTAAAATAAAAAAAAATGAAAAAAGGGGGGTTGAGAGGAACCCCCCATTTCAAAAGAAAACGTATTGAAAAAAAAAATGCGACTTTTTTTTTCCACATTTTCTTTTCGACATTATGACGTTCGACATTTTTGTTTTTGACCAAATGACTATAAACCGTTCCCATCAGAGTCTCCTTCAGTTCTTTTCATATATGAACCAATTGGCACCCAGAATTCAGTTTACTACTCCAACTAATACAAACCGGATTCAGTTTCTTGATGTGGAGATTTACATCAAAAATAATCGGCTACACACCACGATATATAACAAGCCAACTGACAGAAACAGTATAATTATGGCATCAAGCTATCACCCATCAACAACGATTCAAAGCATACCTTATAGTCAATTCTTAAGGTATCAGATAATAATTTCAGAACCACTTGAATTTGAGAATCAATCCAACAAATTGAAAGAAAAATTCCTCAAAAGAGGTTATTCTAGGGATACACTGGGAACGGTCTTAACTAAGGCTTCAACAATTTCGAGAGCTCAAACCGTAGAACAATCGGCTAAAGTCGGTTCAGAATCAATTTTATATGTGATGACATATTCTCAGCAGAGCTACAAAATTAAAAAAATAGTCAAAAGAAATTGGCAAATGCTTAAAATGGACCCGTGACTAATACATCTGTTTCCAAATGAACCAACATTTGCGTACAGAAAAAGTAAACCTATTAGAGATTATGTGATTAGAGCTGATTACCAAACATCTTCTGTCCCTTGAATCCATTTAAGGGTACTTCACCCTGTAATAACTGTCATCATTGTCACAATGTGATCAAAGGTTCCAGTATTAATCATCCCTATACAGGCAAAAAAAATGTTTCAAACACACAAGCACATGTGATACTAATAATGTGATTTATGGAATCAAATGTCCATGCGGTCTGTTTTATGTGGGTTTAACAACAAGGAAGGCCAAATTGAGGTGGACTGAACACAAATCTAACATCCCATTGTGTTCAGTCCACTCGCCAGTGGCACAACATTTTAAAACATTTAAACATACTGTAGCTCAAATGAAATTCCTGATTCTTGAACAAGTAAAATGTCCCAAAAGAGGTGGGGATATGCAGAAGTTATTAAGACAGAAGGAGGTTGAATGGATTGAGCGTTTAGAATCCCTTGAGCCAAAAGGCATGAACAATGATTTTGACTTGACATGCTACATTTGAAGCATTAACTTAGTGGACAGTTTGTGTTTTTTTCTTTTTCTCTCTCACTTGATTTCTTTTGATTGGATATATGTATATTATAAGAAATTCATATTGCTCTTTTTTCCAGTTGAGGATCCGTTATACACATAATAAATGCACTATTTTGTTAAGTGAATGCAACTTGTTGCCATGTTTACAACAATGTACTATTCTACTTAATTGAATCACACTGCTTCTTATGTCCTAGTGAACACCCATAGTATTAGAGTTACTTCACACCAATGTGGCCAAAATATAATGCCTTACGCATTATTTTCATACTACAGTTTTGTAAAATATTCCACAATAACCACTCACACTTCAATATATTCTTCTTTCTGGGTGTTGATCGCCATGACAATAGCCATACCTTGAGCCATTGATAATGAATGCCATTTTATCTGGCTATTTGAGTTAATCTTTATGTCAGCCTGGACCATACTTACTTTTCTCAAATCAGATAATATAGCATGGCTGTCTACGGTGTTGCCACATACGTCATCTGTGGGTGCTCAGACCGATCAGGTGACCGCCATGCACGTCACCAGACGTTGTTCCTTTGTGAACATGTGTTCCCACTGTTTCAAAAAAAAGTTATGTATGTGCAGTATATATATTTAGTATCAATGGTTTTATTTACCAATTGCGCTCATAGTTAGAGTTTTCTGAATTCTTTAATTAACTGACATGCAATTTTCTTCCGATCACATGATCCGCTATACAATCATGTGACATATTACGTTTGTTGATAAATATGCGATGCAGGATGGGAGGCTGTATCTGCAGCTGACTTCCTGTTCCTGCATCGTGTAACTGAATCATTGGCAAACAAGGTAAGAATCTTAGCGTTCTGTGACTATAGATACCGGCACTATAAAGAATTACACTCTCGTTGTACAGCCATATTAACAATTTGAACATGAATGCTGAAGGCATTATATGTCCTTATGTCTTTCAGACTGGGCTCAGCACACTCTGTGTTTGTTGGAAAGGACAACCTTGCCTATCCTACAAATTAAACATTTTTGGACAACAGCGTAGAAGGACTCTTTTCTTTGTAACAAATTGGAGGGTATTTTGGAGCCCCCAAACGACAAGTAGACCTTGGATAGTTCTAATGTTAGTTAAATTTGCATATTTAGCAATTTTCAATACATTGGTGTTCACTTGGATAATGAGACAGTTTGAGTGGTTTTGGTATTTTTTTACAATGTTTTTTTAGGTAGTGAGAAAAACACAATCTACACTTACACCTGAAGGAGGGGTCTGGGTAACCCCGAAACGCATAGTGGACAACAACATGTGATTGTGTGACTATACGCTGAAGAATTATTTGGCTGACAACTAATTCATAAATTCAGGAATTTTGTTTGATGATATTCTGAACTTATTATTTTTGTAAAAATCATTTGTGAATCTATTTAACAATTGTCATAATTATTTTTTGTATTTTTTGTATTAATGAATGAAGTAATTCATGTTACTTTGACATTTTGAATGAATCTACAATATAATTGTTTTATATAAAAAACAAATAGATATTTTTGTATCTTCTTCTTTCCTTCAAAACTGAGATTTAATTGCAAAGACTCTTTTACACTTTACTTATTGAATTGGAAGAGATTTATTTCTCGATTAGAGTGACCAGGTTTTCACCTTACAGGTTTCTGTGGTAATAATTTTTACTGGTATCTAGCTCTCTCCTTGAGAGTAGCTAGAGTTTAACCTGGAGCACCATGACATGATTTACCATTTTTGCATTAATCTTTATGATTCTAAAATATAAGCATTTCTTTCATACTGTTGTGCACCGATATTTGTCTCTTTGGTTTCCCAATCACATAGCAATCACAGCGCAAAGGTAAAGTCCAATCAGGAATTTAGGGATGCGTGCATGCAGTTGGGGTATCGATCGTAGTTAGGGATGCCAGTATGCAGAGGAGTGGCGGGGTGCAGCCACGGTTTACGGGGATTCACACACAGATTTACTGGGGTCTGACTACAGTTACAATAAATAGTATGCATATTGACGGGGTGCTATGAATATTTACGGATGACTAATAACAATGAGAGACTAACGGAGTAGTTTAAAGACGCCTGTTCCACACTCCTATTGAAGCCTTATGGACAATACCAGACAAAAAAGGAACCAACCGTCTATCTCCTCTTGAAGCTCAACCTATCCTCCCACTCCCGGTCCATGGACCAAATAAGGACCAAGTCTAAGGTTTTGAAAAAATAAACGTAACAAAATACAATTTTATTTAAACACAATATGCAATTAACTTAAAATGAAATCAGAACATTGTAAAAAAGTGTAAAACATAGTGCACTTTTACTAAAACATCAAATACAAAACCACAATACATATTCTAAATCAGTTTTAAATGAAATATATAAAAAACCGATAAAAAAACAACACCAACCTGCCTAAGTGTCACCTATACACTCAAAAAAAGCTCCTGCCTATACAAATCTAAACAGAGCAACAAAACATATAATGTATCCCTGGTGTATAGTAACGTTTTGGTAGGTATCACCTCCAAACAACCACTAATCTTTGTTTGTTGGAGGTGTGTTGTTAATCACCTATCTATTGATTGTCTACCCTTTGAAACTGCTACTAGGGTGACCGTAGCAACTGAATTGATCAATGAAACGCACCCTACAATTTAAGGTGCTCACATGCCCGACATGTTTCGTTCACAATAAATATGGAAACAAATTGTAAGAACTTCATCAGGGCATCCAAAGCAGCTCCCACTATACACAGTAGCTAAACCTAATCCAAGACACGTTGTAAAAACTGTCACAGAAGCTGAAGTATATCTCAACGTCGGGGTTGCTTCCAAGTAAATGAAGACCTTTAGTGTATGCAACCCGCTAAATAAGGGAGGGGAGAGGGTAAAGAGCCGGAGAAACAGAAAGGGAGAAAAAAAGAAAAGAGATCTGGGTAAACGATATACCTCAAATCTACTCACAAGGCTATAACTAACCAATGTGAGACTCACCGGTATCAGTTTTGTCAATGCAAATACTGCTCAATTCTGGTGAAGAGGGGAACATCTTCACTTTAGATGTTTAAACACATTCTGTGGACCAAGAGAAGAAGAAAACGGAACTGGTGTGAGCACAACACACCCATTCGCTGTTCATCTGACAAAACAAGGGGTTGTATTATAGCTGCTTCTTAACACATCCCCATAGTAACTAGCACGTTAGGTGACTGAAAACAATAACAGTGCCTGTTGAATCAACACCACGTGACTACTCACGACCCTATCACCATTAACTGCGGAAATATGCTGTTGACCATGCAACCATGTGACTGCATGTGACCATAGAAAAAATGCACTGTGCTTATGTGCTTGTATTCACTATTACCAAAGTGTAGTCCTACTGATTTGCCAAACAGCCACATCCATGTAATGAAAAAATGAAAATAGAGATGCAGCTAGCATACTCCAGGCCACCGACCCTCAGGGAAGGTAAGCGTTCAGCAGAAAAAATTCACTGGACCACTATGTCGAGCCCACGTTGTGGCCGTGCCTCATGTTAGAAAATGTTCGAGCGCCTTACTGATATTCACGTGTGTCACAGCTCTATGAAAAAACAGCAGCAGAAGAACAAAGAGTCAAATCAATCACCTGATCTAAGCGCCGACTTCTGCTTTGAAAATTAAAAAGTAGAAGAAGGCAATAACGAGCAACATCTGCAGCTTACCCAAACTCAGCTATTCACAGGGAGGAGAAACTCCCAACCCCTTCCACTCGTTCCCGCTGTCAGCTCCGTATTGTTTTAATGGTACGCCCGGAAATGTAAATAGGGGCAGTGGGTGTGGTCAACTGATCATGAGATGAGTCAGGTGACCGCTACTGTTGCGTGTGACGAATCGAGCATGGGGGATTCCGATCCAACCATCGGACCAAGTAAACAAAAAGATGGAAATACAACCACACCAACATTATGGGTAAGGTTTGATCAATTGCGTGGATGCAGACCGTAGCGCTACGTTTTTAGAAAAGGAGGCAATATAATGTTGCCAGGAAAGTGAGGACTAGAACAAATTCAGCTGATGTCTAACTCACTGACCCGGATTAACACATAATAGGAATCACCATAATAGTGGTATGAACTTAAAGTGTCATTCAGACTTTAATTAATTAATAAGAAGCAACAAACACAGTGCAATGTTAGTCTTATTGTTCATTAAGGACGATTGTTGCTGACCTGGTGAGAAATATTAGCCATTTTTCTTTAAACAAAAGTTTGTCTGTTTTGTTGTCGTTTGCTTTGGACCTATCTAGTTGCCACAAGACAGTCCATTGTATATCATCTGGGCTATGTTCCATGATGATAAAATGATTCACTAATGGGGCTGCAATATTCTTCCTTTTAATGCAACTCCTGTGTTCGCTAATCCGACTCTTGACATTCCTTTCTGTCATCCCAACATAGAGCCTATGCCAAGGGCACCATACAGCATATACCACATCAGTGGAATTGCTATTAGTGAATTGTCCATGGTCGTTTTAAGCCTATGTCCACTTGCTTTGTACGTTTGGTGTATTTGCAATTGACACAATGGCCACAGGGAGAATGTCATTCCTTGTCAGCAATTCTTTCAAATTAGAAGTTCTTTTCTGTGCAAACATGGGGACATCTAAAGGACATTCTCCTACAGAAAGAATGTGCCAGTTCTTACGTATTATTTTGGTAACCTGGTTAGATTTTGGGCAAAAAGTGCTGACAAAAACAATTTTGTTTGTAATGGGGTCCATCTGATGGTATTCTAAAAGGGCCTCCCTATTGTTGTGTTTAGCTCTTTTGAAAGCTCTTTTGACTATTCTCGGGGGAAGCTCTTTTGACTATTCTCGGGAGGTAACTCCAGGCCTCTAATTTCGATTTCAATTGTGCTGCTTCTGTTAGAAACGTGAGATTAAGGGTACTATTTCTCGTGAGGCGTCGAAACTGCCGAATGGTAAGTTTTCCCGCGTTTGCCTAGGGTGGCAACTATCGAATTTTAACAGAGCCTCACAGTCCGTAGGTTTATGAAATGGACTGACTTTTATAGTGGTACTGATTTCATCCACTTCAATGGTGATGTCCAAGAAGTCTATTTTATTTTTACTGCAGGTGTAAGTAAACTTGAGGAACTGATTCCTCTGATTAATCCATTGGAAGAATTCTGCGAATGATTCTTCTGTGCCATCCCAAACAATGAGAATGTCATCTATGAACCTCCTCCATAAGGGAATCTTGGTGAAAAAAGGGTTAGAGAGAGGATAAATGTGTTCAAGCTCAAAATGTTCAACGTATAGATTGGCTGCTGTTGGGGCCACAGGTGAGCCCATGGCTGTCCCATGGACTTGATGGTACAATTTACCGTTAAAATAAAAATAATTTTCGGTAAGCGCCATCTCGGCACACCATAAGATAAAACTGTTCGGTGTCGTGCCTTTAGTTCTTTTAGATAGAAGAACGTCCTCAAGGACTTCAAGAGTCTCTTTCTGTGGGCTACATGTGTAAAAAGCTATAATATCAAGACTTGCTAATAGTTGCGTGTTGGAGTCAAAGCTCATATTTACGGATGACCCCACGCAGTGTCGCAGGGATGCTGCCTTGGTTGGGGTGTTCGCACGCAGTATTGCCGGGGTTCATAACTTCAGTGACATGGAGGGTGCATAGTTTGCTAATACGTGGCTCGATTTGCTTTGCTTGGGGGTGTCGTGGGCATTCCGGCCGCTACTTACGCATAGGGTTAGATTGCAGTACAAATTCCACGAATACGCAGAGCTCGCACAGAATCTTTTGAGCGTAGGGTAGCGCAAAGTCATTTCAAGCAGTTGGTGCAGCCAGGAAAGGGCGGCCCTCATTTTTATCTAATCTTGAATGGTTTCTGACGCTATGGGTGCCGACCCTTGTTGGAGGATCTTGAATGGACACATTTGTCGAAGGTGTGTTGGCAGATGATGGTAAATGTATAATGTTGATCTCACCCTGGGAAGTTGCTGGTACTTCACAATGATGAATAGTGGCCTGATTGCTACCTCACGCTGTACCAACCCACTTTTCTCATGTACCTCAGACAAATTCAGCAACATTTTTAATTTGGGGCTTATGGGGTACTACTATGTAGACCATCAAATGGCCTGATGTCTCTTTTACTGTGATCACACCCTTTGTGTCAGCCGCTCTGATCCATAATATGAGGTTGCGCCTCACATGATGTAACCCCAACAGTCCCATTGCAGATCACTAAATCACAACATTGATTTTCATGTATCGGTGACGTGTAACAGGGCTAGCTGCAGGGGCAAGGCACCCTCCAGGCATGCATGACCATCAGGCATATTCGCAGCACTCATGTCATCAAATGTGCTAATTGAGCCCTTGTGATGGGTGGCTGTGAGATACTCACCATCCATATTAGGGTGCGGAAAATGCATTCCCATTTGGGAGCTGGAAATATACAATGAAAACATAGATTGTCCTGCAGAGCCCGAGGCTTTCTATGTACAGGAGAGTTATGTAAAGAGCACCGGCAGCATTGCGCTTTCTCTTGTAGCCAGTCCCTGGCAAGGGAAAGCAGGGGCAAGGAAAGCCACTGCAGGACAGCTGCACTGAAAGGAGCATCCCTTTGAGAATCAGGGAGGTCCCTCCCAATGCAGCAGACACCACCTTCCACTGCCCTACATGCACTCTGAAATGACATTAATCACAACCCAAACGATGTTGCTACCGTTTCACAGGAAGACACTGCATAGTGCCTAGAAAATGATGGGAGTCCGAGACTGGCGCACTTTAAGCAACGGAGCATACATCCTCTATCCTTCAATCAATTTCGATTTGCCCTGATGCCTGCTTTCGGCCCACTACAAATACATAAATAAATAAAAATAAATAAATACATTTTAAGTGATCACCCCCAGAGGCGTTTCTGCCATTTCACAAGTAACCCCTGCATAGGTCTTTGGAATTAAATGTGTAATAATGCATGTATATAGCACTTTAAACAAAGCGCTGTACACAGAGCATTTTTATATACAGTTATTATTACCCAAACACAGTCTGTACACATTAATCAACCTCCGAAGGATGAAAGTTAGACTTGGCCTTCCTTGGGTTTAAATCTGTCACCTGCAGATCACACACAGCTCTCAGCAGAGTGCACTCAATATACGCTGAGCCATCTCACCACCAAGAAGGCCAACGGAGCAGGATAAATATAATATCCTTATACATTGCCAACACTGACTTTGAATAAGGTAGAGTATTCTGTGGGACGAGGCGAAGATAAGTCGTTAGGCTGGTAAGTCCTGATGCAGAACTTTCACAAACATTGATGTGTTGTCCAGGCAGCGGTCTGTCTGAGTTTCCTTGTCAACAACGTTCCGGACCGATAGCACAGTGAGTAGACGCTCCCGTTGACATCTATGCAGAGTCTGCTGATGCAGGTTTGAATGCCGGCGGGGCCAAAATCAGCCTTTTATCCTTCTGAGGTCGATAAATACACCGTGGATGATAATAAGCTGTGCTATGTAAATGCTCATTATTATTCTGTGTTAGTACACAGAGGAAGTGTTAAGCTCTCGGGGCCATACACATTATCCTTAAGGAGATGGTGTTTGATTTGTGCCACCAGGTTCTATGTATTTTAAAGACTTTGGACCTAATCAGGAGTTGGGGGGTATCCCGGTGGTAAATCTGTCAGAATACCGCACAATGGAATTATCGTTTTACCGCCGGATCACAAGTGGCAGTGGAGGTGTAAATTCCCATTGTTTTTAATTCCATAAGACTCAATGGGGCATTTTTGGCACAATTACTGCGGCGGTAGTTGCGTTGTGGTAATTGCCCCAAAAAAAGGGTGGAAAATCAGCACATTCACCTCCAGTCCAGCTCGGAGCTGGAGGTGAATCCTTCGACTTTCCCCCAAACTCACGATTGGACAGTGCAGTAATACAGCAGTAACACTATAACTTCTGCATTTTTGCCGCACCGCCCAACTTCTGATGAGTTTCTGTTGAAAGTCTGCAATTTGGTTGACTAGTTTTGGTCGACCTGACTTCAACCTTTATTTTGTTAGGTGGGATTCCCCCAATGACCCCCCTCGCTACGCTACTGCAATTTACCGAGAGGTTGCAATGCGAGAACTCTTCCACAGGCAAGGGCTTACATTTCCAGGTCTGAAAACATTGCGCGATGCGATAGGCTGAACCAGTTCCAGCTACTAGACCATCAAACACTCCTTCCCCATACTGTGTGACGGAACCATTGGGTTCTAAAGTCCAAGCATGGGCTAAGTTCCGATGTATTTCTTTTGGGAACAAAAAAGAGGGACGCACCCCCAGGTGCTTTAGATGGAGTTATCAATCAATTATGGAGGTTCTTGTCCAAGTAATCCCAAAGAGCTCTCTTCTCTGTCTCCAACAAGACAAACATTCTGCCAAAGGGAATGGTGGTACCGGAAATTAGATCAATGGTGCAGTCTTCATCTCAATGAGGCGGTAACTGGACATCACGGTCTTCAAGAAAAACAGAAGCAAAGTCCTGATATTCTGAGGGTAAGGCATTTAGATTATGCAGACCTACGACTTCAGGCTCCTCAGGGGCAGAGTCATTGGGTTGAAAGATGCAGTTCTGGACCCATTCCTCAGATGTCAAGGACACAGTTCCTGCCCTCCAGTTGACATAAGGGTTATGTTTCCTTAACCAGGGTATACCCAGAATTACTAGATAATGTACTGTCTTGATTAAGTCAAAAGAAAGTATCTCTCAATGGTTCCCAATTCAACATGGTATTTCATTGGTCTGAAATAACACAGGTCCCGAGCTTAAGGGAACCCTGTCTACTCTGTCTACGGGAACAGAATGGCCTTTCTCTCTGATGGATATTTGGTTCTCCTTTGCCCAAGACAAATCCATGAAACCTCTGTCTGTCCCACAATCCAATAAGACCAGAACAATTAGTTCCTGCTTATTCATATTGATCAATTGAATTCTGAGAGCTAAAAGAGTAGTGTCCTTTGATGGTGTGTTGATCTTGGAAATCTTGTAGGGAACATCAAGCACCTCCCGCCCCCCTTTCACATCTAGGGGTGGGAACTGGCATTTCCCGAATGCCTGGTAGGAGGAATTGGGCAGTTTTTCACCAGATTACCATTATTGCCACAATACATACACAGACCCTGGCTTCTTCTTCTTTGTCTGAGAAAGGGATGGTACCGCAAAGAGCAACTCGCGATACAAACAGGGGCACACACAGTAGCAGCCAAATAGCTGTTAAAACACTTTCGTTCCAACTCTTAATAATTTTAAATAAGACAATTCAAAAATATAGGGTTTCAAAGTAAGGGAAGTATTAATCAAAGCAAATGACCAATAATAAACTCTTGTTGGTACTATTTCAGCAATTTCAAAATATAGTTTCACAAAACACAAATTTCATATAAAACTTCTCAGCACAAATGATCATTCCATGAGCTTTTAGAAAACACATCAGGGTTACAAATTCAATTGTTTACAATCAGTTTCGTTCGAAAATATGCACTGATATCTAGACAGAGAAGTGCTGTTGTTGTTGTGTCTTGTCAACATTTGAATTTGTAACCCTGATGTGTTTTCTAAAAGCTCATGGACTTCAGCTGTGAGCCCCTGAACTGCTTCCATTCCTTCTTGAAGTTGGGACATTCTGCCTCGGAGTGGTGGGCATCACAAACTACTGCCAGAATCACTGTTAGATTCAGAAGTGACAGTTTCACTCACCTCTTTCTTCCTGTGACTTTTCTTGTCGAAGAGGTAGGGTCTATGTCTTGAGGTGGCCAGTCTGACACCCCTGATGTATCCACAAGGTGTGCAACCGGGCCACTGCTAAGGATGATCCAAAGGTCCAGAGGGGAGACCCTCTGTGGTAGAAAACCCCTCTGGAGATGAAATCCGCTACTGTCTTCACTGGTCTTCAAGACGTCCAAGGCCATAGAAGATGAAGAAGGATTGCAGAGAGAACCACGAAGAGGACTGTAGATTCAGGCTCGAGACACCAGGAGAACCAAGGAGCCGTGAGAGGGAGAAGCACAGGAGCGGAATGCAAAGGCTGACAAAGTCAGCAGGAATCATGAAAAGGAACACACAAGGAACAGAAGAGCCAGAGTAGACTAATGAACAGAAGTAGTTGAGGAAACGACAAAGCGCCACTGCAACTTACTGAGAGGTTGCTTCACGAGGTCTCACAGGCAAGGGCTTACATTTCCGGGTCTGCAAACATTGCGCGCTGTGGTAGGCTGAACCAGTTCCAGCTACTAGACCGTCAAACACGCCTTCCCTATACTGCGTGACGGAACCATAGGGCATGACGGAAACGTTGCGCTCAGCGATTCGTGACATCATGACGAGTTTGGTGTTAAATCTGCGTTAAATTTGCTGATTTACTGCTAAAACCATTTACCATTACCACCACTCAGTTCTTTGAGCTTACCAGGGGATTAAGAGTGGTGGTATGGTGGTGCAAATCCCCATTTTTGGAGTCCATGGGCGTCCATGGGGATTTGTGGCAGATTTACTGCAAGCGATAATCCTGCATGCTAAATCTGTCAATGTTTGGCCTTAAAGTGCATGATTTACCTCCAGTATCATGCTGGAGGTAAGTCCGCCACTTGAAGGCCAAACTCAAATTCAGCAGAACAGTAAAAGTGGCAGTAATTCCACTGCTTCCCAAAACGTGGCGGTAACCGAATTACCTCCAGCTCTTTACTCTGCCACCAAACTTGTAATGATGTCCATTGTACCATGTTCAACTTAACTTCCTGGTGGGTGCAGACAGTGTTTAAAGCAAGAAACGGAAATTAGTGACCATATCATTAAAGCGTTGGAAGGAGTAGAAAACAGGTGCTTGATTTAAGAGAACAGTAGGGGTTGAAAGGTGGAAAAAGGCGTTGGTGGAAGAAGAAGAACAGCAGATGTGGAAGGGGTGAGAATATGGTGAAAAGAGGAAAACAGCAGAGGCTGGAATGAGGAGAGCAACATATGGTGGAAGGACCAGCAGAACAGTGAGGGGAAGGAAGAAAGCAGCAAGAGAAAGCCATAAGGCAGAGAGGAATGCATAAATTCAACAAGACCAGACAGAATAGGAAGGAATGAGAGGCCAAGCAATGGCCAAGGCATGGCATAGGGCAACAGTCCTCTTCTGAAAGGGTCAAGCCCATGGTGGGAGGGAGGGAGAACAAGCATGTGGAATGGTGTCGAACTGGTCCAGGGACAAAAGAAAGTTAGGAACAAGTTGAGAAGGGTAGAAATGAGGACCTGGGGAACGGGAGGTAATAGGTCCTTTAGATCCTAGGGCTTAAAGGCCTGACTGGGTCTCCCCAGCACTTGAAACCGAAATCCAACTGCAGATACACCTGATTATCATGACACAACAACATCTGGGCCTCTGGAATGCCTAATCGATTCACAATAAAACTTCTTTCATCACTGACCACTTCAAGTATCGCCACCCTAAGGGTGAAGCGCCTGGCTGGAGACCACGCCACTGCAACCCTGCTTTCAGCCCCCAGTCTATACAGATGTCAAACTTAAGGAGCATCGAGTCACCTCCTAGTCCACCCGCCATGCCATAATGGAAAATTCTAACTGTATGGTGGAAAATCCCTACAGAACTCCCCCTATCTGGTATCATTAAGAACAGGTCCCCTAGCCCCACAATACCTGTGGGGGAGGCTAAAATTCTGATAAATGAGATAATAAGCCAATTCCTTGGAATGATCATTGTCCCCATCAATTTGGACCTGGGGAACGATAGAGGAGAAAAGAAGACAATAAGAACAATAAGGATGAACCAAGTTCCAAGAGTAGTAGTAGCACAGGTGTCTGCAGTCCCTTGTGGTGGGACACAGTAACTACAGTTGGCACTTTGCCTAGGACCTTGCATAAAAGCCTGCCTATGATCCCAGATGGTTCTTGGCCAAGTGTGGCCGGAAGGGGTGCCAATGACTGTCACAAGTACACCATCACACTCCATGATGCGCCGGATGCTCCGATCCCCAGTCAGCGCTCATTGGCCACTCCTGACACCTTTGATATTGCACTACACGAAATGGGTGTGGCTGAGGATATAGATGTTTCAATTATGGGCATCTACAGCCAGTGCCCATTGGCCACTCATAACACCCCTGACGCCATACCAGTTGTCATCAGCCCAGTGTATTGCTCGCCCAGAGTGCACGGACAGTCATTAATCACCAGTGCAATTACGGAGCCAATACTTTAAACGCAGGTAGACGCAATAACTTGCAACCACACACACTCTTAGAAAATAATGAGCACTTATACAGCTATTTATTCAAAGCTTGGAAGCAACAAGTGATAACATAGAAATAAATCACAGAAGAAACAGAGAGTTCAAAAGAAAATACATCACTGTGGGCGTAACTGGATCCCTCATCTCGCCAGGAACGGCTGGAAGACCCCAATGACAGCCAGGCCGAGAGCACAACAGCCCACAGGTATGCCGGACGAAAGCGTCCTCCCTCCGGCTGAGGTCTCACCTGACTGATAAGGCGTTCCGCATATATGCACTCCTCAAAAAGGGGTGGCAATTTCTCAAACCTTCTGGCAACGCACTTGCGCATTGATGAGCAGCCGTTGGTTGCCAGCTGGTTCACCCGACAGTAACCTCAAGGAGCAAAGTGCTTCCCTCCTCTAAAAACAAGCACCACGGAAAACAGTCCCGTAACTCATAACAAGACATAACAAAGCTAGCTTTCCCAGCAGAAATGTCCTTGACTGCATACCAGGTTTGGAAATCATGATTTCTTCAGCATTGTGAATCTAGCTCTCAGCAAAATGAGTACAGCTTTTCACTGCGGCATGAAGTAAATATCCATCATGGCTCTGAGTGCTCCCAGAATACACTGTGCACCAGCGCCATGTTTTAGCTCAAGCACAACACCCAGTAAAAGACAAAGTTGTGCCTATGATGGATTGTCTGGGCAAGACCCCTTTGATCATTGCTGAAACAACAACCGAACTGCAGGGTGGGGTGCCGATGGAGAGGAACAAATCATAAGGGAGACAACAGGGGAAATGCGACTCTGCTGGAGGACACATATATGGGGATTATGTGCACCAAGAGTGCTACCCAGTTTTGTACCAGCCCCCTGTCAACCCCCACGGCCCAACTGGGGCTAATTACACCATGCACCCCCGACCAAGCTGGCAAGGGGGTATCTGTGGTTGGTGTGTGCAGATGCAGTGTTAGCCTGTCCGAGCTGGTGATAAATAAAGAACTTGCTGCTAACCCTCCTTGGGGCAAATGGAAGGGGAGGGATTATGAAGGAGCCATCTTCCAGCTAGAAGGATAATAAGGGTGGTTCAGGTCCATGGGAGATAGTGATGCCTATTGGTCCTGCTGTCTGTTCGAATAAGACTTGCACTAACCTGCTTCGGTTGGGGCATATTAGTGATAACAGAGAGATTACTGGGACCAAGGCAGCTCTTCCTGTTGATGGGCCATTGGACTTGGGGCGTTTGGTGTCCCGCACACATGCTCCATACATACAGGGCCCTATTCCACCCCTGACCCTATCAAACCCTGTCTGGTGGGTGGATGGCGAGCCCAGGGCCAATGTCACAGTTGAGAGGATGCCCCGTAGGGCTGGTTGTGCAGCATCCAAATCCAGCCCCCAAACCAGGAAGACGGCAACAACCCTCATGGGGGTGGGGGGTCCTATTTTTACACAAGGTTCCCAAATTGGCCCCAAGGCAATTTGAAACCAGTGAAGCCCTTGTTAACAAATGTACCCATTGGTTCCAGACTGTACACAGCTGCCTATCAGTAATCAGGGAGGACATCCTAAATTGCACCAGGCTGTGCTGCCAGGGGGAAACTACCTTCGACTCCATAAGGATTGAATTCAGGGAGCTGAGGTTGGCTCATGGGGTATCGGGCATCGACACAAGATGCCATTCCACGCCAAACAGCGCAATAGAAATTAGTGTCCACCCCCTGCACATAATTGTCATCCATTCCGAAACCAGCCACAATGTCATGTGCTCTCTGGCACAATAGTCCCCTATGAAATTAGGCAACACTACCCTGTGCTCTCTGGTGCAAATGTAGTCCCATTGAGGAAAAGGTCCATGGGCAAGTCCTATAGGTCTACGTATTCACTACATAGGTACAACGATGAGCAAGCTGTCCTAAAAAAACTTCTTGAAGAGACCCTAATTGGGAACTGAGCCTGTTGGACTGCAGTTGGGCCCTAGGGTTACTGTAATTAGTCTAAATGAAATGCAAATGGAATGTACTATTTAATGTATGACCTTATTTTTCTCCCTTTGTTGTATTGACGTCTACATGTGTTATGTTGTACTTTTATGGCCCCAGGCTGAAATAAAGTTACTGATGATGATAATTTCTTTACGGGCTCAAGTGAGAATCTTCCAAATCGAAAATGGAGAGCTTTCATTTGACATGACATATGTTTAGCTTTAATGATGAGATGTTCAGTCAAGCTTTGTTTCAGTTGAGTACCATAGATGTTAAACCCCATGTATTTCATATAATGAACCTCTTCTATTTGTTGCAAGTGCAGGGTCCAATTTATGCTTGATCCTTTTTTGTAAACTTCCAGCATTAATATCTTGGACTTTGCAGGATTTACAATCAGTCCGTTCTTAAGAGCATATAAGCCAAAGGCATTCAGGAGTCTAGAAGCTCGTGCTTTAATGCAGTCCAAAAGCAAACTATCATCAGCGTATGTTCGCCAAAACAATTTGTACTCATACACAACAGGAGAGATAAACGTAGAGTTAGCAAGTTCATCTCCTAGATCGGATAGATCGATGTTAAATAATAGTGGCGACAGCACGCATCCCTGGCACACCCCGTTTGGTGGGTCAAATTTCCTTGTCGACTTAGCCTAAATCTCAAAATTGTGTTAAAGTGCAATTGGATCAATATGGGCAACAAATTGGACGGAATACCCCATTTTGCTAGCTTAGTCCACAGCAATGTCCTGTTGATCTTATAGAAAGCCACTGGGCCTCATTACGAGCATGGCGGTACGGGATCTACAGTACCGGTAAGCATGCCAGTACCGTAGTTCCCGGACCGCCATACTACGGGCAGTGCTCGCGGGTGCCTGTCAGCCCGCCAGATTTTTCCTGGCAGGGTGACCGGCACCCGCAAGCACAGCACGTCGGATTCACCAGCACAACTCTGCATGTGCTGGTGCATCCGACGTCCCCATTCCCATTCGGCCCAATGGTGCCGAATGGGTAGGGGGAGTCCCATGTTTCCCGCACCCACAAATGGGCAATTACCGGGTCCGCTGAGCTCGGCATGACCCGGTTCTTGCCCATTCGCAGGTGCCGGAAAAAATGCAATTATGGCAGCAGCCGTGCCGGTTTTAACGGCACGGCTACCGCCAGAGTTGTAAAGAGGCCCAGTGACAGGTCGAAAGACGCTGAATAGATTACAGGAGTTCGCTTTTACCAAACAGAATGCTGCACGTTTTTGATTATAATTCCTGTAGACAATGTTCCTACTCCCTTTCTGAAGGCAATTAAGTTTGGTTTAAGCAAACCAACAGAGGAGGCCCAAGATCATAGTTCGGTCCAGACTAAGGATGCAAAGGTTTTAGAGTCCGTGTCCCAAAGGTCGATCGATCTGTAGTTAAGCAGACTATTCTTGTCACTTTTTTTGAAGATAGGTACAATTATTGCGGTACGCCAAGAGGCAGGCAATTCCTGCCTGTCAAGTATCGATCTGAACATTTTAAATAACAGTGAAACCCAACAACTGGGTGTAACAAAGTGACTTACTTAGGCTCGCAGGTAAGTTCCAGTTACTTTATTTCAGAATACTGAGGTAACATTAAGTTAGCTTAGTTTGAACAGATACTAGAAACATACACTGGCTCCCATCACCCAGACAGGGGCTCTCCAACTGCCTAGGCTTAGAACCCTCACAAAAGCATTCCATCACTCACACCATAACATTCCGTCTTACATCACATACTTCTACATTCACCCCAAGCACAATACAACACATCTCCCTTTCTTCCAGATATCACCACATACCAACAAAGCACATGATAACATATCTCCTTTCTTCACACACCACATACACTCATCACATACTCACATGCTCATGGGGTATCACATACTACCAACAGACACACAATCACACAGTGCGCCTTATTTATCGAGAGGCGCGACTCTGTATTAGTACCACGGGAGGCGTCCCACCCTTTTCAACTCTGAATCCGTAATACAGAGGTGTCCACTCTTTCTACTCTTGCTGATATTACATCAGAGCAACTCTTATATGGCTGGATTGAACCACGCCACTGACACACACTTATCGCGGAATGCAAACCCACCCCTATCTACCCAGGTTGGTACAACAAAGCACAACCACTCAATTTGTATGGAATCACCCTATGTACTCTGGCTGACACATACAATTGTCACGCAGGATGATCCCCCTTTCTACTGTGGATGGGACGCACCACACCACTACCACGCACTTTTGGCAGAGTGTAGTTACACACCCCTAGCTACCCTGGTTGTGAAACAACACAATTCACAACCACTCACACAGTAGAAGGCTTAACGAATCCCCCTATCTACCCTGGTTGTGAAACAACTCACAACCACTCTAGCAGTGCGGAAGGCTTAACCCCCTATCTACCCTGATTGGAACTTTACGCAACCACTCTCACTGTGCGTAAGGCTTAACCCCCTATCTACCCTGGTTGGAACACAACACAAATCACAACCACTCTCAATGTACGGAAGGCTCAAACCCCCTATCTACCCTGGTTGGAACATAATTCACAACCACTCTCACTCAGCAGAAGGCGCACATCCCCCCAATCTATACAACCTCACTCCACCACTTACCATGTCACTACTAGACACAGGAATGTTCGACATCTAACAATTTTCCATCCATGCTAAATGTACATCTCTACGTTTCATAGCACTTACATTTTACTTATTACTGCTAAATGTCCATAATTGTATAACAACTTCTATAGCTGCAATTCCTCAAAAAATCATTACATCTAGTACCATACACAACCATCACACATCAACTTTCATACCTTTGACATAGACAACTTATCAAGACCTAAAAGTCCATAGCTAAAATAGCTCTAACCTGAAATTCCTCAAGTTGGTTATTCTAAACTTATCAACACACATTTAAAACCATTGCTTCAGCAACATACTAGCTGCACCTTTCCCCATCTAAACAATGGTCACACACCACACACACAATACACAACTGCGTCCATTAACCCTCCTCAACAGCATGCAACATTACTTGCTTCTCTTAAACTTTTCTATAAACAGCAAGCAATATTGCAATAGGTGCTTGCATCTCCTTAACCTTTTAGTACGCTGCTGTCGCTCATCAAAACACCAGAAAAGGATATACTTGGACAACTCTCCTCCTCTTGTCCTTCTTCCTCCTCCATGCCTTGCCTGCACGGAACCTTGCAGTCGGGTCGTCACCCTCCTGCCTGTGCATTGCTGCCGGCAATGCAAATTCATTACACAGTACGGTATTCTGCTTGCTGCCTCCTGCTCCTGATGTGCCGCACCAGAAGATGCTCCTCCAAACTTTCCAGCGGTTTCTGCCATCTTCGGAACTGCGCATGTCCGAGCGTATCTCTTCGTGGACCGCCGACACTGCTCACTTCATTGAATATCAGAATGATATCCTTGCGGCAAAACAGTACTCTCTGCTCCGCATTACGTTCAGCACCTCGCCTCTACACCTTTCCACATTTGACATGCTATCTTGGGAACAGTTTATATTCCGGCAAGGACAAGCCGGCGTTCCTTCCTGGTTTGTCACTACGCTGAAGGCACGTACCAGAGGCCTGTCCTCTAACCCACGGAAGCAGCGCCCGCTGTTCTTACTCCGTCACTAACAAACTCGAGCAGAGATCACTGCAGTGGCCATTCGATGTCCACCGTACTCCACACCAGGATGGTAACGTCATCATTCCCCACCCCATCACGGTATGCGCCAGAGCACTTCAGGAGCAACCGCCGTGCCGGCTCCCCTTGACAACTGTCCCTCACTACTGCAATGTCACACAAAATTGGCGTGTCGATTCACCTCCTTATCTCCCTGGCATGCCAGTATCACTCTCTCCTTGCAGCGCTTTTATGCATTTTGGTCCACCGGGCCGTGCCATAGTTCCTCGCTACATTCAAATGGGCCAACGGTATCACATTTTGCCCTTCTTCATGTTTCTCTCCCATTTCCTGTTGGACACTGGGATAGGCTCCCCTCACTTTATCTTCTCTATGTTTAAAGGCTTCACCTTCATTGGCCCTGAGTAATGCCCCTGTACGCTGTGACGTGTTTCCCTGTGCCAGCTTCACCTTTCTTAGCCCTGGGTGATTGAACTTACTTGTGTGGGGGCAGTGGTTCCTCTCCTTCTTCTCAGCACTCCCCGCAGCAGTCTGATCAGTTTTAACTTCTCTTTTCACACGTAGGTTCTTTTCGTTTTTCTGAAGAAAAACCAACTCGTTGCCAGTGTAACAAAGTGACTTCCTTAGGCTTGCAAGTAGGTTCCAGATACTTTATTTCAGAATACTCAGGTTACATTAAGTTAGCTTAGTATGAACAGATACTAGGAACATACACTGGCTCCCATCACCCAGGCAGGGGCTCTCCAACTGCCTAGGCTTAGAACTCTCACCACAAGCATTCCCTCACTCACACATAACATTCCTTCTTACATCACATACTTCTATATAAAGGGAGGGCATTCCAGTTTTTTGCGGCCAGTACTGGGAAGCTGACTCCACCTGCTCTTTGTTGCTTAAATCGTGGGATAATGACGCAGTGCGGCATGGCTGTTCTGGCAGTACGGGTTGAGGTGTAACACATAATGCTGTTGGGCAGATTTTTAGGAGCCTGATTGGATAAGCACTTGTGAGTGAGGGACAGTGCTTTAAGTGCAATTCTTTGCTTGATGTTTAACCAATTTAAAGAATGTCTAGTGTCCGAGATAAGTTGTTTCCTTGAGTTATTCAAGGCTGCTCTAATGGCGTTGTTTTGGGTAACCTGCATTTTATTAAGGTTCCGTAGTGAGGTGCCTAGATAAAGTGTGTTACAATAGTCAAGTTTAGAGAGGACTAAGGCTCTTGCTATTGTGATGCAGTTAGACGTGTCAGGAAGGGTCTGCAAGCAGTGATAAGCTTGTAGGCGGAGGATGAGGCCATGGCATTGGTTTGTCTTGTGAAGGATAATGCAGAATCAATAGAGATGCCTAAAGTTTTAACTACCTTGGAGACTTTGATTATGTTGCCATCTATATTGATGGAGGTAAATAGGGCATCAAGTTTGTTCAAGTTAGCAGGTGATCCTAGAAGGAGCAGCTCTGTTTTATCATCGTTAAGACAGAGACCATGCTTCACCATCCATGCTTGTATAATGAGGTAAATGTCATTAAGAGTTTTACTGTCTATAGTGTAATCACCAGTGATAGGGATGAGTATCTGGGTGTCATCCGCATAATTAGTGTAGGTGACACCCAAATAGTCAGGGTCATCAATAAGTGGCTTGGTGAATACATTATAGAGAGTGAGGGACACACAGGACCCTTGGGGGACCATGCAGGTGACTGGAGTAGGTCCTGCAGAGCCTGTGGGCGCAAGGGCCCTCTTGGATCAATTGTTGAGGAAGGCCTGGATCCAGGCGTTCGCTTGGTCCGAAAAGTGTGCAGCAGATGTCAAATGATTGCAGAGGATTTTACTGTTGACCAAGTCGAATGCCAGTGATAGGTTGAGTAGAAGAAGCAGAGCCAATTTACCTTAGTCTTAAAGTGTTTGGATTTGATTCTTGAGATCAATCAGTGTGGTTTCAGTACCATGTCTGGGTCTGAATCCTGATTGTCTGAGTCCTAACAGATTATTAGATTCAAGGTATTGTTGTATCGGCAGATAGGCAGCTTGGTCAAAGAATTTCAGCAGAAAAGGTACCATTGTAATAGGTCTATAGTTTGATGGATTATTTGGGCCTAGGGTTGGCTTTTTGTAGATACAGGAGTACCCAGGCATCTTTTAAGTTATTAGGTACTGTGCTAGATTTAAATGAAGCATTAATAAAGGATGTGATGAATGGGGCCAGTTCCTTCACCGCCTCCTTGATAATAGGAGCGGGGCAAGTGTCTCCCTGACAGTTTGACGGTTTAAGTTTCATAATGATAGTCTCAACCTCTTTGATAGAGAGGGGAGTAAAGTTAAATTGAGCATGTGTTTTACTGGAAGGAGTAGGCGGGTTCAGGTTCGGATTGGGCTCAGCATTGGTGGTATGAATTTTTTTGGTTTATATTTTGTTTTGGAGCATAGTCATTTTATCTTGAAGTGCATTCTGGATGTTGGTGCACCACAGAATATCTTTGGTACAGGTATCTGGTGGTGGGGCAGGCGATTCTAACTCTTTCAAGATATTAGAAAGTTCCTTCGTGCTAGATTTGGCTTTAGTTATGCTGTCATTGTAGTTGTCTTTTTTAGCTTGGACGATGGCTTCTTTATAGTTACGTAAGAAGGTGTCCTTATTGTCTGAAGACGGTGTGCCTTTCCATAGGGCCTCTGAAATTCTTTTCAATTTCCTTAAGGATTTAAGATGAGGGATGTACCATGTATTAAGGTGTGCACGTGGTTTAGATTGACGTAGTTTGAGTGGTGCTAGTGTGTTAATGGCCTTAAGAATCATGTGATTGTACAGGTCGACTAAGGCCGTGGGATCTGAAAGAGTTGTAGAAGGGTTAATGATTGGTTGAAGTAGGGGTATTATTTTCTCAATAGTTATATTTCGTTTATTTCTAGTCATCATGGCTAGTGCTTGATTTTGTTGCCTAGGTAGGGAGAATTCTTTTATGAGGAACAAGATTAAATGATGGTCGGACCAGGCACAGGGAGTGTTAGATTGGATATCTATGTTACAATTAAGGTATGCTAACCAATCTAAGGTTCTACCTTTATTGTGTGTAGGTTGGGTTATGCGATGTGTAAATCCTAATTCATTGATGGTGTCTTTAAGTGCACAAGCTTTGAGGTCTTTAGGGTCTTGGAGGCCTAGGTTATAATCACCAAGGAAAATAACTTGCAATTTAGTTTTAGTGTTGGTTGATAGTAAGTGAGAGATATCCTCTTCAGAGGTGGAAGTTGGTCCTGGAGCTTCCGCCTGCCAGCTGAGGCCAATCAGCTGTTTTCTTCTCGTCACAGACTGTGGTTGCTGGGCAACCAAGTAAACACAGGCAGCCTACTGAATTACACAGCGCGGAGACCGGCAGCCATTATAGAATGCTAGGAAAGAACTTTACCATTCAATGAGGAAATGTAGGAGGCCACGGAGCTCAGACTCCATGTGGCAAGCAGGGCAGCACGGACATCGGGAGGGATATTTCCAAATGATTTCTGCTCAGGGCACACAGAAGCTGCAAAAACCATGTGGCGGCAGAAGAGCGATGCTACGATCTGTAGTTGGCACCTAAGCAGACCTGCTCCAGCGGCTGTCGGTGCGATGGGGCTCCAGCCCTAACAGATGAGGAATGAGGTGTGAGGGGGCTCGGGAAAGGGCATTAGATTAGGCCTTGGATGTTGCCCGGCTTCCGCCTGCCGGCTGGGGCCAAACAGCTGTTTTCTTCTCATCACGGACTGCGGTTGATATGCAACCAAGTAAACATAGGTGGCCTACTGAATTACACAGCGCAGAGAGCAGCGGCCATTATAGAATGCTAGGAATTAACTTTACCGTTCAATGAGGAAATGTAGGAGGCCACGGAGCTCAGACTCCATGTGGCAAGCAGGGCAGCACAGACATCGGGAGCGATATTTCCAAATTATCTCTGCTCAGGGGACACAGAAGCTGGAAAAACCTTGTGACGGCAGAAGAGCAATGCTAACATCTGTAGTTGGCACCTAAGCAGACCTGCTCCAGCGGCTGCCGGTGCGCTGGGGCCCCAGTCCTATCAGATGAGGAATGAGGTGTGAGGGGGCTCGGGACAGGGCCTTAGATTAGGCCGTGGATGTTGACCGGCTTCCGCCTGCCAGCTGTGGCCAATCAGCTGTTTTCTTCTCGTCATGATATGGGTAACAAAATGGTCAGCACCTGATGAAGATGACTATGTGCAGACACAAAAAGACAAGAGCAAGAGCACACACCAGAAATCATGTGATAAGATATGAACAGCCTGGTATGAAGGGAGGAGGAATCAAATGAGAACTCAACAGAAGACTCAGTTGTCAAGGGAAAACTGATGAAGAGGTTCGAAGTGCAAAAAAGAGGGAACAGTGCTTACTCAAGATGGATGGGAAGAAAGTGTGGTTATATGCAAAGCACATGCAACACATGGAGCGTACAAATAAACTGTAGAAAATGGGGAACGACGGTGCAAACCTTTATGGCTAAAGATTGCAAAACTTCTAAAATGGGTCAAAGATAGAGGAGCTCCATTGCAGATAGTGCCTTTGGCTAGTGCAGAACTATGCTTCAGAAACAATGGCACGAGAAGAGTTGGAGAAAATCAGCAATGTGAACAAATCTTTGATGTGCCAGGAATGAAGGATGGGACAGCAGTGATAATGGATCGCTACTGGGCCTGTGGATCCAGAGGTTTAATGAAGCTGCCCAGAGATTGGGGGAGGACTGTGTTCTATAGTGATTGTTCATGTTCCAGCATTCGTGATCCCGAAGAGTGACTTGAACATTCATGAATTTCCCAAAGCAGATGCTCACCTGAGGAAGAAGAGATCTGTTGAGCTCCTGATTCGGAATGAAGAGGGAGAATTATTTCTCAGCCAAGTCAATAGAAGCCTTTGATTCCATCCCATATGAACACAGATTGTTTAGTAAGACTTCAGCAATATTTACGATAATCTTCACGCCCAGGATCCAAATGGATGCAAATACTAAATGTTTACAAATAACCAGATGGGAGCTTTTGCAGACGATCAACACCACAATAAAGGGATTCAATGCTATCAAAGAGGAGCTGAGAGCCATAAGACTGATGACTCTTCAGAACAGATATGTCCTGGACATAATCACAGCTATGGATGGAAGTGTTTGTGCCAAAATCGGAGAATCATGTTGCACGTTCATACCTTCTCATGATGACGAGAATGGCACCTTGACAGAGGCCGTAATGATGCTGACAAACCTACACGTCAAGATGGAAGATGACTGCAGACCAAATGGACAATGCATGCTTATTTATTTATTTATTTGCATTTGTTAAGCGCACTTGCAGCCCAAGAGGCATGGAGGCGCTGTTACAGAGGATACACAGATTTAAGATTACATACGGGTGCTAGAGGCTCTTAGTTACAGAGGATACACATATTTAAGATTACAAACGGGTGCCAGAGGCTCTTAGTTACAAATTGGCAGGCATATAGGCAGTGGAGGATACAGATTTAAGTCACACACACAGTTTTGATAGCCTTACGAAAGGCTAGGTGGGACTCAATGAGTCTTCGGTGAGGAGGCAGGGCGTTCCAATGCGTGGCTGCTAGGGTGGGGAAACTGGAGCCACCAGCGCGCACTTTCCGAGAGGTAGGCCTAACAATGGTGTTGGCGTAGATGGATCTGAGTGGTCTTGTGATAGAGTGCCTGGTAATTCTGTTAGTCAGGTAGGAGGGGGCAAGTTCGTGAATGCATTTGTGGGTGAGGGCAAGAGTTTTAAAGACAATTCTTTCTTTAACAGGGAGCTTATGACCTGGAGTGTTGATGAGCATGTGAAATCAGCAGGAGGCATGAAAGGAGTCCAAAGGATATGGGTCCCAAAGAAGCATTTCTTCAGACGAGGATGTCTTGATGTGAAGAATGAGAGAGTGGTTGATGAATCGCCCACAGGGGGCAATGTAGAGGAGGAGTCAAGTACCCCCACCAAAAGCTCCGCCCCCATGCGGCCTATGTGTTGGGAGCTGGAAATTGCAACACGTGCAGTACCAGTAAGGATGCCTGTAACGCAGAGAATCATGGAAACAAGGTATCCATTGAGAAAAACCCTACATACATGCACAAAGACATTGGGCCTCATTACGCGTTTGGAGGTAGCCATGCCGTTTTTAGCGGCATGGCTACCTCCAAACTCGGGTCCGAGTCCGGGTCTCGCAAAAGGGGACTTAACAGGCCATTCCGACCTTGGAGGGCCCGGTAATTCCCTTTCGCGGGACACAGACCCAGTACATCCCCATTCCCACAGACCCAGTACATCCCCATTCCCATTGAGCCCCAAAGGGCTCAATGGGAATGGGGAGGATGCTGACAACGGGTCCGTTAATGACGGGCCCGTTTTTAGCATCCTGGTCTGCTAGCGGGTCCCGCGCTACATGTCTGGTCTGGCCAGGCGTCCAGAGCGGGACCCGCTGCGAACCTTGTAATGTGGCGGCCCGGAATGAACGGTGCCGGTCCGTTACCGGCACCGTTCATTCGCGGCCGCCACATTCGTAATGAGGCCCATAGTGTTCTTTTGAACAAAGTCCCAGAAGAAGTATCAAAATAAGTGAAAGAGGATGGTTGGTGACGTCATGCGGAGCAGAAAATGACGCACCTGGAAAAGATGCACGGGGCAGAAGAATATACACATTCTATAAGCTCTGAAGAGAAGATGGTAAAGATGAGCAACATTTCGGGCTCGTGATGAAGATGCTCATGCTACAGAAACGCTGAAGAATACGTAAATCAGTTTACACTTGTACCGATGCAGTAACGTAAGTAGACAAAGTAATCTTTCGGCTGGCTACATAGTGAATAGTTTTGCGGTGATGCACCAATGTATAATCCATAGGAATGTATAGAACCTGGATATTCCACAGTGCACTTTACGCTAGGCAGAAACCCGTGATTTGAAAGAGTTTTCAGTGTGGCGTAGTTGGCAATTACTGATGGCGAGAGAGAAATTCAAGAAAGGCTTGGCTGGCCCGGCACCAAGAAGACGAGGCCTCTGTGAGCCTGGGTATCCATCCAGTAGTTACATAATCTTCTGTTTGAAATGGAATGGAAAAACACTGAAGGCAGCAAGAGTTCACCAATTAATAGAATTAAATGCTGCAAAAGGCTTGGAAATGCGGTCTCCCAGTCACATGGTCAGATCAAAGTAGACATTGGCTACACGGAAACCAAGAAGATACTCACTTTATTTTTCAGGCACAGAGAACCTCTACAAGGCCGTGTTCAAAACTTAATTGACTGGTAGACTGCAAAAGTGATGATAGATGTGGGGCTAATTGGAAGGGGGGGCATGATCACGGCGACCGTCCATGCACCTGGGATGGTAGTCTGCGTGCTGCTAGCATGTGGAATCTTCCAGAAGGGTACAAAGGTGCCAAACCAATGGTAGGGGGCCACATATCATAAAGCCCTATAGTTTGTATAACCAATAAAGTGTTGAGTATTAGTATGACACGAAAGATGATTTGCACTTGGGATGGGCTTAGTTGGCCACCTGACAGTAGAGACCCAATCACAACCCCCATCAGTATGGAATGTATACCTAGATGTTCCCTGTAATCCTATCACATCCCCAAGTAGGTTTTTGTAGTTTGCCACGTAGTGTGACATCACTTATGACGAGTTTTGACTATAAGAGTTGTGTTTTTTATTGAATGCTCTGAGAAAAATCGAGTGAACGTCCGTTGATGTCCGTTGTAACTCCCTGTTTTAGACAATTGAAAATAAAACAGACTAACTTTGCGAACTTCCTGAGTCGGTTTGATTATTGATGTTTCAGTAACTTCTGAATCCCCATCCATCTCAAAGTATTGCTACCTCGTCTTAAAGGGCCCTAGGTCACTGGGTTCAGTAGGTAATTGTTTTGTTTTGACACAGGACTGTGGACACTTTTATTGTTTTGACATCCTGACGACGACAATGGAGGTATTGGTTGGTTTAACAGTTGAGAATACACCCATTTAGAAATAGGTGTGAGAAACCAGAAGGTGTCTCACTTGCTAGTCCCCGGAGATCTGTAATCCAGGTGGCCAAGACACAGCCACCGCTATTGGATCCAGTTCCTGGGGGTGGACAAGTGGGGGAGGATCACCTGGATGAGCGGTCTTTGGGGAGTGGAGGTGAGACACCGACTGGTGAGATGAGGTACCCCCTTCCTTTGAACACCTTTTCCCCATTGTACCCCGTCGTATACCTAGAAGCTCTACCGCCCCTTTCTGACATGAGCACTTGCTTACATCGTGACAGACAACGGTCTAACACCAGAGCCGTTTACCTGACGTGTCCCAACACAATGGTCAGGCAGAGTCAGGCAATTGACCATAACTACACACACCTGACGGTTTCCCTTCCCCACAGAAATAAAAGGTGGAGCACGAGTACACACTTTGAGCAAGGACAAACGCAGGAGGAAGCAGTTATTCCAGGACGGCAGTTCAAACGGAGAGGAAAGGCGGAGAGACCAGAACGGAAAACAAGGAGGGAAGTGCCCTTGCCCTTTTTCCGTGAAAGGAATCATAAAACCGGGAACTACAGCTGACGTATGGTGTAACAGATGTCAACGGTGCACAGGACCCTCCCACACTGATAGCCAAGGCAGGGAGACATACTCGCTACTGTGGTACCGTCCTTGACTCCAGAGACAAGAAACGACAAGGAAATCAGCACAACCAGTGATTCGGGTGGGACAACTGATAGAAAACCGGACTTTGTTGAGCGAAGGTTACAAATGGCAACTTGTTATGAACAAAGAACTAGTGTACTACTGACATTTTAAAATCAAGGGAAAGACCAGCTGCGGAGTGGTCCAGCGCCACATTGGCGTCCATTCGAAAGACTCTGGAGGGTCCCATTTTTTTGTGAATAATATAGTAACAGGAGGCAGTAGAAAAGGATCGACATACAGAGTTATGGTGGTCATATGAGTGTCGAGCCAAAATCCCTTGTACAATCGAAAGTCCTTAACCCATTACCAAAGTTGTAACCATGGGAAACAGGTCTATGCGCCTGGCTGAGGGAAACGCTGTATGAACGATAAAAGTGGAAAGCCTGACTGGGGGCTAGAAAGCTAAGAGAATGAGCGAATAAGTGAACTGAGTGAAAATGGCAAATGTGAATCCGGCTGAGGGAAGCCAAGGTTACAAGAAGGATCAGAGCCCGGTTGAGGGGGATCCATGTGTTAATGGAAATCACCGATGAGAACATTACTGGAAAGCAACTTTTTGTTTGTTGTTGATGGTACATCAGCTCCTCTGAGGCAAGAGACTTTGTGTAAAAGAGACTTGGCCACAGAAGGCCCTGATAATTTGGAAACAAACTGTAAGCTTGTGCTGGTGTAGCCCAGGAGTGTCCCATGCTAAGAACGTGGGGCAGAGGGGCCCCAGTTAAACCTCCCTGACTTATCATTTTGTGAACACTTCTTTATTTTCTGATGAACATTATCCCACTCTTTTTTGTAACTTAGCAGTAAGGATTGGCAATAGTTCTTTTTTAGTATAGGCCCTTTTTATACACCACTAGGCCTGCCTTATTTGATGGTCGTAGCTTGCACCCATCTTAGATTTAGGTTTAGATTAATAAACACCCTTGAACTGTGATCACTTTTGTCTGTCTTTACTGTTGCCACCATGAGTTCCTTACATAGGGCAAGTGAGACATTTTTCCAACCCCTTTATTATTTAAAATAAAGAAATTTGGAAGCATCAATCCTGAGTCAACACCCTTTCTGTCTCTGGATTCTCACAGGGGCTAGACCCCTTCTTCTCTTTCGTCTTGTTATGTCCTTCTTCTCTAACCCAAGCATCCATAACTCCCGGTTCGTACAACTGAATGTTGACCCCTACTCTCTAATCACTATTCTATACTAAGCATCGGGTCCCTATCTAAACTCCCTCTGGGACTTCCTAATTGTCCCTACTCTATCCAAGGATACGTGTTCTAATCACTATCCCATACTACTCATGGATCCCAATCTAAACTCCCCCAGGGACTTCCTAATTGTACCTACTCTATCCAAGGGTTAGTGTTCTAACAAGAGAATTGGAATATTGCCGTGCAATTACTTGGTTGGAGTAAGGTTGGGTCACTCATGCCATGCTCACATCTTCCCCCCCACTCTTACTATGTCACCCTACACCTTACTTCTCCCACCAATCGTTTGTCCCTCTGATGTTTCACTCCTCCAGCCTTTGATATTACTAGTCCCCTCCTCCACACTTGTACCCCCCTCCTCCACACCAGAGGTCGAAGTGGGCGGGAGCGGTCGGGAGCAGTGCTCCTATACTTTTTATTTTTCATTTTCACTGTTCCTATACTTTTATTTTAAAAAGAAACTGTTGCGGAACGGTTTAGTTTTAAAATAAAAGTGTAGGAAGAAGTTGAAGCTTGCACTTCAGTGCGCTGCACTGAACATTCCCTTAAATAACAGGTGTGTTTGTTTGGGGATTTGGACTGTGTGTGGGGGGGGGCAGCAATGGGGTTTGTGGAGAGTGGGGCAGACCGGCAAGGAACATAGCTCCACTACTTCTTTTCGTACACTTCGACCACTGACTATTGCTCTCCTCTTCCTATTCCCCTCCTCCCTCTACCACCCTCCTCCACCTACTGCTACTCTCCTCCCATTACTACTCCCCTCCTCCCATGACTACTCTCCTCCAACAAACTACTCAAGCAACCTCCTTTCAACCTGTATCATCCAATTCACATTCACTCCTTACACCAACCACTCTGCTCACCCGTGACACAAATATGCACACTCTCACAGCAGAACCACTCCCACTCCTAAGCTAATGCTCACCTGCTCCATGCAAATCTTCACCACAAGCTGCAGCTACGTCCTGCTGTTTTCTTGGTCGTCCTCCATCTCCACTTCTGACCGCACCTGAAAAACCCACACTTCCTGCTTCCTGTCCCCTGATTAAATCCCCCACCCTTATGAGGATTGGCCACCTCTCCCTGGCTAACCTGGTCCTGACTTCCCCACTCAAGGTGTGGAGGTGCAAGGGTCATCAATATACAAGAGTAACAGGGGATACCAGGGATATCTCAATACTGTGACCTGGCCTGGATAGAGCACAAAAATACTTCACAAAGAAGGTCAGAGTACTATTCGTGTTTATATGGTGAGTACCAGAGCAGTCTATCTGTCTCCAAACACCCATTAGCTCATTGACATAAAGATAAAATATACAACAATGTGTCTTATTACACCCATTATGCTGGGTTGAAACAAATTGAATTCAATCCAGTCGACACACCAGCACTATTAAATATAGTTTATTAACATTTTCTGAAAAAAATTATCATAAAAAATACACATTATCAAGAATGTCAATATCATTCAAGTCGTAAACCAGTCCCCCCAATTCATCCGTGGGCTGGTACAATATAACATTCCCATCTAAAAACCACAAGACAACACACGTCAACCATACCGCATTCACTCACAAACCATTCATCAATTCATACACTTTTTACAAATAATTATCATTATACAAATGATCACACTAAAAAACAAAGTTGTAATATGAGTCCATTATTAATGTGGACTATACACATTCACTACTGAGTCAGACTTGAATGCTACAATCTGGTCCGACTCTAGCTAGTTATACTTGAAGCTGTTTATAATTAACAGTACATTCCCCAACCCGACATGTTTCTTTCTGTATAGGTCTAGGTAAACAGAAATTCTTCAGGGGCACTATGGTCCCATGTGGTCAGGTGGATTATAGATGGAAAAAAGTGGAACGTGTAGACTGCTCCGGGAAAACTCACCTAAATATAAACACAGAATAAACAACATCAATCTGGCATAATTGCTCGATTTATTAAATTGATCATTACCATCTCCGCACCAATTAATCAGCGGGGTGTAGAAGAGGGGTAGTAAATACCCTAAATTTGCCTCTACCACTGTAGAAATCAAGAAGACCGAAATTCGGACCCAAGACGGGCACACCATATTAATTGGTATGTCCCTGGTAACACCACCACCACCAGCACCACGTGGCAAGCTTGAACAACCAGCACCGATTAGATAGCGCCTCCTCATTGGGAGCACCCACAACCATTCTCAAGACGTGCTACATGCACAGAAAATGGGGACAAGTGCAACAATTTCATTATCTACCGACCATACAATTACGACAGGTCTCTTGTAGATGTCTCTATCCGTACCTCCGGTAGAAATCACACAGGTCCAGTACTAGAGCACCTAAAGACACTGATCAGGTCAAAAATCCGAGCACAAAGAGGAAGATGTAGAGCCAAATCTCTGGACAAGTTGGCACTCGTATTATTTAATTGAAGACCACCTAAAAACAACATGAGGTAAACAAAGATGAAACTAAATGACTCTTAATCTTTCACACAATGATCGAGTAAAGAGTATTGTACTATCACCTGTACAGGTGATATCTTAACCTAGGTGATCAGAGTCTGCAAGGGGTAAACCTAGACTCCTACAGAAACTATCCACCCTCAAATCATGCACGCTCACAGTAGCTTACCTCAATCCGAAGGGTATAAGACTCTCCGTTGTGTGTATCAATTAAATACATTCTAGCAGTGGTCACCCCATCAGTCGACCCCCATAGTCTGGTCAAAATGGATCAAAACCCGCAACTCTCGTGTGTAACTACAAAGTATGGGAGAAAAGAGAGAGACCAAACATTGACACTCATCAATGAGTCTCATCACAGCCACTGAGTATACAGGTCTCGTAAGTAACACGACTCTCACAGGGAGGGGCGGATCGTCCGTTCATAATAAAACGTGACATCTAACACCCGCGGTCAAACCCCTGCACCAACTACAGCGGAAGTCACCATACAACCAAGCAACCAAATCGAAGTGGCGTAGATAGAATAAATCAATCACCCAAGACTCCATGACACTGGCTACATCGACAGACCTATTTGCAGCAGCCCTGCTTACCTGAATTACTCTCGAGTGTACTACGAAGGAAGCCGTAATCTTCCTCTGAACCCTCACGTCCGGCCTACGGGCGAAGCGTATCCACAAAAAATACACGGATTCGTCCGATCACGTGATAATCACGTGATATGGATTTTGAGTGCATCAGTAAATACACACCCATCAACCATCACTCGACTATAACGGCTCGTCACAACAACACGGCACAACAGCCGCATCACCAAGCCCATAGGACTCAACCCAAGCGAGCCCATCATCCCAGCCAAATAAATGTGTGAGTGAGCATCTTGTACACTGTCAACATGTAACATTAAACGTGATTTCTTGACACTACTTCACACGTTACTCCAGACGCAATTCACCCAAGTACCCAAGACTTTGAGCCGCAAAAAAATGTTTTTTATATTTATGGGGGGAAGGCACCAACTAGTGTGTCTTGAACCTGCACACCATAACGTGTATGAACAACCATGGTCCACAATTGATTGAAAATCCATATACATTCCAGGCAAAAAAACACAACGTAATGGCTCTGTCATCAGACTCACCTGTCGTAATGAAGCAACTGGGACTAAAAATTCCAGTCTATTGCCTCATTTAAACCAACACAATGACTCTTACTCAAAAAAATGAGTTTAGTTTCCTCCCTTGATAAGGTCTGTTTATCCATTGCGACGTTGTTAGTTACCACAATTTTCTTCAATACTGTCCACCTTAACTCGTCACACCCATGGTTCCGCATTAAAAAATGCCCTACCAAAGGGGCTGTCAAATTCCTTCATCTAATACAGCTCCTATGTTCACTAATGCGGATTTTGATTTTTCTTTCCGTTTTGCCAATGTATATTTTGTCACAAGGACACCAGATGGCATAAATTACATGGCTCGAGTTGCAATTAGAGAACTCCCTTTGAGCCCAGGGTCTAGCGAGACCGATGTCAACCTGGGTGGTACGTTTCGTTAGGGGGCAGCACACACACGTGCCGCAGGGAGCATGTCCTCGTAACTTGGGTAGCCCCCACTGCTGGGTAATGGTGGTTTGTTTATCCAATTTGGTACTTATATCATTCCTACTTACCAACTCTTTAACATTGCGTCCCCTTTTAAAAGCACAGCGCGGACTTGCCACTGGTATTTTAGCTTGTGCTAAAAGGTGCCAATGTTTTTTAATAATCTTGACCACATGATTAGACAGATGGTTAAAGGTACTGACAAAGACCAATGGGTCAGTACAAGAAGAACAACTTTTAGGTCTATATTCAAGCAGGGCCTCTCGATGGTTATTTGAGGCTCTCTTGAATGATCTTCTGACAATCTTATCGGGATAACCTCGCTGGATCAAATTCTGACTCAAAATCGTGGATTCGGACTCGAAAGTATCCCTCATACTGCTGTTACGTTTAAGTCGTAAGAATTGTCCGAACGGTAAGTTATCCCGCAAGGCCTTCGGATGAAAGCTATCATATCGGAGGAGAGAATTCCTATCAGTGGATTTGTGGAATGGTTTTAAACCCAATACATTAGTTGACACATCAGAGTAGATGGTTAAATCCAAAAAATCTATCTGTTCCTTGTGGGAATTCATAGTGAACTTCAAAAAGGGGTTAATCTCGTTCAGCCATTGAAAAAACGCCAGTAAAGTGGTTTGGTCACCATGCCAAATCATCAGTACGTCGTCAATGTATCTCCGCCACAACTTAATGTGGTCTCTGAAAATGTTGTTTTCGCTGTAAACACTCATGTGTTCCACAAAATCCACATATACGTTTGCCAATGAAGGAGCCACAGCTGAACCCATGGCTGTTCCATGGATTTGTTGGTAAAAGTGGCCATCAAACTGAAAATAATTCTCAGTCAGAGCCAACTCTGTACACCACAATATAAACGAATTTGGTGTCATCCCCGATGTACGTTTGGATAGTAACAACTCCTCAATCACATCCAGTGTGGAGATCTGAGGAATTTTAGTATACAGTGAAATAATGTCCATAGTGACAAGGATATCCTCTTGTGGATTAAAATGTAAATTCTCAATCAATTTAATCACTGCCATAGAGTCTTGAACATAGGAAGTCATTTTGCTAACAAACCCTTTTAAGAAGGAGTCAGCAAATTTGGCTAAAGGTTCCAGCACTGTATTAGTGCCCGACACTATTGGTCTCCCGGGAGGATTGGTTAGTGTCTTATGAATCTTGGGCAAAATGTAAAACAAGGGAATACTGGGATCCTTCTTGACCAGATATTCGGCTTCTTTCCGGGTTATCCAGTGTCTATCCTTAGCTTTCTCAACTTTGTGGGCGATCAAATTCATCAGGCGTCCTGTAGGGTCTTGTTCAACCAGTTTGTAAAAGGACGTATCTGAGAGCTGCTTTAAACATTCAGTGACATAGTCTTCCCGATTCAATAATACAATCGCACCACCCTTGTCGGCACTGCGTATCACTATAGATGTATTTTTCTTAAGAGAATCAAAAGCCTTCCTTTGTGCCGCCGAACAATTTTGGAAGGAATATGGAGAATGCGTACGTTCCAATGTTTCTAAATCAGTCAACACCCTCCTCTCGAACACCACAGATTCAGGGCTGTGGCTAGTAGTAGGTGGGCTAAAAGTGGATCGATTATGTAAACCACTATTCCTTTCCTCGTCCTCAAAAGGATTCTCATGGAAATATTGTCTCAAGTGTATTTTCCTGAATAATTCCTCAATTTCAACCCTCGAGACAAATCGGTCATAGGCAATGGTGGGAACGAACCCAAACCCTTTTTCCAATACTGATATCTCAACTGGACTGGGGATATACGTCGACAAGTTGATTAATAAGCTTTGTTGCTCCTCGTCACTGGTGGTTCGTAATCCCAATTTTGTAAGTCCTGATCTAAAAAACCAACTGATGGTCCTCTACCTCTTGGAAAAGGACGGGTATTCTGAGACCTACGTCTGTTGGCATTTCCTCGCCCACGATTATTACCACGTCTCTGCTGTCTCCCACCTATGCCGCGGGCAAAGGCATCATCATCCGAACTATGTGAACTAAACGAGGTGTTGGTAAATCTCGCATTTTTTTGTGATTGTGACCTAGGGGCCCCATCATAATGTTGATCCGGCACATACCCTTCTTGGGTGTAACGGAAGGCTTTCTCATGTGAGAAGTCGGTAATATCGGTCTTAAGGCGTCTAATACGATCCCGTACAGTGGATTCTTTAAAATCATTCATTTCTCGAATGATCTCATCAAGTCTCTTAGTATATACTTCCAATGGAACCAGTTTCTTAATGGCCTCTTCTAATTTCTTAAGCTCTTCAAGTTGTTTAACCGACATCTCCTTTGCAGTGTCGATTATTAGAATTAACCAGTCACGTCCGCATTTGTTCGCTATGTAACTCCACCTAATGATGAATTCTTTATTGTTAAGGAATAAGCGTGGCTCATTCCTCACCACTAATCCTTGTGGTAGAACACCATTGCGCAGATACTCCAACATTATAGTGCCGTGGAGTTCTGTGCGGATGGATCTCTTACGAAGTTGGAATAGCTCGTCCCAATTACTAATATTGGTCAAAGGTGAATCTTGAAAATGTTATTATGCTCCGCCAACTTGCTCCTTGCGGGATTGCTTCTTACCAAAGATGGCAGCGCAGATTGTACAGGGTTCCAATTTCTTTTTCCGGGCCTCATTTGGTGGGCATTCCTGGAAAGTCTCTCTCTGAGGACGGGACATTGTGCTACCTTTTTGTTCCCTAGTGGTCCAGTGGGTTTCCATGTCCATACACTGTTTTGCCGGCTCCCGGCCGCAGCTCTCTGAGATCTTCTAAACTGCCGCCAGACCGCATTGTCTATGTCTTTCTCTCTAGGTCGCGTAGTGCTGGTGCCTCTAGCATTCATCAGTGGCTTTGTTTCGGGACTCACTGGTGGCTCTCTCTCGTACTTTGGCTGACTTCATCCTGTGGGTGGGCTGCCTTCTTTGTTGGAGCTTAATTTTGGATTTTGATGCAGGCATTCTAGAAAAGACAGAAAGACACTGGCGAGTATCTAATAGATGACGCAAGGCTGGAGATAAGGGCCTGCATACAAACATGTCGGTGCAAGGTTGCTGGGGGGCAAGAATTGGGGCCCTCTCTGCGGAACTCTCGCTAAGGGGTAGCTCTAGATTTCTCTCTTCTTCCCCAACCTCCTGAAGAAAAAAGTTCCCTTCTCCCTTTGACGAGGCCAGGTTACAGGCCTTGTCCTAGCAGTATTTACCTCTCATGCATCGTCTCCCTTGTTGGTGAGTTCTTCCTCCTGCAGACCGGATTCTGGTGTCAATGCTGGTCTCACTCCAGGTCAGAAATGTAGGACTTGCATGAGGGGAGCAGCTGCTAAATGTAAAGATTATGAAATGTACGGATCCCCTTTGTAAACTCTTGCATAAGGTTTGGTGTGTGTTTATACGCTTTGCTTTGCATTTCCTCTTTGAAAAGGGAACGTTGTGTGTTCTGGCTTTTTTTTGTTGGACTATACATGTCATTCATGTCAGGGCACTCCTGCAGGAGCTGCCTCACATGTTGGAATGTTCAGGCTGCAGGGTTGCAGTAATCGTTACACTTTCCTCTGCATACCTCTCAACTCACCCGCATTTGGAGGGTGTCACCCACCTTGGACATATTGTCACCCTCTCAATACAACACTGTCTTCCATAGACTTCAATAGCCTCTCCCACCCAGGAACACTTTCACTGACATTAAAAAATACATTAGTTCCCATTGACTTAAAATGTGGTCCTCCCAACGCACCTATTTCACCCGTCAATGGTGGCCTCACTCCCAGGCAGAAATGTAGGACTTGCATGAGGGGAGCAGCAGCTAAATGTAAGGAATATGAAATGTACGGAGCCACTTTGCAAACTCTTGCATAAGGTTTGGTGTGTTTATACTCTATGCTTTGCATTTCCTCTTTGAAAATGGGACGTGGTGTGTTCTGGCTATTTTTTGTTCGACTACACATGTCATTCATGTAATGGTTACACTGTCCTCTGCATACCTCTCAACTCACCCGCATTTGGAGGGTGTCACCCACCCTGGACATATTGTCACCCTTTCAATACATTAACACACAAAACAGAAAACGGAGTTGGAGCTTCTCTTGAGCTCATCAATTAGTCAGCCATAAATGCAAAACCCTAACACTCTCCCTAATCAGAAGAAACCCTCTTTCCCTTCATGGTGCTACTGCCCCTAGAAAGCGCTGTAGCACTGACTAAAAAGAGAGAGATAAAGAGCTTGCCCCATCCCTACAATCAATGGGGTGGTTATTAGGCAAGGTGTCAACAGATGGTTCTCTCTTTTCAAGCCCCAATATGAGCAAGAAAAGTTAAAAATAGCAGTTTTGGAATTAATGCCCCAAATCCGCACTCTTTGGTCAGTCAGGCAGTTTGTGTGGGACTGGACGTCACAAGGTGGACAATTTATTTGCCCTCCGCAAAGTGTGCCTGATTGTCCCAAGTGTAATGTAATAAAACACTTAAGAATATAAATAACACTCTCAATATGTTGTTCTACTCCCGCACATTGCTTCTCTTCTTTGGAGTACACACAATATTTCGTTTCTTTGCGAGATCACAATTTTTGCATAAAAATATCAACGTTGTTGATAGTCCCTTAGGGGACTAAGGGCGACACGTAATAGACTTGAGCAATTGGACATTTTTAATCAACAACGTTGATATTTGTATGCAAAAATTGTGATCTCTCAAAGAAACTAATTATTGTGTAAGGATAAAGTACCCATGATTATAGAGGTATTATTGTATAGATGTTCCTGTTGTGTTTACACCCTTTCAATACACCACTGTCTTCCATAGACTTCAAAGGCCTCTCCCACCCTGGAACAGTTACATGGCCTTTCCCACCCAGGAACACTTTCACTGACATAAAAAAAATGCATTAATTCCCATCGACTTCAATGTGGTCACCACACACACACACACACACAGCTATTTCACCCACATTGGAGAGTCAACAGGTTAAAAGGGGTGCCTCAGCAGCCCTTCCCCATGCTATTGAGCCTGGACCCAGGGCCCAGGTGTCCAGGTTCGTTGTTGCTGAGGGACACCCAGCTGACGTGCACCATCACAGGGATCAGCCAGTTAGACCGTGAGCATGCGGTCGGATCGGGCCTGGGGGTTCTGAATACTCACAAGGCATAGTAGGTTCATCTTTATCTTCCACTGTATTGTTTTCAATCCCATGTTCCCTCCCTTTTGCCCTGTGCGTGCTTTGAAACAGAATGGACTTACTGTATAAGCGCCTAATAAATACACAACAAATAAATAAATGCTGTGAGCCTCCATATTCAGGAAACACTTACGGGGCTCCCCTTCCGTATGCGATGTGCGCGATCCCCAAAGCCTCCCCTGCGGCACAGCTCAATAGGGAGTGCTTGCTAATGTCGGTGATAAAAGATTTCACCTTGATCTGCCGTCCCTCATGAGTCACACTGGTTGAGAAGACACCCTTGAGTGGTATGGGTTGTGTGCCTCCGAACATGAAAATCTTTGACTTTGCCATGGTTAGTGGTGGTGGCTCCAGGCAAGCTTCATAGTGTGGGAAAGCCATTACACACACTGATGCCCCTGTATCCACTAGGACCGGTGTCTCTGTCCCTTCTATTGTTACCATGCACGTAGGCTGTCTCCTTTTCTTGGTTTTCAGCGAGTCAATGATTGAGGTGAAAAATATCTCTTCTTCATCCTCTTCTTCTTCGGCTAGCTCCCACTCTTCCACTTCTTGTTCCACCACCGCCACCTGACGCTGTCATCTCGAGGCGTCAACTGACATCCAACTCGGTCCTCTAGGGATTGCCACCGGAGTCGGGGCCTTGCACATTCTGACAAAGTGCCCCATCACCCCACCCGCAGTACCTGGTGTCGCAATAATCCTGAGGCACAGCCCTGTATTAACTGATTCTGGACCATCCCCTCCTCATTTTCCCAGGCACATGTTGCCACTAGTTGTCTGAGGCGTCCATAGAACTTGCCCAGAGACTCTTTCTTTTTCTGTTTTGCAGCACACATGACAAACCTCTCATAGTTTTGGTTCACCAGTGGCATGAAATGCTCTCGTAGACAGTCCTTTGCGGCCTGGTAAGAGTTGTCCAGTCAGTGGGCCGACCTCTCCTCCTCCCTCCTGGCCTCAACCACTCAACTCCTCCTCCTTGGTGACCTCAACATTCACCTTGATTCTCACTGTCCCTCATCGCTGCTCTTTCGCAACCTCTGCGATACCCGCTGATATGATATGATATGATCGTTTATTTATATAGCGCCTATACACAATGTGTTTCAAAGCACTTCAAGGCAAGGGAGGGAACAAGGGAAAATACAACCACATTCTTACAGGCCATGAACAGTTAGGGTGTGAAATGAACTATCATACTCGGCCTGACGACATTTCAGATAGTGCAAGAGCTAAGACATAGATAAGGAAGGGTGGGGGAGAGTAGGAAGGAAATGGAAACAGACAGGCGACTACCGTACTAGGCCTGACGACATTTCTGGTAGAGCCGGAGAAAAACAAAAGGTGAGGGAGAGGGGTACAGAAAGGGAGGGGAGGAACAAAACAAGTGACTATCTGTTACACTTTGGGCTTCCCCGCGGGCCTCCTTGCAGAATACGACTTCTTTACAACTCCTCTGTGGACCAGATACAGGTTGCCATGGCGCCTGTACAAACTACGACGGACTCCGGGTCAGCTGACACGTCCTGTACGTGGAAGACGTACGGCAAGACACGCCCCCATACGGCTATAAAACCACTGTCTTTCAAGGGGCTTGTTGCTGCTAATTAGCATTACAAGCTACAAGCAGTTACGTCCGTTACTACTTCGTGTCTTCTCCACACGATTCCTCATCTGATTTCCTGGTTTTGACCCTTGCCTGACTACTGGATTGGCTTGCCTCCTCCTTTATTCCTGTCGTGCTCGTCTGGTTTTTTGACTCGGAACGTTATTGGATCCGGCTCCCTGCTGTCTCTTGCGGTACTTCATTCCAGGTTGCCGCTTCTGGACACGGAACCAAAGCCTTCTTCGCAGAGGACTTGCTGTCAACTATCCAGAACTTATCTACACCTACTCTGGATGCATGTGTGCTAAGGTACATACTTATTATTGGCAAATCCCGTCTCTGCTACTATTTTCTCTCCACGATTTTGTTTGGATATTTGTCTTCTGTTGGATTCTGGGACATTGAGTGACTATCTCGTGAACTTGTCATCAAGTGCATATAAACGCTCTGCTGAAACTGCATCAACCCGGCACTAGTGCGACCCTCGTGCCGTTTGGGGCTACTTCCCTATACTAACATTCCTGTTTGTTATTTTCTCTTTTCGTTGTCTTCTGTTTCCTGGATTCCTTTCCTCAAAATATCCTTATTCAGATTAGCTGTTACTAGTTCGATATATCAGTTGGGACTGATACTTTAAAAGGCTCTTGAGAATATAACACTCATTGTGTTATATTTTTTGTAGATCCACCCCGGGGAAGCTCCACTCCAATACTTACCTAGGTAGTTCCCCATTAAATTCAACTGTTCTGATTACTTGCTTTAACGTCAACACTGTCTAATATCTTTGTATTCCTTTGCAGCATTGGTATTGGCGGTGTGTGTTCTCCCCGCTCTTTTATTCAATTGACACCTCTGCCTGTCCCAACTGAAACAGCAGAGAGGTACATTGTAGAAAAGGGCCCCTCTTTGAGGAAGCCTGAGTCTTGTATTCAGGGGAGCTGGAATAGAAGGCTGAATATCGATTCTTGTACCACCATCATCTCCAAGGTCACTCCTCCACATCTTCGGCCTATTTCGGAGTGGTGAGTAACACTATCATACTAGGCCTGACGACATTTCAGATAGTGCTGGAGCGGTGGTGGGGAGGAAAAAAACAGTAATGGGGGGGTGGAGGAAACAGACGAGGTTGCTATCATATTAGGTCCAGGGACAATTCTGATAGAGTAAGTGCATAGAAGAAAGTAAGGGGAGGAGATAGGAAAAGGGAGAAGGGAAAGGAGGCGAGAAAAGAGATTAAGCAGTCAACAAGAGTGGAGAAGCAAGCGTGGAGAGCGAATACAATTGCAGAAGTCAGTAGTAACACATAATGTTGCAAGCCAGGATACAAGATGAAGATGGGAACAGCATGATTCAGGGTCACCATGAGATGCAAAGGAAGTCCAGCATGAGAGTTGAGAAAGAGTGACGCACCGTAAATGAATGAAGTCCATAAAAGTCAAATCCAGTATTGGCCACAAGACAGTGATGGTGAAGGAAGACACCAGGTGGGCGGGGCTTGCTAAGTGGTGAAAAAGAGCAGCAGGCAGGAAGGTACCAGGTGGGTGGGGCTTAGGCCAGGTGACCTGGATCCACTTGCACCTGCTCCCCATCTGCAAAGGAAAAGAAGCTGGAGGGCTCCTTAAGTAGGGAAACAGAGCGGCAAGCAGGAAGGCACCAAGTGGACGTGGCTTGCTAAGTGGTGAAAAAGAGCGGAAAGCAGGAAGGCACCAGGTAGGCGGGGCTTGCTAAGTGGTGAAAAAGAGCGGCAGGCAGAAAGGTACCAGGTGGGCGGGACTTAGGCAAGGTGACCTAGATCCACTTGCACCTGCTCCCCATCTGCCTCTCTATCCTCCCCTCTGGCCCGACGCACTCTGCAGGACACACACTTGATGTCTTGATCTCCCTTGGCCTCCGCCTCTCTATTCCTCTGACCACTCCTCGCTCCTGGAGTGACCACTGCCTCCTCTCCTCCCATCTTTCACTCTCTTCTCCCCAAGCCAACCACACCCTGTAGTGATACACGAAATTGCAACCTTGCCAATCAGGGCTTTAGATGACAGCATTAGCCGCTGAAAGCCAATAGTGTATTCAAAGTATGTGCTAAAAATGCTGACAGTAGTCTGTTGTAGCACTTCCATTATGCAGTAGTGAGCTACAAGGGATATGCAGGCCTAGTATGAAATAGGTCAAATTAAGCATTGTTGATAGACAGGCAGGGAGGGCCCCTAGCTATGTAGCTAATAGGTTTTTGGAGTGTTTGGAACATCATGGCACCTATATAGCGCTTAGATAGCCAGTCTTAAGCGCTATAAACACTAAGCTATGAGTGCATGCCTTTTAGAGCTTGCAGATGGGGTTAATACATCCCTGCTTCCCTTAGAATATTCAGCCTCACTAACGGTAGCCCTGGCTCCAAGCTAATCTTCCTTTTCTCTGGGAAGGTACTGATAAGACATTCCTCAGCCAGCGCAGATGGGAACAAGGGAGGGGGTAGGAGCGAGCAGGGAGCATCTCAGAGAGAGCTGGGTTTTTTCCATGAGCCAGTTGCACAGGGAAAGTTCTGGAACTGTGCGTCATGGTGACTGACAGCAAGAGATTATAAAATATCCATGCACACATGGATCAGGGGGAGATCGCCTGTGGACTTGATTCGTGTACAGTCAGGTGCCCGGAATTGGCTCTCACGGTGTCCTCCAGCCTTGTTTTTCTATGAGAAACCCAGGTCTCCCAGGGCTGAGATTAAGGGACGTAAGACTGTGTTTTCTCTATGTTTCTCTATATTTCTCTATGTTTCTCTATGTTTATCTAAGTTCCATGTTTCACTATATTTTGCATTGCTCTTTGTTTTATGCTTTGTAATATTCTCTAACTTGAATCCCAAATGTATATGAAATTCACTGCTTTGAATAAATATGCTAACACTTTGAGGGTGTCATTTGTCACTTGCATGAGATCACTGCTCAGCACAATAGAACCTGTATTTTGGGCTGAATTGGGTATTTTTGCTCTCAAAGGGCTGGCCCCGAGGAAGATTTTGCCCAATATCAAGACATTTGGTGGCAGCTTTGTGGGATTTGTGAAGAGCAGTGCCATGCTGACATGACAAATGGTGTGAGAGAACACAGTGTAGAGTGGGGAGCAGGCTGTCGCATTTCCTTGATGGTCTCACTGCAGCTCTGAGACTTCAAAAGGCAGCAATGTTGTGTCGGCTTGCCGTGGCCGATAGCTTGTGTGGTTAAGACTCCCTTCAGTAAATCAGTCGTGACTGACTTATTGCATGGGATTGGTGCCAGGGAGTACAAGGCAATAAACGAGCGGGAAATGGCTTTGTTTAAAGCACTCCGATGAATGGTTAAGAAAGATGTATGCTCAATTAGAAAAAGAATTTTATCATGTGGTTTCCCAAGTTTAAAGTTGTAATTTGGAATGCATAATGAGACGGAGTTCTCATCTCTATTCTGTCATGAGGGCAGGAAAAAAAATAATAATTGCAGGGATTTGACATGCAAATTGTGAATAGTGATTTAACCATTGACTCAGCCCCAGTGTGCTAGCGAGTGGGGGCTGTAATGTTCGGAGGCGAAGGTTCGTCTTTTTTGATATATGCTTTTGAAGGGATGGCATTCCTGAATAATGAGGAAGGGGAATGAGCCATGCTTAGGAGAATGAGTAACATCTGTGCTGAGAGCCTAAAGAGTTTTTTCTTTCTTTTGGCAACTGTAAAATTCCATGTGCTAATGGTGGCAAATTCTGTTTAAAGGAAACACACTAAAATGGTTATATTGCATTTTAGGCTGTGCCATGCTTATATTGGGTGAGAGACTCACTTAAAAGGAAAGTGAGTGAATGTTATTTGGATTTTCGATTTTTGTGTACTGATTTGAAATTGCAGAATCAGCTTGCAATGGTTGGGGGGAAAAACAATTTATATTTTTCTAAATTGCCCCTGGAGTATTTTTTGACTGTCCCCATGCTATGCCATGGATTTGTGCTGTTGCCTTATAAGTGATGTATGATTTGGAAATAGTGTCCTGTTGACTGTGATACATGGGGAAAAATGTTGTTGACACATTAAACAGCCCACAAGCAATAGAGTGTGGGTTGTTCTTGCAGAAAAAAAAAAAACGTGCAGGGAGCTGCACTAAATATGGCATTTTTATTTTTTAAATGCACTGAACTGAGTGGTTATAGTTTGGCAATGGTACAACAGAATGAAACATCTGTGTGTGATAAGATAGCACAAAGATTTAATGGGTTGTGAGTTCTCTTGAAAGATCGCACATTACAAGAAAAAAAAAGACGCTTTGACATTTTGCAAAATTACATGGAGTAGAAAAATGACAAGAAAAGTGCCGCTTTTGAAAACAAGAGTCTTGCTGTGTGTGCAGAGCTTGTGCCTTGAAGCTGTCTTGGGCGAGGTGCGTGAAGGCAAACAAAAGCAGAAACAGTACAAGAAAGAGTTAATCTGGATGAATTGTCTGAAACGAGTGAAGCCGCCACAGTATAAGAGTTATAGGCAAAAGAGATAAGCTGCGTGCTCATGGCGCTGCCAGGTGCACACGAAAGATAAACATGCCTGCATTCCTGAGGAAGGGGGAGCAAAAACAGAGAGCTGTTCAAAAAGTAAAGAATTTGCCCAGTAAACTGTGGTACGGAGCAAAGGCTTCATGCAGGATGGCAGACGGGCACATCACATCTGAACATTTACCTATGCATCTGTGAATGGGCCAAGAAAAGACAGCTGCCCATTCCAACAGACATTACTGTGCAAACCGCATTCCCATGTGATGTGATGTGAAGTGAAGTAAAGCGCTATTGCTGTGCAAGCTGCATTCCAATGCTCCATGTGATGTGAACTGAAGTAAAGCGCTGTGCACTGGAGAAGAAACCTCTAGGCGCTTTGAGAAGAGAAAATACACATCTGGCAAACTGCAAGCTACATTGCCAGGGGATGGAGTAACTGACAAAGACATTATGGCATTCCAGATGGAAGCAAAACTGACAAAAAGTGCTTAGCCGTTTTGCAAGAGACAACATGCAGAGCGGGGCTTTGAAGTACAACATGAACACTGCACATTAGCCATGATCCAGAAGCCACACGGCTTAGTGCAAGAATGAATGATTTGTTGAAGCAACAAAAGAAACTGGCTTAGACTATCGCACTCAAAGGGGTGGTTCAAAAACAGCAAACGCCCTTTGAAAAAATGACAAGTGAAAAAACCAGAGGCTTGAAAAGACACTGCTAAGAAAAGAAAGATAAATAAACAAAGCTGCTCGTACAACTGCAAGCGGTATTGGACTGAAAGACTTTACCTTTGAAAAATGGAGTGATGCCAGCAGGGCAACCTAAACCAAGATCATGGGACACTGGAAGCAAGTTGGCGCCTGGCATTTGTGATCGCTTTGGTGAAAAAGAAAAGCATTGTGCGACCTGGGTACTTACTATATGGCTTTGTAAAAGCACAGATCAGTCTGAGGTACCATTGACCAGCTATGATTGCATTGCACAAATGAGTTTGTGATTAGGCAGTTACACCCCGTATGGTTGAGTGTAAATAAGCCCCCAGAAACATGCAGAAAGGTGATAAATAATTGCAGTAGCAATGACAAAGTGTGTAGTTACCTGATGAGACTTTTTGAAGATGGGGGTGGTATTATGGGAAGGGGTGGATAACGCTGATATTGAACTTTTGATGAAATCCTAACATTTCTGTTTGTATTTTGCCTAGGCAAAGCACGACAAGACATTTCATAATATCAGAAGTTAATATGCAGTTTGTGGGTGACACTGATCAAAGAAGGGTCAGACGCATTCTCAGAGAAAGCGAGCCACTGCGACATGCTATTTCAACTTTAACGTGCCCTGCACCGCACTCAATGCTGTAACCTGCGAATAGTGTCCAACAGAGTAATAACTTTTGCTGAACTGGCACGATGCAGACTTGGCTAATTATCAAGTATTTGATGCTACACATTTAAATGACATGTTTTGCCCTTTCTTGTTTAAAGGACTATGGACAATGAATTGTGGACTGTAACATCAGGCACCACATACAGCTGTGTGACACAGCAATTGAATGCTAACACATTGAAAAATGGTTTTTAAATGCACTGTTGAGATGAATCTGAAAAAACCAAATGGTTTTACTCTTCCAACTGAATGGCTTTAACCAGAGATGTTTTGTTTTTTGAAAAAAAAAAAATATTCTACATTGCACGTAGGCAGGAGAATGATTTATGAACTGTTGGGGCAGCAGAATTATGCAAGCAGGAGCGTAATTTATTTTGAGATAAGATGAGTGCGCACATCAAAGTCACCTGTGCGTAGGTTAAGATTCTTAATTGAAGTAATGCTGCCAAGTGTATGAGCTATAATTTGAAATGGTAATCTTTGAAACACTGGATACTTTTACAGCCAGCTTAAGGCAGGTAAATGAAACCATGACTGACTTGATGTTTGATTTTATGACACAGAGTGTGACACGGTTTTTGTTAAACCAACCAGTTTCATGTTTTTGTGGGGACAGCTGTCTCCAGCACACTAATGCAAAGAGTCACCTTTTGATTGTAAACATTTGGAATAATTCTTTGGAAAAGCGCTACAAATGAGTATCCACATGGAATTGCTAGTGTACTGGCCTGGCACATTGTCAGGCATCTTTTGTCACTGAATGGATACCATTTGTTTAATTTGTCTAATGTGATGTTTTTTTTCTGACCAAAAACTGCAGCGAGTGCTCTCGCCAAGATTTTGTGGACTATAACTTGACTAAATGAATTTGTTTAATGTAATGAAACAGCCACTGCCGGATAGTAGTATGGTGTTTGTGGCTAAAGTTATTATTGTATATGGTAGATATCCCACTTGAAGAAGGGTATTCTCCAAGTCACAGAAGGTAGACACTGTGAACCTGTTAGATTTTCCAGTAGTAAGACAACATGTAAATTGTAGGCTGGTAATGCACACCTTCATTATTACAGTGATACACTTAGACATAGATTTATCATGAGGCAATGTTTCCTTAGTACTACCAAGCTGCCACAAATGGAGTCCATTTCTATGGCCCATCACTAGAGTGCGCGTAGCTAGGGAGCTAGATTCATTAATTGCAGGTGCTTTATATGCTTGTGACATAGAAACTGTGCACAATAAGCTAGCCACTATGGGTTCTGATGCCAGCTCTGCTATAGAACTTCTGGCCTAGTGGGGCCCATTGATATGCCCAGCACTGCTACAAGTATTGACAGCCAATTGAAGATGACAGAATTTTAGACATGAAGACATTTTCGTCTGCCATAGGGCAGGTCAACAAGACTGCTAAATACACACAATGCATTGTATGGCAAACATTGTTAAATCAGCAGGTGTTGGCTTTTTACTGGGTGGGGGCGACCATCCTCCACACACTGGCACGCAGAGCTACAGTTACCAGCATACATATGGATTGAATTGCTTGCTTTTGATTGCATGAATAACACATGCCATGCTTTGATGTAAATTAGTAGAATTGTTTTTATTTAGACAACCTGGTGCTCATGGGTTCACCTTGTTCACGAAATTAGATGGTTTCTGGTTGGGTTCCACCTACCTGGGGGAAGTGTCTAGTCACACAGCCCATAGTCACGCTTGAATGCCCTGGGATCAGGGGGAGGGTAGGCCCTTAGGGTGAAAGGCTGCCAGGTTTTAGAATTGGTAACCATACATAAATGCAATAGTGCATTGTAGATTAGACTACACTGGATTGCCTTGACATTTTAACTGCATGCTGCTTTTTAACTGACAATCAGTTATACAAAATTGATTTAGGTATTTTTGTGTAGGCCATGTTTTGGCTAGAGTAAATGTCCATGTTCACTTGGTGTAGGTATTTTTTTTGTGTAGGCCAGTTTTTGGCAAGGGTATATGTCACTGTTCACTTTGTGTACATTTTTGTTTAGGTAGTGTTTTACCTTGCATGCCACGCTAACTAACCGCTATAAGATAGTTTGCTTAAACATCTTGCAAAGCCCCAAGGTCTTTATCACTGCACTAAATACTATATTGATAGGTATTAGTCAGCATTTGTCGCACAAACGTTGAATAGGGGTGGAATGTAGTGATACACGAAATTGCAACCTTGCCAATCAGGGCTTTAGATGACAGCATTAGCCGCTGAAAGCCAATAGTGTATTCAAAGTATGTGCTAAAAATGCTGACAGTAGTCTGTTGTAGCACTTCCATTATGCAGTAGTGAGCTACAAGGGATATGCAGGCCTAGTATGAAATAGGTCAAATTAAGCATTGTTGATAGACAGGCAGGGAGGGCCCCTAGCTATGTAGCTAATAGGTTTTTGGAGTGTTTGGAACATCATGGCACCTATATAGCGCTTAGATAGCCAGTCTTAAGCGCTATAAACACTAAGCTATGAGTGCATGCCTTTTAGAGCTTGCAGATGGGGTTAATACATCCCTGCTTCCCTTAGAATATTCAGCCTCACTAACGGTAGCCCTGGCTCCAAGCTAATCTTCCTTTTCTCTGGGAAGGTACTGATAAGACATTCCTCAGCCAGCGCAGATGGGAACAAGGGAGGGGGTAGGAGCGAGCAGGGAGCATCTCAGAGAGAGCTGGGTTTTTTCCATGAGCCAGTTGCACAGGGAAAGTTCTGGAACTGTGCGTCATGGTGACTGACAGCAAGAGATTATAAAATATCCATGCACACATGGATCAGGGGGAGATCGCCTGTGGACTTGATTCGTGTACAGTCAGGTGCCCGGAATTGGCTCTCACGGTGTCCTCCAGCCTTGTTTTTCTATGAGAAACCCAGGTCTCCCAGGGCTGAGATTAAGGGACGTAAGACTGTGTTTTCTCTATGTTTCTCTATATTTCTCTATGTTTCTCTATGTTTATCTAAGTTCCATGTTTCACTATATTTTGCATTGCTCTTTGTTTTATGCTTTGTAATATTCTCTAACTTGAATCCCAAATGTATATGAAATTCACTGCTTAGAATAAATATGCTAACACTTTGAGGGTGTCATTTGTCACTTGCATGAGATCACTGCTCAGCACAATAGAACCTGTATTTTGGGCTGAATTGGGTATTTTTGCTCTCAAAGGGCTGGCCCCGAGGAAGATTTTGCCCAATATCAAGACACACCCCAACACTTCCACTTACCTTCTCGGACATCTGACCTATGAAGCGTGTGTCATCTGAGGCTTTCTCTGCCACCTTCTCTCCCCCTCCTCCTCCCCTGGCTGACTCACACCCGACACAACCCTGTCCCTTCTCTACTCTTCCATCTCTGATACTCTTGATGCTCTTGCCCCTGTCATGAGGATCTGCTTGAAGTCCAAAGCCAAGTGCAATTCCTGGTATGAATCCGACCTAGCTACACTTAAACATAAGTGTAGGACGGCTGAGGGGAAATGGAGGTCTTCTTGCTCATCCTCTGACAAACTGGCCTGTCGCCTGCTCCAAAGGCAATACCGACTCTCAGTCCGCACTAAGAAGAGAGCCCACATTCAAGCCCGTGTCTCTGCGGCATCCAACAACTCGGCCGAACTCTTTATAATCTGCAAGGAGCTTGCCAACCCTGCAGCAGTCTCCGCCCCTCCGCTTGCCTCCCAGGGTCTCTGCAATGCCCTTGCCTTGCACTTTATCTCTAAAACCCAGGACATCCTGTTCACCCTCGCCTCCCCTCCCCCTCCTATTCCCTCTCAGTCTGTGCTTGGAGACCCCCCTTTAAGCACCCCCCCACCATCCTTCTCTTCCTTTCCTATTTTCTCCCCTGACTAGGTCGCTAGACAAGTCTGATCTATGAAAGCCTTGTCAAAACAGGTTCATCCCTGTTCCTCCAAAACCATCACGGACCACATTGACACCCTCGCTCCTGCCCTTGCTGATTTTTGCAACCACTTGTTTGCCTCAGGATCCTTCCCCTCCCCTCTGAAGCACTCCCTTGTGCATCCTCTTCTTAAGAAACCCACAGCTGATCCTTCCTGTCCGGCAAACTATCGCCCAATTTCCATTACCCCCTTTCTGTGCAAACTCCTGGAAAAGCTGGCCATCTCTCAGCTTAACCTTCATTCAGATTCTGTTGGTTGTCTCCATGACCACCAGTCTGGCTTCAGAGCTGCCAGAAGCATGGAAATTGCTCTCCTCAATATACGTGAAGATCTGCTCTCCAACCTTGATTCTAACATTCCCTCTGTCCTCATCCTTCTTGATCTCTCTTCTTCCTTTGACACAGTCAACCACAGCATCCTGCTCAACCGTCTCCGTGATAATCTGGGTATCACTGATCAGGCTCTGGCCTGGCTGACCTCTTTCCTCTCTGATCGACCCTCCCAGGTCCAACTGGGGTCTCTCCTATCATCTATCTTCCTCTCCACCTCTGGGGTTCCCCAGGGGTCTAACCTCCCACCCTGGCTTTTTAACCAATACCTGGCAACTCTCGCTCACTGCATTGCCATTTTCTGCTCAAAGTTCCAGTGCTACGCTGATGACACTCAACTAATTTTCCGGGACCCTCGGCCACCTCCTCTCCCTCTCTCATCGCTGTCTGCCTAACTGCCATTCAAAATTGGTGTGCCGCCAATGATCTTTGTCTGAATGCCAGCAAGACGGAGATCCTCCTCATCGGCACACCCTCTCCATCCTTTTCCCTCACTCTCTGGCCGGCCTCCCTTGGCCCTCCTCCTACCCCTACCTGCGAGGCTAAGAACCTTGGCGTCATCTTTGACTCCACACTTTCCTTCTCGCCCCATATCTCTGATGTCTCTAAAAAGTCAAACATTTCCGACTGCACCTCCTCAGAGGTATTCTGCCTTTCCTCTCCTTCCCCCAGAAGCTCATGGTATCCCAAGCTCTGGTTCTCTCTAGCTTGGACTATTGTAACAGCCTCTTTCTAAATCTACCTGCCTCTACTCTCCGCCCTCTACAACTTATCCAGAACAGGACTGCAAGACTTGTCCTTGGCCTCAAGCCCTGGGATCGTATCTCTCCAGCTTTGAAATCTCTCCATTGGCTCCCAGTGGATGCAAGGATTAAATTCAAAACCCTCTGCATTGTCCACAAGGCTTTCTGGGGCCTGGGTCCAATATACCTTCAGCTATCCCTCTGCAAATACCTCCCCTCTCGAGCTCTTCGCTCCTCTACCTCTAACTCGCTCAGGGTCAGTCGTTTTTCAAAGAAACAAGCTGGGGGTAGATCTCTATCTTCGGCTGGGGCCTCCCTCTGGAACAGCCTCCCTGCCACTCTAAAACTTGAGGAGAACCATCTGCGGTTCCGGAAGCACCTCAAAACCTTCCTCTTTGCTTCTGCCTTCGCTCCCCTTCTCCCCTGCTGATCTGCTCTCTTGGCATTGTGCACCTGGTCACCCTCTGTCCCCTGGGCCCAGGTACCTGCTCACCCTGCCACCTTCCTGCACTGCCACCTGGCCACCCCTTGCACTGGGGACTGTATCTGTACCCATACAGCCACCCCATTGTTCTTCTTTTTCTGCACTTATTCAGACTTACCCAGTCTGCTACCTTAAAGGATAGTTCCGGGACTTTTTTTTTTATTGTCCCTACGGTTCGGCCATGTGTTTTTAAGCATAACTCGGTAGATCGTAGAAAACTTTCCTATGGACCTTACCCGACTTTTCGTCCATTAACGCACTCGAAATCAGCCGCCATTTTCTGATAATCCTATCATTTCCCCGCATCGCCGTGGCTCACCTGCTTTTGCGGCACTAAATCAAATCCCCCGCCCCTGAGCCTGACATCAGCAGACGCGTACCGCCCATTTCCCAACGCCAAAGCACGTTTCGTGTCAACAATCGCTGCACATCAGCTAATGAAGTGTCGCCATGGAAATGGCAGGACGCCTCTTTCCTCAATAAGTATAAACACACCGTTTCACAACACACAGCAGCAGATTTTCGATTCCATTACTCTCTCTGTGTTACTTTGAGTATTCTGTGACTCGTTTCTGTGCTCTGGTCAGCTACCTTCGCCGCTTCTAGTCCTTGTGAACACCTGTACCATCTCTGTAAATTATTTTACTTTCTTTACCACACAATGCCGTATATGTACGAGCCCGAGTACACCGAGCAAGAACTACTGGAAAGGCAAGCACGCGAAAACGATGGGGATTCGGACGGCAGTTGGGAGGAACAGTCAACGGATGAAGAGCCTGGACCATGTCCCATGGACGGCGTCTCCACCTGGTGCACGTGCAATCGGTGCGAGCTAATGCCAACTGAGGAGGAGAACTGCTGCTGCCGTGAAAATTCCGGGTGCTTGGCCTACATTTCGGAAGGCGAGCCAAGTCCGCAATGCATCACCGAGCTGCCAGAGTTCAGGGAAGCCTGCCTCTCACGGACCGTGTTGAGGATGATGATGGTGCTTATGCACGAACTTCGCGGCACTGGTCGTCCCCGTAATCCGAGTAACGAGTAAGTATACTCTGGTTTTGATGTCAGTGATGCCACTACTATGTCATGGTTGTCTCCCACATATAAAATGACATCTACATATCATTCGAATGCATGTAAATTGGTTCCATATTGTGCATTTTCTAGATAGAATTTTTTTCAAAGCAGAATGACATTTTTTACCTGAATCGACAGTGATAAGAAAGTTTTGTCATTTTAATACAGTTTGCATCTTTCGTTTTCACAGGTGGTACAGGCTGGTGGCCTATCGTTGCTTCACTTGGTGGCTTCACGGGAGGCTCGGACACCGCGTTCGGAGAGTAATACCTGCCTGTGCGGTACTTGCCATTAGACAACATTTCCCCAGCGACAGTGGACAATACCGCGGATTTTCCCTGGATGTGCTGCAACCGGAACTTTACAATGTGTAATGTTTATTATTTATGTTCAATTGAAATTAAGATCTAAAATAAAACCCAACATATATTTTAACAATGTTTGTTTTGATTTTTTAAATGAATCTAGTGTGTCTCCATTGAATAGTCTTCCTGTGCCTTGTCTTGTCACACCACATGTCTCTGGCCAGCATCCTCCCTCACGCTGGCCGCCCACCTTCAATCCACATAACCGTTGAACCCATATGCAGCAGACATACATATGTTATTTTGCGGGTTGGCATCAAGCCTCCCGGCCTTGCCTCCTCCCCCAAAAATACTTACCACACCACTTTGTTCAAGCGTTGGCAATAAAAGGAAGGCCGTTGGATTTTATTGAAACAAAACATGGTTATAGGTAAATAATCAATATGGTTGATCATAATAAATCATCCTTTTGGGCACCGGGTACAGAGATGACCCCTTCTGGCCCGTGCCGCCTTGCCACCACAGGCCAGCCTGCTGCTGACTAACTGCCTAGGCATCCAGGGTCTCCAGGGTGAACTGCACCCATATATTCTCCTGGGAGGGTGAGGTATTTATAAACTCACCCCCCTGCCTTCCATGTACTAGATCCTGCAGCCTGCCTCTTACATGCAGTTAGATGGCCTCTCCTTGGTGAGGCCCTGCGGCAAACGAGTCTTGTCTGCACGACCACCGCCCTAATCCACCCCCCCGCCCTATCAAAGGCAGTTCGCACCGGGGTACTTGTGCTGCCAAGTGGAGCTGTCAGGGAGCGATAAAGGCCAAGAGGTGCCAAAGACCATGTACACTTCAAAGTGGTCTATAGAGCATGGGTTGTTGTTCCCATGTCTACCTCCAGACCCCGTGTCTCCTGCCAAGCATCCCCCCTCACGCTGGACGGCCCCCTGCAATCCACATAAGTGTGTCTCCATTCACGAGTCTTCCTGTGTCTTGTCTGCACGACCACCGCCCCAATCCACCCCCCCCGCCCTATCAAAGGCAGTTCGCACCGGGGTACTTGTGCTGCCAAGTGGAGCTGTCAGGGAGCGATAAAGGCCAAGAAGTGCCAAAGACCATGTACACTTCAAAGTGGTCTATAGAGCATGGGTTGTTGTTCCCATGTCTACCTCCAGACCCTGTGTCTCCTGCCAAGCATCCCGCCTCACGCTGGACGGCCCCCTGCAATCCACATAAGTGTGTCTCCATTCACGAGTCTTCCTGTGTCTTGTCTGCACGACCACCGCCCCAATCCATCCACCCCCCACCCTATCAAAGGCAGTTCGCACCGGGGTACTTGTGCTGCCAAGTGGAGCTGTCAGGGAGCGATAAAGGCCACGAGGTGCCAAAGACCATGTACACTTCAAAGTGGTCTATATAGCATGGGTTGTTGTTCCCATGTCTACCTCCAGACCCCGTGTCTCCTGCCAAGCATCCGCATTCACGCTGGACGGCCCCCTGCAAACCGCATAATGCCACGACATATACACGTTATTCATTCACAAACACACCCCTGTTTCGAATTCTTTATAACCCACTTCATATTTCTAATGAGAACTTCTTTGCGCTTTGCTAGTCAACCCGTGAAGGTGCTGGTTATCTGCTCTTCGTCTCTGTGAACTTCCGTGACCACTTCGAGGAAACTCGTCAGTTTGCAACCTGTGAACTGCTCCCTGTTCTACGACAAGAAACTACTCTGATCCCTGCATCTAACTGTTTGTTCGTCAAGGTAAGGCCATGTACCATAATCATTTTGCGTCCAATTTCTTTTAGTTCAAGACAGTACATGCAAGGAACTAGTCACATGTTCTGAGTTTAGTCAAATTATCTTTCTATTTTTTTAAAGTTATTCAAATAATTATCCGCATGTGAATAACGTGTATAGTTCCAAGAACCAAAACGAACCTTGCATTGAACCTTTTATGTGTCATTTAATTTTTTAACACATTCGTATTCATAGAGAATTGTTGATCTTTACTTTTCAGAACTTTCCACAATGCCTGCCTGTTCCATTGGCGGTTGCCCTTCGAAGACCCATAATAAATCTGAAGGTATTATAATGCATGTTTTCCCTAAGACAATAGATCAGATAAGAGAATGGGTCCGATATTGCGGATATCCACCGTCTGAGCTTGAAAGTAGAGTCCTAGAAGTCTTTGCGGACAAGAGGGGTGATCGATACCGCATCTGCAGCAGGCACTTTAGCTCAGACATGTACTCCACATCATTGCTAATAAAGAAGAACACACCGCGAGCGAGGCGAAAATTGCTCTCAACCGCTATTCCCACTCTATTCGTCCACATCCCTCCACTGGTGAGTCAAGTTTACGTATTTATCTCTCAGCCTTGCGGTAGTGTGTAGCATTAGCTAACAATAATTTCCCCATTTATGTATCCACTCAATATGAAGGCGGAAGATTCTCCATCCGTGTCGTTATTGCAGTCATCAGCCACTTCAAGCGCCTATCGGGTAATCTTACTTAGCTATTCTGCCACTGACTTGTTTTAGGCATGTAAATCAATAGTTTTAATTTATTGTGTAATTATTTTACCTAATGGTACACCCTTGTACTCGTCCTGTAGTCTTTGTTTTCAGTTATAATTATTGTTATCCAAAATAATGCAAGTACTGTCTTTCAGGGAGATGCTGAGGAGTCCAACGCATTGACGACAACCGTTGATGTCACTCAGATGCTCGAGGTACGTTTCCGGATAGTTCCATCGATGGAGATCATCAGATCTTGCATTCTTGTAGCGTGATTGTTACACACAATGTTTCTTTCGTTTTTAGCCATTGATATGCCCTTCTGTCGTCGCCCTCCTATGTGTCTTCTTTTTTCAATATTGTGTTCATTACTAATGAAAGTCCTATGTCTCAGGGAGTCGATGGAGCATTAGTCCAAGAAGAAGGGGGAGCATGCAGTTACGGGTCGGCGCAACAGCTTGCAGAAGTGTGCACCGCAGTTACATCGTCCCTTGATGTTCTTATGCAATTCGAGGTATGGATACTGACAGTTCAATGAAGCGAAATCTTATGACGTGATTACATCCGCTATACTTCCTTCTTTATTAACGCAAGTACTATGTTTCAGGGAGATGACGGAGCTTCTTCTACAAGAACATCACCCCTAGTAGTTGATGCAGATCTCTCGGTGGTGATACTTCCAACGATCGAGCAAATCGAATCATATTTACATATCCATTATTTATTTTAGACAACTGATCATTTGTGCAGGTCTATTTAGATGAGCCGTTGACGCCTGCACAAAGTTTATGTTCTTTTTAACAAAATAGAAAACCATACTAATGCAATTACTGTGTTTCAGGGAGTTACTGAAGCATCATCTTCAATAATATCATCAATGGAAGTCTATGAGGAGCCCGAGGTATGGATCTTGACAGTTCCATCTAACTAGATCAACAATGAGTGAATAATTGTCGTTTGAATGTTCTACACAAAGCGTTCATTCGTGTTTTGCTATTGAGATGTACGTGGGTATTGGTCCCCAAGTACATTTTGTGTTTTCGATATTATTATACATACTAATGAAAGTTCTATGTTTCAGGGAGTCGATGGAGCGTCAGTGCGTGATGAATGTGCTTATCATGAAAATATAGTCGTTGCAGCGCAAGAGGAAGTGGAGACATGCACACACGAGTCGGAGCAACAGCGTCCTGATGTTGAAGTTCGAGGCAAGAAAGTTTCAAAAAAAAGAAAGCAAAAGAAGGTTAGTGTCCTGGTCACTATATTATGTTGTTTTTCACTGTTAATAGTTCAATACTGTAAGTTGTGTTTAAACTGAACATCCCTTTTCCAATCTGTCCTCTAGTTGCGAGTGGGTGTACGAACTAGATCTACACAGACAGTGAAGCGAACGAGAGATGTTGCTTGTCAAAACTTTTGGCAGGGACTTGAGACTGGAGATGCATCGTGCCAATGGGAAGAATATGAAGTGATTGACAACGGAGCTATACCACATCCAGCCATTGATAGTGAATGTCCTCCTGGTAGTTCGGATGCAGTCGGAGATCAATTCACAGAATCCACACCCGCAAAAACTAAGACCGCAAGAAAGTTGAAGAAATTGTTTTATTCACCCATCGCCGGAGAAGGAACAGATGTTGCAATGGAAGAGAATGAAGTGGACGACAATGAAACACCATCAATATCACTGAACATAGCGGAAGACGATATCAGAGATTCTACCTTTCATGTGAGTGACATGTCCTCAACGTTACAGGCCGAACCAGCTGGGATGCAGAGTGACAGTATAAGGAAAGAGGCCAAATTCATTGTATTCGATAGTTGTTTGATTGATATTATTATTCGGATGAAATGTGGGCATTCGGTTGGTGGGGAAGTATGTGGGGAGCCATTGATTAATGTGACTCATGCAATTCGAGGCACTAACCTTAAAATACATGCCACCTGTACAAAATATCATCCTTTCTCATGGTCTGCACAACCCATGCTGGGGCAACTGCCAGCAGGCAATCTACTTTGTGCAGCGGCTGCACTTTTTAGTGGTTCAAGTTTTAAAAAGTTAGAGTCTTTCTTTCAGTTTGTGGGAATCCATTTCATTGCGAAAACTCAGTTCTACAAATACCAAACCGATTATCTATTTCCAGCCATTAGCGAAGCTTGGAGAATGGAAAAAATGTCTATTGATAGTAAATTCGCGGGCAAACGGTTCAGGCTAGCCGGTGATGGACAGTGCGACAGCCCAGGATTTTCAGCCAAGTACTGCATCTACCACTTTCAGGACATGGAAAGTAAGAAAATTGTGAGTTTGGTGGTCGTGCAGGTGTCACAAAGTACATCCTCAGTGGCCATGGAGAAAGTTGGCTTTGTAGTATCATTGCAAGAACTACAATCGCGGGGAATGGTGATCGACCTGATAGCCACGGACAGACACGTTTCAATTGCCAATACAATGAGGGAACTGTACAAAAATATAAATCACCAATTTGACGTTTGGCATCTTGCAGAAACAATCAATAAAAAAAGTCGGCTGCAGGTAAAAAAAAAGATATGCAAGGTATTTCACAGTGGTCCAAGTCAATCAGCAACCATCTTTGGTGGAGCTCAAAAACATGTGGAGGGTCGTTGGAAATTCTACTGGAAAAATGGCGGTCAGTAATGCTACACTGTAGCAACGTTCACCGCTGGAACACAAACCAACATTTCCACAATTGTGAACATGGCCATTTGTCCACGGAGGAGGCACGGAAGAAGAAGTGGTTGATTCCTTCATCACCCACTCACAAAGCCATTGAAAAGATTGTATTTGATAAAACTATAACAAGAGATTTGAGGGGACTCACGGAATTCTGCCACACAGGAGATTTGGAGGTGTTCCACAATATGTGCCTAAAGTACAGGCCAAAACGATTGCATTTTGGCATGGAGGGCATGATAAATCGGACTCTTCTAGCGGTCTTGGCACATAACCATAATGTTGGCCGTCAACAAAGTAGGACGACCGGAACTTTAGGGACGCTTCGCTACAATAAGGCTTCACTAAAAGAAGTAAACAATGGGTGATCAAACCAGTGTTTCAGGATATGCAATATGAGTTTATTGAGAGACTTATTGTTGATGTCCTAGATAGGCACATACATGGAGTTGTGAACGAACCTGTGCAGGGGACAACTGCATTGCCACCCAACATTGCCTCTGTTCCATGTCCACCTAAAGAAGAGCTCATTGAGAAATACACATCACGGTTTAAATGATTGTAATTTGATTGTCTGTTCTCTCGAGTCTCCTCATGTCACAGGCCCATTGAATATGTGTATCTATGTAATGTGTAAATAAAAGTGATTGCTCAGTGTACATGCAATGTGTCTCTCCACCGTTGCCCCTCCCTTCACCGTGCAGTTGTGCGAACCACCCGGGTGTCACCTGTGACTTTGCTCTGGAGTCTCCTCATGTTGCAGGCCCATTGAATATGTGTAACTATATATTGTGTAAATAAAAGTGATTGCTCAATGTACATGCAATGTGTCTATCCAACCTTGTTCATTTGCGCATTAAATTAAACCAAACAGTAATATAAATCATTTTCAAAAAATATAGAATGTCTCTGTATTTATGGTTCTCTGGGGCTGCAAATGCACGCAGACAAAATGCAAAGATGGAGTGTAAATTTCAAGTCCTGTGAGATGGCCTTACACTGAATGTAGCTAACTAGGAATGTGTGCTCGTTCAAAGTGAAGGTCAGCTGCTTTGATTTTTTGCTCGGGTGCCGGAATGGCCCACGACTCAGTATAAGGTTCTATTGTTATTTGACCTTGACAGGCCGGGACCATCCCGAAAGACTTCTTTTTGGGGGTGTGGGGCAATAACGTAAGAAACGATAATGAATATAATTTCAGAAACGAAAGCCATTTAATGTTCATTCATTAGAAGAAATAACGTTGGCATAGAAGGAGTGGTATTTCGGGGCTGCCCTACGCACAGACACAATGGAAAATGCAAATATAATGTAAGTAACTCTTTAGATGAGTTTATACCGCGATTTAATTACTATACAGTAGCTTTAAAGACGGGTTAAGTTGTACTTGTTCGTTCTATGTGGCATATTGTTTTGTACCGCGCACTATCTTGAGGAGAACCATCTCCTTTTACGGAAGCACCTCAAAACCTTCCTCTTTGCTTCTGCTTTCTCTCTCCCTCTCCCCTGCTACAACTGGTCCACTGTCTGCGACCTCAGTCCTGGGCCCTTCCACTCTCCACCTGCACTGCCTCCCTGTCAACCCCTGCACTGGGGGACTGTCTCAGTATCCTACAGCCCCCCCTTGACGTATAATACCCAGTTGCACTGTCCTAGCTATGAAATAATTTCCCGACCTAATATATAAAATGAATAATTTTAATAAAGATCTGATGGTGAGACTAATTTCATTTTTTATGTTTTTAAAACAGGTACATCCTTCATTATTGTATGTGTCACGAGTACCAGACACCGGAGGATGGCTTTTTCAACCGCCAGTTGCTTCTCCGCGTGAACAACGTTACCACCCTGACCATTTTATGGGACGATCGCCAAGTACAAGTATGCCCTTACGCGGTACTAACGGCTAGATGCTACATACAGACCGTTGTGGTGGCCTAGTGCCTCGTTGTTGGAACAGCCATGCGATTATCAGTGCGACCGAAGAGCTTATTTTATCGTAAACCAACACCCTGTGTACTGCACACGAACATCGCTTGCCTCAAGACGAACTATTTTGGATCGAGAGCAAAGAAAAATGCAAATCGCTGAATATTCTCAAAACATTTGATGTCAAATAAATGTACTTTGCCAAATGTACAATCTTGCCGTTTGCTTTTAAACCACAGTTTCATATTCCGAATTGTGGCGCTGTATTGTGAGATGATCTAAGACCCTGTGTACAGCAAAGGAACATTGCGTGCCTCAAAACGAACTTTTTGGAACGTGAGCAAATAAAAATGAAAATCGCTGAATATTCTCAAAACATTTGATGTCAAATAAATGTACTTTACCAAATTTACAATCTTGCGGTTTAATTTAAAAGTACAGTTTCATATTCCCAATTGTGGCGCGCTGTGTTGTGTGAGCTCATCTGTGTTGATTTCCGGGTTCTGTGTGGAGTCGCGTAGAAGACGCGTGGGCGCGTTTGCCTACGCAGCTCAGTCACGTCACGGATAGAGGCGGGGAATATGAATGTTTTGATAAAGTCTGTTTCAGGGGAGGGGGATTTGATTTAGTGCCGCAAAAGCAGGTGAGCCAGGGCGATGGGGGGAAATGATAGGATTATCAGAAAATGGCGGCTGATTTCGAGTGCGTCAATGGACGAAAAGTCGGGTAAGGTCCATAGGAAAGTTTTCTACGATCTACCGAGTTATGCTTAAAAACACATGGCCGGACCGTAGGGAAAATAAAAAAAAAGTCCCGGAACTATCCTTTAAACACAGCACTTGCCACTTGCTGGCTGCACTACCACAGTTTGCCTCAATTTTCTATTTATTTTATTTATCTGCGCTCCTCGGCTTCTGCACTTTCCACTCTCCCCCTTCCATGCACTTTTTCCCTTTTCCCTTTCCCATGCACTTGCGCGTTCTCAATGTCACTGGGCCTAGTAAGATCGTTTTTATGTTGTGCTGTGTTCTCCCTTGTTCCCCTCCCTTGCCTAGTCGCGCTCTCAAACACTTGTGTATGAGCACGATACAAATAAAATATCATATCATATCATATGTGAGGGATTAAAAAAGTACTTCAGATCCTGCCGAATATATGAGCGTGGCCACTTTTGCCTCTTCATCAGACTCCCCTGTGGCCTTGAAGTACATGTCTAGTTTCTCAACTCAGAGAATTCATTTTGGCCCCAGGCTCGATGGGTTACCTGACGTATCAAATTCTGGCATTGGGCCCAAGGCGCCCTGTTGGCAAGGGTCTCTTATAGACCGAGGAACCCTTGGTGTAGGTGCCTAGCCGTCCACCTGAGAGTCTCCTTCTTCCTCGCTCATGGTTCCCTGTCTGTTCAAACGCTACACCTGTTTGAGCGCAGAGGCACCTCCCTGAACGTGAAGGCTGCAACTCCCACGTGCCAGAGCGCACAAGCATCTCTGGCACGTGGGAGTTGCAACTCATAAATGTCTTAGTTCCAGTATTGTGTAGGATTTTACTCTCCCCAAGTTCAAATTCCAGTCACAACCACACTGGTGTAGTGTGCATAATTCCTGTCATAATCCATGGAAGAGTCCCTTCAACTACTTTTATCTCCTTTTTTTGTTGTGTTTAAGGCCCTTGTGGGCTATCTAGGTAGTGCTTGCCCCATGGGCCGTAGTATGGTGGGTCCAAAAATGACCCCTTGTGCACACGAGCACTCCACCTAGGAGCGGCTGCCACCGGGATGATGAGAAAATGGCGGTTAACCTCTTACTGTGAGTTGCAACTGACAGGCATTGAGAGGAATAACTGCTGCCACCCGCCGACACGGTGCAGACTGAAATCACTTTCCCCTGCCCAGGCTCTGTCCTCGTCGCCAATGTTAAGGGTCTTGCGCAGGCACATGGAGCCCTGGAATGCAGGCTTTTCCCCCCTGGTAAAGAACCACTCGGACTCAGGTCTGTCGACATCAAGCTCCAGGGGTGCACTGCCTTAGTGCGTAGGAACGCCTGTGGGGACGTCACGTGATCACAGGAGCAATGGTCTCGCGAGATCTGGACTTAACGAGATCTCGTGAGCCCGCGAATGCGAGACAACGTTCCCGCCAGTGTTGGCGATGCACCAGACCAGTCAGGTCTAACGAGAGCGCTGCTCCTGATGAGGAGTCATCAGAACTGAGGCCTGAAGAGCCTAATGACACTAGCTTCCAGGGCATAAGTCCAAAGCCATAGGAGGCCACATGGGAGCCCTGGAAGCTTGCAGCGTGCCATCTTTGTGCACTCCTTGCCCCCAGTGATCTAATGGGCAGGGCCCTGAACTGAACTGTGAGTGGTTCCCCTGTTGCACTCAGCCAAGTTTATGCCCACCTGTTTGTCTTGTAATAAAGACAGTTAAAGCCCGCTGCAGCATCCTGTCGTCCTTTAAGGTCACAACATAATTGGCGACGAGGATATCAAAAGACCCACGGGCCCACAATGCAAGACGCCACACCGCCCCCTGCGTTTCTCCCTTCGCCAGGGACCCCAGCAATTCCATGGATGCAGTGGGAGCCCCTTTTCTCCACCTATCTGGAGGCGGTGGGCGGCACGCAATATGCCCTCGTCAGGAAGAGGGCGACGCTACTAAATGCATTGGGGGTTGAAGGTCAGCGCATTTTTGCCAGCTGGAAAGCAATACCTGCGGCCGGCGACGATGTCTACATGGAAGCGACTCGTCGCATTGTGAAGAGGTTCACGAATAAGGAGAACGTGGTACTGCACAGGCTGAGGTTCTACACCCGCAAACAGGAAGGGAGCGAACCCGTGGACGACTACGTCACCAGGGTGAGGGAGCTGGCTTCTCTTTGCGCCTTTGGCGAAAATGCAGAACAAGTTATCTGCGACATGCTCGTCGTTCACACTAACTCTAGGAAAGTCCAGGACAAGTTCATCCAAGAAAAGGAGGTCACCCTCGACAAGGCCATCCAAATTGCCAGGGTGGAGGAAGAAACTTCCAGCAGACGCAAAGAGGCGGGAAGTCACCTGCCCGTGCCCGAACTTGCGGCGCTACAATGGAGAGGGCGCAGAGACAAGCAGTCCCGCGACAGCCCCAGAGACAAAGGCCCCAGGCAAAAGGAGGTGCCGAAATGTTATAGATGCGCCAGCACCAAGCACATGGTGAATGATCGCGACTGCCCCGCCAGGAATAAGGAGTGCTCCAAGTGCGGACGCATTGGTCACGTGGCCCCGGTATGTACATGGCGGGAGAAAACCGTTTCCCGCGTCGATGGCGACTGCGCTTCAAGCGATGATGACGAACTACAGGACAGACCCATGGTCGTCATAGTCAACGTCCCCCATGCCAGGAGGGAAAAGCCCCACTGCACCATTAAAGTGGACGGAATGGAAACACGTGTCATGGCAGATTCGGGATCTGACCTCACTATCCTTCCCATCAACACGTATAAGGAGAAGATGGGACAAGCACAAGTAGAGATTAGAACGACCAGGCAAAAACTGACGGTGTTCGGAGGTGCAACCGTCGACCTACTAGGCTACATCAGAGCCCGGATCGACTTCAAAGGGAGGTCTACCACTACCAAAGTGTACTTCTCACCCAAAGGCCCAGTCGTGCTGGGATGGGACGATCAACACAAACTCAGCATAAAACTAGATCTCAGCCCTCCGGAACAGGTACTCATGGTCTCCTCAGGAGCAGCGCAAAGTTATAAGGAGATTTTCCCGAGCCTGTTTTCCGAGAACCCAGGGAAAGTGAGAAACTTTGTCCACAAGATGCACCTGAAACCCAACGCGGTCCCGGTGAAACACAAAGTCAGGGCAGTACCTGCCACAGCGAGACCCGCATTGGATGCCCACCTCTGGAAGATGGTCAAGAAGGCACCATCGAGACCGTGGAATCTTCAGAGTGGCTGAGTCCAGTGGTGTTGGTCAAAAAGAAATCCAGCAACGACCTCAGAATATGCATCGACCTGAGAAGCCTGAATCTAGAGGTAGTCACGGATAGCTTTCCTCTCCCCAGCAACAACGAGATTGTCCTCATGATGAAAGAGGCGGCAATCTTCTCGAAGCTGGACATGCGTGACGCCTATCACCAGATTCCCCTACACAAATCCTCCCGCCCTCTGACAGCGTTCATCACTCCTTTCGGCACCTTTCAATATACCCGCATGCCATTTGGGTTGTCGTCGTCAGCGTCCGCATTCCAGAGGATGATGAACTCTCTACTTAAAGGACTCGCAAATGTTTCTTTCTTTCAAGACGATATTTTTGTGTATGCAAAAGACAACGAGACCCATGACAAAACTCTCAGGGCAATCCTGAGCAAACTTCAAGAGGCGGGCGTTCATCTACGCCACGAAAAATGCGTCTTTGGAGTGAGCAAGGTAGAATGCCTTGGGTACTGCATCTCAAGTGAAGGCGTCAGCCCCAAGAAGAACCTCATGGAAGCCATAACAGAAGCCCCGGCTCCGATGTCCAGAGAGGAACTACACTCATTCCTGGGCCTAGCCGAGTACTATGCTAAATTCGTCCCAAGGTTCTCTGAGACCACGTCCCCCGTGAGGGAGCTTCTGAAGAAGGGGGCAGCCTACTCCTGGGGCCCAGAGCAAAACGAAGCGTTCAGTGAAATCAAAAGGAGAATTCTACATGCGCCATGCCTGAAACCGTTCAACCCGGAATGGGACACCTGCATTGCTACAGACGCCAGCGCATCCGGCCTGGGGGCCACCTTGACCCAGAAAAAGGGAGACACTGAAAACATTGAGCCGTTTGCATCAAAAGCGCTATCATCATCGGAGAAGAATTACTCCACCGTTGAGAAAGAAATGTTGGCATGTGCCTGGGCCGTCGACTACTTCAGATCTTATGTTTGGGGCACGAGATTCAGGTTGGTCACCGACCACAAACGCCTCATTCACATGCTGAGCCCGGGCGGCACCAAGTCCGCCACCCCGAGGCCGGCCAGGATAGCCGCAAAGCTTCAAGAATATACATATGAAATAGTGCACATTGCGGGTTGGAAAAACGCACAAGCGGACTGCATGTCCAGGCTCCTGAACCAAAATGCCCCTGGTACCACATTCTTGGAAGATGAGTGTGTCGTAGCCTCCATCAGTGACTTGAGGAACGGCGAGTACATGGACCTGAGTGAGCGCCACTGGCAGGAGGAATTCACTCAGGCCATCTGGGGTGCAACATGACCAGACGCAGGATACGCGACGCCTACTGGTGGCCGGGCATGGACCAGGTCATACGACAAATGGTCGAAAGGTGCCATGAGTGCACCAACACTGACAAGTGCCTAGCCGTGAGGCAAGCTCCCATGCTGCCCACCGAAGTCCCCAAGGGGGTGTGGCGCAAACTAGGCTTGGATTTCATTGGGCCTTTGGACAACATGCTCCCAGAACACAAATACGGGATAGTCATGGTCGACTATTTCTCCAAATGGGTCGAAGTTGACTTCACCGCAGACATCACCACAAGCACAGTCATCGAAGCACTCACCGCTGTATTCCAGCGGGAAGGCCTACCAGAAGAACTCGTCACGGACAACGGAGTCCAGCTGGTCTCTCGAGAAATGGAGAAATTCCTCAAACTCAACAACATTCGACAGCGGAGAGCAAGTCTTTACCACCCACAGGCCAATGGCCTGGTTGAGCGGGAAAACCGCTTCATCAAAGGGGCGCTGCAACTGGCGCATGCCTCGGGTCTAGACCCGTACAAGACAGTCAAGGAAGCTATAACCCCCAACGCCGTCACAGGTGTTTTGCCATTCCATCTGCTAAGGGGGAGAAGGGCAGCATCCACACTGGTACCACCGTGGCTCCACCAAGTGAGGGCCGATGAAGAAGTGGACATGGAAGACGTAGTTTTCCGAATGCAGCGTAACAAAGAAGCCATGAAGACTCAAGAGGACTTGAGTTGAGCCGCTCGCCACACAGTAGTTAACAAAGGCGACCTAGTAAAGATACGCCTTCCCCACAAAGACACTTCGACTGGCTCCAGATACAGCAGTCCCATAGAAGTCTTGGAGAAAGGGTCAAACCACATTTGCACCAACGACGGAAGGAAATGGAATCTAAAAAGGGTGGCCATGTACCGCAGGAAAGGATCCATTGAACAGCCACACTGGGAAGTCAGAGAAGATCAAGACCACCAGGAGACATCTGAAAACTCTCACCTCTCAGAAAGAGATACCTCGGAGTCACACCACGGCAACAAGTTCTCTAGCCCCAACTCTTCAACCCCACTCAGGGAGTCACAGCGAAGAGCAAGACAAGGAGAACCCGAATCTCCTGCACCCCTTCAAGAGCGTTCCCGCAGTCCTGCCCCATGTCCAGATCGGAGTAGACCACAGAGAGAGAGAAGGAGACCCAGCAAGTTTGCAGACTTTGTCATGGAATGACCATCCATCCTTTTTCCCAGTAAAGGAGGTGTGTGGGGACGTCACGTGATCGCAGGAGCATGGTCTCGCGAGATCTGGACATAACGAGATCTTGTGAGCCTGCGCTCCGCGAGACAACGTTCCCGCCAGTGTTGGCAAAGCGCCAGACCAGTCAGGTCTACCGAGAGCGCTGCTCCTGATGAGGAGTCATCGGAACTGAGGCCCCGAAGAGCCTAATGACACCAGCTTGCAGGGCATAAGTCCAAAGCCATAGGAGGCCACATGGGAGCCCTGGAAGCTTGCAGCGTGCCATCTTTGTGCACACCTTGCCCCCAGTGATGTAACTGGCAGGGCCCTGAACTGAACTGTGAGTAGTTCCCCTGTTGCATTCAGCCAAGTTTATGCCCACCTGTTTGTCTTGTAATAAAGACAGTTAAAGCCCACTGCAGCATCCTGTCGTCCTTTAAGGCCACATCAACGCCCCTTTTATTACTCAGCGTGTAAAGGGTTAATGTTGCCGTCGCACAGTCACATGACTACACAACAAGCCCCTCCACCTGTAAAGGCAGCACCAGCACAGTGCTGGAAATAAGGACACCAGGCTGGAGTCTGGTGGTTCTAACTGATGAGTGGGAAACCACTCACCCTTTTTATTAGCATGGTCACAGACATGCGACATACGCACGCAAAAGCCTGTTGTCCTAAAGGGGCAGCATATCACACGTCTCATTAAGTATATACTTGTGATTACTTTCTCATCGGTTCCTTCTTACATGATTTTTTTAGGTTATATTATTTTGCTATCGAACTATGTTGTCTCTTTTACCATGCTCATTTACATAATTCGGTAACTTTTTTTAAAAACACATACATGATTATACTAGTTCGCTGTATCCAGTGCATTAAATATTGCTTTCACTGTGTCTGTGTACATATATATATATAAAGTATGTTGGTGGTTATTTCTCTCGCAGTGTGATTGAATGAGGTAAACAAATGTTATTTCGAGATAAAATGCACGCCAACAGAATCGAGTGCAACGCGGGGGTGTTCGTTTGCGTCTTTGAGGGTGGCAGAACCTTCTCCCCAAGAAGGCCCATCGTGGGTTGTCAAGGGAACACGTTCGACCGCCTCCCCCTTCCATCCCCATGGAGAAAGACGCCGCGTTCGCGGTGCATTGTGGTTTGAAACAAAATGCAGCAGAAAAGTGCCGGAGAAATATCACAATCCCACCAATGAGAGGCGGCGCGAGGAAGCGTGGTAACCAATAGCGAGTCCCTGGGGGCTGGGTATGCGGGGGAGGAAAGTACTAGGAGAGAAGCGGGGGTGGCAACGCGGTCACTCTGCGCGGGACTGAGAGAAAGAAGAGAGGACCAAAGAGAACTAACAAACGGTGAGTTGACGCTACTGTGGAGACGGGCGGCACCGGTACGCAGCATAATTTAGCGTTCAGCTGGGACTAGCTAGAAGGCTGAGCCTGGAGGAAGAAGTATACGTTGTGGGACCTGCGTCCGAGAGTAGAATCAGTATGTGGGTTGTAGAGCTCTGAGCAAGCAGAAAGATCTGCGATTTATCCACGCATTCAAAAACCGCGTGGATTTAGAATAACAAGAGTCACCCATAGGGGTAACTTAAAATGATGGCCTTATCCTCCAGTGTGGGGAGGGGGTGGAGTGTATGTTCATAAATAAAACTGTCCGATCGTGGTGATGTGGTATATGTATGAAGCTGGAAGTCTGTAAATGCCCCACGCGTTGTTTCCTCGCGGCATCACCCTTGAGAATAACTGAAGGTTCCGAAGGCCCTTCCTAGAGTAACCCGCGGTATGTGCGCCACACTGTGGGAGGGAGGGGGGCCACTGGCAGTGCTCCGCGGGCAGTCTGTTTGTATCCCCCACACCCTTGTCATCGAAAGGCGTGCCGCTGTGGGGGAGGCCAGCGTCGGAACGGCGCCCTGATGTTTGGGTAGATAGTGGTGTGCAGTGACCATTCCGATGGGCCATTGTATTGCGGGGTCCGTGGGGTTGGGTACCATCCTGTCCAAAGACGAGACGAGGTTCAAGTAATTGTCTACAAATAGGGCGGGATGATTTTTGAATCTACTGACACGGAATCGCTAATAGCATATCGTACAGCTGGCCTTTCACTATTGCCCTTGATTTCATGTGTGCTGGGGCCTGCAAAAGGTTTTTAGTGCCATGCTCTTAAAAGGCCACACACCCCTGGCTGTTTATGCAGCAGTTTCGTGTCACACCATGCATGTTTAACACGTTTCTATTTTTTGCACCTAGGTATCAAAAATGTCTGAAAGAAAAGCGGTTATCAAGAATGCTGACATGTCCGAAGAGATGCAGCAGGACTCGGTGGAATGTGCCACTCAGGCCCTGGAGAAATACAATATCGAGAAAGACATTGCCGCGCACATTAAAAAGGTAACCGCTTAACCCGATGGATCGGATCTTGGGCTATAGTGTTTTAAATATTTTAGTTGGACCGCGCCTAGCGCTTGTATTTATAAACTTGCACCACCCACTATGCACCCACGTGTGTTGTGCCGCAAGCTTCGCTCCCCGTAAGTTTAAATGTTCTATTGTAACGGCCGAATTGTTGGACGGGCCGCTCTTTTTAACTGGATGTCCCTTTATGTTAATGGACTCTTTTCAGTGTGACTTCGTGTAAAGTGTCTAGTTGGTTACTGTGAATGACTAACCCTAACAGTTTCTTTTTAACCTTTTTTTGTTTCCTTTAGGAATTCGACAAGAAGTACAACCCCACATGGCACTGCATCGTTGGCAGAAACTTTGGCAGCTATGTGACGCATGAGACCAAACATTTCATTTATTTCTACCTGGGCCAAGTTGCTATTCTGCTCTTCAAATCTGGTTAGAGTGGGATATGGACTACATGAAACTATAAATCCAAAAAACGGACTTTGAAAATGAGATTCCAAATGCCTGGGATGGGACATCGCATCGCCATGGAAAAACAATCCCCTTTGTCCCTCTACCCCCTTTTCAGTGTGTGTCCGCTTGTGGTATTGGGCTAGGGAACCTGGTGTGCAGACTGTTTACAAGCTGTAAAGATCTTGAGGAAAGCTTACATTTGTATTTATTTTCAAAATGTTATTTCAATAAATGTTCTTTTTCCATAATGTGGACTTGTTTCTGATATTATTAATGGGGCGTTGCAAGAAGTGAGAAGTGCTGATATAGTAACGGGGGTTACTAAATGAGTACACAATCTGTGAACATAATTAAGTTCCTTTACTTTATATATTTTTTTCGGGCCACACTATTACGATAAAGCGAATATGGGAACATTTGTTGCATAGCCACTCGCAGCATATGCCTTAAATTAAACTAGTCGTCGATGTAGTTTGAGCTCCCTGCTGTCGCCCTTCCCTGGTGGCCTTGGTGACGAACTTGCACAGGCTGGGTGGGAGAGGCAATCTTATCTGGTCCTTACTCAAGGCGGGCAGGGCCTGTTATTGGGTATGTAATCCATGCATGGCCAAGGGTGTGGTGGTCAGCTGGTCAGGCATGATCTGTTCACCTCTGACCCGCTGCTTTGTCTGGACTGATCACATGGCTACCCCTTCTCAGCTCTTACTCCCGCATGCCCCCTGCTGCCTCCCCTATAAACCTTCTCTGGAACAAGGTGTAACTATCTAGCCTCCAATGTCCCTTAAAGGAGGAAACACTTTGACCAATGGCCCTCAGATGCTCTGTGCACCCCCCCCCCCCCCATAACCACCACACCCTCTGTCCCACTGCACAACCCAGGTGGTCCAGTCCTTGCCTCAAATCCCCCCCCCCCCCCCCCAAACTTAACCATTGCCTAGAACGACAGTCCGACAAACCCTTCTGCCCAAAACAAAGCCGCTCTGCCAGACAGATGACAACAAATTAGAAAAGCCAAACATCCCTTGTACAACTCGCATCGCCTATACGTACGACCCTTGCAAAGAAATCTCATATCTGAAATATAGAACACCCCCCCCCCAGCGTTTAAGGGTCTGTATATGCAACCCTACCATCCCTTCTCTCCGCAATCTCCCATCCAGAGTTCTCAAGGTTTCTCTTCAATAGCCACCCCTCAGGTTCTCCAGAAGACCCGGCCTTTAGAAAATGTCAGTTCCGCCACCTGTGCAGCCACCCTAGCCTGCACTACATCAACCACCAGCATACAATGCCTCTCATGTCAAACCTCTACCGAAAAAAGCCCCCTCTAACGTGATCGCCCCTTCAACATCGCCTCTTAGCAAATTACCAGATTGCACCGCATACTCCCAGCTCAGTCTCTTCACTTATTCCCACAGCATTCTCGACCCTGCCTAGTCTGGCTCTGGACACCTTCATGGAACTGAATCCTCCATGGTCTTGCTGGGACAACCTGAAGAGAAACGCTGACTCTAGGGACTGCGCTGTTCTCATCCCCTTGACCCCTCGGCAGCCTTTGACATGATTAACCACTCCATTCTTAAGAACAGACTGTTTGACCTATGCTTTGGGGACTCCGCCCTTAGATGGATCACCTTTACTTTGATGGCTCTCAAATCACTTATCTGTATCCTGTCTCATCTGCTTCCCCTCCCCCTTTCAACCTCCTTGCACACCCAGGCTGTTGGTAAGATACACTGGTGTTCGATCTGCTAAGCAACCGTACAGTTGGTAAATAACATGCATTGTCCTGCAGAAAGCTTGTTGCTTTTCTCACTGACCAGCAACTGCAGCTGAACTGACTTTTAGGTATCCATGTTCATATGCTGGTGTGGTTTACTCTATATTAATTGCAACTATTTGTACTTCGTCCTAGTGCTCCTGAGGCTCCAGCCTGAAGGGTCACTCAATTCGTTTAGTATTGGAGTGTATTGCTGGTTGCCCATAGTGATCATTTTCCAAGTACTGCAATGAAACAGTTAGAGGATTAATGAAGGTTACTTTTCGTCATGGTCCTTGTCTCAATACTTTGAGGCCAAGCCTCAACTGGTAGCACCGCTTTTCCAATTGGGCTTCTAATGCATCTCCCCAGCAGGTAGTCTTTCCCATTTCCCCAGCATTTTTTTATCCCGATCTGCATGCTACATGGCTTTGGAGGAGAAAACATTACTATTCTCCCCTGCATTATTTTACACATGTAGTTTCTGAGCTCCCGCCTGCCGGGTGGCCTGGGTGAGGAACCTGCACAGACCAGGTGACAGGCAATCTGCCTGGTCCTTGCTCAATGTTTGGTAGAGCCTGTGATTGGGTGTGTACTCCATACATGCCCTAACTTGCCTCGGGTATGGTGGAAGGGTCATGTTGCTGATGCAGGGCATGTAGACTGACTCCCGCTAGGTTGATCATCTGGTTTTTGATGTGGGGGTTCATGGTTATTTCAACGTGCCTCATTCTTATTAGTTTGCCAGCAGCAGGACACCAACATCAGTCAAGCCAGTCACGTCTCCTGCTGGGAGAAGGCGTTCTCACAAGCACTTGGACCGAAGTCAGTTCTTCTGTGCCTCTCCTTGCTCCTGGGGAAGAAAAAGGCATGGGAAGTGTCATGCCTCTTAATAAAGAATGCAGGGATGTTCATCAATGAGCGTTTAAGTGGGGGGAGGTCTTGTCCTTTCACCTTCAGATAGTTGTCCAGTGGGTCTGAGGAGGAGGATGGTGGCCCAGAGGTGAATATTTGGATTTATAACACTGGACAGTGCATTATTTGAACCAGTAGGTCCTTAAGACGTGCAACACTACAGGGTGGATGGGGATGGAGAAATTACTCCAACATCAATAATAAAACCGACTTTGGCAACAACTAACATTGGTGAATGTACATCTTGTTTAGCCACCCACGATCTTTCCTCTGGTCCATACCCCTTGCAGTCTGTCAAATACTGCAGTCTACCTCGAACCACCCGAGAATCCAGAATGTCCTTAACCTCATACTCCTCTCCTGAACCTTCCACACAAACTGGACCCAGTGCCTGAGTTAATCTAGTTCCTTTAATATAAGGTTTCAAGAGATTGACGTGGAAAGTGGGATGAACCTTCAGACTAGATGGCAACTTCAGTTTAATAGTGCCTGAAGAAAGAACTTATCAATTTCAAATGGCCCCAAAAAGCTAAAAAGATAAATTGGGGCTGCCCTACGCTTACAATCAGCAAATCTCTTATAATCTGACTTACTCTTTTGTAAAGCCTCTATAGCCTTTTTGACATTCTCAACCATGGCTCTCAATCTACCTTCAACATTGGGAACTTCCACTTCCTCCAAATTCACATTATTAAGAAATCTGGGATGAAACCCCGGTTTAAATAAAATGGCGACATGGTAGTTGAATCCTGTGTTCTAACAAAACTCTGCCAACCAAATTAACTCCACCCAACGCTCATCTGTTTTAAGATAGCAACACAAATATTTCTCTTACTCCTGATCAGTGTTGCCAACCTAGCGACTTTCTCGCTATATTTAGCGAGAAAGTACGCCCCCCTAGCGACTTTTTTATAAAAAAGCGGCTAGCGAGAAATCTAGCTACTTTTTTCAATTGGTTTGGAGACTTGCTCATTTATGCAAGTTTCCAAACCAATTGAAAAAAGTGCTGTAATTCGCCCGTTTTCTAACGGGAGTAATGTAAAAACACACAACTTAAAAGGGAGGTGTTAAAAGGGGAGGGGGCCACAGTAAAACACACTTATAACTTAAAAGGGAGGTGTTAAAAGGGGAGGGGGCCACAGTAAAAGCCATAAATCGCAGGGGGAAAGAGGAGGTAATTATGCAAATTGGGCAGTGACGTCATCTAGCTACTTCTGGCGACTTCTAGGGGAGCCAATAGCTACTTTCTTCACTGAGGAGTTGGCAACACTGCTCCTGATTCACCCTCTCGGTCTGACCATTCGCCTCTGGATGAAAACTGGTAGTTGGACTTACCTCTATTTTCAACTCCTTACAGAATGCCTGCCAGAATTTGGACACAAACTGAGACCCCCGGTCTGAAATCACTTGTGTAGGAAGTCCATGTAATCTTACCACATTTTGCAGGAAAGCTTGTGCTAAATTAGTGGATGTAGCTGAACCCTGAACAGGAACAAAATGACTAGCCTTGGAGAGAACATCAACACCACCAAAATCGTTGTTCAACCCTGATCAAGAGGCAAATTCACTATGTAATCTAAAGAGATTGTGTGCCAAGGATGGAGAGGAATGGGTAGAGGAGTCCACAATCCTGCTGGTCTTTGATTTTCTGACTTCACTCGCGCACAGATTTTATCATGTTCTAACATAATTCAAAGTGTCCTTACACATTCCGTCCCACCAATACACACTACACAATAGTTCTAAGGTTTTTCTAAAAGCTGGATGTCCAGCAAGCAAAGAATCATGACACTGTTGAAGAGCCTCCTCTCGCATCTTTTCAGAAGGCAAAAATAACTTTGCATCCACAAATGGCAAACCATTCTTAATCACTCGTGATAATCTGTGAAGAAAAGAAACCATCTCAACAGGCGTGGCGTTAAAGTTTTTGCTGAACGCAGAAACATTAAATTCTGATGACCTGTAAGCACTGTCACTTTATGTCGAACCCCAAGCAAATAGTGTCTCCACTCTCCGAACGCTGCTTTGATTGCAAAAAGTTCTCTGTCAGAAATGATGTAATTTCTTTCGGCACTTGAAAACTTCTTATAATAGAATGCTACAGGGTGTAATTGGCCCGTGCGATCAATGTCTGTCAAAGAACTGCTCCCAGGGCCAAATCTGAGGCATCAGCTTCAACAAAAAATGGTTGCTCAACATCAGGATGTAACAATATCGGTCCAGATGTGAACTTGTTATTTAAAAAACAGAATGCCTCCTCTGCTTCCTTCTCCCAAATTAATTTTACACCCTTCTTAAGCAACCGAGTTAAAGGTGTCACCGCTGACAAATAATCTTGAATGAACCGCCGAAAGAAGTTGGCAAATCCAATGAAACTCTGAACATCTTTCACGCAAGTGGGTGTAGGCCAGTCTAAAACCACCTTAATCTTACTAGAATCCATCTCCAAATCAGCAGGTCAAATTACAAAACCCAAAAATTCCACTCTAGTCGTGTGAAATAGACTCTTCTCCAACTTGGCGAATAAATGGTTCTCTCGCAGCCTCAACATCACCTTTCGTACAGTCCACGTGTGGTCCATGCTCTCTAGTTGTGTGCGCTCCCTCGGTACCTAAGTCCCCAGCATACTTTCGTGTGTGTGGGTGCTCACTTACAACTTGCGGGCATGTGCCCCCTTGCTTCTCTAGCCACCTGTGCTACCTCGCTTCGTAGGTCCCTGCATCCTGTTAGTGTGCATTTGCTCCCTCGCAACTTGGCTGTGTGCGTTTCCTTGCTCCTCGAGCCATGTGCACTCCCTTGCATCATAGGTCAGTGTATCCTGTTCCACCCCCCCCCCTGTTCCCTTCCTTCCTCTCGCATCTTAGCCCCTTCCCTTCTATGATCTATTGTGTACCATATTGATACTATGTTGTGCTCCGCGGTTTTGACATTCCATTGCATTTTCATCATTCTTGCTTCTAGGTTCCTGTTGTGCTTTGTGCCTTCTTGATGGTATTGACTTTGTGTTGTTCTCTGCGGTTTTGATATTGTGGTGTTCTCCACGGTTTTGGCATTACATTGCATTGCCTGCATTCTTCACTTCTATGTTCCCTGCAGTGCTCTGTATTTTGATGTTGGTTCTGTATTACATCTGCATTCTTTACTTCTAGGTTCACTGTTGTGCTCTGTGCTTTCCTGTTGGTTTTGTATTGTATCAGATTTTGCAGGTACGTTCTTGTTCTTTGTTGTGCCCCCCCTGCCTTTCGTGTCCCCCCTTGTGCCGCGTGGAGCCATTCATTCAAGACGCCTAGTTGTGCAGCCCAGTAATAGGCCCGAAGGCAAGGCATACCCAGACCACCCTCCCAGACGGATCGCTGCATCGTGGTCAAGGCGATGCAGGGTTGTTTCCCACCCCAAATAAGTTTCTGGAGGATGGGAGGGAAAGCATTTTAAACAGGGCAGCTCTCCCCAGCAAGCCCAGAGGTAGAGATTGCCAGTGAGTGACGTTCGCTTCCAGCCTGCTCACTACGAGTTGGAGGTTAAGTTGAAGAACATCCTTGGGATTGGGGGGTCACCCTGATACCTAGGTAAACAAAAGCCTGGACGGACACCGTATAGGGACAAAATGGTGGGATCGCATCTGCCCCGCCCTGGAGCGGAAAGAAGATAGTTTTCTGCCTGTTGACTTTGATCCCGCAGAACTCTTGGAATTCTGTGAGGATCTCGGGGCATGAGACCCTAGGGCTGCTCATCAGCGTAAAGCGAGACCCGGTCCTCGCCTCCCCAGGGCCACGTGAATCCGGACCATGTGGGGGATGTCCTAAATTGGATTGCGAGGTGCTTGATGGCTAATCTAAATAAGAGGGGGGAGAAGGCTTGGGGGGCAGTGTATAAAAGCTTGACCCAAGACATGAAATAGGGCCCAAACCCCATTCACTCCATGATATCCCACAGGGCGAACCAGCCCACCAATCAAAAGCCTTTTCAAAGTCGACTGTGAGAAGCGCCAGGGGGCTCTTTGATGTTGGGGGCCTGGCTGATTGCAAATTGGACCCTGCGCAGGTTCATCCTAGTAGACTTGGCTGGCATGAACCCCACACTGGTCAGGATGGACCAGGGAGCGGATGACCCCCAGCATTCTGTCGGCTAGGACCCGTGCTAGCACTTTGGCCTCCCCATTAAGGAGAGAGGTGGGTCTATATGAGGCGCAGAGGTCTGGGGATTTTCCGGGTTTGGGGATTACAACGATGGTGGCCTGCCTTAGGTCCTCCGGGAGCATACCGCTGTTACGGGAGCGCATCAGCATACAGTGCATGTGGCCTGCAACTGAATCACCCATTCTCCGCCAGGCTTTGGCAGGAAAGCCGTTAGGGCCGGGGTTTTACCGGGCTGAAGCTGAGACAGCGCCACAGGCACCCCCTCTGTAATTTCTGCCTCCAGCGTATTGGTCTGGGCTTCGGAGAACCTGGGGAGAACGGTGACATCTAGGTAGCGTGGGGGCTCCTTGGCAGGCGTGATATCACTGGAGGCACAGAAGTTCTGATAAAAGGCAGCAAAGGCGTTCTCTATATCTGAATCCGTTTGGTGCAGGCCCCCCACCCCCGGACTCCTTAATGGCTCTGAAATGTACGCGGGCGCGGTCCCGTCGCTCCAGCCAGGCCAGGGTCTTACCTGCTATATCACCCGCAGTGTAGATCTGACTACGCACAGTGAAGTGGGTGGTGTCTTGAAATGGGGAAAATCTTCCTCGGGACCAGCCCTTGAGAGCAAAAATTACCCACAATAAGCTAGCCACTATGGGTTCTGATGCCAGCTCTGCTATAAAACCTCTGGCCTAGTGGAGCCCATTGATACGCCCAACACTGCTACAAGTATTGGCTACCACTGCAGATGGCAAAACTTTAGTTATGAAGACATTTTTTCTGCCATCGGTCAGGTCAACAAGACTGCTAAATACACACGATGCATTTTATGGCAAACATTGTTAAATCAGCAGGTGTTGGCTTTTCGCTCCGAGTGGGGGCGTCTATCCTCAACCCACTGGCACACAGAGCTACAGTTACCAGCAAACATATGGATCAAATCACTTGCACAATCAGTTATACGATAATTATGTAGGTATTTTTGTGTAGGCCAGGTTTTGGCAAGGGTATATGTCACTGTTCACTTTGTATACATTTTTGTTTAGGTAGTGTTTTTACTAACTTTGCCTGCCACGCTGACTAACCGCTCGAAGATAGTTTGCTTAAACCTTTTGCAAAGCCCCAAGGTCTTTATCACTGTACTACATACTATGTTGATGGGCATTAGCCAGCATTGTCGCACACACTTTGAATAGGGGTGGAGTGTAGTGATACACAAAATTGCAAATTTGCCAATCAGGCCTTTAGATGACAGCATTAGCCGCTGAAAAACAATAGTTTATTCAAAGTATGTGCCAAAAATGCTGACAGTAGTCTGTTGTAGCACCTCCGTTACGCAATAGTGAGCTACAAGGAACATGCAGGCCTAGTAGGAGTGGTAGGTCACATTATGCATTGTAGATAGGCAGGGCGAAGGCCCCAGTTCTGTAGCTAATAGACATTATTGGAGTGTTTGGAACATTATGGCACCTATATAGCGCTTAGATAGCCAATCTTAAGCTATGAACACTAAACTATGAGTGCATGCCTTTTAGAGCTTGCTCACATGGAGTTAATTAATCTCGGCTTCTCTTAGAATATCCTGCCTTTCTAACTGTAGCCCTGCATGGCTTTGTAAACAAATCCTCTTTCTCTGGGAAGGCACTGATAAGACATTCCTGAGCTTTCGTGGAGATGGGCTCCAAGCAGGGAGGGGCACAGAATTGAGCACAGTGGAAATTCACAGAGTTGGGTTTTTCCATGAGCAAGCCTATATTTTGCACAGGGAAAGTTCTGGAACTGTGCATCATGGACTGACAGCACGAGATTATAAAAATGCATGCCCACATGACTCAGGTGGGAGATCGTCCTGTGGACTTGGTTCGAGCAAGATCAAGTGCCCGGAATTGGAGCTCTGACGGCACCCAGCAGCGCTGTCCTCTGAGCGGGGCTTGTTACAGCTAGCTCATGAGGGCCAGGGTCTCCCAGTGCTGATTGAAGGGGCGTAAGACTGTGTTTCTCTATGTTTCTCTATGTTTATCTAAGTTCTATGTTTCTATATATTTTGCATTTCTCTAAGTTTTGTGCTTTGTAATCTTCTCTAACTTGAATCCCAAATGTATATGAAATTCACTGTTTAGAATAAATACTAAAACTTATTGAAGGTGTCATTTGTCACTAGCATGAGATCACTGCTCAGCACAATAGAACCTGTATTTTGGGCTGAATTGGGTAATTATTGCTCCCGAGGGCTGGTCCCGAGGACGATTTGGCCCATATCAAGACATTTGGTGGCAGCGGTAGGATTTGTGAAGAGCAGTGCCTTGCTGTGAAATGACAAATTGTGTGAGAGAACACGGTGCAGAGTGAGGAGCAGGCTGTCGCATTTCCTTGGTGGTCTCACTGCAGCTCTGAGACTTCAAAAGACAGCAGCGTTGTGTCGGCTTGCCGTGGCCGATAGCTTGTGTGGTTAAGACTCCCTTCAGTAAATCAGTCGTGACTGACTTATTGCTTGGGAATGGAGCCAGGGAGTACAAGGCGATAAACAAGCGGGAAATGGCTTTGTTTAAAGCGCTCTGATGAATGGTCAAGAAAGATGTATGTTCAATTAGGAAAGAATTTTATCATGCGGTTTCCCCAGTTTAAAGTTGTAATTTGAAATGCAAAGTGAGACGGAGTTCTCAACTCTATTCTGTCATGAGGGCAGGGAAAAATAGTTGCGAGGATTTGACATGCAAATTGTGAATAGTAATCTAACCATTGACTCATCCCCAGTGTGCTAGCGAGTGGGGGGCTGTAATGTACGGAGGCGAAGGTTCGCTTTTTAATGTATGCTTTTGAAGTGTTGACATTCCTGCAGATAACGTGGGGAATGAGCCGTGCTTAGGAGAAAGAGTAACATCTGTGCTGAGAGCCTAGAGGGTTTGTTTTTCTTTTGGCAACTGTAAATTCCATGTGCTGGCGGCGAATTCTGTTTAAAGGAAACACACTAAAATGGTTATATTGCATTTTAAGCTGTGCCATGCTTATAATGGGTGAGAGACTCACTTAAAAAAGAAGGTGAGTGATGTCATTTGGAATTGCCCCTAAATTGCCCCTGGAGTATTTTTGACTGTTCCCACGATATGCCATGGATTTGTAATGTTGCCTTATAAGTGATGTATGTTTTTGGAAATAGTGACCTGTTAACTGTGGTACATGGTGAAAAATGTTGTTGACACATTTAACAGCCCACAAGCAATATAGAGTGTGGGTTGCTCTTGCAGGGAAAAAAAACGTGTAGGGAGCTGCACTAAACATGGCATTTTTTAAATGCACTGAAATAAGTAGTTATATTCTGGCAATGGTACAACAGAATGAAAAATCCGTGTGTGATAAGATAGCACAAAGATTTAGTGGGTTGCGGGTTCTTTTGAAAGATTGCACATTGCATTGGAGTGAGCTCGTGAAGCCAAACTACAAGGTTACGAGGAAGAAGAAAAAAAAAGTATGCCTTTTAAATGGGACATTAATCAGTTCAAAACAGGCTAAAAGACGCTTTGACATTTTGCAAAATTACATGGAGTAGAATCTGATGACAAGAAAAAGTGCCTCTTTTGAAAATAAGGGTCTTGCTGTGTGTGCAGAGCTTGTGCCTTGAAGATAACTTGCACTGTCTTGGGAGAGGTGCGCGAAGAAAAAAAAAACTGTTGGAGGAAGGCAGAAAAAAGCAGAATGCTGCGCTCCTGTTTAGTGAAATGGTGTTTCAGATATGGGAGCTTTTCTGAGTTCCTGGAACAGGGCATGAAAGAGTTAATCTGGATGAACTGTCTGAAGAGTGCCTTCCATTGAAGCCGCCACAGTTTAAGAGTTATAGAGCAAAGAGATAAGCTTGCTGCGCGAAAGATAAACATTGACATTCCTGCATTCAATCCCCTGTGAGAGACACCGTCAGTGTGAGCAAAAAACTGAGGAGAGGAAATGCAATAACAGAACTGAGCAGAAGTAAAGAATTTGCCCAGTAACAACACTGGAAGGAAAACAAACGCTGCATGCAGGATGGCAGATGGGCACATCTGAACATTTGGGGAACCTGTGCATCTGTGAATGGGCTAAGAAAAGACAGCTGCCCATTTCAAGAGACATTGCTGTGCAAGCTGCATTCCAGTGCTCCATGTGATGTGAACTGAAGTAAAGCGCTGTGCACTGGAGAAGAAACCTCTAGGCGCTTTGAAAAGTGAGAATACACAGCTGTTTAAAAATGCAAGCTACATTGCCAGGGCTAGAGTAACTGACAAAGACATTATGGCATTCCAGATGGAAGCAAAACTGACAAAAGCGCTTAGCCGTTTTGCAAGAGACAACATGCAGAGCGGGGCTTTGGAGTACAACATGAACACTGCACATTAGCCATGATCCAGAAGCCTCACGGCTTAGTGCAAGAATGAAAGATTTGTTGAAGCAATAAAAGAAACTGACTTAGACTATCGCTCTCAAAGGGGTGGGCCAAGAAATCAGCAAACACCCTTTGAGAAAATGATAAGTGAAAAACCAGAGGCTTGAAAGACACTAGCTGTATGGAGAAAAATAAACAAAGCTGCTTGTGCAACTGCAGGCGATATTGGACTGAAAGACTTTACCTTTGAAAAATGGAGTGATGCCAGCAGGGCAAACTAAATCAAGATCATGAGACACTGGAAGCAAGTTGGCGCCTGGCATTCGTGATCGCTTTGGTGAAAAAGAAAAGCATTGTGCGACCTGGGTACTTATTATATGGCTTTTGTAAAAGCACAGATCAATCTGAGGTACCATTGACCAACTATGATCACATTGCACAAATGAGTTTGTGATTAGGCAGTTACACCTCGTATGGTTGAGTGTAAATAAGCCCCCAATAACATGCAGAAGAGTGACAAATAATTGTGGTAGCAATGATAAAGTGTGTAGTTACCTGAAGAGACTTCTGAAGATGGGGGTGGTGTTATGGGAAGGGGTGGATAACGCTGATATTGAAGTTTTGATGAAATCCTAACATTTCTGTTTGTACTTTGCCTAGGCAAAAAAGCAAGACAGTTGCGTGCCATAACAGAAGTAGATGTGTTCAATTTGCGGGTGACACTGATCAGTCAAGCAGACGCATTCTCAGAGAAAGCGAGTCACTGCGTGATGAAATATGCGAACATTGAACGTGTCCTGCACCGCACTCAATGCTGCTAACATGCATGACGTATGAGGACATTTGTTCTGCAACCTGCGAAAGGTGTCCAACAGAGTAATAACTTTTGCTGAACTGGCACGGTGCAGACTTGGCTAGTTATCAAATATTTGATGCTGCACATTCAAATGATTCAGTTGCTGGAAATAACTTAATTGACATGTCTTGCCTTTCTTGTTTAAAGGACTGTGGACAATGAGTTGTGGACTGTAACATCATGCACCACAAACAGCTGTGTGACACAGCACTTGAATGCTAACACATTGAAAAATGGTTTTTAAATGCACTTTTTGAGATGAATCTGAAAAAACGAAATGGTTTTGCTCTTCCAACTGAATTGCTTTAACCAGAGATGTTTTGCTTTTTTGAAAAAAAAAAAAACTTCTACGTTGCACGTAGGCAGGAAGATGATTTATGAATTGTTGGGGCAGCAGAATTATGCAAGCAGGAGCGTAATTTATTTTGAGATAAAATGAGCGCGCACATCAAAGTCACCTGTGCGTAGGTTAAGATTCTTCATTTGAAGTAATGCTGCCAAGTGTGTGAGCTCTAATTTGAGATGGTAACCTTTGAAACACTGGATACTTTTACAGCCAGCTTTAAGGCGGGTAAATGAAACCATGACTGACTAGTTATTTGATTTTATGACACAGAGTGTGACACGGTTTTTGTTAAACCAACCAGTTTCATGTTTTTGTGGGGACAGCTGTCTCCAGCACACTAATGCAAAGAGTCATCTTTTTGATTGTAGACATTTCGAATAATTCTTTGGAAAAGCGCTACAAATGAGTATCCACATGGAATTGCTAGCGCACTGGCCTGGCACATTGTCAGACATCTTTTGTCACTGACTCATATGACTGGTGTCTATGAAGTCATAGGCCCAAATGTTTCATTGAATGGATACAAAGATTTGTTTAATTTGTTTAATGTGATGTTTTTCTGACCAAGAAATGCAGCGAGTGTTCTCGCCAAGATTTTATGGACTATAATTTGACTAAATGCATTTTACACAATGGTGTGATGAAACAGCCACTGCCGGATGGTAGTATGGTGTTTGTAGCTAAAACTAATATTGTATATGGTAGATATCCCACTTGAAGAAGGGTATTCTCCAAGTCACAATAGGTAGGCACTGTGAACATGTTAGATTTTCCAGTAGTAAGGCAACATTTAAATTGTAGGCTGGTAATGCACACCTCTATTATTAGAGTGATACACTTAGACATAGATTTATCATGAGGCAATGTTTCCTTAGTACTACCAAGCTGCTACAAATGGAGTCCATTTCTATGGCCCATCACTAGAGTGCGCGTAGCTAGGGAGCTAGATTCATTAATTGCAGGAGCTTTATATGCTTGTGGCATAGAAACTGTGCACAATAAGTTAGCCACTATGGGTTCTGATGCCAGCTCTGCTATAGAACTTCTAGCCTAGTGGGGTTCATTGATACGCCCAACACTGCTACAAGTATTGGCAACCACTGAAGATGGCAGAATTTTAGGTATGAAGACATTTTTTCTGCCATAGGGCAGGTCAACAAGACTGCTAAATACACACGATGCATTGTATGGCAAACACTGTCTAATCAGCAGGTGTTGGCTTTTTACTGGGTGGGAGCGACCATCCTCCACACACTGGCACACAGAGCTACAGTTACCAGCATACATATGGATCAAATTGCTTGCTTTTGATTGCATGAATAACACATGCCATGCTTTAATGCAAATTAGTAGAATTGTTTTTATTTAGATAACCTGGTGCCCATGGGTTCACCTTGTTCACGAAATTAGATGGTTTCTGGTTGGGTTCCACATACATGGGGGAAGTGTCTAATCACACAGCCCATAGTCACGTTTGAATGCCCTGGGATCAGGGGGAGGGTAGGCCCTTAGAGTGAAAGGCTGCCAGGTTTAGAGTTGGTAACCATACATAAATGCAATAGTGCATTGTAGATTAGACTACACCGGATTGCCTTGACATTCTAACTGCATGCTGCTTTTTAACTGACAACCAGTTATACAATAATTATTTAGGTATTGTTGTGTAGGCCAGGTTTTGGCTAGAGTAAATGTCCATGTTCACTTTGTGTAGGTATTTTTGTGTAGGCCAGGTTTTGGCAAGGGTATATGTCACTGTTCACTTTGTGTACATTTTTGTTTAGGTAGTGTTTTACCTTGCATGCCACGCTAACTAACTGCTAGAAGATAGTTTGCTTAAACCTCTTGCAAAGCCCCAAGGTCTTTATCACTGCACTAAATACTATATTGATGTGTATTAGTCAGCATTTGTCGCACACACGTTGAATAGGGGTGGAATGTAGTGATACACAAAATTGCACCTTGCCAATCAGGGCTTTAGATGACAGCATTAGCCGCTGAAAGCCAATAGTGTATTCAAGGTATGTGCTAAAAATGCTGACAGTAGTCTGTTGTAGCACTTCCATTATGCAGTAGTGAGCTACAAGGAATATGCAGGCCTAGTATGAGTGATAGGTCACATTATGCATTGTTGATAGACAGGCAGGGAGAGGGCCCTAGCTCTGTAGCTAATAGACATTTTTGGAGTGTTTGGAACATTATGGCACCTATATAGCGCTTAGATAGCCAGTCTTAAGTGCTATAAACACTAAGATATGAGTGCATGCCTTTTAGAGCTTGCAGATGGGGTTAATACACCCTGCTTCCCTTAGAATATTCTGCCTCACTAACGGTAGCCCTGCATGGCCACTAAGCTAATCTCCTTTTCTCTGGGAAGGCACTGATAAGACATTCCTGAGCTTGCGCGCAGATGGGCTCCAAGGAGCCAGGGAGGGGCTCAGAAGAAGCACAGTGGAAATTAACAGAGTTGGGTTTTTTCCATGAGCCAGCCTATATTTTGCACAGGGAAAGTTCTGGAACTGTGCGTCATGGACAGGCAGCACGAGATTATAAAATATGCATGCTCACATGACTCGGGTGGGAGATCGTCCTGTGGACTTGGTTCGAGCAAGATCAAGTGCCCGGAATTGGAGCTCTGACGGCACCCAGCAGCGCTGTCCTCTGAGCGGGGCTTGTTACAGCTAGCTCATGAGGGCCAGGGTCTCCCAGTGCTGATTGAAGGGGCTTAAGACTGTGTTTCTCTATGTTTCTCTATGTTTATCTAAGTTCTATGTTTCTATATATTTTGCATATCTCTAAGTTTTGTGCTTTGTAATCTTCTCTAACTTGAATCCCAAATGTATATGAAATTCACTGTTTAGAATAAATACTAAAACTTATTGAAGGTGTCATTTGTCACTAGCATGAGATCACTGCTCAGCACAATAGAACCTGTATTTTGGGCTGAATTGGGTAATTATTGCTCCCGAGGGCTGGTCCCGAGGACGATTTGGCCCATATCAAGACACCCTCCCACAGTGTGACGAGGCTGGATACGGCTCCTTCGTTGACGGTAAAATAGTTGGTTGTCTTTTCGACAAGGCCTTGACATACCTCGGGGTCACCCAGGTAGTATGCGTTGAGTCACCATGAGGATGGACGCTTGGCCGGGGGCAGTTTTATAGTGAGTAGGAAGGGGGGGAGTGGTCCGAGATACCTCTGGCGAGGTAGGTGGCGGTTTTCAGCATGTGTGACATATCCCGGGAACAAAAAGGTGGTCTATGCGGGACATGGAGTTATGGGCATTTGAGAAGGAGTAGCATCGGTCCGTGGGGTGGAGAGTGCGCCATGCGTCCACCCATCCCAACGCAGATGCAAAGGCGTAGGGTTTGGTTTGAGTGTCAGGGTTTCTATTGCCGACGTGCATTCTATCATTACGGATGTCGATGACCTCATTAAAATCCCCACCCAGTACCCATTTATCCGCCCGTGCCCCCAACATTACCTCCTGGAGGTCCCTAAGGAATTCCTGTGCCAGCAGGGGAGGGGCATAAGCTGCCACAATGCCCCATGTGGTCTTCCCAATGTCGCCAGTGACCACTACGAAGTGGCCCCTCCGGTCTGCGTGGAGTTCCCTCAATTGGAACGGGGCCCTTTTGTGCAGAAGAATCATGGTGCCCCGGGAGCCACTAGAGAACCCGGCATGGAAGGTGGTTAAATAGTTCAGTGCCCATCAAGTGTATCTCTGTGAGGAGGGCAATATCTGGTGAGTATCTGTTTAATTGTTCGAGGACAAGCCATCTTTTAACCCCAGAGTCCAGCCCATTCACATTCCAGGTGAGCAAGGTAAGATGGCTGTCATGTGCCATTAATGAGTATACAGAGGTGATATTTGTCAAGGGGGTCGGGTTCCTGGCCGAGGGCCATTCTGCAGCCCCGGTGCTCCGGTGGAGGTTCCCCATCTGTCCCGGCTCCCCCCTCCCGACCCACCCTCCAGTGGTTCTGACCCTTACCCAACCTTGAGTAGTGAGTGTGGTTGCCTCAACCATTTTCAAAGAATGTCTTGCCCCGCCCCCCTCCCTGTACTTCCCCCCAACCGGAAACACCTGTAGCCCGAACCTAGCACAAACAGGGCACGCAACAGAAATATTAACATGAACCATAATGGTGCAGTAGCCCGGACTGGAGCGACAAGAGCACCTCGGAGAGGCGGCGGCCGCTGGTAACGCTCCCCTTTGGTACATATGGACACATCACGAAAGTCAGGGTGCAACGGCGTTCATCCGTTGTCTGCAGTTCCCTCAGCCTGTTGTGTTGCAGCCACGGGTTCCAGGTCTAAGGAGAGAGAGCGAGGTGAAGGCTGCTCCGATCTTGGGATCCATCCAGTTATTCCCTGTGGCGATCTGCGGGTTCCATTGTTATTAAGGATTTGAGTTTCCAACCATTCCCATGCCGCCTTCGGTGTGTAAAACAGGTGGGTGGTCCCGTCTTGGTGAACCTTCAATAATGCCGGGAAAAAGAGAGCATATTTGATGAACAGTGAATTCAGTTTTTTCTTCAGAGAGTCAAAAGACTGACGGGCCTTCTGGACCTCTTTGGTGTAGTCCGGGTAAAACCCAATGCGGTATCCATTGTATGTAACATCCCCATGGTGCGGGCCATCTGGAGAATGGTGTCTCTGTCCCTATAGTTTAGGGGGCATGCGATGATGGTCCGTGGTGGGGCACCCAGGACAGGCCGCCCGGTGGGGACTCTGTGCAACCGTTCAATCGAAAAAAAGAGAGCTTTTTGGGAGCGAAGATATGGCCGAGCCAGCCCTCAAGGAAGAATTCTACACTAGGGCCTTCTTCTTTTTTCGGAGATCCTGAGGATCATTAGGTTATTTCATCGAGCCCTTGCTTCGCTATCTTCGGCAAGATATTCAAGCTCATCCACCTTCTTGGAGATCATAGCAAATTGTTTTTCCATTTGTCTGAGTGAGTCTTCCGTATTGGATATCCTTTGCTCCGACTCCCCAACTCTGGATGCTAATTTGTGGAGGTCCTGGCATAGGAAGGAGACATCCGCTGACAGGCCCCCTATCTTTAGCTCCAGAGATGCTTTGGAGTCACAGATCGCAATCATTACGTCTGTGAGAGATGGCAGCGTCCCGAAATTCCTCTCCTGGGTCTTCACTGCCCTGGGGCTGTGGAGTGGGGGGATGCCGACTATGAAGAGGTCCATCTTGCTCTGTAGGGTCTGTCTTTTGCTCTTGTCTTTACCCATCATGCTTGTTGCGGAGTCGGGCAGGATAGTAGTCTCGGGAGAGTCGTCAGGTCCTGGTACTTGTTGCAGTCCTGTGATGGGACCCGAGCATGAGGGGGTGCTGGTGTGTATGGAGTATGCAAATCTTAGGTGGATCAAAGGCAGTGGCCCCAGTCAAGCGTGTGGTCGCTTGGTTGTTTGTAGGTTGTCCCCTGGGCAGATAGCTCACCCCCAGCAGATCGTATCTTGTTAAGAGGGCGCACTTCGGAGTGCAGGACGGCGCCAGCAGGCAGTTACAGAGGTGTTGCAGTTCGCAGGTGGCACGATTATAACTGTGGGCTGGGCCGCTGCACACGTGGTTGGTGTCGTAGAGGGTTGCGCTAGTTTCGGGTGTTGCAGGGCCCCTCCCTCATTGATGAATCCTATTGCCCTGCAGGATCACAACGGGGTATCATGTCAGTCAAAGCCGCAAGTCTATCTGTTGCTCACCCCTCCTTGCCTGTTGGCCTTGGCCCGCGTGGCTAACTTCCCCTTGCGGGCCGACCCAGTGCGCAGACCCATCACAGGCCCCGCTGGGTTGGCAACGCAGGGGCTCCCAGTTGTATCACCGGGGGCGAATGTTCAGCCTCTCGGCTTGGAAGGCAGAGGCCGTGGGCCACGCTCACTGTTTGCTTGTGCGCTCAATCCACCAGGGTGCAGTGGGGTCCGTATGCAGGCTCCTGTTGCTCCCCACCTCCCATCAAGGCCGGGCATCTGCCTGGCTGTGCTCTGGCTATTGTTGCTGGCTTAGTCCGGCCGTGGGGGTGGGGGTGGTCCCCCAGCTATGTTGCGCTGTGTCGGAGGTGACTCCACCACCTCAGGCCGCCCACTGGGGTGCGGATAACTCCGGTGGTGGCCACTGGGTGGATCGGCCGTCACAGAGCCCTATGGGCCTGGGTCGATGGCGCAGTGGAAACCGCGGGGGTGCCAGTGCCGCTGCACTGTGGTGGTAGCAGCGCCTGTGCGCCCCAGTCTCAATGCAGGCGGGGAGGAAGGGGGCAGGGTCTATGGTATCCGGAGTGCTGGAGCGTCGTCTTCCTGCTTCCTCTCCACCGCCGCCGCTCCGGGTAGATGTGCTGCAGGTCCAGTGAGCGGTCCGGGGCCAAGGGAGAGTCTAATGCACCGGCCGTGGGGCCAGCGGGTTATGTGCGGAGCAGGGACCCACCTCCAGAGCGGCTCCTCTCGATCCGCAGAGGGCGGTGAGGTCGATGGTCTGTGTGGACGTTCCCCTCGTCTGATTTTGGTCAGGGTTGCGGGAGCTGGCCACCATGGTGTACAGTTGTGCAGGCTGTGATATTTTGAAGCTGTGCCCGCAGGGGGGCCAGGATAGTTAAGGATATTTAAGACGGCCCTGTGAGCTGTTGACTCTTTCAACCGCTTCCGCCACTCGCGCATGCGCTCTCTTGACATCAATGAAGGTCCTCCTAGATTAATGCACTTTGTCTGAGAAGACCGGGAAGAAACGGATTGTTGCATCCTAGTATGCTATTGATCCCAAATCCCTAGCTCTCCTGAGGGCCAAATCTTTGTCTCGATAGTTCAATAGGCTGTTACGCTCACCTGGTCTACGCGGAGGCGTTGGGGCACGGTTGCAGCCCTCCCAGAAGTTAGATCACCCCCGTTAGGTCTCTCCCCCTGCTAATAAACTGTGGAAGGCGACAATTGGTGGCACTGCCCCTGCGTGGATATGAGAAAACGTGAGTGTGCTGGTCGGAGACTGTTGTACCCCTCTAACCCTTCAACCCAAGGTGCGATTTCTGTGCACATGTATCGGCCTATAAGGATCACCTGTTAATTATTGATGATGAGCTCTCTGTCCTGCTACTTCGGGCAGGGGCGCTTGTTGCTGGGATCTAGTTCCTTCACTGATCCCTGGTAAGTAATAGTCCAGAACCAGAAGTTAAAGTAAAGAAGGCCCTATGAAAGAGTGCGTCAGAGTGGTCCTACAAGGGCTACGTCAAATCCCTTGTACACTTGAAAGTTTCTGACCCGTTGCCATTGGGAAAGCTAGGGGAAGGCAATCCTGCTTTGCAATGAGACTGTAAACTATGAAATACGGAAAACGTGAACCCGACTGAGGGATGCCGCGAGAAAGCTAGGAGAAGGAAGAGCCTGCTTTCTAATGAAAATGAGCAATGCATGAACTGTGTTAGGAATACATGAACTGTGTTGAGACAGGGCCGTAGTGAACCCAACTGAGTGAGGCCCCTTTTTGCAATGAGAATCGGAGCCCGGCAGAGGGAGATCGTAGGGGCGAATAGCAATCGCCCAAGGTAGAAGATCACTGAGAGAACATTTGTTTCTTTTTTGTTACTTTGAATCCACCAGTCTTCTAAGGCAAGAGACTTTTGCAGGAAGAGACTTAGCCGCTGACGATTTTGATATTGTGGAACTGAAACTATGAACCATGTGCTGACGAGGCCAAGGAGTGTGCTGTGCTTGAGAGTCCCGCCTTGTCTCGTGCTTCAAACGTGGTGAAGGGAGAACGAGTTTTATACCATCCTGACTTTTAATTTTGTGAACATTTCCTTCTTTTCTGGTGAACATTATCCCACACTCTTTTTGTAATTTAGTAGTAGGGATTGGTGATAGATTTTTTAGTATAGGCCCTTATATTTGACAAGACGCCACTAGGACTGCCTTATTATTATTTGATGGTCGTAGCTTGCTCTCATCTGAGATTTAGGTTTGGATTAGGCGTTTATTTCACCCATTATAGAGTTCAATAAACACCCTTGAAATGTGTGTCTATCACTACTGTTGCCACCATGGGTTACTTTTATATGGTGTCAGAAGTGGGATGTGACTCAATTGAAACAAATTGCCGGACCCTTCAATTTCAAAAACGTAGTCATCAAGCTTCTAGCCCTTCTGTTGGCACAAAATAATCGATAGGTTTTGATATTTGTAGCAGTATGGAAGCTATCATTCCCCATGGGAAAAGGGGAATGATTCCTACCGATTTAGTTCAGATACCCCCTCCAGGGTGCTAGATCAGGTTAGCCCCAAAATATGGCCTAGCATGCAAGTTCAGTACAGACATTTTAGCAGGCGTCATCGACCCGACTTCTGTGGACACATAAAGGTTCTCTTACAGAATCATGGCGAAGTCCCATTTGAGGTACATCGTGGGGATCAAATTGCTCAGGGAATTTTGGAAAAGGCACTATTTCGTCACTTTCAAGGAAGCATACCAGATAAAACGGAAAGAGGTGCATTAGGCTTTGGGGAAGCTGATAAACCATCTGACACTGAAGGTACAGAAGGATAGGAGCCCACCATCAATCCCGATCTAGCGTTCGCCCAGCAAAACGATCCCGCTCTCAATGAGGCCTTCCTGCAGGCTATTTCGGAAGGAGATGGTATAGGAAAAGGGAGACCCATTTTCATCTTAAAGCAGGGATTGCTATACTGGAGGGAAACGTCAACCAGAGAGTTGATAAAGACGCAGTTGGGGATTCCCAGGACCCACCGAAAGGTTGTATTGGAGATCGCACACTCGCATCTGACCAGGGGTCACTTAGGACAAACGTAAACCCCAGCACACATCAGTGGGCAGTTTTACTGGCCAGGTATCCACGCCGATATAAAGATCTTTATCCAGACATGTGAAATGTGTGGAAAAAAACTAGCACACATGTCCCCTTGCCTGCCCCTCAGCATCCCTTACCAATCATAGAAGTCCCTTTTTCAAGAATAGGAATGGGCATTATTGGACCTCTAGAAACATCCACACTAGGCAACATGAATGTCTTAGTAATTGTTGATTATGCCACTAGATACCCTGGAGCATTCCCAATTGCGAAATAAAACCACACAGCAAACCCTTAAACACCTCCAACCGTATTTTTCCAGGGTTGGCTTGCCCAAGGAAATATTGAACGATCAAGGTTCAAATTTTATGAGCAAGCTCATGGCAGAAGTCAAAGAGCTCCATATTACCACCTTACGAACTTCTGTGTACCACCCCCACACATTTGGCTTGGTAGAAAGATTCAATAAAACCTTAAAACAAATTCTGCGGAAACTAGTAGATAAAGACGGGAAGGACTGGGACCGAATTATCCTGTGGGCACTATTTGCAGTGAGGAAAACCCCACAGGGCCTCTGCAGGATTTCCCCCTTTTGAATAACTTTAAGGCAGAGAGCCCAGAGATGTCCTGGACATGCTCCGGGAAACCTGGGAGGAACAGGAAGAGGTACCCATTTCCCATCTCACAAACCGCCACCTGAATGCAAGAACATATGAGACTTGTCCGAGATCTAGTCAGCACTCATATGGAAAAGGCCCAAAGTCAAGAAAAATCCAACTACGATAATAAAGTAAGCTTAAGATAGTTTTATATAGGAGAAAAATATTGGTCCTGTTACCCACCTCAGAAAGCAAGTTTGTTTCTAAGTGGCATAGGCCCTATGAAATAGTACAATGAACAGGAACCTGTACTTATAAAGTAGCCCAACCGGACTGAAAACAGAAGGTCCATTTATATCACGTGAATCTCCTAACGGCGTGGAAAGAGAACCTGTCAGCCACCCATGCCAAAGTACTATCTTGTTTGGTTCCAGGAGATATAGACAACTTTGAACTAATTCCTCATGCATTGTATGCCCAAAAACAAGAAGACCTAAAAGATATAATCACATCCTTCCTGATGTATTTTCAGACAAACCAGGAAGAAATAAAGGCACATACCACTATATTAGAACACCTAGGGGAAAAGTGGTCCATTTAAAACCCTATAGACTCCTGGAGGCCCGTAAACAGATAGTGGTTGAGGAAGTAAACAAAATGCTGCAAGCTAATATTGAACCCTTGCCGAGCCCATGGTCCTCCCCTATCGTGTTGGTCAATAAACCTGACCATTCCTGGAGGTTCTGTATAGATTTCCGTCAAGTCAGCACGATATCCGATTTCGAGGCCTACCTCATGCCACGCATCGATCACCTAATTAATAAACTCAGAGCAGCCACCTTCCTATCCACCCTAGACTTAACAAAACGGATACTGGCAGGTACCAGTATATGGGCCAGATAAAGAACAGACAGCATTTTCAACACTCTTAGGACTGTTTCAATTCAAAGTCCTCCCTTTTGGCTTAGAAAGCGCACCAGCCACTTTCCAACACCCAATGGATAACATCTTACGCCCCCTATTCCAATTTCTGTGGAGCTTACATTGACAATATCATCATCTATAGTAAAACCTGGGAAGACCACCTTTTCCACCTTGATACTATTATGAGAGTCCTCAGACACGCTGTCCTAACTGCTAATCCATCTAAATGCAGACTAGCACAATCAGCCGTAAAATATCTGGGTTTTTTTGTAGGAAACGGGAACGTTCAGCCCCAACATGAGAAAGTGAGAGCCATCCTAGATACACCTACACCCAAAACCAAAAGGGATTTGAGAGCCTTTCTAGGGTTAATAGGGTATTACCGTAGGTTTATCCTAAATTTATCAGACAAAACAACAAGGCTGACCGATAAACCTAAGAACACTGAACCACAGAAACTTCATTGGTCTGAAGAGGATGATATATGTTATAACACCTTAAAGCATACTCTGTGCCAAAACCCAATCCTGAAGGTACTAGACTTCTCCAAAGACTTTATATTGCAGACAGACGCCGTAAACTCTTCCCACGTGAAAAAAATGAGTCTGTGCTGGAATTAGAGGCCCTGACCATCAAGTGGGCCATTATCCACCTGAGATACTGCCTCATAGGAAGAAAGTTTACCTTAGTCACTGATCATTCTACCCTAGTTTGGATTAGCCAATGCAAAGACTGAAACCCACGTATCATGCAATGGTTTCTAGACCTGCAGTCCTACTGCTTGACGGTGGTACACCGGAAAGGAAAAGACAAGGGAAATGTAGATTTCCTGTCCCGGTTCCCCAGTGAAGCAGATGCGGCTACCTTGCATGCAGGAAGTATATGTGAGAAACCTGAAGTTCTCTCACCCGCTAGTCCCCGGAGATCTGTCGTCCAGGTGGCCAGGACACGGCCATCACTATTGGATACCGTTCCTGGGGCTGGACCAGTGGGGGAGGATCACCCGGACAAGGGGTTTTCAGGGAGTGGAATGGGACACCGAGGGTTGAAAGGCGGTATCCCCTTCCCTGTAACACCTTTTCCCCATCCTACCCTGTAGGATATTTAGAAGCTCTACCCCCCCTTTTCGGACACAAACACTTTCATACACTCTAACAGACAATGGATGAACAACAGAGCGGTTTACCTGGCATGTCCCAACACATGGGTCAGGCTGAATCAGGCAATAAAGGCCCGTCAGGTGTGCGTGGTTATTGTCAATTGATATGATATGATATTTGATTCATAGCACGTCTTGCGTATAAGCGCGCTATAAATAAATTATCATATAACAATTGACAATACCACACACACCTGACTGCTCTTTACCTTCCCCACAGGGATAAAAAGCAGTGGACGAAAGCACACTTCGAGCAAGGCCAAACACACGTGGAGACAGCTACACCAAACCGGCAGTTCAAACAGAGATGAAAGGCGATGAGACCTGGAAGGACGACGAAGAGGGAGTTGCCCTTGACAAGTCAGAACCGCAAAGCCTCAGGAAGGGAAATCATAAGACCAGGAGCAACAGCTGGCGTGCAAAGCAGCAGACATCAATGGTACACAGGGGCCTCCTGCAGTGATCACGCAGGCAGAGAGGTAAACTTGCTACCGTGGTACTATCCTTGACTCCAGAGATCAGAGAAGCCAACGGGTTCAGCACAGCTGGTGAGTCGGAGGAACCTGATAGCAAACCAAGCTGTGTTGAGCCCAAGGTTGCAAGTAGCAACATTTTGAACGCAAGAAATTAGCAAGAGACAGAATTTGTGGTTGTGTTTGAACTTTACAGAGGGCCCAGTTGAGGTCCAGGTGCAGAAGGGACCAGTGCCAGGTGGGCGCTCATTCGAAAGACTCTGATCGAGACCTGTTTTGAAACTACGAGAACCAGAAGGCCCTAGGAAAGGGTGGCATTTTGCGTCAGAATGGTCCTACACAGGTTACGTCAAATCCATGTACAATCGATATTCTCTGACCCGATGCCCGTGTGAAAGCTAGGGGAAGGGAACCCTGCTTTCCAATAAGTTTGTGTACTGTGAAATACAGCAAGTGTGAACCCGAGGCAGGGATGCCGCAAGAAAGCTAGCAGAAGGAAGAGCCGCTTTCTTATGAAAATGATCAATGCATGAACTGTGTTATGGCTGTGTTGAGAGTCTCGCCTTGTCCCATGCTTCAAATGTGGGGAACGGAGATCCAGCCATACCATCCTGACTTTGTGAACACCTTTTTCTTTTCTGGTGAACATTATCCCACACTCTTTTTGTAATTTAGTAGTAAGGATTGGTAATAGTTTTTTTTGTAGAGACCCTTTTATTTGACAAGACGTCGCAGGACTGTCTTATTATTAATATTTTATGGTCATAGCTTGCTCCCATCTTAGATTTAGGTTTAGATTAAGCGTTTATCTCACCCATTATAGAGTTCAATAAACACACTTGATCTTTAATCACTTGTGTCTGCCTGTACTGTTGCCATCATGAGTTCCTTACACCTACTGGTATAAGGTAGCCATATTTTGCTCTGAACCTTAGTGTGTTAACCAGCCATATTTTCACCAGGCTAATCTTGCAAGGTAGCTATTTTAGCCTAATTGTTGTAGGGTAGCCTTTTCCATAAGGTGCTTTCTAAATGTGTTCACTACACTGTCTAGACCCTGCTCTCCATCTGTATCTAGTTGTCCTGCCCGCTTCTAGCCAAGTCCTCCAACATGCCAATGAATTCCAAGGCAGAGGAGGCCCATTAGGACCAAGAAGCTCACGCCTCCACCTCAACCTCCTTCTCTCTTTCTAGTGCCCACCCCACCTTCACACCTCAGATTGTCCCATCCCCTTTCCCTTCTGAAAGACCCTGTCACTCACCCCACCTCCCACCCCACACTACCTTCTCTCTGCACTATCCCAAACATGTTCAACCGCTCCCATGCCCCCCTGCCAACCACTACCCACCACCCCCTCTCGCCCTGCCCAAACCCCTCCTGTCCAACACTTAACTTTCAACGCCCTAAGTGCAGCCCGCACAGCCATGGCCTTCACCCACAAACCCCTTGCTCCCGCCCACTGGCCCAGGATCAGAACACTGTCTGACCGCAGCCACCCCCACCCACCTCTGCAATCTCCTCCATCCTACCCCCTCAACTCCACCTCCTCCTCAACTCCCCAACTCTGTCCATATTCTCTCCCTCTCCCCTGATAACCCTCCGTGCCCACTTTTCACTCCCCAGTGCCTGCCCCTGCGCCCTTCACCCTCTCCCCCTTTTCCTGGCCCAATTCCTTCCTCCTAGATACTCATCCTTCATTAACCGCAGCCCAAACAACCTTGGCCAAAACTCTGGACTCTGCAGACCTGACACCCCCCACCCTCACCCTCACACCTTTCACCCCCCTCCAATAGGCTCAGGCAAGCCGCCACTTGCCTCACTCCCCCCTCCGCCCCTGCGACCCCTTTCCTCGCCACCCTGCTACACTTCGACCCCTTCCCCATGCCCAACTCTGTCGATTGTCTTATCCTCTCCCCTCTTTTGCCCTCTCCTTCTTCTTTCCCCACCCAAGCCCCCATCTGTACCAGCAGTATCTCCATCCATGACCACCCTCAAAACTGCCCCCCACATCCCTTCTCTTGCATCCTCATCAACGCCAGATCAGTCGACTGAAATCAACACATGATTCTTGACCTTATCTCATATGAAAACCTAGATATCCTTTTTATCACTTAAACCTGGTTCTCTGATGACTTCCTCCCTTCTGAACTCGAGGCATTCCCACCCTGGCTACTCCCTGATCATCCACCACAGAGCAAGCAGAGCCGGTGGAATAGCCACCCTCCACTTACCTGAGGGTTTCTTCCCTAAGGAATTCCTGTGCCAGCAGGGGAGGGGCATAAGCTGCCACAATGCCCCATGTGGTCTTCCCAATGTCGCCAGTGACCACTACGAAGTGGCCCCTCCGGTCTGCGTGGAGTTCCCTCAATTGGAACGGGGCCCTTTTGTGCAGAAGAATCATGGTGCCCCGGGAGCCACTAGAGAACCCGGCATGGAAGGTGGTTAAATAGTTCAGTGCCCATCAAGTGTATCTCTGTGAGGAGGGCAATATCTGGTGAGTATCTGTTTAATTGTTCGAGGACAAGCCATCTTTTAACCCCAGAGTCCAGCCCATTCACATTCCAGGTGAGCAAGGTAAGATGGCTGTCATGTGCCATTAATGAGTATACAGAGGTGATATTTGTCAAGGGGGTCGGGTTCCTGGCCGAGGGCCATTCTGCAGCCCCGGTGCTCCGGTGGAGGTTCCCCATCTGTCCCGGCTCCCCCCTCCCGACCCACCCTCCAGTGGTTCTGACCCTTACCCAACCTTGAGTAGTGAGTGTGGTTGCCTCAACCATTTTCAAAGAATGTCTTGCCCCGCCCCCCTCCCTGTACTTCCCCCCAACCGGAAACACCTGTAGCCCGAACCTAGCACAAACAGGGCACGCAACAGAAATATTAACATGAACCATAATGGTGCAGTAGCCCGGACTGGAGCGACAAGAGCACCTCGGAGAGGCGGCGGCCGCTGGTAACGCTCCCCTTTGGTACATATGGACACATCACGAAAGTCAGGGTGCAACGGCGTTCATCCGTTGTCTGCAGTTCCCTCAGCCTGTTGTGTTGCAGCCACGGGTTCCAGGTCTAAGGAGAGAGAGCGAGGTGAAGGCTGCTCCGATCTTGGGATCCATCCAGTTATTCCCTGTGGCGATCTGCGGGTTCCATTGTTATTAAGGATTTGAGTTTCCAACCATTCCCATGCCGCCTTCGGTGTGTAAAACAGGTGGGTGGTCCCGTCTTGGTGAACCTTCAATAATGCCGGGAAAAAGAGAGCATATTTGATGAACAGTGAATTCAGTTTTTTCTTCAGAGAGTCAAAAGACTGACGGGCCTTCTGGACCTCTTTGGTGTAGTCCGGGTAAAACCCAATGCGGTATCCATTGTATGTAACATCCCCATGGTGCGGGCCATCTGGAGAATGGTGTCTCTGTCCCTATAGTTTAGGGGGCATGCGATGATGGTCCGTGGTGGGGCACCCAGGACAGGCCGCCCGGTGGGGACTCTGTGCAACCGTTCAATCGAAAAAAAGAGAGCTTTTTGGGAGCGAAGATATGGCCGAGCCAGCCCTCAAGGAAGAATTCTACACTAGGGCCTTCTTCTTTTTTCGGAGATCCTGAGGATCATTAGGTTATTTCATCGAGCCCTTGCTTCGCTATCTTCGGCAAGATATTCAAGCTCATCCACCTTCTTGGAGATCATAGCAAATTGTTTTTCCATTTGTCTGAGTGAGTCTTCCGTATTGGATATCCTTTGCTCCGACTCCCCAACTCTGGATGCTAATTTGTGGAGGTCCTGGCATAGGAAGGAGACATCCGCTGACAGGCCCCCTATCTTTAGCTCCAGAGATGCTTTGGAGTCACAGATCGCAATCATTACGTCTGTGAGAGATGGCAGCGTCCCGAAATTCCTCTCCTGGGTCTTCACTGCCCTGGGGCTGTGGAGTGGGGGGATGCCGACTATGAAGAGGTCCATCTTGCTCTGTAGGGTCTGTCTTTTGCTCTTGTCTTTACCCATCATGCTTGTTGCGGAGTCGGGCAGGATAGTAGTCTCGGGAGAGTCGTCAGGTCCTGGTACTTGTTGCAGTCCTGTGATGGGACCCGAGCATGAGGGGGTGCTGGTGTGTATGGAGTATGCAAATCTTAGGTGGATCAAAGGCAGTGGCCCCAGTCAAGCGTGTGGTCGCTTGGTTGTTTGTAGGTTGTCCCCTGGGCAGATAGCTCACCCCCAGCAGATCGTATCTTGTTAAGAGGGCGCACTTCGGAGTGCAGGACGGCGCCAGCAGGCAGTTACAGAGGTGTTGCAGTTCGCAGGGGGCACGATTATAACTGTGGGCTGGGCCGCTGCACACGTGGTTGGTGTCGTAGAGGGTTGCGCTAGTTTCGGGTGTTGCAGGGCCCCTCCCTCATTGATGAATCCTATTGCCCTGCAGGATCACAACGGGGTATCATGTCAGTCAAAGCCGCAAGTCTATCTGTTGCTCACCCCTCCTTGCCTGTTGGCCTTGGCCCGCGTGGCTAACTTCCCCTTGCGGGCCGACCCAGTGCGCAGACCCATCACAGGCCCCGCTGGGTTGGCAACGCAGGGGCTCCCAGTTGTATCACCGGGGGCGAATGTTCAGCCTCTCGGCTTGGAAGGCAGAGGCCGTGGGCCACGCTCACTGTTTGCTTGTGCGCTCAATCCACCAGGGTGCAGTGGGGTCCGTATGCAGGCTCCTGTTGCTCCCCACCTCCCATCAAGGCCGGGCATCTGCCTGGCTGTGCTCTGGCTATTGTTGCTGGCTTAGTCCGGCCGTGGGGGTGGGGGTGGTCCCCCAGCTATGTTGCGCTGTGTCGGAGGTGACTCCACCACCTCAGGCCGCCCACTGGGGTGCGGATAACTCCGGTGGTGGCCACTGGGTGGATCGGCCGTCACAGAGCCCTATGGGCCTGGGTCGATGGCGCAGTGGAAACCGCGGGGGTGCCAGTGCCGCTGCACTGTGGTGGTAGCAGCGCCTGTGCGCCCCAGTCTCAATGCAGGCGGGGAGGAAGGGGGCAGGGTCTATGGTATCCGGAGTGCTGGAGCGTCGTCTTCCTGCTTCCTCTCCACCGCCGCCGCTCCGGGTAGATGTGCTGCAGGTCCAGTGAGCGGTCCGGGGCCAAGGGAGAGTCTAATGCACCGGCCGTGGGGCCAGCGGGTTATGTGCGGAGCAGGGACCCACCTCCAGAGCGGCTCCTCTCGATCCGCAGAGGGCGGTGAGGTCGATGGTCTGTGTGGACGTTCCCCTCGTCTGATTTTGGTCAGGGTTGCGGGAGCTGGCCACCATGGTGTACAGTTGTGCAGGCTGTGATATTTTGAAGCTGTGCCCGCAGGGGGGCCAGGATAGTTAAGGATATTTAAGACGGCCCTGTGAGCTGTTGACTCTTTCAACCGCTTCCGCCACTCGCGCATGCGCTCTCTTGACATCAATGAAGGTCCTCCTAGATTAATGCACTTTGTCTGAGAAGACCGGGAAGAAACGGATTGTTGCATCCTAGTATGCTATTGATCCCAAATCCCTAGCTCTCCTGAGGGCCAAATCTTTGTCTCGATAGTTCAATAGGCTGTTACGCTCACCTGGTCTACGCGGAGGCGTTGGGGCACGGTTGCAGCCCTCCCAGAAGTTAGATCACCCCCGTTAGGTCTCTCCCCCTGCTAATAAGCTGTGGAAGGCGACAATTGGTGGCACTGCCCCTGCGTGGATATGAGAAAACGTGAGTGTGCTGGTCGGAGACTGTTGTACCCCTCTAACCCTTCAACCCAAGGTGCGATTTCTGTGCACATGTATCGGCCTATAAGGATCACCTGTTAATTATTGATGATGAGCTCTCTGTCCTGCTACTTCGGGCAGGGGCGCTTGTTGCTGGGATCTAGTTCCTTCACTGATCCCTGGTAAGTAATAGTCCAGAACCAGAAGTTAAAGTAAAGAAGGCCCTATGAAAGAGTGCGTCAGAGTGGTCCTACAAGGGCTACGTCAAATCCCTTGTACACTTGAAAGTTTCTGACCCGTTGCCATTGGGAAAGCTAGGGGAAGGCAATCCTGCTTTGCAATGAGACTGTAAACTATGAAATACGGAAAACGTGAACCCGACTGAGGGATGCCGCGAGAAAGCTAGGAGAAGGAAGAGCCTGCTTTCTAATGAAAATGAGCAATGCATGAACTGTGTTAGGAATACATGAACTGTGTTGAGACAGGGCCGTAGTGAACCCAACTGAGTGAGGCCCCTTTTTGCAATGAGAATCGGAGCCCGGCAGAGGGAGATCGTAGGGGCGAATAGCAATCGCCCAAGGTAGAAGATCACTGAGAGAACATTTGTTTCTTTTTTGTTACTTTGAATCCACCAGTCTTCTAAGGCAAGAGACTTTTGCAGGAAGAGACTTAGCCGCTGACGATTTTGATATTGTGGAACTGAAACTATGAACCATGTGCTGACGAGGCCAAGGAGTGTGCTGTGCTTGAGAGTCCCGCCTTGTCTCGTGCTTCAAACGTGGTGAAGGGAGAACGAGTTTTATACCATCCTGACTTTTAATTTTGTGAACATTTCCTTCTTTTCTGGTGAACATTATCCCACACTCTTTTTGTAATTTAGTAGTAGGGATTGGTGATAGATTTTTTAGTATAGGCCCTTATATTTGACAAGACGCCACTAGGACTGCCTTATTATTATTTGATGGTCGTAGCTTGCTCTCATCTGAGATTTAGGTTTGGATTAGGCGTTTATTTCACCCATTATAGAGTTCAATAAACACCCTTGAAATGTGTGTCTATCACTACTGTTGCCACCATGGGTTACTTTTATATGGTGTCAGAAGTGGGATGTGACTCAATTGAAACAAATTGCCGGACCCTTCAATTTCAAAAACGTAGTCATCAAGCTTCTAGCCCTTCTGTTGGCACAAAATAATCGATAGGTTTTGATATTTGTAGCAGTATGGAAGCTATCATTCCCCATGGGAAAAGGGGAATGATTCCTACCGATTTAGTTCAGATACCCCCTCCAGGGTGCTAGATCAGGTTAGCCCCAAAATATGGCCTAGCATGCAAGTTCAGTACAGACATTTTAGCAGGCGTCATCGACCCGACTTCTGTGGACACATAAAGGTTCTCTTACAGAATCATGGCGAAGTCCCATTTGAGGTACATCGTGGGGATCAAATTGCTCAGGGAATTTTGGAAAAGGCACTATTTCGTCACTTTCAAGGAAGCATACCAGATAAAACGGAAAGAGGTGCATTAGGCTTTGGGGAAGCTGATAAACCATCTGACACTGAAGGTACAGAAGGATAGGAGCCCACCATCAATCCCGATCTAGCGTTCGCCCAGCAAAACGATCCCGCTCTCAATGAGGCCTTCCTGCAGGCTATTTCGGAAGGAGATGGTATAGGAAAAGGGAGACCCATTTTCATCTTAAAGCAGGGATTGCTATACAGGAGGGAAACGTCAACCAGAGAGTTGATAAAGACGCAGTTGGGGATTCCCAGGACCCACCGAAAGGTTGTATTGGAGATCGCACACTCGCATCTGACCAGGGGTCACTTAGGACAAACGTAAACCCCAGCACACATCAGTGGGCAGTTTTACTGGCCAGGTATCCACGCCGATATAAAGATCTTTATCCAGACATGTGAAATGTGTGGAAAAAAACTAGCACACATGTCCCCTTGCCTGCCCCTCAGCATCCCTTACCAATCATAGAAGTCCCTTTTTCAAGAATAGGAATGGGCATTATTGGACCTCTAGAAACATCCACACTAGGCAACATGAATGTCTTAGTAATTGTTGATTATGCCACTAGATACCCTGGAGCATTCCCAATTGCGAAATAAAACCACACAGCAAACCCTTAAACACCTCCAACCGTATTTTTCCAGGGTTGGCTTGCCCAAGGAAATATTGAACGATCAAGGTTCAAATTTTATGAGCAAGCTCATGGCAGAAGTCAAAGAGCTCCATATTACCACCTTACGAACTTCTGTGTACCACCCCCACACATTTGGCTTGGTAGAAAGATTCAATAAAACCTTAAAACAAATTCTGCGGAAACTAGTAGATAAAGACGGGAAGGACTGGGACCGAATTATCCTGTGGGCACTATTTGCAGTGAGGAAAACCCCACAGGGCCTCTGCAGGATTTCCCCCTTTTGAATAACTTTAAGGCAGAGAGCCCAGAGATGTCCTGGACATGCTCCGGGAAACCTGGGAGGAACAGGAAGAGGTACCCATTTCCCATCTCACAAACCGCCACCTGAATGCAAGAACATATTAGACTTGTCCGAGATCTAGTCAGCACTCATATGGAAAAGGCCCAAAGTCAAGAAAAATCCAACTACGATAATAAAGTAAGCTTAAGATAGTTTTATATAGGAGAAAAATATTGGTCCTGTTACCCACCTCAGAAAGCAAGTTTGTTTCTAAGTGGCATAGGCCCTATGAAATAGTACAATGAACAGGAACCTGTACTTATAAAGTAGCCCAACCGGACTGAAAACAGAAGGTCCATTTATATCACGTGAATCTCCTAACGGCGTGGAAAGAGAACCTGTCAGCCACCCATGCCAAAGTACTATCTTGTTTGGTTCCAGGAGATATAGACAACTTTGAACTAATTCCTCATGCATTGTATACCCAAAAACAAGAAGACCTAAAAGATATAATCACATCCTTCCTGATGTATTTTCAGACAAACCAGGAAGAAATAAAGGCACATACCACTATATTAGAACACCTAGGGGAAAAGTGGTCCATTTAAAACCCTATAGACTCCTGGAGGCCCGTAAACAGATAGTGGTTGAGGAAGTAAACAAAATGCTGCAAGCTAATATTGAACCCTTGCCGAGCCCATGGTCCTCCCCTATCGTGTTGGTCAATAAACCTGACCATTCCTGGAGGTTCTGTATAGATTTCCGTCAAGTCAGCACGATATCCGATTTCGAGGCCTACCTCATGCCACGCATCGATCACCTAATTAATAAACTCAGAGCAGCCACCTTCCTATCCACCCTAGACTTAACAAAACGGATACTGGCAGGTACCAGTATATGGGCCAGATAAAGAACAGACAGCATTTTCAACACTCTTAGGACTGTTTCAATTCAAAGTCCTCCCTTTTGGCTTAGAAAGCGCACCAGCCACTTTCCAACACCCAATGGATAACATCTTACGCCCCCTATTCCAATTTCTGTGGAGCTTACATTGACAATATCATCATCTATAGTAAAACCTGGGAAGACCACCTTTTCCACCTTGATACTATTATGAGAGTCCTCAGACACGCTGTCCTAACTGCTAATCCATCTAAATGCAGACTAGCACAATCAGCCGTAAAATATCTGGGTTTTTTTGTAGGAAACGGGAACGTTCAGCCCCAACATGAGAAAGTGAGAGCCATCCTAGATACACCTACACCCAAAACCAAAAGGGATTTGAGAGCCTTTCTAGGGTTAATAGGGTATTACCGTAGGTTTATCCTAAATTTATCAGACAAAACAACAAGGCTGACCGATAAACCTAAGAACACTGAACCACAGAAACTTCATTGGTCTGAAGAGGATGATATATGTTATAACACCTTAAAGCATACTCTGTGCCAAAACCCAATCCTGAAGGTACTAGACTTCTCCAAAGACTTTATATTGCAGACAGACGCCGTAAACTCTTCCCACGTGAAAAAAATGAGTCTGTGCTGGAATTAGAGGCCCTGACCATCAAGTGGGCCATTATCCACCTGAGATACTGCCTCATAGGAAGAAAGTTTACCTTAGTCACTGATCATTCTACCCTAGTTTGGATTAGCCAATGCAAAGACTGAAACCCACGTATCATGCAATGGTTTCTAGACCTGCAGTCCTACTGCTTGACGGTGGTACACCGGAAAGGAAAAGACAAGGGAAATGTAGATTTCCTGTCCCGGTTCCCCAGTGAAGCAGATGCGGCTACCTTGCATGCAGGAAGTATATGTGAGAAACCTGAAGTTCTCTCACCCGCTAGTCCCCGGAGATCTGTCGTCCAGGTGGCCAGGACACGGCCATCACTATTGGATACCGTTCCTGGGGCTGGACCAGTGGGGGAGGATCACCCGGACAAGGGGTTTTCAGGGAGTGGAATGGGACACCGAGGGTTGAAAGGCGGTATCCCCTTCCCTGTAACACCTTTTCCCCATCCTACCCTGTAGGATATTTAGAAGCTCTACCCCCCCTTTTCGGACACAAACACTTTCATACACTCTAACAGACAATGGATGAACAACAGAGCGGTTTACCTGGCATGTCCCAACACATGGGTCAGGCTGAATCAGGCAATAAAGGCCCGTCAGGTGTGCGTGGTTATTGTCAATTGATATGATATGATATTTGATTCATAGCACGTCTTGCGTATAAGCGCGCTATAAATAAATTATCATATAACAATTGACAATACCACACACACCTGACTGCTCTTTACCTTCCCCACAGGGATAAAAAGCAGTGGACGAAAGCACACTTCGAGCAAGGCCAAACACACGTGGAGACAGCTACACCAAACCGGCAGTTCAAACAGAGATGAAAGGCGATGAGACCTGGAAGGACGACGAAGAGGGAGTTGCCCTTGACAAGTCAGAACCGCAAAGCCTCAGGAAGGGAAATCATAAGACCAGGAGCAACAGCTGGCGTGCAAAGCAGCAGACATCAATGGTACACAGGGGCCTCCTGCAGTGATCACGCAGGCAGAGAGGTAAACTTGCCACCGTGGTACTATCCTTGACTCCAGAGATCAGAGAAGCCAACGGGTTCAGCACAGCTGGTGAGTCGGAGGAACCTGATAGCAAACCAAGCTGTGTTGAGCCCAAGGTTGCAAGTAGCAACATTTTGAACGCAAGAAATTAGCAAGAGACAGAATTTGTGGTTGTGTTTGAACTTTACAGAGAGCCCAGTTGAGGTCCAGGTGCAGAAGGGACCAGTGCCAGGTGGGCGCTCATTCGAAAGACTCTGATCGAGACCTGTTTTGAAACTACGAGAACCAGAAGGCCCTAGGAAAGGGTGGCATTTTGCGTCAGAATGGTCCTACACAGGTTACGTCAAATCCATGTACAATCGATATTCTCTGACCCGATGCCCGTGTGAAAGCTAGGGGAAGGGAACCCTGCTTTCCAATAAGTTTGTGTACTGTGAAATACAGCAAGTGTGAACCCGAGGCAGGGATGCCGCAAGAAAGCTAGCAGAAGGAAGAGCCGCTTTCTTATGAAAATGATCAATGCATGAACTGTGTTATGGCTGTGTTGAGAGTCTCGCCTTGTCCCATGCTTCAAATGTGGGGAACGGAGATCCAGCCATACCATCCTGACTTTGTGAACACTTTTTTCTTTTCTGGTGAACATTATCCCACACTCTTTTTGTAATTTAGTAGTAAGGATTGGTAATAGTTTTTTTTGTAGAGACCCTTTTATTTGACAAGATGTCGCAGGACTGTCTTATTATTAATATTTTATGGTCATAGCTTGCTCCCATCTTAGATTTAGGTTTAGATTAAGCGTTTATCTCACCCATTATAGAGTTCAATAAACACACTTGATCTTTAATCACTTGTGTCTGCCTGTACTGTTGCCATCATGAGTTCCTTACACCTACTGGTATAAGGTAGCCATATTTTGCTCTGAACCTTAGTGTGTTAACCAGCCATATTTTCACCAGGCTAATCTTGCAAGGTAGCTATTTTAGCCTAATTGTTGTAGGGTAGCCTTTTCCATAAGGTGCTTTCTAAATGTGTTCACTACACTGTCTAGACCCTGCTCTCCATCTGTATCTAGTTGTCCTGCCCGCTTCTAGCCAAGTCCTCCAACATGCCAATGAATTCCAAGGCAGAGGAGGCCCATTAGGACCAAGAAGCTCACGCCTCCACCTCAACCTCCTTCTCTCTTTCTAGTGCCCACCCCACCTTCACACCTCAGATTGTCCCATCCCCTTTCCCTTCTGAAAGACCCTGTCACTCACCCCACCTCCCACCCCACACTACCTTCTCTCTGCACTATCCCAAACATGTTCAACCGCTCCCATGCCCCCCTGCCAACCACTACCCACCACCCCCTCTCGCCCTGCCCAAACCCCTCCTGTCCAACACTTAACTTTCAACGCCCTAAGTGCAGCCCGCACAGCCATGGCCTTCACCCACAAACCCCTTGCTCCCGCCCACTGGCCCAGGATCAGAACACTGTCTGACCGCAGCCACCCCCACCCACCTCTGCAATCTCCTCCATCCTACCCCCTCAACTCCACCTCCTCCTCAACTCCCCAACTCTGTCCATATTCTCTCCCTCTCCCCTGATAACCCTCCGTGCCCACTTTTCACTCCCCAGTGCCTGCCCCTGCGCCCTTCACCCTCTCCCCCTTTTCCTGGCCCAATTCCTTCCTCCTAGATACTCATCCTTCATTAACCGCAGCCCAAACAACCTTGGCCAAAACTCTGGACTCTGCAGACCTGACACCCCCCACCCTCACCCTCACACCTTTCACCCCCCTCCAATAGGCTCAGGCAAGCCGCCACTTGCCTCACTCCCCCCTCCGCCCCTGCGACCCCTTTCCTCGCCACCCTGCTACACTTCGACCCCTTCCCCATGCCCAACTCTGTCGATTGTCTTATCCTCTCCCCTCTTTTGCCCTCTCCTTCTTCTTTCCCCACCCAAGCCCCCATCTGTACCAGCAGTATCTCCATCCATGACCACCCTCAAAACTGCCCCCCACATCCCTTCTCTTGCATCCTCATCAACGCCAGATCAGTCGACTGAAATCAACACATGATTCTTGACCTTATCTCATATGAAAACCTAGATATCCTTTTTATCACTTAAACCTGGTTCTCTGATGACTTCCTCCCTTCTGAACTCGAGGCATTCCCACCCTGGCTACTCCCTGATCATCCACCACAGAGCAAGCAGAGCCGGTGGAATAGCCACCCTCCACTTACCTGACCTCACACCCTTACACATCGAGAAACAACCCTGCAATGATGACTGCAAATCCCTGCTAATCAAATTCCAATCCTCTCCTTCTATATCCCTCAGCTTCCTCCTCCTCTATAGACCCCGGCCTATAACAGAACATTCACAAGCTCCTAGAGTGACTCTATATCAGCGTTCTTGATCTCCCATCCCACTCTCACTGGTCTTGGTGTTCTAAACATTTGGTTTGACACCCCCTCCAGCCCCATGACGAGTTCTTTGACAACATGGAAGTCCTCAATTTGACCCAACACATATCAGGCTCCACACGCATTGAAGGTCACAACTTAGATATAGTGTTCAGCTCGTCAACCCTGATTTATTCCCCTTTAAACCACCCCCTCATATGGACTGATCACTCTGCTATCCTTTTCTCAGCTCTTACTCCAGCATGCCCCCTGTTGCCTCCCCCATTAACCCGCACTGGAACAAGGTAATCATCTGCCCGGATCTGTTCTCCTCCCTACTCTATCTCCCCCTCCAAGGAGGAACCCCCTCCCCAGACCTTTTTGGACCAATGGCTCTCAGATGCTCTGTCTCACTTAACCCCCACAAAACCCCTGTCCCACCGCACAATTCCTTCTCCCAGGTGGTTCAGCTCTTGCCTCAAATTCCTCAAAACTCTCAACCATTGCCTGGAACGACAATGGCAGACCAACCCTTCTGCCCAAAACAAAGCCACTCTGGTCAGACAGACAAAAGCCTACAGATTAGACATTAGAAAAGCTAAACATGCCTTTTACAACTCCTGCATCGCCAATGTAAACAACCCTTGCAAAGAACACTGCAAGATCATCTCTGAATTCAAGACCCTGCTCCCCACCCCCATGCTTTTCCTCTCTGTTCGTAACAATGAGATAGAGACTAATTTAACAGGGCAGGACACAAAGAAGTTTAGGTTAATTCATTCAGTACCGTTAAAGTAAATTTATTTGTAAACACAATGGGCCTCATCACGACTTTGGTGGTAACCCTTAAATCCGGCAGTAGCGCTATTACTGCCGGATTTAAGGGTCTGCCAAATCAGGACTTCGGCGGATTTCGCCCCAGCTGTTAGCTGGGGCAAAATCTGCCGAAAATTTGCGCTCATACCGCCGGCGGGAAATCCGCCGGCGGTATTAGTGCGAATATTTCCCCATTGAGCCCAATGGGACATTCCCGAATGGGCTCAATGGGGAATGGGGATTAACATTATCGACAAACTTGTGATCCGCCGCTATTAGTGCTGGGGAGTTCGGTGGTAGGGCTAATACCGCCGGCGGTAACACCGCCGCCGTTACCGCCCAAGTTGTGATGAGGCACAATATATAAAGAAATCAATACATAATATATAAAAACACAAGGCACTTGTAAGTAGTCCATTCATTTACAATTTCAGCGATGATGGAAAGGGTAACACTGCACACATCAATGTGCTTCAAATTCTCAACATGATTGACTTCTGGTTCACTAATATGAGAGCAAGAAGTAGTGAAATGAAATGATATGAAATTATATTTTATTTATATCATGCTCATACACAAGTGTTTCAGAGCGCGACCAGGCAAAGGGAGGGGAACAGGTGTCTTGATATGGGCAAAATCTTCCTCGGGGCCAGCCCTTTGAGAGCAAAAAATACCCAATTCAGCCCAAAATACAGGTTCTATTGTGCTGAGCAGTGAACTCATGCTAGTGACAAATGACACCTTCAATAACTTTTAGTATTTATTCTAAACAGTGAGTGAATATACATTTTGGGATTCAAGTTAGAGAAGATTACAAAGCACAAAACTTAGAGAAATGAACTTAGATAAACATAGAGAAACATAGAGAAACACAGTTTTACGCCCCTTCAATCAGCACTGGGAGACCTTGGCCCTAATAAGCTAGCTGTAACAAGCCCCGCTCAGAGGACAGCGTTGCTGGGTGCCGTCAGAGCTCCAATTCCGGGCACTTGATCTTGCTCGAACCAAGTCCATAGGACGATCTCCCACCTGAGTCATGTGAGCATGCTTATTTTATAATCTCGTGCTGTCCGTCCATGACGCACAGTTCCAGACCTTTCCCTGTGCAAAATATAGGCTGGCTCATGGAAAAAAAACAACTCTGTTAATTTCCACTGTGCTCCTTCTTCTGAGCCCCCCCACTGGAGCCCATCTGCGCGAAAGCTCAGGAATGTCTTATCAGTGCCTTCCCAGAGAAAAGGAAGATTAGCTTGGGGCCATGCAGGGCTACCGTTAGTGAGGCAGAGCAAGCTCTAAAAGACATGCACTCATAGCTTAGTGTTCATAGCGCTTAAGACTGGCTATCTAAGCGCTATATAGGTGCCATAATGTTCCAAACACTCCAATATTGTCTATTAGCTTACAGAGCTGGGGCCTTCGCCCTGCCTGTCTATCAACAATGCATAATGTGACCTATCACTCATACTAGGCCTGCATATTCCTTGTAGCTCACTACTGCATAATGGAAGTGCTACAACAGACTACTGTCAGCATTTTTGGCACATACCTTGAATACACTATTGGCTTTCAGCGGCTAATGCTGTCATCTAAAGCCCTGATTGGCAAGGTTGCAATTTTGTGTATCACTACATTCCACCCCTATTCAAAGTGTGTGCGACAATGCTGACTAATACACATCAATATAGTATTTAGTGCAGTGATAAAGACCTTGGGGCTTTGCAAGAGGTTTAAGCAAACTATCTTCTAGCGGTTAGTCAGCGTGGCATGCAAGGTAAAACACTACCTAAACAAAAATGTACACAAAGTGAACAGTGACATATACCCTTGCCAAAACCTGGCCTACACAAAAATACCTACACAAAGTGAACATGGGCATTTACTCTAGCCAAAACCTGGTCTACACAACAATACCTAAATAATTATTGTATAACTGATTGTCAGTTAAAAAGCAGCATGCAGTTAGAATGTCAAGGTAATCCGGTGTAGTCTAATCTACAATGCACTATTGCATTTATGTATGGTTACCAATTCTAAACCTGGCAGCCTTTCACTCTAAGGGCCTACCCTCCCCCTGATCCCAGGGCATTCAAACGTGACTATGGGCTGTGTGATTAGACACTTCCCCATATATGTGGAACCCAACCAGAAAGCATCCAATTTCGTGAACAAGGTGAACCCATGGGCACCAGGTTATCTAAATAAAAACAATTCTACTAATTTACATCAAGCATGGCATGTGTTATTCATGCAATCAAAAGCAAGCAATTTGATCCATATGTATGCTGGTAACTGTAGCTCTGTGTGCCAGTGTGTGGAGGATGGTCGCCCCCACTCAGTAAAAAGCCAACACCTGCTGATTAAACAATGTTTGTCATACAATGCATCGTGTGTATTTAGCAGTCTTGTTGACCTGCCCTATGGCAGAAAAAATGTCTTCATACCTAAAATTCTGCCATCTTCAGTGGTTGCCAATACTTGTAGCAGTGTTGGGCGTATCAATGAACCCCACTAGGCTAGAAGTTCTATAGCAGAGCTGGCATCAGAACCCATAGTGGCTAGCTTATTGTGCACAGTTTCTATGTCACAAGCATATAAAGCTCCTGCAATTAATGAATCTAGCTCCCTAGCTACGCGCACTCTAGTGATGGGCCATAGAAATGGACTCCATTTGTAGCAGCTTGGTAGTACTAAGGAAACATTGCCTCATGATAAATCTATGTCTAAGTGTATCACTGTAATAATGGAGGCGTGCATTATCAGCCTACAATTTAAATGTTGCCTTACTACTGGAAAATCGAACATGTTCACAGTGTCTACCTATTTTGACTTGGAGAATACCCTTCTTCAAGTGGGATATCTACCATATACAATATTAGTTTTAGCTACAAACACCATACTACCATCCGGCAGTGGCTGTTTCATCACACCATTGTGTGAAATGCATATAGTCAAGTTATAGTCCATAAAATCTTGGCGAGAACACTCGCTGCATTTCTTGGTCAGAAAAAACATCACATTGAACAAATTAAACAAATCGTTGTATCCATTCAGTGACAAAAGATGTCTGACAATGTGCCAGGCCAGTACGCTAGCAATTCCATGTGGATACTCATTTGTAGCGCTTTTCCAAAGAATTATTCCAAATGTCTACAATCAAAAAGGTGACTCTTTGCATTAGTGTGCTGGAGACAGCTGTCCCCACAAAAACATGAAACTGGTTGGTTTAACAAAAAACCGTGTCACACACTGTGTCATAAAATCAAATAACTAGTCAGTCATGGTTTCATTTACCCGCCTTAAAGCTGGCTGTAAAAGTATCCAGTGTTTCAAAGGTTACCATCTCAAATTAGGGCTCACACACTTGGCAGCATTACTTCAATTAAGGATCTTAACCTACGCACAGGTGACTTTGATGTGCGCACTCATTTTATCTCAAAATAAATTACACTCCTGCTTGCATATTTCTGCTGCCCCAACAATTCATAAATCATTTTCCTGCCTACGTGCAACGTAGAAGTTTTTTTTTTTTTCAAAAAACAAAACATCTCTGGTTAAAGCAATTCAGTTGGAAGAGCAAAACCATTTCGTTTTTTCAGATTCATCTCAATAAGTGCATTTAAAAACCATTTTTCAATGTGTTAGCATTCAAGTGCTGTGTCTCACAGCTGTTTGTGGTGCATGATGTTACAGTCCACAACTCATTGTCCACAGTCCTTTAAACAAGAAAGGCAAGACATGTCAATTAAGTTATTTCCAGCAACTGAATCATTTGAATGTGCAGCATCAAATATTTGATAACTAGCCAAGTCTGCACCGTGCCAGTTCAGCAAAAGTTATTACTCTGTTGGACACCTTTCGCAGGTTGCAGAACAAATGTCCTCATACGTCATGCATGTTAGCAGCATTGAGTGCGGTGCAGGACATTTCGCAGTGACTTGCATATTTCATCACGCAGTGACTCGCTTTCTCTGAGAATGCGTCTGCTTGACTGATCAGTGTCACCCGCAAATTGAACACATCTACTTCAATAGCGGCACGCACCTGTCTTGCTTTTTTGTCTAGGCAAAATACAAACAGAAATGTTAGGATGTCATCAAAACTTCATTATCAGCGTTATCCACCCCTTCCCTTAACACCACCCCCACCTTCAGAAGTCTCATCAGGTAACTACACACTTTATCATTGCCACTGCAATTATCTGTCACCCTTCTGTATGTTATTGGGGGCTTATTTACACTCAACCATACGGGGTGTAACTGCCTAATCACAAACTCATTTGTGCAAGGCGATCATAGTTGGTCAATGGTACCTCAGACTGATCTGTGCTTTTACAAAAGCCATATAATAAGTACCCAGGTCGCACAATGCTTTTCTTTGTCACCAGAGCGATCACGAATGCCAGGCGCCAACTTGCTTCCAGTGTCTCATGATCTTGATTTAGTTTGCCCTGCTGGCATCACTCCATATTTCAAAGGTAAAGTCCTTCAGTCCAATACTGCCTGCAGTTGCACAAGCAGGTTTGTTTATTTTTCTCCATACAGCTAGTGTCTTCCAAGCCTCTGGTTTTTTCACTTATCATTTTCTCAAAGGGTGTTTGCTGATTTCTTGGCCCACCCCTTTGAGCGCGATAGTCTAAGTCAGTTTCTTTTGTTGCTTCAACAAATCATTCATTCTTGCACTAAGCCATGAGGCTTCTGGATCATGGCTAATGTGCAGTGTTCATGTTGTACTCCAAAGCCCCGCTCTGCATGTTGTCTCTTGCAAAACGGCTAAGCGCTTTTGTCAGTTTTGCTTCCATCTGGAATGCCATAATGTCTTTGTCAGTTACTCCAGCCCTGGCAATGTAGCTTGCATTTTTAAACTGTGTATTCTCACTTTTCAAAGCGCCTAGAGGTTTCTTCTCCAGTGCACAGCGCTTTACTTCAGTTCACATCACATGGAGCACTGGAATGCAGCTTGCACAGCAATGTCGCTTCACTTCACATCACATCACATGGTGCATGGGAATGCAGCTTGCACGGCAATGTCTCTTGAAATGGGCAGCTGTCTTTTCTTAGCCCATTCACAGATGCACAGGTTCCCCAAATGTTCAGATGTGATGTGCCCATCTGCCATCCTGCATGCAGCGTTTGTTTTCCTTCCAGTGTTGATACTAGGCAAATTCTTTACTTCTGATCAGCTCTGTTATTTGCACCCCCTCTCCTCAGTTTTTTGCTCACACTGACAGTGTCTCTCACAGGGGATGGAATGCAGGAATGTCATTGTTTATCTTTCGCGCAGCAAGCTTATCTCTTTGCTCTATAACTCTTAAACTGTGGCGGCTTCAATGGAAGGCACTCGTTTCAGACAGTTCATCCAGATTAACTCTTTCTTGCACTGTTCCAGCAACTCAGAAAAGCTCCCATATCTGAAGCACCATTTCATTAAACAGGAGTGCAGTATTCTGCTTTTTTCTGCCTTCCTCCAACAGTTTTTTTTTTTTCGCGCACCTCGCCCAAGACAGTGCAAGTTATCTTCAAGGCACAAGCTCTGCACACACAGCAAGACTCTTATTTTCAAAAGAGGCACTTTTTCTTGTCATCAGATTCTACTCCATGTAATTTAGCAAAATGTCAAAGCGTCTTTTAGACTGTTTTGAACTGATTAATGTCCCATTTAAAAGCATACGTTTTTTTTTCTCTTCTTCCTCGTAACCTTGTAGTTTGGCTTCACGAGCTCACTCCAATGCAATGTGCGATCTTTCAAAAGAACCCGCAACCCACTAAATCTTTGTGCTATCTTATCACACAGAGATTTTTCATTCTGTTGTACCATTGCCAGAATATAACCACTTATTTCAGTGCATTTAAAAAATGCCATGTTTAGTGCAGCTCCCTACACGTTTTTTTCTGCAAGAGCAACCCACACTCTATATTGCTTGTGGGCTGTTAAATGTGTCAAAAACATTTTTCACCATGTATCACAGTCAACAGGTCACTATTTCCAAACATACATCACTTATAAGGCAACAGTACAAATCCATGGCATAGCGTGGGAACAGTCAAAAATATTCCAGGGGCAATTTAGAGGCAATTTAGAAAAATATAAATTGTTTTTTCCCCCCAAACCATTGCAAACTGATTCTGCAATTTCAAATCAATACACAAAAATCGAAAATCCAAATAACATCACTCACTTTCTTTTTTAAGTGAGTCTCTCACCCATTATAAGCATGGCACAGCTTAAAATGCAATATAACCATTTTAGTCTGTTTCCTTTAAACAGAATTTGCCACCAGCACATGGAATTTACAGTTGCCAAAAGAAAAACAAACCCTTTAGGCTCTCAGCACAGATGTTACTCTTTCTCCTAAGCACGGCTCATTCCCCACGTTATCTTCAGGAATGTCAACACTTCAAAAGCATACATTAAAAAGCGAACCTTCGCCTCCGTACATTACAGCCCCCCACTCGCTAGCACACTGGGGCTGAATCAATGGTTAGGTTACTATTCACAATTTGCATGTCAAATCCTTGCAACTATTTTTCCCTGCCCTCATGACAGAATAGAGATGAGAACTCCGTCTCACTTTGCATTTCAAATTACAACTTTAAACTGGGGAAACCGCATGATAAAATTCTTTCCTAATTGAACATACATCTTTCTTGACCATTCATCGGAGCGCTTTAAACAAAGCCATTTCCCGCTTGTTTATCGCCTTGTACTCCCTGGCTCCATTCCCAAGCAATAAGTCAGTCACGACTGATTCACTGAAGGGAGTCTTAACCACACAAGCTATCGGCCACGGCAAGCCGACACAACGCTGCTGTCTTTTGAAGTCTCAGAGCTGCAGTGAGACCACCAAGGAAATGCGACAGCCTGCTCCTCACTCTGCACTGTGTTCTCTCACACAATTTGTCATTTCACAGCAAGGCACTGCTCTGCACAAATCCCCAGGCTGCCACCAAATGTCTTGATATGGGCAAAATCTTCCTCGGGCCAGCCCTTTGAGAGCAAAAAATACCCAATTCAGCCCAAAATACAGGTTCTATTGTGCTGAGCAGTGAACTCATGCTAGTGACAAATGACACCTTCAATAAGTTTTAGTATTTATTCTAAACAGTGAGTGAATATACATTTTGGGATTCAAGTTAGAGAAGATTACAAAGCACAAAACGTAGAGAAATGAACTTAGATAAACATAGAGAAACATAGAGAAACACAGTCTTACGCCCCTTCAATCAGCACTGGGAGACCCTGGCCCTCATAAGCTAGCTGTAACAAGCCCCGCTCAGAGGACAGCGCTGCTGGGTGCCGTCAGAGCTCCAATTCCGGGCACTTGATCTTGCTCGAACCAAGTCCACAGGACGATCTCCCACCTGAGTCATGTGAGCATGCTTATTTTATAATCTCGTGCTGTCCGTCCATGACGCACAGTTCCAGAACTTTCCCTGTGCAAAATATAGGCTGGCTCATGGAAAAAACCCAACTCTGTTAATTTCCACTGTGCTCCTTCTTCTGAGCCCCCCCCCTGGAGCCCATCTGCGCGAAAGCTCAGGAATGTCTTATCAGTGCCTTCCCAGAGAAAAGGAAGATTAGCTTGGGGCCATGCAGGGCTACCGTTAGTGAGGCAGAGCAAGCTCTAAAAGACATGCACTCATAGCTTAGTGTTCATAGCGCTTAAGACTGGCTATCTAAGCGCTATATAGGTGCCATAATGTTCCAAACACTCCAATATTGTCTATTAGCTTACAGAGCTGGGGCCTTCGCCCTGCCTGTCTATCAACAATGCATAATGTGACCTATCACTCATACTAGGCCTGCATATTCCTTGTAGCTCACTACTGCATAATGGAAGTGCTACAACAGACTACTGTCAGCATTTTTGGCACATACTTTGAATACACTATTGGCTTTCAGCGGCTAATGCTGTCATCTAAAGCCCTGATTGGCAAGGTTGCAATTTTGTGTATCACTACAACAGGAAGAGAACAAAACAGAGATTTCACTAGGCTCAGTGACATTGAGAATGCGCAAGTGCATGATAAAGGGAAAAGGTGGGAAGTGCATGGAAGGGGAGAGAAGTGGAAAGTGCAGAACAGAAGACAGAGCAGAATAAATAATAATAAGTAAAATAATTAAATAAATAAATAAAGGCAATAAACAGTGGTAGTGCAGCCAGCAAGTGGCAAGTGCTAGGTTATTCAGATATGGTATATCTGATAAGTGCAGAAGAAAAGTGGGTGTGGGGACTGTATGGGTACAGATACAGACCCCAGTGCAAGGGGTGGCCCAGAGGCAGTGCATGAGGGTGACTTCCTCCTGGAACCACCGAGATTTAGGGTGGACAGATACTTTAGTCTCTAGAGCTGTCCACTAGTATGTTTGCAAAGAAATTAGGTTTCTTTATTGTTGAAATCCTACGGATGAATCATCTGCTGAGTGCAGATTACCACCCACTATATGTATGTACAAAGTGCTTCTAAAACATATATTTGATTTATTACTTGAAAATAAATAAAGAATAAATGTCAAAGCAGAAAAAAACTTTAGATCAACAAATAATTGTGAAAAAGTGCAATCATATATTTTCAACAATTAGCATAACAAAAAGTCAACATAGTGCATATAGTTGGGTACAGTTTACAATGATGTACAAAAATACAAAAGAACTTTTTAGAAAACACATATAACAAAAACAAAAGAGCAATGCTTGTTAGTTAAGTCACTATCAAAACAGTAATCTTGGGGAGGGATTCAAATGCATGTAAAACGTTCAATACGTCCATTGCATCATTGGTCCCAAGATGGATACTTTAGTTACCCCTGATATAGAAGACTTATTTTCAAAAAGCAATGAATGTTGCAGGGTCATTAAATACAAGATATCTTATCCTTGCCAACGTGACAATTGATAGTTAAACAAAAGAATCAAAGTACAGGGGTACAGGTGTTCAAGTGTTCCCTGTGTTCTTCATGTTTCGGCGGTGATGTACTGTAGTAAGTCCGCCTTCATCAGGGCTCCTAATCGGGGACCCTGTAGGGGGTACATAGATATCTAGTGAGTGGAATTGTGTTGCGGGTGCCCGTAATACTGGGGCACTATTTGTGTGGATCTATTCTCTCAGCGCCGGTTAGGACGCTTACCTGCCGATGCTTCAGATCCCAAGTGCTCGGGTTCACCCCAAGCAGGAATGGTGCCAGATACCAGGACCAATCATGTAGATAACAGAAAAATGCGAAGATTCGCAGACAAGGTTCACATGAGGGTGTTTCTATAAAAAAAATTCAAGAGAACGAGGCTACATGAGATGAGTGCCAGTATCTCATGTGGTATTGTGCAAAGATAAAAATAACTTTATGCAAAAAGGTTGAACCATAGGCACATAGTTGGAAAATAATAAATGGCAAGGTATCTGGTACCTGCATAGGTCTGGATGCAATGTCATCAGGCCGTGGGCATCAGATATTAGCTGTTAGCCGGTGTTGGTATAGGTCCTTGGAGTTGACTCCTAAACAGGGGGCAAAAACAAGGTACCGGGACCTCATTTAGGTCAGGTTGGTAGTACTTACCCGCATTTAAATGGCTATGTGGGTTACATTAGTTGTTTGAAAAAACACAGAAAAGGGGGTAAGGGAATCTGTGTCATGGGATTTCAGAGAGTAGTTAATCAGTTTAGTTTGAAAACGAAACGGAGTATTGGAAAGGTACGATGCAAACACTAAGCTCACACTGAGCAAACAGAGCACTATGGTGCATGGTTGCAGCATGAAGAGCAGAGGTAGCCATGGCTTTTATTAATTGTTTCGAAAGGACGCCAGGGCTTGCCTCTTGCTCAATATTTTGAGGTGCATATATAGTACGGAAAAAATGTGCAGTAGCTAGAGTCATGCAGAGGAAAGGGGAGGGGGCACGCAGCGCGCGGACGCACACTGACAGGCCCATGCGGCCATAATGATGAGAATTGTCAGCGGTAGACGCTAGGGCTTACCTCTTGCTCAGCATGTTTTCAGTGTGTCCAGCCGCATGAGTCCGCTGAAATCATGCAGGCGAAGGAGGGAAGCGCGCTGTCCCGCCCTTGCAGCCAGAACAGGGGGTTTGCGTGCGCTGCGTCCTCAGGGCATTTAGCCCATTGCTATGGAGATCACGTGTTCGCAGTGGTCACATTCTTTTGGTTTACCAATGTTGTCATGGAGATCGCGCGTGCTCTTGGAAAATGCGCATGCTCGTCCAAATGGGCTCAGATTGAATGGGGAGCAGCGCACAGGAGTGTGCCAGTGCCATTAGTGGCAATGAGAGTATTTGTAGGTGAGAATACATAGGCCTACAAATCCCATTGTGTGGGCAATCGTGATATTGTTCATTATGTGCGGGCGCCAGTCAGTCTATGGGTAAAAGCACCTTAGGTGTATGAAGGCGCAAGGAATATCAGGAGTGTATGGCCAGACGGGTGTAACATCATCTAGTAAATGGTAGATGCCGTGACTAAAAGGCCCGTTGGGTGCAGATGAGAGGCAGGATGTAACAGGCAGCTAGTAATGCATTGGGACCTTACAGTAGTCCAACCTTGAGAGAACCAGAGCTTGGCAGAGAGTGAGATTCTGAGGGAAGGATAGGAAAGGCAGAGTACCTCTAAGGAGGTGCAGTAAGAAGTTTGACTTTTTTGAGATGTCAGAGATGTGCGGAGAAAGAAAGTGTGGAGTCAAAGATGACCCCGAGGTTCTTAGCCTGGCAGGTAGGTGTACATGGAGGGCAAATGGAGGCAGGCCAGAGAGCGAGGGGAAGGATTGTGAAGGTGTACCAATAAGGAGGATATCGGTCTTGTTGGCATTTAGATATAGATCGTTGGCAGCACACCAGTTTTGAATGCTGATTAAGCAATCAGAGATGAGGGAAGGAGAGGAGGTGGCCGAAGGAAGCCTGAACATGAGTTGGGTGTCATCAGCATAGCACTGGAAATTTAAGCAGAAAATGGAAATGCAGTAGGCGAGAGTTGCAAGGTATTGGTTTAAAAGCCAGAGCGAGAGGTTAGAACCCTGGGGAACAACACAGGTGGAAAGGGAGATAGAAAATAGGAAGGTCCCCAAATGTACCTGGGAGGGTCGATCAGAGAGCAAAGAGGTCAGCCAGGTCAGTGCCTGATCAGTGATACCCAGGTTGTTACAGAGATGATTGAGCAGGGTTGTATGGGTGACTGTGTCGAAGGCAGAGGAGAGATCAAGTAGGATGAGGACAGAGGGAACGTTAGAGTCAAGGTTGGAGAGCAGGTCTTCACAGATGTTCAGGAGAGCAGCTTCCGTGCTTCTGGCAGCTCTAAAGCCAGATTGGTGGTCATGGAGAGAGCCAACAGAATTGGAATGAAGGTTACGCTGAGAGATGGCCAGCTTTTCCAGAATCTTACACAAAAAGGGAGTAATGGAAATTGGGCGATAGGCCGGACAAGAAGGATCAGCTGTAGGTTTCTTGAGGAGAGGGTGCCCAAGGGAGTGCTTCAGAGGGGAGGGGAAAGATCCAGAGGGCAGAAGTCGGCAAAAGCCGGAGCGAGGGTATCAATGTGGTCCGTAATGGTCGTAGAGGAACAGGGATGGACCTGTTTTGATGAAGCTTTCAAAGATCGGACTTGTCTAGCGACCTCGCAAGGGGAAAAAAAGAGACGGAGGAGAAAGAGGGAGGGTGGGTAGCTAAGAGAGGGTCAGCAAGCAGAGAAGCAGAGAAGGAGAGGGGAGAGGAGGAAGTGGGAGTGGAGAAGAGGGTGGACAAGATGTCTTGGGTTTTAGAGATAAAGTGAGAGGCATGGGCATTGCAAAGAGCCTGGGAGGCGAGAGGAGTTCGGAACAGTTGTTAGATGCCGCAGAGAGGCGGACTTGAATGTGGACTCTATTTTTGGTACTGACAGAGAGTCGGTATTGCCTTTGGAGCAGGCGGCAGGCTAGTTTGTCAGAGGATGAGCAAGAAGCCCTCTATTTCCTCTCAGCCGCCCTACACTTACTTTTAAGTGTAGCAAGGTTGCAGTCATACCAAGAATTGCACTTGGCTTTGGACTTCAAACGGATCCTCATGACAGGGGCAGGAGTAGCAGAAATAGAGGAGTAGAGCAGGGCCGGGGCTGTCTGGGTATGAGTCAGCCTGGGGTGGAGGAGGGGAGAAGGTGTCACCGAAAGCCTCGACTGACACACGCTTCATGGGCCGGACCTCCGAGAAGGTGGGTGGCAAACTTGGGGTAGGCTTGGCTTGAGGGGAGGAGATTGAAAGATGAGAGGAGAGGAGGCAGTGATCACACCAGGAGAGAGGAGTGGTGAAGGGAGGGGGAGGCCAGAGGAGATCAAGACATCAAGTGTGTGACCAGCTGAGTGAGTCGGGCCGGAGGGGAGGATAGAGAGGAAGAGTGAATCGCAAAGGTCGCAAAAGAGCGCAGATGAGGAGCAGGGAGAATCAAGATGGATTTTGAGGTCACCAAGGAGGAGGAGTTTAGTGGTTGAAACCAGGAGGGAGAAGAAGAGGTCTGCCCACTCAGATAGAAAAGATGTGATTTGACCAGGGGGCAGGTAGAGAGTAGCAACAGTAAGAGAGTGGCTAGGAGAGAGAGAGAGAGAGCCTGCAGGCAAGGCATTCGAAAGAGGAGTAAGTCTGAGTGGGGATGATAGAGGCAGGAATCCACTCAGGGAAGATCAGGGCTACACCCCCTCCTGGCCGAGTGGATCTCGGGCCAGAGAGGATCTTCTAGCCGTCAGGGAGGAGAGTGTCAAAGCTAGTGACAGAGCTGGTCGTGAACCATTTCTCGGTGAGACCGAGGACATCAAGGTCAAGTTCTTCAAGGAGGTGGCAGATGTCAGAGGAGTGTTTGACAGCAGAGCGAGGGTTGAGAGTGGCAAGGTGAAGAGGGTTGCCAGCCTTAAAGACCTTCCGGGGAGGGGGACAAATCAGAGGTACGCCCTGCAGAGGTATGGAGGGAGCTTGAGGTGGGGCAGAGGAGGAAGGAAAAGAGGGCAAGGTAGCCAAGGGAGAAGAGTAGGGGACAGCTGGAGATGAGAGGGAGTTGATGAGGCGAGTGAACCAAAGAGGAGGAGATTGGCCTGAGGGCCTTGCACTATGACAGTGCCATTAAGGTAGACATTAGTGATGATTCTGGAGGAGTCAAAGGAATCCATGAGGACTCCCCAGCGGGTGCTACCATTAATGGGAGAGGAGGAGACGGGACAGAGCACAGAGATCATATGAGGGGTTCAGAGATCTGGGGAAGGAACGACAAAGAGGATGTCAGTGAGGGTTTGTCTTGCAGAGGCGCTGGAATAGGTATCAGCGATGGGGAGACCTGGATTGGAGGCGAAGATATCATTTTTAAATTTCATCTTACCAGACTTAGTGCGAGGGATGGTTGATAGAGAAGCAGTTGGAGTAGATTGGAGAAACAGATAACACCATGGGCAGGTAGAAAGAGGAGGCAGTTGGAGAAATATGCAAGTACAGCGGAATGGGACAGTCACTGGGCCAGCAGGTTACAATTGAGGGCAAAAGTAGAATGAAAAACCCACCCAGATATGACTTTCCAAAACACACCCAAATATGACTTTCCAAAACACACCCAAATGTAACTTTCAAAAACCCACCCAAATGTGACTTTCAAAAACCCACCCAAATATGACTTTCAAAAACACACCAAACTTTGACTTTCCAAAACACACCCAAATATGACTTTCCCAAACACCACTCAAATTTGACTTTCAAAAGCACACCCAAATTTGACATTCAAAACACACCCAAATATGACTTTCAAAGGCAAATGCTAAGGCAGCATAGGTAAATGCAATGAGGTATGAGTTAGAGGTGAGTGCTGCAGCGAGAGCATTAGAAAGCATAACTGAGTCATTTGGAACAGGCAGAGGGGAGGGTGAAGGTCCATGAAGGGAAAAGTAAGGGTGAACAGGAGGAGGGAACTAATCCATGGAGAGGGAAGTAAGAGAGTCTTGGTAGTCCAGAATCATAGCTGAGTGAGCTGGCAGCCCCAGGGAGGGTCAGGTTGCGGTAGTAGACTCATGTAGCGTACCGGTAGCAGACAGGGAAGCAGACAGGGGCCTTCGTCGTGGGCCTGTTCCCGCCTCACGGTTGCTCCTATTGGCCTATCTTGGCCAGGCAAACAATGGGAGGTGGGAGAGAAGCCAGGCAAGCCCCTCGAGCCTCAGGAGTAAAGAACAGCCATCTGAATGAAATGCAGGATTGTCAGGATTAGTCAGGCGAGTACAAAGGCAGCGAATATGGCAAGGGAAATGTGCACACAGGAACAACGACTCATGTATGCTAGAACCCAGGAGTGCAAATAGAGTGTGACATCAAAACCAATATATGAAAAGGGATGTGGGGTAAGCACCTGACCGCGAGGAAAGTCGGCAAGCGCCTTACCCCCAATTGCTGTTACAGGTACTGACAGCGTTAAACCCACGTGGAGGGCAAGCAATGACAGGATCTGTGAACTAACACTCTTGATGGTATTAAATAAGGGAACTAAAGAACTGTACTCACGAGGACGAGATAAACCTCTTGAATGTCAGCTAGCCCACGAATCCTGTTGATGAAACTGGGACCCCGAAAGGCTAGAACAGCAATGGGAGGAAAGCTAAATACCTAAGTTGGAATAGTGATTATAAATTAGTGAGGAAAACATAAGCATTCACACAGGAGCTAGCTACAACCGCACACCACACCTAATAATCAAATGGGAAATAAATGCAGAAGTGCAATGGAAAACATGGAATGGATCCCAATAGAAAGTAAGGATCAGGAGCAGGGAAAAACGAAATAACCAATGCAAACTTCTCCCTACCCCTCCAAGGAAAAGACAATAAGCTAATCTAAGAGGAAGGCTAAGGCATACGGGTTTACAGCAGCAAAGGACAGAGTCAAAGAAATATAGAACACAGACAAACTGGGCTGCATCTAAAAGGGGAAAGCACTGAGAAATTCTGCCTGCAAACAGAGGAAGACAAAAAGGGAATCAAGGGAGCAGAAATCAATTAGCGCATGAATCCGAGATTCAGGGCGGAGGAACAAGAAAACAGGAACTAGGAACTAGGTACAAAGGCAAGGAACAAGGGACTAGTCACAACAGGAACACTGCAAACGATGACCAGCGCTGGACTGAAGTAAGACTGAGGCTTTTAAAGCTGCTTAACGAGCACACGCCTCAGGTGTGCCGATTGCTGCACCTGCAGCCACAGCTGTTGCCTATCCTCCACCCAACCTTGTCCTGCAAGGGTGGAGGTGGAGCAGTGGGCCAGGCATTCTGGGAAGCATAGTCATTTGGTTAAAGAAGCATGCTGGCTGCCAAAAACCTGGAATGGATCCGGAAGGAAAGTAGCTTGGAAAATAGGGATTTAGCGCTCCCAATTCATCACAGCACTGTAGCATAAGGTTCGGAGGAAAGGTCCAGTAGGGAATAAACCCCAAATCATGCCCCCAAGTGGTGGGAACGGGAGCGAAGGGAGCGAGTCGTGACAGTATACCCCCTCCTACGGCCGTCTTCGGGTGCCCGCCACCCGCACGAGACATCTTCTTTCCATGATGGGAGTGCTTTTTCTTTGGAGGTGGCACTGATGGAAATGGTGGCCTGTGGGCAAAGGCAGATGGACTTCCATGATAGGAGTGCTTTGTCTTTGGAGGTGGTACTGATGGAAACGGTGGCTTCTGGTGAGGAAGAGACTCATGGTTCGAAGAAAGGCATGAAGGACTTGCAGGACCTGAAGCAGAGTTGGAAGGTCCAGGAAGCTCAGTCACTGGGAGTGGACCCTTATAAGTCTTTGAGGAGGGAGGCAGGCTGGTGCAACATGCCTTAGACAATGGTGGAAGCCCTGTTAGCCTTTCTGCCGGGAGTGGACATGCGGGAGGTGAGGAAATTGCTGGCTTCAGGAAAGGTTTATGTTCAGCCATTAGAGAAGGTGGCGGCTGAGGTAGAGGTTCAGATTTTCTTCTGTCATCCATCTGGGAAAAGGCTTGTGGTTGAAAGTGACTAAGGTTTGACTGCACATGTTCTACGCCTTGGAGACCTGGAAGTCCAATGGGTTGTACAAGGCTGGTACTCCTGGTGACAGTCGTGTAGCCACTTTGTTGCACGTGGGATACAACAGCAGGGACGTTTGGCGTACTGTTGGGAGTGATAGACGCAGTACTTGGTATTTCAGGCACACTCGCAGAAGGAGCAATAACAGACACATTTTGAACTGCAGCAGTCATTCCCTTCCTTTGGCTACTAGCACCCAACTGGTGCTTCTTGGCGGAATTCTGTTGCACAAGTCCTGTAGGTAATACGCCGGTCTGCACCACCCCCTGTGCACACCCAGGTGAGTGGTTCTGACTCACCACTTGGTCCAGCTTGATGACTCTGAAGCGGGAGCTGGGAAAAGTCTCAAACTCTGATGCTGCATCTTTAGGAGGCTCTGATGCTAAAGTGAAGCAGTTGGGAGAATCGTCTTGTGGAAAAGGCAGGCATTCTGGTGCTCCTCCTGAAGCAAAAGAAAGGCAAGCTAGACGTTCATCGACAGTAAATGGTTGGGATTCAGGAGGAATCGCTGGAGCAGAAGAAAATACAGCAGGATCTGATGGTGTAGACAGGTATACCTCTGATATTGGCAGCGAGGCTAAGCAGGATACAGGCGTCTCATGAACTGAAGGCAAATACTCAGTATACTCCGGGACTGAAGACATGCACTTTTGATGGACTACCGGAGGCTCTAAAGCTGAAGGATGATCTGCAGGATGAGTCACTGTAGCTGAAGACAGGCAGGCCAGGGGAAACCTTGAGGCTGAAGGCATGCAAGCTGAAGCAATCTCGGTTGCTGGATACAAACATGTCCAGGTCTTTGGGACTGGCTCTTGAGTAAATGGCAGACATGGCAGCGGTTCATTGGTTGAAGACACGTGTGCCAAAGATGACTGCAGGGCTGTGGATTGGATCATAGAAGAGTCAATGGTTGTAGGAGGACAGACAGAAGTCTCAGAAGTTGACAGACACATTGGTGGCTCAGGAATGGAGGGCACCTTTAGGGCAGTAGACTCCTTGGCACCAGTAACCAAAGACTGAGCTGTACCCTTGCAGTCCCTTTCTTTAGTGGGTGACACAGAGTCTTTTTCTTTGTAGAAGTCAAAATCAACCAGTGGAATCACCATAGTAAAGTCTCTGTTAATCAGGATTTCGTCAATTGTCCATTCCTCTGTTTTAGCTTCTGAAAGAGGCAGATTATCAATCAACAGTTCAGGAATCGCCTGCCGGTTTTTTGGTTCTGTATACTGTGGAATGAGTCCATCAGAACATGAAATCTGTACTGTCTCTGACTGTTCGTATTGATCAGAATTGGCAGAAGGAAGAGTGAACCCAGAGGTAACATCGTTTTCCACATCAGCTTTAACATCTACTTCAGTCTCAGCAGCTGTATCAAGAGCAGGGCCTAAGCCTACTGTAGTGACTGAATCTGTGTATGCCACCATTGTGGATTGTGTTTGGAAATCAGAAGCTTGTATGTGTGCTAGCTCAGAATTATGACAAACTGCTACACAGGAAATTTTAGGTAAAGGAGTGGCTTGTAAATCTTCAGCTAACTGCAATCCCTGACAAACAGCAGAACAATTGTTAGAAACTGTGACCAGATTAAGCGCTGTGCTAGACGAAAGACCTTCACTCCCAATAGATCTAACATATTAACAAATATCATGGTTTACCAAAGTCTCTGCACTCAGGGGCTGAACAGTGTTCACTTCCTCAACATCAACAGATAAAGTCTGAGGTGTATTCAGTAAAGAGTGCAAGGTTTTATTCTCCTCTTGTAAAGAAATGAATTCTTAACTCCTCAAGCTTAGCTCTTAGCATGCCCTGCATTAACTGTACATCACTATCAGTAGGCACAGGGGGAGGCATAGTGGCATCAGGGCTGGATCCTGCACTAGCAATCTGGATGTGCACCGATTGTACATTGTCCTCTACTGCTTGCAGGTTCTGTGATTTATAGTTTCTCTTACCAACTTGGTCTGTGTTTCCCTTAAGCAAACTATTGACATTAGACCTCTTGGCATTAGGGACTACAGTATGTACCTGTGCAAAGGAGTATGCTTTAGACTGAGGGTAGAAAACAGAAGTTATGCAAGGAACCCCTCCATTCTTTATGTTTGTATCATGAAACTGTTCTATCTGAGGTGAAGCACAACTGGAATCATGGGGTTCAACAACAGAGGTACTCTTGTATAATAAGTCTAACAGTGTGTTGTTTTCTGCGGCTAAGGCTTGCGCTGACATAGAATCGGGATCAAAACAAAAGATAGAACTAGGATCAGGCAATGTAGGATGTGCCATCCTATGGGAAAAATACTTTGCACGTAAATGCCCATTCGTGACAAGGAGTTCATTTAAGTCAGGACTAGTGATTTGATTGTCACGCTTTCTGTACAAACTTGTTAGAGGCCTTGCTGCCTTTCTTTCTTAAACTCGCCATATTCAATGGGAATTTTTGGCTGGTCATTCTGTCAGGATTAGTCAGGCGAGTACAAAGGCAGCGAATATGGCAAGGGAAATGTGCACACAGGAACAACGACTCATGTATGCTAGAACCCAGGAGTGCAAATAGAGTGTGACATCAAAACCAATATATGAAAAGGGATGTGGGGTAAGCACCTGACCGCGAGGAAAGTCGGCAAGCGCCTTACCCCCAATTGCTGTTACAGGTACTGACAGCGCTAAACCCACGTGGAGGGCAAGCAATGACAGGATCTGTGAACTAACACTCTTGATGGTATTAAATAAGGGAACTAAAGAACTGTACTCACGAGGACGAGATAAACCTCTCGAATGTCAGCTAGCCCACGAATCCTGTTGATGAAACTGGGACCCCGAAAGGCTAGAACAGCAATGGGAGGAAAACTAAATACCTAAGTTGGAATAGTGATTATAAATTAGTGAGGAAAACATAAGCATTCACACAGGAGCTAGCTACAACCGCACACCACACCTAATAATCAAATGGGAAATAAATGCAGAAGTGCAATGGAAAACATGGAATGGATCCCAATAGAAAGTAAGGATCAGGAGCAGGGAAAAACGAAATAACCAATGCAAACTTCTCCCTACCCCTCCAAGGAAATGACAGGAAGCTAATCTAAGAGGAAGGCTAAGGCATATGGGTTTACAGCAGCAAAGGACAGAGTCAAAGAAATATAGAACACAGACAAACTGGGCTGCATCTAAAAGGGGAAAGCACTGAGAAATGCTGCCTGCAAACAGAGGAAGACAAAAAGGGAATCAAGGGAGCAGAAATCAATTAGCGCATGAATCCGAGATTCAGGGCGGAGGAATAAGAAAACAGGAACTAGGAACTAGGTACAAAGGCAAGGAACAAGGGACTAGTCACAACAGGAACACTGCAAACGATGACCAGCGCTGGACTGAAGTAAGACTGAGGCTTTTAAAGCTGCTTAACGAGCACACGCCTCAGGTGTGCCGATTGCTGCACCTGCAGCCACAGCTGTTGCCTATCCTCCACCCAACCTTGTCCTGCAAGGGTGGTGGTGGAGCAGTGGGCCAGGCATTCTGGGAAGCATAGTCATTTGGTTAAAGAAGCATGCTGGCTGCCAAAAACCTGGAATGGATCTGGAAGGGAAGTAGCTTGGAAAATAGGGATTTAGCGCTCCCAATTCATCACAGCACTGTAGCATAAGGTTCGGAGGAAAGGTCCCGTAGGGAATAAACCCCAAATCATGCCCCCAAGTGGTGGGAACAGGAGCGAAGGGAGCGAGTCGTGACAAGGATGAAGAAACAGTGGAATCAGGCAGCAGGCAGGCGATAATTACTTCCTGCAAACCGCAGGCATCGGCAGGTGAACAGCAAAAATTTTGATTTCCATCATGCTTTATTCCTTTTCTTTTGGAGAAATTGCAAATGGCTGGAGAAATACGCACACATCCGCAGGGAATAGTCAACCAAAGTGAAAATGGCTTACCCCCAGCAGTGTGGAGTGAAAAGGCAGCGTTGATCCTGAAGCTGCAAGGCAAGGCAGCGCGACTCCCATGGAGGGGTGAAGATGCAGGCAGACAAGTCGGGGAGAATGAATGAATCAAAGGCCTCGCCGCGGGCCTAGACAAACCGCTTAGTGCAATAGTGCATGAGCTTATTGATCTTCTAGGTCTGTTGACACTGTGCAATACATCACAGGTTATCATCTCAACATGTTTCTGTTTCAAAAATCATTACTGTTGAACATTCATCAGGAGTACGATCACCCAAGGAATTGGAAAATAAGTTTTCTGTGGTGTTAAGAATAATTCACAATCTGTGTTTCTTGTAAATAATCTTGACCTGCCAGATAAAAACAAACATGAATAGTGTGAGCTTTATTTTGCTTGGAATATATTCTGGCTCTTATAAATTGAGCATGAGACCTCTGTAGGTAATTCAATTACCTGCATCAGTTGTGTGGGGGCGATCAACACTGTAGTAAGTTATTGGCAGGACCAACTGTGTCCTCTATTGTGCCTGTTAAGGAGAAAAGCATGAGAGCATGCCTTTATTTTTGCCTTTGTAGGGCTACCAGCGTTAGAAACAGAAATGTCATTAAGGGCTTGCCAGAGTTCGCAACTGCGGCCTCTGTGGTCTCCCTTGCGACCTCTAAAAAAATATATATATTTTTTTTTGGTAATGCAACTCCTAGGCTGTGTCCAGCACCATGTGGCTCTTTACTTCTGGATGGCTGACTTTCTTGTTCAAGACACTTTAAAAAAAAATAATAATAAAATAAGAACAGCAGTGCCACAAGTCTTACACTTTTAGCACTGACCCTAAATAAGAAAGAATGGGAATACCAAATAATGTCTTTCTGGAATTCTATACAATGATTGCTAGACTCATTAAAGGTTTATTTCAGGCACACTTCAGTGTGTGAGTCACTGTTTTAGTCTGTTCTTAAACGCCTCAACTCAGCCTTTCATCCTTCTGAGGTCGATAAATGTGTACCAACACAGGTTGGGTGATATTGGGTGTATATTTTTCCTTTATAAAGCACTTTAAGCGTAAGTGCTGTATAATAACACATCATTATGATTTGGTCCTGGACATCTGCTTGCATTCACATAATTTGGTAATATGGGCCTGTACACACTGACATTAACGATACATATGGCGATCCATTCTTGTATGAAATGCACATCACATTATAGTGATATCGTAACCATATTTTTCGTAGTGTAAAATGCTATGTGATGCCACTTCCTGTTTTGTCAACGGGTGAAAGGTTGTGTTCCATTGCTTCCCGTGATATCCCTTCGAGGTGGGGTCAAATGACATCACTTCCTGTGATGTCATCAGGGGGGTCAAGGGTCGTGTGTTGTCACTTCCGCTACCCCTGGCATTTTGGTGAAATGACATACCTGGTTAGAAATCTACTACAACAGAAGCTTTTTTCTTGTGATAAACTTAGTTCCAGTCAGATTTACCCACCTAATGGTGTGGGTCATCCGTAGGTTTGTACATAGAGATGGTAGTGTCTGCTACTCGATTCCTCCAGTGTAGACTGGTGAAATGATCTATCCCTAGGGCTTGGGATCGCAGCGATCTCCCGTAAAACGGGATGGAGATGTGTATTTTATATTGTGTGTAGGCACAGTTTTGTGTTTTCCTCAACGGTACGGTAGAATGCGGAGTATATCCAAGTAAACTGCCTACCTTCCCGATACGGGTGTGCAGATTCGTGCGAGTGCGCTGGCTGGTTGTTCGGGTTCAATCTTAACTGCTCGTACGCTTCTGCGTTCAGCCACAATGGTTGGCTGTGGGAGAACGAGAATGCTGTCAAAAAATGTATTGGGGCGGTGTCAGCGCATCTCGTGTATAGGCCGTGTTTGCAGGCATACGTGAGGTCTAATGCGAGAGCTATCTCCTTCCATGTTCGTACATTTCTTTCTTTCGCCTTCCCAGTAATGAGGGTCCTACATGCGCGCTTGGGCTCTCGCTCGGAGTTGCTAGGACCACTCTCGGCGTCCTGCTGTCAGTGCACTGACTCGTCCGCTTCGTGTCTCTCGCTGTATCTGCGGGCGGACAGGCCAGCGTTGGTTGCATGCAGACCATTATTTACAAGTGCTAAGTCTGTCGTTTCTGTTGTTGGGCGAAACTCCGGTGTGGGCGCTTTCTTGGAGTGTGTAGTGCTAGGGTGGAGGGGAATAAGTCCAATGTCAACAATCAAGTGAGATGCTGATTTCACATCCCCTTGAATCTCATAGATCTGGGAGGTTTTTATTATTATTTATTTTAGTTTCTCCGATTGCAATTGTTACTGCAGCTTTGGTAAAACAAATGGTCTCCAAGCAACCGACGCTTGCCTGTCTACCGATGTTTTTATATATTAGGTATTGATTTCTTTATGATATGTTGCGTTTACAAATAAATCCATTTTAACAGTACTGAATGAATTAACCTAAAATTCTTTCAGTGTCCTGACCTGTTAGATTAGTCTCTATCTCATTGTTACGAGTAGTTATAAGTACCCAGATATAGATAGAGACAGCACTCTGTCATTTGCATTATGAGTGCACACCAGGGTTCCTCCAATATCTTTCAGTTTCCTCTCTTTTTCCCGTCTCCCAGGCATTGTGAAAATCCCTTTCTGACCATTACTTCAACGTAGCCATTGAAAGGAACCTCATCATCCATGCCAAACTACCACTCTCGTCTGCCCATATACCAACAACCTCCCTTTTGCCCCCCCCCCGACTTGCACCCTCTTCAGCTCTTTCTCTGCAGTCTCCCATCCCGAGTTCTCAAGGCTTCTCTCCAATAGCCGCCCCTCAGGTTCCCCAGGTGACCCCTGGCCTCAGGCCCTTCTCAAAAACACCCTCTCCACCTGTGCAGGCACCCTCGCCAGATCTATAATCAACCACATACTAACAGCTGGGATTTTCCCACCAGCATACAAAACCTCTCATGTCAAGCCTCTACTAAAAAACCCTCTCTTGATCCCCTCCTCCCTCTCCAACAATAGCTTCATAGCCAAACTACTAGATCGCACAGCATACTCCCAGCTCAGTCTCTTCACCAATTCCCACGGCAGTCTTGACCTTGCCTAGTCTGGCTCCGGAACAGGGACGTCATTTAGGGGTCACCAGGGGGTCACGCTTGCGACTCCTGAGGTCTCCCTTGTTACCCCTAAAACAAAAACAAATTGAAGCTCCTGGGCTATGGCCAATGCCATGTGGCTCTTTGTTTCTAGAGTGGCAGGCTTTCATCTTCAGGCTTCTTTTAAAAAACCAGGGGTTCCACAAGTGTAACACTTTAAGCAGTGACCCTAAATAAGAAAGAATAGGAATAACAAATAATTTGTCTTTCTGGAATTCTATACAATAATTGCTAGACTCATTAAAGGTTTATTTCAGGTGGTGAGTCACTGATTTAGTATGTTCTTAAACACCTCAAATTCACAATGCGGATAAAATACTCCAAAAAGCATTTAGAGTACAATAAGCATCCACTACGGACACTGGGACTCATCACGAATCTGGCGGTAACCCTTAAATGCGGCGGTAGCGCTATTACCGCCGCATTTAATGGTCCGCCAGATCATGGCTTTGGCGGATTTCCCCCCAGCTCTGAGCTGGGGGAAAATCTGCTGCAAAATTGACGATTTTTGGCACAATTACTGCCGTCGGGAAATCCGCCGGCAGTAATAGCGTGATTTTTCCCCATTGGGCCCAATGGGGAATGAGGAATTCCCGAATGGGCCCAATGGGGAATGGGCAATAACCCTTCCGCCAAACCCGTGATCCGGCGCTAATAGCGCCGGGGGGGTTTGGCGGTAGGGCTATTAGCGCCGGCGCTAATAGCGCCGCCGTTGCTGCCCAACTCGTGATGAGGCCCTACGTATTTTGCTTCTCGCAACTTGCAGTTATAGCATGTTTTTTTCTGCCGATACATATAGTGATCCATTCTTGTATTAAATGTTTATCACGGTACAGTGATATTGTAACCATATTTTTCATAGTGTACTTGGAACAATGCTATGTGATGCCACTTCCCGTTTTGTCAAGCGGTAAAAGGTTGTGCTCCATGGCTTCCTGTGATGTCACTTTGGGGTGGGGTAAAATTACATCACTTCATGTGATGTCATATGAGGTCAAGGGTCATGCGATTTCACTGCCACTACCCCTGCCATTTTGGTGAAATGTCGTCCCTGCTCTGGACCCCTCCATGGAACTGAATCCTCTGTGGTCTCCATATTGGGACGACCCGAAAAGAACAGCGCACACTGGGGACGGCGCTGCTCTCATCCCCCTCGACCTCTCAGCAGCCTTCGACACGATTTACCACTCCATCCTTACAAGCAGACTCTTGGACTCTGCCCTCAGATGGATCTCCTCTTTCTCCCTGACCGCTCTCAGATCGTCTCTCTACATCCCGTCTCCTCTGTCCCCCACGGAGTCCCTCAGGGAGCCCCGCTCTCCCTCTCCCCATCCTCTTTAACCTCTTTGCACACCCAGATTGTCCATAAAATACACTGGTAAATTGCTGTGAACATAAGTATTCCGATTTTGTTTTGTTTTGCTAAGCAACCGAAAAGGTGCCAAATAACATGCATTGTCCTGCAGAAAGCGTCTGTTGCTTTTCTCACTGACCAGCAACTGCAGCTTAACTAACTATATTCGGTCTATCCATGTTTCTATGCTGCCGTGGTTTACCTCGCGTGATATTCATTGCTCCTATTTTTTTTACTTGTCCCCATGCTCGTGAGGCACCAGCCTCCATTAAACGGACCCTAGTCAATTATGTTATTATTGGAGTATATTGCTGCTTCCCCATAGTGATCCTTTTCCAAGTGCAGCAATTTTATTTATTTATTTTATTTGAATTTATAAAGCGCCCAGCGGCCCAGAGGCATCGTGGCGCTGTTACAGCAAGTCACTTAGTACAGTAGGACAGGTAATACGTAGGTAGTGAAGAGGTTGGTACATGACCTTGGCAATGACGCATACACAATCGTGGAGGGTGTGACACTGCAGTACTGCAATGAAACAGTTGGAGGACTAATGAAGATTACTTTCATCATGTTCCTAGTCACAATACTTTTGAGGCCAAGCCTCCACTGGTGGGGACGCTTTTCCAATTGGGATTCTAATGCATCTCCCCAGTAGATCTACCACCTCCATTTCCCATTTCCCCTGAGTTTTCTTTCTATCTGCTCGCTACTTGGCTTTAGGGAGGGGGGGGCATCAGTTTATATCCTCCCCTGCATATTTTACACATGTAGTTTCTGAACTCCCAGCTGTGTCCCACCTCCCCGGTGGCCTGGGTGAGGAACTTGCACAGACCAGGTGGGAGAGGCAATCTGCTTGGCCCTTGCTCAATGTGGGCAGGGCCTGTGATTGGTTGTGTACTCCATACATGCCCTAACTTGCCTCAGATGTGGAAGGGTCATGTTGCTGATGCAAGGCATGCAGATTGACTCCTGGTGGGTTGATTCACTGTTTTTTGGTGTCGGAGGTCATGGTTATTTCAAGGTGCCCCATTCTTATTAGTTTGCCAGCAGCAAGACACAAACAATAGTCAAGCCAGTCACGTCTCCTGCTGGGAGAAGACGTTCTCACAAGCACGTAGACTGAAGAGTCAGTTCTTCTGTGCCTCTCCTTGCTCCTGGGGCAGAAATAGGCATGGGAAGTGTCATGCCTCTTACAAAAGAATGCAGGGGATATTCTGCAGTGAGCGTCTAAGTGGGTGGAGGTTTTGTTCTCTGTCACCTTCAGAGAGCTCTCGGTGGGTCTGAGGAGGATGGTGAATATTTGGATTCAGGACACTTGGGGCAGTGCTGGTATAGATTGCATGGTGTTTAGCTTTCTAACCACTTGTAGTGATAAACAGTACCCGCACCTCCCTGGGATCCAGCCCTTTGTGCAAAGTAAATCACTCCTAATTACCTTCCCACACAAATAAGGTTTAAGAAGCACGATGAACTCAGTCTGGAAAAAAGCCAATCACACAGAATATGGTGCTTGCATTTATTATCTACAATGACTAATGAAAACTAAGCAGCAATTTATAATAATGTGGAAATAGAGAGTGCAAGCTATATAATGCCAATTATCAATCACAGATGAATATGCAATTATTTGGTCTTACGCTCCTAATGAAATGTAGATGAAGATACGATCTGATCACATCCAGGACCCTCGCCGCTATCTGGTGCCCGGCACTCCTCAGCAGAGGAGGGGAGGACTGGCCAAGCCCCCACAGTCCTACACCAGAGCAGGGATGTGATGTTAGGAGCCTCGGCCCTGATAGCGCACAGCTGGTCGTCCAGGCACTGTCCTTGATACGCACGTCTTTCCAACAGTCCAGGATGAGTCCCCCCTCCCTGGTCCAAGTATAGTTCTCTTATTAGGAGCTGCACGTCAATCATCATGACGTGTCAGCTCTTCGAGAAGCTTCTAGGCTCTTCCCTCCTGGCAGTAAACATGTTTTTTGCTTGGAAAGTTACAAGACTGGAAACAGCCAGTCTTGGCTCCCAGGCTTCGGGCACTGTTTCTTTGCATTCTTGTCTTATCAGTGCACCTGACTTGCAGAGCGAAGACGGGCAAAGCAATGCCTGGCTCCCACGAACTGCATGGAGCCTCTTGCTAAAGCACGATGTTTTATGTCTTCAAAAAAGGCCTTTGCAATTAACCCCTTGCAAGCATGCAGGCTCACCCAGTTTGAGAGTCCTGGTTGATGTCAGCATTTTCCTCCACGCTTCGAATAGGCTCTAATACACACAAGATAGCTCAGTGGGTTAGTGCAAATGCAGGTTACTGCAAGCGCCTAGCAGCTTATCACTACATTCCACCCCTTTCGAAGTGAGGCCTGAAAATGCTGACTCAGTTCCATGATCTGGAAGCATGCACAGTGTGCTGTAGGCCAATTAAGCGTTTCTCTAGCGCAGACATTCTAGTATAAAGGAAAGACATTCTGCGCAAGAGTCCAATGAAGACGATAAGTATGAATATTAGGGAAATCAGCAACCACAGCAATGGGTGCAGTATTATATTAAGCAGTTTAGTGGAGGAGGGAGACCATCCAGTGAATATATCCCACCAGTGGTGAGTAGTAACAGATTGCAGATGGTCAGCAGTTTTGATTAATTGGTTTCTGTCTATTATTAGCTTGTACTCTGCAGAAATAACTGAGGTAGCTAGCGTCTGGAAATCTTTCCAAGCAGTTTGAGCAAATTGTCTAATAGCTTGAAGCCGGGCAGTAATCACTCCATAGGATAGAGTCCAGTTAAGCAAATGCGTGAGCTCAGCATGCAGAGTAGTGTGAGACCACTGGGTTAGAGAATATAGGGTATGAGTAACAATGTCTAGGATAGTCACAACTTGATCTACACAAAATACTTGAGGATTCCCTAATAACCTATAATTGTTAATAAGCAAGGAATGATTAGTAACTACGCAAGCTGTATGCTGATCTATCTGAAAGATGTCAGTCCCATTTATGTGGTATTGCATCCAGGTGCACTCCCCTGCTACGGGATGTATACATGGGTCCGGAACCCTCCCAGTTAGGGGACACACCCACCCCTGATCCCAGGGCATGCAGGTGTGACTGTGGATGGTGTAGTTTTGGCTGTCTAACCATTCCCCTCGTATTTGCGGAACCCACCAGGAACCATTGATTTTCATAGGCAGTACTATAAAAGGGCACCATATTTCTAGAGCATAAGCGGTCCTACTCACTTGCATTAACGCATGGCAGGTGTTATTCATGCAATCAAAAGCAAGCGGCTTAATCCATATGTCTGCTGGTAACTGTAGCTCTGTGTGCCAGTGGGTTGAAGATAGTCGCCCCCATTCGGAGCGGAAAGCTAACACCTGCTGATTTAGCAAAGTTTGCCATAAAATACACCGTGTGTCTTTAGCAGTTTTGTTGACCTGTCCTATGGCAGAGAAAATGTCTTCATAGCTGAAATTCTGCCACTTCCAATGGTTGCCAATACTTGTAGCAGTGTACAAGAGGGGAGTTGAGGTGGAGATGCGCTGAACACCATATGAATAAGGAGCACTAATTATAAAATTGATGCTTTAATTGTTGTAGAAACAGCCGACACGTGTTTCGACACGCAGGTCGTTTTCAAGGCTGAGTAGTCACATGCAACATTTGATTTATCATATTATTCATGACAGAAAAGAGGATACAAAAGATTGTAACAATCACATTGAATTTGAAAAAAGTAAATACAGACCATATCACATAAAGTTAAAAAATAGTAGTGACATATAGCAAAAAAGATAGTGACATATAGCAAATATCATAATATTATATGAATAAGAATCATTGGCATACCGTAAACCATGGTTGGAGGGTGGAGTAAACAGAAGCAAAAGGTAGTTGAAAATAATGAAACAAAAACAGAAAATATACAGTAAGAAACAAGCTTAAACATTTGAGGAATACATCCTTCCTTAAATGGAAGAACAAAAGAAACACATAAAAAGGGGATTTCCTTGACCTATGCGCTACAATACCGGAGCCCCCAATCAAGCATGGTGTGCACACTTCACCCATGCAAATAATGAAATTGTGAACTAATCGGCACCAAAAGTTAAAGGACACACGTTGAGTAGAAACCAATAGCTAATGCAAAAGATACAAGATCAAAGTAATAAATTGAGCTTACCACAAGAACACAGAGTATATCGAAGAAATCAATAAATGGGAAATACTTGTAGCAGTGTTGCGCAGGGTAGGACTTATCAATGGGCCCCACTGAGCCAGAAGTTTTATAGCGCCGCTGGCATCAGAACCCATAGTGGCTAACTTGTTGCGCACAGTTTCTATGTCAAAAGCATTTAAAGCCCCCGTTCCCACTCCCGCTGCACCCGCAATCAAGGAATCTAAACCCCTAGCTACGCGCAATTTGGTGATGGGCCATAGAAATTGACTCCATTTATAGCAGCTTGGTAGTACTAAGGAGACATTGCCCCGTGACAAGTCTATGTCTAAGTGTACCTCTGAAATAATGGAAGCGTGCATCACATGTCTGCAATTTAAATGTTGTCTTACTATTGGAAAATCTAGCAGTTTTACCAACTCCTCTTTGTGAGATTTGAAAAACACCATCCTCCAAGTGGGATGCCTACCAAGTACAATATTGGTTTTTGATACAAACACCATACTACCATCTGGTATAGGCTGTTTCAACGTACAATTATATGAAGAACATGTGGCTAAGTTATAGTCCAGAAAATCTTGGCGAGTACACTCGTTGCAGTTCTTGGGACAAAAGAAACATGAAACATCAAACAAATTATTTGATCCATTCACTGAAACTTCTGGACCTAAAATCTCGTAGGCGCCAGTCATATGAGTTAGTGATAAAAGGTGTCCAACAATGTGCCAATCTAGAACTCTTGCAGTTCCATGTGGATACTCATTTGTAACACTTTTCTCACAGGTTACAGTGCGGTTGTAGTTATCACGCAGGACTGGAGCATCAGGTGTAGTGCATGCGATTCTCAGAGTCCATGTAGTGTCTTGCAATAACCCACTCTTTACAGAGAAAGCGTTGGTTTGGCAGGCCAGGAGCACCCACAGCAAGGCAAGTCCCATCCCCTTCATACTGCTCTACGTTCGTGGTGTGAGCCTAGTAGCGGGAATATAAACAGGCACATCAGAATTATGCAAAAGTACAACATAAGTACTTCCAACACCTTGACTTAGCACTTCCCCAGCCTCAGGCTTTTTGTTAGGATGGTGCACCCACACCTTTTTTCCTGTGCTACCGAAGCCTCCTTCCCCCCTCAATGTAGTGTCTGGAGATTGCTTGCTTTCTACTACTAGGGGGACAACTGCTTGTTCACAAATCAATTGTGCAATTCGGTCATATTTGGTTAATGGTACTGCAGATGCACCAGCATTATGTAAAAGTACCGAAACAGTCCCTCTATAATCAGGATCAATCACACCTCCTAATATGTCAATGCCTTGTTTTGCCAGGCTGGATCGTGCAGCAATGCGTCCATAAGTGCCAGCCGGCAATTTGATGCCAATACCCAGCGAGATGGATTTGGTTTGCCCCGCCGGTATAACACCATCTTCACAGGTAGATAGATCAAGTCCAATGCTGCCTGCAGTGGCTTGTACAGGCAGCTTAGCTTCTTTGTCAGTTTTCCACACAACAAGAGTCTTTGTAGATTCCACTTTCTCACTTGTCAGTCTCACAAAGGGTGTCTGGCGATTTCCCAGTGGACGATTGTTCAGTTCAAACAGTGCATGTGCCAGATGTTTGGACCACCCCTTGAGAGTGTGAGTCTTAGTCAGCTTCTTTATTTGTTGCTTGAGCAGCCCATTGCTACGTTCCACCAGAGCAGAGGATTCTGGGTATCGGCTGATGTGCAGTGTCCACTTTATGCCTTGCTCTAGTGCCCAGTCTTGCACATTGTGTCCAGCAAAATGGCTGCCTTGGTCTGATTGGATTTCATCCGGGATGCCATAGTGTCTGATGAGGTATTCCATGCCTTGCAAGGTAGCCCTTTGATCTGCATGGGCGGCTGGATAAGCTAATAACAGTCCAGAGTATGTGTCTACCATGGTCAACACATAATGCTTTCCATTCTCGGGCGGTAAAGGGCCAATGTAGTCAACTTGCCATACGCTAGCAGCTCTTTCACCTCTTCTCAAAGGGCCTTGTGGCTTCCTCTCCAGAGGGTAGTGCTTCACTTCACTGCACACGGAACATTGGGAGGCAGCTTGTCTGGCTTGATCCATGGTAATGGGCAATTGTCTCTTTTTTGCCCATTGATAAGTTCCTGTTTGCCCTAGATGCCCTGAGGTTTGGTGTGCCCAATCCGCCATCCCTTGCAGCACCTCAGCTTCTTGCGGTGTTGTCACTGGGCGAATCTTTGCCATTTGATCCACTTCATTGTTGAACAGGGCAGCCAGTGAGGTGTCAGGGGGCATGTGTGCATCGACATGCCCAATGCAGATTTTGCACCTCTCACCTTTGCACCACATCTCTTCCCAGATGTCTGGCCCTCCCCAGATCGGCGTGTTCTTGATTTGCCAACCATCTCTTCTCCATGCCGGTGCCCAATGTGTCAGGCCTTGATATGTGGCCCAACTGTCTGTGTATATGTATGCAGTCTCTGTTTCCTTCACCTGTTCAATCACGGAGGCCACTGCTTGCAGTTCAGCATACTGACTTGATCCTCCCACACCTTCTCTCATTAGCAGTGTTTCTCGATGGGGCTGGAATGCGACAGCTTGCCAGTGTCTTTGCCCTTTATCATACTTTGCCGTGCCGTCCGTGAACCATGCAGACTTTTGTTCTTCTTCTGTCAATGTATCATAGGCTGGTGCGACTTTGAAGGGAGATTCTGGCAACGCCACATGGGTGTTTGGTTCAGGCATCGCATCCAGATCTACTGCCTCCAGCATTTGTTCTTGCAGTCTGGAAACCCCTGTGCGGCCAGCTTTTGCACGTTGCTGTAAATACCATTTCCATTTGACATGAGTGGCGTCTTGTGCTCTGCCACTTTTCCCATTTGCAGCAGTGTCACGCACCCAGCCCATGATTGGAATTTCTGTGCAAATTGTCACTGGTTGCTCGCCTGTGATTCTTTCAGTTTCAACTAGAGCCCAGTACACTGCAGCAACTTGTTTCTCAAGAGGAGTGTATCTTGTCATAGGATCTGTGAGTTTCCTTGACCAGAACCCCTGTGGCACTCTTTTATGTCCTTGCTTTTGCCACAAGCTCCACACAGCCACGTCATTGTAGACAAGAATTTCCAATTCAAAAGGATCAGTTTTTGTCAGGGGCCCCAGCGTGATGTAATTTTGCAATGCATCTTTAGCCTGTTGGAAGGAAGTCTGTTGCTCTAGGCCCCATGTAAAGTCATGTTTCTTTCTGGTGACTTTGTAAATGGGTTTCAGTATCAGGCTTAAATGAGGTATGTGATTTCTCCAAAACCCCATTAACCCAATGAATCTTTGTGCCTCTTTTTTATCTGCTGGTGGAGCCATCTGCTGAACCATATCAATTACCGGGTCGGGAATTTTCTTAACTGACCCAGACCAGATTGCACCTAGAAATTTCACCTCTTGAGCAGGCCCCTGTACCTTTTTGGGATTTATGGCCCACCCCCGATTTTGCATGTGTGTGATCAACTTTTCAGCAGCATTTTCTACATGTTCTTTCTCAACACTGGTCAGCATGATGTCATCAATGTAATGAGCAATAAATACATCATCCAATTGCATCATCTTTAAGTCCCTGGCAATCAATCCATGACACAGAGTGGGACTATGCACATACCCCTGGGGCAATTTAGTAAAGGTAAACTGTCTGTCTCCCCAAGTGATAGCAAATTGGTCTTGTGATTCAGTGTCAATATCAATGGAGAAAAATGCATTGGCCAGGTCAAGGACCACATGCCATTCACCCACTTCTCTCGTAAGGTTTTCAATCAGGGTAATGATGTCTGGCACCGCCGTAGCTAAGGGCGGCACCTTCTTGTTCAAAATGCGGTAATCAATTGTCAGACGCCATGCCCCATCCGGGCGGCGGACAGGCCAGATCGGCGAGTTGAATGGACTGACTGCCGGCCTCATTATGCCAGCTTTCACCAATGACTCAATAGTTTCACCAATCTCTTTATGTCCTCCTGGCAACCGGTACTGTTTCACACACACTGGGTCAGCAGGAGGAGGTAAATGCAAGGGGGACCATTTGGCATGCCCAACCACAACAGGGTTAACAACTCTCACATGGATTTTTCGATTGCCAAAAACAAATTCGCCTAAATCTGTAGTCACACTTTTGCCCAACAACACATCCATGCCAAGGATGTACTCTGGTATATCTGCAATCAAAACATTTGCTGTGAAAGGCAATCCCTCACCAATTGACATTTTTACATTAAAGGCTTTTGCAACAGTTTCTGCTCCCCCATAACCATTGACCAAAACTCTGGGACCAGACAATTTACTGGGATTGCCATTCAGAATGGTTACCTCAGCTCCTGTGTCTAATAGAGCCAAAACATGTTTTACTTTCTCATCCAAGTACAAGGTAAGTGGCACAAAAGGGCGTCTGTCTCTGGGGCTAGTTCTCTTTATTAACCGTACCTCAAAGACAGAGCCAGCCCTTCAATCAAAAATGGGGTCTGGGACCTCCCACTTGTTCTTTGCCAAATCAGGGTAACCCTTTGCTCGCACTTTGGGCTTTAACACCTCCTCTTCAGAGGGTGCAGAGGGCTTAGTTTTTTCCCGTCCCTGTCTTTTAATTTTTTTCCATTTCTCAAGCAGCTCAGATGTGGGTTTACCATCTATCTCATCTCTTGGAATTCCTGCCTTTAGCAGGTCCACCCACATTTGTTTGCGTGTGATCTCAACAGTATCAGCTTTCTCTTTATACTTTACATTTTTACCACGCTTTTTTTCTGAATCATTGTTTGCAGCCACTAGACGTGCTGCTTTGCGTACATCCAGCCCTTCTAGTTGCCCTAACAGAAGTGCCACTTCACCAATGGCTTTGCCCTGCGCTGGACCCAGCAATGAAAGCAATGCGCCCTTCATGTGACTCGGTGCATTTCTTAACAAACGTGCGCGCATGCCAGCTGTAAACAACTCCATGTCAGGCCCTGCAAAATTTGCACTGTACAGTGCACACTGCAAACCCATCTCTCTAAGCTGGTTTGTTGCTTCAGTTAGTGACTGCCAACAGCCCCAACTCTCTTCCATATCCATTGGACTCCCATACAGATTCATTAGGGCAGTCTGAAGCCAATTAAACAAGGAATGAGAACCTTGCTGTCCGAGCGCACCGCGCACTATCTGTCCCAACATCACATTAGTAGTGAGTGAACCCATCTTTAACAGTTCCTCTGGGGTTAAGAAGATACTATCGGCACCCGTGTCCCAGATGCGAAGGAACCAAGTCAAAAGTGCTTCACCTAGCTTCTGTCTAAATAACTTAGCAATCTCTAAAAGCTCTGTCTGTGTATAATCACGGACAATCCTTGTATTTTGAATATTTGCACCGCCAGCTTGGCCCTTTGATTTGTTAGTGATTAATGGCCGTGCTGGATAAACACATTTCTCTGGAACACATTCCAGCTCTTCTCCATCAGACCAATTTAATTCAGCAAGTCTAATCTCAACAGACTCATTCCAGTCATGTGCTTGCTCAGTTTCACTATCACTGACTTCACCCGACCATAAATTTGGGTCCCAGTTATCTTTCCTAATTAGCGCGCGAATCCTTATCTTTGATGGATTGCCCCGCTGCTGTCTGCGCTTGTGCGTGGCTACACGCACAGCTAAAGAGGCACACCTGTCCTCCATCTGATCAGCCCGTTTAACGGACGATTCAAGGGTCTCTCTCATAATAATTTGTTGCTCTTGGAGCAGGGATATCTCGTCTGTTAATTTACTAATTTTAGCATCTTTAAGCAATTCATTCTCATGCACCTTTCTGAGCGCCTGCAGGAATAACCAGCCTATATTTCCTGCTGCCTTGAGCTCCTTTCTGCATTTCTCAAGCGGTAAACTCTCCAAGCACTTACTAATTACCGCCGGGGAAACATCATTTTCAAGCATGTCCCATGCCATCGGTGCCGAGTACCGATGCAAAATATCTGCCACACCCGACCAAGCATTTGATGCCGGCCATCCTGGAATGTGACAGAGTGCACTATCTTCCCCATTGCATTCATCTTTTGTATTTCTTTTCCAGAAGGGCATCGTGCTCGAAAACCCTGCTCACAGCGCCAAATGTAGTGATAAACAGTACCCGCACCTCCCTGGGATCCAGCCCTTTGTGCAAAGTAAATCACTCCTAATTACCTTCCCACACAAATAAGGTTTAAGAAGCACGATGAACTCAGTCTGGAAAAAAGCCAATCACACAGAATATGGTGCTTGCATTTATTATCTACAATGACTAATGAAAACTAAGCAGCAATTTATAATAATGTGGAAATAGAGAGTGCAAGCTATATAATGCCAATTATCAATCACAGATGAATATGCAATTATTTGGTCTTACGCTCCTAATGAAATGTAGATGAAGATACGATCTGATCACATCCAGGACCCTCGCCGCTATCTGGTGCCCGGCACTCCTCAGCAGAGGAGGGGAGGACTGGCCAAGCCCCCACAGTCCTACACCAGAGCAGGGATGTGATGTTAGGAGCCTCGGCCCTGATAGCGCACAGCTGGTCGTCCAGGCACTGTCCTTGATACGCACGTCTTTCCAACAGTCCAGGATGAGTCCCCCCTCCCTGGTCCAAGTATAGTTCTCTTATTAGGAGCTGCACGTCAATCATCATGACGTGTCAGCTCTTCGAGAAGCTTCTAGGCTCTTCCCTCCTGGCAGTAAACATGTTTTTTGCTTGGAAAGTTACAAGACTGGAAACAGCCAGTCTTGGCTCCCAGGCTTCGGGCACTGTTTCTTTGCATTCTTGTCTTATCAGTGCACCTGACTTGCAGAGCGAAGACGGGCAAAGCAATGCCTGGCTCCCACGAACTGCATGGAGCCTCTTGCTAAAGCACGATGTTTTATGTCTTCAAAAAAGGCCTTTGCAATTAACCCCTTGCAAGCATGCAGGCTCACCCAGTTTGAGAGTCCTGGTTGATGTCAGCATTTTCCTCCACGCTTCGAATAGGCTCTAATACACACAAGATAGCTCAGTGGGTTAGTGCAAATGCAGGTTACTGCAAGCGCCTAGCAGCTTATCACTACACCACTAACCATCAGAAAAGGGTTGAGGATGAGGATCCCAACGATGGATGTGAGTAATCTTCCTTGTGGCCGTACTTGGCAGGGTAGTGAACCAAGTGGGCCAAATCAAAGCGGTGAAACCGGAATTGGGTTTTATAGGTGTGAAGACTGATAGAAAGAAGACCAGGGGAAGGGAGTAATTCCCACTGGTGGTTTTGATGAACTGAGAGCAAGCGACCAGGAGAAGGATAAAGGCCAAGAAGGTTTGGGGAAGGGAGTCATTCCCCCAGGCTCTTTGAAAGAACAAATAACTCAGGCTCGCAGTACAATCAAAGAGGGGGATGGGATGCCTTGGATTACATGTAATTTGGTACAAACCTATCCACCCTTCTTGAAACATTACTGCTCAGCCATGTTAACAATTTAGAATATTTTGGGTTAACTTGGTGGGTACCCTATTTATCTACCCCACACCTCTAGTACACCAGAAAAGATCCGAACAGATTGGAACAAGCCAATTATAAACCTCCGATTTTGGTAACATGGACTGAACGGCAGGCTTATCTTCAAAAGGTTGTGGATCATTGGTTAGTTGCAACACAGTGAAAATACAGTTACCCAATGATAAAAGGGACTGTCCAGTCAAGGTTGTATCAAAAAGATCTACTTTATTTATATCACAACAGATTGTTCTAGCAACTGTACGAAATACAACCCAGCCTGTATAGGAATGCAGAGGACAGTTTCAAAGAAGAAAAAAAAAGATGCACTCTGTATACTGACAGGAGGGTAGTCGGTATGGTTAATAATTGCAACAGTTTAAGGTTACTTGGCTTCAGCACCTAGGGAGCAATAGGTCTTGAAGTCTCTAGGGGCCTTCTGGGACAGACCAGGTGGGACAGAACTACAATTTACCTTGTGCTGTAGATGTTCTTGGTGCTCAACAGTCGAGGTGGCTCCAGAGTGCTTTGCAGGCTTCTGGGACAGAGTTCAAGGAGGCCATCAGCTGCGGGTATCGAGCAGCAAGACGGTTCGGCAAAAGAAGCTGGGCGAATGGCTGCAGGCTAGCCTACACAGTGGCTGGGGGTCTGCAATCGTCTCATTACCGATTGGGGTACTGAAGCACTGGTCGAAATGTCTTGGATGTCTTTAAGCGACTGCGGCTTGACAACGGTCAGCGTTGCAGCTCGACAAACGCAAACTTACTTGAAAATGTCCTTTATGGCAGAAGTCTGTAGATGCTTGTTGAGGGACTTCTCCCAGCTTCTTCATGGGGCTTGTTTCGCCCTTTATCGTGGACGGTCCAAAGCTGAGGAGTGTGTTGCAGGCAGCTGCCTTGTCTTTGGTTGAAGGTTCAGAGACCTTCTGGAACTCTCTAACGAGGAATCATGTTACAGAGCCTAGTAGGGCATGCTGTGTGCTAGCCGGGTACCAGTAATGGAGCGGCTAGAGGGTCCTCTGAGTTCAGGATCTCCCTCTGTTCGCTGGGAGATGTGTAGGGGAGGGATATTGCTTCCCTCTCTGGAAATCCTGGACTGCATTCAATGGCAGATGATGTAAGGCGGACTGTACCTTCAGCCAGGGTCCACGGATGAGGTTTTCTTTCTGCTTTTAGTGAAGACTTTAGATCTGCCAAAAGAGGGGGTCAGCCCTCTTTTAAAGCCAACCGGGCCACAGAGATTGGTGTCGGCTAAGTCTACCTTAATGAACTAATCCTGGGGTTCCTACCCACAATTTCCTGTATGCATGAGGTCATAATCAGAGTGCTTTGCAACAGGACAGGTAAATGGGTTGAAAAGTTGTGATACTAAATCCCACCCATCTTCCTGTTGTTGATCAAAGAGTCTCTGTGCTTAATGGATCTCTTTGTGGTCCCTGATTAAAGCAGCAGGTCTCCCTTGAAGCTGCAGTGAGACCAGACTCTGGCTACTGCAAACCGCATTCTCATACTTTATGAATGGGGTCCCCCTACTAGGGTGGCCTACTGTAAACATCCATCCCAGACATGACGGCACACTGTCATTGATACGCAGGGCGGGAGCTGGCTTCAGGTTGACACAGTTACATATGAAAGGTTTCCTGTCTCCTTGGGTAACCTCTATAGTCGCCCCATGTGGGCCTGTTTGAAGTACCCTCTAATTGGTATGTTAATTGAAGCCACTAGCTGTAGGGCGGATCCATGGAGGCTTTGTTAGTTAATCAAGCTGGCCATGGCAGCGGGAAGTTTGGTCCTCCCCCTTCCTGTAGAGGACATGGTGTACTCCTGGCTGTTGCCTTCCAATTAAATATCACAGGGCGGACTGTGCCTGTAGGCTGTGTATACCCAGAGTACATGGGTCTATGCGTTTGTCGTGGTGTAAGCATAGGAACATGTGTGTGGATTAGCCCCACACACTTTCCTGAGGTTGGAAAAACGTCCCTAATGTTGCAAGACCGCGTATACGACACAAGCGGTTGTCTTGAACAGGGGCGTTGCTAGGGGGGGGGCTAAGGGGGCTATAGCCCCTGATCATTTGGTTGTAGCCCCGGATAGAATCTCAGGAGCTACAGCCAAAAGACTAGCTAGCCCCCAGTCCCAACAGTTCCGACATCAGTGTAGCCCCGGGTCTTTTCCAGACCTAGCAACTCCCCTGGTCTTGAATGCAGTATACGTCAGGAAAAACATAGGGGATTGCGTGTGTCGAAATAGTTCTTTGAGAACTCTGTACTCTCTCAAGGAGAGCAGGCCGTGGTCTTAGGTTATTGGTTGTGTCTAGTTGGGGTTAGGGCGGGAGTGGACAATCGGCAGGGTTGGGAGTTGGGGGAATAAAGTGTACGAACAGATGTGTTGGAAATAATGACATACATGGATATTGAATATGAGTAATGTTTGACAACAAAGAATACATTTTAAAAAAGTTGCAAGACTGCAGAGTCAATTTGGCCTAACACTTATTTTCTACAAACAAAGCCACCCATTCTTTATTAGTTTGAAGTTATCTGGCCTGATAGCTGTTTTCATTTTATCTTAGCGCCCAGGCCCCCTGTTGCAAGAGTTTTTTTAGGCCATTTCTCTTTTCCCAGAGTTCCAGCTAAATATGCAAGTGTCGATGCCTGCTTGCCATCACCCATCTGTGCCACTTGACAAAAGTTGGAGAGGACACTGGCCTGGTGTTTTCCACTGTGCTTTCAATACAGGTGTGTTCCCCTATTTGGAAGAAGCTCTGTTGCTGTTCAGTGGCGTAACACAAAATTTGGGGGCCCCCCTGCGAGCCATGCTGAGTGCCCCCCCAACTCAGCAACATATCACGGGTCACGCCACACACTGGGCCAGCCTAGATTACCACGCTTGCACAATACGCACAAACGTGCTGCTGCAGGGGAACGCTGCACACTGAACTATGAGAAAGATATAAACATGTGTTTTGATGCATTATACAGCACACTTTCAGAGAAAAATTGGCTAAAAGGCCAGAGCTTTTGCAATTGTTTTCTAGGGTAACACCAATCTAAAAATCCAATACATGCAAGTCACCAACAGTGCACAGGAACATTAATGCATTAATTAATATAATGCTTTGCTATTAAAAATGTCACGCCACAGTGAAAACATGTCCAACTGGCTGCACAATGTAGACCAGTCTAGACACGTAATAACATATTCCAGTAAAGCATGCCAGGCCACATTTAGACATACCTACAATGCGCAGTAAGAAACGGCTAGACTGGCAGCACCCAAATGCCTGTCTAGCCAGGTAATTACACGTAGCAGGACTGGTTTATAAGATGCCCAGTTAAAAAAAAAAGTCAAGCCAAACTAAGAAATTACTTGACTGGCTACACCAAAATGCCTCTCTAGCCACTAATACCACATAGCAAGCCAGTTTAGCCTGGACATGGATGACCATTACGATTTATCTCACCCCCCCACACATCCCCTCTCCCTTCCAACCCCTGCCCCAACCCCCAAAATCAGCTTCTCGGCCCAGAATTACCTCCACATCCCGTTTCTTTGTCCCAGTGCTTACGTATGAGGCTCCTTGCCTCATATGTAAGTACTGTGATGAGGAAGAGTGGGACTGGTAGTCATGAAGATTACAGGTAACTAAGCCAGGCATTACCTCCATGTCCCTTTAGTGCCTCATACACAAGTACTGGGACGAGGAATAATAGGGCTATGAGAAATGGAGATTACCAATAAGTAGGGTTGTAACGGTATACCGGTATACCGGTATAGACACCGTGAACAATTTAATTATCTTTAAATAACCGTTACCTTGTTTGTAACGGTATACCGAATCCCGATATAAATTATGTTTTTGTAGTGCACTTTACAATGAATGCAAGCAGGGGTGTGAGTCACTGGGCTGGGCTGGCTGGCTTCTGTTCAGCGAGTCTGGGGCTGGAGGCGGAGTTTGCCCAGGCCCAGGCTTCACAATGAATGCAAGCAGGGGTGTGAGTCACTGGGCTGGGCTGGCTGGCTTCTGTTCTGAGCCTGGGACTGGAGGCGGAGTTTGCCCGGGCCCAGACTTTACAATGAATGCAAGCAGGGCTATGAGTCACTGGGCTGGGCTGGCAGGCTTCTGTTCAGTGAGCCTGGGACTGGAGGCGGAGTTTGCCCAGGCCCAGGCTTCACAATGAATGCAAGCAGGGGTGTGAGTCACTGGGCTGGGCTGGCTGGCTTCTGTTCTGAGCCTGGGACTGGAGGCGGAGTTTGCCCGGGCCCAGACTTTACAATGAATGCAAGCAGGGCTATGAGTCACTGGGCTGGGCTGGCAGGCTTCTGTTCAGTGAGCCTGGGACTGGAGGCGGAGTTTGCCCGGGCCCAGGCTGCTTGGAACATTCCTGACGCATGTGTAAGACAGACACGGGCCTGCAGCAGAGAGGAGGTTACAAAAATAAGTTTCTGAAGTTTCTATCAACACAGCATGACTTCAGTCACCAAGAAGAACTCTGAAAAGCCAGGCAGCTATTAGACTGAGCAGGGAGCAGATTTACTTCAGACAGTGCCCTCCTGGATTCTGGAATGGAGGCCCACTGGACCTGCGCAGGGTTGTTCAGTGCCAGAGTTGTGGCCTGCTCCTTGACGATCGTGGGTGCAATGGCAGCACCTGCAGGAGCCTATATACCTACGTACGTGCAGCAGCAGGTAAGGTACCCCTACCTACCCTTCCTTTCCCCCTTCCCAGCCCTGTTCGCCAACCCCAATTACAAACCAGCCACAGGTGTAACTGTAATTCCTATCCTCAGCTCAAACAGGGCTAGGCGCGAGGAGGGTATTGGGAGGGAAAGGGGGCACGAGACAGGCATAGGCAGCCTCAGCGAAGAGAAGAGAAAGTCAGGATGCAGCTTTCCCCTTGTAGTCTGCCGCATTAGACAGAAAATTAATAATGGGGATCAATTTCTGCACTCTGCCTGCAAAGCCCCGTGTGTGTGTGTGTAGTCTCTTCTGTTTTAGGGGGCATGGTGAGGGGTAAAATATGGGGCACTGCACTTCTCTCTGATGCCAGTTAGCATGAGAGGAACGGACATGGTGGCGGCACATTATGCGAATGCGCAGGGTTCTCACTCATGTACTGACTCAGTTTTAAAAACTAGCAAGCACGTATCTCTCCAAGAAAATGCATTTCGTAATGATCCTGCACAGTTTTTATTATCCCCCTCGCCCCACCTTTCAAAACTATTTGAAACCCCTCGCAAAACTAAAAGACAAACATTTAGAGCGGCACAGCACACTTCACCCGAGCAAATCGAAAGTGGCCATTTACTGTGTGGCCTTAGAACTGTCTTTTAATTATACAATTGCTCGGTTATTATGAATGCTATATGTGGCATAGTGCATTCTACCAGAAAAGCAGTTAAGTCTTGGAATGTACTAGGGAATGGTGGTACAAAGCATGTTTTGACCGTACCCTAGCAGTTTACTCTGTATATTATGTTCTGCAGTGGGCAAAACCATTGTTCTGATCGGACTCTACCCCAGACCCCCGCCCCCTCCCCCCGGCCACCAAAATGTTGGGCTATTGATTCGACCTGGCTGACCTAAAGAGCCGTGGCCGGACCAAAAGACAAAGGGGCTGCATTACTAACTCATTTCACTGTTAGCACCTGTATTCGAATGCATGCATACATGTGGGGTTAGCACTGCGTACCAGGGGAGTGATTGGAAGTGTAGATGCGCGCCAGGGGAGTGATTGGAAGTGTAGAGGGAGCATAGGAGACTGCTCATTCTCACAGCAGTTCTTAAGTCCTCTAATGACTTGCCCTGTACTTGCCTTTAGCCTCTCAGAGGTCCATCTCTTCTTGATTGGCCTGCATTTATGCCATGCACAGATCGCCACCTCTGGTGGCTTGGCCTGCAGAGCTGTCTGAAGTTTTTTCCCCAGGCTAACACTCCTATGATAGCACGTGTCTGTTGAGAAATTGTGAAACAAATAAAACAATGTGACTCATCGTGATTTGTGTCCCCTGCCAGCTGCGAACACGGCCATGTTACCCTGACAGAGGCAAGAGCCAATTTCAGCTCCTAGAATTTCACAACTGAGTGTTTAGCCCCGAATATAAGAGTGGGCCCGCCCAAGGGGGACGAGAGTAAAAGCAAATAATATACCCGAGAGTTTCTGACAAGCCTCTCTCTATGTCTTCTGACTGTCTCGGAAAGGATACGCCAGCCCATGTCCCTAGAGCAGGCCCCTGCACCCGCCGGCACTGTATAGGTATTGCTGTTGTGTGGCCATATGCAATGCATGACTGACCCTTGGAGACCCAATACGTTGCATGCTGGGACATGTAGTTTAATTGCTCCTACCATAATTACTGATGTTTAAGAAAAACAGGACTGGCTGAGGCTGTACGCAACTAACACAGGGCTAGGCAACTGGCAGTTCTAGAAATGGTATGCTGGGAAGAAAACTCTGTGGGGTCGGTGATGCACCTGCTGCTGTCAGGATCTGATAGTGGGGTATCGCAGCCTTTTGTTATGTTGTGTTGTAAAGCTTTCATGTTGTGCCTTCATGTGTCCACCGTAGTAGTCTCTGAGCATCCAGGCAGGTCTGGAGGTTGGCATATTGTGCGCCCCTTGCCCGGGGTATCCAGACCGTACTCTGTGAAAGGAGAAGGAGTGGATAGGGGCCATTGGAATGGGGGGAGGGGAGGTGGTGAGGGGGAGAGGAATGTTTTGTGGCAGCAAGGCTGCATGTCCGTCCTGTGGATCTGAGAACTTGTTCTTCAGAAGGGGGATAAGAGACGCACGATTCAAATTAGGTTTCGGGGGAGACGTGGCCTGCGGGGTGTTAACAGCTGTAGAAACCACTCCTGGGCACCAAATGCTCTACTCCTGTTGCCCCAGGGCCAGAAGGCGCTCACTGCTTTGACATTCAATCTTTTGCCCGCTCTCTATCAGTAGGGGACACTCGAACTGTTGACAAAGCCCCATGGGCACTTGGAGGAGAGCGCCTCCTTCCTGAGAGCAGGATGTTGGCCTGGGCCTCTTCTGTCATCGGCACTGGTGGCGTGAAAGGGCTCTTTATTCCGTGCCCGGCGCTGCTGCTGGCAGGGGCGAGTGGCAGCTCTCCAACTGGAAGGGAAACCAGGGTCATGGGGGATCCGGCACCAGGCCCCCGATCTGACCCGAAGCCATGATGCAGCGAGGGGGTGGCATAGGAAGCGGGGAACCCCAATACTTGGGCAGGGCTAATGGGATCACTGGAAAATAATGCTAGGTGGTGTGTCAGAGACGTGTGGTTGTTCTCCTGCAGGTGAGCGCTCCTTAGGGCGCTTTTACCCAGGGGGAGGGTGGTCGCCTCTTTAAACAGGGGATGGCCTACACTGGCCATGCACAGGACTTCAGGGGTCTCGGTCCTTTCCTGCGGCCGGAGATCCCTCAGATCAGGTTCCAGAACTCAACCTCTTCATCCCGAGGTTCAAAAGCACTAGAGCAGGGGGGGGCAGCTTTCCTGTTGCTGCACCAAAAATCTGGAACTGTCTTCCCATGCATATCAGAAACAAGCCACCCCACCAGCGGTGCAAGAGCCTAATCAAAACTTGGCTCTCCAACAAGTTTTAACAATCCATGACAATGAGATCCTCATTCTTTCACTTCACCCTTCAAGGATATTTCCCTCTGCCTGCATTGTTCTATAATTATGTTATGCCCCGAACTGCACTTCCAGTATTGCACTATAACCATGCCATGCCTTGACTCTGAGAGCCTCATTCTCCCACTTCACCCGGCTATCTTCCTCTGTCTATATTGACCTATATCTATGTTATAGCCCCGCACTGCCTGTATTGTATTATAACCATGCCATGCCTTGAACTGTGCCGCTGGTGGCTTAATCAACCACCCTAACCCTCACTGCACTGTACTTTCCCCTGTACCCAGTTAAGCCTGTTCATGTAACCTACGCCGTGATACCTCCGGGTTTGGGCGTATAACAAATGTAATAAATAAATAAGTGGGTGATTTCAGAGGTATAGGGCAGAGTTAACAGCTTTTAGCCTTCAAGCTTGACCAGAATAGTCTCATTGGAATGTGTAAAGAAGTTAGATGCCCCCACACAAGTATGTTTGCCACTCCCCCACATTCTCTGAAGTTAGCGCCTCCACCAACATTTAGCCCCCCCGTCCCCCACCCACCGAAATGTTACCCTAGGTGCACCACTGGAAGGAGCAGATATGCACACTTGCTGTTGGCAGAGAGGTGAGGAGGGAAGACTTTCCTGAAACCGGCAGCATTAAACTTTTACTCTGTTTGTGCACATGCAGAAAAATGTACTTGCACTAACACAGTAAAACTTGAAAGCTGCTATTTTCAAGACTTCCATGCCCGTCTGCCTCAGCAAAATCAAATGCTCACATAAGCCCCCTCCCCACGGATGCGAGCCTACATATAATGACATTATGTGTACTTTTTCACACCCGAGGTTAGGGTCTGTGCAATTGCTTTTTCTTCAGCATATGTGTTATGTGAATGTCACTAGAATAGCATTTTGGTAGTCAGTCTAGTCATTTATTTCTGTGGCATGACCTTATCGGTACAAGTGTTATCGTGTACAATCTACTTTGTATGGCATGACAGTATTTTACATCATTTGAGATTTGTTTTTCTTCATATTGATGGTCTAATTACCATTAGTGCGACTGAGACATAAGTGACTTCTACTACAACACTTGCATGACTCCACATTTCTTGACCTCCTACCTCTCTAAACTTCTATAAAGGTTGTATATTGTATGACCAAGTTAAGTTGGACCACCAGGATCCCCGTCTGCTGCGTTAAAGTAACATAAATTTATGTAAGAAGAACTAAGGCAACTTCTTGGTGGAGACTCTTGTTTGTGTTTTGTGTCTTGGTGAAAATGTGTGACTTTCCCTGGCAAAATATTATCTAAGATAATGGTTAAACACGCGTGTGTGCTATACCGCGATAACCACGGTATACCGTCATTTCGCATGCAGGTTATCATACCGTCAAAAAATCAATACCGTGACATCCCTACCAATAAGTAACCAAGGGATTAAACACAAGTAGTGGCCCAACACTATTGAGCTGGCTGGGCTTCAGCCCCCTGACCCCCAGCCCTTCACATTTTGGGCTATGTTGACCCGTCCTGGCTGACCTACAGAGACGTTACTGGACGGAAAAGGATACAGATGTTAACCGTTTCCGTTAAGGATCGAACCATACTGGAAATAATGTCTTTATGAAGGCAGTGTGACTAAACATTTTATTTTTTTAGTCCCAGGGTCCCCCCTCCCAGGACATGTGGGTGCCCCCCGTTACACCCGCATTGCTGCAGCCTCATAAGCTTTGAGGCATCAAGTGTCTAGAGCCCCAATGCATGTTACATGCTTGCATGACAAGCCAAAAGAATTGTATGTTTTCCTGATGATCCCATCAGAGAGCCCCTTGTTTATCATACGGTTCCATAATTGTTTTATTCTTTTTTCATTTTTCAGAATCAAGGTACGATTTAACAGTTGTAAATATGTTCCTTACGAAACTGCAAACCTATCATGTGAAACTACAAGATAAAATATCCAACAATTGTAAACAGGCATGATCATCATCTGGATATCCGATTTGACGTGTCTTTGTGAGATATTGGGCCTCATTAAAAGCGCGGCAGTCTGGAAATAGCGTTGCCGGCATAAAAATGCCAGTGGCACCATAATGACCGTGCCGGAAACACTGGCATCGCGGACCAGCTGTTAAACGGACTCAGGTGTGCAGCAACAGGCCACACATGGCCATAATCAGACCAGCTGCATACCATGAGCACTGTGAATGCACAAAAGGACCCCACACACCTTCCAACACAACCATGCTGGCAGCTGCAGTCGCAGTCATGGAGCTGGAGGCCCTGCATCCAGGGATACAATAGGAGATTGAACTGGAAGAGGCAGAGGAGGCGGCGGAAGAGGCGCAGGAGGAGAACGAGGATGATGGCCATGCACATGAACAATGGTCAGTACGTAGCACCCCGCAGCCACCCACCCTTACCCCGCTTATAGGCCACACCCTGGAACCTGAGTGCTACACAGATCCACATGTATCAGCTGGACAGGGAGACTATTACCTACATAGTCAACTTAATCCAGGACATTGTGAGCCTAATCAACATCAGGACCACCATACCCCCCTTGCTGAAGGTAGTATCGGTGCTGTACTTGGCCACCGTCACCTTCCAACACACTGTGGGAGAACGGCATGGGTTATCCCAAACCTGTTTCTCCAAGGTGCTATTCCAGGTCCTGGATGCCCTCCTGCAGCATGTGTCCAGTTGAATGCCACTAAAGTGGGGTTCCATGCCCTGGCAGCCATGCCCAACGTGATAGGTGCGTTGGACTCCACACATGTTGAGCTGGTGGCCAGACATGCCAATGAGGCAGTCTACTGAAACAGGAAACTGTATCACTCTCTCAATGTCCAGGTTATGTGTGATGCAGACCACCTCATAACCCACTGCAGCGCACGTTTTCCTGGATCCACACACGATTCCATGGTGCTGTGGAACTCAACGCTCACAGAGTACATGGCGCGTCACAGCGGAGAGCACACCTCGCTGTTGGATGAGTTGAAGTACCATTGCATGTGCACTGTGGGAGGAGTTTGGGGGGGAGGTGGCTTGTCCCCAGTGCATGTGCATAATGCAATGTCATGTACACATATTGTATGCATGAGTGGAAGGGGATGTCTGGCATTTGGTACATGGGCAGATGGAGCACACTGCATCACAAATAGTGCACTACAGGTACCAGAATGCATCTCACCAATGCCACATAACCCAGAAATAATACACTGTGCACAACCCCCACCGCCTGCATCACAGCCATGTCAGACTAATGCAACCCACCTCCCCACCAGCAGTGTACCCCACAGCATATAGCCAGACCACCTGCCTGCCCCATGTTCACATACCCATATGCATGTGACAGGATTTCAAACAATGTCGGTGCACAGATAAACAAATGGGTGAGATGACCAAAGTATGACATGCAAACTGAACCAGAAGTGGCACACACAATGGACACACTAGAAGCTGGTGTAGCCATAGGGGTAATGGGCAAGGTGGGTGTGATATGGTGGGGGGAAATGTATACGTAAACCACCCCCATGCATTACAATGCACTGGATACTGGGATCATCTGTGCCATTCGCTACGTCTTGTGCTAATCCCACGTGACACAGACCAACTGAGCATATGGCCCTTTAGTAACGTGCATGCTACGGATGACATTGCAGAGTAATTCCTAGTCCACATAATCGAACCAATTCAGGAAGATGGCAAAGTTCCTGTTTTATTAACAATTATCTAAAACAGGGAGTTTACAACGGACATCAATGGACCTTCGCTTAGCTCTCCACGATTTTCTCATTAAAACATCCTTATAGTAACGGCCGACCACAGGAGGTCTTGCACGACCCTGTTCAGGATCTGAACCAGATCTGTCATTCTGTCGGAGAACTATGTCCACTGAGTCCTGAGAGCCCACTAAAGATATCTCATTCTCAGTCGAGCCACTGGCACCAGAAAATTGTAGGATGCCATGAGGCCGAGCAACCTCAGAAAACAGTAGGCCGGAAGACTTGGCGCCCTTTGAAATTTGCTTACCATCTGAGAAATGTGGATAGCCCTTACTTCGGGAGGCAAAGCTTTCCCCAAAGAAGAGTCCAGGTTCGCTACAATGTATTGCAGCTTTTGGGAAGGTGTCCTGTGGGACTTCTTGAAGTTGAGGGAGAAGCCCCGTCTGTGGAGAGATTGACAGCTGCTGTCCAGATTTTCCATATAGGGGTAGATGTGAACCCCCCTCTCCATAGATTTGCTGCCACAAGCGCCATCAACTTGGTAAAGACCCTCGAGACGGAGGTCAGCCTGAATGGCAGTACTCGAAACTGATAAAGAGAACTGCCAACAGCGAATCTCCGGTATTTCCTATGCTTGAGATGATTTGGCACGAAATATAAGCATCCTGAAGATCCAATGGCACCATCCAATCCTGGAGGATCTGCGAAAGAGTGACCATCTTGAACTTGTCCTTCCTGAGAAACTTGTTCAAGCATCTCAAGTCCAAGATGGGTCACCAAACTATGTCCTTTTTTGGAATCAGAAAATAAGTACCAGCCCTGATTCCTTTCCGCTACAGGTACCTGTCCGATTGCACCTTTCTCCAACAGTGTCTGAACTTCCTGTAGAAGGAGTGGATCTAGTACTTTCAAGGACTGGCTTCGTGGGAGACAGTTTGGAGGTTTCTTTAGAAAAGGAAGGCAGTAAGCATGGGAAATTGTTTGGAGAGCCCAAGCATCCTGTCGTAATACCTCATAATTCTGTCAGATGCTTGGTCAATCTGGCTCCTAATGTAGAAAAATGGCTGAGGAACCCTTTACTGTGGATACTAATGGATAGACCTCAGCGCCCTAAACAGATTGTATCCAAATTAAACCAAGTAATGTCGCATGAGTGTGGTAAGAAAACAGAGATTTGTGATTCCTCAACTCCGTTTTCCAAAGAATGATGCTAAAATGTTGCTTTATATTAAGTTCATGCGCCAATAAAAAAGTTTGAAGGTCCACACGCTATTTCTTTTGAAAACCACTCAAATCATTATTTAGTGATGCTTTATATTTCGATGCAATTGCCCTTTGTGATGACACGTGTTTCAGCGGAGAACACCGCCTTTATCAAATCAGGGCTGGTCTTAAAGTTACAATACAACCAAAACATGAAAATAAGGATAAAAGAACCAAATATGTGCAAGAACGTGCACATTCCCAAAAGAAGAAAAACATTTCCACAGTATGTCAATAAACGTACAAATTCAACGTTATTATTGAAGCAAATGAAATTCCATCCAATCATGATACACATGTGACCCATATGAGAAACAAAAAATAAAATATTATTCCAATTGGTTTCAATGCCCAATAATTCATTTTGTCACAGACATGAAAGGAGGGGGAGTGGGATGGATGTATTAGGTAAAAAGTACAAAAGAGAGAAAGGAATGAGAAAACAAAAGAAAAAAGATCAATGCGTGTCCCTTGGAAATCATTCCTGTTGTGTACTTTGATGTAAGTTACAATAAATTACTCTTATCCAGTAACTGTATCTTGATGCATATGTAGTTTTTGTGAAAATGAAACAGTCATGGGTTCAATTCCAACCTGCCAAATAAACATATTGTGAGTAGCCGCTTCCTAATATAAATCTATTGGTTAGCTCCTGTTCCTGTGTGTAAATCACATTAATGTACTTCGCATTACCAAACAGAGTCATTCCTATGCTTACCTAGCTTACACTTGCATGTTGTTCAATTTCGTCTCTAGCCTTGTCACTTTATCAAAACTTTTAGATAATTGGGTACTGTAGTGAAAAGGGGAACCCACACCCCCTGGGGCCAGCCCTTCGTGCAATAATCACTCCTAATCACTTTCCCTCACAAGAATCTATGCAAGGCACAATGAACTCAGTCTGGAAGAAAGCCAATCACACAGAAGATTTTATGCTTGCATTTTTTACTACAGTGACTAATTATAATCAAGCAGCAGTTTTCAATAGCATGGCAATTAAAGTGCAAGCTAAGTAATACGAATTATCAGTCACTGATGAATATACAATTCTTACGCTCCTAGGAATCGTTGATGCTGATACGATAGAATCACACCCAGGACCCACGCCACTCAGTGTGCTCGGCACCCCTCAGGGACTGGCTAGTCCCCAAAAACCTGCACCAGAGCGGGGATGTGATGCCAGGAGCCTCTGCCCTCTAGTGCTGGCTGGTCATCCAGGCGCTGTTTCTATCCGTGCGCGCGTCTCGCGAACAGCCCTGGAAGAGTCCTCTCCTAACTGGCCCAGGTAAAGTTCTCTTATTAGGGGCAGCACATAAATCACTATGACATACCAGCTCTTCGAGAATCTTCTAGGCTAAAACCTTCCATGCAGCAAAACATGTTTTCGACTGGAAAGTTACTGTCAGTCTTGGCTCTCAGGCTCAGTGTACGTTATTGTGGGAAGCGCCTTTCTACATTCCTGTGTTGTCAGTGCACCTGACTCGCAGAGCGCAGAAGAGAATGGCCGTGCATGGCTCCTACAAGCTGCGCAGGGCTTCATGCAAAACTAAATGTTTATGTCTCGAAGGGCTTTCACAGTTAACCTCTTGCAAGCATGCTGGCTCACTCAGATCGAGAGGCCTGGCTGCTTCAGCATTTTCCTCCACACTTCGAATAAGCTCTAAATACACGCAAGATAGCTCAGTAGGTTAAGGCAAGTGCAGGTTACTGCAAGTGCTTTGATGCTTTTCACGACAGGTACACCTCAATATATTTCCTTTACTCTTGTGCTGCATGTTTTTCCTAGCCCTGTATTTCAAAGACTGGTAATTACGGATGTCCCTCGCGCACTTATTTCCATTTGCAATCTTTGTTTGTGAAAGTGAATGCGCTATGTGAAAATAATTCTTATAATCATGATCATGACTAGAAAAATGCGCTATCTGTGATGCGCTTGCCCGTTAGGCTAAGGGCTTACCTTCAAAGTGCTGTCCCCTGCCGTCAGTGCGTTCGAGTCTGTGTCCTAACGTGGACTGGATTTTGGCAGTATTATGTTGTGTACTCATTGGCATGGTAACCAACGTAGTCCTACTTTAGTTGCTATTCTGGCTGCCATACTTTGGTTTCTGATGCGGTTTCCTATTGGAAACATCTTACCTCGTTCCCATACTCCAGGGTACACCACATTCTTAAAGCCTTGATTCCTTCAAAATCGGATATAAGAGTTAAAAACTAACCTTCATGTAAACAAAACATTAATTTTAGATGTTCAATTTACTTGTCATATCTTGTATTTATTTAAATATTAATTGTTGTCATTGTGGAACCTATTGACCTGCACAATGCATTCATTCGTAGCGGATAAACAACCCACTCTTTACCATTTCGTTCTTAATTGTTGGTTATTGTGACGAGTGAAAAACTACGCTCATAAGTATAACACATTCTGTTCTTGGTGCAAATTCCATTACGATTTAATGTTTCGAGTTCGAGTATGAACTTCTGGATTCCTATCATTATGGCTTTCCTTGCTCCTAATTAATTATGGAATAATTCTAAATGGTTCATTACATATTGTTATTCTTAGTGCAGAATACATTAAGGTCTGGTATTTTAAATGCAAGTGTAAGCTACTGGATTCCTGCCTTAATGGCTTTTCTTGCTCCTAATTGACTAAAGAGTAGTTCTAACTAGTTAATTGAATCCCATATTTAAAAAAGCAGACATCTCGTCTGAATTCAGACCCCTCTACTGTCCTGAGTTTGCAAATTAATTCTGCTTCTTCCTGCCTCAGTTGTAATTCCCGATTCCCTCCCCTAGGTCCCAATGTCACTTTCTTAAGACCTAAGAACCTAATCGTTTTCTTATCAGATAGCTGGTGATTTTTCTGTCAATGCTGGGCTAGAGGCAAATTTGTGTCTTGGCTCCCGATAGATGACATGTGTTCTCGTATCCTGACTCTAAGTTCTCTTGTAGTACTTCCTATATACAATTGTCCTAAAAAATGTATTGTCCAGTACATATTTACACATGGAACATGTGCTACATTTCCTGAAGCCAATAGGTAATTGTGGCATCCTTATTGAAGATGTTGATGTTCTGACTTCTTGAAGAAATTCACACCACAACTGGTGCCAGAGAATCTTGTGGATGCTTTCTACAAGGCTGTAACAAATGATTTGAATGACATCACTGACTTAAGAAGGAAAACTTCATTAGAAACGATACGGAAACCCAAATTCAACAATTTGACACCTATGGAAAGGGAAGCACTCAACAACTTAAAGCAGGACTCCAAGATAATTACAAAGGCAGCTGATAAAAGCGGCAACATTGTCATAATGAATCAAGAAGACTACATACCAATGGCTATTAATCACCTGACTAAACTTTCATCAAACCCTGAATTGGAAATTCTATCAGAACAAAGGGAATCAATCACCAGCTGGCATCACCAAGGTCTTATAACAGATGAGGAAAGGACATTTTTGGAAATTAAACAGCCCATATTACCAACTATGTATTTCTTGCCGAAAGTACATAAACCTTTTGAAAAAAATCCCACAATGAAGACCGATCTTAAGTGGCATCGGGTGGGCAACTGTGAACATGGCTGAGTATATTGACAATATTTTGAGGCGCAGAGTATCCACAATCAAATCTTATCTTAAGGATACATCAGCGATCAACAAAATTTCACAGGTGAAATTGAATTCCGGGTACATATTGGCAACTTGGGACGTCAAAGCCCTTTATACGTCCATCAGACATGAGACCGCATTGGAAACCATTGAATATGTGTTTCAACAAGACTCGGCATCCAATTACCATTCAGTTAAGATGTTGAAGGAGATGCTTCTAATAACATTGCAAAACAATGTCTTCTTGTTTAACAAAGAGTTTTTTAGACAAACCAGAGGGGTTGCTATGGGCGTAAAATATGCCCCTGCCCTTGCGAACTTAGTAATGTCAATGTTTGAGGACAAACATATATATACAGATGAATCATATGAGATGAAAGTTATTTTATGGATCAGATACATTGACAATGTTCTGTTAATTTGGCGAGGAACTGAAGAAGATTTGGAACAGTTCATGCTAAGAGCAAATCTCAATACATTAGGGATTGAATTTATAGGAACCCACAGCGCTGAAAGTGTGAATTTCTTTGGATCTAACCATCTACATATCTGACAATAAACTGATGACGAGAACATGCAGGAAAGAAACGGAAGCTAATTCGACGCTCTATGCTACAAGTTGTCACTATAATCCTGTTATTAGGAACATTCCTAAAGGCGAATATATTAGGGCACGGAGAAACTGTACAGAACAAAGTATTTTTGACAAAGAATGTGTCCTGTTACCCGATTACCAACCCGATTTCAAGCTAGAGGATACAGCAGAAAAAACATAACAGCATGAGAAAAAGCAAAAAAACAGACCAGGGAATATACCCTGACCCAAAGGTATAGACTGAACCCAACTCAGACACAGTGCGATTCATAACAACTTCTTCTTAAATTGGACCCCCATATTAAAGACTACATTGAAGACTCCCCGTCTTTCATCTTTCGACGGGCCAGAACACTGAAGACAATTTTGAGTCCATCCTTTCTTCAAGAAGTCAGAACAACAACATCTTCAACATGGATGCCACAATTACTTATGGGCTTCAGGAAATGTGGCACATGTTCCATGTGTAAATATGCACTGGACAATACAGAAATATTTGAGGACTCTAATGGTATCAAGCAATAAATTGTAGACTATATGAACTGCTGATGTAAATTTGTGATCTATGCCATCAAATGTCAATGTGAACAATTGTATATAGGAAGTACCATAAGGGAACTTAGAGTCAGGATACGAGAACACATGTCATCTATCGGGAGCCAGGACACAAATTTGCCCCTAGCCTAGCATTGGCAGAAAAATCACCAGATATGTGACAAGAAAACTATTAGGTTCTTAGGTCTTAAGAAAGTGACATTGGGACCTATGGGAGGGTATCAGGAATTACGACTGAGGCAGGAAGAAGCAAAATTAATTTGCAAATTCAGGACAGTAGAGAAGGGTCTGAATTCTGACAACGAGATGTATGCTTTTTTGTAATATGGGATTCAATTAACTAGTTAGAACTACTTTTGAGTCAATTAGGAGCAAGAAAAGCCATTAAGGCAGGAATCCAGTAGCTTACACTTGCATTTGAAACACCAGACCTTAATGTATTCTGCACTCAGAATAACAATATGCAATGAACCATTTATAATTATTCCATAATGAACTAGGAGCAAGGAAAGCCATAATGACAGGAATCCAGAGGTTCACACTCGTAGTCGAAACACTAGACCGTAATGGAATTTGCACCAAGAACAGAAGGTGTTGTTATACGTATGCGTGTAGTTTTACACTCGTCACAATAACCAACAATTACGAACGAAATGGGAAAGAGCGAGTTGTTTATCCACTACGAATAAATGCATTGTGCAGGTCAATCAGTTCCACAATGACAACAATTCATATTTAAATAAATACAAGATATGACAAGTAAATTCAACATCTAAAATTAACATTTCATTTACATCAAGGTTAGTTTTTAACCTATATGTCCTTAGAACTGATTTCGAAGGTATCGAGGGTTTAAGAACGCTGTTTACCCTCGAGTATAGGAACAAGAAAAGCGTTTCCAATAGGAAACCGCATCAGAAACCAAAGTATGGTGGCCAAAACAGCAACTCAAGTAGGACTACGTTGGTTACCATGCCAATGAGTACACAACATAATACTGTCGAAATCCAGTCCGCGTTAGGACGTGGACTCGGGCGGCAGGGGACAGCACTTTGGAGGTAAGCCCTTAGCCTAACAGGCAAGCGCATCACAGATAGCGCTCTTTTCTAGTCATGAACATGATTATAGGAATTCCTTTTATGTAGCACATTCACTTTCACAAACAAAAATTGCGAATGGAAATAAGTGTGCAAGGGACATCCGTGATAACCAGTCTTTTAGATACAGGGCTAGGAAAAACGTGCAGCACAAGAGTAAAGGGAATATATTGAGGTGTACCCAATTATCTAAAAGTTTTGATAAAGTGACAAGGCTAGAGACGAAATTGAACAACATGCAAGTGTAAGCTAGGTAAGCATAGGAATGACTCTGTTTGGTAATGCGTAGTACATTAATGTGATTTACACACAGGAACAGGAGCTAACCAATAGATTTATATTAGGAAGCGGCTACTCACAATATGTTTATTTGGCAGGTTGGGATTGAACCCATGACTGTTTCATTTTCACAAAAACTACGTATGCATCAAGATACAGTTACTGGGTAAGAGTAATTTATTGTAACTTACTTCAAAGTATACAACAGGAATAATTTCCAAGGTACACACATTGATCTTTTTTCTTTTGTTTTCTCATTCCTTTCTCTCTTTTGTACTTTTTACCTAATACATCCCTTCCTCTCCCCCTCCTTTCATGTCTGTGACAAAATGAATTAACGGGCATTGAAACAAATTGGAATAATATTTTATTTTTTGTTTCTCTCATGGGTCACATGTGTATCATGATTGGATGGAATCTCATTTGCTTCAATAATAACGTTGAAATTGTACGTTTATTGATATACTGTGGACATTTTATTCTTCTTTTGGGAATGTGCCCGTTCTTGCACGTATTTGGTTCTTTTTATCCTTATTTTCATGTTTTGGTTGTATTGTAACTTTAAGACCAGCCCTGATTTGAGAAAGGCAGTGTTCTTCGCCGAAACCCACGTCATCACAAAGGGCAATTGCATCGATATATAAAGCATCACCAAATAATGATTTGAGTGGTTTTCAAAAGGAATATTGTGTGGACCTTCAAACATTTTTATTAGTGCATGAACGTAATATAAAGCAACATTTTAGTATGGTTCCTAATGTAGTGTCGTGTAATAAAAAGTGCCAAACTTGCCAATTAGAGCTTCAGATGACAGCAATAGCAACTGGAAGCCAATAGTTTATTCAAAGTATGTGCTAAATGCTGAAAGTAATGTGTGGTAGCGCCTCCATTAAGCTTTAATGAGCTAGAAGGAATATGCAGGCCTAGTAGGGGTGGTAGGTCACATTATGCATTGTGCATAGACATGCACGGTGGAGGCCCCAGTTCAGTAGCTAATAGAGGCATTATTGGAGTGTTTGGAGCATTATGACACCTATATAGAGCTATGGACACTAAGCTAGGAGTGCAGGCCTGGTAGAGCTTGCTCACATGGGGTAATTGATTTTGGCTTCTCCTAGAATATTCTGCCTTTCTAACTGTAGCTCTGCCGTGCTTCGTAAACAAATCCTCTTTCCCTGCTAAGGCCTGGTACGGCCTTGCCCACACGCTGATAAGCATTCCAGTGCTTTTGCAGACAGGACTCCAAGGGAGGGGTACGAGCACGGAGCATCTCAGAGAGAGAGCTGGGTTTTTCCATGGGAAAACCTATATGTTGCACAGGGAAAGTTCTGGAACTGTGCGTCATGTTGATTGATGGCACGAGAGCACAAAAGGTGCACGCACCCAGAACTGGTGGGAGATTCATCCGCGGACCGAGAGTGTGTGCCCGGAACAGGCTCTTTGCGGCACCCTACAGCGCTGTTATCTGAGCAGGGCTGGCAGCAGTTAGCTTAAGATGACCAGGGTCTCCAGCGCTGATTAATGATACCATCTGAAGGGGCGGAAGACTGTGTTTCTCTAAGTTTTGTGTTTCTCTAATGAGCTTTGTAATCTTCTTTAAATTGAATTACAAAGTGCTGCTAAATTTACTGTTTATGCTTTTTGTTTAATAAATGCTACATTTATTCTGACGGTGTCATTTTTCACTAGCATGAGTTCATTGCTCAGCACGATAGGACCTGTAATTTGGGCTGAATTGGGTAATGTTTACTCTCAAGGGCTGGTCCCTGGGAAGATTTTCCCCTTTTCAAGACAATTAGTCAGATGCTTTAAGTCTTTAAAGCAGTTTTAGGGCACCGATTGGAGAGGAAAGGAAAGGAAGCAGCTGCTGTGGCAGCTCTTCTTCCGCAACATCCTCGACCGCCCTGTGGTTGCCTTCTCTGTCCCCACTGTGAAAACTGTCCTCTTGTTCATCCCACAGAGGAATAGTAGCGAAAAGAACAGTTTTCCATCCCTGGTTGGAAGACAGATCTGTCCGACCTTGCGGAGGCTGTTTAATTGCCAGACTGAAGAGATTTCACTACAGCCTTAGATGTTTGCAATTTCTCAAAGCTTTCATCTGCCTTAGAAGCAAACAAATATGAACCTTCAAAAGGCATATCTAAGAGCCTGGCTTGTACATAGGGAGCAAATCCTGATTTCCTCAGCCAAGCGAATCGCCAGAGTACAATTCTTGCAGTCATGGACCGGCTAATGCAGTCTGTAGTGTCTAAACTTGACTGCAAAGATCGACACATACCGTCCTTCTTGTCCTGAACCAGTCTCGTAAACCATCCCTTTATTCACCATCTGGGATTTGTCCAGATGCCATAGCAATTACCTCCCAGAGTGGAGGTAAACTTTGCCAATTCAAAGGTTGTATTGGCTACCTTGAGCACCATATTTCCTGCACAGAAGACTTTCTTTCCAATAGCGTCTAGCCTTTTGTCTTCCCTATCAGGAGGAACTGTGGGATAGGACGTTCCTTTAGAAGCAGTGGTGGCTGCTTGTACAACAAGGCTCTGTGGAATTGTATGTTTAGAATGAAAATGAGGGTCCAATGAAGGTCTGTATTTATTTGAAAAATTCTTGGGAACTGCAGGAGTGGTGTCTGGTCTTACCCATTTTTTCAAGACTTTTTTCTTGACAGCACTATGAACTGGAAGGATTGGACTTTAGGCGGCCCCTTATCCAAAATATCTGTAAGATCATCCTTTTTATACTCCACAGTTTAAGTACCCCAGCCCAGATAATCCATCACTTTTGCCATTACTGATCTATATGAAGAATCAGCATGCCCCGAGCTGTCTGGGGTTCCAAATACAACTTCTGGAGAAGTATCCAGACCACTGGGATACTTTAAGGTGTCCACCAAATCTTTCACTCTGTATTCTTGGGTTATCAACTCCTCTGGAATGCCAGGAGTGCCATAGTGCAGACCAAAACCATAACTTGAACTTTCCTCCTCCACATCCTCCTCATAAATAGAGGTCATGGATGTTAAAAAGTCTCTGTTTGTAGAGGCTTGTAAACCTTTGACTTTTCCGAAAAAGACGTTGATGGTTTTGACTGTCGATTTCGATGTCAAAGAACTCAACTGCGATTCCTTCGACAATGTTGATTGGAGGAGACGTTTCACTTTGAGGCCATGAGAGGCACATAATGTACCTTTGAGGTTTTCAAAGCCTTTGAAGCCTTCAAATCACTCGAGGCCCTCAAATCTTTCGAGGCCTTCGACAACCTGCTGCCCGGGCTCTTGGGCACGCAGTCAACAGTCTTTTCTGACTCCCTGTCGGCCAATAACATGATGGGGTTGCGACTTTGTAGAAGGGGCTGATACCGCTGCCTTCTTAAACATCTTCAACATTTGCAGACAGAACTTTTCCAATTCTAATATCTATAATCCTGTCCATGTCATCGCAATTTCCACAAATCTTCATCATAATACTCCTCCTCTCCCTGTAGCTGTTACTCCTCTTTCTCACTCTTCCTCCAGTGTACTCCACACTGGAATTCTTGAAGCTACATTAACTGAGACTACTCTGAATATTAGTGGATGGTGTAGCAATCCGGACATTAATGGCAAGCAGAGACTAATCTGCTCCTTTATGTTAACCATCTTTAAATTAAGTCCTACCTTTAGGACTCTAGAATCTCAGGATATAGACTGGCTAAGTCTTTCAAACCACAATAACTACCGAATGATCTGTGGGCTTCATTCCTGCATTATAACCAAACTATTGTGGGACCACAGAACAGACTTTGCCCACTGGGGACTCCAATTACACTTATTTGACACATTAGAATTGGCCAAGGAGTTTGTAGAGGCTCAGCTAATCAATTTGGATTCTAACAATGACAGCACACAGAACCATCCCAATACAGAGGTCTTAGCTCAGCTGTCCACACTAGCTGGCTCACTTAAAAATCTTCGGTGGCTCGCTCCCCTTCTGATGAGTATCTCTGAAATAGCAAAACCCACCAATCCGCTATAGCTGTTCAGTCCTTAATAAAGTGTCATGGAATTGTTGTGGCTTCACTAATCTATTTTGTTGGATTCACTCTCTATCACCACTGCAGAAACCGACCGTCTAGATTAGTCAAGAAACCATGAATTCTAGCCCATTTTCCATAGATGGGTACACTACGTGTTCATCGCCAGCCATCATTGGTATGGCGGGGAGACCAGCTGGTGGGCTGGCCATTCTTGGTCATAACAAATTTAATGCACGTTCACTATTGATAGCAAGTTCCAATGAAATATTGGCCATAGAATATTCCTCGAATGACAATCAGAATATTGTTTTCTTAATTATATGTATTTATTTTAATCCTGCGAAGCACACTCTAGAAGCATTTTCTAGGAGTCTTGATTTGGTTTTAGAAGAAGCTTTTTTACACAATCCCCACTACTACATTATTCTTGGAGGTTACCTTAATTCCACTTGTTCCGCTCTTTTAAAAAAAACAAGCATTGTATCTCAACCCAGTGAATCCTACCCATTCTGCACAGAGAGGTTTTCACTGGGTCGAATGCCTACATGACTGGGACTTACATTTGGTCGATTACGAAAAAGGTTCTCATACTGGAACCTGGCAGAGAGGCCCCTCTTCATCTTACATCGACTACTTTTTTGTGTCGGACAATCTAAGTCCGTTAGTTGATCTTGTGTCTATAGCAACTTCTCATATAGGTGATCATAGTCCTATTTCATTGAAAGGTCAATTTTAAATGCAACCTCTTGCAATCAATTCATCTCTTAGTCTTATGCAACTGCACAGACCTTGTCTATCTGTGAAATGGAACCCTAAGTTATGTAGGGATCTTACGTATAGGGTAAACATGGACACCTATCGATACTCTGATCTTCATTCACCCAATACAAATCTAGAGATCATCGAACAGTGGAATACTATGGTAATTCAATTTCATTTAAATGAAATTGCAAGAAGTGCAAATACTTGGAGAGAACCAGCAAATGATTGCCTTGCTATGTAATACAGATACAATAAACATCTGGGCACGCCTGAGAGGAGTTTCTAAGACGTTGGGTAATAACTCAAAGGAATAGTGCACTCAGAAATATTATTGTCCCGAGGGTTCGGGCATGTGTTTTTAAGCATACGTTGATCGATCGTACAAACATTTCCTATGAACCTTACCGTAGTTTTCCACTTTTGTACACATGCGAAATCAAGCAACAGGGCGTAGCCATTTTGTGATAATCTTATCCGTTGCCGCATCGCCCAAGCCGGACTGCCCTTGCGGCACTAAATCATATCCCGCCCCTGAGCCTGACATCACTAGACGCCTACTGCCCATATCACAACGCCAAAGCACGTGTCGTGTCAACATTCTCTGCGCTTCAGCTAATGACGTGTCGCCATGGAAATGGCAGGACGCCTCTTTCCTCAATAAGTATAAACAGACTGCTTCACAACAGACAACATCAGATTGTCTTTTCCATTCCTCTCACTGTATTTCTTTGAGTATTCTGTGCTTGGTTTTTGTGCTCTGGTCAGCTACCTTTGTTGCTTGTAGCCCGTGCGAACAGATACCAGTACCATCACTATAAATTATTTTTGTTTGTTTCTCCCACAATGGCAACAATACAGCCCTACCAGTACGAGCCAGAGTATTCCAAAGCGGAATTACTCAAAAGAGAAAGATGCAGAAACGATGGGGCTTCGGACGACAGTTGGGAGGACGATTCAACAGATGAAGAGCCTGGTCCTAGTCGCATGGACAGCGTTTCCACCTGGTGTACATGCAATCAGTGCACGCTAATGCCAACCGAGGAGAACTGCTGATGCCGAGAAACCTCTGGATGCTTGTCCTACATATCGCAAGGCGAGCCACGGCCGCAATGCGTTACCGAGCTGCCAGACTTCAGGGCAGCCTGCCTCACACAGTCCGTGCTGAGGATTTTGATGGTGCTTGTGCACGAACTGCGCGCCTCAGTTTGCCCTCGGAATCCAAGTAACGAGTAAGTATACTCTCGTTGTGATGTCACTTAGCCCACTACTATTTCATGGTTGTTTCCTATATTGTCGGTACTTCAATATATCATTGTCAAACCAATTTAGTCTTGCAATTCTCTAGTAGTAGTCGTATAATAGTTGTTCAATATTGTACAGTGTCTAGGTAGAATTTGTACTGGCAACAATGCCATTGGATACAAGAATTGTCTTTGGCAACTAAGGTTTAATACACTTATCTTGGTCATTTAAAAACAGTTTGTATCTCTCTTTCACAGGTGGTACAGGCTGGTGGCCTATCGTTCATACACATGGTGGCTTCATGGGAGGCTTGGACCCAGAGTTCAACGAGAAATACCCGCCTGTGTCATTGGTGCCATTAGAGACACATTCCCCAGTGACAGCGGTCAATACAGGGGATTTTCACTCACTGTGCTGCAACCTAAACTTTTTAATGTGTAGTACATTTGTGCCATAAAATTAAGAAACAAAATAAAGCACAACAGAACTTTTATCAATGGTTGTTTCAGTTGTCCAGTGAATCAAGTGGGTCTCCATTCAGCAGTGTTCCGGCCTTTGTCTGCACGCCTCAAGCCCATCCATCCCCCCCTCCATTATCAAAGGCAGTTGGCACCAGTGGATGTGCGCTGACAAAGGGTGCTGTCAGGGGCGCGAACGGCCAATGTGCCAAACACCATGTACACTTCAAAGGTATCTTACGCACAGAGATCAATGTTCATATGCCCTCCTCAGACCCTGTGTCTCCAGGCTGGATACCCTGAAGTAGGCCGCGCCCCTGCAATCCACATAAGTGTGTCTCCATTCAGCAGTGTTCCAACCCTTGTCTGCACGCCTCAGGCCCATCCATCCCCCCTCCATTATCAAAGGCAGTTGGCACCAGTGGATGTGCGCTGACAAGGGGTGCTGTCAGGGGCGCGAACGGCAAAGGTGCGAAACACCATGTACACTTCAAAGGTATTTTACGCACAGAGGTCAATGTTCACATGCCCTCCTCAGACCCCGTGTCTCCAGGCAGGATCCCCTGAAGCAGGCCGCGCCCCTGCAATCCACATAAAACCACGACATATACACGTCATTCATTCACATACACACCCTCTTTTCTAATTCTTTATAAACCACTTGATATTTATCATCTTGGAGTATTGCAAGTCAACTCGTGAACGTGCTACCTGAGAACCTTGGTGACCACTGCGAATCTGTTTGTCGTCGTGCTACCTGAGAACTTCTATGACCACTGCGAGTCAGCTCGTTGTCATGCTACCTGTGAACATCTTCCTGTTCTCCTGCCACTAACTACCCTATTTGCTGAATCTAACTTTGTTGGTCAAGTTAAGGGCATGTCTCCTAATCATATCTCCTTGATCTCTAAATTTGTATCGATCACGAACGAACGTACCCAGTAGTATTATGTTCATTTGTCTCATTGCCATTGACTTGAGTTTAATTGGTGATTTTTATCGATATATCAATTGTCATCAGTGTCAATTGGCATCGAATTGCATCCTTAGCAGACCGTGTCTATAATATAAGCATGTTTCCTTTTGATGCACGATAGTACATTCAAGGGGCGAGTAATGTGATCTGATTTTCATCACATCAAAGAATTGTTTATGAAAGTTATCCTATAATACAGCTGCCCACGCTACACTGGTTTTGCTGTGGTGACCAAAACATACCTTGCATTGAAGAATGTATGGTATAATTCCTTCTTTCTCACGTTTTTATGCAAAGTAATTTTTGAATAATGTTGACCTTTTTTTTTGCAGAATTTACAACAATGCCTCCATGTGCGATTTTCAGTTGCCCTTCTAACACCCATGAGAAATCTTAAGACACTGCAATGCATGTATTCCCAAAGACTGTAGATCGAATAAGAGAATGGGTCAGATATTGCAGATTTGCCCCGGCAGAGCTTGAAGGTAGAGTCAAAAAAGTCTTGGAGGACAAGAGGGGTGATCAATACTGCATCTGCAGCCTGCACTTTACCCCGAATATATACGACCCATCCATCTACACAAAGAAGAATCAACTCAGAACGACTCGAAAATTGCTCCCAAATGCAATTCCGACTCACATGCCGCCTCAAGTGAGTCACGGTTCCGGATTTAGCTGTAGCTCTTGGGGTAGTCAACAGGTAACTAAATGGACAGATTGCCGTTTTAGGTGTAAATGTCCCTTATAGTACTTTTCATATTTATAAGATTGTATTGCTTTTCAAATAAAGACTATTTTAGTGCTACAATTACATCATCCCTTGTAGTTGATCCAGAGCCAGAGGTATGAGTTCCCTCGAATGAAAGAAAGTCGGTCCTAGATCTGATACTATTAGACAGTGACAATATTAGAAACAAGCAGTTTTCTGAAATTACTTGCTTGCAACATTTCGAACAATTTAAGATAATCGGATCATATTTACGTATTGTGTCATTCGTTTACACGTTTCATTTGTGGTTTGCTATTGATATGTACCAATGTCTGCGTCTCAATGTGTGTGTTCAATTTAAATTTTTTCATCCATACTAATGCAAGTATTGTGTTTCAGGGAGATGCTGAACCTTCGACTACAATTACATCATCCCTTGTAGTTGATCCAGAGCCAGATGTATGCGTACTGACAGTTCTATCGAATGAGATAATCTCATCATATTTACATATCGTGTTGTTCGTTTACACAATGTTTCATTTGCTTTTTTTATAGATATGTACCATTGTCTCTGTCACATTGTGTGTGTTAAATTTCCGATTTTTTTTCATTCATACTAATACAAGTACTGTGTTTCAGGGAGATGCAGAAGCCTCAACTACAATTACATCAACCCTTGTCGTTGATCCAGAGACAGAGGTATGCGTACTTACAGTACACTTGAATGAAAGAAAGTCGGGCCTAGATCTGATACTATTAGACAGTGACAATATGAGAAACAAGCAGTTTTTGCAAATTGCTTGAGTGCAACATTTCGAAGAGTGTGCTTCGGTCAGTCAACTATGATCGAGTAAACGAGCTATCAATTAGGTAAAATCCCAAATGTATATTTTGACTAAATGACGTACACGATGTACGAGTTTATCTGTGTAAGCTATGTGAGCGAAGGAATAATTTGATTTCTAATACAAATGACTTATTTTAAATGAATACTCTTTTCTAGGGATGTTTACAAGATCCAGATATAGTACAGGAGGCACGTGGATCCGAGGCGGTGGACCAGATTGCTGTTGCTGACGTTACAGTAAAGAAGGTTTCAACGAAAAGCAAGAAATATAAGGTAATTTATAAACAATTTCAATTTTTAACCAGTGTTTTGTGCTGAGGCCTTCATAATATGTTTTTTTTTTAATGTAATTTTCTAAAACTGTATGTTGGATTTACATTGAACATCTTTTTTTCCAACCTGTCTTCTAATTGCCCTATGGTGTACGGACTATGCAGACACAGAATGCAACACAAATGAGAGATGCTGCTTGCCAAACTGTTTTCACCATGGAGCAACTATTAATTGAGGCGCGGCATGTTCAGACTCGAGATGCATTATGAAGTTAATGTGACCGGCGAAGCCAGCAAAGTGTTTTTGGACCATTTCTACAATGCGACTGCTACACCAGATGAAGATGAAACTGAATGTATTGAATATACTTTTGAATTAGTCGCAGAACACTTGACACAATCGATCCCCGCCAAAAAAGTGCCACCCAAAAACCAGTCGTCATTGATGTTTTCTCCGATGCACGTTCAAGTAACAGGCGCTGAAATTACAGAGAGTGAAGCATCCATACAATTGACTGAGGAACTAGACAAGGATCTCGACTACAGTATGTCCAGTTTGGCTGATATGTCAACAACAGTTCAGTCAGAAACAACATTAATGCAGGATGACAGTCTAATAAAGGAGGCCAAATACATAGTATTCGACAGCAGCTTGATGGAGATTATAAAGATGCTGAAATGTGTGCATTCAGTGGGAGGGGAAGTATGTGGGAAGCCATTGGTGAATGTTATTCGTCTATCACAAGGCAGTAACCTCAAAATACATGCCACCTGTGAAATGTTCCATGAAAAATGTTCATGGTCCCCTCAACCACTGCTGGGGAAACTGGCAGCTGGCAATCTACTATGTGCAGCAGCTTTACTTTTCAGTGGCTCTAGTTTCATTAGTTGTCCAGTTTCTGTCAATTTGTGGGACTCCATTTCATTTCTAAAACGCAGTACTACAAATATCAACATCAATATCTATTCCCTTCCATTAGTGAAGCTTGGAAAATTGAAGAATTGTCTATTCAAAGTACAGTCTCCGTAAAACGGTTCAGGCTAGCTGGCGATGGACAGTGTGACAGCCCCGGATTTTCAGCAAAGTACTGCACATACCACTTTCAGGACATGGAAAATAAAAAAAATAATTGTGAGTTTGGTGGTTGTGCAGGTGTCCAAATGTAAATCCTCAGTGGACATGGAGAAACTTGGTTTTTATAAAATCATTGGAAGATATACAATCGAGGGGAATGCAAATCGACCTCATAGCCACAGACAGACACGTTTCAATAGCCAAGACAATCAGAGAGCAGTTTCCAAATATTCGCCATCAATTCAATGTATGGCACGTTGCCAAATCAATCAATAAAAAATCCCAGCTGCAGGAAAAAAAAAAAAGGTTCTGAAAGTATGTCACAGTGGTCCCAGTCTTTCAGCAACCATCTTTGGTGGAGCTCCAAAACATGTGATGGGTCTGTGGAAATTCTACTAGAAAAATGGCGGTCACTAATGCACCACTGTTCCAACGTTGACTCTTGGACAGAAAACCAACATTTCCACCAATGTGAACATGGCCCTTTGTCGCGGGAGCAGGAAAGGAAGAAGAAGTGGTTGATTCCATCTTCACCACCACACAAAGCCCTTGAGAAGATTGTGTTTGATAAAACTCTATCAAGAGATCTGAAGGGACTCACAGAATTCTGTCACACAGGAGATTTGGCGGTGTTTCACAATATGTGCCTAAAGTACAGGCCAAAGAGATTTCATTTTCGGCATTGAAGGGATGAAATATAGGACATTACTAGCAGTATTAGTGCATAACGAGAATGTAGGCCGTGAACAATCGAGGACTGCGGGAAACTTAGGGATGCTTCGCTACACTATGGCCTTTACGAAAAGAAGCAAAAAATGGGTGGTCAAGCCAGTATATGAGGAAATGGAATTCGATTTTCTGAAATATCTTATTATTAATGTCTTGGTCATGCATACTCACAGAATTGCGTGCAAATTTGTTCCGAGTACACATACATGGCCACAAAACATTGCCAACGTGCCCTGTTTACCTAAAGCAGAGCTCGTTGAACAGTTCAAATCCAGGTACAAATGATTACCATCTGTTTTTTTGATGAACAATGTTTTTATGAAGTGTCCAAATAAAGCATCCAATTTGCCTTTTGAAATATATCCTCTTTGTCCATTTTCTTTTCAACTAGTACCATGTTTACAATTGCCATACAATGTAACGCTGTGCTTTCACATTTCACAGTTTCGTCGAGCTACTGTGGGACCTTCACTGATCGTGGGAAGGCCAGATGGATAACAGTGTGAAAGAAACTTTGGGGTTCGGCAGTTGCCTTACCATACAGTTGCCAAAATAGCTGAATAACTGCTCGTCAAACAAAAGGGATGAGACCTAGGCTACATGAGATACTCGGCAAGCAAGAAGTACTGACTGTGAACAAAACAGCGCATCAATGAGCGTTGTTGGTGAGAAAAAGAAGCACTCTGACCAATATATTCATGGGGGCATGTGTTGGGAGTTGTTTCTAATAGAAGGAATGGGTGGGTCGGTTGAGCCCCCGGCCAACATACATTATACGTGAAAGTGGCATCCTGATCTTGCACTCGCAGTGGGTGCCTCCTTTGCCAATCTACTGCAATTGGAGAGGAGACACTTTGACTCCATTTTGTGTACCCTCGACTCCAATTTTGGAGTAGGGCGCATTCTGTCATTGCCAAGTTTCCCCTACCTCTCAGCAGCGCCATGAACAGCGAGCAATGACAGCCCCCACATTTTTCCCCCTGTGCCCGAGCTTCACAATTGCAGTTCTCATGGATGCGGTGAGACAAGATGTTGCAAACTAAGAATGCATCTTAATTCTGAGTGAAGGCCACCAGCTTTGAATGTTTGCTTGCGAGCGGAGGAAGCCCACGCATCGCACACACAGTATACGGTTCAATTGTTTTTGGACCTGGAGAGAAAGGGAACATTCTGAAAGGAATTGAATTAAAGGAGGAGTGTAATAACATAAGATATGATAAGGTTCTTCATTCCAAAACTGGCCTAAGGAACATGTAAGTTCAGTTTATGAAAAATCATTGATGCAAACGGAGTCTGGCTTACTGTCTACGTTACGCTAAGAGAATTACTCGTTTGTTCTGTGTGGCATATTGCAATGAAACGCAGGTACAACCTTTGTGTACTGGTCTTTCTACCGGGCACATGGGCAGTCCAGCATCGAGATGCATGTAGACCACTACTCGGTTCCCCCAGGTTCAACGCTAATAATTTATTAAAATTACATCTATGTGCACTTCGAATTGTAGTGTCAGCTTCTGCATCCCGTTTAGAGCTGAACATACTCCATGGCACTATCCTCGGAAGCAAATTGTGGAGTACTCTCCACGTTGTTTTCTCCCTGTTCACATTGTTTCACGTCTGTGCTAATCGTTAGTTTTAACTCGATGCCGAATTGATAAGTAAAATGATAAATTGTAATAAAGATCGGCTACGGAGACACATTTCTATTATTATGTTTTCCAAACAGGTACATCCTGCCATTCTGCGATTGTCATCGATTCCAGACCCCAACCGATGGCTTTTTCAACCGGCAACTGCAGATACATGTCAATAACTGGATATATATGGCTCTTTTTTGGGACGATCGCCAAGGGCTGATATGACCTTACGCGGTACCAGCCATTAGGAGCAACATAACATCCTTTACGGTGGTCTAGAGCCAAGTTGATGCACAAGCCTTGCAATTCATTGTGCGACCAAAGCGCTTCTTTTACCCAAAACGAACACCTTGTGCACCCAAAAGGAACACTGCGTGACTCACGATAAACATTTGCGGATTGAGAACAAAGAAATAAAATTCCATTTTGATTGAATATAGCAATTGGCGGATGCTCTCGGATAGATTTTTGTGAAATAAAAGTACTTTACAAATTGTACAGTCTTGCTGTTTCCTTTTAAAGTACAGTTTTATTTTCCGAATTGTGATGCGCTGTGTTGTGAGACGATCTCTGTTGATTTCCGGGGTCTGCGTCACGTCACATAGGTGATGACTGGTCGCGTTTGGCTACGCTGCCCAGTAACGTCACCGAGAAAGGCGGAGAATATCACTGATTTGGTGATGTCAGGCTCAAGGGCGGGGGGATATGATTTAGTGCCGCAAGGGTAGTCCGGCTTCCGCGATGCAGCAACGGATACAATTATCACAAAATGGCTACGCCCTTTTGCTTGATTTTGCATGTGTACAAAAGTGGAAAACTACGGTAAGGTGCATAGGAAATGTTTGTACGATCGATCAACGTATGGATAAAAACACATGCCCAAACCCTCGGGACAATAATATTTGAGCGCTCCATATACCTTTAAGCTTGTCTATTTCAGCAGACAGATGGCAATTGTACTTTTCTAAAAAGTTTCAGTTACCAAAAAATGTTCTACCATGCAATTTCGTTTCATCCAAATTAAATCTGATTAGTTTTCTATTTTCTATCGAGGACATCATAGCAGCCATTGAATGTTTGAAATTTTCAAAAGCAACTGGTTCAGACGGCATTCCACCTTGCATCTTGAAGTCTGACCCACACTTTTGGGCGACTATTTTGCACAGTAAATTTGAAGCCATCATTTGAGCCAACACAATTCCTGTCTCATGGCGCAATGCCATCATTCCCATTTATAAGAAGGGCATTCCTCAAGATCCCGTTAACTATTGACCTATCACCCTTATGGATTCTGCCAGCAAGGTTTTCGCAATTTTAATTCTCAAACATCTGGAAACCTTTATTGCTGACAATGACATCTATTCCAAAATCCAGGTTGGATTTCGTAAAGCAATGGCCACGCCCCTGAATGCTGCAATCATAGCCCACTTGTTAGCTAATTCTAAATTGTCCACCTCTGCCCCATATACATGGCTGCTTTGGATTTGTCCACGGCTTTTGATTGCGTCATTAGAGAATTGTTATGGGCAAAAATGATGAGATTGGGCTTCTCACCCAACTTAGTTTACCTCATTGCCATGTTACATCACGACACTACGTTCCAAATTCGCACCAATCAAGAAGGAGCCTTGACACCCCCAATTCCAATGACTATTGGCGTCAAGCAGGGATGCAATCTCGCTTCTACCCTTTTCAACTTATACTTGTGCGACCTGGACGAATTGTGGAATTCGTGAATTACGTGTCCCGTCAGACTGGGCTCACTTCAATTACATTGGATGGCCTTCGCTGATGATGTTACATTTTTTTCGACAGGACCCCCTCTGGTCTTCAGCACAAACTAGGCATGTTTTCAATCTATGCCGCCAATCATAATCTTCAGGCCTATTTATTGAAGTTGCAAGTCATTATTTTTACAAATAGAAAAAAATTTAGATCATTTTGTTGGAAACTCTCAGGAACATTTCTTCAACGCTCCTGTTCTGTAAGCTATTTGGGGTATACTCTAACTGATGAATCCTCTATAACGTCCTTGACTACTCGACTCAATACCAAGGCTAGGCTACTCATTTCCCACATGAAGATCATATGCAAAAGATTCTGCAAATTTTCTTTGCTTCCTTTAATTGACTTATATTTTGAAAGTCGAGCCCATTTTATTATTTGCATTAGACACCCGTCTGTTAGACGTGCACGCTCTGTTCAACAAAATACAAGGGAGGATTTGGAAAGAAATTTTAGGCCTATCTATGGCTTTTCCGAACTCTATAATATGCCATGAATTCGGTCTTATTTCTCTCTCGGCAAGGTTCTATTGGCGCATGCTTTCAACTTATTCAAAAATGCTGTCACCTCCACGTAATTCTTTATATCAGGACATCAATATTCTTCTAGCTAATAGTAACATGCCATCCATCATTAATTTTAAATTACACATAAATCAAATATTTACAACATCTCTGCTTCTATTGATGATCTCAAGTTAGGGTTGCCTAATGTTAAAAGAACATTATATAAACTTGACTGGTCAAAGACCGTTGATTCATTCAGTATATATAAGACCTATACCGAATATGCTTTGTTTCCTAGGAAAGTTGAAGATAGGTCAGCGTATATTCGTCTGTTTCCTTGTGAAAGAGCACAGCAAATTTACGTACGCTTCAAGTTGAACCAATCTCCTATGCTGGAACGCACTAAACATTGGTCTAAATGTAGTTGCACTAGTGGTCATGAAAACTGTCAGTTCTGCCTGCAACAGAACGAGCCAGAAACGCTCAAACACTTAAGTGCTATTTTGCTTTCACTTTGAACAGGACAGAGCAAAACTACTAGGTGTTCATAACAATTAACCTAATTTGACTTCAAGACAAATGTTTTGGGAGCGATGTATGTGGGGAACTAATCGCACTTTGGTTTTAGCACTTACTAAATTTCTTTTTAAAATGGAAGACTCTTTAAAAGCTATGACCTCAAACTAATAGGTAGGTCATACTAGGCACAATGTCGATGATATGCAAATATGTGACTGGGTTTTTTATTGTTACGAAAGTATATGCTCTTCAACCATGATTTAAAATAAAAATGAAACAAATGTTTGATTTAAATTGCATGAAGAACAAATGATCCGCTGTGCTTGTAATAAGTTATTGTTGTTAAGAGGTATTATGTAATGTTATATATTATGTGTTCATTCTTCCTTAATGTTAATGTTGAAAAAGTTGTGATCAACTAAAACAATAAAAGAAAAAAATTAAGTCTGAGAAAGACAAAGTATAGCATTGCAGTAAAGGCTCATAAATCTGCCATTATCTCTGCAAAAAAATGTTCATATGAACAAAGGATTGTAAGTGTGGGTTCCAACTCCAGAGACCTCTATAGAATTTTCAAAGACCCCTGCCCAGCAGTTCCTGCGGTCAACAAAGATAAAGACTGGTGTTATCTCAATACAGAATGCTATGATTAATTAGATTTTAGAAATCCAGGATGACATTGTGACCAAATGTAGCACATTAGGTAGGTCCTGTGTTAATCTAGAAATTCCTAAACTGCATGACACTATCCCTGTGTTTGAGTTTAGGGTGGTCACAGAGATTGAAGTCTCAGATACTACAACAACTAAAACTCACCAATTGTAAGGGGGATATCTGTCCTGTTTTGGTGGTTGCCGTGTGCGACTCAGTTGTTACCCTTAATTACAAAATGTGTTAATGTATCTTTTCAGGAAGACATTGTACCACCCTCTATTATGCAAGCATGGATCTCTGCTAAAAAAAAAATATATAACTCTTGACCCCAACGTGCCTGTAAACTATTGACCTATAACCAACGTCCCGTTCCTATTTGAAATCGTGGATCATGTTGCTTATAAACAGATACAAGAATTTATGCTGAAATGCAACATCTTGGGTCAGAGAATCAGGGTTTCTGAGTGTTCATGGCACGGAGTCCGCTCTTTTGGATCTTAAGGCTAACATCTTGGATATTCTCGAGAAAGGTGGCACAGCAGGACTTCTTATGCTTTCGGATTTGCCTGCCACTTTCTACTTGGTGGACCATACAATATTAATTTCTAGGTTGTTACACTCTGCCTGCTTTTCTCCACCAGCAGAAAATTTGATAAAATCCTTCCTGGCGGACCGTCTAGCTGAAGTCTTTTATGGTGATGTAATGAGGGATGATATTTTGGTGACTTGTGGAGTACCACAGGGCTCTTGTGTGTCTCCAACACTAGAACACGTGGACTGAAAACAGCTGTTTCACCGACTCTTATACTCTGAACCCCTGACAGTGTTACCGGCTGTATTGTAGTTTGTTCTTTATCGTCTGTCTTATCAAGCGCTTGCTTATATGCCTATGAGCCTTTTGTTTAGCGCTATAGAAATAAAATAGACAGACATTTGCCAGACAACGCCATCCCATGCTCAGGTACTCATACAGTTTTCCAGCTGTTTCCATTTTATGGCCAGGTGGTACCCTTATGGCAGTGCCAAACACCTATCCATGCTTAATCAAAAGCCCAAGCTGTTGGCTTTGCCAATGCATGTTGGCTTCAGTTTGCCTTCCTAAATGAAACCCTGCACACTAACAGAACGAGGTTCTGTTTTGTACTAGGGGGTGTACTGCTCCCAAGGGGTCTGTCGCAGGTCGGTCTGATTGGGAATCCTCTGTAGGAAATCCAAGGAAAGTTCCATCAGAACTGGAAACCATGCTTGCGACCTCCATTCCGGTGCCACAATCACTACCTCCACTCTGTCTCTGCAAAACTTTGCCAGTGCCCTCGCCAGCATTACGAAGGGCAGGAACGCATAGTGAACATTCTCTGCCAGTGATGCAGCAATGCATCTGTTCCTAGCACCTGGGATTTAGTCTTCAGTTGAAGTATTTCGGTAGTTGCGTGTTCAGCCTGGACACAAAGAGGTCCGTATCGAACGGGCCCCCATTCGTATCGCAGTCTTTCGAACACTGCTCTGTGTAATCCCTAGTCGATCGAATCCCGTAAATAGCAGTAGTTCCAATCTGCTATTATGTTCTGTGCTCCCGCCAGGTATTCTGTCCTGACGGAGATCCTCCAGGCTAGATGAAAATGCCAATAATCTTTCACTAGCATCCTGGACCTCGTCGCCCCCAGCTTGTTGATATACCGCACTGCAGAAATATTGTCCATCCGCAGCAATGTGCCTTCCCCTTGACAAAAGCTTTTACTGCAAATGAGCACGCTAGCAGCTCCAGGCAGTTGATGTGCAAATCTAGATCGGCCAGGGACCACTTTGCACCTGTTTGCAGCTGCCCGCATCGGACGCCCCATCCTGACCTGCTGGAATCTGATGAGCCCTGGAACGTCTCTGAATATGGATTGACTGTTCCATGCCTCCATATTGTGCAGCCACCACTGAATCTCCGTCCTGCTTTCCTCGTCCAGCAGGACCATCTGGTGGTAACACATGACCCCTGGAGATGCCCAATTTCTTTACCTCTGCAGGGCCATGTAGTGTAGTGGGCCCAGGAAGATAGCTTGGATGGAGGCTGCTAGCAGACCCACTATCCTGGCTAGACTCCAAAGCAATATAACCATTTTCCTCAGGACTACCCTCAACTTGTTTATCGCTCTAATCTTGTGATTTGGAAGTTCCAAAGTCGCTTTCTTGGTGTCTACTACAATGCCCAGGAAGGCTGCCCTCTTGCTGGGGGTAAATGCTGATTTTTCTTCATTCGTTAAGAACCCTAGGTCGGTCAAGATTGAGACCACCCACTGAACTTGAGATAAAAATGCTCTCTATCCTCCGCCATGAAAAGGATATTGTCCAGATATATTATCATCCTCACTCCCTTCTCTCAGAGCGCCGCTGCTACCGGTCTCATCAACTTGTTAAAGGCCTAAGGGACTGAAAAGAGGCTGAACAGAACTGCCAGGATTGCCCTTTCCAGGTAAACCTCAAAAAGGGGCAGTGATCTAGTGCTACCGGCACAGTGAGATACGAGTCTTTCAGCTATAGCCTTGCTAACCAGTCTTTCCCTTAGGAATTGGATCCCCTCCATTTTGAAATGCCTGTAAACTAACCAGCTGTTGAGCCCCTTGATGTTTATTACAACCAGCCGCTCCTTGTCCTTGCAATGGACTAGGAATGGACTAAGAACATATTGCTGTGGGAACCTTGAATGAGGGTGTCTGCACATTATATTAACCTCTTCTGCAGCAACTGCTCTAATTCTGCATCCAACAGATGAGCCTCCTCTTGCAAGGCCTGCAACTAAGGAGAGGTGGGGGCGCACTGGTCTGGGTGTTTCTACAAATTCAAGTCGAAATCCTGCTACTGTTTGGAGCACCCATGCATCACCTGATAGCTTGTGCCAATGTTCTATAAATCGCTGTGTCCTGCTACCCCCACTGGTGGGTATCGAGTGCTGCATTTGCTCACCTGTTCGTGCACCTTGCTGCCGGTAGTAACCTCTGCGACCTCTGGAACCTCTGTTGGGAAAGAATGCGCCCTATTGTTTTGTCTCCCAATATTAGGCCCTAGGCCACTGGGATCTTCTCTGGAAGTTGGCACGACCCAGAGGACACTTACCAAGACAAAAAATTGTACTTTTCCCTGCCTTAATTGCCAACACTGCTCAAACATTATAAAAGGCAATCACATTAGACATCCCAACAATGGCAAGAAGATTCCCTTGAAAAACTATGCAACTTTAGATTCCAAAAATGTCATTTATACCATCAAATGCCCTTGTGGCCAATACTACGTCGGGAAGACTAGTAGAAAAGCCAAGGAAAGATGGACCGAGCATAAATCTCAGATCAGAACTAAAAATCTCAAATTACTGGTGTTACGGCACTTTAGGGACAACAATCATAATATCTCTCAGATGAGATTTGCGATTTTGGAAGTAGTGCACGCCCTACAAAGGGGAGGTGATTTACCTAAACTACTTGCACAAAAAGAACTATATTGGATCCACAAACTTGATGCAATGTCCCCTTTGGGGCTCAACGAAGACTATTACTTGGGTGCTTTTATCTAAAAATTTAGAATTGCTGTCAATACACTACTTGTTTTACTATCATGATTACCACCTTTAGCCCAACCACATTTCTTCTTGGTTAAATAATGAAGCTGATGAAATTACTGCATGGCCACCATTAGATTGTGCACCAATCCGACGGGCAGCTTTGCGCCTCTTGACTATATATGTAGTTCAGTTTGTCTGATCATATGTCTTACGATACCCTGATATATGACTAAATTGTGAACCATTTATGGGCAGTGTAGCATGATAATAGAAATAATTATACCCAGAACAGGGTTCATTATCTCACCCTGAGATTTTGCTACGCTTGGTATATGAATTCTTTTTATCCTCTTCTCATCCACAACTTTTGACCTAAAATCTATTCCAGTCAACTAATGTCTGTACACAACTTTCATAATGCTCCCTCGCACGACCTATGACACCGGTCCTGCACTTTAAGCTCGCCACTATTCTAACACATCACTCCTTCGCTCTGTGCGCCTGATACCTTTTGGCACATATACTGAGCTACCATAACCACCAAACCCCAGCGCGGGTTTTCTATGAGCAGTGGCACATAACAACAAGCAACTTTATCCTCCTCTCCACGAGATCATCACCAGTTGGCTTAACTGGTGACTTTCTCTAGGCAGCTTACATATTTTTCCATGTTCCTCTGATCAGTTTTAAGTTTTTAAACTCTATTACAGGCTGCCTTTATTCAGGCGCCGCTCGCACTGTTAGGCTGATCCAAGCTACTATCAATATGTGGCTTACTTGTTTTCAGCTCATTTGCCTTAACATTTCACCTCTCCCTGCAGGGACATGTAGTTGCCCGGCCTGTGTTTGTTTACACATGACGTCACGCACGCGTTTGCGTGATGACATCATGTGTTTAACATCCCGGACCCCTTGGTTGGCTGCCTCGCTCCTTTTTTACACTCGGCACTATCCCAATGGTAGTCACAATATTTACACTATTGTGATACCCTGTCTTTTATTCTTTTATCTGTAGCACATCTTCCGATAATTATCTAATTTGAAGACGTAGCGTCACACGCATCAGCGTGATGACGTCACGCCTTTTAACGCAATATTAACACACACAGCATTGACAATGGCGTCGACGTTCCTTTGGGCTACGGTCTCCAGTTGGCAGTGCTGTGGTTACACAGGTAAGAGATCCTCACCTCTAATTACACTCCCTATGCAGAATCTTGTTTCTACGTCGCCCTTTACCTCCTTTAAATTCGGCTAGACCTTGATACTATTCCACCACTCTATTTCTATATCCTTAGAGTGGACATCTGTTGAACAAATCTCCCAGTCACTGGCTACAATTTAAGTATTTCCAAGCCACCTTCTTGGTTTCCTGATTACCATGGGTTTCACACCATGGCTAAAGATGATTTTCCACTACCCAGATAGATCGCGTTGACATTACTAATCTAGTACTGTTTGGTCGATTACTTGGGATCCCTTTCCTGGATCCACCATCTCTTTGTTTGAAGATATTCTTTTTTTTTTTTTAACTTCTTTTTATTGGTTTTACAACATAACATAACCCCCTTTCTCCCCTCTTCCCTCTTCCTCCCCCCTCCCTCTCCCCGAAGGCAGCCGCAGTATGTTTATGGTCCGATGCCTCCTCGGGCCTGGCTCAAACAGATGTCGAGTTTATAGTGGGGGGCCGGTCTCTTGGCGACCTCCCTTCTTTCCCTGGGAGTTTCCTCTGCTTTCGTCCATGTGTGTATTCGCTGGCCTTTCCAGGTAGGATTGCATTGTTCAGTGTGTGCGTTGGTCCTGATCTCGTCTCCTTCTTCCCATTTCTTCCCTTTCTCTAAGTTATGCGGTGCCCCGTCGGCGTGGGCGGGCCAATTTCTTAATTTCCTGAGTCGCTTGGGTCGTCCGTGTCATCCCTGCTTCTGCTGCCAAACAGGTCCTGCACCAGAGAGTTCCATGCCTGTAGTCTGGTCCCACTGTTGCTCTCCCCCTTTTGCGTGGCTCTCGCCCAGACTGCCGTCTCTGCTATTGCCCATTTTTGTAGGTCGGCCCACCAGCCCTCCCTCGAGGGGCCTTCGCTCTTGTTCCATGCCATCGCTATGCGGCGCTTCGCTAATATTGTCATCAAGTCTTTCATTTTTGCCACATGTGACATCTGCCGGTGCCCCCTTGGGAACAGGCCCAATAAATATGTTGCTGGCGATCTTGCCGGCATATGTATATCTGCTGTCAGCGCCTTTTCTTTCACCATATTCCAGAAGTCTGCTATCTGCGGGCATGACCAGAACATGTGCACCATGTCGGCTTGTTCGTCTCCGCAGCGCGGGCAGCACCGGGTCTGTCCGTCTCCCATCCTCGACATTCTCTTGGGAGTTAGGTATGCTCTATGCACTATGTAGATTTGCAGTTGTCTAAACCTGGCGTTCCTGGACACCTTTTTTGTGTACGTGAGGACTTTGTTCCATTCCTCATCTTCGAAGGGTTGTTGTAGTTCTTCCTCCCATTTCGTTCGTGCTTTTAATGTCTTTTTGTTGGTGTGTCCCAGTAGTTGCTCGTAGAGTCTGGACACAGTGTGTCCTCCCTCGGAAACATCATACCATGCATCTAGTTCTCCTTCGGTGTCCTCAGGCTCCGGCATGGTGTTCCACCTCTCCTTTATTGTCCGAACTAGGCTATTGTACAGGATGAATTGGCCCCTGTGTACATCTTGTTCATCCATCAGGGTCTGGAATTCAACCCATTGTCCGTCACGCCACAGGTCCCCTACTTGTGCTACTCCTCTGTCCTCCCATTGTGCTCTATACGTGGCCAGGCTGGCCACTCGGGTGTCTACCAGCCCCGCCAGTGGGATATGTCTTGAGCAGGGGTCACGTATGCCTTGTATCTTCCAGGCTCTTTTCCATAGTGTCCGGCCTAGTTGGGCTATGTTGGGTAGGTCTTTGGCTTAGGCGGCTTTTATCCATAGTAGTTCTCTCAGGTGGTATCTCCGGAGTGTTGGTCCCATAAGTATTGTGTCTATCGAGGTCTCTTCTCCCAGCCATCTCACCACAAATTGGAGTTGTGCTGCCAAGTAGTAGTATTCAAAATCTGGGAGTTTAATGCCCCCCCATTCGTAGCTTCTTTGTAGTGTGTCTAGTGCCACCTTGTTTCTCCCCCCTCCCCACAGGAAGGTTCTCGCCATGGTGTGTAGGTGTTTGAAGAAGGACCTTGGTATGTTATATGGGATGTTTGTAAAGTAATATAAGAGTCGGGGTAGGACCGTCATTTTTAGCAGTGCCGCCCGGCCTATCATGCCCAACGGCAACGTCTGCCAGAATTTCATGGCGTTTTCGATTTTGTCTAGGGCTACTTGTGTGTTACCTGCATGTGTTTCCCTGGTGTCGTGGTAAATGTCCACTCCCAGGTATTTGAAGGTGTTCGGGGCCCATGTGATACCCAAGTGCGGCAATTGATCCGTCGGTATTGCGCGTAGGCCTGCCAGGGGAAACAGTAAGGATTTTTCCCTGTTGACCACTATTCCGGACAGCCTACCAAACGCGCGCAGCGCCTCCAGCAAGTCCTGCAGGTGGGTGCGTGGATTCTGTATGTAGAGGAGTATATCGTCTGCGTATATGGATATCTGGTGTATTTCCCCATCTATCTCTATGCCCATTTCTTTGTAGTGCATTCTTAGGAATACTGCGAACGGCTCCAGGGCCAGAATATATAACATTGGGGACAGGGGGCATCCCTGTTTTGTGCCTCGCTCTATGCTCCATTCCCTAGAAACTTGTTTACCCGTCTTGACTCTTGCTCTCGGGTCCTTGTATAGTAGTTCTATCCATCGTGTAAACCCTCGTCCGATCCCGTAATGGGTGAGCGTTCCCAGGAGCCAGTCCCATCCTACTGAATCGAATGCTTTGATTGCATCTAGTGAGGCTACGGCACACTCCCCTCCCTCTTGGTTCGTTTTTTCTATAACATACTGGAGTCTGCGTAGGTTCCAGGACGTGTTTCGTTCTGGCACGTACCCTGTCTGGTCTGTGTGGATCAGGGTGGGTAGCACTCTTTTAAGGCGGTTAGCTAATGCCGCCGTCAGGATCTTAGAGTCCTGGTTTATTAGGGAGATCGGTCTGTAGGAGCCGCATTCGAAGGGCGGCTTACCTGGTTTAAGGATCGGGATTATTATAGATTCTGACATGCTATTTGGGAGTCTTCCTTTCTCATATGCTTCTTCTAGTGTTTCTAGCAGTCTCGGGGCTATGTCGTTTTTGTATTGTTTATAAAATTCCCCCGGGAGCCCATCTGGCCCCGGAGATTTCCCTGTCGGCAGCTGGGCGATCACGTCTGTTAGTTCCTCTACAGTGAGAGGGGCGTCTAACATTTGGGCCTGTTCCTCCGTCAATTGTGGGAGTCTGATTTCCGCGAGGGCTTCCTCTAGGTCCCCTTCTTCCGCCTCCCGGACCCTGGAGTATAAGTCCTCGTAAAATTGCGAGAACACCTCGTTTATTCCCTCTTGGGATCTGATCACCTCTCCCTGTCTATTTTGAATTTCATTAATCGGCTCCCGCCTAGTTTCCTGTTTGGTTAGCCAGGCCAGGAGCCTGCCAGGCTTGTCCCCCTCAGCATGTAGTTTCTGTATATATTTCCCATAGTCGAGCCGCCCTAATCTTTCCCAGGTCTCCGCACACTGTTGTCGCAGGGTGGTGAGGTTCTCTCGTTCCGCCCCTTTCTGCCCCGCTTGTCCTTCGGCCTTCTCGATTTTCTTTTCTAGCTCATCTAGTTGTGCTAGGGTTTCACGCCTGAGACCTCCCATTTTCCCCATCGCCTCACCTCTGACTACCACCTTAAAGGCCTCCCAGACCGTTCCTGTGCTTTCCACACTACCCACATTATGTTCGAAATAGTCTTCTATTACGTTTTGGATGTGTTCCTGGAAGCCTACGTCCGATAATGCCTCTGCCCTTAATCTCCACGTGGGTATAGGGGCTCTCCTGTGTGTGTGCGCCCATGTGATTCTCAGGGGGGCGTGGTCAGATAGGGTTCGCGCGTGTATGTGTGCCTCAGTAAATTCCCCCAGTGTCTCCTTGCCCGTAAACAGGTAGTCTATCCGTGTGAATGTCCCATGTGGGGCACTATAATGCGTGTATCCCCTCTCTTCCCCATGTACCTTCCTCCAGATGTCTTCGAGGTCGAGTTGGTCTAGTGTCTGTCGTAGTGCTCTCGCTGGTGGCGCCGCTCTCTTGTACTTATTGTCCGACCTGTCCAGCCGGGGGTCCAGTGTACAATTGTGATCGCCTGCCCAGATCACCGTTGCATTCCTGTACGGGGCCAGCCGGGACGGAAGCGTCCTGAAGAAGGCCGTGGCGTCATGGTTGGGAGCATAGGTGTTCACCAGGCATATCTCCCGATTTTCTAGCATCCCGTGGACTACCAGGATTCTGCTTTCCACGTCTTTTTCCTGGTTGATGAGCTGGAATGGGACACCCGGGGCGACCCAGGTTATTACTCCCCTTGCGTAATTAGAATATGTTGCACTATACATCTGACCTCCCCATTTTTTCTTTATTTTAGCTTGTTTTTCGGCCGTCAGGTGCGTTTCCTGCAACAGTGCAATGTGGGTCCTCGTTTTGTTCAACCAGGTATAAATTCTGAGCCTCTTGACATATGCATTCATCCCTCTGACGTTCCACGTGACAATCCTCAGGTCATCTCGCTCCTTGTGGGGATTAGCGCTCGCGGTCTGTTTTTTCCCATGGGCCCGCTCAGTGTCTTATTCTCTTGGTTTGCTCTTGTCGGGGATTTGTGTCCCTTTCTCTGGCTGTTGAGTTTTGAATCGTCTATTCGTCCGCTTTCTCGGGTTGGTTCTCTTGCTGTTGGCTGCACTCTGTTGTGGACGGTCTTACCTTGTGCTTTCCACCAGCTCTTTGTTTGTGGGTGCTTCTCCCTGAATTTGCTTTTCATGTCGATTCTTTGTGTGTGACAACTGTTGTTTCCTTTTCTGCTCTTCTTCTTTCCTTGCGGGCTTAGCCTTAACTTTCGAACTATTATAACTATTAACCTAAATAACATCAACAAACGCCCAGCCTCCCCCCATCTGCTCGGGCTCCACCGCTCTCCAGGTGCCGCTTCTTCCTCCTCGGGCATGCCTGTCGCGGCGTAGTGTCTTGAAACTGACACTATAGACTTTGTTTTTACTGGGGTTTCTCTGTGGGTCTTGGCGGTTCCACTTCCCCGAGTCTTGTGCTCCCTTTGTAAGTCTCTTTACTGTAGGCTTTTCAACTTGGAGGCTGTCGGTTTCCCCATTTCGTTATTTCCCGGTAGGGTGTCTCTACCGCCTTGTTCCCGTAGTGTTGGATTCGCATGTCGTGTTCAGTTCTAGTCCCTGTTTTGCCGGGGGGGGTTTCTGTTTCGCTCATTTCTCTCTGCTAACTGCGGAATCCCCCGTTGGTCCATCCACTCCTGGGCGTCGGTCGTTGTCTCGAAGATCTGTGTCTTTCCGTCATGCAGTATTTTTAGTTTGGCTGGGTACAGCAGCATGAATTTCACCCCTGCCGCTCGAAGGCGCTCTTTGGTCTGCCAGAACTGGGCTCTCTGTCTTTGTACGAGAACCGTATAGTCTGGATATATTGTTATCCTGGCCCCGTTTCTTGTTATGTTCCCTCCTTCTCTTGAAAAAGTCAGGATTTTTTCCCTGTCCTTGAAGTTCATGATTTTTGCTATCATTGGTCTTGGTGGTGCTCCTGGGCGCGGTTTCCTAGTTAGCGCCCGGTGTGCCCTCTCTACTACGAAGCCTTGGGACAGGGTCTCAGCTCCCACTTCTTGGATCAGGAGGTTCTCTATGTAGTTCGTGGGGTCTCTACCTTCCTCCCCCTCTGGCAGCCCCACTATGCGTACGTTGTTGCGCCGGGCCCTGCCTTCCGCGTCTTCAGCTCTGCGTTCTAGTATATTGATTCTCTCCAGTGCCTCCGACATTTGTGTTCGCGAGGTGGTTACTTCCACTGAGTTGCTCTGTACTTGTTGTTCTACTGTTGTCATCCTCTCCGCCAGGTTCCTCGTATCTTGTCTGAGGAGTCCTACATCCACCATCACTGCGTCCAGTTTGCCTTCTATCGACGTCTTTAACGCCCCTATGGCTTCTAATATGCTGCCTTCCACTTGCCTGATCTCTCCTTGCGTGGCGTATGGCTCCGGCATCGCTTTCTCTCCTGCCTCCGGTTGCTGGTCATCACTTTTGCGGGCAAATGTCTCCATGACTGTTTGTCTTCCTCTGCCGCTTTTTGGCTTGTCTGGCATGCTGGTACCTGCTACTCTTGGCTTGCAGGTAGGTCCTGCTTGGTCGGGGTCTGTTTGCGCTTCGGTGAGTTCTTACTCGGTCCTCGCACTCACTTTCGCACTTTCCTGCGTGTGTTGGTTTTTAGTGCGCGTCTTCCCTCTGTTTCTTTTCCCCCGTTGTCCGTTTGCCGTGTCTCTCTGTGGTGTTCTCTTCCCGCCCGCCTGTGGGTACTTGCAGTCTGTGTGTAGCGTGGGGCGGCTCTTCCCCTAGTCTCTGCCTTTGTTCTGGTGTTGTGGCGGGGGTCCGTCGTGTCGGGTGGATTTGCGGCTCGTAGTTACTGTTGAGGTACTGCCTCGTGAGTTATGTTCTCTCACCCGCTTACTAGTGGTCTTTAGTGATCTTTGGGGCAGCCGATTGGGCCGGGGTCTGGGTCTGTGTGTATTTTTTTTTTTTGCACACCTCGTTATGTCGGTGGCTACCTCTCTCTTCTGTGCTGACCTTGTTGGGCCTCTGCTCCCCTCCGCAGTCTGGCTCTTGTTTTCCCGGTCTTCGTTCTGTTGACTCGGCGCCGCCTCACCTCTCAGGATCTCTCGCTGCTCTGCCGGGTCTCCGCTGCTGCTGCTCACCTCCGCGTCGGCAGGGGAGGGCCCTTCTTCGGTCCGATCTGTGGGCCGCCTCGCGCAGTTTTTACCTTCTCAGTTAGGTGCCACGCGATTTCTTGCAGTGCTCGGGCTCCTCCTTCGCCTACTGCCGTCGGTACCTTGTCCTTCCGCCGCTCGGGGTGGTGCTCCGGTCCTGCTCGGGCCGGGTGTTGGTCCGCTGTCTCCCTCGGCTCCGCTCTGTACCGGCAGGGAAGGGCTCTTTTCGGTCTGGTCTGTAGACCGCCTCTCGTCCTCCGCTGCCTCGCCTCTTGGGATCTCTCGTTGCTCTGCTGGATCTCCGTTGCTGTAGTCCACCTCCACGTCTGCAGGGAAGGGCTCTTCTTCGGTCCGGTCTGTGAGCCGTCTTACGTTCTCCACTGCCTCGCCTCTCGGGTTCCCTCGTCGCTCTGCTGGGTCTCCGCTGCTGCTGCACACCTCCGCATCGGTAGGGGAGGGCTCTTCTTCGGTCCGGTCTGTGGGCCGCCTCCCGTTCTTCACTACCTCGCCCCTCGGGCTCACCTCCGCGTCGGCAGGGAAGGGCTCTTCTTCCGTCGGTCTCTGGGCTGCCTCACGTTCTCCTCTGCCTCACCTTCCGGGATCCCTCGTTGCTCTGCTGGGTCTCCGTTGCTGTTGCTCACCTCCGCGTCGGCAGGGAAGGGCTCTCCTTCAGTCCGATCTATGGGCCGCCTCCTGTTCTTGAGCCACGCCGTCTTTACCTTCTCCGGTTCGGTACCGCGTTGCTGCGTGCAATGCTGTCTCGGGTTCTTCCTCCACCTGCTGCGGTTGCTGCCTCGTGTTTCCGCCGCTCTGGTGGTACTCCGGTCCTGCCTGGGCTCGATGTCGGCCGGCTATCTCACCCGGCGCCGCTCTTCTCCTTCGGTCTTTCTTCGTGTGTTGGGACGCGGGTCACTATTTCAGCGTTGTGCGCCCGCCATTTTGTTGGTGGTGCCGCGCGTCTCTCCCTCTTCCCGTTTTCACTCTTCCGACCTCCGTTTTTCCTCGGGTCTTCTCCCGTGTGTGCCTTGGGTCTTCCGATACCTTTTCCTGGCGTTTGTTCGGTTTTCTACACTGTATTTTCGCCTTTCTCAGGATCGTTAGTCGGATCTAGTGGGAGCCTCTCGGAGTCTGCTCACGCTTGCATGGCCGCCAAGCCACGCCCCAGAGCTTGTTTGAAGATATTCTTATATATTCACAAGGTTAGAATTTCTTTTTCTGTTTTTCAGTCCACTTTTGTTATAACCACCACATGACCTTACAATATTTCTTAAAACACAGTCCAGTCTATTAAGTAAGCTCGTGATGCTGACTCACTTTGTTTTGCAAATTCTAACATTAAGGGAACTGTTGAGTTTGAAAATGTTAGCCCTTGGGTGTCAATTCACCTCGAAATTATGATATTTAGCGCCAATAATGCTCATTTAATTAGCCTATATACTGTTTTCAAGTTGGTTGTACAAACTGTTTTTGTAAAATTGTTGTCAATGGAAAACATTATTCTAATGTAAATTTTGTACATATCTTTCCTTAGAACTGTTTGATTTGCCCCTGATGAAGAGTGTTGTACCACTCGAAACGCGTTGGGCCTTCCACAATTCCAATATCAAGAATAAACATGAATTTCGGTTCTTGTGACCTACTCTGACTGAATGTTGATTTCTTCAATAATTAACTTCCCTAAACTTTTTTTACGCTAAATGTTTCTTTATAAAGATATTATTAGAAATACTGTTTAAAAAATACAAATTAATTGTTGGTCTGGTCATCCAGATATTGGAAAGTGTGCAGGGGACGCGAGTTCCTTAATTGGGAATTTTTATTGTTTCTTACGACCGTCCAACGGCCCATGTAATCACCGTCCCTGAGAAAATTCGAATGGGGAACACTTTCCTTATGGATGTTTGCACTTTCTTGAACGCAGTAAAGGTTCCTACACACATATTCATCTCCTTGACGAATGCCTCTCCAAAGAGTAGCCCTTGGGATCCTTCAATCGCTTCATAAGAGGCCAGGTCTTCTAACTTTTTATCAATTTTAAGGAGCAAGCTTCTCTGCCCCTCGGAAGAGATGGTGCAATTTGCATTTCCAAGAATGCATACAGCGCGTTGCGACCAATTCGCCAGCACCTGTGTATCCACCGGTTCCCCGATGTCTCTGGCTCGCTCTGCAAGGTCCATTATTTCCGCAATGGGTCCGGACAGGTCAAGCACCTTATCTTGACGGCTCCTCCATGTACAGTCCATGCCTTTCCGGATGTCCTTGGACACCTTAGTTACGAAGGCGAGCATCTTGGGGTCCAGTTCTGGGGTCTCTGCCACCTTCCCGGCAGCTCTGGTCTAGGCCATTCCACTTTCAGCCAGAATTTGGTCTCCTTCTCTAGGGTCTTGATGTTCCCAGACATGTAGCGCGCTACTCTGGGCAACGGTACCCAGTCTGTTGATGTAAGGTGCCTTATAGTGTCTGGTTCGAACATATCCACCATATCGACAGCATCATCATGCACGGCCTCCACTCCACTGGCATTAGGTTCATAAGTATCTACTGTATCCCCTGTCAGGCTGTCAGTACCTGTATCATCATGGTCATCAGTGTGGTCATCCTCTTCTGTGGCTGCCTGCGGGTTACCTTTATTTTTTGCCCCTGGGGCAAGGGCTATGAGGCTGGGCAATGCTGTTTTTTATTAAGAAAGCGTTTCTTTAGCCTGTTGAATGCATCAGCTGCTTCTTGGGGCTTTTTTTATTCCTGCATCTATGCCCGGGGGAGTAGTAGAGTCTGTTCTCTTCCAGGCTTCTTTGCTTGCCAGTCCCCTTCTCAGGGTTACCTGTGGATGGCCCCTCTACAGGATCATCTTTGTCTCTGCCAGAGGCTTTATATAACATGTTTTGCCCAGGAGGTTCTCCAGGACCTGTAATCTGTCCTGCAATGGTTTTACTCCTAGTGTCACTGCTTGGGCTAAGGAATCCCTTAACACGCTCCTGAAACTTAGGGTGAGGTCAGAGTCTTCCTCTGCCAACCCTTCAGGCTCACTTTCCCCACTCCATGTGGTATCTCTCTGGCAGGCAGCCATAAGCAGAATGTCTGGTGTACTAGAGGACCTTGGTAATGCAGTGAAATCACTTTAGAATTAGTGAGTGGAGCTGTAGGCACCCGTTTCCTCTGTATGTAACGTATGAGGAGTGTTGCAGGCAGAGCGCGAAGCTGCTGCTCTGATCACTTCCCTTGCCGCGCTGCTTGTGCGAATGAAAGCTTCCCGTCTGACTTCTTCTTTCTCTCTGCCAGAGGTATTCTGGCAGTGTGTTTTTTGGATACTAAGGTTTTGGCCTTATTATTCCAATGTAGCTGGTTGAAGTTTTAAGTCGCGTTTAGGAATACATCTTGGTCTGCGTTGCATCGCTACACAGTGGGGATGCAGTAATTCACAAGTTCAATGCTGCAACTGGCCGTGGGTAGCAGTCAAATGGGTTTGTGGTGATACCAGCAAGATTCCTGATCAGGGGGTTTTCTTTCCGATTCAAATCTTCATAGAATTTTTTGTTCAGTTTTAGGAGATGTTTGTCTAGCATTTCCATACCCAGGTCGCGATGGAGATCTGTTATCCTTGTCCAGGTGGGTGGTAGGGTGGAACACCCACTGCAATTCGTAGTGTCTTATTTTGGACCCTTTTGAGAATGCTGCGATGTCACTTGCGGCAGCCACTCCAGACTGGATAGGCATAGGTCAAGGTGGAGCGCCTTTCTTTCCTTACTTCAAGGGGGCGTGTGATGTAATGGCGCAGGGTGCCCTGGGAAATGCAGTCCACTGTAGCGGGGAGGTCGAGCCCGTGCCCTGCAGTGAGTGAATCCGCTCATGGGCCCGGCTTGCCTCCCCACTCTACGAATCACACTTGCGTGAAGTTGCATCTGAACGCAGCGTCCGTTATAGGCACTGCTGAAGTAACATGAGGCTGCCGCCTACGGCAGCTTGAAGAGCGCACACACCTTGGTGCGTGGAAGAACACGTTTGCTTATCGAGCGCATAAACGCGCTACTCTGAACCCAATCGACCGAGCGCCTAAACACGCGCTTCCCACCAAGAATAATCAGACTAATTTGATTTCTCTGCACGCTGGGATCTGCCTGTATCCAGCACTGAAAACAGCCTGAGGCGATGTATGTTTAGTTCTATGCGCTTTCAAACACACAGTGCAACCAAGCAAATGTCAGAATACTAATTCATATACATTTTCCCAACCAATAAAATGTCTTAATAGGAGTGCACGCTGATTGGACAACACGAAGCATTACAGACAGCTCAATTCACACTTGAAACAGTCATCTGGCCAGGATTTTAAGAGAAGGCGTTTTCTACTTTTGGAGGGAACTGGGTATAGTTCTGTAGGACAACAGAATTACATTTAACAAAACTGAACTAAATAGAGCAAGGCTTGCCTTAAAGCGGCCGGGTACTGAGCTGTGCATATGAGGTCTGGCTAGATCGCTGCTGAGTTTATGCAGACATTACCTTCATCATACCATAATGCTGCACTCTGGCATTAAGTGCATGCAGTCCAGAGAAGAAAGGGTAGAGCCCTGGACCATTCACATCACTCCCTGGGCTCCGTCAATATGCTCGCAGAATTCAAGATCACAAGAAGATAAAGGAAACAAAACTCAGGAGATGGGCAAACATCTGGCTGCACCGTCTACAGGCGTGACTTTATCAGGAAGAGACTTACTTAAAACAAAGATTCCTTGAAAACATTTCGATTTTATTTACATGATCGTTATAAACCTTTGTGTGCTTGTAAAGGTCGTACTTGACCACATTTAGTCCATTTCAAAGTGGCAGCAAAACAACATTTTCATTAAAACTCTATAACAACGACCCCTTGGCTGCTTTTGATTTTATTTGGTATGCTGTCCCTAGTGTATTTCTTCAGTCGCTTACAAAGCCACTGGATATAGTTTCCATGGACTAGGCAGGCAGTGCGGCTGAAGCAGGATGGCTCCTCAGCATTCTGCATGCCCGACTTCTCTGCTATAGTCCCCTTGTTGCAAAATAGCATTGTGCATTCTGGAGCAGGTTCACACTTCAAACTTCGCTGTGCCTTCATAGCTACCTTAACCGAACCACCAACAACAAGAAAACACTGACAAGACCATTTTCAACATAGTGTTAATTTCATTCACAATCAAGCTTTTTCCACAGAATGTTTGCGCATAAGTTACTCAACAACTAATAGGAAATTTGACAGAGCCAACCACTACAATGTATAAGGGCGTGAGTGCAACAAAGAGCATACAAAACCATAGTTCCGAACAAAATGCCATACACTGTTTTGCTATTCAGCACCAGTGCAACGTCTGTAGTTTAGGGGCTCTTTTTGGGGGTTTACAAAAGCTACACACTAAAAGTGTTGCAACTGCAATGAGGTGTTGTCTACTCTTTACCTGCACGACCCAGCAGAATATGTATTCCATTAGGAAAGCCAGCCATTGTATACTATATGTGAGAACATTAAATTAGATGGCACTTTGAATATCATCATAAATTCACTCTCCATATTTCGTTCCTTGAGATTCCACATTTTAAGGTTCTCCCTTCGAAAAGGAGAAGAGACTACTGAACAACAGAACCCAAGTAACCAGAAGAGCAAGACGCCATTTACACCTGCTGTTAACAGTGGAGGGGGGGAGTTCGTCCATCAATTCTTTGACACCGATAGTTCAACGTACACCTCATGGCATTAATGTAAAACCACACACTAGCCTCAGGAATTTACATGTGCGGAAGCTAAAGCTATGTAGTCGACAAAGTCCCACAAGGATCTTCCTGCTTTTTGCATGTGTTCCTGGAAATGTCCTCGCACATAGATGCACTGGAAGATCTTTATCATAGTTTGAAGCCGGAGTGGATGGCAACAACGCCGGATGTAAGGTTACTGTAAGTCACCTTAAGGAAACCGGCATCTTCAATCATCTCCTTAAAATCTTCCTGAAACAAAGAAAGAATGCATTGCATATCAGGGTAGTTACTTTTTTTTTTTTTTTTAAAGAAAAGAAAGTCAAAACATTTTGAAAATCGAAAATGTATCTGGAACGCACTTTTGGATACCGACAGAAAACACTTAGTTTGGCAATCTACTGTTGCCAAATTGTAGCATTACACCTGTGAACTACAGGGTTCCATGCCAGGGATAGAATTTTATTTGAAGGAATTCAAATGCAAGTATCTAATCTCAAAATAAATGAGCCTCTTACTGCAGATAGCATGTTGTTAAAATAGCAAGTCGTTGCCACTTGATATTGTTCCCTTTATGGGGGGAAAGAAATCGGACCGCATCACTGCCTACTTTCACTAACTCACACACTCCAACAGCCCCCTCCCTACGCTTCTGCCCTTGTGTAAATGCTGCCCTATCCACCTCGCTATTCCCACTTCTGCCAGGGACACAGAAGCCCTGGTTGCAAAACAGTCAAACAGCTTAATCAAATGCAGTACTTTCTGAATCATTCATGACATTTTTGTCAACTTTTAGGGATTCTGATGTTGTTCTGAGATGTTAAAAAGGTTAGATTTGAAACTGCTGAAAGTAACTACAAATGTCTAAATAATTAAATATGTATATTAACTTCATAATAGTTTCTAAATAATAGATATTTTAATTGGAAAAATAAGATAATAAAGGTTATTCCATTTTCACAGTTTAGTCCACTTACGACTTCTACTTTGTAAACAAATAAAAAGCACAGAGTGTGCATAAATTATTTTTATTTTTTCAAGTTGATCACTGCTGTTAGTTTGATAGGACAGCTTCAACCAGGGCAAACCAATAATGAAGCAGACCACCGGTGTGAAGTCCAGATTGAAAAACCAACCTAGTAAACAGTCAAATGTCAGGTGTTGAGACACCGACATGATCTCTACAACAAATAAAACCACTAGAATATCAACCTAAACACACTGACCCCACTACTAAACTATAAATCGATCATAAAATTTAATATTTGTTTTATTTAATCTTTTTATTGCATTTAAATCGACATCTGGTATAACAAAGTGCAGACGGGGCAAACGAGCCCAAGGATCATACATAGGCACTAATGGTCAGTATGTTTCAATGCATAACCAAAGTCTCAGATGAATATGTCGGGTAGGTTCCCCCACCGCAAAAGTAACCCCCCCCCCCTATTCAACTGAATAAAAGGGAAAACACTTGTCTGGAAAGTTATGTTTTTCACCGAACCCATCAAGTTGCAGTCCTTGAGCATGCCGGGCTTGATAGCCTAGATGAACAGGTCAGCAGTTCCCAAAATCTGTCCGCTCGTCCGCCGGTAACAGGCTCTCAGCTTCGCAAATCTTGGACAGCAATGTTCGCCATTGTAGTGAGATTGGGCTTCGTTTCTTTCCAGTGCCAGTTTTCTATCCCCATCAGGAATAACATTAAGGTCGGATGCCGCTGAGCACTAATCCCCTCTATTTCCCATAACTGCTGGGTGACCTTTTTCTAAAATGGAGCCAGTCTCGGGTAATGCCAAAACATGTGCCCCGTGGTCCCCACTCTGCTGCAGCCCCGCCAACATTGAGGTCGTGGCGATGCCCATACTGTAGAGCCTAGCAGGAGTGAAGTAGATTCTCCGAATAATTTTAAATTGAATCTCCCTTCGTCTTACGCTGCAGGACATGTAATTGATCATAGTGAAGAAATCATATATGTCCCCCACTGTCACCTCCACCCCCAAGTCCTCGACCCACATTGTGTTTATAATGGTTGTGCATGGCAAGGGCATTTGATCGATTTAAGTCTAGGGTACTCTGTGGGATCCCTCATTATCTCCCTTTCGCACATTAAGGGTTACGCCATTCTTGACTAGTCGGTAGTTTGTGAAGAAATGGCAGAATGTAGGGTCCTATATTGCAGCCAGTCGGTAGCCCCAGGCTAGTTCTAATCTCCATGAAGGGGATAAGTGCGTCATTTTCGAAGAGGTCCATCACTCTACACCCCATTGGATCTGCTGTTGTGTGTGAACCCACTCAGTGATGCCGTATGACAGTAGCCCTCGAAGCAAGATCCATTGTGTTGCGTACATCCGTCCCGGTTAATCTGCGTATCCTATGCCATTGCACGAATGTGGTGCCCAGTATAGGGTGTTTTGTGAGAGTTCTCGATGGGTGTCATGAAGGAATTGCCAGTATCTCTTGGAGGGGTAAGGGGGAGAAGCGCCTGTAGTTCTATAGTGCACCAGCTAGTGGTATCCTCTGTGTTGAACCACTTTTGGGCCACACCAGTTGTGCCACCATGTCGTATGTTCGCCATGATGGCAGTGCCAACCCCACATGTGCTTTAGCGGCCTGTAGAACTAATCTATTTAACCATGCCCTCTTGCGCCTCCATACAAACTTCATGACCCGTCAATCAAAATCTGCATATTGTGCTCTAGAAGGGGGGCTCAGTAGCATAAATGGCAGGTATACAAGCTTGGGCATTGAGTTCATCTTAATAGCATTTATCCTCCCAGTGAGAGAGAGAGAGGTAGGGAGTCCCAGGCAGTCATATCCCATTGGATTTTGGCTAGTACAGGTGTATAATTCAAGTCGGCCAGAATCCGAAGGTCTGGGCTAATACACACCCCTAGATATTTAATAGATTGCAATTGCAGCCTAAATGGTGCTAGCCCCAGCCCCAAAGAATGTCAAAACGCAGTGGGAGGACTCCCGACATGTCCCAATTGACACTAGCTGGCTACATGGCCATAGTCCCGCAAGGTTTCTGAGATGCGAGGTAGGGATCTAGTACACTGACTAATGTACAACAGTATGTCATCAGCATACATCGAAATTCTGTGTTCCTCCGGTCCCTTGACTATAACAGTCCACCCTTCGTCGCTCCTCATTTTGGCAGATCGAGCTCAATAGCTAGGGCGTAAAGAAGGGGCGATAGTGTGCAACCCTGGCGAGTATAGCGGGAAAGGGTCTGTGGTGATGCCATTTGTGACCACCGAAGCACAGGATGCCATCTATAGAGAAGCTGTACCATCTGCAGGAAATAACCTGAAAGCCAAATTTACACAATACCTCAAATATGTAGTCCCAGCGCACTTTGTCGAATGCGCTCTCAGCGTCGAGTGATAGGACCACATCTTCGGGCTGTGCATGCCCCTCCAGGATATGTAGAAAGTGGCAGAGGTCATCCGAGGAGTGCCTGTTCAAGATGAAGCCCGTCTGATCCTGATTGATCAGTTCGGGGAGTAGTCCCTCCAGTCTGCCCAACATGCACTTCGCCAAAACTTTTGCACACAGGGTGGGATCGCGTCGGAAGACGAGTATGTTGGCTGTCAGCAGAGATGTTGGTAACTGGTCAGATTCTAAGGCCTCTTGGAATATCTGCCCCATACGCGGCACAATTTCATCAAGCATTAGTTTGTAGATATCTATAGGCAGGCTGTCCAGGCCCGCCACCATACCCGAATGCAATCCCTGTACAGCACTTCAGACCTCTTCGACGTCTTGAGGGCATTAAATAGGGTAATATCAATCACAGTGGGAGTAGGGAGCAATATCCTGTTAAGAAAATCAAAAACGTGGCTCATGTCCCTGTCGGGTGGGGCAGCAAATCTTTAGTTTATAGATCGATCCCCGGTAAGTAGTATACCATCTGCCCCCTCTGATTGAGGTGATAAATTGGCTTCGTTGTTGCCCCTCAGGGCGAGAGGGAGCATTCGTAGGGGCCCATCACTTGCAGCATATAAATAAAGTGCCCATTTGGAGAAGGCTTTCTGGACCCTAACTGTGGTGATGTGTGCAATCTCAGCCTGGAGCTTAAGTATGCCCGTCTGATCCTGCATTCAGCAGCGCGCAGCTCTGTCTTCAGCGGAGCCTCTCTTTCTCTTTGAACCATGCTCTTGTAATGTGCCCAACGTGAAATTAATTGTCCCCTAAAAAAGGCCTTATAGGGATCCCAGCACCTGAGTGTATTGAAACCCTCCACAAAGATGTCCTGCCAAAACCTGCCCACACTCGTGTTAAGAAGTCTACCATGTCTGGGTGTTGTGCCATGAGGTTCATTCTCCATGCAGGGGCTTGTGTGGTTATGTCTGCACGGGTAAGCTGCATAACAACTGGAGCGTGGTGTGAGAGCATCATAGGGAGGATCGTACAAGACTCCACCATGTGCAGCACAGTGCATGGGCCTAGCCAATATAGTCAAGTCGGGATTAGCATTGATGATGGTTGTAGTAGAAAGTGTAATCTTTGGTATGTTCGTGTAGTTGTCTCCACACATCCACCATTCGGAGGTCAACCATTAGGGAGTGAAGCACACTCACCTTTTTCAGAGGTGGTCCAGTTTTTGATTGCGATGGGCTGATCCTATCCATACTAGTGCCACGTTTAAATCGCCTCCCCCATCAGTGTTAAGCGGCCCATTAATGGGGCACATGTGGCGGAAAAGTGTGTAAAAAACCCTGCGTCAGTTGTGGGACATATATGTTGATGAGGGTGATACTGTGATGGGAGAAGAGTCCATGTATAAGAACAAACCGAGATTCTTTGTCGGCCTTTTTGGCCAGAATCAAAAGTGGGACCACTGGTGGACCAGGATTGATACCCACTCCTCTTCCCATGTGACGTGAGTCGTCTGCCACCCCAATGCAGCACCTGCCCAATTTGGCTGATTCTCCCTCATCTAGATGAGTTTCCTTGAGAAATATGATATCCCCCGCAGATCTGTAGCATATTCAAAAGGTGGCGCTGTTTAATGGGAAGATCCAGCCCCTGGACGTTGACGGCAATGCAGTTAAGCGTGGTCATTTAGCAGTTAGAAATGGGCCCAGCCTACAAGGCTCCCCTCCCCCTGGGGAGGACGCCCTTTAACGCGTTGCATGTCACAACTGGAGGTTCAGGACAGCTCTCCGACAGATAGGTCTTAGCACATTTCAACAAGTGATTTCCTAAAGTAAATAAAACCCACCCAACAGGCAAACATTAGAGCCTAAATGCCCGGATCCAATACAACTCTTGAAAACCATTAGAGCCAATGCGAGGAAACAGGCAGGCAAGGGCTCCCAGCCCATGCCCCCGTCCTCGCGCTCCAATGCCCCCTGTCCAGGAGCACCGGCCATATTACCAAAACAATGCATCAGGCTGTAATGTAGGATTCAAGTGTACGGGGGCCACTGATGACCTTCGGGCAACAAGCTCTGTATTGCGGTTCATCCCTGCAGGCCATCGCCAGAGCAATATATTGGCCGCAAAGGTTTATCAGCCTATGGTGGCGGCCTATATCGAGAATGAGATAAGTGGACGCCTCAGCCTCATCTTTGCTGTGGGCTGTCAAGCGGGACTCATTTCACTGTGCTTTCCCGGCGGGGCTACAATCCGCATGGCTTCCTCCCCGCTTTCTTCCAGTCGTCCCGAGTTCTGGGCGCTTGTCGCTGGCAGGCTGTGAGCGGGTGCCCTCCGCTTGCGAGCTCTTTCTTCCTCTAGAACATATTCCGCGGTGATCACATCCCGTAGTTTTAAGAAGCGCCATGCCACCTCTGAGTCCTAGAAGGAGTGCCATTGGTGATTGGTATGGTAAGGTATACGCAAGCAAGTGTTTCAAAGCACTCAAGGAGGGTGGGAACATGGGGAAAAAACAACAGTCGCTCAGAGCCCTTGAAATTCTGCGACGATAATAGTCTGCACAAGCAGATTAAGTGCATATATGACATAGAACATCCCTTTAAAAGCTCCATATCCGGGGCAGCAGGAATTCAAATCCATAATAATGTTTTGGCTGCAACATCGATTGCCTTACTGCCATTTATGAAACTGTATGAATCTCTGCATGACGCCGTGTGTGATCAGATGTCTCTTTTGGCTGCTGTAAACGCAAAGATCTCAACGCTTGAATCCTTCTCGCAAGCAATTGTTCACAGACTAGATAGCGAAGCCGAGACATCCTTAAAATGGCAAAGTAGATTATGTGATTTTGCTTGTCAGGCAAATGGAGATCAATCGTCTCTAACTGATGCAGTAATTGAGTGCACAAAATGGATGCGTCATAATATTCCAACAAAAACACGAATGGGAAGCGGAGGGCTGGACGATCTGCCCAGGAAAATACCAATGCCAGAAGTAACAACTGGAAAGTCTGGTCCGGTCCCAAAAGCCTCCCTTGTGCCCACAGGATTGATTGGCCGTAGTACGGTCCCAGTGTGTCCAGTTGATGGGCCAACGGAAACCGAAAAGAACGCCCTTGTAGTACGGGACATGGGCATGAAGACAAGTGAAGCAAGCGAGAGCCAAATGCTGCGTGCACAGAACACCTCCTTGTTCCAGCAGGAAGCACCCGACCATATCAGCAAAGGCATTGAGCCGGCAGCAACGTCGGAGCCGGAGCAAATACTTGGGGGTCAGCCAATAGTGCAAGGGGCGGCGAAAGTTGTCTCAGGCAATCTAGCATAGATACTTTCGTTTGGGATATTCAACAAGTCCACAACGACAGAGAAAGTGAGTGAAAACCAACCCCTGAAAAAAAAGAGCGGTGGAAAAAAAAAAAATATCTCAGACACGTCCGATCCAGAGGCAAGTAGCCAAACGTGCTCGTACAATGGGCAGTAAAAAATTCATACGGAATCTTTCAAAGCCGCCACATCCGTCCATGTTTCTCCATTCTGTGAAGTCAAAGGAGGCTCCAAGTAATTCCAAACATGAAGCTTAAACATTGACGGCGCCTCATCACTGCCTAAAGAGAGCAAGGGCAAATTCAGAGTGTGATGATGACTAAATATCTGAGTCATCCATCAATTTATGTGAATTTTCAACATATTCAATTGACGATGAAGAGGCAAATGCAGTTGCTGTTTCTACGGAGGAAGTTTTATCAGGTGTCTTGGGAAAGGCCAAAGATTCTGATCCCCCGTTGGATGCTCCGAGGGTGATCCCATCACAAGCAAATGGTACAGCAATCAAAAAAAACAAAAAATAAAATAAAGATGTTCCTACCTTTGTCCACAAACAAGGAAAAAAATGAGCCGACTAGTAAATTGCCAGTTGCTTCTGCTCAGCTAAATGCCAGTGTGTGGCAAACTAAATCCGAAATTAACAAGAGCGCAAGCCGAAAAACAGGACAGAGGTTCCAAAATGAAGATCGCAAAATCAGATGCCTCAACTGACAAAGGTCCTTGGAAAATACAAATCAAAAATGCTTTGCCAGAACAAAAAGAGGTAAATCTGAACCGACGGAACATATTAAAACTTTTACAGTGCATCCCAACTTTGCGAGCTACTAAATCAGATGACATAGCGGTAGTTGAGTACATGTCTGAGGACCATCTGGATTGGGTCAACTTATATCTCAAATCGAGAACGCTAAGGTTAGCCGTAAAGGATGCTGCTGACTACTTTCTGTTCTTCGGTTTTGAAGTATTGAGTGCCGACGACCATGACGAAGAAAGCACACCCTCCCCGTTTGTTGAACAAACCGAGAATGAAAAACAAAGAAAAGAACTGTGGGCTCAGATGAGGATAAAGCGCTCACCATGCCCAAAGGACGATAGTCAATCTGGTCAATAGCTCAGTGTTGATCGCTCGGATGGCAATAATCAGTTATTATCATGGAAAACCCGAGGTTTTTCCCACCTTTTTGATGGAAAATGGAAATTAGCAGACCAAATCTCTATCATATGTCTACAAGAAACATGGCTGCGTGAATGTCCGGCGTGTGATGGCTATACAGTTCTTCTCAACCCGGCTGGAAAGAATGTATTCGGCCGCCCTTTCTCTGGTTTGATAACAATGATAAAAAACTGCGATGAATGGAAGATCCTATCGACCAAGAATCCAAACATGTTTGTACAAGTAACGACAATTCAAAATTCTAGGACTACAAATCCTTGCTGCCATGTGATATTGATAGTCAACATTTATTGGAACCCTGCAATGATCTCACAATCAACATTCATTGCAGTGGTTGTGTCTGCAGTTGACGAATGTTTACTATCATACAATGATCCTATAATTCTAATATGTGGGGAATTTAACTATGCCTGGGTGAACAGGCCAGTGATTAAAAGTATAACATCTGGATCAAGGAGCAATGTTCAGATACAGGACCGTGATGCACGATGGTCCAAGGAGATGGACCTTAGAGACTGCTCTATGCTGAATGGTTGTGGAGACATCCCCCCAGGTTTTACCTGGAAGCGAGGCAAATCCATGAAGACACTCGATTACATCTGGGTGTCTAGGAACCTTTTAGCCCAAGTAACGGCCCTTAAAGTCATAAAGACAGAAAAGAGCGACCACGACGCCTTGATGTTGTACTGGCTGAAAACTCCAAAAAAAGCTTCGATAAAATACTCAGAGAGGATCACCATAAACAATGGAGCAAATAGATTACGCCTGAATGCACCTAGTTGGCAGCACTGATGAAAACTAGCATTGCCAATGCAAACTTAATTACTTCGAGGATAATCTATACACTGTTACTACATCAATTCAAAGTGAGGAGCAAAACCAGAATGGGGAACGATGTTGAAGCAAAACATACTTTTAATCCGATAAGACGAGAAAAGCAAAAACTTCGGGGCGACATAAGGCTCCTAAAAAAAGATCTCTCCTAGTGCCAGCAAGCAAATCCAAAAATAAAGACAGCGCTACCGAAACTGCATGAAATCCTTTAATTTGAGTCGGGTACAAGACCAAGCCGAACAGATGCTTAAACTAATCTTGCAAAAAGATAGCAGACATATATGGGAGATCATCAATACCGGTAGCGTCAAACATACCTACTCAATGTCAAATGTAGTAACCGGGGCAAGCTGGGTGGAGCATTTTACGAATATATTTGACGACCACAACTGTATTGAGGTTTCCCCATTATCTCTAACTGATGGAGGATGGAATGTGGCAGACTCGGAGGAAGATATTGAACGAGCGATTCAGAAGTTAAAGTCCTCAAGGGCAGCTGGCCCTGATGGTATATCAAACGTCATGTTGAAAACTCACAGCTCCGAATGGGCCAACCTGATGAGCATCCTTTTTGAAAGAATTGCACTGGAAAGAAAACTGCCTGAATCCTGGTCTAAGGCAGTAGTTGTACCGATATTCAAAAAGGGTAATCGGGATGATCCTAGCAACTATCGCCCAATTGCCCTTTTGGATACTATCGGAAAGGTATTTGGTTCCTTTCTCCAGAAACGACTTGCACGCTGGGCCGAAGAGGTTGCAGCGGTTGACCAACGACAAACCGGCTTTACAAAAGGAGTGGGGGTTGAGCTTAATTTGGTCCTTCTGAATTGCCTAAAACTAGACACGTTAAGGCGGAAAAGAAAACTGTACATCGCCTTCATTGATATGAGTCAGGCATTCGACAGTATCAACCGTAACCTTTTGTGGAAGAAACTGAACAGTTGGAATTGTCCAAGCGAGTTGCTGTCACCACTGATTGCGTTACACTCTAAGACATCCATCAGAGTTCGGCTAAATGAGCAAGGTGAATTATCTGATGGGATTCTCACAAAACGAGGAGTGAAGCAGGGTTGCCCTTTAGCAGCCCAACTATTTAAGCTCTTCATCTCTGACCTGCCACTATCATTAAACGATCTAAGGGTCTTCCCCCCGTTAGTAAATGGGCAAAAGATAAGTTGGGCTATCTACGCCGATGACATTGTTCTTATGGATTCCACTCCAATTGGATTGCAGCGACTGCTGAATGCGCTACAACATTATTGTATGCAAAATGACCTACGAATCAATATCAAAAAGTCAAAAATTGTTGTGGTTGGTCAAAGCAAACTGAAGAGATCAAGCAAATTTGCCTGGAAGATAAACGATGAACCTCGAGACAACAGAGAGTATTCGATACTTAGGTGTTTTGTTTAACACCTCAATACGAGAGTGGGATTGGTCACAAGATCTGGTGGCCCGTATGAAAATGTTTGCATTGCAAGGGGCAAAACTGCATGCAGCATATGGAAAATTTACCTTGAAGCCAGTCCTAACATTTTATCTTCAAAAAGTAGTTCCTGCGATAACCTTTGGAAGCGAAACAAGCTGGAACATGCCACAAGATCTGTGGGACAAGCTAGAAGGGAAATTCTGGCGCAAAGCCTTGAGATTACCAAACAGCTCTCCAATGGTGGCGATACGCTACGAGTTATGTATCGAGTCCCTTTACAGATCCGTTTTGTGGAAATCAATTTCCATCTTAAGGAAAATGCGGCTGGAGACAGTAGTAAAACCATATGAAATTTTACACTCAGCATCAGAGCATTTATCTGCCTTTCTATTGAAGGAGTGGGAGAAAAAAATTCTTCTCTTACTAGACAATGCTGGCGTTTCTTTTGAGACAGTACTATTACGACCTCAAGTTGCAAAAAAGAAAATCCGACTACAAAATTGGATAAGAAATGAAGAATGCCGAAACAAACTGGCATCCTCTTTGGACCTTTGAAGCGCTTTAAACAAACTTGACGCAATCCCCAAATACTTGGAGAAATTTCCATCATGCTATCATCGAAACATGTTCCTGCGACTTCGACTCAACCTATATAAAACAAGGGAGATACAGCTGCTGAGGCGTGATCCGCTCGTACAGATGGCACAGTGCCGGTTCTGTAAGCATGGGTCAGAATCTGTGAAGAATCTAATCCTAGATTGCGAAGCAATCACAGCACAGCGTAGTTTACATCTAGCACGCTTTGCACCCTTGTCGGGAAACATGGACGCATGGTGGCGTTACCTGATTGCAGGATCCAACACTCAGTTGACTTGTGCAATAATACACTTTATGGATGCCCTGAAGCTAAACAACACGGAGTGACATTTTTGAACTCATCTAACGAAGGAAGGAATTGGAATTGTAAATGTAACAAAAAGTTTTTCTTTCTTTTGAATCAAACTAGTGTTACAATAAAATAAAAAAATAAAAAATATATTACATATACAAGTTGAGACACAGCAAATAGGCCTGACAAAGATTCTGCAGTTTTACCAAGTGAATTAAGGGGTGAAGACAGGGGAGAACAGACTATCTTCAGGCACGGTGCATTCAGATCGTGCAAGTGCACAGACGGTAGGGGGGGTCCAAATGTACCCAGTCGGTGGAGACTGGGGTAAGTGCAGAGAGAGCCACTCTCTTGGGTTATTTCTCAAGTGCAGTGAGGGTGGGTTGGGTGAAGGCTCGGAGGTTAGTGTGAGAGAGAAACGGCGGGGTTGCCCGGGAACTGTGAGACTCTGAGGTTCACCAGGCAGCCAGTCAGTCAGCAAGCAAGGAAGAGGAAGAGGAGTAAGAGGAGGAGGAGTAGGAGGAACGAGCAGAGAGCTAGGTTAGCAGGGTAGAGGGGGAGAGAAGAAAGGAGAAGAGGAAGGTATTGAGGAATTTCCTTAACGTAAGCAGATCAGGCTCAAGACGAAGGGTGGCAGGGAGGCTATTCCAGAGGGAGGCACCTGCTGAGGAGAAGGATCTCCCTCCAAATCTCTGCTTGGAGAACCGGCTCACTTGTAGAAGGTTGGAGGTAGATGGGCGGAAGGCTCGTGAGGGACAGTATTTAGGTAGGCAACGTTGCACGTAGGTAGGTCGCAGGCCCCAAAAAGCCTTGTGGACAATGCAGAGGGTCTTGAACTTTATCCTTGCAGCCACAGGGAGCCAATGAAGGGATTTTAGCGCCGGAGAGATGCAGTCCCTGGGCTTGAGGCCAAGGATATACCTTGCGGGTTCGTTCTTGATGTGTGGCAAAGGGCGCAGGTCAGAATCAGGGAGGTTGAGGAAGAGGCGGTTGCAGTAGTCCAGCCTAGAGAAAACCAGGGCTCCGGAGACAGTGAGCCGCTGGGGGAAAGTGAGAAAAGGTAGAGTACCTCTGAGGAGGTGTAGCTGATAGACTTTTTAGAGATGTCTGAAATGTGAGAGAAGGAGAGTGGAGTCGAAGATGACCCCACAGTTTTTAGCCTCGCAGGTGGGTGCGGGCGCAGGGCCAAGGGAGGCCGGCCAGAGTGAAAGTGGGAAATCGGGAGCACAGGTTCCAATGCAAACGATCTCAGTCTTACTGGCATTGAGGCAGAGGTCGTTTGCGGCACACCATGACTGAATAGCAGACAGACAGTCAGATATGAGCGAGGAGGGGGCGGCGGCTGAGGATAGCCTGAAAGATAGTTGCGTGTCGTCCGTTTAACACTGGAAGTTAGAGGTGAAAGTGGCAATCACACGTGCTAAGGCAGCCATATAGACGAAGAACCAGGGGGATAGGTTAGAACCCTGGGGAACGCCAGTTTAAGAGAGAGATAGTCAAGAGAAAGGCTCCGAGTTCCATCTGGGATGGGCGGTCGGAGAGAAAGGAGGTTAACCACGCCAGAGCCTGACCAGGGTGTCACAGAGACGTGCGATCAGGATGTTGTGGTTGACCGTGCCAAAAGGCAGAGGAAAGGTCAAGGAGAATGAGGACAGAGGGAGTGTTAGTGTCAAGGTTTGAGAGTAGGTCTTCACGGGTGTTCAGAAGAGCAGTTTCCGTGCCTCTGGATGCTCTATAGCTGGACTGATAGTCATGGACGCAACCAATACATTCAGTGTGGAGGGTCAGCTAAGAGATTGTCAACTTCTGCAGGAGTTTGCCCAGGAAAGGAGTGATAGAGATAGGGCGGTAGTTTTCCAGAATGTAGGGGTCGGCAGAGGGTTTCTTGAACAGAGTGCACAAGGCAGTGCTTAAGAGCAGTTCGGAAAACTCCAGTGGAAAAGGAGAGATTGCAGAGATCAGCTGAGGCTGGGGCAAGGGAGTCAATATTGTCCTTAATGGTTTTGGAGGGGCAGGGGTCCACCTGTTTGGATGACGCCTTAATAGACCAGACTTGTCTTGTAACCTCATTGGGTGTGACGGGTGAGAGAGAGGAGAGGGGAAGTGGAGGGGCCAAGGGAGGCTCCGATGTTGGTGTATGCTGAGGAAAGGATGACTTGGGTTTTTGTGATGAAGCGTGCAGCCAGGGCCGAGCAAAGGTCCTGGGTGGGTGTGATAGAAGAAGAGGCTGCTGCAGAATTGGCCAGTTCCTTGCAGACTTTGAAAAGTTCGGCCGTGTTGCTTGATGCCGCAGAGATGCAGGCTTGAACAAAGACTTTTCTTGGAGCGGATGCAGAGTCGATATTGCCTTTGAAGGAGGTGGCAGGCCAGTTTGTCAATTGGTCCGCACAACGAATTCCATTTCCGCTCAGCTGCCCTACACTTTCAATTGGATACACCACACTGCCGGAAATGTAAGGCAGTGTTTATGTTCTGAGCCTTTCAATCCAAATAGCGGATTGAAGGCCCGCCGGCACTTGGACACCTCAAGAGAGTAGTCATTGAATATGTGCATGATTTCCACTCAGAGAATCCCCACCACATGGTAGGCTTTGAGGATCGCAAATTTGTGCTGGAAGTTTAGCAAGCGCATTATAAAACTGCACGGACGGTCGCTCAGGGAGGGCTTAAGAATGAGGGCCCTGTGGACCCTTTCAATGATATATGAGCGAAGGTTATCAAGCTGTCATTTGTCTTGCAGGAGACTGTAGATGTGACCTTTGAGATCAGGCCCTCTCAGCGTTCTCAGGGAGGCCGACCTTGAGATTGGTGCACATTTATCTATTTTCCTGCTCCTCCAATTTGGCCCCCAGGCTCTGGACCGCTCTGATAAGCCCATCTAGATCTGTATTGGTGGTATAATAGTTGTCCTCCAGGGTACTAATACGCTGCTCATTGTCTGTGATCCTCTCACCTTGGGCCTTCATCCAGGTGTTCACATCTTGTACCTCCTTTCACTCAAGATTGCCTGGAGAAGCGTTTGGATATCCATCTTCAGGTGCCGCCTGGTCGTTCTGCGAAGTGGTGTGCTGAAGGGGTTGCTTTCTTCCCCACTATCAGATTCTAGAGGTACCAGTGCACATTGCATGCCCCTGTGCTTGGAAAGTGGGTACTGGAGTAGGGTTCCGGTCACCAGTCGGTGGCGTGTTGTTACAGGTCCGGGGGCCCTTGTTGTGCGCACTGCTCTGCAGGCTCAGTGGTCTTGGCTCGTGGGCCCTGTCGAAATTGGCCCAAAAAACGCAGGTAGGCTGCTTGTTTGGAGGCCATGACGCAGGTGCATGCTATTGCAGAACAGGCGGGATCCGCTGATGCGCAGCTCTACACAGCAGTAATAGCGTTAGTATGGCACTCAGTGGTGCACTCCATATAAGGGTTAAGGTGTTGTAAAATGCGCCTGCAGTCCCATGTGAGACCCCAATGTCGCATACATGCCCCACTCCACGCTGTACCCTATGTCTGGCTAGAATCAGTGGTGCACTGTTTTATGGCTCCGTCACTGCGATTCAGCAAATTTGTAATGGTGTGCAGATATGCGGTCCCCAGCCATTGTGGCGGCCCGCAGTGGGCAAGCTTCCATGGTGACCGAGCCTAGGGGGTGGGAGCCCCCCACCCAGTGCAGCGAGGTGAGGTCCCGCTGTGTGTAAAGACTGGCAGCCAGCCCGCTGCCATAGGACCTCAGTGCCACGACGAGGGTCTAGTACAGGAGCACGGCCAGCTCATACAGGATGGGGCGGGCACACTCGCCCTCCGAAACTCACTGCTTTCGCTGGCCACCAACACAAGGACACCCGCTGTATCCGAGCAGTGCCGGTTCGCGCTTCGCTTCACCTGTCGGTAGAGTCAGTAGTCGGGCAGTCACGTGCACTGCGAGCACTGCACTGAAGGCAGCAGTGCTCATCGGCGCGGCACACAGGAAGCTGTACCCCTGGGGCAGTGTGCTGCAGTCTCTCAAAGCTGGAGGCTTCTCATCAATCTGCAGCACCAAGGTTTTTCAAATTTCGCCGATCTGCTCCCCTCACATTATACGGTGCAGTCTGGGATCATCGGGTCAGCAGACGGTAATCGGTGAACAGGATATATAAAGCTCTTTAAGCTTGACAGTGCAGAGCTCAATCACCCAGTGAACAATAGAGAAAGCCTGTTGTTGCCAACGGGTAACCCACATGCACTCCTAACGGACTAGGTCCTTCAAAATAAATCTTCACAGGATCATACATGCATCAATTAGAGATTTTAATCACATTCTCGCCAACAATATAGTGCTATACATTTAAAACAAAACACCCAATTCCTGGGGTTGTGTGCATTTTATATGGCCAATCTTTTTCAAACTATTTTGAACTCAAAGGCTAATAAAAAGCAAAAAGACTTGAACAAACAGTACAGTTTAATTGTAAAAAATGAAGTCTGAAATTTCCATTTTAAATGCTAACATGTTTTGGATATGCAGTTATATCCATCTTTAGGGCTATAAGCTGTGCTTTCATTGATTTTTAACAATCTTGACGATTCATCTGTGACCTACAACAAGTAATCATTTATTATTCATTTCATTAACCTTTCATAGATGGCAAGCTCTGTGGTTGATATAAATAAGGTAAAACTAAACTTAGATGTACGTTAAGTCACAGAGGTAGAGTCGAACCTGTAATTAAGTAAACGTTATTACTAAAGACTTGTGGACTAGTATTCTATACACAAATTTGTGGCAAAAGCTACGAAAGCCACTTACCCAGCTCATATCCATGCCAATATGCTGGGTATCACAGAAAATGTGTTCTTCCTCTCAGCGTTGAATCGCTATTATTCTAACCTGGTATCAAAAGACAGACAAAATATGTCCGGTCGTTAGGGTGGCCTGTTGACCAGCACCACCCTCACCCATGTTCGAGTGGCCCAAAAATGGGGATTCTACTCTCCTCCCTCCACGAGGGTGTGAGCGCGTCCAAGTTACTCACCCATATTTGTAAGGGTTCTCATGGCAAACATGGCTGCATACTCGTTACTAAGTGGCAGGGACGCTCTTGTCGGTATAGGGAAAAAAACAATGTAAGGTGCCGCAGAGGCATTATGCGCTCGACCTTGTATGATCAGACACTCTCGCTGGTACTTACTGTGGCGGTATTGTGCGGCGACACCGGTCGGGTGCCCCCACGGCCCTCATAAATAACACTTGTCTCCATGGTGACAGCTCCCCGGCCAACGCAATCACGTGACGCGGCAGCCATTTTGGACTGGGAAATCAGAGCTCTAAATTCGGTGCACCCCTCACTAGTGAGGCAGGGTTACTTGATGTAGAAACCCTTCCCTTCACACAAGTTGTGTTCTGTAAAAATTAAATGATGCTATCCACCGAGTGAGCACAAAATGTGTGTAGGTAGTGACTGTGGTGGCTAATCCCTATTTATTTATTTATTAGAATTGTTATATACCGCGCAATATGCCCACACAAAACAATACAAACAAAATTAATTAAAACAGAATAGTCCGGGTCAGGTATTGCAGAAAGCGAAGGCATCGTAAAGAAGAAATCAAGCATAGGACTATGTCAGGCGGGAGGTTGAAGAGTAAGGTCTTCAGCCTTTTCTTGAAGTCGATGGTCGTCGTAGTACTTCTAAGGGCAATCGGAAGTGAGTTCCAAGCAATAGGGCTCAATACATCAAAGCTACAGCCACCTGCTTTAGCAATTCTGAACCGTGCTGCAGTTTATGTTGGTTCCTGGATCTAAGGGTGCATGATGATGTAGAGTGCAGGTGATGGTTGGTAAGATATTTGGGGGCAGTGTTAAGTACGCACACGTGAGTCAATGTGAGAAGCTTATGTGCCACTCAGTGCTTCACAGGGAGCCAGTTTAGTTCTCGTCTGGATGCTACAATATGTGCTTGTTTAGAGAGGCTTGTTATGGCATGGAATGCACCGTTCTGGGTTACCCGAATGGAGGAAAGAATAGTCTGAGAGCAACCACTCAGGAGGCTATTGCAGTAATCCAGGCGACAGTTAACGAGGGCAGTAGCAAGAATGGCTGCATTCTCAAAGGATACAAACGGGCGGATATTACTGAGCCATTTGTTAACAAGGCCGCAGGAGCTCCGGAACTGAGCAGCCTGCGGCTTCATTTTTAACTTGGCATCGAAAATGACGCTTGCGGTCTTCACTTTTTTTGCCGCATGGATTACAGCCTTAAAAATGGCAAATCTTTCATATTCCTGAGGTAAGGTTTTGAGTTTGGTGTACAGCTGAATGGTTTGGAGCCATCACTGGACCAGGGGTCGTGCAAGGTATGGCCTTGAATTAATTAAGAATGGCAAATAGTTCTTTAGAACTGGACTTGGCTTGTAGAATCCTGGAATTATAGAAAGCAGATTTTAGCTGAATAATAGCTTCTTCATATTGTTTAATCAGGAGTTTGTAAGTAGCCAAGGTGGAGGGGCAATGGTTAAATCAATTTTTATTCAATGTTTTGCTTTTTACACGTCAGGTTTTTATGGGAGCTAAATTAATTGCATCTTCCAAAGTGACAGTGAGATGGCGGGCTAGGTCATCGGCCGTCTCAAAATTATCCAGGGTACCCAGTTGGGTAATGAGCAGGGATGATAAATTATCCAGAGAGACTCTTTTCCAGTTCCTGGTATGAATAACCAGCCTAGAGTTGGTATCAAGCCTTGCAGGAGACCCTGGAATATTGACACGAAAGGTGAGTAGGTGGTGATCAGACCAGATACAAGGGGAAATGGTGAAATTAGACGGTAAAGTGGTGAGAAAGAACCCTGTCAAAAGTGTGTCCAGCAGAATGTGTAGGGCCTGATGCACACTGCGTAAATCCAATATCCCCGACGCACCCAATAGAGAGAAGGTAATAGTGTCAGAAGGAATACCGGCCCAATAATTGAAGTCACCCAGCACTAGGACCGGGGTATTGATCTTGGTAATCTTATTCAGGATGCATATTAGCTGTTGTTCTAAATGCAGAAGAGCCCTTGGGGGATGATAGATGACAATAGAAATTGACCTATTGTCAGACATTTTTAGTTTTGTTATGAAACTTATCTGGGCCTCATGGGGAACCAGGTGGCAGTGGAGTGACTTTTTAAATAATGAGACCCGCCCCCCCCGGCCGTCTTTACGATCAGCTCGGAGAATGTGGTAAATATTAGAAATTGCAAGAGTGGCTTCAGAGAAGGTGGCTTCAGTGAGCCAAGACTCCGTAATAGCCAGGAAATCAGGGATTGACACCGTAAGCAGATCCTCAATCTCCACTCCTTGTGATCAAATGGAGCGTGTTTTGAGGAGAGCAAGTTGAAGTGAGGGACCGGGGGTCAAATCAGACGGAACACTAGCCCCTGTATAAGCAACATGTGCAGGGTTAGTTGCAGCGCTCGTTTTGTGAACTAAAGAGGCATCAAAGAGTATGACTGCTGAGTCTGTTTGTATGTAATGTTCTTACATATAAGCTATGCTGGCAGATCCAGTCTGCTCAGACTCTACCGCCCTTTATGGTTGTCATACAATCCACTTAACACTAGAACAGGTAGTGTACACAGACTTGCAGGTAATTCCTGCTCACGTTCTGTTGTGAGTTAAAATAACCCATCCCATGATATCTAAGGGGTCCATAGGGCTCTCCCAGGAGGATCCCGTACACAATCTGCGGTTGAATGTCCATCACACCCTGGTGTAGTCCCATGTCTGCATGGGGATTGTTTGCCTACATTCAATCATGACATCCTCTAGCAGGGACAACGGTCCCTCCACTTCCATCAACCTTAACAGATTCCTAACGTACCCGATAGGGTCTACAAGCAGCACATAAGGTCCCATTCACAGTTCATACCCCGTGGGGTGAGTGAGTCTAGCTGATCAATCCATGCTCTCTCTCCCTCTCCCTCTCTCTCCCTCTCCCTCTCTAGTAATTTTTTCTGCAGATCACCCCCTCTGTTGGACTGTAAAACCTGTTCAACAATCACACACTTTAGCTGTGCTACATTGTGTCAAGCCTCAAAGTGGTGTGCCACTGGGGACCCAAGACTCTTCATTCTGTTAGATTTATGTTTGGTCCAATGGACCTTCGCTTTCCGCGTTGTCATGCCCACATTATAGTACGCACAAGGGCACCTCATGGCATATACTACATTCATAGAGTCACAAGTACATGAGTGTCTCAGATCGATTTTTCTGCCTGAATGAGGATGTGTGATCTTATTACCTCTGATGATATTCCCACAGTGCTGGCAGTTTCCACATGGTTGTGTGTGATGCCCAATAGGTCTGTTGCGTGATGCAGTGTCTGCCCTCACCAATGTGTTACGTAGTGCCTGGCTGTTCTTATTTGCAAATGTTGGTAACTCAGGAAATAGTCTATGTAAAACTGGGTCTATTTGCATCATCCCCAGTTCTGCTTAGTCACCTTTTTTACCCTGGCGATCTGTATAGAGTGCTTCGTAACATATACTAGAGATGGGCTGGGTTTAGGTGGTTTAGGTGTGAGTAAAACCTCTCTCGCTGTGAGCTCAACCTTCTCTAATATCCCTTGGATCAGATCCTTGTAGTTCCTTTCCAGGAATGTGTGCTTCAAAATATTTGCCTGTCGCCTATACTCATCTATGCTGGAGATGTTGCGGCGATATCACCATGAATTGGCTCAAAGCCACGCTGTCATTTGTCCATGTTGGATGAAAGCTGGTAGCCAATAGCAGACTATTGCGGCCTGTCACCTCGGTGAAGATCTTCGTGCTAATGATAATGATTTAATAATGATTTGTTATATATATATATATACATATATATATATATATATATATATATATATATATAGCGCTTAGTGTTCAGGGTGTCATTATCAAAATATATTTCGACATCTAGAAGGTGCATCATGTGTTCATCATCCGGTGGCCATCTTGCTCGGGCTCTAGACCGCCCCTCCCTCCCGCCCCCCATAAAATACAATATTTTGAAATGTCGACCTTGCATAAGATTCCAAGAGGGACGATATAGTAGTGAGCAAACCTACAACAGTGTTTCCAGGAGACCGACAGCTGCATTGGAATTAGCAGCTACAGGTGGTTACATACTTCCCACCCCAAACCAAATGACAGCTACAGAGAACCCCAAACCCATCACTTTCATTAGATGTGCACAATCGCACGCGTACATGGCAGTGAGTCAGAAGATGGCCTTGCACCCCAGCCTTGGCTCAAGAAAAATCCACGGTCTGTTGCTACAAGTGCCACATCTTGGACAAAAACATAACATACCTGTGCTGGAAAGCGTCGGATACTTTCCACAAGGTACTGGTACGACTTCCAATCTCCAGCAACCACCTCTCCCAACACTGGTATCACCTGAAAACTGTACAGATCATAAAGCCTGGCGGTGTACAAAAAAAGAACAAGAATATGCATAAGTGTACACTTGTGTACGAGCGCAATATAAATAAAATAGAATTTCATTTCATAAGTGTGGTTACCCACAACATTAAAAGAGAACGCCACTAGAAAAATATCACGCCACTGTTGCTGTATTCCCCAGGCTGCCTCGTTTCAGAGGAATACAATTTACATAATTGCTTATGCAGCCACATCTTTGTTGGGGAATAATACACAGAGCATTAGCAGAGAGAAACCATGTTTCCACCTGAAAATCCTAATATTCCCAGTGTAACATGACCACTTTAGCAGCAGTGGGTTTGGTTTAAAATTCCTGTCAACCACTTTCCGAAGCCCAACTGCAATGTAGATAGCCCCTGGGATCCTGAAAAGATTGTGGGTGTACTAGTGGCATTTTATCTCTACTTTTTTTCAAGTTTGGAGTAATTTCCTTAGAGAGTAAGCACATTTCCTGTTCACAACAGGTGCATATATTTAGGTGAATAAAAATATATTTGAATACGAAGCAGCCATCATTTTGTAATCCATACTCCTTTGCAACTATTAATGATGCAAATTAAAAGATAAACTTTGAACATACTGTTCCGCTCAGATCAGACAGTAATAACAATAATTCTTATTCATGTATTTTAAATCCCATTCATTTTTTGGTTGGTAGCATTTGCCTGTGTTTAGAGCACATGAGTGGTTGGTAGACTGCTGATCAGTAGGGCTGTAAAACGACAGCAACATTATTGCACAACTATATGGTCCTGCGTTAGCCAGAAGGCTGCCAGGCCCAGGGGCACTTAAGCACCATATTTGTGCCCAAGGGAAGAGTATAATCACCCTACATTGAATATAGGAAGATGGCAGCTTGTATTTATGTGTAGCTTCACTAGGGGTGCAGGTCTATTGGAAAGAGTTTCTTTGTGTAGCTTTCCCTACATTGACATCCATGGAACCTCCACTAACCTTCTGCTAGGATCTGAACGTGTACTGGTTTTGAAGTTAAGAAAAGCCTTTTTGCTTTGCTTTCCTTTCCTTGCTCAACTCATCTCTATTTGAGGTGCTGGGCAGCCCATATGGCTACCAGTGCAGGGGTACTGTCCCCTTTTACAGTTAAGTGTTACAGGGGTACTTGATATCTGTTTTATTTTGTAACATTACTTTTAACAGTTTTTTTCTACTGCATTTTACATTTTTATCAGGTGCACTTTTGCATTTTAAACATATAATGCTATTTTGAGTGAGTATATCGGCCATGCCACACTGTTTTCGCACTGCCCTTTAGCAATCTTGTCCATTGGCCATCTTCCTTTACCTTCTCAAGTCAGGACATGCCATATAGGTTAACCCTTAACTGGACAAAACTTAGAATTTCCTGGGCAAAGCTGCAGTGTGAACATCTGGTCTAATGTGGGGGCTGGGACTCTCTTGTCCCAATCCACACTCCAGAAAGTGGATGTCTGTTGCTGGGCAAGTGTGGGGCAGGAGGCTGTCCATGATTGGACAGCGCTTGCCAGTTTGATTGATGCAGATCCTTGAAATTGGTGGGCTGTGGAGACTCCAGATAGATCTGGGATCAAAATAAGAGTCCTGCCGCTGTTACGCAGTTTGTTTTTTGAAGCTAGAACCCCTACGTAGAGAGCCAGCTCGTTGAATACCTGAAGACGATCATGGGATCCAACCAGCATTGCTTCCAGCCAAGTCCCGATGAAGCTTGGTGTCTTTGCACTAATCTCATGAAAATCCTCTGCGATTTGACCCATGAGCTAGTGGGACCAACCAGTCCGGACCCCTGCACGTGGATCCTACCCTCAGAAGCCTTCAAAGAGTCACAGAACGATACTGTGGGTTGACCAGCTTAATCTAGGCCATCTTCAGTGCATCAGTCCCCATTCTGAATGTAATTTTGACTGCTTTTATCCCATACAAATTAAATGCGACACTGTCTTTTTACTATGGTCTGCTTCAAGATCTTACTTTTTGGAGGCTAGTAAAACCCTCAGTTTTACTTCCCTTGCTTTTTGTTCACGTTTATGGGGAAACGGATCATCCCCTAGGATTATCAGCACTCTGAAAATTGTCTACATGTGGCCGACCATCCGACCTTCTGCAGCTGCTGCTCTCCCAACACGAAGAGAGTTCTTCCTGGAGCAGAGTCTTCTTCATCGTCACAAGTGTTGCTTGCTGTCCGCTGATTGGGGTATTAGTAGCTGCTGCATATCTCACTCGAGTCCTGGGTGCCTCCTGTTGTCGTGGGGCCTGTGGTGGTCACTGTCCTGTGGTGCCTGGGCCATCCAGCTTCAAGATATCAGAAACTGATACACTCAGGAGGTTTAGGGATGCAATGCAACACACAGAGCACTCCAATAATTCAAGTTAGCTAGACACAAATATACAGTTATTTGTTAGGCTTTTGAGTACACTCTAAGTAATGAAAACTTCAGGTAAGTATTGTCACACACCTACTATAATATACAGATGTACATTCACGTTTGGGAACAGAACACCAACATTTAACATTGATGACAAATACATAACTGTTTTAAGGGTTAAGAGCAACACTTTAAGCAACTTTGTATACTAAGGCAAGTGAGAAACTGAGCAAATAACAATTTAGAACCAGTTGGAAACCGGTAAGTAAATTGGCAGAAAACAGAACACCCTCAAGAAAACCGAAGATAAGGTCCCAAAGTTCTTAATAATTCCAACCCTGCTAAGAATTGGGAGTAGCGGTTTAGGGGGGTTGCCTGACCAGACCACCACTGATCATAGTCAGGCAGGGGTTTATAACATTATGCCCATACAACTGTTTGGGCGGCAGGAAGCTAGGAATAGCTATACAAACTCTGGGATTTGTTCTCTGTGCAACTGTGTTGCGACTACCGCCAACACCTTTGCTCACACGTGTATGGGTGTAATGTTAGGGGGTACGGGGGTGTTTGTCCCCCCCAACTTTCAGGGCACACTATTTTGTCCCCATTCATTTGAATGAGGCACTTTTTTTTCAGAGGTCATGTCCCCCCCAACATTTTCAGCAAAGTTTCTCCACTGCACACGTGGCTCGCAAGTAATTCTAAAAAGAAGCACTTTGAATCTGTATTTTCTTTTTTTTTTTAAACTTGAACCAGAGATGCTTTTGATGACCATGGTGCATGGAAATAAAAGTATGTATCTCTCATGTCTAACGTTGTCATAAAAGTTCCCCTTTTTAACAACAGTGTTCATTCTTGTGTTGCCATTCTGAGTTTTTATGGTTTGTTTGCTTGGTGAGGTCTAACATTTGACTCATTATCAGGTCTTCTTTGGTACTGGGAAAGTAGATACCTTGGTTTTATTCCTGTTTGGTAACTGTGATGGGCCCCATTTGGGGGAATATTTCTACTTCGTCATGCAGAAGATGGGCCAGCAGTCTCCTGTGGTGTGGTCGGAGATCACTTGGCTGTCCAATTAGTTCAATGCAGTTGCCTTGCTGCACCATACTGACCACCTATTTCACGGTTTACTCGATCATGGGAGGGGATCACAACAATGCTTTTCAACCTCTTTCAGGAGATGCCTGGGAGCATCAGGGCACTACTTTGAGATGGAAGATGTTGCCTTTCCAGTGGGACCTCTTCACAATGTTGTCCCAGATAATGGGGAATACAAAGAAGTTTGGTCTGGCGACAATGAAATGAATGGAATTAGGCAGAGAACAGCTTTTTCCTTTTCTCTTGAACTGTTCAACAGATTTTTCACAGAACCTCCAGTCTGCAGGGGCTTATGCCAGAAATGTATATTAGAAAACTACAGACTGATTAATACAGTCAAAGGTATTAGGAACAGAATTTCAGTTAAGAGTCAAAAACCCCATGGTCTATTGAGAGGGGCTTTGCCCATAATTCCTCCTTGCCAAAGCCAGAGACTATATAACAAAAGAGTGACTGGTAAGGATGTGAAGTGGTGTTTCGTTTGTGTTGGTTTCCTGTCTATAAAGTGACTGTCTAAATTATGTGTATTCAAGTGAGTTGCAACCCTTTTCATCCCGTCCCTCGCCTTCCCACTACCCTGCATTCCTGTCCTATGCTCCTTCCTCCGGTGGTGAAACACCTGAGCGGTCCTCAGATGTTAGGACAATAGGGGACAAGAGAGACAGGTAAGGTGGGACAAGAATGATGAGATTGTCCCTGTGTGCCATAGACCATCCACCTGCTACACTGGGGTTCTTCCTCTTCTTTAAAAGAAAAAAGAAAAACACCTGAAGGCAGTGTGTCCACTTCCTATATCCGAGGTTTCAAGTACGAGGCTACAACTACAAAACAGCACTAGATCATTCAGAAAGGCCAACATGGTATGTGACCTTTAAAGTTGCTGTAACCGTTCACTTCACCCCTTTGGTGAACAATCTTTGAAGCATGTGCTCAGCACATCACATAAATGGGTATCCAAGACTCTCTAACATAAAATACCTTTAAAGTTTTGAAGTTAAAACTAACCTGGAAACAAGAGGATTGCTCACACTGCTGAACTCCAGACAAAGAAAGCGTCCTCCAGGTTTTAACACCCGATAAGCCTCCTGAAGAGCCTGAGTGAGGGAGAGATGGAGAATACTCAGTTTTCTGACATGAGGTTATCATCCGTCTTCTTCAGTCTCTTGGTGAAGAAAACCAGCTGGTCTTGCATGTACAACTCATGAGTGCTCACACGATGACCAAATGGGTAAAAGACAAAATTACTTTCATATTAAAACATTTACGATTGGAAAAGATATTGGTACCACAAACAAGAAAAGATCTTTGAACAACTAAATGGTAACGCAATATTGAAAATGTCACTGATAGCCTTAATCCACAGACAAGGAAGATGCGGTCACCATGCTTTCAGTACAGGCTTTCAGTACAGGCTTGTTGTAAGGCTCTGGTGAACCTGGACCAAGGGGTACCCCTTCTCGAAGCTCAACCTTCCATTGGGTTCCCTCCAGCCTAGACCAGGCGTCTACACCCTAAAACAGTTTCCACCACAGAAATCTAATGCACAGTACTCCCTACCATCTAGGTCTAACGCAATCTAATGGAGATCCTAAATGTTTTGGTCTTCTCTATCTCGCTGCCACATTGGATTTACTAAAAGGTAAATGTGCTCCAAGTTTTTCTTGGTGCTTTGATGAAACAAAAAGGAATTCTCAGCTCACCCGCCTCTCACAGTTTACTGACCTTTTCTGCTCTCTGCTTGCCTTCTCCACTACCCCTCTTGCTCTCGGAACTCTTCTCCTACCCTTGATCTTGCTGGCGTCTCATCTCTCCCCGGTCTACCATCTAGGTCTAACGCAATCTAATGGAGATCCTAAATGTTTTGGTCTTCTCTATCTCGCTGCCACATTGGATTTACTAAAAGGTAAATGTGCTCCAAGTTTTTCTTGGTGCTTTGATGAAACAAAAAGGAATTCTCAGCTCACCCGCCTCTCACAGTTTACTGACCTTTTCTGCTCTCTGCTTGCCTTCTCCACTACCCCTCTTGCTCTCGGAACTCTTCTCCTACCCTTGATCTTGCTGGCGTCTCATCTCTCCCCGGTCTAACGTTCTGCTACTCCTCCTAAACTCCTCCTTCCCTTACACACTTTTCCTCACCCCGCTACCATGTTCTTCCACTTATAATCCACCCGCTGCTATTATTTCTACATCCTTTCGGCCACCCCATTCGTCTCACTCTCAGTTTACTTCCACCTTCATACACATTGCTAACTTCACCCCTTCTCTTATACTTACATACTCCATTCCATATCTCAAACATTCACACACACATTCTCCCATTGCACCCCCTTTTTCATCCACACTATACTACTCTAATTGGTATATCACACACACACACACACCTTACCTCCACACTTTCCCACACCACTGCAACAATCTTGGCAACACTTCTCTCCACTGCCTGGTCTTTTTGTCCTTCAACCCAGCCCTTGCCCCCACCCAAAAACCTTTCATCTACACTCTCTGGCTGGGCTCCTATAGTCCAGCCAGTCTCAAATCAGTCCTCCACAGGATCCCAGTGTTGTTGCAGCCACCTGCTATTTGGG